>NC_134465.1:40103445-41510945 GCF_047948215.1 Lycorma delicatula
TGTGTGTGTGTGTGTGTGTGTGTGTGTCATTGTTAACGTATGTAAATAATATCGCTTCAAATAATTTTCATTAACGCCTTAATTGTTCTGAATAATTCAAAAGGTGTTATTAATTAGTAATAAATTTATCATGTATTTTGTACTATTATTTGTGTATTAAATTTGTTGCATCCATTGTTATGTATTTGATTTTCTATTAATTTTTTACTTTGTGAGGTTGCTGTAATCAAGGTTTTATTATGGTTTCCCTTGATCCATCCAGGCAATCGTCCTGAGGTACTTCCTTTTACTTCTTCCGTCTAGACGGCACATTAGCAGAGCTATAGCTGTAGAAGGAAAAGTATTCTAATCGATCCGATTGGAGCAAATGCGATTATCACAGGATCTTGACGTGTTGACGCCAAAGGAACCCAAAAAGTCGGATGGAAATTTTCCGAATGTTTTATGTTAGTATGTACATGTGTATGTTCGGGGGCCTGTAAATCACTTAATATCTCTAGAACTATCTGACCTGAATTATCTGAAAATTATAATAGATTTTTTCTTCAGTCATTTGACTGGTTTGATGCAGCTCTACAAGATTCCCTATCTAGTGCCAGTCGTTTCATTTCAGTATACCCCTACACCCTACATCTCTAACGATTTGTTTTACATATTCCAAACGTTGCCTGTCTGCACAATTTTTCCCATCTACTTGTCTCTTGAATATCAAAGTGACTATTCCAACATGCCTTAAGATGTGGCCTATAAGTCTGTCTCTTCTTTTAGTTATGTTCCCGTAGCCCTGCAAGTCCTGGAGTACGTGACTACTTGTCTGATCGCACGGCTCTGTGTAAGGATGCGCACCTAGATGTGGAAAAGTCCATCACCAGGGGAAGCCCGCAGGGCTCTGTTCTCGGTCCCTTGCTGGAACCTGGTATTGGACGGAGTTTTGGGACTTCATTCCCGGAAGGGGTCACGGCCCAGGCTTTCGGCGATGACTGCCTCCTGTTAGTTAGTAGCAACTCACGACTGCAGCTAGAAGATCGAGCGCAGGCGGCTTTGACAACCGCAGAGGGCTGGATGGACTTTCAAAATTTAAGGATTGCCCAGCGCAGAGCCGTAATTGTATGCACTGGTGTTGAAACAACCTCCTAAGAAGCTACCACCGTGTTTGGAAAGGTTCTCCCAATCGATTTAGTGGTGAAAGTTCGGGAGGTCATGTGGAAATATTGAAGAGGCAGAGAGGCCGAGGTATTTGGGATGCGGTTTTCCAATCTAATAATGATTTCGATCCGGGCCATTCCAGCCCGGCTCGAAACCAGTTGACATTATCAAATGCCTTTTCTAAGTCTATAAATTCCAAGTATGTTGGTTTGTTTTTTTTTAATCTTCCTTCTACTATTAATCTGGGTGCTAAAATTGGTTCCCTTGTCCCTATGCATTTCCTGAAACCAATTCGGTCTTTTCCTAACGCATCTCCACTCTCCTCTCAATTCTTTTGTACAAAATTCGAGTTAAGATTCTTGATGCGTGAGTAGTTAAGCTAATTGTTCTGTGTTCTTCACGTTTATGTGCTCCTGCTTTCTGTGGTATCATGACAATAACACTCTTCTTGAAGTCTGACGGAATTTCCTCTTTTTCATAAATATTACACACCAGGTTGTATAATCTATCGCTTCCTCACCTGGACTGCGCAGTAATTCTGCAGGTATCCTGTCTATCCCAGGAGCCTTTCTACCATTCAAATCCTTTAATGCGCTATTAAATTCAGATTTCAGTATTGTATCTCTGTTTTCATCCACTTCCTCTTCTTCCTGTATAACACCAGTTTCTAATTCATTTCCTCTGTATAACGCTTCAATATATTCCACCCACCTCAACCTTTTCTTTTGTATTATAAATCGGTTTACCATTTTTATTTAACACATTATTAGATTTTAACTATGTACCACAAAATTCTCCTTAATTCTCCTGTGTGCTCTGTCTATTTTACCAGTGATAACTTCTCTTTCCATTTCTGAACGTTTTTCTTCAGTCCACTCTTCTTTCGCCAGTTTGCACTTCCTTTTTATAGTATTTCTTAATTGTCGATAGCTTTTTTTGTCATCTTCATCACTAGCATTCTTATACTTTCTACGTTCATCCATCAGTTGCAATATATCATCTGATATCCAAGGTTTTCTACCAGTTTTCTTTGTTCCGGCTAAGTTCGTTTTGCTGATTTAAGAATTTCCTTTTTAACATTCTCCCATTCTTCTTCTATATTTTCTACCATTTTTTTTTTTTTTACTCTGACCTCTTGCGATGTCCTTCACAAAAACGTCTTTACCTCCTCTTCCTCAAGCTTCTCTAAATTCCACTGATTCATCTGAAACCTTTTCTTCAGGTTTTTAAACCCCAATCTACATTTCGTTATCACTAAATTATGGTTGCTGTTAATTATGGTCTGCTCCTGGGTATGTTTTGCTGTCGACGAGTTGATTTCTAAATCTTTGCTTAACCATGATATATCTATCTGATACATTGCAGTATCGCCCGACTTTTTCCAAGTGTACATTCTATTATGATTTTTAAACTGGGTGTTGGCAATTACTAAATTATACTTCATGCAAAACTCTATAAGTCGGTCCTCTCTTTCATTTTTTTTCCCAAACCGTATTAACCCGCAATATTTCCTTCCTTCTTTTTCCAGTGTTTGCATTCCAATCTCCAACAATAATTAATTTTTCATCCCCTTTTATATGTTTAATTGCTTTATCAGTCTCTTTGTATACACAGTCTACCTCATCATCATCTTGGGCACTTGTAGGCATATTGACGTTAACAATCTTTGTTGGCTTAGGTTTTGATTTTACCCTTATTACAATGATTCTATCGCTAAGCTTTTTGAAATACTCTACTCTCTTCCCTATCTTCTTGTTCGTTACGAAACCTATTCCTGCCTGCTCTTAACTTTAAGTTGAGTTAATTATTCTAAAATCACCTGACCAAAAGTTGTTTTCCTCTTCCCACCTAAACTTGCAATTCCTACTACATCTTCATTTAACCTATCCATTTCTCTCATTAAATTTTCTAATCTATCAACCTTTTGTAGACTTCTAATATTCCACGCTCTGGCTCGTAGAATGTTGTTTTCTAATTTTCTGGTGACCCATTCCTTAGTAGTGTCCACCCGAAGATCTGAAGGGGGGACTAGTTTACCTCCGGAATATTTTATCAAGGAAGACGCCTCCATGTTTATAATGCAGAGAGCTACATTTTCTTAGAAAAAAAAACAGCTGTAGTTTTCCATTCCTTTCAACTGCGCAGTACTCAGAAGATTGAGTGATGTTGATATGACCGTTTAACTCTTCCTGACCTACGCTCTTAACAACTTCTGAAAGAGGGCTGCTGCCCTCTTTCAGGAATCATTCCTTAGTCTGCCTCTCAACAAGTACCTCTCTGATATGATTGCTCCTTCGTTCCAGCTACTTTGTATCACTGAGCACTCAAGCCCACTCACCATCGACAAAGTCTCATGATTCATAGAGGGAGTATAATAAATTAATATCATACATTAAATTGTACAAATAAACCGTACTGTGATGATAAATCGAACAAAATAATTTTTCTCTTAATAATTTGTGACAGAAATTTAAATTCTTTATATAACAAGTGATACACGTGTTTATCTACTCGATTATGAAAATAATTAAATTATATTATCAAAATTTTATAGAAATACTTAACTTTATTAAAAAAAATACATTCAAATTTTGCAATCGCAAAAAAAAGAAATATAGCAAATAAACATATCATTTAAAAACATATAAAAATATAAACATTATATAATAGTCCGATTACTTTCTTTATTATGAATAAATAATTATTATTTTAATTAATAATTACTTATGACATGTACCGCTGTGAATGTGATTATTGCAAGACATGCACCTATATGCTGATTTCTCAAGGTATCATATACTGTTTTTGCTTACATTAGTCATTACGATAGAAAAATATTTTCTTTGAAGAATTGTTTCGTGTGAACCATTCTGTGGAAAAGATAGAGTATTACGCTATGTAAACTCAACTTGTAAACTAAGCGTGCGTTACAGTCTTGATAGCCAGTCAGGTTTAAGTGGCTTAGATAACTGGTTTAGAAAACTGTACGTACGCATTCTGTTGGTGATGCTTACAACGTCAACAGTTCATTTTTAAAATTTTTATTCTTATTCTAACATCCCAGCTAAAAATACTCATTTTATAATTTTGTAAGCACTGTTCAGTGGTTAGTTTTTTATTTTATATTATTTATTCTTGTTTCTACCGATGGTTATTGTTTTAGCATTTACAACGGCCGTGTCTGTTTAAATGTTTAAGTAAACCTTTTTTGCAATGAGTCATGCAATTTGTGATCTTCCCTGATCAAGGTTTTATCACAGTCTCACTTTCGTGAAACAATTCTTTTTCTTATCATCTGAATGTATAATTTGGAATAATTTGCTTACTCGTGTCTGGTGTAATCTATGTAATGTATTATTATGCACCGATCAGAAAAATACATTTATTTTATTTTACGGTCCAAAGGTTGTGGAAAAATTACCGTAATTATGATAACGGTATATGCGATGTCATCATCTGCTGTTCTGCCACTGCTTTTTTCATCCGTTGCTGTTCCAAGCCTTCTTCTCCCTTCCCGTGTAGTTTCCGATCCGCCCCTCTTCTGTTAACTTCGTCTTTCTTTTCCTCGCATCCTTTCTTGTTCTATCGATCCTACCGATACGGTTGTCAAGCTTCCGCGTCCTTTCTTCCTTTTTCCTTTTACTCGCTCTACCGGTGCGGTTTGCAAGATCGCACTTCCTATAACGACATTCTTTGCGTGCTTCCTGCGCAACCGGCCTTTCTTCCTGCGCAACAGTCAATTTGTAAAAAACGTGTTTTTTCGGTTTTTTCACAGGAAAAAATTGTTTTTCGTCTGTATTGCATTTGGAAAAGTTGTTAATTTCAAAAAAGCAGGCAACTTTTATTTAAACAATTTTCTTGTACGACTTACCGTTTTGAAGCTGTAGCTTGTGAAAGTGTGAAAATGTTGTGAATTGGGCACGTGTTCGAAACCGGTTTAATCGTTTACAACGTTTTTTACAACTTCAGCGCCACCTAGTATTTCAGTTTCAAATTATACGGCATAACTTCAAACACATTAATTGTAGAGGAGATTGTCCTCTACATTTTTTGTTTGAATAACTTTTCTCTAAAATGCATAGATTCAGAGAAAAACGCATTTCAGAAACTTTTTGAGTATTTCGAGTTTTTCAAAAATCTATTGGAGGGGGGATGTTAAAAATCTGGAGTTAAGCTTCCCTCATCACCTCTAACGCATGGACAAAAGATCAATCGGTAGGTAAGGATTTTCAAATACAGCCTATTTTGATGACAAATTGCCTGTACTAGTTCATTAGTTTGTCATTCCTCATTTTTAAACATCCGTCATACTTTCTCCAAACTCGCATACCGAAAACCTCGATCCAAACCGTCTCTCTCTTTCTCATCGTTTAGCTTCCTGTTTAGCATTCCTGTTTAGCTTCCGGTAATTACCTTTCAGATAATACTTTTTTTTTTTTAAGTCGGTCCCCTCTTTCATTCCTTTTGCCCAGCCCGTATTCACCCACTATATTTCCTTCCTTGCCTTTTCCAATGCTTGCATTCCAATCTCCCAACTATTATTAAATTTTCATCTCCTTTTACGTGTTTAATTGCTTCATCAATCTCTTCGTATACACACTCTACCTCATCATCATCATGGGCGCTTGTAGGCATATAGACGTTAACAATTGTTGTCGGTTTAGGTTTTGATTTTATCCTTATTACAATGATTCTATCGCTATGCGTTTTGAAATACTCTACTCTCTTCCCTATCTTCTTGTTCATTATGAAACCTACTCCTGCCAGCCCATTATTTGAAGCTGAGTTAATTACTCTAAAATCACCTGACCAAAAGTCGCCTTCCTCTTCCCACCGAACCTCACTAATTCCTACTACATCCACATTTATCCTATCCATTTCCCTTTTTAAATTTTCTAGCCTACCAACCTTTTTTAAGCTTCTAACATTCCATGCTCCGACTCGTAGAATGTTATTTTTTAATTTTCTGGTGACCCCTTCCTTAGTAGTCCCCACCCGTAGATCCGAACGGGGGACTAGTTTACCTCCGGAATATTTTACCAAGGAAGGCGCCTCCATCATTGCTATATGAAAATGCAGAGAGCCACATTTTCTTGGAAAAAAGCAGCTGTAGTTTTCCATTGCTTTCAGCTGCGCAGTACTCAGAGGACTGAGTGATGTTGATATGGCCGTTTAAGTCATTGTGACTCACGCCCCTAATTACTGAAAGAGCTGCTGCCCTCTTTCAGGAATCATTCCTTAGTCTGGCTCTCAACAGATACCTCTCCGATATGGTTGCACCTTCGGTCCAGCTACTCTGTATCCCTGAGCACTCAAGCCTCCTCACCTACGGCAAGGTCTCATGATTCATAGAGGAGGAATACTTAAGAGGATGATATGTACGAGTGTAAATGAAATGTAATCTTGTACAGTCTCAGTTCGACCATTCCTGATATGTGTGGTTAGTTGAAACACAACCACCAAAGAACACCGGTTTCCACAATCTAGTATTCAGATCCGTGTAAAAATAACTGACCTTACTAGGACTTGAACGCTGAACTCTCGACTTCCAAATCATCTGATTTGGGAAGACGCGTTCACCACTAGACCAACCCGGTGGAGTCGTACGTAGCGCTTAGCAAATCATTTCTTTAATTCTAAGTCCAGACTTTTCATACGTAGTAATTCCCAGTTCTTGTTAAAGGCTTCCTTATTCTTCCTTTTATTCCTGAGCGTTCTTCCACTCTGTCATCGTAGTTCCCAAATATTTTTAATTTTTTTACTCTTTCTACCCTTCCTTCGCTTGTCGTTTACTTACGTTATTTTAATTTCTCCTTTACTCTTTCATTCCTTCCTCCAGGGCTGTTAACAATCTTTGAAAGGTGTGTATGCCGTAAGCTAGAATTACCGCGCAATCGGCATACCTTACGATCTTATTTTTCATTCTCCTATACTCATTCCTTCTTCTCTTTCCTCTATTTTACTCCTTATATTGAATTGTGGTGGTTCCGTGTGATTGTATAAATGATTTGTTTTATAATAAGGTTAAAGCATTTCTAATTGAAAAGTGTTTTTATTCCTTTGAAGAAGAATTCTTATCGTTACCAAATTATAACTAAATTAGATCGTAGTTTAATTTTTGAGTTCCTAGGATATTAAAAAAAAATTTATTTTCACGAATTACATACATAATTCACCGTTTTCATTATTTTGTCGACACTGCATCCCTAACGGTTACAAATTATGGAGTTTCTGGTTTACTGATTTCCGCGGTATATAAATAAATTATTCTTCTTAATGTAATGGAAAAAAAAGAAAGGATTTTAATCTTGTTACTGAAATATGTATATTTTCATTCGTTTAGCTTAGAAGAATATTTTCATTTCAATCTTACGTACACATTAAGTTAGAAAACTTTTAATACACTACGTATAGGTTACTTATATTGAACTACAGCGGGGTCTGTAGTGTAGTGTGTGTATTCGCGTTTACATTTTAATAATTTAATACCTAGAACGTACTAAGTATTATATAAAATGCCAGGCATTAGTTATTTTGTAAAAGTAGTTAGTAACGACGTAAAATTTGATTAGAAGAACCGCATAGTGAAATATAATGTTTTGAGTACGTAGATATTTTAAAAAAAAAGAAAAAGAAATGCTACAGACTTTTAAATGTAGGCGTGAAGGAGATTGGAAAAAATAATAACTGATAAAGTAGCGAGCGAATGACAGTTAATTTGAACATTACAGAATAGAAAAAGATTAATCGACCAGGATATATCGTGGAAGGAGAAATAGCGCTAAAAGATAAAATAATGAAAATTATACACGATCTAAAAGAAAATGATGTTAACAGAATTTAAAAGTTTAGTTGAAGATAGTAGAAAATGAAGATGGATAGTGCAAGGGAACGTCATTACAGATAACCTATGATGATGGTGATGCTCATACGCGACTCAAAGATACAGTATCATAAAAAAAAAGTGCATTCCTAGCGATAAATGTGTGCATATATAATAAAAGTTTATATATATATATATATATAAATGCACGTGTTTGTATCGGGTGTGGTTGTCGGTTTGTTAGTGTATATACTGTATTTGAGTAGCTAGCGCGCGCACGTGCGGTACGAGTGAACTGTGTGTACTTAAATAATAAAAACAGTAATAAGAATAGTTCAGTCTGGAAGACGCCTTTTGTGTGTAGTGTCTGCAACAATGGCGACACCGAGGCTATAAAAATTGCATCGGTTGGTACTGTTCTCGTTCCTCCCGCCCTCCTTCATTCCATCCGTACGACAACCCCGCGCAGCGGACAACACAGCAAAACTTTTACGATCAGTACTAATAATAATAATCATAAACTGTTCTACGTCGTTATATGTTTCCCTTCTCTCAAAACGTTGTCTTATCCGCCTCTATTATTTTGTCTTAATTTTCATCATTTCTTATCGTTATAATTACGGTTAAAATATTTCCTTTCTTTGTGTACATCTATATTCGCGTTAGGAACGATTAGGTTTATCCAAATTCCGTCTTTAGATGTTACATTTACCGTTAATTATCTAGATGCGGACAAATAGTTATGGCCGGTTCCTTTCCCAATCGAGAATCATAAATGCTTATCTTATAATCGATGTATCGACCGAATAAAAATATGCGTCCTGCTCTAGAGTTATATTTACAAAACTTTCAAATAATCGTCTATATCTTTTTTTGTTTATACAGATATTAAATAAACTTTTCTTTTTTTTTTTGTCCAGTCATTTGACTGGTTTGATGCAGCTCTCCAAGATTCCCTATCTACTGCTAGTCGTTTCATTTCAGTATACCCTCTACATCCTACATCCCTAACAATTTGTTTTACATATTCCAAACGTGGCCTGCCTACACAATTTTTTCCTTCTACCTGTCCTTCCAATATTAAAGCGACTATTCCAGGATGCCTTAGTATGTGGCCTATAAGTCTGTCGCTTCTTTTAACTATATTTTTCCAAATGCTTCTTTCTTCATCTATTTGTCGCAATACCTCTTCATTTGTCACTTTATCCACCCATCTGATTTTTAACATTCTCCTATAGCACCACATTTCAAAAGCTTCCAATCTTTTCTTCTCAGATACTACAAATAAACTTTTCAACAACGTAAAACGTAGTTAAATAGAATTTGTCAAACACTTCTACCTCAAAACTATATATCTTTCGGTTCGAAACCGGTAATTTGGGTGTCTTGTAAGCCACTTTCGAAAGCAACTGTAAAAAATATTCGTTATTTTGATTGCGAGTATCGCAGTACGAATGTTTTTTAATGTCAAACTTTTTATCTTTAATGCCCGTTGAATTATTGTTTCGTAATACTACTCTTTTCGTTTAAAATTTTTGAATTCCCCCATCCTATCGAGGCCCCCTTGGGTGTTTGCGGTGTGCTGTCGTACGGAAAATCGGAGATCGTTTCGAGGTAGGAGTATTTACTAGATTTCATTTTTCTATGTTTTACTACTGAAACATTATTCATAATCATATTCCTTATTAATTTATTAACACTTAGATTATATATATATATATATATATATATATATATGTGTGTATTCGGGTATATGTGTATTCGGGTCTAGATAGTGCTACAGCAGAGCTATAGCTCTACCAGGGAAAGTATTGTAATCGGTCCGATTTGGGCGTATGCGGTTTTCACCGGATCTTGACGTTTTGACACCTAAGGAACCCAAAAAATCGGATGGAAATTTTCCGAATGTTTTATTTTAGTATGTACCTGTGTGTGTTCGGTGTCGGCCTCTAAATCACTTTATATCTGCAGAACTACTGGACTGATTTTGACCAAACTCGATCGCATTATATGGGAAATTGATGCACTTAAATTTTCAACTTAAAAAGGTCAAGGGGGTGAGGCTGTAGAGCAAGGTCAATCTCAGTATCTTGAGATTTCGGATTTTTCTTAGGTGCATTTGTTAACGATTGAATAATAACAAAAATAGCAAAAACGGTTTTGCAAGATCGCACCTCCACCCTAAAGAATGCTGTTGTAGTCGTTTGATACGTTGTGACGTTGCAAGTGAGCGGTAGAATGAAACAAATGATTAATATTTAAAGTATAAAAAAGTAACTTGGTCTGGTCAAATTTCGAACTCAATCGCCCGGTCACTCGTATCTGTTGCGTTAAGCCTCGCGGCTACACCGGTCTGCCGACCGTAATAGCGAAATTTATTCTATGTAAGTCGTGAAATTATATTAGTGCCGACCATACGCCACTAGTACCGCCATACCTGCGTGAATTAAGTATGGTCTCTCTCTGTGTGGGTGTGCGTGTGCGTGTAAGCCGTGCATGAGAAACAACCCACAGTTTTAGGACTTAACACGGCTTTAACCACGTGACGGAAAAGTCCTACAATTGTGTCGTCAGCTTTTTTTTCTTGCTCAGGAGAATATGAAAGTTCAAGACCTGACAAAACCCGCTTGTGTGTGTGCGCGCGCGCGCGTGGATATATGTGTGTGTGTGTGTCGATCTCTGTTTCGTTCTGTATCTCAAAAAGGAGCCGAAAAATGCTGTAGGATGACTTCTGTATATCATTCATGACATTAGATAAACGTTTTGAAAAAAAATCATCTGAGAAGTAGGTTTCTTTTTGTTATCCATCTATTGCCTTTTTTGTAGTACAAGTTATATAACCCTCCCTCGTTCTCCACAATTTTAAGCATATCGATTTTTTTTTCGTTAATTTTATTGCGATTTAATATTCCGGAAATTTACGCGACTTTTTCTTAATATTTTAAAGCCAGTTTTATTCGTACTTTTAATTTTATAAATTTTATCTTTACGTAAAGTACAAACAGAAAAACGCTATATTTATAAAAAAGAATAAAAGCTATTCGTACAAAACCATAAGTATGCATCAAATCAAACCGGTATGAGGATAGTATTTTTAGTGTTTAAAGACTCAATCGAGTGCATTGTCTAATTAAATTAGATATAGGAAGTATTTTTGAACGAAACCTTCGGTTTTAGAGGAAGGCGCGGGGATCTGGCTTCCGCGAATGGGTTAATTCGATAATTGAAGTTTTTAAGTTACGAGGTGGGTTTTCGCGGTTGCAAGAGACCGTACGAAGTAAATTGTATAAATACACCGAAGAGAATGTCTGCCTAGGCGTTTGCGCATCGGTGGTATCCTGACGGAGGGCAAACCGATGACTGTGTTTTGTTATCGGGTTTAGAGGATCTAAAAGACGACCTCCAGTAAAGCCTATCAGGAGAGTAACAGAGGGGTTGGTGTGGCACCAGGGATTATCACAAGGCAGGTGTCTTCTCCTTCAGGGATCAGAATGATTCCTTAGACTAAAAAAAAGTACGGTTCGAATTGGAATTTCCTTCCTCCTCATTTTCATTTGAAATTATCGAAGACAATTCTATTTCATTCTTGTTCCGTGAAACATTTTACTCTTTGCTTACCCCTCCACCTAAATATAGACATAAGTATATATAGACATAAATATAAACTGTATTATAGAAAAACAAAAATTAAAATATTCAGGGTATTCCACCAGGAAAAGTTACTATTTTCCGAGGAGATTCTTGAGCTAAAAATACGGGAAAGTCATACAAATGCTAAAAAATAAGGCTACCGAAAGATTTTTTTCGTAGTTAACGTAACACAGTACTCTTTTGACACTAATTACGATTAAAAAATTAGTATATTTTCACGTTATTTTACCTGAAAACTATTTAAAAAAATGGTTTTCAGAACCGTTTTTAACTTTTTTTTTTGAAAAAGTTACGTAAAATAATTTTTTGTTCAACGATTCGGCATCAAACAGTTCGATTTCAAAAACATAATTTTTAAGGTTGAACTAAAATAAACTTTTTAAAGCTGCCATTTAACTAATAAATCTTTGTAACATTTTCTTGAGAATTAATTCTGAAAAAAAAATAGTTGAGAAAAGTCACTATGCAATTTAACGCAGCTGTTTTGTTTAAGCTCATTATTATAACATATATTTTCAATTGAATCTTCTTACTTTGGTCGACTAGTTGGCAACATTGTCTAAAAAGTGACTAAAGAAAGGCGTACTATTTTGTTTCAAAGCGCCTTAGTAAAACGCTTATATTCTCGTTTAAAGTATAATATCGTCTCTCAGAAAGTCAGAACAAGTTAACGGATTCAGACCGTGAAATAAGTTAACTTATCCTTGTGTTTATATTTATGAATTTAAATACAAAAAGAAAAAAAAGCTGACAAATGTGAGTTGTTTCGATGTCCGGCTTACACACACAACTTAATTTAAAGTATTTATCGTTTTGTTTAAACGTTATATTTTTTCGTTTTTTTAATTTAATAATTCTAACTAAAGCGCACTCGCATACCGTATTTTAATTTGCGCGGGTGTGGCGGTACTAACTGCGACGGTCAGCACAAACTAATGTAATTTCACGACTTACATAGAACAAATTTCGCTTGTACGTTCGGCAAACCGGTGTAGCCGTGAGGCTTAACGCACCGGGGATTGAGTACGAGACCCGGCCGGACCGAGTTGCTTTTTAACATTTTAAATATTATTCGTTTATTTAACTCGCCGCTCACCTCTGAAGTCACAACTTAGCAGATGAGACTACAACAGCATTTTTTGGGTGGAGGTGCGATTTTGCAAACGTTTTTTGCTGTTATTGTTACTTTTTAATCGTTAACAAATGCACATAACAAAACTACGACCATAATTAGGCGAAATCTCGAGATACTGAGGGTGACCTTGCTTACGTTGGCCTTTGTTGAAAATTAAACGGTATTAATGTCCCATATGTAGAAATAATTTGACCGATTTGGTGAAAATCGGTCCGGTAGTTCTGAAGGATATAAGATGATTTAAAGGCCAATACTAGGGTGATTTAAAGGCGCGCGCAATAGTAACATTAACATCCGGAAAATTTCCGTCCGTTTTTTTTCTATTTTTGGGGTTCTTTAGGTGTCAAAACGTTAAGATCCGCTGGAAACCGCATTTACTCAAATCGGACCGGTTACAATACTTTCCCTTCTTGAGCTGTAGCTATAGTGCTATGTAGACCTGAAAGTAACAACAATATTCGCCTTTACCAAACCTGATGACGAAACCGTTTTCGTGTAATTCGACACAATACTTCGGTTTACGAGAAAGGGACCGTATTGACTTTAATAAGTTACCGAACCGTATTAAAAAAAATCTTTCCGCTAATCTATTTAAAAAGTGCTATTAAAATATTCTCTTTCACGGGATCTATATTATCAAATTAATTTTTTAATGACGCTTACTTAATTACAAAACCAAATACAAAATTCCCGCTTTATCTATATCCCTTTCTACGTGTTCATAATTTTTTATATTTATGTATTTACTTTAACTTTATTTCATGCGTTTGTATTTAGATAATGGACTTTAAACGCATTTATTTTTTGTTGTTGTTATAATGAGACTGAGACTACACTGTTCAGTGTATTGCTAGAGACAAGATGGTGTTTTCGCTAGATGAACGTGTTTTCATTGTCGTACTTCAGTACGAAATCAATGGTTGCAGTGCAAGATTTGTTTCGCCATAAGTACCCAGATAAAGCAGCTCCTAACAAAACATCAGTATTAAGGTTAGTCGCAAAATTTAGAGAGACCGGTTCTGTTAATAACAAGGAACACAAAAGATCTGCGTCAGTGTTGAATACAGATACAGTCGCTGAAATCAAAGATCGATTACTCGCCTCGCCAAATAAATCGATCAGACGTTTGTCTGCTGAAATTAATTTGTCTAAATCAACTGTACATCGGGCGACCAAACAATTACAATTACAACCTTATCGCATTCCAACGGTTAATCGACTTCTTGAGCCCGACAAAGAAAAACGGCTACAATATTGTCAATGGCTCTGTTGATTTCTGAGCGATGGAATTAATGTTATGGATTCGTTATTTTTCACAGATGAAGCACGGTTTCATTCGGATGGCTACGTAAGCAGCAAAAACAGTAGAATTTGGAGTGCTGAAAATCCTCTCGTTTATCTCGAAAAACAATTACACCCGCAGAAGTCGGGCGTGTGGTACGCGATATCGCGGAAGAAAATAATCGGTCCTATTTTTTTTTGAGTACACCATTAATGCAGAACGATATCAGGATATTTTATTTCAGTTCATCGCACTCTTGGAAGAGGAAGACAGACACTGCTGGCTACAACATGACGGTGCGACACCGCACTACGCAGGTTCAACTTCTGATTTCGTCGAGGAATTCTTTGGTAATCGTGTTATAGGTCGAGGCTTGTGGCCACCAAAATCTCCGGATTTGACTGCGGCGGATTTTTTTCTACGGGGTTACCTCAAAGAAAAAGCCTACAGCGACAAACCACGAACACTTGAACGATTGAAAGTCAATATTGACCAAGCTGTATTAAATATCCAGCCACAAACTTTGAAAAAAGTTGCAAGAAACGCTGTAAAAAGAATTGAAGCTTGTATTCAAGAAGATGGAGGCCACTTCTAACGTTTACTCTAAATGTAAGGTAATGGATGGTAATAATAAAAATTACATTTACATTTACACATGCCTTTTTATTATTTCAATACCTACCAATATAAGGTTGGGTTGCGTTTTATATGGGACACCCTGTAAATATATATATATATTTATATTTATCAATCCGTATTGGATTTCATTACAAACTATCTACGAACCTATATCCAGTGAAATAAAATGATTTAGATAAAGTAAAAAAATTGGCTACGAGTAATGCCGATATTAGAATATTAAACTCTTATCTACGACTTGGTACCAGACTTATCGGAAACTGTCCTTTGCATTTTACTCAAACTCAGGCTATAAAAGATTTTGTCAATCATCATTATGTAATCATTCGGTAAATGTTTTCGTGTAAAATATAATACAGAATTGCCGAAAAAAAAGATTGCGTTCTTTCACCGTTACGCAAAAATTCGTTTTATTGCTTACACAAAGGATCTTGGGAATCCTGCTACAGGCAGAAAATTTTGTATAGTAGTTCTGAATTTGTGAGTGGCAAAAAAAAAACAATTTGTTTCTTGTAACGGATTAAAAAAAGAAAACGATTTAATTAATGAATCTGTACCGGACCGAATTAAATGCGTCTGGGAGCGTAGATAAATTTTTACGAAATCCTTCCGTGCTTGTTACGGACGGTTTTAGGGATCATAGGATCGATGATGTAAAGTGAAGACCTATTGCCGGAAAGTACGATAAGATTGTTATTCCTGGTGTAACGACGTCTATTCTTCGACATGTCTGCGTAAACCTACCGTTTAAAACCAAACCCCGTAAAGACTACACAAACCGGACGTCCAAAACGATACTACATGTTATAAAATTGAGAAACCGTCTTCGATACGGATTGGTGATCGGATTATTGCGGTTCGGTCAGAAATATGGATGATTTGATTAAAAAAAGTGTTGTATTTCGAGCGTTCTGGATGGAAGGATGAGGACGATTGTTTGTGGGTTAAGTGATTACGAAGATAATTGCAATTATGCGGATGACGGAAACTGGAGCACTTATGGGAGTAATTTAGGTAAATACCTACTACAGTTCTATGCTTTTAACTAAATATTTGCAGTATAGAACTGATTTACTGTCGTTTTGCAAATAACAAACGCTGAATATTATAATAGTTATTTATTGTACTTTTACCTAATTAAAAAAAAAACAAAACTATTTTACGTTAACGAGATGATAATAGAAAAAGGCTTGTCGGTAGAAAATTAAGGACTTAAAAAAGATAAGAATGGAAGTTATGTTTATAAACTGTTTTATGTGCTATAAAAAAAAAAAACCTATTTGTGATGGATATAGAAATAGCATTTACGTGTACAGGCTACAGGGTTTTTATAAATAAATAATAAAATGTTATAACCTACTAATTATAACAAAGCTGATATCATTTCCAGTCGGTCAAGCAATGATCTTTATATGATAAATTTTATATTTTTATTTAAGATTCTTTTTTAGAAGTAATTATTTTAGACCTTTTCGAAACGTCCAAGATTAAGATAAAAAAAGCCAACTGAAAATATTTTATAGATTTTTACTCTCATATATATATATAAAATGTATAATGTCGCGTGTTCGCGGTTCGAATGAGAGATAACAAATACAAATATTTACATAATTACAATTTATTAGTTAAGAACAAAGACAAATCAGTAATAATGACAATAATAATAATAATAGTGAATAAATTACGTACAAAATAGCGTTTCAAAATACCGGATTTGTTTACAGGTGGTTAAATCATAAAAACCAGAATTGTCTAATGACATTATAATAACCGCTAATATTAACACATAATATTGCATTACCAAGATAATTCTAAAGTTCATTCTGTGCACATACCTTTGCTGTATACAAATAAAAGTGCTCTTTATTTTATATGAATATAATACTGTCACTATCAATAAGTCACCAACTTCAACTTCCTGTACTCACAAGCTGTTCGTCCGTACTGGAATGCTTGTGACGTCACTTTACTCGTTACTCTACTTTGACTACATTTTTCGTGTGTATTTATTAGCCTACATTTTGTTTAGTGTCTTCCGCGGTAATAGAATGTTCTTCAGGTTAGTTAAGTTTAACTTTTCTTTTTCCTGTTTAGCCTCCGGTAAGATAATACTTCAGAGGATGAATGAGGATATGTATGAGTGTAAATGAAGTGTAGTCTTGTACATTCTCAGTTCGACTATACCTGAGATGTGTGGTTAATTGAAACCCAACCACCAAAGAACACCGGTATCCACGATCTAGTATTCAAATCCGTGTAAAAATAGCTGGCTTTACTAGGACTTGAACGCTGGAACTCTCGACTTCCAAATCAGCCGATTTGGGGACTCTACTTTGACTGACAGCGCCGTTTCACAACCGCGTCGAACACACCTCGTAGCACTCGCTTATATTCGTTTTATACCGACTTTCCTCCTGGTCCGAGCAGTCTTATATATTCTGACCTGCAGAACCGCAACATTCCTTAACTGTTGAAGCGGTAAGAATTATCGTCTTCCCTTAAATTTTCTCATGAATTTCTACTGCTGTCCGGTAACCCTTCTCATCAAACAACAACTGTTGAAGGTGATTGTTAAACGGATCTGTTAGCCTGAGAAAAGAATCCCGTTTGGTTTACTTTAGAAAAAAATAAAAAATTTTTTAGTCGGTCTACTGCTATTCATTCTAAATAATAAACTGGAATAAAATGCAATTTGTCTTTTCCTTATCGTTTCAAACAGTTTTTCAATTTTAGTATAAAGTTCGTATTTGGAATTAATTTTACCTGATTATTTTGAAATTTAGAACCTAAAATTTTTCTTATAATTTTCCTTAATATTCTAGTAGATATTACTGCACAGTCTTAGAGTTTCTGCCGTATATTAGTAGATATTATTTATTTAAAAAAGTGTTAAATATACTAAGTGTTACTGTGCGTTCGCGTATTTTGAGGTTTTATTATTTCATTCGTAAAACGGATAACTTTTCAGTGAGTAGATGCGTCTCTTTTTTTTCAGCAAATGTTCTTGTGTTTTTAGATTTTATAAATAAAGTTTTTTGGTTTTTTGGGGGGAATAAATATAAAGGTTCTCTTCTTAATGTATTATATGGTTATAGCCCGTACAAAGCACTTGAAGGGCGAAGAAAACCGTGTCCGTTTTGCTTTCTTTATACTTTTTTTTTGTGTTTAGCCTCCAGAACTACCGTCAGGATTACTTCAGAGGATGATCGCGTTTAAATGAAGTGTAGTCTTGTATAATCTCAAGTCGATCGTTTCTGAGATATGTGGTTAATTGAAACCTGACCACCGGTTCCACGATCTAGTATTCAAATCGGTATAAAAGTAACTGCCTTTATTAGGATTTGAACCTTAGAATTTTCGACTTGATTGATTTGCGAAGACGCGTTCACCACTAGACCAACCCGGCGGGTGCTTTCTTTATAACTAATGTTAATTATAGTAAAAGTATTTGATGAACAGAATGAAATCGCGTGTCGTTTAGCGATGACATGTGTTAAATTCAAGCTCGATGAAATCAACGCTGTATCACTACAATTTAAACTCGATTCAGTTAGCCTACCGCGGTGTACGTGATATTCATAAGGATAATTCTATAGTTTTCAGGGATAATTTACGTCTCGTATCGGCTCACTTAATAACGTTTATATCGTTATCGGACAAATAAATTATATTACACGTTGTTGCGACGTCGACGAGACGCCCTTGGTTAACAGCGTTGCGGTACGTTTTAGAGTGAGGGTAGACTGTATGTGTTCATAGGTGATGAATGAAGACAACACCTTGTTGATTATTGAAGGATTGTTTAATGGTACGCCGTCTTGGCGGTTTAAAATAATTTTGTAACATAACACTTGTAACTTATAACTTAACATTAGAGATAGCAAACATAAACTAAATAAAACTTAGTTCATCCGAACAAGCATTGAGAAGATCATCCGGACGCGACCCCCTTGGATCAGGTATGAGTGCAGACTAGTTAGAAGTCGCTACGTACAGTGCTCGAGGGAGCAGCTTGTGACGTAGAGTGGCGTGATGGTCTGGCGATCATAGTTTGCCGTGGGCACCCTAGCCACCGCTAGGTTTCAGCACCCGACGGCAAGAAGGGGTGAAAACGTAACACACGTTTTATTAAATTTATTTCTCAGTCGGTCTCATGATATCGTCTTTTCAATATTTTAATCAAAAAATGCACGCCTGTCCACTTGTTTACAAACAAATTAGATACCGCTTGAAATTATTTCATTTACGGGAAGTAGTTAGTAAACGAATTCGGTAATCAGTAATTCAGGTAAAACTTATCTGCTAGGGTTTCAGAAATATATTCCTCGGATGGATTGTTCAGATTTAAAATTATGTACGGATAGAACCGTTGCGTTATCCTCAGATGAACGTAATACTGCTGATCGCGTCCGGATTGAATTTTTACCATGGATCACAATTTTATTTCTGTTGCCCGTAAAACGAAATTTCTGGGTGATTTATTAAGGTACAAATTCTCTCGGAATGATCAAATCGTTTTCGTTTGTAATAAAATCAAAGCGTACTATTTTGCCAATGGATCATTTCAATTGAGAAGAGAGTGGAGGAAGTGTTAGGAGAAGACCAATTTGGTTTCAGGAAAGTATAGGGACAAGGGAAGCAATTTTAGGCCTCAGATTAATAGTAGAAGATTAAAGAAAAACAAACCGACATACTTGGCGTTTATAGACCTAGAAAAGGCATTCGATAACGTAGATTGGAATAAAATGTTCAGCATTTTAAAAAAATTAGGGTTCAAATACAGAGATAGAAGAACAATTGCTAACATGTACAGGAACCAAACAGCAACAGTAACAATTGAAGAACATAAGAAAGAAGCCGTAATAAGAAAGGGAGTCCGACAAGGATGTTCCCTATCTCCGTTACTTTTTAATCTTTACATGGAACTAGCAGTTAATGATTTTAAAAACAATTTAGATTCGGAGTAACAGTACAAGGTGAAAAGATAAAGATGCTACGATTTGCTGATGATGTAGTAATTCTAGCTGAGAGTAAAAAGGATTTAGAAGGAACAATGAACGGAATGGATGAAGTCCTACGCAACAACTATCGCATGAGAATATACAAGAACAAAACGAAAGTAATGAAATGTAATAGAAATAACGAAGCTGGACCACTGAATGTGAAAATAGGAAGAGAAAAGATTTTGGAGGTATAAGAATTTTGTTATTTGGGAAGTAGAATTACTAAAAATGGGCGAAGTAGGAGCGATATAAATTGCCGAATAGCACAGGCGAACGAATCTTCACACACAAATATGATTTGTTTATATCAAAAATTAATTTAAACGTCAGAATAAAACTTTTGAAAGTATATGTTTGGAGCGTAGCTTTATATGGAAGTGAAACTTGGACGATCGGAGTACCTGAGAAGAAAAGATTGGAAGCTTTTGAAATATTATGCTATAGGAGAATGTTAAAAATCAGATGGGTGGATAAAGAGACAAATGAAGAGGTGTTGCGGCAAATAGATAAAGAAAGAAGCATTTGGAAAAAATATAGTTAAAAGAAGAGACAGACTTATAGGCCACATACTATGGCATCCTGGAATAGTCGCTTTAATATTGGAAGGACAGGTAGAAGGGAAAAATTGTGTAGGCAGGCCACGTTTGGAATATGTAAAACAAATTGTTAGGGATGTAGGATGTAGAGGGTATACTGAAATGAAACGACTAGCACTAGATAGGGAATCTTGGAGAGCTGCATCAAACCAGTCAAATGACTGAAGACAAAAAAAAAATGATCATTTCTAGAACGGGTTCTTTAGTGCGATGAAAGTACTTATTAGCCGGCTACTTAAAATTCCTAAGTTTTAAGTCGATCTAATTCACATTTAAGGGATATTCAGCATTAATTCTAAATAATTTATACGTTATATCTCGAAAATTCGTCGACCAAAAAAGTTGAAATTTGATTCAAATATTTGGGTATATCCGTAAATCCTAACTTCAGCTTGATTTTTTGACCCCGTCGAACGAGGGGACATCACGATAATCGTATTCTCTTTTTTTGGTAAATAGAAGTTTTTTCCTCGTTGAATAACACTACACCAAATCGGACTGACTTAGTAAAGTAAATAATTATTCCAAAAACATGAACTTTTAATCCTAAACAAACAAAAACGGGTTGACGGGATAAGTACGTAAAATATCAATTTTTTGTAACTTTAATTTACAAGATCGAAAATCCAACCGTATTTAGTATTCATGTACACGTCGCGGGAATATTTTGTTATTCTTATTTAAAGTCCAACGGACCCTGCATAAGAATTGAATATATTTTTTTGAATTCTGTATAATTTCTGATGTTTCATCTATTTTTCAAGCATTGACTATTAAAAATGTTATACAAATTAGCTGTCAGTCAAGCGGATCAAATCAGAACCACACTTTTTGTTTTACTGAACGTTTTGATTTTGTTTTCCATTTGCACTTAAAATATCAAAAATAATGATTTGACTCCACTAATTGAGAGCCAGTAAGTAATTAATATTTGATTTTATTTAGCTCTGATTAAAATTAAGACTTAACGCCGAGTAAAATTAAACTTTAAAAAAAACCGTTAACTTTCCCAATCGTTGCAAAATACAATAAGTGATGAAAGTAAGTGTTGCTATCATGTCAAAAACGATTTATCAAGATATTTACTATCGTTTTATTTGTAAATAATTTCTCGTAAAAGAAGATTCAAGTTCATTCATAACTAGCTCCTCGACGCAGCTTCGCCTGTGCTATATGATTACTTGCGTTTCCCGTAGCATTCAATATTTTTATTTAAAATTTTTTTTTAGTCAAGTAATCGGAGGCAAGTGCAGCCAATCACACATACAGTAACAGTGGCAATGGCTGTGTTGGTTGAGCCACAGCGCCGTATACTTTAGCATCCCTTAAAAAAATCGAAATAAAAAAAAAACGAAAATGGGTTTTAGATATTTTTCTGAAGAATATTTTCAAGCCTAAGTCTACTTAATATCTCGTTTACCATATTCGGGATTGGAAACTTTATAATCATTGTTCAAAAATTATTTTACCTTTCTTCATCCACTTTCAAGATAGAATTTCTAAAATCTACAAATTGTTTTATCGACGTGAAGATTGACTCTCCAAAAATCAAATTGATTTCTTCATTTGTTACCGGCTAACTAAAAAAAAACAGCGTTTCAAAGAAAATTCAGAAATCAATTTTAACCCTTGAAAGTCAGAATGAAACTCGAAAAAACTAGAAATTGATTTTTAGATGTTCATAATTGTGCTCACAGTTCACAATTCATGAAAGTTTGTGCTTCAACTAGCAAATATTCAATACTACATTATTTACGAGTATATATATATATATATATATATATATATATATATATATATATATATATATATTGTTTTTTAGAGGTGTTTCGAGATGAAATACATCCAAAAAACTTCTCAATTATGCCAAGAAACATGGATAATAATTTGATAGCGACAGATCGTGTAGTTCTTTCGTTTATTCCTAACAAAAAACCCTCTTCCTCTATATATATATATATATATACACATACACACAGAAATCCTGTTCCCAAATAGGAAAAATTCCTGTCTAAAAAAGTTCCCAAACTAAATTAAATAAAAATACAGATTTAAAGATAATCGAATTTACTTACATCAGCCCTCTACATAGAACCCTTCTCTCTAGTTATACATTCGTTGCAGCGACGGTAGAGCCCGTCAAAGACTCTGGAGAAATCGCTTTGTGGGATTGCCTTCAACTGCTCGGTGCAAACCCTTAGATGGCTGGAATGTCGTCGAAAAGCGGCCTTTCATCTTTAACTTGAGTTTCGAGAACAGAAAATAGTCTGCTGGAGCGAAGTCGGAAGGGATAAGACTGTGATTTGATTTGCGGCGTAATAACCTATTAAAATTGTTGCCATGTGTGCCCGAGCTTTGTCTTGCAAGAGTCCAACTGCCCCGATCCCGGTACTCGACGAATTCGACGGGCCGTATTCGACGAATGCGACGCATAAGGCGTTTAATTACTTACATGTAGAATTTAGAATACACGGTTTGACAAGTCGGGACAAATTCATGATGAATCAGGTCCTTTGAGTCAAAGAGTACAATCAACATCGTTTTCAGTCTTGATTTTTGCTGCCTGACTTTAGCCGGTCTTTGTGCTTCAGGATTCAACCAAGCAGCGGGTTGACGCTTCGTTTGCGGATCATACATGAAGTACCAGCTTTCATCCCCGGTTACAATTATTTGCGAAAAATTCGGGTCGCTGTCGGCAGATTCAACGAAATCTTGAGCACAAGAAAGGTTTTATTCTTTGTATGGGTATGGACATAAGTGGCGCATTTATTGTATCGGGAGACGATGAATATTCTTTTCTGGATTGTGCAACCCGTTTTTCTTCAAATTAATATGCAACAAAAGGAGGAAGCATTCTTCCATTAGGCTGCGTCACTTTTTGAACACTGAATAAAGGTTTCCGTTAAGTAGAAGTCTTGCTTTAACCGCATTAGAGAATTTTCAATTTGTTCGTATCGACTCTTTAGGGGGAGATTGCATTTTACAGCCTTCCAGTTTTGAAGGCGGGAAAAGTTTACCCGTGATTCTTTTTTCTTACTTTTTCTACACATTTATTATCAAGAGATATTTATTCAGAGGCGTATAAAATGTTTTAACACGATTTTATAGTACCTTGTAAGGATTTTTTTTGTAATAAATGGTTTTAGTTAACGCGTAGACTTTATTTAGTTTTATTATTCTTTCTTCTAGAGCTTTCTTTTTAAGTTCATTTTGTTATATTACTTCGCGTACGTATTTAAAACGATTGACATTTTTTATTTCTCTTTTTTTTTATTTTTAAATATTAGTTTTAAAGTATTATTAATTAGGCTGCTGTATTTTATTTTTATATAATTTTTTTTGTTGTATGTAAGAAATCGATATCGTTACAGTAAATGTTAATTTTTTGAAAAAAAGGGAAAATTATATTTATATAAACGATGTCAAAATGTTTCGCAATGGTAAATAATTAAAGAAATAAATCGTCGGGTCAAATAACACCAACCTCCACCGCGCTATATTAAAAGGCAGTTAACCACACGAATCGATACGCTGTTTATTAATGAATGCTATATCGTACATTATAAGTAATCTATATATTAGCTTAATATAGACCGACTATGCGATCGATATTGTTTATTAATCCGGTTAACAAAGGTCGACAAACAACTGGTATTATAGTGCAAACGTTTGTGTCTGCATATCCTTATATTAATTTACAAACCCATTATACGGACTGCAATATTATCTATCACATAATTAAGTTACTCATGAGTTTAACGAGATTAAGAGAGAAAAAAAAACAGCTATAGTTATAAAAAAAACATTTTTTTTTAATGTTATATTATTCTTTCAAAACGTGTAGAATATAAATAAAAAAGTGTTTCCAAAAAAATTTTTCAAAAAAATGTGCAGAGCTGTAGTACATAAATACTAAACGAAACAAAAAAAATACCAGGGATGGCTGAAAAAAATGGAGTCGCTCATAACTCACAAACGTGATGGAACAGCCGATGAAATAAGTACGGCATAAAAGTACTTTTTTTACACACGGTCACCGTTTACATCTATCTTCCCTAACAGTGATCCAGTTCTCTCATGAAGAATTCTCACGGTCTTTCTCCGATCCACGACTTTCTCATTGCGTCCTTCGGTTTGTACGAGTACGCTAGGGATGAGAGAAGATTTTCCTAAACTAAACCTACGTTTCCTAAATTAAGACCTCATTGTCTCCTTCGGTTTGTACGAGTACGCTAGGGATGAGAGAAGATTTTCCTAAATTAATTTATTAGAGTTAATATTTTCAAGTAGTTATATAGAATCTGCAAGAAAAGCAGTTTCCCTCGGTATATCTATATTAAATAAACCGGCAGGAAAATCTTACTTTCCCGCCTAGAAAGCGGTATAGAAGAGCTATAACTCTAGGGGGGAAAGTATCATAATCGGTTCGATTTGGGCGTACGAAGTTTTCATCGGATATTAACATTTTATTGACAACTAAGGAACCCAAAATTCAGGATGGAAATTTTCAATGTTCGTTACGTACGTGTGTGTGTTCGTTGTCGGCCTCTAAATCACCTTATATCTCCTGAACTACCGGAACGATTTTGACCACACTCGGTGAGATTACTTCTATATATCGGACATTGATTCCATTAAACTTTCAACTTAAAGGATCACGGGGGTAAGGCTGTACAGGAAGTTCATCCTCCGTGTCTCAGATTTCGTCTAACTAAGGCCGTATTTTTCGTAGGAGATTTGTTAACGGTTAAAAAATAACAATATCTGTAAAAAAAGTTTGCAAAATCACACCTCCATCCAAAAAAATGTTTGCAGTCGTCTTCTATGTTGTGGCGTCACAGGTAATCGGTAGAATTAAATAATTGAAGAAAATTTAAAAGTGTAAATTAAAAAGTGTAAAAAAGTAATTCGGTCTGGCCGGGTCTCGAACTCGATCGCGCGGCTGACTCGGTAACTAGTGCGTTAAGCCTCGCGGCTACACCGGTCTGCCGATCGTACGAGCAAAATTTTTTGTGTGTATGTTGTGAAATGACATCAATTTAGTTAGTGCCGACCGTCGCCGCTAGTACCGCCACATCCGCGCGAATTAAATACGGTATGCGCGCGCGCACTTTAGTTAGAATCGTTGAATTAAATTAACGAAGAAATATATTTAAATAAATTAAGTTTTATGCGTATATTTGTGTAAGCCGAGCGTCAGAAACAACCTACAGTTGTAGGAAAGTCCCCTAAACTGTATTATCAGGGTTTTTGAACGGTTCTGTAATTTATTTAAAATGTCAACGTATGCATAATAAAATCCTTTGTCGTAAACCGAGGAGCTGTCTAGCAAGTTACACGAAAACAATTCTGTCGTTTGATTTGATAAAAGTCGATTATGTTCGTTTTTAAGAATTAATGATGATTGCAGTTAATAAATATAAGCGCAAGTTAACATTTCTAATTTACAAAATTTCGGTATTCACGATTAATATGTACGGGCGATAAGTCTGACAACCGGTATTTATATCTTGAAAACATGCTCTGACTTTCTGATAGAATCCCAAGAGGTAACATATTTCACACGGGAATATAAGTATATGTAATCAACCAGATGAAAAGAACGGTGCGTTGGTTTGTTTATGTGCGCATATTTTGAATGAAGCGTTTCTTGGCAAAATTTAACAAGTAGCAAACTGTATTTGCTTGCTTTATTTGAACGTTTTTTAGTTACAATTGGAAAAAAACATTTAATAAAATCATGCGTAATGAAACATAAACCAGTTACATTTTCGCGACAATTTTTCTAATAAGTATTTAATAATGATAAAGGATCATAGTTTTATATTAGAGGTATTCCATTTTAATTCAGAAATTCTTCAGTAATTTTGTTGCATCACTATTTTTGATTTTGATGATATTTGGTATATGATAACTATCCACCTTGTAGTGGCCAAAATATATTTTTTTAATTAAAAAAAAAAAAAATTTTCTTGAGTAATAGACTGTTTTCTAACTCGCTAACGGGTAAAAACAGCCATTTTCGTCACTTTTTCCATGAGCTGTAGCATTCTTATTTTACATCATACAGAGGGTCAAAAAGGGCTTTTTGGAAAGAGTAAAGATGGAACTTCATCTTGGTGTACTCAAAATTCATTTTTTTTCATAACCAATTCTTGTAATGTTTATTGAAGTTACGTTTACAAATTGTTGTTTTTTCAAGTTTTGAGTCCAAAATAAATAATAAAGGGCTTAGGGTAACAGACCTGTTTTTTACCTCTTACCTCTTAGGTAGTAATACTTACAAAAAAAATTGGACTGTTATCGAGTGTCCTTCATTAAAAAAAAATAGCCGCCAAATCGTAAGATTTTGAAAATATTTCATGTTTGGGGCCCAAAAACCACATGTGGGACAGGTGGCAAAATTCTGAAATGTTTACAGCAGTAAGTACTTTTTATGTACTTTAAAACCATATAAAATTTTTTTTGTTACTCGTAGGGGTTGACGAGTAATAACGCCATCCAAATCGCTATAAAAAACCGTTCCTTCTGACCGTAAACAATGTATCCAGAAAATTTACAGCATTTTTTTTTTCAAATAATAATGTAGGCCTACTATACAAAGTATGTTGATACGCCTATAATGAGATAGCTTATATTCTAAATAGTTTGTTACTTAAAGTTGACTCATACATACAAACTCAGTACTAAGAGTACCTATAAGTTAAAAGGTAAAAGCAGGCCTGTTACCCTAAGCCCTTTATAATTTATTTTTGGCCCAAAATTTGAAAAAAAAAAATTGTAAACGTAACTTAAGTAAACATTTCAAGATTTGGTTATGTAACAAAATGAATTTTTAGTACACCAAGATGAAGTTCCATCTTTTACTCTTTCCAAAAAGTTCTTTTGTATCCTCTGTACTATGTAAAATAAGAATGCTCATGGAAAAAGTGACGAAAATGGCTGTTTTTACTCGTTGGCGAGTTAGAAAATAGTCTATTACCCAAGAAATAAATTTTTTTAAATATAAAAATTATTTTTGGGCCATTACAAGGTAGTAGTTATATACAAAATATCATCAAAATCAAAAATAGTGATGCACTGACCATTCGTTGAATTAAAATATAATACGCCGCCCTGGTTTTTTTTATGAATTCTCTGTACTACGCTTTAATCGAAAGCAAATTGCGATACGACATAACGATACGGGGTGGTGCTTACCGCAGTACGATGCATCCCTTGATCGGTGGACAAAAATATATAATCAGGACAATATCTAAGAAATCTCGTCTAGCGTATTCGTTACCGATTTTTCGACAGCGGGACTTAAGTACCTTTGAGATACCTATATTTTTTCGAGGTCTTAGAAATCTTTTTTATCAAAAGCGGACAAAAAGAAGAAAATTACTTTTAACGAGTACACAACTTACGATCGCTCGGGAACTTCGTATCACGGAGACCAAATAATGAGATATTTCATAGGTTTTATCTTTACATAGCTCTTCGACTTTACAACACATAATATACCCGACGAAATAAAGAAATTTATTTATACAAAATTTTAATCTAGTATTAAACGATGGCTTTTAGGAAAAGATAACTTCGAATGTTTATTTCTTTAAGCCGACAAGATGTCTTCTCTATACAGTCATATATCTTCATTTTTATCTACAAACATTTAAACAAATAAAATAGGGTTAAAATACTGGAAACGTCTTCTATTATGTAATTCTGACGGTACCAAGGTTTATCGGCATAGGTCGAATGTTAATTAGTATGAGTATTATTTTATTTATTACAGTACCTTTATATTACATTTATTTAATGCGATTAAAGTATGGCAGTACCTAATTTCTTTTCACCTTTAAAAGTACTTCATATATTAGAAAGTTTAACAGTGTTACCGGTTTCTGATTCAATTTTGAAAAATTTACGTCGATTCTCAGATATTTTTCAAAATACATATCACACGCAGTACTTACACGTTACGTAAATTTTTGTAACTTTCTTGGACTAAGGGGATGTTGAATGTCGACTTTCGCAAAAATTTCCGATAGCGAAACGTTAGCCGATTTCTATACTTTCCCTTTGTAGACGTGTTGTAAAGCGCTTTAGCCGGGAAAGTAAAATTGAATAGTTAATATATCGGTGCGTTTCAACAACATATATTTATTCAGAAATTAAAATCGGTTAGTTAAATTCAAGTTTATTTTATATTTAGAAAATAATGACTGTTACCTTGACACTTTGACAGTTTTTTTTAAATCGAAAGATGTACTACCGCCTATTCTCTCTTTTTTTACCTTTACGTCTTGTCTATTCTCGTTATTTACAATCGACACATTTATTACTGGATTAATGGAATAGGTGATGTAAATAAATAAAACGGTAATGAAATCGACCTCTTTATTAATCATATCTGATGTTACTTAACTGTGTTCTTTGTATAGGAAAAAATGTAACCTATTCGGCAAGGTTAATGTCGCCGTCCGTATTTATTTACTTAAGTATTTCTCTCGACAGTTCCTGTTAAGAATTCCAGAGCGTTAGTCATTATGCGGTCGCTCGCTTCGATTCTGAATTCCCAGTATTTTTTTATGAGATTACACGCAGAGTAATACAGGGTCATCGAAAAAGGTTGCAGCAATTTAAAAAGAAATCGTATCTCAGAAACTACTAGAGATAATCAAACAAAAAATTTTTTTTTTTAAATTCATCGACTCGAAAAGTTTTTTTATACTTCAAATGTTTCAATATGAGCTCGGTCGGTCGCTCCGCAAACATTCAGCCTATCTGCCCAGGTCCGCCGGATCACCGCAGGCGTAACTGTGGCGATACGTCGTCTTAAATGTTGTACATCCTTGATTTTTTCACTGTAGACAATGTTTTTATTCCGTAGAAATACGTTCAGGGGTGTTAAATCTGGGCTCCTCGGAGGCCAGAGTACGGGACTAGTCCTATCGATCCAACGATTACGGAATCTTTCATCGAGAGCGCGTCGAACGCCTGGACTAAACTGTGGGGAGCGCACCATCTTGTTGAAACATTACAGCGACGTTAATTTCTTGTTCAATTGGGTCGACTTGGCGGGAAAACGTACAGTTTTAGCGCGTCTAAATAAACATTGCTTGTGGTAATAGGCTCGTGATAAAAGAACGGGCCGATCACACGAACGGATATCAAACGCCACCTCATCGTTTAGTTTTGGAGAATCTCTGATGTACTCAATAATTTTATTGAATGATGAAATCCCCGTATCCTATAATTATACCATAACATTTAAGATGACGGATCACGGCTGCTATTGACACAGTTACACCTCCGATTATGCACCCATCGGACCTGGGCAGAAGTCGATTATCGGCTGGATATTTGCAGAGCGACTGAAGGAGCTCATATTGAAACATTTTAAGGTATGTAAAAAAAAAAACGTTTTTTCGGTGAATAAAAAAAAACATACTCGTATTTATCTTTAGTAGTTTCTGAGGGACGATTTTTTTTAATTTGTTGCAACTGTTTTTCGATGATTGTATATTTAAAATTTGTAATTTTTTAATGGTGATTCAAACCTTTTTAAGAGACCCTTTTTGTAGTAATTTTCATAAATAATCGTCCGTACGAAGACGATGAAGGATATCATTTTTGCGGGGGGAAAGTTTGCCTTTTTTTATTTTTAACTTAGTAGTCGGGTCGTTTTTTTTCCCGGAAGGATTTATGTTGTTTTAAACGTTTAACGGTTTTTTATGTTTTCTTCGTACATAATCGTTCAATAATTTTTTTTCTCTTCAGTCATTTGGCTGGTTTGATGCAACTCTCCAAGATTCTCTATCTAGTACTAGCCGTTTCATTTCGGTATACCCCCTACATCCTACATCCATAACAATTTGTTTTACATATTCCAAACGTGGCCTGCCTACACAATTTTTTCCTTTTATCTGTCCCTCCAATATTAAAGCGACTATTTCAGGATGCCTTAATATGTTGCCTATAAGTCTGTCTCTTCGATTAGCTATATTTTTCAAAATGCTTCTTTCTTCATCTATTTGCCGCAACATCTCTTCATTTGTCACTTTATCCACCCGTCTGATTTTTAACGTTCTTCTATAGCACCGCATTTCAAAAGCTTCTAATCTTTTCTTCTCAGATACTCCCATCGTCCAAGTTTCACTTCAATATAAAGCGACAGTCAAAACGTATACTTTCTAAAATCTTTTCTTGACATTAAAATTAATTCTTGATGTAAACAAATTATATTTCTTACTGAAGGCTCGTTTCGCTTGTGCTATTCGGCATTTTATATCGCTCCTGCTTCGTCCATCTTTAGTAATTCTATTTCGCAAATAAAAAATTCTTCTACCTTCATAATCTTTTCTCCTCCTATTTTCACATTCAGTGGTCCATCTTTGTTATTTCTACTACATTTCATTACTTTTGTTTTGTTCTTGTTTATTTTCATGCGATAGTTCTTGCGTAGGACTTCATCCATGCCGTTCATCGTTTCTTCTAAATCCTTTTTACTCTCAGCTAGAATTACTATATCATCGGCAAATCGTAGAATCTTTATCTTTTCACGTTGTACTGTTACTCCGAATCTAAATTATTCTTTAACATCATTAACTGCTAGTTCCATGTAAATATTAAAAAGTAACGGAGATATGGAACATCCTTGTCGGACTTCCTTTCTTATTACGGCTTCTTTCTTATGTTCTTCAATTATTACTGTTGCTGTTTGGCTCCTGTAAATGTTAGCAATTGTTCAATAATTAAAAAGACAAATAGCGACGGCGCAAAAATTATTAATTAGAATAAATTAAAACCGTATGAATTCAATTCGGCATCCCTGACGTAGAAAATATCAGCTTTACGAAAATAATTTTCATTGTTGAGGAAGAACAGTTTGCTGATTTTTTATTTAAATTTTTATTTTCTAAAGGTATAAAATCGGCTTAAATTCAGTCGCGGTTGTTAAAACAGTCCGGTAAAAAATATATTAACAGTAAAGGATTTTTATAATTGCGACTACGTTAAACAAATTTTCAACAGTTAAATATTAGAGAAAAATGAAATAGAATAGGATTGTGGTACGCCGAATTAAACGGTATCGGAATAAAGAAACTTCGGGTTACGACATCCCATTTTAATATTTTTCAGCGATAGTTTCAAACAGCGGCCTACAGTTCATCTCAAGTAGCGGTTTCATACTGAGAAATGCTCGTTTTCCGGTTGGAGGATTTGTTAAATTTATTTATTTTTTTATGTTTAAATATTAAGCACTTATTTAACAGATAAATGAAAATAAAACTTTTTTTGTTTTGTTTAAAATTTGTCTACATTCTTAAGTTGACAGATCGTTGCAGTTTTGTTTTGCTTCAAAAAGATTCATTTTTGTTTCGGAATCGTGTGTTGCCCTTTTGTTGTCGACTTGTGGATCTACCTTTTAAGAACGGTGTATAACAATTAACGTAAAGTATTAATTATTTTACGGGATTTTCTTATAACAGCGACAGTCGTTTCTTTTTAAGCGCCCTATTAACCTGAAGTCTTATTTTTATTATTACTTCGTAAAAAAAAAAATAAAGAAAGAATTTCAAAATTAATGAATTTAAATTTATATGAAAACTGTTGCGTCGCCGTCCTATTATTTTACAGCTCCGTCGGTCGACTGCTGCCGGCTGCCTGGGATCGGATTTTTGTTGTAAGAGAGGGATAACGATTTGTCGGCCCGCCTGCTATGTCGGATGAGTAAACTAGGAAGCGGAGGGGGAGTACAAACCGATGACGTCATCCTGTCCCAGGCATACCAACACTACGGAATAGATGGGCCGTTCCCCGTCGCTTTAAGATATTGTACGTTCTTCGTTATTCTACTCGATATACCGTTTGGGAATCGAGGAGGCGGTCTACGTTTGTCTGTATCTCTTTAGAGACGTTGTCGGTCGCTAATGTAACGGACGTGCTTATCCCCGGTACGGGTCATTAGGTGTGATATTCTTTGATGTTCTTATTATTTTTTTTTTAATCGGGCGTGTTATTTTGTGTGAATTATTTAAAAGTGTTGCGTGTGTGTTTTGTTTTGTTTTTTCCTTTTTTTAGTTTGTCAATTTGTTGTGATGTTTGTTTTTTTTTGTATCGTTTCAGCCAGTAGTTTACTAAATATATTATTTATTTTCCGTCGTTAAATATCGATGAGTTATATAAAAACGGTCGACCCTCGATCGTTTTTAAATCTTCGTTAGTATTTTTACATCAGACAGCCCTTTGTTAGTTTATCCTTGAACCTTAGTTTAATTTATATTAAAACAATCCGCGTCTGTTTTTTTCACGATCTCTTATCCTAACGAAATGCTGTTTTTCATGAAGCGAAATACATTTGACCCCCGTAAAAATCTACATCTCGATACGTTCAGATAAGCGGAACTAAAATTTAAGCTTGAATATTTTCTTTCACGTCCCGAAAATCTGTTCGTACCTCGATAGTATTAAATATTTTTGTTGTATGTTAGTGTATTTAGCGATATGATTTCGCGTTTATATACGGGTTCCTTTTCCTTTTTAATCACGTATACTATCGACTATCTGTATATTAATTAATATTAATAAATAAATAATTAATTACGTATATTAATCGATAACCTGTATTTGTGAATGCGTTAGTATTATAAATCGTATTTGTAATAATTAATGGACGGGAAACTTAATTAAAGAATTTATCGTGTAGCACGATATAGATATGTTAAGCGCAAGTAAAGTCCAATAAAAAAAAACGTAATTATTATTAGACTTAAATGCCCGTATTACGTGTGTACTTAGATGTTTACGGTTCTGTTAACAACACTGTAACATGTCTTGCGTAGACCGTTAACTAGATAAACCTCTTATGAAGTTGTATAATCGTAGAAAAAATAAATAGCCGCCTGCTGTTTCATTAATTATGTGTTATTCATGTTCGATCGATTAATACGACAATTTTTAGTAGATAAATGATCATTTAGGAAAGGAACTGTACGCTACCGCGAAACGTTTAACACAGTACATCTCTGAACTATTATTAAACTTCTTTTTTTTTTTTTAATTTCTGTTAACGGTTTGAATCGGCTTTTAGCAGCAGTATTCTTGTAATGATTTTTTCTGAAATTTAGGTTTTGCCAAAAGTGTACAGTTATATCGCATATATTCTCGGAACGATATACTTCAGGATTTCTCGGTCCGTACAAAGGGATTTAAAAAATTGTCATTCTGTATGCATTTCTGCGTGTGCCTCGTAGAATGCGGTCACCTTTCGAAACTCTAAACCGAATTGATTTTTTTCCTTCAGATGATGTACGAGTAGTAAAGGAAAGGCATCCCGTTGTTGGGTATTTTAACAACGTTGGATCCTGATCGAATTTCAATTTTAAATATAATTTTATAAAAATTGGTTTTTAACGATTTGGAAAAAGATTCAAAGCATCCCTATAATTAATATCGGTAGGATAATTAATATATAGTAGGTGTAATTTGTCAAAAAAAAAAAATGTTGCGTCTACTTTTAGCTTTGAAAAATAATCTTATTGTTATCTTATTTGTACATCTCAAATTTACGGTAATAAAAAAAAAGTATATATATTTTAACTTTTTTCGGTAAAATGAAAATTTTTTTCTTCTTTAATTTTAAGTAGTACAAGTTGTTATGGACATTAATCGATAGCATGGAGCGCAATTTTACCCGGTATTATTTAACTTAGGTGATCTTAAGAACCGGTTTATTGAAATAGCTTCGAACATCGTCGGTATTATCTTCCTTTATTCTCTTCGATTTCTAGGATTTTACTCCCTAAATCTTTCAAGCGTTGTGCAACAGTCATGTTGTAAGTAAATGCAAGTTTAATATTTTAAACCCGAGATTACGGATTCGTTCCTTTTTTTCCACACCCGAAAGAGCGATAATATCAGAATAGATTATTTAAATGTTTTAATAATTAGAATTAATTATTTAAATTCGTTTGCTATAGGAACATTTTATGAAGTAACATCGGAAGTTTTTCGATGAAAATTAAAAAAAGGGTTGTATTTTTCATACCCGTACAGTTTTTTGAGTCGAGTAGGTATTTTACGTGTTTTTTTTTTTTGTTTTTCAATCGTTTGCATTAAGGATTCGAGTAGCAATTCGTTTACTTACCCGTTACCCAATAAGCCGCGGTGTATTAATTCCATTAAAATGAAATGGCTTTAATTTTGTCCTTGAAAAAATGTTTTAATGGTTTGTTTTTTTTTTCAGAATTTTTCCGTTGTATAGTTTGTTAATTTCATTAAAATAATTGACAATGATTTAATCGTTGAATATTAGGGTAGTGTTTGGTAAACTGAAAAAGAAATTAGTGAATCACGTATTTATTGATTTTTGTGTATTATATAATATAATCGATTGAAAACAGCCATCATGGTGCGGAACAAAGTTGAGAGTAAGTAAAGAATATTTAATTTTTTTTTTACGGTCGTTTCTGTGTAATTTGTTAATTTCTTTGAGTAATATTTCTTTTATATTTATCAGATGAGGGTGGAAAACGTAGATTCTATTTATTAATCACATGTTATGTCATTTTTATACGATGTACTATATTGATTTTTTTTCTTCTCTTTTCATACGGGGAGAAAATAAAAACCCATTTGTGGTATTGTAATTAATTTAATTTTTAAAAAAAAATAATTATCGGACTAGTAAAAAATTAATAACTGTTATGTAATCGCATAAATTATTACCTCTTACTATAAGTCTTTGACTTCATTAAAGAATGGAATTTATTCGTAATTTGCATGAAGAATGCATTATTCAATAATATGACTTTATTTGTTGTTTTTTTTTTTTTTCATTGTGTTTCATATATATATATATACACACATAAAAATCAATGTTTGTTTGTCTGTCTGTTCCAACTTAACTCGAGATCTACCGGACAGATTTGTCTAAAATTTTGCACACCTACACTTTGAAGCCCTGCGGTGAACATAGGCTAATTTTTTTGGACCTCCGACATAATTGTTGCGAGTTATCGGCGTTAAAGTTATTTTTTCCATTTTGACGACATTGGATTCATTTGTTCGCACGCTTTAAAAGTTAAATTTCATGTGATTTTAGTTTGTTTTTTCAATTCCATGCGGATTCGAGTTATAATTTTGACGACACTTAACGATTGTGATAATAGCAAAGTACTTTTTTTTGTAGATTCTTTATATTGCTGCTGGTAGGAGATTGTTAAATCAGAGGTGGCAGAGAAATTAGGTTTTTACAATGGCCGAGTCGTATGAAATTATTTTTAACGTAGGCTATCTTTTTTTTTCATGCGATTTGGCGTTATCGAGTTATACGTGTAAAAATTATTTTTTTACAATTTTGACATTTTTGCATTTATTTGTTCGTATGCTTGAAAAGTTTAATAAATAGTTTTATGCAGTATTCAATTTCTACACAATTATCCAAATTAAGGCATTTTCTCTACTTAAGTTCTCATTTCAGGTCGTCTTAAATTTATCCCCAATACTTTGTTTTTCCGAATATTGTAGCTTTTGTATCAATTAGAATAATGGGCGATTTTATTAATACACGTGTGGATTTACAACCTTTTAAAAGTTTTTTAATGTTGATTTCTACCTTTTTGATATGTTTTAGCTCTTTTCTTTTACTTTTTTCAAATTTTCTATTACCTTTTTTGAATAAATATTCGTTAAATGTACAATGTACAGGGAAAATAAAACTAAATTTTACAACGAAATTTAAAACACTTTATTTCTTCCTTAAAGGCTATTTAATTTTCAAAATGACTTTGATTTCAAGTAAAAATTTAATTTTTAGTTAACTTTTTTTTTTCAATATTGAATCGATTAATTTTGAAAAGGGTTGAAGTTTTAACGTACAGTTATTCCTAAGTTTCAATTGATTTAGCGCACGTGCATATATAATTTTTACGATTCATTGATTTACAATTTTATGTTTAAAAACATAAATAAATTACCGAAAATGTTTTCACAGTTGTTATATAGGAGTTATTTTTTGATGAGGGTTTGGGGGCGCAGCCCCCATGTCGGTAAATTAAAAAAAAAACTGGATTTTCTGTTATCAGATAACGTATCTAAATTGCATGAAATTTTTTGTAGAAACATTATGCTCTTAACTTGGATTAAAGTTGATAACGTCAAAAATTTTCCAGTTGAAAAAAGAACTTTGGAAACCTGGAAAACCAAAGCGCCGGTCCGAGCGGCTAGTATATATATATATATATATATATATATATATATATATATATATATATACACATATCTGTACTGTTATATAATATAAATTGAAAGGGTTTTTTTTCTTCGGGATAAACAAAAACTACCCGATCTATTGCTAGTAAATTTTTACCCATGTTTCTTGGCATAACAGAAGGTTTTTTAATATATTTCCTCTCGAAAAGTCTCTTAAAAAAAATATATATATACATAGTATTGGAGATTTGCCGGTTGAAGCACAAATTTTCATGAATTGTGAACTGTGAGTGTCTATCACTGTGTGAGGTGGGTTCGCACCGATTGATTATGAACATCTAAAAACCAGCTTTTAGATTTTTTGAGTTTCATTCCGATTTTTGGGCTTACAAATACACTTCAGATAAACATTGAAAAACCATTTTCGGTTTTTTTTTTAAATTCAGACTTTTTTAAGGAGTGCGAAGGCGTACGGCACTATGGCTGAACCACCACAGCTACTGCCACCGTAATACAGTAACGGTGGCAGTAGCCACCGTTACTGTATTGTATGACTGGCTGTATGACATACTGTATGTATGACTGGCTGCACCTGCTTCCGGTTACTTAGCTAATAAACGTAAAATAAAAAGATGGACCGCTGTGGTAAACGCAAGTAACCATATAGCGCGGGTGGTGAATCTGCGATATATTTTACTAAAAACACATGTGTATTCTTAATTACCACCTTACCATACATTTGTCGTAGGTATTTCGTATACGATCGCCGCATCATTGTATCAGCATCATCAGGGAATGAAAATAATCCGCGCTTACGTTTCGTCTGTCTTACATACAAAAACAAATAGAATCATAGCACAATATTGCATATTATTAAAGAATATATTTACAACATGCGCGCAAGCAGATCGCGTGTTATCCGGTCTAAGCCTAGGCCTTACCCGATTAAAATTCTATTAATCGTTTATTGCCGATGCAGAAAGCACGTTATCAGATTGAAAATTTATTTATTTATTAATCCGAGCGATTTATTAATTTTACATTTTTGTAAACGTTGCCGAGCATTAGTATAAATAGCGTTATCGATTACATTATTTTCATGTCCCATGTTCAAAATGTGACGTGCATAATTTGATTTTTCTGACCGATTCAATTTTATTGCAGCTGTATCTTTGTAACTATTTTTATTGTATGGCCAATATATATACCATGACATGATTTGCAAGTCATTTTATACGTATCAGAACCGTTGTACTTAACATTTTTATCAACATTTGCGTTAATTTTCATTTCTAAATTATTAATAATTTTTGTGTACCGATTATTTTCCTGATTAAATTTGTGATTTTTTAGGATGTATAGTACATATTTATATATTTTTTGTCCCTTCTATTACTATTCCGCTAACTTAATTATGTATATTTATTTTTCCGTAACTGATTATTAATTTTTATTGTCTGGACGATAATCATTAAAATTTGATACTTGTTTTATGTATTTGATTTTTTAAACTTTGTACGGCTTATTAGTAATTTCGATGCTCTATTAAGCATAGCTCTATAGGCCGACAATTTTTGGCTTATCGGTTGGTTTGATTTATCGTGTACTGTTACATCCAAGTTAGTAGGCTTCCTATTAATACTGAATTCCGATTTGTGACGATTTCTAGTGACGGTAAGGTATAAATAATTAAGTTTTCTAGCGCTTTTTTCTTGATGTTATGTGTTTTTTGTATGCGAGACTGACAAAATAAAATTGCGGATATTTCATTCCCTAAAAGGGCATCTTGGAAGCAATTCATTTCTGAAATTAATACTGACCGATGAAGGAATCCATTTAAAATTTTCGTTAAAAAGGCCCTAAGAGCTAGAGTCCCCTTAACACTGGACACCGGAGAGGTTCAGAACATAATCGAGGGACTGTTCCTTCATAGGAATGGGGTCGTTGCGGAAGTTGAGGACGTTGTGAATTCCCCTCCACTTTTCACCAGATTATAGCAACAGTGAGATGGATGCCTCTGGGTAAGGCGCCGGGACCAGATCTTTTACCAAATTTGGCATTAAGGTGGCTGTTGGGACGGGACCCAGATGCCTTTTTGAGGGTATACAGTAATTGTTTAGTTGAGGGGGTGTTCCCCCAGAGGTGGAGACGGCAGCGCCTAGTCTTGGTTCCCAAACCGGGGAGGGACCCCGTGCTGCTTATTGACCACTAGCGGTGACCGACACCATGCCAAAGATACTCGAACGCATGATGTTGCAGAGTTATTGAGGACGCAGGGGGACTTTCAGATAAACAATTCGGTTTTCGCAGAGGACGATCTTCTTTGGACGCGGTGTCGGAAGTTAATATTGCAAAGAGAATCATTGGAGGAAGGAAGATCTGCGTGCTCGTGGCGTTTGACGTTCGCAACGCATTTAATTGTGTGGCCCATGACGCCATTAGGACTGCACTAGAAAGCATAAAAGTACCTCCATATCTGAGAAGGATAATTCTCTCCTATCTCAATAAGCGCAATCGATCTGCGAAGTGAAGGTCATAAAAGTACATAAAATTTTACTTCGTTAATAACTTCTGATAATTTTGTAATTTTTTTTTATTTGTTGTTATTATTGAACTATTATTTATAGTAATTTTTTTTTATAATCAGAGGTTAATAATTATTAATAAATCAATAAATTTAAATTAAAAAAAAAAAAGAGGAAATGAAATAGATTTGAACCGATATGCCTTCCCCTCGTAAGATCCAAATATTTCATTAATTAAAATTTTATTTAGCTATAATTTTGGAGCCAATGAAAATAATCCAAAAATTTTGATTTTGGGCTTTTTTTGACTGGACCAGTCGATAGCAAATCAAAAGGGTAGATGCGTAACTAGATGTTACAACATTTTCCGAATCCAAAATTTCAATATCCTACGGGTAATCATTTTTGTGTTATGCGAAATACATACGTACGTACAGATGTCACGCCGAAACTAGTCGAAATGGATATTTCCGTTGAAACCGAAATTTTTTGCGATCACAATACTTACTTTACTTTGTACAAGGCAGTAAAAATTTTAAACCAAACGATAAAAAATGTTCATAAAAATTAAATATATATTAGCCGATGCCAAATTAGTCGCGGTATTTCAGATTTTGTACTTGGAATAAGTTTTCAAAAGAAACATAAGATTTTTGGGTACTTATCGATTATCTGTCCGCCACGTACAGTCGTTGTTTAAATCGATGTTTTAATCAATCCGTTAGTTCTTAGATGTTTCCAATGAAACGCTATATTGAAATAAGAAAATAAATAAATAAAATTATAAATATTAACTAACCAAACTTAATTTACCCTCGCTTCGCTCGCTAACCTTGACTAGCGAGCGTAGTTAAATTTGGTTTGATTATATTTGTAATTTTATTTACTTATTCTCTTATTTCAATATAGAGTGTAGTGGCGCCATCTAAGAACTAACTACAGTTTGAACGGAAAAGTACATGGCGGGCAGATAACCGATATTTATTAAAATTCTGCCGTAATTTATTTTAGATTGTGAGTCTAGATAATTTGTTTCTAGTAATGCGTGTAATTTGGGAATGTTCTTACTTTGCAGACAGTATTGATCGGTGATGTTTAGCGTTCGTAGACGATGTATTCCTTTAGGGAACTGGAAACATTAAAAAAAAAAATAAAATAAAAAATTTATTTCTTTTTGTAAACTATATTAGCAGTTTTACCTTCAGGCGCAAGAATTACTTGGGTTTGGCAAGCTTAGGTCTCATAGGTTATGTAAAACTATCCATGAAAAAAAGCGATCTTCCAGTTAAGTAAATTTCCGCCACCTTCAAAGTCTGTCCCTACATATTGTTAGTCATGGCGAAACACAGTGACAGTTAAACTGTAGTCTTTTTAGCTCAAAAAGATATTGTGATGGTATAAGACGTGTTAGCGGAATATAAACAGACCCTCCTTTGGCCACAACCGGTTAGTACTGAACGATCGTAGTTGTCTCCTAAATTATAATTATTATTATTATAGCGGAGTGGTAGCGTGTTGGGTTTTTATCCGGAGGTCCCGTGTTCGAATCCCGGTTGCTCATGGAATTTTCATACTCTACAGATTTGATCTACGACAAAATGACTGTAGTCGGGCATAAGCCTGTTGTTGCTTTTAAATAAATACATTATTATTATTATTGTTTATTACATATCGTTGAGATTTAGAATTTTCATACAAAATTTTGGTCCTTTCCTGTTCCACCACCAAAACGGAATCTCGAAAACTGGTAAAACTTGTGGGTTTTTGTCTAAATACCAGTCTTCACGACTGTAATATCTTCGGTTTCATGTAGTTTCATGAAGAACATTGCCCCCCGCCTTTGCCACTACCCGAATTAGATTTTTGAAAAATTATGACATACGTATCATTTTATTTTTAATGGGAGAAGTAAATACCAATTTCTGCGACTGTAACACTTTCGGTTCTTGAGATATGGAGTTTTCATTAAAACATTTTATAGATGGAATTATCCAAAATCCTTCCTCAGCAGGTGCCTGCATACGTTACAAAAACAATTTACCCTCCGAAATTTACCTTCGTAGTATGTACTTTTACCTATTTTTAATAGGTACATCTATAAGTTTTGTATGAACTTTCTTCCTTATTTTAAGCTCTAGAATCGGTTCACAAATTATTTCCTTTTCTCCTGATTAACCGTAAATTATATATATAGTTTACAATTCTATTCGCGTGATCCGGTATTCACTTTAATCATAATGATATTATTCCTGTTCTACATCCTGTAAAATGTTTGGGCGTCTTTAAATAATAAATTGTCAAAGGACGACGATTACATTGATCTCGTTTGTAATAAAATTAAACCGTAATGTTTTCATCAGAACCTTTTAATAATAAAATGTTTAGCTTGTCATCATATTAAACATTTACTATGCTTACATATATTGTTCCTTGAGCTAATCTCAAAAAGTCAGAACGAGTTTTAAAATACAAAAACGGGCCATCAGATCACATTGTTTCCCGACCATAATTATGAATCGTGTTAACCGATATATTTAGAATATTAAAAATGTTAATTTTTCCTTTTGTTTATGTATGCGTATATATATAAAACCTTTGCTAAAAAGAATTTTCACTTACTCTTAAAATAACAGTACACTTCCATCAAACCGGATTGATTTCGTATAACTTATCGCAGTACTTCGGCTTACGAGGGGGGAATCTTATTATGCTTCTGTTGCCACACATTAATACGTTACTGATATCATCACGACAGTTACAAATTATAAAAAATTCTTATGTTAAAGAATTTTGCTCTGAAATTATTTTCAAATAGTGTATCCCGTTTGATTAATTACAGCTCTGAACGACTTTAACCGGAGTGAAAGACGGACACAGAACGATCGATTTCTCCAAGCGATTTTCGTATCTTGAAAACTCATTTCATTTCTTGAGGTAGCCCCAGGAAGCATATTTTAGATGGGAATATACAGGGTGGCGCAGAGAAACGGGATATTTTGAATCGGACGTTAGCAGCCCTGTAGGTGTACCGTAAATGGGGAAAAATACGTTAAACTATAGAGCAGTAATGGACATTTAGTTGTGATGGAGCAGTGCAATGATGTAGAGCGTACAGTTGTCGTAAGGGTGATTTATCTTCTTCTTTCTTTTCCTGTTTAGCCTCCAATAACTACCGTTTAGATAATACTTCAGAGGATGACTGAGGATGATATGTATGAGTGTGAATGAAGTGTAAGTCTTGTACATTCTCAGTTCGACCATACCAGAGATGTGTGGTTAATTGAAACCCAACCACCAAAGAACAGAGGTATCCACGATCTAGTATTCAAGTCCGTGTAAAAATAGCTGGCTTTACTAGGACTTGAACGCTGGAACTCTCGACTTCCAAATCAGTTGATTTGGGAAGACGCGTTCACCACTAGACCAACCCGGTGGGTTAAGGGTGTTTTATCTACACGGAGACAAAATGACATCTGCACATATGTGTTTCGGCGACATCATGACATCCCGTCCCGTGGTCTAGTTCCTTCTTCACATGAAATCTATACTTGCAACTTAGAGACCGGTTTGGCTTTGGAAAAACCTAGCGGGCGTATATCGTCTGCACTTACTCCAGAGAACACTGATGCCGTGAAATCTGTAGCGGTAAGGAATCCTCTTCGTTCGGTGCGGAAAATTTCCTCGTCATTAGAGCATGCAAAGAATACTCCATATCCTGAAATTTCATCTTTATAACATTCGAATCTTCCAAGTTCTGAAACTAACGATCGTGTATAGTGTCTGCAATTTTGTGAAAAACCGGTCTAAAATCAATGAGAACGCTAACTTTATTGAAAATCTTTGGATGTCAGATGAAGTCCATTTTTACTTAAGCCGGTACGTGAATAAGCTGAACTTCCGTTATCCTGCTTACCTTCATCAGCATCCGTTACACAGTGCTAAATTTACTGTATGGTGTGCGGTTTCGTCTCGTGGGGTGGTAGGCTCTTCTTTGAAGATGAACGGATCTCTGCTGTCACTGTGACTTCTCAACGTTATGTCGACATGCTAGATACTTTTTTTGCTCTTAGGCTCCGTATTCTTTCCAAATTTTGACCTTCAGCAAACTTGGTTCCAACAGAACAGAGACATCTCACACATTCCCCGGCAGTCTACGGCAGCCGTGAGACGTTTTAAGGGGTTCACGTTATTTTAAGGACCGTTAACATCGCTTGGCCGCCTTGGTCTCCAGACTTTCCATTCCGCGACTTCTTTTTATGGGGACATCTGAAACGAGGTGTGTACCAGACTAGACCGAGAAACCTTACTACTCAAAATACAGATTAAAGAGGAAATCGCCAACATCCCAGAGAACATTTTGGGCCGCGCCGTGTTGAATTTTCAGAATCGACTTATAAATGCGTACGCAAAAACGGACGGCACTTAAGCGAAATAATTTTTAAAATGTACTCGTATTTTGGAATTTCCATTATTTTAGAAAACGTTTTCAACATCAAATAATGGTTAGTAACTTTACTTCATTTTTTCTAATTATTTAAAATTTTCCCGTCTCTCTGCGCCATCTGTACATATGCGTAATAAAATAATGATGTTCTGATTTATTACTCGTATTAAGACGATTCAAAGGAAAACAGAACAGTTCGAGGTACTTACGTATTAACGCCACCGCAGCTACAGCTGTATTTAAAAACAAAGTAGTCAATCGGATTTCAGTGGAAAATGGGCCGATTTTAACATAGATTCAAAACAGTCTCTTTATTAATTATTTATTTATTTTATAAATATAATTTAACCTACGCTCGCTTCGCTCGCTAACCTTGACTAATTAACACGAGTGTTTTGATTATTTAATTAATAAATAATTGCTGAATTTATTAAATAAATACTCAAAAAATGACGGTGTTAATTAGTCAAGGTTAGCGAGCGTAGGTTAAGTTAGGTTAAATTATATTTATAAAATAAATAAATATAAATAACCATTTATTAAAATTAATAAAGAGACTGTTCATTTTACACCGAAATCCGATTTTTAAATAACCAACTTTTTAAAAAAATAAAGCTATAGCTGCGGTTGCGTTAATACGTAAGTACCCAGTTCGATTCTGTTATAAACTAAATCGATTCGACCATCATTCGAAAAGAACTTGTCATCTAATAAAATATCCAGAAAATTCGCTTTAGATCAACAGAAATATTATCCTTATCGTTAATTCCTATCGATCCGCGCACGATTTATTATATGAATTAAATATTTATCGCCGATAGTAATCTCCAAATTCTAGAAAATTTCCTTCTTCGAAAAAAGCGATTCCGTATTTCCGGTTTACATTCCAAAAAGGCTGGAAATATTCAATAATATAAAGGATAAAATATCGCAAAATCATCAGATAACCGTTTTGTTTTTCGGATCGATTTTGAAATCGACTTCAAAATCTTATAAGGATTTGATTCGTTAACGTAAAATATTCTGGAGTTCGGAAGGGTAAAAACATATACAAAGGAGATTCAGATTTACCCGCGCGAAAAACGGTTTTTTTATAGCCGCAGTATTTTATTTTATAAATACGATGGAACGAACAATTTGTTTACGATTTGAGCCAAGAATTTTTCTTTCCTTCAGGCCGCTATGAATAGGAAGTGTTTATTATTGTCTTCGCATGTTTAAAGCGAATTATATAAGTCGCAATACACCGACACATCATGTTACCTGCTCGAAGCGCTCTTATTTAAAACGATCGTTGCACGCATCACTCGGTAAAACCGACTCGCCCGACGGGCAACACGTAATGAACCTTGTTCATTTGCGTACCGAACGCTGCACCGATCGGGTATCTGTCTCACGATTGCTTTCTGCCGTCAGCAGTGTTCGGCTTATCGTTCGTTACGTGTTAACCGATCGGTTTAGTTTTTTATTTCGTAAATAGATTTTTAAAATGCGCCAAACAGTTGACGATCGAGTGATTTTATACAATCTTTTTAACGTTTCAGTTAGGATGTGTAAAAACGTATGTTTAGGTTTTTTATTTAAATACGAGTTATTTCTGTTTCAAATATAACGATTTTGATTTTTTTATTTACGTTCTCTTTAACATATATTTATTGAACATTTACGCTAATTTTTCATCGAAACATTTTTGAAAGTGATTTAATATCGGATAGAGTGGTGCGGATTATTTCTGCGAGAGCATCTTTATGCTTTTCTTTACGCTTTCGGTTAGTTTATTTTACACGCTATTTATTACTTATTACGTAGTTTATATTTTTACAAATATATATGGTAAGAGATTTTTCGTTTAACTGATTTGAGTAATATATTCTTTTAAATTGTATATGATTGTAATTATTAGGTAATATATCAGTATAAAACTTTTTTCCACCAATAATTCGAAAATGTCAATCGATTACCCTGAGTGCTTTACTTTATTTTTTTTGGGGGGGGGGAGAAATATGTGTAAAACTATAATATTTTTCAAAAAGTATAAAATTTCATAACAATTAAATTTAAAATGTATAAAAAAAATTGATAGTAATGAAGTTTAAAATAGATAATTTAATCCACCCGTAAAGACAAAAAAAAAAAATGGTTACTCGTCGAATTTTAAAACATTTATTTTTTAGGTTGTTTCAAAATTATTAACGACTACTGACAATTTTTTTTACATTTAATTTAACATAGAATTGTATAAAGACAAGTTTAGAGAGGAATTGAACATTTTTTTTTGTTTAATAATAAAATTAAAAAAAAGTTGAGAAATCACGTAAACAGTTAACTACCGATATATAAGCTGAAGGGTATACGAAATTTTTATACTCTTTTTCTTATATGAAAATAATTTTATCAACATTTTGTCAAGCTACATGACATTACGCTATAAAAATTTTCTACTAAGTGATGATATAAAAAGAAAAATTAAAATATTTTGTTAAAAATCGTTTATGCAGACAAATTTTTTTTTAATCTTAGAATCGCTTTATAAATTAAAAAAAAAATAATAATAAATCAGTAAGTTTGTTGAATAGTAAGACTTTAATGAACATTAAAAAATTCCGAAAAAGGGTTGCGTAACTTTACTCGACTTTGCCCTTAACAGACTTTTATTTTAAATTCTCCGATGGGTTTTTAAATATTATTGACTTAATTTTGTAAAACTTAAGAGCTAAATTACAAAAGGGTGAAATGTTCGATAAAAAAATTGGGTCCGACTTGACCTCTTGAATAAATTACGTACGTTTTTATTGTAAAAATTAAGTATTGAAAAAAAGCCAAGTAATTTTCATACATTTTTAGTAAAAAATGTTGGAACTCCTTGCTCGATAGCTAACTGATAAAAAATTTGTAGTAACAGCCGAAAGTAAATTATAAAAAAAAATTTTAAAACATTTAATTATTTAAATCGAGTCCCGTAGATCTCCTTTTTTAAAAATGTTTCGTTCGTCTACATTAATACTAGATGGAGTTGGATTTTTTGTTGAATTTGAAAATTAAACTTAAAAAGTGTATATATATATATATATTTTTTTTTTAAGTAAGGTTCCCGTTTAACCCCTTGTTTTTTTTAGATTCAAAAGCTATTTATTCGATTAATTATTTACAAAATTAAGTTGACCAGATTCGGTCGAAATTTCTTCAGCAAGGGTTAAAAATTTATAATTAAAAAAAAAAACACGTCTACCATGTTACCCTATTGTCCAAAGCCGGGCTATATATATATAATACATAAAAAAATTCATATTTTTGAGCCGATCGGACAAGATATATATATGTTGCCAAATTTCAACTTTTTTGGTCAACAGGTTTTCAAAATTTTTTTTAGAAATTACATTAAATATCACCCATCCTTAAATCCGATCGACGGAAAACTTTTTCTAAAAAATAAAGACGTATTTGATTCTTAAAATTGAGCTCAAAAATAAATTTTTCATCTTCTATATTAATTAATAGTATTTTGAATGTAATAAATAAATAAAGTAATAAAAGCAGACGATAATAATAAAATACTTTTAAAAAATATAAAAATATTTAGAAAAAAAACGCACGATATAAAAAAAAGATAAATATTAAAAATTAAAAAACACGACTGCAAAAGATATTGCCCTTTAATATAGTATTTATTAATGTAGGATAATAATTAAAGAGCCTGCTGGTGACATTTTTGTACATAATATAATGTTTTTTTCAATTTTTTAAAATTTATTTAACATATATGTAGCCTATGTCACTCCCTGTAACGTAAGGATTCCCACTCGGGGTTGTACATCTAAATCGGTTCGGCCGTTGAGCTGCTATGGTGGAACAAATGTACATACACCCTAAAAACATTGCACTCCTTTTTGGCGGTCACGTAATAATAACAATGCTAGCACACAGTATTAAGTTAGTGACCGAAAATATCGCGGGCAACTAATTTTATTCTCAATGTCTGCCAACTATTGTACACCCAGGGGTACTGTACCGTACTATCACGGATCCGTTTGGATATCTGTCGAATAAAAAAGAAAATTACAGTCATTTTTATCACCGGCACTGATGGAATTTCACTGATTGCACTCTGAAAAATATCACAATTTTATTTTTAATAAAATTATAAATGTCGAAAAATACCCATATCCTTTTTACTTGGACGAACTAAAGGAAGTATTGTGATAGCAAAAAATTTCGGTTTTCAGATTTCAACGGAAATATCCATTTTGACCATCCCTGAATCCATTTTGACTAGTTAGGAATGACGTATGTATGTCGCATAACTCAAAAACGATTAGCCGTAGGATATTGAAATTTTGGATTTAGAGCTGTTGTAACATCTAGTTGTGCACCTCCCTCCCATTTGATTGCAATCGATTGAACTAGAAGTGTCCAAAAAAGTCCAAAATCCCAAAAGATTTGAATTTTGGACTTTTTCTTAAATGCAGTAATAAGCCCTCATTGAGAACTTTTCAACGACATATCACAAGTGGTACTTATTTTTGTTAGTTCAAGAGTTATAACCAAATAAAATTTTAATTAATGAAATATTTCGATCTTACAAGATTGGTTCGAATCTGATTTCATGTACATATTTTTTTCCTTTTTTTTTAATTTAAATATATTGATCTGTTAATAATTATTAACCCGTGATTGTAAAAATGTTTACAATAAATAATTAGTCAATAATAACAGTAAGAAAAATAAAAAAAATATGAAAAAAAAATCATTAATGAAATAAAATTATATGTACGTTTAGAAATGTATATGTGTAATTTATTTAGACATTATTACATATGTTTATATGTAATAGATTTGGTGAAACATGTGATTATTTAATAATATTAATTGAAAATTATAATTTAGAATCGTATTAATTTTGAAGTTTTTAATTTAATTTTGTTTAATTATTCTACAATTTCTGTTAAATTTTATCTACATTAAAATCAACTACAGAGCGACTGAAAAGTAAATCCTCACAAATAAAACATATACACTGAGGCATACATGCCCGATCTTTGATAAATTGCAAAAAATTCTTATCTTTTACTTCATTACTCCTCTGATACTATCGGACAATATTCTCCTTAAGACGGAGTTGACATAGTTTCGTTTATTTGTTTTTTGTTGCCGATCATTTAATCGCTCTTTGGTTTGATATAATTATTCTGATCTTAATTTGTTTACCCGTTATCTAGTTTTAAAATTTCCTCTTTTTTTATATTCATCATCCTCTTTTTATTCTTTCCTTGATCTTAACGTTTTCTTTCTCTTTATATTTATCATCTTCTCTTAATTTTTTTATTCTTATCTTGTTCTTAACATTTTCTTCCTCTTTATATTCATCTTGTCGTTTTTTTTTTTGAGATATATTTCTTCATATTAACTTTCTTTTTCCTGTAATATTATTTATTTTTCATTTTTGATTATTTACTATATAATCCAATAATAAAAACTGAATATTTTACACCGTAAGGTCGAAATTAACATTTGTAACCAGTATACATGAGTTCATTAAACGGAATAGTTTAATTATTATTAACTTTTATTTTTACGACGCACTAGAAATCTGAAACTAGTTAATCAGCAACTCACGAAGATACGAATAATACTGATCTAGTAATACGAGTAATAAAGTGACTATTACTATATCGTAATATTTAATGTTAGATTGTTAAATTAATTGTATAAATATTTGATGTTAATAAAAACTAATATTTCAACAATTGTGTAACTGTTCACTTTATTAAAATATTGGAAGATCGTATTAGACTTTCAAATGAAATAAGTTTAAATGAAGTGCAGCAAAAAGTCTGTATATGTAATTTAATAGGCGTACAAGGAAGTCATGTGGTGTCCCCATCAGATGTTTCATTTCGTAAAAAATGAAATGCTACCGGTGCCCAATGTATAGAAATTTTTTCCGAAGAATTTATGTCGGGCCAGTCCGGAAGTATCAGTCGAAATAGTCGCCAACGCATTTACTTACATTTCCCGGAAATTTATATAACTCTTTTTCTGATTTTTGGACTAAAAGAGTTTTGAAATTTTGATATTCTTAATCCAAAATTGTCCCCTATCTGTGTACTATACTTTTATAACTACACCTGCTGCGTTGCAGCTATAGAGCTGTAGCCTGGAAACTAAAAATACTTCGATTTGAATTCTTTTTAACTCAATTAAAAGCAAAACCAAAGATAAACATGACTGCCATAAAAGCATTGTTGACAAATACTGGTATTTACGAGGATAAGTCATTTATTATCCGCAGTTATAAATTTTATTGCAATACAAACAGGAAACTTACATGTACATCATTTTTCAACAAAGTCCCCTTGAATTTCAACGCATTTGGTCCGTCGTTGCACAAACTTCCTGATGCTCTCATAAAAAAAGGTTTTCGGTTGAGCTGCGAGCCAGGAATGCACCGCTTCTTTCACCGTTTCGTACGAGGTAAATCGACGGCCCCCTAATGCCTCTTTGAGTGGACCAAACTAGTGGTAGTCAGAAGGGGCAAGATCAGGACTATACGAAGGACGAGCCAGTACTTCAAAGTCGAGTTTCTGGCGCGTTTCAGCAGTATGTGGACGGGCATTGTCGTGCAACAACACAACACCTTTCGACAGCAGTCCTTGGCGTTTGCTTCGAATTGTTTTTGTGGGCGAAAAACGCCTGGGCGTTGTCATCGCCCGGTAGTTATTACTAAAAGGGTAATATAACTCCAAAATAATAAGCTATATAAGGTGTAAATGTAATATTAATCATACAATAAAAATCTACTAAAACAAGCCAAGAAGGCAAAATAAAACCCAAAACTAATATCACAGACAAAGTTAATAAAATATTAAAGATAAAATAATAGAATAAAGAAAGTATAAAAACTTACCTAACTCTGATGGGTTGTGTAAAAATCCCCATCCCGGATAGTAAAATTAAACACATAGAACTAAAAAATCAAATCGAAAATAAAGGTTAAAATTATTAAAAAACTCTCTTTACAGAAAAACATATATAAGTATATTAAAGTCTTTGCAGTACCCAGTACTATGCAAAAAGAGAAACATTCGCTCCAAAACCCTGCCATCATTGCCCAAGACATCACAAATGCTGCTGGGTATATTAAACTGACGACGCAACGCCGCATAACATACTTCGAATTGTAGGCTTCAGCTTTGCAGTAAGCATCTCGCTGTAACGTGTGCACTTTTTATTGTCGTGCCCCTTTCCTCATAATGTTCCATTTGTGAAAGAGCGTGCGGGTAACAACTTTGTATGTAGTATAATTTTGTTTTAAAATCTTTTAAATTCATTTAAATATTATATATGTATTAAAAACAATAATTTTAATTTTTACAACTGCATAAGATTTTTTTCTTAAGTTTGTTATTAATAAAAGTTGATTATACTATTATTAGCTAATAGTATCGCAGAAGCCAGAATACAAGTAACAAGTATAGAAGAATTTGCGAATAAAATTGGACTTAAAATTTCTTATGAAAAGACTAAAATGATGGCTATAGACCCTTTAGTTATTAATTCTGTGAATATTAATGGAAAAAAAAGTAGAACTTTAGAAAAATTTAAATATCTTGGAGAGATCATTACTTGTAATTGTAACGAAAAACAAAATTGGACTGAAAGACTTAAGTCCTACAAGTAACCAATAATACTTATAACAAAAAATCGCTCTCGATTAACACTAAAATTAGACATTACAAAACTGTGGTTAAACAAGTAATTACTTACGCAAGCGAGACTTTTTTAGATTAAATCAGAAAAATAGGACTGAACCTTTGCTTAAACTTGAACGCAGGATTCTTAGAACCTGCATAAACAAAAAATATAAACACGAAGATCAGAACAGATTATTGCCTAATAAATTTCTGTACGAAAATTTGGAATCCTTGATACTATGAAAAAGAAGAGAATTTCTTCCAGTGCACACTTGTTAAAATTACCGCAGGATAGGATTACTAAGAGAATTATCGATCAATTTTGGTCTTTAAAAAATCCGCCATTATGAATCAAAGAATTTAAAAAAGACATGCAAGAATTAAATTTGACTTAACGAAGATTTACTTAATAAATCTGAAAAATTAAAATTTGTTATTAAAGATCCGAATACCGACTTTAAAGTAAGAACTTTTAATTATACAAAAAGGGTTTATTCAGAAGAGGATCGTAAAGCAAGATCATTAAGAATGACTAAATATAGGGAGAAAGTAAAAGCTAAGAACTTAAAGACCAAAAGATCGGCAAAAAAGATTTGAATTATTCTGACTAAAGTGGTCCTTTGCGGCCTTAAAAGTAAAAAAAAAAAAAGAAAAAAGTTGATTATTTTTTTTTTTGTTTTTCATCGCTTATATCGAATCTGTTTTCTCAGAATAAAATTTTCTACACGTTTTGATAATAAAAGTTACGTATTTATTAATCATTTAACAAAGTTAGAGTATTAACAATACCAACTTATGTTATTTTTTCGTCAAAAATGTTTTTTGTCGCGAATTATTCTGTTTTACGTTGGATATCATGAAAATTACAGGAAATACAGTTTTGGTACCTGTTTTATTTGATTTTTCATGTCAAAAAAACATATGAAACTATCAAATTTATCCCTAATATATTGAAATTTTACCGAAACTGAAATCCGCGCGAAATTTTTCGCTTGCCGTAACTCGCTCAATAACAAAGCGTTTTCGGATGTTTATATGAACTATTTTCTTTATTTCAAGCTCTAGAATCAGTTTCAAGATAATTTTCCTTTCCTTTTGAATCGCTTGCATATATATATATATATATATATATATATATATATATCCTGTGATACTCCGGTAACGTAAGCATTCCAACGTGGGATCGTTCTTATAAATCGGTTCAGCTGTTGAGCTAGTACGATGGAATAAATATGCATCCTAAATACTTTAAACTCCTTTTTGGGCAGTAGTGTAAAAAAACAAAATAGTCTAATTTAATACTAACTTACAATTGAATTTATTTTTTCTTTTCATGTTGTCTATTTGTTCAAACAGCCAAAAAAATGAATCTTCTTTTTTGAATGATTTCCGTTCAAATAGTTTTTTTTTTTTAATAAAATATAATATAATTGTATCGTTTTCTTCTTTTTTACAGCTGAATATATAGTTAACGCATTTAATTATGATTATCAGAACTACAAACATGTTCATTTTATTTCATTTATAAAATACGACACAACTATGTAAAACATATAAAAATATAATATAATTAAATGTGTAAAAAAAGAAACGAAGAAATTAAAAAAAAATCATTTAAAAAAGTGAATCGGTGCATTTTATTTAACGTTAAGTTATTATATATATATGGATTACAGTATTTATATATATATATGGATTACAGTATTTAGAACAGTGGGCATGATCGCGGACACTTTTCGAATCACAATTTCGTGAACGTTCTCGATATCATTGTTATAATATCGTCAGCTGTGTTGTTATAATACGTAATCGCTTGCTTAAAGCCGAATTAAGGACACTGGTCTGCTAGACAAACAGATATAGTCTTACAACAATGCAATTTGAGTGCTTTTTAATGGAAACTAATTGTATCCATTGTTACTCTATAAAGGCTGTGTATATTGATACATTTTTTTGTACTGACAGCCGGACGTATACACGTGTCTTATCTAATATACAATACCATCAATTATCAATTGATTGTATTTATTGGTAACATGTATTTATCGTAATCATTTTGTTATTTGTAACAATTAATCTGTAGTAAAGATAAAAATAATGTCGACTTTATAGAATTATATAGAATATAAATAGATTTTCTTAAATAAATATGATATCAAAACTTTGTATCATACGATTTATACAGCTTAGAAAAAAATAACCGGTACTAAATAAATGTTATTTTATTTTTATATATAAAGAAAACCTTTTCTCAAAAACCGCATTTAAATTATAAATTAATTAAAGATTACAAAGGAAGCATACTAAACGAAAAAATGCAAGCATATACGGATATATATATATATATATATTTATATAAAACAAATTGACAACACAGTTGTAGGACTTTCCCGTCACGCGGCTGAAGCCCGTTCCGGGAAATCCAACAACTGAGGGTTATTTCTGATGCATGGCTTACACACACAACTTAATTAAAAATATTTATCATTTTATTTAAATATAATATTATTACCTTTATTTAATTCAATTATTTTAACTAAAGCGCGCGCGCATACCGCATTTAATTCGCGCGGGTGTGGCGGCACTAACTAAACTAATATAATTTCACAACTTACATAGAACAAATTTCGCTTGTACGGCGGCAGACTCGTGTAGCCGCGAGTTTTAACGCACCGGATATCGAGCGACCGGGCGATTGAGTTCGAAACCCGGCCGGACCGAGTTACTTTTTTACACTTTAATTGTTATTCGTTTATTTAGTTCTACCGCTCACGTGAGACGTCACATCATAACAGACATTTAAGTTGAAAATTTAACCGCATAAATCCTCCATACATAGAAGTAATCTGACCGAGTTTGGTCAAAATCGGTACAGCAGTTCTGAGGTATAAGGTGATTTAGAGGCAGACACCGAACACAGTTGCTTACATATGAACATGCGGAAAATTTCCATCCGGTTTTTTGGGTTCCGTAGATGTCAAAACGTCAAGATGTGGTGAAAATTGCATATGCCCAAGTCTGACCGATTGCAGTACCTTTCCCTTCTAAAACTGCTGTAGCGCTATCTAGATGGAAAAGTAAAAAAACATGACATGATTTCCTTGTACTGCTATTACGTTACATTTACACATTTTTTTTAAAATGAAAGGTAAATAAAATTTTTTTCATTAAAAACCTTTGTTTTTGTTTTTGTTATAGAATTATTATTTATTGTAATTTTTTTTGTACAATCAGAGGTTAATAATTATTAATAAATGAATAACTTAAATTAAAAAAAAGGGAATTAAAAAAAAAGTAGAAGTCTGATTCGAACCGATGTGCCTTCCTCTTCCCTTGTAAAATCAAAATATTTCATTAATTAAAATGTTATTTGGCTATAACTCTAGAAACAATGAAAAGAAGTACCAGTTACGATATGTCGTTAAAAAGCTCTCAATGAGAGCTTATTACTATAGTTAAGAAAAAATCTAAAATCCAATTTTTTGGGATTTTGGGCTTTTTTTGAACACTTTTGGTCCAGTCGATTGCAATCGAAAGAGAAGGTGCAAAACTAGATATTACAACAGTCCTATATCCAAAATTTCAACATTCTGCGGGTAATCGTTTTTGGGTTATACGTACGTACAGATGTCACGCCGAAACTAGTCAAAATGGATTCAGGGATGGTCAAAATGGTTATTTTCGTTTAAATCTGGAAACCGAAATGTTTCGCAGTCATAATAATACTACCTTTACTTCGTACAAGGACGTAAAAAAGTTCCTAATTCATGAGCTCTCAAATTTTTAAAAATCGAAAATATATTTTTCGAAATCGTGATGTTAATTTACTATATTAAAATTATTGGTTATCCTTTATTTTATTCAATATCTTCGATTCGAAATAAAAGTATTTAAATATAATCAAATAAATAATTTTACATTTAACAAGTACAGAAATAATCAGTTTTTTGTATATATATTTATTTATTTATATTTAACTTAGCATCGTAAAATTAGAAATAAATATTTTTACATAAAAGTTTGAAAAAAAAAGATTTTATTTCGGTTATTGTTTTTCAATAAAAATGAATTACTTTATCATAAAGATAAAAATAGAGTGTAAGTGATTCAATTGAAATGTTGATCGGCTTAGCCGGGAAATTTATGCGACTCAGTGCCGCCGGCATTTTTGCAGTTCTTTCTATATCAAGCCGGCGCCAAAATTAATTTTGTACTATTTTTTATTTTATATTGCATTTCAAGGGAGAAACAATACTGAGATCTGAATTTAAGAGAGCATTAAAAGATTTAAATGGCAGAAAGGCTCCTGGAATAGACGGAATACCTGTAGAATTACTGCGCAGTGCAGGTGAGGAGGCGATTGATAGATTATACAAACTGGTATGTAATAACAATGAAAAAGGGGAATTTCCGTCAGACTTCAAAAAAAGTGTTATAGTAATGATACCGAAGAAAGCAAGGGCAGATAAATGTGAAGAATACAGAACAATTAGTTTAACTAGTCATGCATAAAAAATCTTAACTAGAATTCTATACAGAAGAATTGAGAGGAGAGTGGAGGAAGTGTTAGGAGAAGACCAATTTGGTTTCAGGAGAAGTATAGGGGCAAAGGAAGCAATTTTAGGCCTCAGATTAATAATAGAAGGAAGATTAAAGAAAAACAAACCGACATACTTGGCGTTTATAGACCTAGAAAAGGCATTCGATAACGTAGACTGGAATAAAATGTTCAGCATTTTAAAAAAATTAGGGTTCAAATACAGAGATAGAAGAACAATTGCTAACATGTACAGGAACCAAACAGCAACAGTAACAATTGAAGAACATAAGAAAGAAGCCGTAATAAGAAAGGGAGTCCGACAAGGATGTTCCCTATCTCCGTTACTTTTTAATCTTTACATGGAACTAGCAGTTAATGATGTTAAAGAACAGTTTAGATTCGGAGTAACAGTACAAGGTGAAAAGATAAAAATGCTACGATTTGCTGATGATATAGTAATTCTAGCCGAGAGTAAAAATGATTTAGAAGAAACAATCAACGGCATAGATGAAGTCCTACGCAAGAACTATCGTATGAGAATATACAAGAACAAAACGAAAGTAATGAAATGTAATAGAAATAACGAAGATGGACCACTGAATGTGAAAATAGGAAGAGAAAAGATTATGGAGGTAGAAGAATTTTGTTATTTGGGAAGTAGAATTACTAAAGATGGACGAAGCAGGAGCGATATAAAATGCCGAATAGCACAAGCTAAACGAGCCTTCAGTAAGAAATATAATTTATTTACATCAAAAATTAATTTAAACGTCAGGAAAAGATTTTTGAAAGTATATGTTTGGAGTGTCGCTTTATATGGAAGTGAAACTTGGACAATCGGAGTATCTGAGAAGAAAAGATTAGAAGCTTTTGAAATGCGGTGCTATAGGAGAATGTTAAAAATCAGATGGGTGGATAAAGTGACAAATGAAGAGGTATTGCGGCAAATAGATGAAGAAAGAAGCATTTGGAAAAATATAGTTAAAAGAAGAGACAGACTTATAGGCAACATACTAAGGCATCCTGGAATATTCACTTTAATATTGGAAGGACAGGTAGAAGGGAAAAATTGTGTAGGCAGGCCACGTTTGGAATATGTAAAACAAATTGTTAGGGATGTAGGATGTAGAGGGTATACCGAAATGAAACGACTAGCACTAGATAAGGAATCTTGGAGAGCTGCATCAAACCAGTCAAATGACTGAAGACAAAAAAAAAATTGCATTTCATGAGTTTTATTTGCCTTTTTAATATTTTTTTTTTTATTGTGTAAAACAAAAATGAAAAATATATTCTTTCTTATCTTTAATGATCTTTATTATGAATTAAAAAGGTTATTTTTTAACATTTAATAGAATTTTTTATACGTATTTACGTTTAAAATAATTTATTATTATTATTAAATTAAATATTATGAAACGTCTTAGAAATCTGTGCATTATTATGCTTCCTTTTTTTTTCTAGTAATAAAAATCTTCAGTAAAATACATTTTGTGGTAAGAAATTAACTTAATTTCACTGCACTTTATCCAACAGTAAATTTACACATTCATAAATGTAATAAAATCTTTTATTCTGCGCGTTACGATAGTATACTCGTATTCTTATCTTTGTTTTGCGTTTCATACAAACATTCAACCTAATTATACCATTATCTTCGCCTTTAAGTCTGTTAGTTCACACGTCACTTCAGAATGCACGAACGAACGACTTGAACAAAATTTTCGTAACGATTTTACTCGTATCATAATCCCGGTCAGAATAATCGATATATATATATATATTTTTATTTAAAGTATTTAACGGTTATTTTCGTACTTTTTTGTTTTTAATAAAATTCGTTTTTTGATACTTGCTCCTTGGATTTACGTTTTACAAAAAAAAAAAACCTATTGAAATAATAAACAATACTGTTTTACTTTAAAGACCCTTAATAACATATAATTATTAAATATTCATTATACTTATGTATATTCTCGTACAATATAAACTCTTGAGCTTCTTCATTAAATAAGGACGTGTTTTCAAGTTACAAAAATGAGCTATTAATTTATCTTTCGGCGAACAAAATTATGAAGATCAATATTTAAAAAATTAAAAATATTAACTTTACTTGTGTTGGTTTATATTTATAAATGAAAATTCTTACTGAAATGATAGTCACGTATTTTTCTATCAACCGCTTAGAAACCAGACAGGATTGTTTTCGTGTAACTCACGCAATATCTCGTTTGACGAAAAAGCGCCTTATTATGCTTCCTTTGCTATTTTTAATTGATTATCAGACCATTTAAATTTTCATAATGAAGGATTTAAAAAAAACAGTTTTAAACTTAAACTAGATAAAAAAATCACGCTCTTTTAGGTTGGCGTTAATTTACTTTGTTAAAAATCAAGTAAAGTTGCAATACAAGATTTGTAGATAATTTAATTACGAGAAGTTTTTTTTACATCGTTTGCTTATAGTCGCATCAATGATGATAGTCATTAGCGGTTTAAAACTTACAAGATTATAAGTAATTAAATAATAAACAGCAAACATTAGATGGCAAACTGGAACGTGAGTAGCAAACGGGTAATAAATCTTGGAACACTACCACTAGTGTATTTTCACTGTACATGCACTACTCCGTAAGCAAAACCGCTAAATTAAGTTATTCATCCCACTATTACAGAGAAACCGCAACAGTCTTTTGATGTATTTTTCCGATTGAGAAATATTAAACATGGGTTTATTCGAACACAGGTTTAATTGTTGTCGAATAGACCCGAACATCGGGAAATCTACGAGTAAGTGGTTTACGGATCATTTTACCATTGCACGCCTCACAGTTTTGCTCAGGAGAGCCAAGTAGATGGGCTTTGTGTATCCGATTCTCAGCCGGGATAAAAGGTTTCTCGAAGATGTTCTCCCGGTTGTCATGTAAGACCGTGGGAGGATTTATCATCCAGAACGTATTCCACTGAAGACGTGGTTTGACACGAACTGTCTTCATGAAGTCGGTCTCACATGTTTATTCTAATCGGGGGACTTTGTTGCAGCGATGGCCCGAGACCCGTACGAATACCGCTGTCTTGTTTACTTTTGAGAGGGCATCATAAATTATTTGAACGATATCAGTTCGTTTGCAGCTCAAGCTCTCAAGTACACTCATAAAGTCGGCTATTATCAGGATGTTGTCTTCACTACGGGTCTCGATAACTCTCAAAGCACAGTAAATTGCATAGGCCTCGCAAAAGAACTCAGAAGAATTACCACTAAGCATATATTATCTCGTTATCAGGTAGTACTATTGAACGGCCACATCCGTCAGCCGGGACAGAACGTCTCTATAAATGGGTGTGTAACTTTTTTTTTTAGCGAGTCATCTCGCTAAATTGGTCCCTAGCAGATCGGTAACGTGGGTCCCGTTGCGTCTTCCAGATGGTAAATATTCAATCTTTAGAGGTGAGCGCAGCCAAGGAGCGCCGGATCCTATTTCCTTTCCGAGAATTGCTTTTTTTTGCTTTTCGAAACAGTCAGGCCTAGTTCCTTGAGATAGCGAAGCAGTCTGAGGTTGCTGAAGGGCTTGGTTAAAAACCTTTACCCCTCGAATTATAAGAGTGTGAGCGTTCACTTGCCTTGAGCAGTTGGAGAAAATTGATGTGATTAAAATCATTATATTTTTATTGAAAACCAAACGCAACATAACAATTCTGAAAATGTTGCATTACAAGTAATCGCTTCTGCGTCTCTCAAAGTAATTTTATCGCAACCACCAAAAAAATATTTTCATTATAAAACTGTTAGTGAATCTCCTTACCATTCTCCCCAAACAAAATTTTGTCGAAGAGATGCCCAAAAAACAATTGTTTTTCCTCAATACAAAAAAAAAAAAACAAAAAAAAAAAACAGAATGATATAAAGAAATGGGGATTAATACAAACCCTCAAAAAACACTTACAGTGTGAAGGTATCCCTCAAAAAACAATTATTTTCCCCGAATCCGAAAATTAGTTCATATACAAAGAAGCTGAATACTATTTGCTACTAGGACCGCACGCCGATCGGGATCACCCTCTCATTACCGTGCCCTTCTGAGTCGGTTCACAGACTGCTTCATTGCTGTCAGATTCCGAAACCACCAACCAGATATATGTTCCCGACCAGTGCTTCTAGGAATGGCGGCTTCAGCTGCCGCCATCACCCCAGAAGTGAAATATTTTGCCAGGATATCTAATGGCATGCCGTCAAGGCCTCGAGAAAAAAATCTCCAGTCTGGACTCCAACAAAGAGGAGAATTTCGGCCAGTCCGCCCTCCTATGCAGAAAGCGCCCCCGGTAAACAGGAAAGTGTCCTTCATGGCCATCGCGCAGCTCATCCGCTATTTCAAAAAGTATCAACCGATGTTCTCTAGAACAGACGTCGACCACAGATCAGTCAAGGACCCTGTCAGGGGTTGTCCCTACCAATGGTGATGTCAATATTTGTACCTGAAAAGGCCCTTAGTCCGTTATCCGTACGGCCAGCGGCCAACTGGTCTGCAACATTAAAAACCTCAAAATTGTGCTGCGCGATGAAACTGTTAGTTATTCCTCCGCCATGATCAATGATCCTACTGTACCAGAAAAGCGACTTCGCATTAACATCTGCACCAATAAGGATTGGACCATTACCCACAATACGAAGGATCCTATCCCATCTCGCTAGGTGTTCCTCAATGGGATCCCTGTATTGAAATTTGAACTGACAACTGTAAGGTTCTGTCCGCGAATGGCAAGTCTGACCACAACATGATGCGCGTCAGAAACCTACCGTATAAAGACACTATCAAGCGACTTCCTGCATAGAATATCAGACATACAGGAATGCCCGACACAAAACCTTTTCCAGCTGTGAAAGCCTGGCAGATCACCCCTAATTACATTTGGGTGCTGCAGAAGGACAACATCGAGGCTCCGACTCTTTACAGTCTCACCTAACTCAACCTAGACTACACAAACACCCATGACATTTAGTTGACCGAACCTAACCATCTAAGGAATTAAAGTACAGCGCAATGGCCCTTAACAGCAACAAGTAACAAGAGAACATCCCAATCCCGAAGGGGTCACACCCACTTGTGACACCACCCCCTCCGTTGCAAGCCGTGAGGGGCTTTACCGGAGGTCGTCGTTAAACCCTCTAACTGATTACATCTCACAGTCATCAGTCAGGCCTCGTTCGCGATGCCACCGATGTAAATATCTCGGCAGACATTTGCATCAGTAAATACTTATCAGATTTCGCCCTCGCATAGGCCTCAGACGGACATCTTCACATCCAATTTAACGTGATTCCCTCAAACTAACTAACCGAAACTGCGGAAGCGCGAACCCCGCGCCTAGTACAGATTTGGCAACAAGAAGTAACCACAGAACAATACAAATTAATAATACGGCCAATTACGACCGATGTAAACACAAGTCAGACAATAAAAACTGATCAATCTATATACGAACCAGTAGCCAAAAGGCTAACAAATATGGCGTCCGCTGCCAACGTAAACAACTATAAAAATAAACTCAAGAAAAGAATAAACAATAAAAACCTAAAATAACAACTTAAAAACAACTATTAACACCAATTAAACAAGCAAAAGAACTCTATAAAAATTGCACCCTTGGATGGCAATCCAAACTTTCAAATACCATCGTACAGCAAATAGTCTATCCAAATTCCAAAAACTAACAAAACAGAATAATAACTAAACTAAATACTAAAACAATCTAACAGACAAATCTAATAAAAAAACTCAAGAAATCAAAAACCTTAAATAACGAAAAATACCAAAAGTAACCGATAATCACAGAGCTCCTATACAGTCAACTCGTCAGTGTCTCTAATCGAATTAGATGTTCAAATTGTTCACCTCCTTTGTCGGTATATATATATTGCGTATATATACACAAACCGAAGTTCGTTTCGCCATGGTGGAGCTGAGGTGTGGGTGAGCTCTCCTGTTTAGTAGTAAAAAAAAGTCCTTCAACAGACATTTAAAATTGTGTTTATTTAATTTTTATCTACGGAAATGTTTCTTAAAATGCATCTTCGGCATGTAGATGGTAAAAAACGTTTGCCTGAAATTACACATTCCTGCTTTCAATGTTATAATAAAGTATGATTATTAATTTTCTGTTCTTTTAATGTATTCTCTTTGATGTAGATATGTATATATATATATATTTCCAGTAGTTTCACGATGAAGGGGAGAAGCCACCATTTGTGATTATAAATGGTTTATTAAAAGTATTTATATAAAATTAATTGTAATATATTTTTGCCTTGAAATCGTTTGATACAGAATATTCTTAATGAATAAATGAAAAACAAAGTACTTGATCAAAAGGGACATATATTGAAAATTTCCTGCGAAGGAAATGAAAATGTATTACCGACAGTAGAAGGCTTCAATTGTTGTTTAATGCAGGTCTATTTTTATATGCAAGTATTCATTTATCTCCGATGGGATTTTTAAACATGAAAAGCTTTAAAAACATTTTTTCACGATTTTTGAGTGTACGCGTGCACATTTCTTGGCCTGTATTTTTGTTAACGTCTTCGGACCGGCTTAAAAAACTTTTATTTACCGGAGGCATTGATGGGATTAAATTTTGGACTTCTATTTAAAAAAAAAAAAAATAGAGGTGGTTTTCGCCAATTCTAATTTTTGAGTTTGTGTATGGTGATCGTATAGAATTGAAATTTAGTACGACAAAAGATTTATTAAGTTATTCAAAATTCTAAAGTTTAAATCGATCGGATTTACTGATGAGATGAGGGGATATTAAACATCATTTCTAAAATGTCTATGTCTGTTCTTGGATGTTCATGAAAAAAGTTAAAATTTGTGAGAAATATTTGGTTATCGTAACTTCGGCCTGATTTTTTATCCCAAGGAGCATCACGATTTTACTTTCGCATTTGTGTATAGCTGTATAGCTCTGGAAGGGAAAGTATTAAAATCGTCCCGATTTGGTCATATGCGGTTTTCACATCTAAGGAACCCAAAAAACCGGATGGAAATTTTCTGGTTGTTCGTATGGACGTGTGTGCGGTGTTAGCCTGTAAATCACCTTATATCTCACAATTTCTGGACCGATTTTGACCAAGCTTTGTTAGATTATTTCTATATACGGGACATTGATGCCATTAGATTTTCAACTTAAAAGGCCATGGGATGAGACTGTAGAGCAAGCTCACCCTAAGTATCTCAAAATTTCGCCTGATTAAGGTCACATTGTTCTTAGGCACATTTGTTAACGATTGATAAATAACGATATTTGCGAAATCGCATCCCATCCGTAAAAAAATGATCGAAACTACTAACACTTTGTGACGTCACAGGTGAACGGTAGAAATAAAAAAATGAATAATATTTAAAAGTGTAAAAAAAATAACTCGGTCTGGCCGGGTCTCGAACTCGGTCAAATCGGTACCCGGTCTGTTAAGCCTCGCGGCAACACCGGTCTGCCGATCGTACGAGCGAAATTTGTTGTATGTAAGTTGTGGAATTACATTAGTTTAGTTAGTGATGATTGTCGCCGCTAGTATCGACCCCTCCCACCACCGGCGCGCTTTAGTTAGAATCATCGTAATAAATAAAGGAAAAATATTTTAAATTGAGTTGTGTATTAGCTGTGCATTAAGAACAACCCATAGTTGTAAGATTTTCCTAGAACGAGGCTTTAGTCGCATGAAGGAAAAGTCCTACAAGTGTTTTTTCACTTTTTTTTGTAACTTCTTATTACTGACTGGAATATTTTCACGAGGTCCGATCGCATTCACGACAGCACTTTAATCCTTTCGAACGTGAGAAATTGTATACACAAGCGCTATTTTCATTTGTAATTATGTTTCTTAGATATTTAAACGATTAAATCAGTTAAAATTTTTTTTGTCACGTTAGATTTTTTGGGAACCCATCTAACTTGGTTCAGAGACAGCTCCAAATATTTTCTTTTTCTTGTAATTTTTAGCTCCTTGTTATTCGCTTTTCTTTCTTCTACACATTATACGACTTCTTTAATTATAGCAACATCTCGTGCTACAGTGACCGTATCGTTTGATTATATTATTACAGTACATTTCTGCGTATTAGCAAAGTGAATTTTGCCGATAATGCCGAGCGAACATATGTGTAAAAACGCTGCAAACAGTGGATATTACCCTGCTCCAACATTAATCTCGTTTTCAGTTTGACGAACCCGAATTAGTGTAATGTTTTAATTAAAAGATTCCGTATAATTGTTCTCGATTATTGTAACATGTTTTGTTCATTTTATGAGTTCTTTGTTTATAAAAATTGTAATTTATTCTTTTATTCGATCTTTTTTGTTTTAGAAAACGGTCTACGGAGCTACGAGAATCCTAATTATCATTTGGATCCGGCGAGGTTGGACGACGAATTAAATTCAAACACAGAGGAAGATCCTCTTTATCAAGAATTATTGGAAGCCGTTTGCCATTTGGGTACTACGACCGGACAGACTCCCGGCCGAAGGACTTACGCTAATTTAGATATCGGATCGATGGGTGTCGACGTCACAACCGGTCCTGTCACCAATTTGGACACCGATAATCATCTTCACAGGTAAAAATTTGATCGGTTTTATTAAAAATTACTGCGAGAATCTGGCTCGCTTGTGCTTTGTCTGCACCCAAGTCGCTATGATGTATATCATATGTTATTTGCCCTAAGGCAGGCCCCTTTTTCAACCTCTCGGTCTTCATTCTTGTATTCTAGGATAAACTTTTAAAATCCTGGCGGTTCTCTTTTCTTTAGGTAGTTCTTAAATTTTTACTCTTTGTTAGCTTCCCTTTGGATTTTATTAGTCCTCGTAACGTATCAAAATCTGTTAGCTTTTGTATTCTGAAATGTTTTAATTAAATTTTTTATCTCATCGGCTCTCCTCATTAGTTCTTAATGTTACTATTCTGTACCTTTAACTTTTCCGATCTTTTCTGTACCCGGCCTTTTTCTCTTTTTTTTAATCTCCACGTTTTGCATCTACGAGGTGTGTGAGAAAAGTAATGAGACTGACTTTTTACTTACTTTTTTAAACAACAATATTATCCCCTTCAAAGTAGTTCCCTTGGGCAGCTATACAACGGCGGAGTCGGTGTTCCCACTTTTGGTAGGAGCGCTGGAAGGCTTCAACTGGTAGGGCTTTTAACTGGTCGGTCACAGTCTTTTGAATGTTCTCCAGAGTTCCAAAATGACGTCCTTTTAAGGCATGTTTCAATTTCTGGAAAAGGAAAAAGTCACAAGGACTCAAATCAGGTGAATAAGGGGGTTGAGGAACCGTAGAAATGCCTTTTGAGGTCAAAAGTTCCCTGATGGAAATGGCCGTGTGACACGGGGCATTGTCATGATGAAGCATCCACTTGTCTGCAATGTCTGGTCTCACGCGAATCACTCTTATCTTGAGCCTTTCAAGGACACCTTTGTAAAACGCTTGGTCGACAGTTTGTCCTGGAGGAACAAATTTTTTATGCATGATACCCCTACTGTCAAAAAAGTAAGTCAGCGCGGTTTTGATCTTTGATTTGCTCATTCGACATTTTTTCGGTCGAGGAGATGACGAAGTGTGCTACTCATCGCTTTGCCGCTTTGTACTCGAATATCCAGGATTCATCACCTGTAATCACACGATTGATGAATTCTTAGTCATTGTCAATCCTCTCGAAGGACAATCGAAGAAACGCACACGTTTCTTCGATTGTCCTTCTGTTCCGTTGTGAGGTTTTTCGGCACCAATTTCGCATGTCCAAATCGCCTGTCAAAATTTGATGTACGGTGAGAACGTTTAAATTTAACTTTTCACTCATCATCCTTATTGTTAAACGACGGTCTGATCTCACAAGAACCCTCACACGCTTAATGTTTTCGTCAGATTTTGAAGTTGAAGGTCTCGAGCGAGATTGATCTTCAAGTTGTTCTCGGCCTTCCAAAAATGATTTGTACCGGCGGAAAACTTGTACTCTTGATAAGCGATGTTCCCCATAGGCCTGTTTCAACTTTTCAAAGGTTACACTCGCCGATTCCTCAAGTTTAAGAGAAAACTTGATTGCACAACATCGCTCTAAATTATGATCTTCCATTTTCGTTAATACACAACAAAAACACAGTTTCACTGATGGTGCTGTCAAAAAAAAAAGTGTTGGCTGAACGGAGTTGAAACTCGTACTGAGCATGTGGAAGGGATGAAGAAACCGGTCTAGCAGAGACCGGTAGACACAGCGTTGCCAGTTCGCTCCCAGTGTCACCAATCTCATTACTTTTCTCACACATCTCGTATACTCAAAACATAATAATTAACGAGACGCTTTTTTAACTCTATCTTTTGTACATAATAACTATTTCTTTCTGTTAAATGCCTCCTTACCTGTTGCTAATCTAATCTTATTTCTTACAATCTTCTGTTTATGTTGTATCTGAATATCTGCATCGTTTTATATATTCGATTCTAATTTATTTTCTGTGGACTGCCGTAGTCGTACTGTCTCGCATCCTTATTACTTTAGTTTTCCTTGATGTTCGGTTTCATTCCGTATTCTGTCATAATACCTTCTAATTATAAAATCGACTGTAAAAAATTATTAACTTCATCACTTGAACAACCTTATATAATATGTGCTTCTTCTTACACCGACTCCTTCACGATTACATTGATTTTCCTTTTCTTAAGTAATCCTAGTGAATCTGAGTGTCCTTTATTTTCATCAACCGTTTAATTTTATTGGGGTATAATCTTTTAATTGATTGTTATATATTTCCAGTCGACTCTTTGTTCTTAATATATCCATTACTTTACCCCATTTCACACTTTCGAACATTTGAAGTCTATTGTATGCACAAAAAAAATTAGTTTTTTTAATTATTATTTTTTTTTTATTTGGTCGCTGTTCATGCGGTCGGTTGCTGCTGGGTTCTATTTCTTTTTTTTCTATACAAATTTTTTAACTTGAGTATAAAAAAAAAATCGTGTTACCTTTTTATACAGGCTGTCCCACGAAGAAACGGAGAAACGTTCAGGACATGTTCTATTGGTGAAAATAATAAAAACGTTAAGGTAAACGTAGGGCTGAAAAAGCATTGTTTTCGAGTTACGGCTAGCCAAAGATTTTGCCCGGATTAATAAAACGAAGCCCTACTGTAATATTTTGGACCCAAATTAAAAAGTAAACTTGGTGGCTTTTTATGTATTTTGAGCTGGGAAATAGGATAAAACAGACTCCACAACTGTAACTTCAGTAGTTTTTAAAATATCCGACGTTAAACACAAAATTTGGTGTCAAAAAATACTTTTTTTTTAGGTTTGTAGTACAATAGCTTTGTTAAATGATTAATAAATGCGGAAGATTTATTAAAAAAACTTGTAAAGAATTTAATTCTGAAAATTTAATGTACGACTAAGTACAAGGGATAAAAAGTAAATAAAAACTTTTAAAACTCTGTTTTTTATTGAAGGAAAACAGACGAAAAATAGACACGAAGTTTATTTATTATTTCTGTATCTAATAAACATTATTCTTATATAATAAAACAAAAAATAAAATGCATGAAATGATAAATAGTAACAGAATAACAACAAACTTCCCTTCCATAAGTGTTCGAAATTCCCTCCCTCACAATGTATACAGAAATCCGCCCAACATAAAGTATTTCCGATGGCTTTCCTTATCATCTCAGGACCGTTTTGTATAAATTAAATAGAGTTTTTTATTTTAATGATTTTAACTTCTTGTCGGGATACTGTACTTTTTATATGGCCCCAAATGAAATAATCTATTGGCGTTAAGTCAGGCGATCGGGTGGCCATTCGATCGGTCCATCGCGTCTAATCCGGTTTAAAAAATTAGCGTTCAAGTGATTTCTAGCTAGTAAAAAAAAATGTTGCACCATCGTACTGGCAAATCATTTGGAATCTAGTTTGTAAATGTACATTCTACAAAAGAGCCGGAGAAATATTTTTGAAGAAATGAACGTATTCATTTCCCGTAAGGTTTTCATTGAAAACAAACGGTCCCTGAATTTTGTCATAAGTAATGCCACACCATACATTAATGTGAAATCTACGTTGGAAACTAGTTTTCACAGTACCGTTTGGATCGTCTTCGCTCCATAAATGACAGGTTTTAGAATTAGACTCCGTTTCTCGTAAAAATGGCACTTCATCGGTAAATAGAATTGAATTTACCTTATCGGCGTTGTCTAGAAACCGATGACAGAAGTTTATCTGTCGCGGGTAATCCGTTGGCCACAAATTTTAAACCTTCTGAAGGTTGAAAGGTTAAATATTTTCTTTCGGTAGGATGCGCCACATTTTGTTTTTTGACAAACCAGTGCGAAATGAAATTCGCCTTGTACAGGATGTCCCATATAAAACGCAACCCAACCTTATATTGGTAGGTATTGAAATAATAAAAAGGCATGTGTAAATGTAAATGTAATTTTTATTATTACCATCCATTACCTTACATTTAGAGTAAATGTTGGAAGTGGCCGCCATCGTCTTGAATACAAGCTTCAATTTTTTTTACAGCGTTTCTTGCAACTTTTTTCAAAGTTTGTGGCTGGATATTTAATACAGCTTGTTCAATATTGACTTTCAATTGTTCAAGCGTTTGTGGTTTGTTGCTGTAGGCTTTTTCTTTGAGGTAACCCCGTAGAAAAAAATCCGCCGCAGTCAAATCTGGAAATCTTGGTGGCCACAAGCCTCGACCGATAACACGATTACCAAAGAATTCCTCGATGAAATCAGAAGTTGAACCTGCGTAGTGCGGTGTCGCACCGTCATGTTGTAGCCAGCAGTGTCTGTCTTCCTCTTCCAAGAGTACGATGAACTGAAATAAAATATCCTGATATCGTTCTGCATTAATGGTGTACTAGAAAAAAATAGGACCTATTATTTTCTTCCGCGATATCGCGCACCACACGCCCGACTTCTGCGGGTGTAATTGTTTTTCGTGATAAACGTGGGGATTTTCAGCACTGCAAATTCTACTGTTTTGGCTGTTTACGTAGCCATCCGAATGAAACCGTGCTTCATTTGTGAAAAATAACGAATCCATAACGTTAATTCCCTCACGCAGAAATGGACGGAACTGTTGACAATATTGTAGCCGTTTTTCTTTGTCGGGCTCAAGAAGTCGATGAACCGTTTGAATGCGATAAGGCCGTAATTGTAATCGTTTGGTCGCCCGATGTACAGTTGATTTAGACAAATTAATTTCAGCAGACAAACGTCTGATCGATTTATTTGGCGAGGCGAGTAATCGGTCTTTGGTTTCAGTGACTGTATCTGTATTCAACACTGACGCAGATCTTTCGTGTTCCTTGTTATTAACAGAATCGGTCTCTCTAAATTTTGCGACTAACCTTAATACTGATGTATTATTGTTAGGAGCTGGTTTATCCGGGTACTTATGGCGAAACAAATCTTGCACTGCAACCGCTGAAGTACTGAAGTACGACTCGACAATGAGAGCACATTCATCTAGCGAAAACACAATCTTGTCTCTAGCAATACACCGAACGTTATGATTGCATTGTTGTTACTATCGGTAGTGTTCTACTGCGTCGCTGCGATGTTCAGATGTTGGACGAGTCCATTTCAGTAACGAGTAGGGGAGTAAACTTGATTTTTGAAATTTCATGGATGAGCGATTGATCGGTTGCGTTTTATATGGGACACCCTGTACTAGTGCCTGGGCTACGTCTGCTGAATCACACGATGGCGTTCAAGAGAAAATCAAACACGTCGGAAATGACTCTTCCGTTCGTAAATGTTGATAAGTCGAAGAAAAGGTTTTTGTATTTGGGTTCCACCTTCCAGGAAGTTTCTACTGATATTCACGTCGAGCAGCTCCAGAATTTCCGTTACAATATCCATAGGGAAAAATTATATCGATATATTTCTTTTTAACAAATTGAAACGTCATTTTTACACTACGATATGATAACAGTACACTTCCTTTATTTGTATGATAATTTATGATAACAGATTGAAACGAAGCACACAGTTTTCATTGTTGACCGGCTGTTAGTTTTGCCAATCTATACGATATAATTTTTTTAAATATTGGTGAAGTAATATACATTTTATTTCAGTTTTTTACGTAATTATTTCGTTTTACCTGTGTAAATTATTGAATATACCCAGCTATAGTATTGTTTTAAAGAAGATACAGAGCTAAGTCGATATTTAAGTGATATTTAGTCGACCTTTATCTTTTAATTAAGACTTCCCGCGATTACATCTTTTTATTTTGAATTTGCCGATTCCACTTTACGAATAAAAGTAGAATTTTATTTTAAGTTAATGAAGTTTTTTCTTAATCCATTTCTAATCATCGTTTTTATCGGTCGGCGATGATCGTTTAAAATTTGAAATTCGCATCTGCTTAGAGATTTTCAGTTTTTGTTTCGACCGGAGAACTGTTCGTCGTTTCAAAGATTCAGTTATTATATAGTTAATAAAATAAATTGCATTTCAGTGTAAAGTCGATTTTTTATTTTATTTTATTTTTTTTTAACCTCTGGGACCACCGTTAGGTATTGCTTCACAGGATCGATGAATGATGTAGGGTGTGTGAAAATATCATGTCTGACCGGGATTCGAACCCGCGACCTCCGAATGAAAGGCCGAGACGCTTGCGCCACGGAGGCCGGCGATTTAAGTTATTAATTAGATAATTTATAAACGGGTATTATTTTTTATTTAAGTGAAATTATTTTAATAATGAAAAAAGAAAAGCGATTAAAAAATAAAATGATAACACCCTCGACGTTTTTGTCGTAATTATGAAGCTAGTTATTAAGATTGAAATTAATCGGCAAAAAAAAAGAAAAGTGACTAGTACAGGGAAAATAACGGTACAGTGTACGGTAGCTCTGAATAATATTCCGTGTTCTGACTGGAGAAGTAATAATCGTACACGATATGTTTATTTCGGTATCAGTGGGTAACCTAGATTTCCGGTCGAACGGGCGACGGATAAACAAGTTTATTGTATTAAACTCTGACTTGTTATTTTTTGGAATTTTTTTCTTATTTAGCTAAGAATCATATCTTATTAGAATACCGGTTATGTTTATTTTTGTGAGTAGAATATTTTATCAATAAGACTTCAATACTTCATACTTGAATCATTATAAACTTGTTATTATTTGAATGGGAAACGCTATTCGTTTTGAGAATTTTTTATAGTTTATAAATGTATGTTGCTACCGAACAAATTGCATGTCCTTTTTGGCGGTTAACTTTTGTACTCGAAAGGAATCGTAAATTGTTCAGCTCTTGTTTCTTTACGTTTATCGTCCGATAATTTTTCTTTCCCGTCCAGATAGCGCTGTAACAGAGCTATAGCTATAAAAGGGAAAATATTGTAATCGGTACTATTTGGCCGTATGCGATTTTCACCGGATTTTGGCGTTTCGACACCTAAGGAACCCAAAATACCGGATGGAAATTTACTGGATGTTAACGTTCGTATACACGCGTGTCTGTGTTCGGTATCGGCCTCTGAATCACTACATAACTCCAGAATTACCGGACCGATTTTGACCAAACTCGGTTAAATTACTTCTATATATCGGAGGCATTAATGCCGTTAAATTTTCAACTTAAAGGTCAAGGGGGTGAGGTTCCTCACCCCCTTGACATTTAAGGGCGACCTTAGAGCAAGGTCGCCCTGAGTATCTCGCGATTTCACCTAATTAAGTTCGTATTTTTCTTAGGCGCATTTGTTAACTATTTAAAAATAATAGCCAAAAAAGTTTTTGAAAAATCGCACCCCCACCCCCCAAAAAAATGCTGTTGTAGTTGTCTGCTATGTTGTGACGTCACAGGTGATCGGTAGAATTAAGTAAATGAATAATATTTAAAATGTAAAAAAGTAACTCGGTTTGGCCGAGTCTCGAACTCGATCGCCCGGCCGTCGGTACCTGGTACGTTAAGCCTCGCGGCTACACCGGTCTGCCGACCGTACAAGAGAAGTTAGTTCTGTGTAAGTTGTGAAATTACATTAGTTTAGTTAGTGCCGACAGTCGGCGCTAGTACCGTCACAACCGCGCGAGTTAAATACAGTATACGAACGCGCTTTAATTAGAACCATTAAATTGAATAAACGAAAAAATATATTTCAGTAAAATGATAAATATTTTAAATTAAGCTTTGTATCAGAATCGACCGTTTTTAGCTTTTTTTTTTTTTAATAATAAAATCCGTTTTAATCTTGTATCTGTATGAATTGTAAAATGATGGCATACTATAAAAAATGGAAACATCAGTATGAAATATAACGAAAAATAATGTCATTTAAAAATTTGAAATAATCTTTTTATGGATTTCGCTAATTTATATAAGCATCTGCATGGTAATTATAAAGGATCTTATTATTACCTGCAGGATAATAATAAAGAATATCGGTATCCACGATCTACTATACGGATTTGAATACTAGATCGTGGAAACCGGTGTTCTTTGGTGGTTGGGTTTCAATTAATAACACATCTCAGGAACGGTCGACCTGAGACTGTACAACACTACACTTCATTTATATTCATACATATCATTCTCTGAAGGAATACCTTAGGATAGTTCCGGAGGCTAAACAGAAAAACAATGAAAGGATAGTAAAAAAAAATATTAATCGCCAAATTTTAAATGTTAATACAGTTATTCTGTTGTATTCTAATTTTTGCACCTGTTCAATACGTACGTAAATATGTTCAGATAAGTTCCGTTTACGCTTTCTGGATTAAGTTATATTTTTATAGTTTCCGTCCTCACGAATTTAATCTTAAAATTATTTCACGTATTTATATTACAAATAATTAATATGGATTTTAATGATTTTTATTTTATTTATTTTTTTTAGAATTAATTATTTATTTTGTGACGCGAATTTGACCAAAATTTTAACACGGTTTCCCCTGATCCATCCAGGCAAACGTTTGAAAAGTTTTTTTTCAATTCGTGCAGTAGCATATCTACCCGCGTCTTATACGATCAACATAATATAAGAGCGAGGTCGATTATGAACAATTAAAGAACAAATGAAAATACCGGAAAAAACTATTCGATAGAATGAACTGAATGAAAGTTCATTCTAGAACGAACTCTCTGAAGTTCGAAGTTAGAATGAACTCTCTGAAGTTTAAATTGGGGCGCCGGTGATGTAGAAAATATCGGCTGTATGCGAAAAGAATTTTCATTATTATAACCTCTTTTTTTATTTCAAAATGTCGGATCCGCTTCAAACGTGCACTGTGGAGGGTCAGAATGTTGTTATAAGATTTTTACGTGTACTTTCTGACGGTATAATGCCGGCCAAAATTCACATGCGGATATTGAAATGGTGCGGTTAAATGCGTGAATCGGATCGAACAATTTAAATCGGGCAGAACAGGCGTCACCAATTTTCATCGTAGCGGAAGATCGGTGGAAGTTTCGACTAACGCTTGGGAATTCGTTGAAATTTGTAGCGCGTGTAACGGATCGGCACTGTCCGTTCCCGTTATCCACGATTCGCTGAATTATAGCAAAACGTTTTCGAAGTGGATTTTCCGAGAGGGTCGACAAAAAATCGCAAAAATTTGAATTCTTATTTGTACAAAATGTAACGGCAGAGGACGATTATAACTTGTGATGAAACTTTGATCCATCATTTTGGGCAAGAATCTGAACGTCAAATACGGAATGGAAGAGTCTGTATTCATTCGCCGGGAAAAAATTCAAGACTTCGCGTCAGCCGATAAAATAATGTTAACAGTATTTTGGGAGTATAACGATCCATTTTATTGTGATTACTTGGAAGAACAATCTACAAAAACGGCGAGTACTATTATGATGCGCTAGAAAACAAAGTAAAAAACCGCAGGAAGGAAGAAACATTTCGGTTTTCCTTTAAAAGGTACGATAAGCCTCGGCTTCGTGTCGCTCAAAAGACACGGAAGTTGGTTCGGAAGGTGATGCCGTATCTTCCTTACAGTCATAATCTTACTTCCTCAGATTTTTTTCTATCCTCATAGAGTTTTTACGTGACACTGAATTCGGCGAAAATGAGTAGGTTAAGATTGGCTCAGACACCAAGTGGACAGACAATTTTTTACTACTGGAATAAAAAAGTTGACAGAAAGAAAAAAGGGACACGCGCTTAGATATAGGTGGGGACTGTGTTGAAAAGTAGCGTTAGTTTCGTTGTCGTAGAATAAATAATACTTTTTCTGCATTTAATTATCTCTTTAATTATTAAATGACTTATCCTTTGTTTTTCCTGTTTAACCTCCGGTAATTACCTTTCAGATAATACTTCAGAGGATAATATATGTGAGTGTAGTCGTCTTGAACAGTCTCAGTTTAACCATTCCTGAGATGTATGGTTAATTGAAATCCAACTACCAAAGAACACCGGTATCCACGATCTAGTATTCAAATCTGTTAAAAATAACTGACTTTACTAGATTAAATGACCTATCAAAATAATTAAAACTCACGATTTATTTTTCTTTTGTACAAGCCATCTAATACCGAAGGTCGGCTTTCATTCTGACAACCAAACTTTTATTTATTGCGGCTCTTAATAACCTTTTGATAGAACAAGAGAACTATCCTCTCAAATTCCTGAGCTTCGATATCCTTGTCCTTCTGACACTTCTTTGGCGTTCAACTTTCCCTGAATTATTAAAGTAACGTAAAGTAAAGAGTATTTTACCGCCTTAGAATATGTCCAAAGTGTTTCAATTTTCTATCTTTTACTTTGTGATAACTTCTTCTTTTTCCTGTTTAGCCTCCGGTAACTACCGTTTAGATAATTCTTCAGAGGATGAATGAGGATGATATGTATGAGTGTAAATGAAGTGTTAGTCTTGTACATTCTCAGTTCGACCATTCCTGAGATGTGTGGTTAATTGAAACTCAACCACCAAAGAACACCGGTATTCATGATCTAGTATTCAAATCCATGTAAAAATATCTGGCTTTACTAGGACTTGAACGCTGTAACTTTCGACTTCCTTTGTGATAACTTAAGGATTTTTATCTGTACACCTTAAAACTTCATTATTCCACATTCTTTTTCGTCCAAACTATTTTAGACATTTGTCGTCGGTAAGTCATTCTCAAAGCGTCCAACTTTTTAATCTCTTATTTAGTTATCGTCCGAGTTTCTATACATTAAAAAGGAGTAAAATATACATAGCTTCTCAGCATTCTAATTTGCAACTATAAATTAGTATTCTTGTTAGCGTATTATTAATTTTATAAATTAATTGCGATTAGCAGTTTTTGCACACGTGCCTCCAATTTTTATTTTATCCAATCCAATTTTTATCGTTTTTAAATCGTGTTGGGGAAATCTTAGATAGATGTTTGTATGGGTTAAATTTTTTTTAATGAAATTTACGTCTTGTTGGAACAGTTTTTCGTATTTATTTTTTATTTTTATTTTTTTTACTAAACCGCTTAGTTATTATTTGTTTTTATCTTCTTATTTTTTATACAAAGTGAATTAAAAGTTACGCAAATTGAAAAAAGTCCTTCTTTTGCAGTTTTACCAGCCTCAAGACGTATTCACTTTTTTTTAATGGTTGCAGCTCTGATTTGGAATATTTCAATTTTAGTTCCGCTTGAGTCGATCGATTGCCCGAGAAGTATTTTTTAATACTTTTTCTTTTAAATAACCCCATCGAAATAAAATCTGCGGAAGATAAATCTGGTGACGTAGATGACTGTAGACCACAGTAAATGACTTTTTCTCCAAAGAGCTCGCGTAGCAGCAATATCTGCTGTGTCGGCCTTTGTACTGTCTTGCTGTCACCATCGATCGCGTTTATATTCTTCTAGCAGGTTATGAAGTTAGTTATAATTTTCCCGTAGCTTTCTGATCTTACTTTTTCGGTGAAACATATTTCACCCGATATTTTATTCAGAAAAATCGCCCACCAAATTCCGGTTTTTTCTTAATGTGTTGTGTAGTATCGTGGTAAACCTGAAATTTCTGTGCATTTCACCGATCTCCGTGGCGGAGTGATAGCGTCTGATTTGGAATATTTCAATTTTAGTTCCGCTTTAGTCGATCGATTGCCCGAGAAGTATTTTTTAATACTTTTTCTTTTAAATAACCCCATCGAAATAAAATCTGCGGAAGATAAATCTGGTGACGTAGATGACTGTAGACCACAGTAAATGACTTTTTCTCCAAAGAGCTCGCGTAGCAGCAATATCTGCTGTGTCGGCCTTTGTACTGTCTTGCTGTCACCATCGATCGCGTTTATATTCTTCTAGCAGATTATGAAGTTAGTTATAATTTTCCCGTAGCTTTCTGATCTTACTTTTTCGGTGAAACATATTTCACCCGATATTTTATTCAGAAAAATCGCCCACCAAATTCCGGTTTTTTCTTAATGTGTTGTGTAGTATCGTGGTAAACCTGAAATTTCTGTGCATTCCACCGATCTCCGTGGCGGAGTGATAGCGTCTCGGCCATTCATTCGGAAGTTCCGGGTTCGAATCCGGATTAAGCATGACATTTTTGACACGCTTCAAAATTCATTTATCGTCTAATAACTGTTATTTATTGTTCTATTTTACTAGCGGTTTTTTGTTGCGTTCTATGATTCTTGTGAGTCGAACTCATTTTTACCTTTCGGGTAGGTAGAGTTCAGTTCCTTCATTCTAAGAAAGCCATTCGATCTTGTTAGAGACTTGGCTAGATGTGTTTTGTTTGGAGTTTATGTTGGTAGTACACCTATGGGAATGTCGTTTGTGTAATTCGCATCGGTAGCATTCTGACTGAGGCTAGACTGAAAGATGTCATTGCCGAGGTACTGAAGATGACATCCGGTAAAGCCCGTAAGGGGATGGGGCTTTCGGTCCATCCCCTTAGCGAGCGACCGTCACGTGGAGGTGTCTTCCCCTATGGAGTCAGGATGTAAGAGAAAGTAAGCCTTTTGTTACAACGAAAACAAATAAATAAATTAATATCGGTTGTTCAGGTCGTTTACATAGTCGCTTAGATGACTATCTGAGATCCCAATATTGCTGCGAATAAAACGCTTAAACCAATTTGAATAACTGAATTTTTTTGCGCAATCGAGTTGTCGCGATTATTTCACGTCGTGAGTAAAGTACGGGCGTAATTTTTATTTTTTGTGGCTTCGCGCACATTCCCATATGACATTCTGATCTGTTGAGAGAGACTTCATTTTTAATTTCACAGTGACCGTTCAAAGGATGCACGGACACCTTGTAAAGATTCGTCATTTAAAATTGTTCGCTGGCCGGACCGGACCATTTTCTTTCATTTATACTGCTGGTTTTTGTAAACTAATGACTGCGTGAAATATTTGACTTATCGGTATTTGCTATGGAGGAACAGCTACAGGAAAGTCTTTGTAATATTTTAAAAACGATCACAATCTAAAATAAACTCTAGAATAATTGCACGTTGTGTAAAACGCACGATAATCTTTTAATAGGATACTTGCTACTGTAAGAATTGCTACAGGGTCAAGCATTAGTGCAAGCCTAAAATAAAATTTCCCGTCGGTTTAATGGATTCAGGGTCGCGTAACTTTTCGCTCAGCTGATGTTTATATACAAATATACAATCTTGGGTTTAGTATTACGTAAAAAATTATATATTTCCAGATGGAACTATCGATTTTTCTTTGTACCGCACTTCTTTCCCTAAAACTGAATATATAATACACTATTTTAAATAATTCCGTCGATCTTCGTGGAGGAGGAGTGGAAAGGCCTTTCAGTCTTTCAACCGGAAATCCCGGGATAAGGTATGGGATTTTCATACGATACAAAATTTCCATTTCCTATTTCCAGCCGCAAGCTTTGAGATCTTTTGAATTATTCATCGAGCAAAAAGAAATTCAGATATTCTGATATTTCTAAATAAACAAAAAGTAAGATGGGAAAGATTTATTGTTTATCTAGAGAGAGAGAGAGAGAGAGTGAGAGAGCAAACGCACAATTGAAAGTCGTAAGGTTAAAATAGACGAGATTTTTGTGGTATATATCCTGAATTGTTTTGTTTAAATCGGTTCAGGCGTTATTTAATGATATCCGAATAAAAATATACTTAAAAAAATGAATAATTATAACAAATATAAATCAAGATTTGTGGGTTTTGTATGAAATCTCGAGGCGATCGTGAACGGAAAGTATTTTTTTTTAATTTTATACGAAGAATAACTTAATTATAATGTAGGTGGTACGTATTGGTTTGTTTGATATTTCTCCCCCCACCACCACCCCATTCGGTGTCCCTAAAGCATAAGACGGAATATCCCTGCCACAAACGGCCACTGTGCCTCAAAACGGTTTAGCGACCAATATCCTAATTAGCTCCTACAGCTTACATAACCGCGTGAGCGGATAAGCGTGGTTCCCACACCACTCGATTGCGTGTCCCACCGCTCACTTGTTATGTATGAATACATAGGGGGTACACATTTATGAATACATGTAGGCGCTCCCTCCTACATACTAAAATATATGACTTGTAAATAAATTAAAATTTATTCCGTCAAAGACAGCAATTCGCTGCCACGGCTAGGTCGATGAACGCCAGCAACTACCTGTCCACCAATATTAAAACGACTGGAGCTTTAATTGGCTGATGGCCAGCCATAACTCTCGGGTAGCTTCTCACAGCAGCGAGGTAGGAGTCTTTCCCTTAAATAAACTACTGATGCCAGTTGAACAAAGCATCAACGAACACCCACACGGTCCGACAGTGCGGCTCACGCCACATTGACTCGCCGCTTATAAATGGCAAATTTTGCCCTTGACCTCTTAAGTTCCAGGGTGGCCTGAGTTCTGGCCCCCCATTAGCTGGGTAATCGAACCTCATATGTTCGTTAGACTGGACTTCCCCGCAGACGCACAGCTCATCAGCTGCCAGGCGGAACCATTACAAATATTGGTTCAAGTACGCTTGGTTGGGGAGCACCTGGGCACCCGTTGCCCTTAAAAACGAACTAGAAGCGTACCTTTCCCCTGTATAAAATCCTGTATAAATCTATACAAGGACCTACCCTTAGTTGTGGCGTGCCATTCTTGCGGCCATGCGTCCATCGCGAGGCTATATAGCTTCCTCCTTAGGCGGGAGATGAGCAACTAAACGAAATTTAGAATCGGTGCATTGCGATCACCGTTCCGCTCCGGTACAGGCCCGGCTCAAAACCGCATCCCAAATATCTCGGCCTCCCTGCTTCTTCGCTATTTCCACATGGCCGCCCGAACTTTCACCACCAAATCGATTGGGAGAGCCTTTCCCAATACGGTGATAGCCTCGTAAGAGGTTGTTTTAAACACAGCAGTGCATAGGATTAAGACACTGGACACTCCTTAAATTTTGAATTAAGTGCTCGATTTCTTTGCAACCTATGCGCCCAAACAGACGCAGCATAAGAGGTCATACTTTCGAAGACACCTACGTTGTACGGATAGCAGAATGAAAAATATGTGTATTTATGTTATCAGGTTATATGCGTACACAACACTTGTAGACGATTGTTTGGTAGCAGATGTTTGTATCGGTCGAATCCAGCCGTCGGAATCGTATTAACTTCTCGAGTAGTACTGTACTAGGAGTTGGTGGCGAAGTGTTGGCGAGGCATGTGTCGTATATTGATCGGTAGGGATTGCAGTGTAGGGCGGGTTTCCTTCTCCCTTTGCTAGCCTTAGTCATTACAGGCCACCTTTCCTTCGGTCGAGTGGTCGACCGTAATGCTTATCCGAACGTTATATTTATATATATAATAATTTTTTTTCACTATTGCTCAATGAAACGCGCTGTTGCCAGTTCTTTGTCTCTCTGATAAGAGTACATTGTTGTCGATCTTACACAAATTTAATTCTTGTAATAGTTATTTCTTTCTCGGCTGTTACTTTGTAGAGAGAGAATGTTACTTCGGTCAAAAAATGCACCGCTCCCTACTGGGATTATTGTATTTTTCATATCTTTGAGGTTCCTGAATCCAAAATAACTAACATTTGAATATATAATTTTCTGTATTTGTGTTAAGTCTGTTTTACTTTACATTTTGATTAGAATTAGACGTAAAACATAAGCGATTGAAGTTTAGTAAAATTTTTTATCGTATGTTTTTTTTAGTTAAAAGGAAATAATTAAGAAAAAAAAATTCAATAAATCTCTTTCGCTTTAAAAATTTAAGTTTTATTTATTTTTATAACAACTGAATCTTATTGCGTTTTCTGATATCACGTCGGTTATTAGCTCCATCTCCAGCGGTGATGTTAAAATAATGACAAAAAACTCTTCATTTTTTTAACCGACTGAGGTTTCGACTCGTTAACGGGACCGTTATAGCTTAGGTCAGGCAGGAAGTTGCCCTTTCAAACTCGGCGCAGGTCGTGCCGTATCGGTGTAGTCTACATTTTAACGTGGTCTTTTAGGGGAACGGTTTTGTTTTGCGCTTCTACGAACTACGTCCAGGCGTTTTCTACACCGTCCAACTCTCAGGTCGGATCAGGTCTACGTAATCGATTTCTCGTAAGCGGCGAGTCGGTCGGTCGATCTTACTTCTCTCGTACGAAATATAAGATCGGCTTTGTCCGAAATCTGTGTCGGGCGCCGGATCCGGTTCCTATAAAAATCCATTTTTTATATGAATCGAAATCGACTTGTAGCTACCAGGATTGAAACATATCTTCATTGGACGGGTGCGATGAATGTTTTTTTGTGATTGACAAACCGGACTGCAGGTACGCAGTACGTTAAAGAACTATAAATCATATTCTTCTACCCTTGGTGACGTTTAGGATTACAGAAGGATACCGTGTGGCGTACCTGCATACCGGCTGACCCTGCAGTTGTCAGGTTTTGTACCGACAGAAGTGCGGTCGATCGCACTCGACGTTAGGTGGCTGTTTGCGGCGATACAATCGGTGCTAAGCGGTCGGCACGTGGATAGAGCGCAATATGGTTAGGTATACTTACTCGTTTATCGTTAGTTTACTGTGCGATCGATCGCGCCAGGAAACTCGTGAGGGAGCGCCATTCTGTTTCAACCTAGTACCTTTAATTTTTTTTTTTATTATTTTATTTTAAACGCAATCAGAGTGGAACAGTTTTTACCCTTTTAAAGGTTAAAAAAGGAATTTGTAACCCTAAAAGGTATTAGGGCGTACATTTTGTAATGTTTTCAAAAATATATTATTATCGATTGTCTTTTGATAGAATTTCTTAAAAGTCGAGTATTATCATTTACAAACTCTTTAATTATAGTTTACGTCTTCAAAACATAACATTGATTAAACCAAATTTTTTTGTTTAACAAATTAATCTGAACTTTTTATTTCAGTTTTTCCTTTTTTGTAGTATATTAAAAAAAAAAATGTAAGAGCAAAACTTATTCTGAATTTTATTACTGAGGGAGAAGTTAAAATTTGTATCTATAAATTGAGCTTGACAGTTTTTTTTTTGTTCATTTTACAAACGCCTAATGAATAAAAAAATGCAGATTTATATACATATATATATTCACGACATACATCCCACACCTGAATAGTACAGGCAATTTGTCATCAAAATAGGCTGTATTTGAAAATCCTTACCTACCGATTGATGCGTCCATGCGTTAGGGAATGGATGAGGGAAGCTTAACTCCAGATTTTTAACATCCCCCTCACATAGATTTTTGAAAAACTCAAAAAGTTTTTGAAATGCGTTTTTCTCTGAATCTATGCATTTTAGAGAAAGGTTTTTCAAACAAAAAATGTACAGAACATTCTCCTCTACAATTAATGTCTTTGAAGTTATGCCGTATAATTTGAAATTGAAACACTAGGTGGCGCTGAAATTGTAAAAGACGTTGTAAACGACTAGACCGATTTCGAACACGTGCCCATTTTCACACTTTCACAAGCTACAGCTCCAAAACGGTAAGTCGTACAAGAAAATTGTTTAATTAGAGTTGTCTGTTTTTTTGAGATTAACAACATTTCCAAATGCAATACAGACGAAAAACAATTTTTTCCTATGGAAAAACCGAAAAACACGTTTTTTTACAATTTCAGCGTCACCTAGCATTTCAATTTCAAATTATACGGCATAACTTCAAAGACATTAATTGTAGAGGAGAATGTTCTGTACATTTTTTGTTTGAAAAACTTTTCTCTAAAATGCATAGATTCAGAGAAAAACGCATTTCAAAAACCTTTTGAGTATTTCGAGTTTTTCAAAAATCTATGGGAGGGGGATGTTAAAAATCTGGAATTAAGCTTTCCTCATCACCCCTAACATATGGAAAAAACATCAATCGGTAGGTAAGGATTTTCAAATAAAAATACAAATTGACTGTAGTAGAAGACGACTTCATTTCCAGACTATAGCCGGCACATCGGGCGTTACCTCTATTTCTGCGGTATTAATTCGAAATCTTAGCTCAACAAGATCGGCACGCAAAGACGATTCATAAAATAGATCTTTAATGAAACCCCGCAAAAAAGAATCTAGCGGGGTCAAATCTAGGCAGCGAGGTGGTCGTGCGATCGGACCTTCACGGCCGATCCACCGACCTGGAAATCGAATATCAAGAAAATCTCGTACTTCTAGGCGATTGTGAGGTGGTGCCCCGCCTGAAGTAGAGGCTTCCATCTTGGTCGTCATGTCTGAGGAATTTGAAGCGAGTCCAGATAAACGATACCTACTGGAAGAAGAACGAGCCGTACAGTCTTTGTTTACTTACGGCACAAAAACAAATTGACCTTACGGTCACCACGAATGCGCTGAAAAATTTGACGAGGGTTTTTGCTACTCCATATTCGGTAATTATGGGTGTTCGCCTTACCGCTGATGTCACTAAAAATTCTATCCGTCATTTACACACAAAAACTGTAGCTGAGCGTTTTTGTCGTCACGTGTAATGCGTTGAACCACGGTTAGTTTATACGGCTTCAAGCGTCATCGTTTACATATCACTCGCCAAACGGTTGTTTGTGGAACGTCAGAAAACTTTTAATGAATTCGTTCCTAATTATATTTTCCTACTTTGAAATCTTTACCGATATCCATTCTCGGTGTTAGAAGTGCGAGTTTTATTAATACTATTTTCATAATTTGGAAAACCGAGTAATTGGAAAAAGTTCATTACTAACCGAGACGAGTCGGTCTACCGGTAAATACTCCTTATATCCGAATAAAGCAGACATCTTTAAGATTTCAGTCGTTTAAATCGTTATGTTTAATTAAAATAAATTCGTCTTATAATTCTAACTAAAACTGACCGTTCGTGCTTAAACCATACAAACAGTGCTTAATCGAGATGACCTTTACGATTTGAAATAAACTAAATCTTTAGAAGCCTTCGAGTTTTGTAAAGAACACGAACCTAACGTGAAAGAATAATTTCAACTAGTAATTTAAACGTAACTGTTTATATACTGTATTACTCGAAATCCAAAATTTAGAAGAAATACTAAAAACGTTGTTTGCGGAATAATTAGCGTGAATACGTAGATGCGTAGTAATTTTATTTTGAGTGTTACTGCGGCAGGACAGTCGTAATTTCATTGATCAACCACCGCTCTACGCGTCGACTGAACTTTCTAAATTTTAACGATTAACACATGTATAGGGTTCGCCACGAAAAATTACCGTAATGAAAATTGTGGTAAAACTAAAATTTTCCATTAAATCGTTGGCGAATGTTTACACGATTTTTACGAATAAAATGTTTTAATAAAATTCAGTGTATTGTCTAAATTTTATTCACGGTATATCTTATAGAACGGTTGTTAGTTAGCGACAGAAAATATTACTACAAGAAATATGAATTCTAATAGTAAAACACAAGTTCTGTAAAAACATTACTGATCGTTTAATATGGAATTATTTTAGTCATTTTTCCGTTATAAAATCCGGAGAAACTTCAATTTATATGGTATTTGTATCGTTAAGATCAACCCTGTTGTTTCTTGGTGAGCGCGCGCGTGGTAAGATGGATAGCTAGAGACGGAGAGATGGAGAGAATAACAGAATAAACATAATGATAATAGAATCATTTAGATTCTCACAGAATTGTGAGTTAAGAAATTAACTTAATTAAGTTAACTGTGAGTCACAGAATTAAACAAGCATTCGCACATTATTTTTACGTACATGCGGGCACGTGTATGTCTAAGAGAGAGAATCCCTGATTTGATGAGCCGATTTACGGTAATAGAAAGGATAAAGTATGGCAAATTTTAAATAGCTTTTCAGAAAGTGAAATTTTGCAAATGTTCCTGCCTGGAAACGATTCCTTTTTTCGGTTGGAGACCACCTCTTCCTAAATGTTCAGGATGTCCTCGTAAGAGGCGACTCAAAAATTTTAAAATTAGTGATCTGATAGAAAAAAATAGATCGTTTCCAGGTAGAAGCGTTTGCTTTTTTCACGTTTAACGGTCGAGAAATCGTTTAAAAATCGCCGTACTCTATATATATTTACTACATATTATTATATATTTATTTTCCTAAGCTGCTATTGCAGTTGCGTAATTACAATTAAATTTGACAGAACATTTTTAGCTTACAAAAACGTTTCTACACCGGCTTAGATTTAAATGAACAAATCATTCGGATGAAAGTCCATCGCTGTAGCTACGCCGTAGAAATCGACGAGTGTTTCAGTGAAATATTTAATGGAATTTTATTACTGATTTGTGTCAGTAATTATTGTGTCATTATTATCATATGTTTACAAAGCGAGGAAATACATTAATTTACTGGAGTTTTTTTCTTCACGATTTAAAATCACATCAGACTTTCTCTACAGTTTAGCTTTTGAAAACGGGCAGGTATAAATAGAATTTTGAAACGTAGAATGTGTCGTTTAAATTAATCATTAAAACAAATAATATTTTCTTAAATTATTGTTCTTTTGCAAAGTAGGATTAAACTGTTTAACCTTTTTGCACGACCTATCTTCTGGAAGGTTTTCTGGCATCTCGCTTCCTGTTAAAAGCGGTCCTGATTGAAACACTATACAAACTCTTTATTATTTAATTTTTTTCGTTAATCGAGGAAAACTTTTTATATTAATACAATACAACCTGTTTACATTGTTCGTGTTAAAAATAATAAATAATGGATACTTTAGACAGATTAAAATATATCGTACATAGAAAATATATCATTTTAAAACTGTTCTTTTACGATTCGTATTTAAAATTTTTCATAACCAATACCTCGGCTGAAACAGAATAAAGGAGACTGTTTTAGGCAATTTATTCAGGAAATTGTACGTACACTTAACCAGTAGTACGAGGACTGTAAATGAAGTAATGAGACTAGGGTTTTTTTGGCAGTCAAAGTGGCAACACTGTAAAGTTACTAGAAAACATATGGTTATATGAACAGCTGATTTATATTAGGTATTAATATTTTTAGTCTATTATTGCCTTGTGAGACGTAAACAAACTTTTCGTGAAACGAGTTTTTATACGATCTAAAAATGAGTGATACTAATTATGACCAAAGTTGCGCAATCAATTTTTGTGTTAAACTCGGTGAGAATGCTACTGAAACTTTTTCAAAATCGAAAAGGGCGTTTGGAGATGACGCTCTGTCACGAGCCCAAGTTGTTAGGTGATTTAAAGCACTTTCTGATGGTCGGTGATCAGTTGCAGACGATCTACGCTCAGAAAGACCGTTAATGTCAGAACGTGACTACAATGTTGAGCGAACCAGAGACGTGATACGGTACGACCGGTGATTAGCTATCAGAATGATTGCAGAACAATTGAATTAGAACTTACCACAGTCCATCAAATTTTGACATACGAATTGGAAATTTTTTTTGCAAAATTAGACCCAAAAAACCTCACTGTTGAACAGATAAGCAACAGGGTAGAAGTGTGCCGCGATCTTCTAGGGCGAATTGAAACATCCTGATTTTCTAAAAATAAATGTTATTACTGGTGATGAATCTTTGAAATTTTAGTACGACCCAGAAACCAAAAGCCAGAGCAAGGAAAGACAAACTTCAAACTCACTATGTCCCAAAAAAGCAAAAATAATCAACTCAACAATCAAAACCGTGCCAATTTGTTTCTTCGATAGTAATGGCATTGTCCATAAGGAGTTTTTGCCTTCAGAGCAGGCTGTAAATCAATATGTATACCTAGAAATTCTTGAAAGAATGCGGAAAAGAGTTGCAGTGAGACCAGCCGTCAAAGACTACTGGATTCTGCATCATGATAATGCACCTTTTCACACTGTACTCTCAATTAATGAACTTTTGGCAAAGAAACACATTCCTGCAGTTCCTCAACCACCTTATTCACCTGACTTGAGTCCCTGCGATCTTTTCCTGTTCCCGACTTTAAAAAACCCCTCAAAGGACGCCATTATGGAAGAGTAGAAAATATTTTTTTTTTTAAATGTAACCGACCATCTGAAGGATATTCCGGTTTCTGAGTTCCAACACTGCTATGAAGAGTTGTGTGGCTTCCCAAGGGAACTATTTCGAAGGTGACAAAGTCCACGTATAAAAAGTTTTTCTGAACCGGTCTCTTTACTTTATTTACAGACCTCGTTTGTTTGTGCATCTATCCGTGCTCAGAAATAGTTCGACCGGTAACAGCGGTACGGCCTAGAAGGACACCTTTTTCGCATCGCGGTTACCTCCAAACCCTTCCTAGGTGCACGTGCCCCTACAAGAAAGTAAGATGATATTTATTTTTTTTTCGTTGAAAATTTCTTACAAATGTAAAAACTGTACGGTCGACACACCGGTGTAGCCGCGAGGCTTAACTCACCAGCTACCGAGTCGACCGGGTGATCGAATTCGAGACATTTTACATTTTAAATATTATTAATTTATTTAATTCTACCACTCACGTGTGACGTCACAACATAGCAAGCAGCTGTACGTTAGTGCTACCGACCTTTTTAATTATTAACTAAATAAAATAAAATAAATAATTTATATTTAAAGTATAACAAATAACATAGTCGGCATCCTTATGGCATTTCAAGTTTCCCGGCTCAAGAGATGGAGGGAAAATGGAATTCCCCATAGGGAAAAGGGAAATTACAAGATGGCGGACTGCGACACTAGTGCTCCTTATGTTGACAGAGGATACTATTGACTAATTGATTAATACTAATACTAATTGATAGTCGTTAACAAATGCGCCTAAGAAGGGACTGTACAGCAAAGACCTTACTGTACAGTCTCACCACCTCGAACTTTTAAGTTGAAAATTTAATGGCATCAGTGCCCCATATATAAGTAATCTGACTTAATTTGGTCAAAATCGGTGTGGTAGTTCCGGAGATATAAGGTGATTTAGAGACCGACACTGAACACACACACACACACACACGTACATGAGAACATTCCAGAAAATTTCCATTCGGTTTATTGGGTTTCAAAACGTCCAAAACCGGTGAAAACCGCACGCGCCCAAATTAGATCGATTACACTCTCTCTTCTAGATCTATAACTCTGCTATAGCGCTATCCAGACGGAGAAGTAAAAAAGTTCATGTGGACGTATAGTAGTATATGTACATATACTAATACGTCTATTCCGCTTCCTTTTAATTCGATTGTCTGTCGTTTTGTCTCTTTTCAATAAAATTTGTACGTTAAGAATATATCGAAATATTTTAATAGATATTTATGTTCATATACAGGCTACATCTATAAAATAAATAATATTGATAATTTTACCTTTAATATTTCCAAACTGGCGGCCATTTAAATTCGATATTATAATTGTTATATCTCCGTACATATTAGTTTTATTAGATAAACTGTTAAGCCTTTTAATGTGAACAAAATGGCACATCTATTGTTGATGTCGGTTGATAAACGACTGATGTATATCTAAAATTGTGAAAGCGTATCGCAAAAATTATGTAACTGACAATTTTCGGCCTGTTTCACCTCCTTCCCTAATCGTATGAAAAATAATTAATAATCTTAATTAATAATTACAGTCGTGTATATTTTTCAAAAAAGAATATTCTAAAGTTTTTTCATTACAGGTATTTTTAATTAAATTATTTATCTTAATATAAATAAGCGTTTGTGTGAACCTTGTTAAATTTTTGCTAGTTGTAACAAATCGGTCTACCCCTTCCCGCCTTTATTAAAAATAAAAGTCGTTAAATTAAGGTATTATTCATTTTTTTATCATTGTTGAAGAAGTTAACTTTGTTATTTCCGGGAAAGATCAGCGTTGACGTGGTATTTTTATTATTTTATCTATTTATATTGAAATTCGACGTACACTGGAATCGATGTAAGTAACTGATTTATTTGTCATCGAACATCGATCGTTAACTTTTATGAATATAAATTAGGCCGGCAGACTGCGTTAATCGTGATCGGAATATTTAAACCGATTTGATTCCGCTTTCTCGATTCGTTTAACTGTACATTATGGCCCTTATTCATTATCGTATGAATATTCTGTATTGATGACGATCTATTTATGTATGTCGCATGTAAATTATTCATACGAATCCAAATACACCGCATGCTGTCCTCGTTACCATCGACTCTACGCATAAAATTATACCGATATATTTCGTTTACGTAGTTAAATTCCTATCGAACCTAGAAAAACCAGGATATTGAACTGTATATAACGAAAAGCGGTATCGTCTTGGCCTTTCATTTGGAGGTCCCGGGTTTGAACCCCGGTTTGACAAAGCATTTTTCATGCGCTACAAAATTTCATTTCTATGTCCCTCGCATAAGCGTCAAGCTTTTGTGGTGATATCATCAAGCCTTCATCCAAAAAAAAAAAAAATAATAATAAAAACAAGCTGACGGCACAGTTGTCGGACAAGTGTGGGTTATTTCTGATGCGCAGCTTGCACAAACAATTTAATTAAAAATATTTATAATTTTATTTTAATATAATATTACTCCGTTTATTTAATTCAATGATTCTAACTAAAGCGCGTGCGCATACAATATTTAATTCGCGCGGTTATGTTGGTACTAGTGACGAAGTCAAGTCGATAATGTAATTTCACTACTTGCATGGAAAGAATCTTGCTTGTACGGCAGATTGGTGTAGTCGCGAGGCTTAACGCATCATATACCGACCGACTGGGCGATCGAGTCCGAGACCCGCCCAGACCGAGTTACTTTTTTAAACTTTAAATATTATTATTTTATTTAATTTTACCGCTCACCTGTGACGTCACAACGTAACAGTAGTTGAGTTTTTTTTGGGAGTGGGGGTACGATTATGCAAAAAATTTATTTGTAAATATTGTTATTTTTTAATCGTTAATAAATGCGGCTAAGAAAAAGATGACTTTAATCAGGCGAAATGTGGAAATACTGAGGGTGACTGAGCTTTTGTTCTACAACTTGCCCTCTTTAAGTTGAAAATTTAATGGCATCGATGTACGTATCCGACAGTTTGATCAAAATCGATCCAGTATTTCTGGAGATATAAGTGATTTATAAGCCGATACCGAATACACACACGTACATATGAACATCCGGTTTTTTGGGTTCCTTATGTGTGAAAACGTCAGATCCGGTGAAAATCGCATATACCGAAATCGAACCGATTACAATACTTTTCCTTCTAATTTTATAGCGCTCTCTAGACGGGAAAGTAAAAATATTCCTTTTTCCCCGACGTATAGAATTTAAATAAATCTTTTCTTCTTATTGTTTTGGTATATTCTTCGGCGTAGCCTAATTTCAGTAGGAGACCTGACTGAGAAATCAGTACCTAATGCCTAACGAGTTTGTACAGTTATTTAGCATCCCGCGGCAGGGTTACTCGGTAAGTCGAGGAATGAAGCGGTTTCCCGTCAATTTGTTATACTTTCGCATGAAAGCCGTCCGCCAAATGGCAGCGATATTAATAATGACACGTTCAGTCTTTTACAGTAGGAATTAGCTGTTTGGTAAAATATCATTACGCTAACGTAAATTAAATTTCATATTTAGCGTATTGAGAAACGAAAATTTCACTGGCTCCTAAAATTTTTCCCAGAAGTAAAATTTTCAAGAATTTTGAAAAGGAGTAATCAGTATTTGTTAAAGAATTAGCATTATGGAGTACAAGAGGAACCGTTTAAAACTTTTTTGTGACAGTAATGTTGTTCACTATATATACGAGGTATATATTATATATACTAGTACATATTTAGGTTAGGTTAGGTTGGGTTTTTAAGCCATTTCTGAAAATGGCGTAAAGCTTTCATGCTACCTCGGGGGACATTGATGGATTGTATTTTGAACAAAATTAAAATAGGGTAAAGGATAGTTTAAGCGGTATCGTTTATTAGAAGTTGCTTCAAAATTGTCTAATTTCTCAGTTAAAAAATTATAACCATCTTATTGTCACCACGATCGGGAGGGGGGCACCACCTCACTACCACCTAGAAGTCCGAGATTTCGTTGATACCAGGTCGGTGGTCCGGTCGTGAAGGTCCAATCGCATGGCCACCTTGCTCCCCAGATTTGATTCCGTTAGATTTTTTTTTGTGGGGGTACTTTAAATATCGGGTTTATGTAACGCTTTTAAAAATGTAAAATGTAAAACGCCGTATATATATCCCAGCTTTGGTCTGATTTCCAACCCATCATACAAGGAAAATCGGGCCGACTTAACGAAGAAAACAATTGCTGCGATAAATAAACTTTTAAGCTTAAAAATAAAACCGCTGAACGAAACCCGTTGTTAAAATATCAGATTTTTTAAACTTTGATTTTCAAGATTGAAAATCCAAACGTATCAAAGTATTGATGTACCACGACATGAGAACTTTCTTTAAAAAAAAGGGTGTCTTTGGGACCTGACGTAAGAATTTAATATATTTTTTTGAATGTTTTATAATTTTTGATACTGATGTGTTTTTCAAGTTACGACTGAATTAAGAATGTTATATGAGGTAATTGTCGAGAAGTGGGTCAAACGGAACCCAATTTTTTTTCTTTTCTTTTTTTCCGCAAAAAAGAGTAAATTTTTGCGATAAAGATCTAATTCGGTCAAGGGGATCAACCGGGACCCAAAATTTTCTACGAATTTAAAAATGTTTTTTTGAATTATATTTTTAATACGCATAAATTATAAGGTAAAAAATTGATTTGATCGAGGGGTTCAATTCTGACTCGAATATTTCTCATTGAACATTTTGATATTTTTCGCAATTTTAATCCAAATATTACGTTATTAAGTCATTAATATTTAAAAACTAAGGCGTATTTAGAATAAAAATCTGTAAAGCCCAAAGCCCGAGAACGTAATCCAACCGTTTTCCGGTTTTCTTTTTGCAGTCCGCGTACCAAAGTCTACTTTTTCAAAACCGTCTTCGTTATGTGTATAAAAATGTGTTCAGAACAGAAAATTTAAATACTTTGAAAACATAAATTTTTTAAATACTTTGAACATAATTGTTCGAATCTGAGTTAAAAGGTTTTAACGAAGCGAGTCACCTGAGCGATTTCAACAGTTAAATGTATCTGTATATTTTGCTAAGGTTATTAATGACCTCGGTCGCGAACAATTCCCTCTCAGTCGCGCTCTCTCTTCTTTCTTTCTTTCTTTCTTCCGACTCCGGTAATAAGTACAGTTATAATTTCCGGATAAATCATACCTAAAATGCTTTTTTATATGCGTCATCGTCAAAAGAAAAAACTAGTCGTTTAATGTTAGACTACAAATTTATATACTAATTTGTATGGAACTGTTATACGCGATCCGTTTGTGTTTAACTTTTTTATTCTTTGTCTTCACTCGAAAGGAAAATGTATAATATTTTACCCTGAAAATATCTGTTTTATCTTTCGCATATCTTTCATATATCGCAGTCTTTACTATTTTTTTCTTCTTTTACTCATATATTTCTTCCCGTAATAAATGTAAAACAAATAGTTTCTTTACAGAATACGTTAATTTGATGTTTACACCGTCTCACAGAATCGTTTTTTTTTTGTGATTACGATGCGTTCAAGTTGATCGGAGTCGCTTCCACCGAGACTAATGTTGTTCGACGACCGGGTTGCTTGACATTCAAAAATTGCCTGCATTTCGGTCGGCTCGAGGTGCTAATATGCGACGATGTGTTTGGCTCGGTGAAAAATTTGGCAGAAAACTACTTCATTCCTCATTCTTATCGGTAAGGCTGGCACGAGATACTTGTTCTCTTACGAATAAGTTATCACTTTAAAGACAATTTTTTTTTTTACCGTGAAATCTACTATTTTTGACGTACTTTTTCTGATATATTTATACATTGCTTGAGGCCGGTCTGCTTTTTAAGAATGGTATTTCATAACTGTAATCCTCTTTTGTCTCCCGTTTCATTACTTATTGCTATCTTCGCCGGTGTCCTTGGTGGATTATTAAAGTTTTTACCTTTCATCCAGTGGATTTTGTGTTCGAATCTTTGCGAAGCGTGGCCTTTTTAATTAAAAATGGCGTGCTTCACACTTTTTATTGTTTGGAATCGTAGTCGGGTGATTAGCTTATAAATAGATACCGATTCCCGTTTAGATTTTATCGCATTTTATAACATTATTTGTGTAATCTATTATTAAACGATTAGTATTTCGGTTTGTAAAAATCGTTTTTTTATCTGTTTTAGGGGTCACAGCCCTTTATTGGATAATTCGATCCACGGAAACGTGAACAATCGAGGTGGAACCGGAAGAAGGCCTTTAGATTTGACCGCTTCGCTTAGACCGACTAAACCGGATCTCATTGAAACCACCGAAAACAAATCATCTAGAGAAAAGAGGTAACGAAATTTTTGACTTTTTTTTTTTTTTTTAATTTTCAGGATATATAAAAAAATGTATAATAAATTCCTTTTGATTTTAATTTTGATCGTTGAGAAAATGCACTTTACAGGGTTCTACTATCGTTCTTAGATTTTTATCTCGAACAGAAATGTAAATTAAAATATTTTAAACTACTAGTAGATTATTTAATAATTAAATCCTCTCTTTCCACGGTGTTCCTCGGATCAGAATTATTATCATTAACACCTTTCTTTATCCTGTTTATCCTCCGGTAACTACCGTTCAGATAATACTTCTGGAGAATGATATGTATGAGTGTAAATGAAGTATATTCTTGTACAGTCTCAGTTCAACCGTTCTTGAGATGTGTAGTTAATTGAAACCCAACCACTAAATAACACCGGTATCCACGATCTAGTATTCAAATCCGTGTACAAATAACTGGTTTTACTACAACTTGAACGCTGGAACTCTCGACTTCCAAATCAGCTGATCTGTGAAGACGTGTTCACCACTAGACCAACTCGGTGGGTTATTATCTTTGACATCGAAAGGAAACTTCTTTCGCTCAATATTTAAACTATTTCTTGTAAAAATTATATAAAATTTTATTTAACGAAAAGATTTTTTTTTCATAAATCCACGAATCGCATTTAAAATAAGCCAAATTTTTTTATCTAGATTAAGAACTAAACCTTTCAAGAGAAAATCGACTTAAATAACTTTTTCAGGGTTGGTCTTAAAAAACTCCTTCGTTATAAAAAAAGTAAATAAAAAGTATTTTTTTTTTTTTTTAATATTTAAATATGATTTTCAACAAGATTATTTTTTCTATTTTTTTTTTTTTTTTTGGATCTATAAAAACCTAAAAGGTGACACGGTGGTTACGGGTTACGGGTACTTTGATAACCTAATCTCAACTAATAATAAAAATATTTTCTGCCGTAGAATTAATTTTTAATGTTCGAATTATTTTAATGTTTTGAGCGTTTCTTTTTTAAAACTTTTCTGTTTGAAACGAGTAAAACGGAATTTATTCAGCATATGTAAGCCCTTTTTTGTCACCCTCCCAAAATACTTTCCATTGTTAAAATTTAATGGGCGCTGAAATTATGTAAAAATTAATCATCGTTAAAATATACTATTCCGTATCTATAGAGTGTTAATTTTTCCAATGTCGGATCGCATAAATTAGAAAAAAATACAAATAACTTTAGACGTGGAATTTTCTAAGGTTTTAAGCGCATTAAAAATATTCTGTCGGCATGTTTGAAAGACGTATTATTTTTCCAGTATGATGGCCAAATTTATATATATATATATATATATATATATATATATATAAAGGAAATCACAATTTTTTTTTTAAGTACAAGACATGATATTCTTGATATTCATTATTTTATATTTTCCCTAAAATGCAGTCGTTCAGGAGTACCACAAGTTATTTCTAGTTTTATCTGTCGACAATTTATATACATTAAGTTGAACCAAAGTCCATCGCGTTGTAATTTTTCTCTTTTATTGTTGTTTAAATGTAATCGTATTTTCATTATTTCGGCTAACTTTTAAAAACTGTAAACTTTTTTCGGCTTAGGAGTTTTATAAATTAGAGGCCCAAATTTTGTGATAATCTCATTATTTTATTGAATAACCTCAAAGAAAATGGATACGAACATCTGCTAAATAGTTTTTTCAATTTGTGAAAATAAATGTTATTACTTTAGACCGCACAAAAGTATCGGCAAATACTCTTTTATTATAGTTTGAAGTAAATAAGTAATGTTACTTTTAAAAAAATTAAAATTTATGAAAATAGATTCACACGCCACCTTTGAAAATCTGACATGTCTTACATATGAAGATATGTTGGACATACACCGTTATATATAGTTAAATATCATTGTATATAGGTGTGTGGAATATACTGAAGATATACGGAGGAAGTAGTGTTATAGAGGAAGAAGAGGAATTTAAGAGGATGAAAAGGGAGAAACAATAACTCAGATTTGAATATAAGAGAGCATTAAAACATTTGAATGGAAGAAAGGCTCCTGGAATAGACAGAATACCTGCAGAATTATTGCGCAGTGCAGGTGAGGAAGCGATAGATAAATTATACAAACTGGTATGTAATATTTACAAAAAAGGGGAAGTTCCATCAGACTTCAAAAAGAGTGTTGTAGTGATGATACCAAAGAAAGCAGGAGCAGATAAATGTGAAGAATACAGAACAATTAGCTTTACTATTCACGCATCAAAAATCTTAACTAGAATTCTAGACAGAAGAATTGAGAGGAGAGTGGAAGAAGTGTCAGGGGAAAGAAAAACAAACCAACTTACTTGACATTTATAGACCTAACAAAAGGCATTTGATAACGTAGACTGGAATAAAATGTTTAGCATTTAAAAAAAATTAGGGATCAAGTATCGAGTTAGAAGAACGATTGCTAACATTTACAGGAACCAAACAGCAACAGTAATAATTGAAGAACATAAGAAAGAAGCCGTAATAAAAAAGGGAGTCCGACAAAGATGTTCCCTATCCCCGTTATTTTTATCTTTACATAGAACTAGCGGTTAATAATGTTGAAGAACAATTTAGATCCGGAGTAACAGTACAAGGTGAAAAGATAAAGATGCTACGATTTGCTGATGATATAGTAATTCTAGCTTAGAGTAAAAAGGATTTAGAAGAAACAATGAACGGCATAGATGAAGTCCTACGCAAGAACTACCGCATGCAAATAAACAAGAACAAAACGAAAGTAATGAAATGTATTAAAAATAACAAAGATGGACCACTGAATATAATAATAGGAAGAGAAAAAATATTATGGAGGTAGAAGAATTTTGTTATTTGGGAAGTAGAATTACTAAAGATGGACAAAGCAGGAGCGATATAAAATGCCGAATTGCACAGGCGAAACGAGCCTTCAGTCAGAAATGTAATTTGTTTACATCAAAAATTAATTTAAATGTCAGGAAAAGATTTTTGAAAATATATGTTTGGAGTGTCGCTTTATATGGAAGTGAAACTTGAACGATCGGAGTACCTAAGAAGAAAAGATTAGAAGCTTTTGAAACGTGGTCTTATAGGAGAATGTTAAAAACCAGATGGGTGGATAAAGTGACAAATGAACAGGTGTTGCGGCACATAGATGAAGAAAGAAGCATTTGGAAAAATGTATTTAAGAGAAGAGACAGACTTATAAACCACATATTAAGGCATGTTGGAATAGTCGCTTTCATATTGGATGGACAGGTAGAAGGGAAAAATTGTGCAGCCAGTCAACGTTTGGAATATGTAAAACAAATTATTAGGGACGTAGGGTATACGGGGTATACCGAAATGAAACGACTCGCCCTAGACAGGGAATCTTGGAGAACCCACCGGGTTGGTCTAGTGGTTAACGCGTCTTCCCAAATTAGCTGATTTGGAAGTCGAGAGTTACAGCATTCAAGTCCTAGTAAAGCCAGTTATTTTTACATGGATTTGAATAATAGATCGTGGATACCGGTGTTCTTTGGTGGTTGGGTTTCAATTAACCACTCATCTCAGGTATGGTCGAACTGAGAATGTACAAGACTACACTTCATTTACACTCATACATATCATCCTCTGAAGAATTATCTAAACGGTAGTTACCGAAGGTTAAACATGAAAGAAAGAAGGGAATCTTGGAGAGCTGCTAAAACCAGTTAAATGACTGAAGACAAACAAAATATGAAGACGTGGTGAAACTCGAGAACGGTTGTGATCGGAGAAAACGTCTTACATTTATGTGTTGTACCTGAATGTGTTATAACAATTAGGGGTTTGCAGTCGCTTCTTTACCAGATCCTTGTGGTAGCACACTTAAAATAATGATCGCTGTAAAAAATAGAATTTGTTTTTTTAGTTCCGTCTGTTTATTTTCTTGTTTTAGCCATTAAAATTAAAAGAAAATAATATGATTCAAACAAGCTCTTCAGTTTCTCGTTTTTAACACTATAAAATATTTGTCCTCATTATCGCATAAAAGCAGTTTAAATAAAATTTGCATCGGACGCGTAATCATAAATTATGAATGAAATTTTTTATCATGAAAAATATATTTACGAGAGGACATTCTTACGTTTAATTTTTTTTTTAAATATCCTTCGCGTAATAAAATTTGTAAGAATTATATTTGTTGCACACGATCGTCAGCCGTATGTCGGTTGCTAGTTCTTAGTAAATCAGTTATACTGCCCTTATTTAACGAAAAGATATTGAAATACATTTGGATAAATAAAACTATGTTCTGTAGTAATATTAAACTTTAGCTTGATATCGACCTACTTATCACCTAACCCGAATTCATAAAAGTAATCTCGTAACCTGAAATGAAGATTTAAAATAATTGAAGCGATCTTATTCCGTATGTATAAAGTCCAACAACTGCGGGTTGTTTTTTATGCACAGCTTACACACACACACACACATACACATATAACTTAATTTATAATATTTATGATTTTATTTAAATACAATTTTTTTTCGTCTGTTAATTCAATGATTCTAACTGAAGCATACCGTATTTAATTCACGCCGGTATGGCGGTACTATCGATAACGGTCGGCGCTATCTAATCGCATGTAATTTCACTACTTACTTAGAGCAAATTTCGTTTGTACGGTCGGCTGACCGGTGTAGCCGCGAGTATTAACGCTCCAAGTACCAAGTCGACCGGGCGATCGAGTTCGAGACTGGGCCAGATCGAGTTTTTTTTTGCATTTTAAATATTCATTTATTTAATTCTATCGTTCACCTGACGTCACAACATAGCAGACGACTACAAGAGTATTTTTAAGGGCAGAGATTAGATTTTGCAAATATCGTTAATTTTTAATCGTTAACAAATGCGCGTAAGAAATATATTTTAATCAGGCGAAATCTGAAGATACAGAGTGACCTTGCTCTACTGCCTCAGCCCTTTGACCTTTTAAATTGAAAATGTAACGGAATGAGTGACCAATATGTAGAAGTAATTTGACCGAGTTTGGTCGAAATCGGGCCGGTAGTTCCGAGAACATTTATATCCGGAAAATTTCCATCCGGTTTTTTGGGTTCCTTACTTGTCAAAACGTGAAGATACGGTTAAAACCGCATATCTCCAAATTTGACCAATTACAATACTTTCCCTTCTGGAGCTTTAGTCTGCTACAGTGCTATCTAGACGGGAAAGTAGAAATGTAATTGTTCCCGATCGGCCGCCAAACGTTTTCACCTAATACCTAGTTCAATATTTTACGTAGTTTTTACTACCTTAAGATAGTAAGTATTATTGAGTTTTACGGTTGTAGAATATGGATCTCACGGCCTCCTCGTGGTGTATATTTTTTCTTCTTTATTAATTTCATACAACAGGAATATAGTGTAGAATATGGATTGCAAATGTTATTATCTTTTTGATCAATAATACGGTTTCTTACTTAAAGTCGGTTACAGTTCAATCGTTGCTACGAGATTCTTGCCGGTCGGTCGCTACGAGATTGATTTTTATTTATGTTTGCTCCGTTTCTTGCTAGATGAAATATGTAACCGCTCAATCTTTACTTCCATAAAAACACGATAAGTTTTATCGACTAATATTAATAAACTTATTTCAGAACATAAATTTTTAAAAAACTGAACAACTACGACTAAGTATAAAAAAAATTAAAATATGTGAAAAATGTAAAATATATTGAGATAGGTTATTTATTCATTAGGTTATTTAATTAATAATTCAGGTTATTTAATTCAAAAAAAGTGTTATAGTTATGATACCAAAGAAAGCAGGGGCAGATAAATGTGAAGAATACAGAACAATTAGTTTAACTAGTCATGCATCAAAAATCTTAACTAGAATTTTATACAGAAGAATTGAGAGGAGAGTGGAAGAAGTGTTAGGAGAAGACCAATTTGGTTTCAGGAAAAGTATAGGGACAAGGGAAGCAATTTTAGGCCTCAGATTAATAGTAGAAGGAAGATTAAAGAAAAACAAACCAACATACTTGGCATTTATAGACCTAGAAAAGGCTTTCGATAACGTAGACTGGAATAAAATGTTCAGCATTTTAAAAAAATTAGGGTTCAAATACAGAGATAGAAGAACAATTGCTAACATGTACAGGAACCAAACAGCAACAATAACAATTGAAGAACATAAGAAAGAAGCCCTAATAAGAAAGGGAGTCCGACAAGGATGTTCCCTATCGCCGTTACTTTTTAATCTTTACATGGAACTAGCAGTTAATGATGTTAAAGAACAATTTAGATTCGGAGTAACAGTACAAGGTGAAAAGATAAAGATGCTACGATTTGCTGATGATATAGTAATTCTAGCCGAGAGTAAAAAGGATTTAGAAGAAACAATGAACGGCATAGATGAAGTCCTACGCAAAAACTATGAAATGTAGTAGAAATAACAAAGATGGACCACTGAATGTGAAAATAGGAGGAGAAAAGATTATGGAGGTAGAAGAATTTTGTTATTTGGGAAGTAAAATTACTAAAGATGGACGAAGCAGGAGCGATATAAAATGCCGAATAGCACAAGCTAAACGAGCCTTCAGTAAGAAATATAATTTGTTTACATCAAAAATGAATTTAAATGTCAGGAAAAGATTTTTGAAAGTGTATGTTTGGAGTGTCGCTTTATATGGAAGTGAAACTTGGACAATCGGAGTATCTGAGAAGAAAAGATTGGAAGCTTTTGAAATGTGGTGCTATAGGAGAATGTTAAAAATCAGATGGGTGGATAAAGTGACAAATGAAGAGGTATTGCGGCAAATAGATGAAGAAAGTAGCATTTGGAAAAATATAGTTAAAAGAAGAAACAGACTTATAGGCCACATACTAAGGCATCCTGGAATAGTCGCTTTAATATTGGAAGGACAGGTAGAAGGGAAAAATTGTGTAGGCAGGCCACGTTTGGAGTATGTAAAACAAATTGTTGGGGATGTAGGATGTAGAGGGTATACTGAAATGAAACGACTAGCACTAGATAGGGAATCTTGGAGAGCTGCATCAAACCAGTCAAATGACTGAAGACAAAAAAAAAAAAAAAAAATTTAATAATAACTACTACAAAGTAATAAAAAGAACTGAAAGAAAAATTTTATTTTTTAAAATTTATATTTCGCCGAAAAACAGTTTTGACAATAGAATATTGATTGTACTGAGCCCTCGGGTGTGCGCTCTTGAAATGTCACTGAGCGTACTTTTTCAAATTTGGTAGAACATTGATTATAATGTGCAATACGACGACTCATTTTAGATTTTTATTAATGTAATAAAACTCAAATTTAAACATTAAATCCCGATATTTAGTCGCAAACAATTATAAAATTATTAACTCTATCAAACGTTATGTAACGCTAAGTATATCAATTTCGAATGCTAAGTATATCGAAGTTAGAATGTGACAAACACAAAAAATGAGATTTCTTATGAAATCTACATGTCCTATAAATTAATTAATTATTTACTGAACCGCGGTACACCAAATGTAATCTCACGGCCTGATGTGTTGATATTATGCGACAATCGGTCGGAAAACTACCGACTGATATCTTTATTGGTCCCTGTACTATCCAAAATAATAGAACGAGTTGTTAAAGAACGATTAATTAATCCTCTCTGCAAAAACAATTTTTTTTAGTAGGAGTCAGTTTGGATTCATAAAGAATAACTCTGAAACTGAAGAATGAAAATGCTGAATGCTATTTAAAGACTTATAGAGCAACAAATATAGGCAAAAAATTCCCAGTTTTCCTTTTAGGTATACAAAAGCCATTTGATACAGTTAATCGCAAAATCCTGTTAGCTAAAATGGAATGAATAGGGATTACGGGTGTCGCGTTAACCCGGTTTGGATCTTATCTTTCAAATCGTTTGCAGTGTGTCAGAAGGGGTGACAATTTAAGCGATCGGCTGCAGTATCAGGGTACTATCTTCTCCGTTGTTCTGTGTTTTCAATATTCATTAATGACTTATGTAATGAAAATTTCAGAGGGAAATGTCTCTTCTTCGCGGATGATACTGCCATGAAACATAGCTGCGATAAGTGTGAAGATATAAAAATACAGATGGAAGAGATTGGTTGTACAATAATAAATTAGTTAGTTATTAGCATGAGGAAATCTAATCGTGTTTATTTCCTGGATAGGGAAGAAGCGACCTTCTCTGTAAAATATCATAAACACTCTCGCTCGTGTAACAATATTCCTGTACGTGAATGTATTAGGTAACTAATTCCGCCGAATATTTAGGCCTAATTATAGATTCTGAATTAAGTCGTCAGCCATACATTTTGAAGTTAAGGAAAGAATTATTATTATACTCTTGTAAATTTTACGAGTTATCGCATTATTGCGATCGAAAATGGTAGATTTGTATATATAATGCGCTTATTAAATCTACACTTGAATTTGGACTCGAATTTTATGCAGGCGCTTTTAAATATGGAAATAGCACAGGAAAGAATAATTAGAATTATGGATTTCAAAAGCAGCTTCAACCCATCTGTTGAGGTTTTCAAAAAAATAAATATTTTACCCGTAAAGAATATATACGTATGCAAAATATTAAGAGTATTTTTCAGTAGATGTAAAGATCATTAAATAAATAATGTGTACGATACAAGAAGTACTGATATAGAAGATACACAATACCGGCTGTATTTAAAGAAAGGTTTCGAGAATCTTTGTCTGTGTAGGAATTAAAATTTATAACTTAGACAATAGTATAAAGCGCATAACTGTTGAAAATATCTTCAGTTAAGAGATGAAGAAACGGGTCGTCAGTATTCAGGACACTATTGAATAAAATTAACATAAAACGAGTATAATTAAAATAGTGTTCAAAATTTACAGTACGATCAATGTTTTGTACTGCTGTTGATGAATCGAATCGAATCGTACACCGCCTTTATATGTAACCTCCTGCCTTTTATGTAACGATTAGTAACATAAACCAGATCGATGCGACAAACTTTAGATTAATTATATTTAGATTAGGCTATATTTTAAGACTCATTTATGTATTATTACCTTTGGCAGTTGCTCTAGGTGTTTATTTGTATCTATTTGTAAAATTTATTGGAATAAATTTGAATTTGAACCCGATCGAGATGTCATGGCCGGTTAAAAAGGGCTGAAAGTTTGGCATAGCAGTAAGGTTTTTAACTAATTCTGCCTTTAGGTTATCGGTGTGCTCTCTCTGAATTCGTGTTAGTTCTTAGATTCCAAATCCCCCCTTGAACGACGTAAACTTTATAGACCTCTAAAAGAAGGGGAATTCAGTATAAAAATACGAATGTAAAAACTAAATTTACGATGGGAAAATACCGTAAACTGTATTAAATAAAAATAATTATACGTCGGTTATACGTACTTTATACGTTAATTTAATATAATGTAATAATATTAAGTATTTTTCCGTTAAAGGTATTTTATTACGAATAATAACAATATTTTTGCGTTTGTAAAATATTTTATAGTATTTCTTGTCATTTAATATTTTATTGCAGTAAAAGGTTTCATTACGACCGTTTAGTTTCGGGTAAGCCGACCGGTTTTTACTCTAGCAAATAACGCTAACGGATTTCTAATCCGGTACCCGAGTACGTGTCTTATTTCTTTTCGAAACGCGGAGACGTGGGGACAAACTTTGCAATATTGTATTTATTCGTCAAATTTTAGAATGTCATCTGACTTACAGGGTGAATCGGTTTGCCAAAGAGACTTTTATTAAAAAAGAAAACAAATCGAATTGTGGGCAGAGAACGTGACGATTCACTCGATGTCCTGGATTTTTATTATTTTATCTGTATTACAGAGGATACAAAAAAAAGTTGTATAAATTTCCGTACGTACGTATGTCGGTCGACCTGTTAATATTTAATTAATATCTCTACACATATTCTTGGAACGCTGCTAAAAAAAAATAAAAACGGATATTTAACGGGAATTTATGGCATTAAATTTGGGACCAAATTAAAATTGGTTGATTAGTTTTCCTCATTTTGAAATTCTTTTTACTTTTTGTATGACGTTCGTAGAAAATTGAGCTTTAATTCATTTGAGTTTTTTAAAACGCATACATCGTGTTCGGGCTATGATAACGCCAAAGCGTTTTTCGCCCAAAAAAAAAAAATGATTAAAATACTTAATAACCTATTTAAAACTCCAAAGTCTTAATCTGTCGAATTTAGGGGTGAGCGACATGCAATGACAAATCAGACCAACGATGCCCCTTTGTCATCGGAGAAAGAAGTATCATCATATATATATATAGTGAGAGAGAGAGAGGGGGAGAGAGAGAGAGAGTGTGTGTGTGTGTGTGTGTGTGTGTGTGTGTGTGTGTTTCACGAGGAAACCGACATACTTACAGGAATATTTCAGTCATCAAAATAACGAAAATAGTTCATATAAACATAGGCCTGGAAACGCTTCGTTAGCGATACGGTTAGCGAAAGATTTCGCTCGAAATTCAGCTCCTCGGGTGAAATTAGGCCGTACTGAAATATTTTTAGGACGTTAATTGAGGAGCGAAATTAATGGTTTTCTACTTGAACAATTGAATAACATAACTTCCAGAACTGTATCTTCAGTCGTTTTCATGATATCCGAAGTAAAACTGAAAATTTATTGTCTAAAAACCGTCCTTTAGGTTTGCAATACAATAACTTTGTTGAATGACTAATAAATGCTAAACTTTATAAGCAAAACTTACACGGAATTTAATGCTGTAAATAGTGATGTAAATAAGTATAATAAAAATCAAACAAACGTTTTAAAAAAACAAATTTTACCGAAGAAACAAAACAAAAAATTAAATGACTTGCACAAAAATAATGATTGTATTTAATTTTGTTGTATTTGTTGTATTTTGTTGTATTTAATTTTGTTGTATTTTTTTAAATTTAATTTTCATCCCTTACAGAAACTGTTCAAAATTATCTATCCTTGATAATTTATGCAAAATCTAGTGCGATGTATAACATCAGAGGAAGCTTTTCTAATGGCATCAGGGTCGTTACAAAAGCTTTTAAAATTCGTTCATAATTCTTCTTTGAAATTAAATTTTTCTGCGTAAACACGTTCCTTTAAGTGACCCCCCAAAGATAATACTCCAAGGAATTTAAATCGGGAGACCTACGAGGGCAGTTGGCCTATCTCGACCGATCCATCTGCTCGGAAAATTAAGTTTAAATGCTAACGTCTTGTGAATGAGTGTAAAGATTAGTGTAGAAATGAGAACTTAAGGAAAAACTTGATCTTTGACCCCGGGGCATCAGAGAGGTCGGGAGGCTAGACCAACACTCATACATATGTACATATACACACATGCTCACAGTTCGCAGTTCATTTAATTCACAGTTCAAACCCAGCTCTCAGGGATAGAGGTTCACAGTTCACAGTGCATTTTGTTCACAGTCCATTTAGTTCAATTCAATAAGAGTAGTGTGTAAATAGGTATATGGCATCACTTTCAATTGCCATCTTAGCCACCATGATGAGAATCATATGATATAATCATATGTCGGGGTTGTTGGCTTCCGCATGTTGTTTGACGCAGACTGAAATACCTCCGCGGATGCCTGTTTCTAGGAACACGTAGATGTCTGTGATCAACTCGAGTGTGATATTCATTTTGTACATTACATAAAACGAGAAACCGGGTAGGGTGAAGTAATACGCGCAGTCTAGACCATACTCCCTAAGGCATAGCGATCTGAAATTTTCGAAAGCGTCAGTCTGGAGCAACACGTCACATTGAGGTAAAGATCGATATATTGGCCTACTGTGTTTTTCTTGAAATGGTTCCACACTTTTTTCGCATTATCATAGTCCTCTTCAGATATACCCGGTCCCGTTAGACTGCTGTAGAATTTCTCTGTCGGAGGAAGAGAGATCTCCTATAGCGTTTCCCACGATTGTACTCGTATGCGTAGACGTCTTTTCTGGTCTTTCGGTTGAATAACTGGAAAAATATGATGAAAATTCTTGAATTGAAGTATAGGTTTAGAGACATTATCCAGCAATTCGGGGAGAACCCTGGCAGGAAAGTTACCGCTGCTCCTATCCATGTGTTCTGTTATCTTTCTCGCGCAGTCTTTGTCGTTTTAGTAGTATGTGAAACATCTCTTACAAATCTTAATTATGTTCCTGTTTGTCTGCTGGGATCGATTCAATGTTTCAAAATCGGATATGAAACAGAAACGATGGCGGTCATCGTTGACTAGCAGCAAAAGCGAAATGCTTATGTTTTTCAGCAGAAAATACCTTGATGAGAACGATGTTTTCGTTCTTATCTACCGAGAAAACATTCACGGGGAAACCCCGTCGTTCATTTTTTCGAATTTATAGACATCACTCAATGGTGTTAAGAAATTGGGTTTGGTTAGGTTCAGTTAGGGTGACTTTACCGAACCCACCGGGTTGGTCTAGTAGTGAACGCGTCTTCCCAAATCAGCTGATTTGGAAGTCGAGAGTTCCAGCGTCCAAGTCCTAGTAAAGCCAGTTATTTTTAGTGGTGCTCGTAAAATCAGTAAGTGGTGCTCGTAACACGAGCACCACTTACAGCCCTGAAGACGTCAAACCGATAATTCACCTTATTCCAAACTCTCGTGAACACATCTGCAGGAATCGTTTCCGAGGTTGCTGTTACAGGTGTCGACCGACTAATTTTTTTCTTGGTATACGATGTCTTACGTAATCCGAAGAGAAGAAATATATCGACATCAAATCGGAATTTCGCAGTGGCCGAGCGATGGGAACTTCTCTGCCAACCCGTTCTTCCGAGAACTTGTCGTTGAGCGCAGTCCGGTGAATTTCTGCACGATGCGGAGGGGTTCCACCTTGTTAAAAAATTAGGCCCTTCATATTTTCAATCTGCGGTAACGTAAAGTTCTCTTGCACGCCCGAGTACTCTACGCACAAAACAGTCGGCTCGTGAGGAGTCAGATGCCCCCCAAAAATTCCATTATGCATGATCCACACCAGATATTCACTTTCCGACAGTTTCGGACTAGTCCCACCGATTCGTGCGGATTTTTTGGGCTCTATATTCGACAATTATGACGATTTACGACTCCATGAACGTGAATGCTTGCTTCATCAGAAATTAAAATGCGCTACAGGTAGTTTCCGCCAACAGAAATGCTGTCTAATGCGGTCTTTACTAATTGAACTATTTGTGCCTTATCGTTAGGTTTAGTTTCGTGGAGTAGCTACGGTTTTCGATTGCAAACAACATAGTGTGCACAGCTTTTAGGAATGTTTAGTCGAAGACTAACATTACGAACTGACCCTCGAAAAGACACCGAGTTCTTTCTGCATTTTCGTCGCTTGTTATACATCTACACCGCGCGTGTGTCCTTCAAAACGCTTCCGGGTTCCAAAAACGGCTTTTATCAATCGGAAAATCTGTACGATAGATGTGCATATAATTTCTTTGCACTAAAGTCACTGATTTTGTTTCTACGAACCGGTACATGCCCTACACGCTTTCCGTTGTTGCGACGCCACGGTACCGAAGCCCGGGATCATAAGAGCTTGCCCTGTGGAACATTCTAACGCAGCTGCTATCTGACGGAGAATGTGTAAACTAATACTTAATTGTCACTTCAAGATTAAGCGTAAAAGACTATCGATCGAGTAATGCAAAATAAAACTTATATTCTTTGGTGAAACTACGAGTATAGGATACATTTTGCCGTTATTTACTCACTGTGGGCGTCAAAAATTCTGTTACGAGCTAAAAGTCAACTTAAATTTAAAAAAAACCGGCATAAGAATTTTAAACAATAATTACTTTATTATTTTTTTTAAAATTGGTAAAATCAATTATAAAATTCTCGTACAAATAAAAAACGATCAGAGAAACGAATTTAATTAATGATTTTAGAAATAAATTTTTTACAAGCTTTTTTAAAGATTCTGTCGATATTTTACTAGGTAAACTGTCGCGATTTATTCCTTTACAAGGAAACATTTTAATTAAATTCTCCGCTTTAATATAAAACATGCTTAATGATAAGCATAAAATTAATAAAAAGTGAAATCCGGTACAGCCTTAATCACTTCTCTAAAAACAATTAAGATCTTCTCACGCAAAGAAATATTTGGGTCTAATTCGGTGCTTAACAGTTTAAGCCGATTAAGCAAAATCTAAATGGCAATTATTTTCGGTACGACCACTTATCGGATTGGGACTGAAATTTAAAAAAGGTTGGGAAACTTACGGTAACGAATATTTTTTCGAATTTCTAAAGTTATTGGCAATCCGTTTAGGAAATACAACAAAAATTGTAAAACAATTAAACAAATTATACCTTCATAGAAAACAGCTCATATAATACTACAAGTAATTCAAAAAATCTTTTAAATAGCGGTAAATACTGCAACCGCTAGTTCGTTAACGTTTAAAATTTAAAGGGCAAAAATGTCACACATAGAAATGTTTGAACCAAATTTCAAGTTTTAATGCCCAGTTTTAAGTCCGACGATATTTTTCAGGCCGATATACACATGTGTACCAACGTACGTTTAACCTTTCGGAATTTTCCATGTGATTTTGTGTTTGGACTAAGGGAATGTGTTGTAATATCGACATTTTCATAAACCTTTACGCCCAAAATTTTAGCCGAATATCATACTTTCTCTTACAGCTACTGCAGCAAGTACATAGCTATTGCCCGTGGGGGGGGGGGGAAATACGTGGTGCGACAATAAAGTAATGAGACTGATGTGAAAAAAAATGTTGCTTACCGTTTTAGTCATGTTTAGTGTTGTCTCCTTCAAAGTAGTTTCCCTCTCATTGCACACACTTATTCCAGCGCTTCTGCTATTGATGGTAACATTTCTGGAACTCATCTTCTGTAATATCCTCCAAGACACTCGTCACAGCTTTTTGGACATCTTGTGTTGTTTCAAAATGAGGTGTCCCTTGACCGCCATTTTGACTCTTGGAAATAGAAAAAAGTCGCACGGAGCGATATATGGTGAATAAGGTGGCTGTGGTAGTACTGAAATTTGTTTTGAGGTTAAAAATTGCTATACTGACAGAGCAGTATGGGATGGCGCATTATCGTGATGTAGAATCCAATTATCAGCAATGTTGGCACGGACACGAAGAACTCGTTTACGAAGTCTTTCTAAAATTTCTTTGTAGAAATATTGTTAACTGTTTGTCCAGGAGGCACCCACTCTTTATGAACAATTCCCTTGGAATCGAAGAAGCACACAAGCATGCGTTTCACTTTTGACTTTGACATGCGAGCTTTTTTTGATCTGGGTGATCCCTTTGAGCACCATTGCGAACTTTGGCGTTTTGTCTCTGGATCGTATTGAAAAAACCAACCTTCATCACCAGTGATAAAACGGCTCAACAAATCTAGATTGATTTCCGTTTGCTCTAACAGATCGACTGCCACATTTTTCCGTGTTTCTCGCTGTTGTGTGAGATTTTTTGGAACCATTTTTGCACAAATCTTTCTCGTACCAAGATCTTCAGTTAATATTAGACGAACCGTTTCTCGATCGATGTTGAGTTCTTCTGCAATCATTTTCACGTATAATCTTCGATCAGATCGTACGATTTCACGCACCCTGGTCAAGTTGACATATGTCCGTGAGGTTGATGGTCGTCCACTGCGGACTTCATCTTCAACATTTGTTCTGCCTTCACTAAAAATTTTATGCCAGCGAAAAACTTGAACTCTTGACATAATCTCCTCTCCAAAAGCCTTCTGAAGCTTACCGTAAGTTGTCGTCGCGTTTTCACCCGATTTAACGCAAAAAGAAATGGCATACCGTTGCGCAATATTTTGCGGTTTCATTTCTGTGACGAGAGACACACACACGTGTTCACTTATTACAGCACAACTCACGACTGTGCTGTTGCATCAATGTGCCGCTTGGACTAGAAGTAGCTTATAGACCAAGGTCAAAGACGGTGTGCCTACGCAAGCTGCAGGGTTGCCACATCTTGCAAAGAAAAATCAGTCTCATTACTTTATTGTTGCACCTCGTATACGAGTGTAAATAAAGTATAGTCTTGTACAGTATCAGGTCAACCATTCCTGAGATGTGTGGTTAACTGAAACCCAACCACCAAAGAACACCGATATCCATTATCTAGTATTCAAATCCGTGTAAAAATAACTGGCTTTACTACGACTTGAACGCTGGAACTCTCGACTTCCAAACCATCTGATTTGGGAAAACACGTTCACCACTAGACCAACCTGATGGGTAAAATAATGCTCAGCCACACGCATCACATGCAACTGCTGAAGCTCATATTTTTTTACTTTACTAATGTGTATGTTGCAGTCTGTTCAACTAGTGAATAATAAGCAACTCCCCATGGTCCAGTGAGATGAGGGTAATATGTGTGACATGTAATGAAGTGCAGTATAGTACAGACTCGGACTGGCTATTTGCCAGACATGTGTTTAATTGAACCCCAACAACAAACTAATGTTGTACCCAATCTCTATTATTGAAATCCATATAAACTACCTTTCATTAGGATTTGAATCTTGGAACCTTTGACTTCAAAAATTGACTGTTAAACAACTGATTTGTGATGAATTAACCACTAGACTAGCCCAATGAGGCTCATATGAAGTTGAAATTTGAACCTATTCCACACCCATCTTATTCATCAAATTTGGCACCCTGCAATTTTCAGTTCATTCCAGAATTAAAGAGGGGTATTAAGGGCATTTCATTTTTTTTTAGTGTTTTTATTTAAATTTACTTCATTATTTATGTTATAAAAGTTTGTATATACAATTGTATTTACTAGTAGTATCTACATTACATAAAAACACAAAATTATTATGAATATATTTTTATTTAAATGACACTTACCTTGAAATGGCCAGAAATTAAATATTTTTTTTAAAAACTGATTCTTTTTTTCCACTTTCATCTACATCGATGCCACGTCCTATATTTCATTATAAACAGAAACAAATTAAATTAGTTTAATGTAATAATGTTATAGACATATTAAGATTTTATATATGTGAATGAGACATGAGATATTAATCATCCTGAATTCAGCATAGCCATCTTCAAGATAATAAGAATAGTATGCCAGGCTTTACAAAAAAGCCGATTCCTGCAGATGTGTTCACGAGAGTTTGGAATAAGGTGAATTATCGGTTTGACGTCTTCAGGGCTGTAAGTGGTGCTCGTGTTGAGTTACATTAAGAGGTAAAAAAAAAACTTCGATTTTTTACTTTTAAGTAATAAGACAAGTACGGATTTTTAAATCTCTATGTAATAAAGTAAATTCGATTAAAAAGCGTGAAGATATTTTTTTGAGACCCGATATTAAACGAACCGAAATATAGTTAACACTTAACAAATATTAGGCGTGAATTTATGTATGATTATCGAAATAAATGTATTTTATTTAATACGAAGTGCCGGACACGTCGATGAAGTCTTACAAATACAAGATGTATATATGTATTACGGGAAACCGATACCGGGTAATAGTTTCTACATTACAACCGGCAATATTGAACAGTTCAGTTCGCTCGTGCGTATGTGTGCGTGTGTGTGTTGTGTATGTGGGAGGGGTTTACGAGTGTAGTGGAGACTTGTTTGAATCGATAAGGCAGTCGCCGTGTAGACTACCGCTTGACTTGACCGCTATGCTATGTGCTGTGTGTTAGTTTACGCATACGACGTGCCTTCCTTCGTATACATTTCTTAATCCCCACTTCCACACCTTTCATACCAATAATATGTAAATTGAGGGTCAAGATTAGTCAAATAATATCCCGAAAATGTTTTTCAGTTATATTTATTGACCCTTAATAAAACTGTAATTCTATTTTTGATTCAGAAAGCTTTTTTACATTAAAAATTCATTCGATTTATTTTTTAATGAATTTATAATATCTCGTATTAAATTAACTAGTATATTGTCTGTTTTACGTTCACGCTAGCCTTTTATAGCCACTAGTACAGTAAATTTGGCGTTAAAAAAAGCCAACCGTGCATTTTGGATTGGCAGTGTTTTTTTTCATTATGTAGAAGGGTCAAACCTCAATTTAAATTTGAGTTTTCGGAGTGGGCAGCGCTCCCATTTGGCCGCCATTTTGAAATGGGTTTAATCAGTTTTTGGTTTATCTTGAAAACGTTCAACTCGCACAGAAATCTTTTGAGTTTTTTTCGTAAATAATACCTACAACTTTTTTTTGTAACCTTTGCATGTAACTTTTATAATAAAAAAATTATAAATAAAATTAAAATTAAGGGGCGACTGCTTTTAAAGTGTAATTGCTCTTTTTCTATTTATCTTATGAAAAATTTACATCAGAGCTTTTCTTAACGGATAATTTCTCCTACTAACGTTGTAATTTTTTTCCTTTTTTTGAGTTGTTTTAGCACTCTAAAGCGAAACAACTAAAGGGTCAATGAAGTACATAAGTGTATAAAACTTTTATTTATTTTTATTCTATATATACTTTCATATTACATTATTTTCTTATAATTTAGGCGCTTATTTATTAATTATAGATAATAATTTGATTTGTTAATTTTAAATATATTACCGTACATCCTTTAACAGAACCGTCTTCACCTATTTCATGTGACCCGAATAACAGTATCAATGTCGGGGAACCTAAAATTCTTTCCGTAACCAAATTATTAATCGTATCCAGCAAGGTAAATAAAATAAATAAATTTGTTATTCTGATCGATACGTAATAATAAATCGAATAAATAATGTCAGGAATAAGTACATAAGTACGGATAAATAAAAGGAACCGTTTCAACTCTTGCTCCGATGAATCAAGCAAACGGTGGTAAAACCTTGATCAGAGCAGCATCGCAGATACTGTAAAATTTAACAAAAAAAAAAAAGATTCGAATTAAATCCGTTATTAATTATTTTAAATGTAAACAGATGAAATTTTATTAAGGTACTAAGTACGTATATAAAATAGCCGAAATATAACGATAATAATGTTCAGTAGGCGTTATTTGAGGACATTTGTGTACACATTGAATAGAGATTGAAAAAGATTAATCGATTGATTATTTCTGTAAAAGAAAATAATTAAATAAATTTGTAAAATTATTTTCTATGAGCGGTTTGATGATAATTTATTAAAAACTATAATAAAGGCGTAGTAAGGCCTTTTCTTGTAAGCCAAATTATTGTGTCTGTGTAGTTTGAAATGCCTATTTCTGTAGTCGAATGGTAGCGTCTCAGGCTTATCGGTCAAGCACGGCATTTTACATACGCTAGAAAATTCCATTTCCATAATCCCTTATATAAGCTTCAAAACGATAAATTAATGAAGTTATTTGCCGGTCTCCGTGGCGCGAGTGGTAGCGTCTCGGCCTTTCATCCGGAGGTCCCGGGTTCGAATCCCGGTCAGGCATGGCATTTACACGCACGCTACAAATCATTCATCTCATCCTCTGAAACAGTACCTAACGGTGGTCCCGGAGATTAAAAAAAAAGTGGATATTGTTATTTTTTTTGTATAGATTGCACATTCGTAAATATATATTAATATATTTTTAAGTAATTAAATACTTTCTACACGATTGATACTTATGGGCCCGCCCACCGGGTTAGTCTAGTGGTTAACGCGTCTTCCCAAATCAGTTGACTTCCAAAATCAGTTATTTTTACACGGATTTGAATACTAGATCGTGGATACCGGTGTTCTTTGGTGGTTGGGTTTCAATTAACCACAGATCTCAGGAACGGTCGAACTGAGAATGTACAAGACTACACTTCATTTACACTCATACATATCATCCTCATTCATCCTCTGAAGAATTATCTAAACGGTAGTTACCGTAGGCTAAAGAGGAAAAAGAAAGAAAAATACTTACGGGCCCGTTTTTTTTTAATCTTGAAAACTCATTCTGACTTACTGAGGGAGGCTCAGTTTTAAACAAAAATTTTCACGAGCGTAATAAGTATTTAATAATGACAACTAACCTAGTGTCTTATTAGGTCCTTTGAAGCAAAACTGTACGGTTCGTTTTTATTGTAGACCAAAATCAGTTTGATTATCCTTAAAGAATTTTTCATTTAATAAAACATGAAGACAATTTTTTCGTACAGTGTCAAAAATCACCTTAAATCATCTTAGAACCGTATTAAAAAAGTTAGTATAATTTTAAAATTATAAAGTTTGCAGCAGCGGTAGATAAAAAAAAAATGTTATAATAAAACGTTAAAAACATTTTCTTTCATCTTTGAGACCAACCTTGTTGATAGGTGCTGATGTGCTCACCATGTTATCAACCGATGCTACTTCTAAAGCGCTTTATTTGAATGCTGACATGTGTTTTGACTATTAGAATGCGAAGAAAATGTTTTCTCTTATCAATATCTTTACTTATTCTCTCTTTCACAAATCAGCTGATTTCGAAGTCGAGAGTACATCCTCTGAATTAATACCATACAGAAAAAAGAGATGGAAAGTATCTTTACTTATTCCATGCAATTGACCTATTTATCATATTTTCTGAGAAAGTAGTTTACAAATTTTAAAAATAAATCAGGATATAATGTTATCTTCAGGAAAATAGCCATCATTATCCCTCAGAATACAATAACCAATTAAATACAACAATACCCCTCTCTTTTTCTCTTTAGCCTCTACCTTACAGCCGTAAGGTATTACTTCAGAGGATGATATGTATGAATGAAGTGTAGTCTTGTACAATCTTAGGTCGACCGTTCCAGAAATGTGTGGTTAATTGAAACCCGACCGCCAAACCAGTTAAAAGGAATTAAAATCCGTATAAAAGTAACTGCCTTTACTAGAATTTAAACCGTAGAATTTTCACTTCGAAATCAGCTGATTTGAAATGACGAGTTAACCACTAGACAACCCCGGTGGGCAACACCAGAAATGTGTGGTTAATTGAAACCCAACCGTCAAAGAACACCGGTATCCACGATCTAGTATTAAAATCCTTATAAAAGTAACTTCCTTTACTAGAATTTTCACTTCGAAATCAGCTGATTTGAAATGACGAGTTAACCCCACTAGACTACCCCGATGGGCAACACCAGATTGTGTGGTTAATTGAAACCCAACCGCCAAAGAACGCCGGTATCCACGATCTAGTATTAAAATCCTTATAAAAGTAACTGCCTTTACTAGAATTTAAACCGTAGAATTTTGACTTCGAAATCAGCTGATTTGAAATGACGAGTTAACCACTAGACCACCCCGGTGGGCAACACCAGAAATGTGTGGTTAATTGAAACCCAATCGTCAAAGAACACCGGTATCCACGATCTAGTATTAAAATCCTTATAAAAGTAACTTCCTTTACTAGAATTTTCACTTCGAAATCAGCTGATTTGAAATGACGAGTTAACCCCACTAGACTACCCCGATGGGCAACACCAGATTGTGTGGTTAATTGAAACCCAACCGCCAAAGAACGCCGGTATCCACGATCTAGTATTAAAATCCTTATAAAAGTAACTGCCTTTACTAGAATTTAAACCGTAGAATTTTGACTTCGAAATCAGCTGATTTGAAATGACGAGTTAACCACTAGACAACCCCGGTGGGCAACACCAGAAATGTGTGGTTAATTGAAACCCAACCGTCAAAGAACACCGGTATCCACGATCTAGTATTAAAATCCTTATAAAAGTAACTTCCTTTACTAGAATTTTCACTTCGAAATCAGCTGATTTGAAATGACGAGTTAACCACTAGACTACCCCGGTGGGCAACACCAGATTGTGTGGTTAATTGAAACCCAACCGCCAAAGAACGCCGGTATCCACGATCTAGTATTAAAATTCTTATAAAAGTAACTGCCTTTACTAGAATTTAAACCGTAGAATTTTGACTTCGAAATCAGCTGATTTGAAATGACGAGTTAACCACTAGACCACCCCGGTGGGCAACACCAGAAATGTGTGGTTAATTGAAACCCAACCGTCAAAGAACACCGGTATCCTCGATCTAGTATTAAAATCCTTATAAAAGTAACTGTCTTTACTAGAATTTTCACTTCGAAATCAGCTGATTTGAAATGACGAGTTAACCACTAGACTACCCCGGTGGGCAACACCAGATTGTGTGGTTAATTGAAACCCAACCGCCAAAGAACGCCGGTATCCACGATCTAGTATTAAAATTCTTATAAAAGTAACTGCCTTTACTAGAATTTAAACCGTAGAATTTTGACTTCGAAATCAGCTGATTTGAAATGACGAGTTAACCACTAGACCACCCCGGTGGGCAACACCAGAAATGTGTGGTTAATTGAAACCCAATCGTCAAAGAACACCGGTATCCACGATCTAGTATTAAAATCCTTATAAAAGTAACTTCCTTTACTAGAATTTTCACTTCGAAATCAGCTGATTTGAAATGACGAGTTAACCCCACTAGACTACCCCGATGGGCAACACCAGATTGTGTGGTTAATTGAAACCCAACCGCCAAAGAACGCCGGTATCCACGATCTAGTATTAAAATCCTTATAAAAGTAACTGCCTTTACTAGAATTTAAACCGTAGAATTTTGACTTCGAAATCAGCTGATTTGAAATGACGAGTTAACCACTAGACAACCCCGGTGGGCAACACCAGAAATGTGTGGTTAATTGAAACCCAACCGTCAAAGAACACCGGTATCCACGATCTAGTATTAAAATCCTTATAAAAGTAACTTCCTTTACTAGAATTTTCACTTCGAAATCAGCTGATTTGAAATGACGAGTTAACCACTAGACTACCCCGGTGGGCAACACCAGATTGTGTGGTTAATTGAAACCCAACCGCCAAAGAACGCCGGTATCCACGATCTAGTATTAAAATTCTTATAAAAGTAACTGCCTTTACTAGAATTTAAACCGTAGAATTTTGACTTCGAAATCAGCTGATTTGAAATGACGAGTTAACCACTAGACCACCCCGGTGGGCAACACCAGAAATGTGTGGTTAATTGAAACCCAACCGTCAAAGAACACCGGTATCCACGATCTAGTATTAAAATCCTTATAAAAGTAACTTCCTTTACTAGAATTTTCACTTCGAAATCAGCTGATTTGAAATGACGAGTTAACCACTAGACTACCCCGGTGGGCAACACCAGATTGTGTGGTTAATTGAAACCCAACCGCCAAAGAACGCCGGTATCCACGATCTAGTATTAAAATCCTTATAAAAGTAACTGCCTTTACTAGAATTTAAACCGTAGAATTTTGACTTCGAAATCAGCTGATTTGAAATGACGAGTTAACCACTAGACTACCTTGGTGGGCAACACCAGAATTGTGTGGTTAATTTGAAACCCAACCGCCAAAGAACACCGGTATCCTCGATCTAGTATTAAAATCCTTATAAAAGTAACTGTCTTTACTAGAATTTTCACTTCGAAATCAGCTGATTTGAAATGACGAGTTAACCACTAGACTACCCCGGTGGGCAACACCAGATTGTGTGGTTAATTGAAACCCAACCGCCAAAGAACGCCGGTATCCACGATCTAGTATTAAAATTCTTATAAAAGTAACTGCCTTTACTAGAATTTAAACCGTAGAATTTTCACTTCGAAATCAGCTGATTTGAAATGACGAGTTAACCACTAGACCACCCCGGTAGGCAACAAAGTTCATGGATCTCGCTGATTTCCATGGCTGAGTAGGTAGCGTACCATCATTTCAACAACACCCCTGAATTATATTACCTAAACTGTTTTGATTGTTCATTGTTGTATATAAAACAGGATGGATTTTTAAAAAACTGAACGGTTAAAAGTACCACGCAGTAACAGGGAGCCAACAGTTTTAAGGTTTCATAATATCACCGCAGACCATCGTAGACAACAAAAAACAGCAAAGAAGTTATAAAATTTTATCTGTTATTTTTGTTGAGGGATTTTCCATTTAGAAGAAGCAAAGCTGGGAAATCAGAATCGACCTTCACAGCCCAGTCTCTTAAAATAATTTATTTCTTTATATTAAGTTGAAAATTAGGCTATCTGGGGTAGAAGGATGGACCCGAACCTAACATAACCTTACAATTTTCATTCATTAAAAATTATTGCTTGCTGCAGTTAAAATATCTTGTAATTATATATGTATTTATAAAAATAATTCACCGAATTTTATTGTATTCTCTAAATTAAACAAAAATATCTGTGTTTCCAGTTATCAGTCGACCAAATTTTTATCCTTCAGCTATTATTAGTTACTTTATTATTAAGTTATAATTTGTTGTCATTTAGTATTAATTAAATGATTTCAGGAAGTCTACCTAAACTTAGCTTGAGATGGCCTACAGAAATTTTTCTTGTAATTATCTTCTATCCATTTTTGATCGAATGAATTCATTATTTTGATAAAGATTTACACATTTTTAGCTTTCATCTAGAAGATCCTGGAATCAAATCCTTGTCTGGTCCTTGGCATTTTTTAGGTTTTGCAAGATTCATTGCTGTTTATAAAATAGGCTATAACTGGGAATCAACGTGTAGAACATTTTAATGCAAGTTAATTGAAACAAGATTATTTTTGTAATATAAATGATTTACTTCTTTACGGTAACAAAACGAATAAAATAACTTATGAATTTATATAATCATCCTTTATATTTAATTAACATTTTGATGCTGTTGGGCATCGAGTTGAAAAATAATTTACATTTTATGAATCTCTGTATCGTGGATCTGCACCTGTGTAAATGATGAAATGATCTTCTAAAGAGAACATGCTCGCCCACCGGGTTGGTCTAGTGGTGTTCCCAAATCAGCTGATTTGGAAGTTGAGAGTTCCAGCGTTCTGGAAGTCTTAGTAAAGTCAATTATTTTTACACCGATTTGAATACAAGATCGTGGATACCCGGTGTTCTCTTTGGTGGTTGGGTTCGATTAACCACACATCTCAGGAATGGTCGAACTGAGACTGTACAAGAATACACTTCATTTGCACTCATACATATCATCATCCTTATTCATCCTCTGAAGTATTATCTGAAAGGTAATTACCGGAGGCTAAACAGGAAAAAAAGAAAGAGAACATGTTCAGGTTCTTATACATGGCGCAGATTTTTATTGGAATTCACAGTCTGACGAATCCCAGACCTGTTAAATACCTTACGAGCTCTCTCTGAAGCACAACAGATCCATTGAGCTGAAGTTTTGTTAATTATGAACGCATTCTTCTTGAGTCCAAACTGTATATTTTGTAGTCGATTCTAGTTGTTAGTTTTTTTTTTCAACATTGCCATTGTTAAAAGTTGTTTTTTTATTAGTTTATGAGTCCTCCAACAAACCATTTAGTCATATTCTTTAATTCTGGTCTCTAAATTTTTTGAAACTCACACCTGTTTTATGGAGGATCTACCGTACTTTTTCTTATTAAAAATGGATCATCTCGTGAATTGGTTGTTTTTTTCTTTTGCTAGGTGGTACTAAACCGATTTCATTTTTCAATTTAATGATTCTGTTAACTGCACTTAACTTCATCTTCCATCTAGCCTATATACTTCATCTTGTAAAAGAAGTGTTTTTATATAAAATTATTACAGCAGCCTTCATCCTAGGTGTTACATCTGTTGATAAAAATGTTCTGATTTAACAAGTAAGTTACGGCGCGCCATTCAAAATCAGTGACATGGGCGTCATCCTGTTGCACGTCCACATGTTGCGGGTCCGACACATGATTTACTGAGAACATTTGGATGGGAAATTTATGATCCCACCAAATAGTCCTTTCTTAGCTCCTTCTGATTATCTTTTGTTTGGGAAATTGAAATAATTTTTGACTGGTAAGCAATTCACGGGTAACGATGAACTTAAAAATGTTGTTAATCAGTGGCTAAATGGACTGGCAGCAGAAGAATACGATGAGGGTATATTGAAGCTGGTGTATCACTACGATAAATGTCTTTAATTCATGTGGCAATTATATAGAGAAGTACTATAAGATATGTAGTTTAAAGAGAAATAAAAAATATTTATAAAGTTTTTAGAATAAATTACAATGAAATTACTTACAATGAAATGGTCTTTACTTTACAGATAACCTCTTGTATATTGTCCTGCAGTGCCTTTACTCATAATTAAAAATCATATTTATTTATTGTTTGCAGTCTGTATGATAAACAACAATTGCAGCAGCAACAAGAAAGTAATAAGATTAACACCATACCGCATATCACTGGACAATTGAATAATGATCTCTACGCTGTACCAGTTAAAAGAAGATCACCACCTCCTTCACCAAAACTGCCTGAATCCGCTCCTGTTGAATCTACATCACCTATCGACGATGATGACGAGGAGGAAGATCTACCAGCCGGTTGGGAAAAACATGAAGGTAATTAATTTACGGATTATTAGTATGCTAAAATATTATTAAATGTATGTACTATACACCAGTATTTGAACAGAAACATTTAAATGAAACGGTTTTTAAATTTCACATCCCTTAGGTTTAATCATACCATTTTCATATTTCTGCCACAAAACAGCACCTTTAAGGATCAATTACATTTCATTCTGATAATAATCTTTGTTATTACTTTTTATTATTTTATAATTTGGTTTGTTGTACCCTGGTTAAATTTTTTATTTTCACCTGTATAATCACTTAGAATCATACACTGGACCTTGATGTCAACTTATTGATCAGCTAAACTTTATTCCCCAGTATGATAGCAAATGTTGTGAAATAAAAAAATTGAATGTTTCAATAATTCATTGTATTATTACTACTTTTTTCACAGTGAAAGTAAATGCATTAATAAGCCATATGCATTTAGGTGAAGGAAGTAAAGAAACTTGTAGATCATTTCAGTCAAACAATATCAAGTTTCCACAAACTTAAAATGTGAACATAATGGCAAAAAAAAAAAAAGGTTAAATTATACGTATTGTGTAATCTTTACACCAGCAATTACTAAAAATATTATCTAATTATCCACATTTGTGAGATAAATAGAAACAAACTTTGGAAATGCATACCACAATATCAACCTTGCTTAAGTAGAGTTCAATATTGAAAGTTTCAATCAAATTGTTGCATAAAAAATATTTATATTTAGTTGCAGTTTCAGAAAATTCACCCCAAAAAAGAGTAATCATATCCATCTAGATAAATACAAGGGACGACTGAAATATATTTTAAAGCAGTGATGAGATCTTTGAATTTCATTTTGTCATGTTTTTTTAAGAATTGTAAATCAGCCTTCAAAGGTTAAATATTTTTTACTTTCTAGCGCTGTACAAAACACTGTTTGTTTCTGTACATTTATCAGCATGAATTACATAAATTTATTCGAATTGTTTGTCACTCCTTTTTTTTTTTACATAAAATATAGATAAATTTTCATTTATTTAGTTTTACAGTTTAGAGGACACTGTTGTATTTCATTTTAGTAAAAGTACTATACTGAAAGCAAAATATAGCTACAATATGTATATTTTAGTATAAATTTTTCAGTATTTCATCTTTTAAAGTGAAGGTTTGTTTTTATATAGAGAATAATTAATTTAATTAAATAATTCTTAGATGTTGCTCATTGATTTTATAATATGTATGTTACAGATAACGATGGACCTTATTACTGGCATATTAAAAGTGGAACTATTCAAAGGAATCCTCCAGAATCTACATTAAATGAACCGAGGACACCTCTAGTCAAAGATGCTGAAAATGTGATTAATTACAATATTTTAAACTATTAATAAAATTAATTACAAAATAAAATATTGTATTCTAAAATATTATCTTTTTATCAATCAATCCTGTCATTTACTGATGTCAATTAGAAGAGGAAGTAAAAGATAAGTGGGCTGGACAATATTGTAGTGTTCATTCACATATAAATGTGTAGGCGTTGACAGGTAAATGCATTTATAAAAGGAAACAAGCTCTCATCAAAGTATAAAGTAGTTTAAACGTATACCGGTGATAATGTCTTTATAAATAATGTTGCTTTCTCTAATCAAATCAGATGAAACAACCTGAGTTAAAAGTAGAATTAGGTGCGATTATAAAAAATAAAAACAGTACTTATAAGTCTGTATCTACATTTTGTATAGATGTTATTTTATAATAAGAATCTAAAAGGTCATAAAAAATTGATGGAGACTCTGGCAATCTGACAACAAGTAGACTTGGACCTTCTTATAGTAATATTTTAGGGAAATATCATTTGTAAAAAAAAAAATTACCTGGGGAAACGACCTCGGTATGGTTGATCAAATACAACTTTTTTGCCTTTAGCCTAATTTAATATCAATTGTTATACAAATCTGTTTTCCAGTAGGATTTTGTTTTGTGTTGTAATTCCAAATCATTAGTACTTTTTTGTAAGTATTTTTTTTTTTCTGTAAACCTAATTCAACTCATTGTGAGTTCGGATAAGGATATGTTATCATGTATGTCATGTTCCATGAGATGATCCTTACTGAACAATAAAGGAGTATTTAAAACATTAATCATATCAAAATCTATTATATTGAAGTATACATAAAAAAAAATTATGAAGAATTTTGTTCAATCTGTAAATTAAAAATATAAATAAAATAACATTTAGTCTATATAAATAACATTTTTCAGTCTAGGGGACAGGGTGGTACATATTTCATGGATCCCTTATCTCAACATTTTAATAAAAGTGTAGGAAAATTTGTTCGTATACATAATTTAATACCCCTTAGGTAGCTAACATATTTTCTTATGGTTGTCGACCTTATTCAAACCCCCATAAAGAGATGGAAGCAAAAAACTCTTTTTTTTCTTTTTTGTTATTTCTGAATTTTTCTTGAAGTTGGATTAGATAATTCCATTATATTAATATGTATCACTTTGATGATGTATTTGGGCGATTTCAATCAAGAGTGGGGTTAATAACCTGAATTTGAACAATTGGGATCATAAACAAGAATGTGTAATATAATTAGTCAAATAGTCCGTCCAACCAAATTACACTTAGAGAAAAAAAAATTGTTACTTGGATTTTTATAAGTGGAAATGGTAAAGGGGCTTATAATAAACATAAAAAAATAAATTCGTGAGCAAAGGTGGTGGAGGGGCAATTTGGGTGGGTTGGGATTGAAAAAAAAATTTTTCAATGCAAAAGTTGTAGATCATGCAAAAATCTACAACTTTTGTAGAGGTCAGTTTTTAACATAACCGCAAAATTTCTGAGAAAAATCTTTATTTTTTTTCGTTTTTATTTTTCATTTCCTCAAAAATAATTTAATTTTGATGAAATTTTGTGACAATGTACCTTTCTGTGTCTTAAATAACCACAAATTTTTTTGATGTCAACTTTCACCAGAAATCTCAATAATACCCATTTTTCACCTCTTTTCAACCCCCAGCAAATTAACCCTCCACCATCCCTGCATTTATTTTTTTTACATTTGCTATAAACCCCTTTACCATTTCCACTTATAAAAGTCCAGGTAAATTTTTTTTTTCTCTAAATGAGTTATTTTTATCCAGTTGTTGGTTGATGCGAGCATGTACTCCACTAGTTCTTCCGAATTGAAACCTGTTATGCCTGCCTTCATGCACTGATCATCCACTCAGTGCGGTGGAATAAAGTGTGCTTAGCAGTATCATCCAGTTTGCTATACATGCATCGGGGAGGATTATGCCAGCCAATTCGGTGTAGATTTGCTTCAAAATTACCATGTGCTGTAAACAGCTGCATGGTCTGATGGTTGGTCTCCCTGTGTCTTCTACCATACCATACTATCCAGGTTGGAGACCAATCTCTTGGTCCACACCGATGTCAACCCTATCTGCAGGTCCACTGGAGGGAACGCTGCTAGAATACAAGCCGAATCATAAGAAACTGTTCTATAAGCAGAAATGACATCCAGTAGCGTCATACAGTGTTGGTTTGTTTGGCATTTCTCCTACCACCACCCCATTTGGTCGCCCTAAAGCATAAGAATGTCTGTGCCACAAACAGCAACTGAGCCTTGAACAGTTTAGTGACTGACCAGTCTCCTAACATAGCTCCTAGAGCTTACCTAGCAGTGTGAGCAAACTAAGCACTGTGCCACACACTACCAGCTTACATGTCTCAACCGCTCACTTGTCATATGGTGTATCTGCCTCAACCTGATCAGATTCCTCTGAACGTTTATTGCTGGTGTCCAAACAGAGGCAGCATATACAATATTGCTGAAGTAACTGCAATTATTATTAGTATTCTCTTAGCAACTCTCAGTGACTGTGACGTCATTAGCAGGTTAAGAGCCTTCAACATCCTTTCAGCCCTTTCACCACAGTTCGTTCTTGACATGCTCGCTGAAATGGTAAGCTTCATCTATTTTAATGCCCAGATATTTAATGGTACTCTTAATTCGAAATAGTTGCCCACACAATCTAAGATTTATAGATTTGATGCACCAACTGCCAGCCAAAATTGTATATTTGCATTTCTCCGGCAGAAACATGAGGCCATGGTCATCTACCCATGTGTTTATGGCTACTACTGCAGCATTTCCACTCACCTCCAACTCCTGCTCAGTTTGGCTTCTAACAAGAACGTTCGCATATGCTTAGGTATTCCCATATTTGTTGTAGCAAATAGAGATTGATGCCTTCTCCCCGAAGGGTCGTCATTACTGCATCCCATGGTAAAGTCCCAATTGAGTTTTTGACATCAAGTAGTGTGAACATGGGAATACCTCCATGCTCCGCCACAAACCACGGAAGCCCAGTTGATTACCTTCGATATTGCCTGTTCGCGCCAGAACCCAAATTGGTTGGCATGGATGCCAGTGCCCACCACCAACTCCTCCACAAGACGAGATGCTAGCATTCGCTCTAATATCTTGCCCATGTTGTTAATGAGACAGAGAGGGCAAAACTGTACAGGTGCATCCTCCCTCCTGGCATTCGGGAGAAGGACCTGATGGGACTCCTGCCAGCAGTTCAGGAATTTTGGTTTTCCAGGCCGTAGGTGACAACATCTGCCATCTCTCGAGGCACTTTTCTAAGCAGACCCTTAAGTACAGCAGCAGGAATCCCATTGGGACCTGAGGTTTGCTAATCTCAGTCTGAGAATTGCTGCCGAAACCTCGTCCAGTGTAAACCACTTTCTATCACAGTCAATAATCTTGGAGACTTCCTGCTCCAGACAAGAAAAAATCCTGATTATCTGCCAGTCATGTCTTCCTCCGTGAGGATGGGCAGACACCTTCCAAGCCTCTTCATCACAATCTGATATGCCTGTCCCCACGGGTCATTATCCAGGTCGTGCAAAGCTTTCTCCAGCTCTCCTTAGCTTGTTTAACATCTTAATTCAGATCTCTCTGATTAACCAGGTAATACTGTGCTGTGGCTTCATAAGCCTCTCCATTCGGCCTGCGTCTTTGCATCTGCCATCTGCTATGCTGAAGGACCTGGCACATCTCAGTAATTTTCAGTGACCATCAGTATGCGGGCTTGTACCTCCTATCGCAAACCAAGTCATCTCCCAACAAATAACTTCTTGAAGAAAATCAGGTGTAAGCCGATTATCATTGGCAATCCTGGAGACATTATCTATCACAATCTCGGTTTGTCACTGTGAGAGCCTAGTTGGCAACATTTTATCTACAGTTAAGAAAGAGGCATCTTTTATCTTGAGATATGTACCCAGGTGATCACTGGTGGTCTCATAGAATACCTTCCAGATCATGGTCCCACCGGCTGTCCAAAATCGTGAGGTCTTGGACTGAAGAATGACCCCTGGCCATAATATAGGGGTAGCATCTTTAACACAGTATAAACCTGTGGAAAGTAAGAAGTCCGCCAGAATCTCTCCTCGTCTGTTTGCATACAAGCTGCCCGCCATAACTGCCTTACAGTTAAAACCGCTTTAAGAATGGCTCTCTTAGCAGACCTGATGAAGGTTCTGTGTAGCCTGGTTATGAAATCACCATACTCCTGTAGATCACAATTTGAAGAAATATAGGCCCCCATGATGACGGTGTCAGCCATCTCGATCGCTACTATGCTCTGCTCACAAGCCAATAGTTGCCAACCCAGTCATCCACTAATGTTCTTGGTGGCTATGTCTGTTGGCATCAGCGCATCAGTCACCCCTCGCAGCTGCGTATTTGTTGGGTGGTTCTATAGTTCTAGTACATCCACCCCTTGTTTTCTTGCCAGCTCCACCACTAGGTCGTGGGAGAGCAAGCAATGATTGGCATTTGTGAGGATTAACTTAATCATCACAAGAGTCGCATGTCCTGCCTCCGGTGCAAGTTCAAAGCTGCTGCAATCTAGACATTTCTTCGGTTCCCTGCATTCTTTAATCTTATGGCCTTTGCTGCCGCAGTTAAAACATAGGTCAGTTCTTTTGGGCTCGTGGCACTCAGCATTTCTGTGCCTGGAACCCCAACATCTAAAACATCTATATGCATCATCTCGTATGTAGGCCCTGCAAAGAACCCACCCGATTCTGATACGCCCCACAACTAGTTTAAGGGTCGATCGAAAAGAGGTGACAACAGTCGCGTTCCTAGTTTCACCGAAAGCAGGCCGCATGGATGTGTGTTTATACTCTTCATTTTCATCAATTAGATCCACTGTGGATTTCTTTGCTTCTGCCTCAGTGGTGTCCACATCAATGTATACCACTGCTCGTCTATCTTCTTGGGACCTCAGATCGACTTGGAGTCCTACGGCTCTATCCCTCATCATGGTCATAAACTGCTCGACCTTAGTCGAGCCCTTGATTTGTACGTACAACTCATCAATTCTGTCTCAATGCAATGAAAGAACATCCCCAGCTTCCTGCTTTGTAACTGAGGTCTTCATAGTTTGCAACAAGTCTGCATAAGACTTACCAGCTGCACACACGACAACAGTGCGACTGTCTTCCACAGATGGTGTGGAAAATTTGGCACCAGCCACTCCCGGTCACTGCTGATTCATTGCCGACGCTGATTTTTGTACAACAACTGAGATTGGCTCAGAGCTCTTCCAGAACAAAAACATCAGAATTTTCTTGATCGGGCCACCAGGAAGAGTGAAAACCGGTAATGGAGACTTCAGTAAGACACAGCCCTCAGAATTGACAAAGAGAAAGAGTCACACTGTCCCAGAGAGGAGTCATAGTGAATTTTATAACTACATATTGTGAGGGAGACAGAGTCCTCAACCATTACAGAAGACATATCTCTAGGTAGAATATATTCTCTGTCTATTAAAAAAATATGTAGAGAATATTCTCTATGTCTAAAAATGTTTTTTTTTTTTAATTCTTTTTATGAATAGTTATATTTTATTACAGGCATTAACAAATTACCAACAGACTGGTGTCGTGAGCCTCGTTACTAGATCGAATACTAGTTCAGCTCTTGAAGAACTTGATGGGAAAAAAAAAGAAGAGCGTAAAGAAGAACTGGCATTAAAGTAGGTTTTTTTATTAAATGTGTTAGTAGTTTTTAAATTAAAATAATTAACGTATTGTTCCACCAATTAACACTATCAAATAATGTTTGAGTAAAGCACAAATTGTTTGTTGATTTTATTCATTTCTGTAGTAAATGATATTAACTAGTTCTTCTATGATTAGTAGATTGTTCTCCTTTTGTACTGAACATAAATAGTGATTACTATACCTGTGCCAATTCTTGAGTCCTCTTGTCTGATAGAGCAGGAAGGAAATACAATTGAATTCATCATGCATTTTTTAATATCTCAATTCTGGAAAACATTAATCATCAGTAATATAGAAGTATTTATTATTTAATTCTATTTGTTGTGTATCATACTGTATTGATTGGTATGTAAATGCTCTTTATATTTTTATGTTGCATTATTAATTTTAGATGAACATTTTATTTTTTTATTAATGTAAATTGTATGTTTTTGTTATTATTACATTTTAATTTAAAATATCTTCTTGGAAAAGTAACAAGATAATTCATTCTGAAGAGCGTGAAATTATTGTCATCAGTTATAAAAAATGTGATAAATCAAGAAAAGTAGCACATTACCTTGCATTCAAAATGTTACAAAAAGAAAACACATTATTCCAGCATTTATTGTCAACATTTAAGAAATACACAGAGAAAAAACATGTCCCAACCAACATTTTAGTATGCTGCTTAAAGTTTACATTTTTAATTGTAATAAACAGTATACTAATTTAAACTATCTAGACTGTAGAATATTTTGTTTTATTTTTAATATAGAATAATTTGAAAAACTGTTAGAAATTAATGAAATATGTTAAGACTATGTTCAGGTAGAAGTAATGTGAGATGTATTTTAGTGTAAATGTTTTTTAAATGAACAGTGTAGCAAGACTGTGTTGACTCTTGAAGTGTGAAAATTTGATAACACATATTCCTCACAAGGCTGAAGTACTGGCATGGAGATTGTACTGAGTGACCAGGAAGTCACTGTACCCCCTGAAGTCAAAACTAAAAATTTGTAATGAATTATAAATAAAAAATATGCAATATAATAATGAATTATTTTATTTACTCACTTGAGATACATAGTATTAATTTTAATGGGCCAGTAGGTCTTTGTGTATGCTCTTATGTTGCACTCACAATTCTATATGTTGCCATTTTCTCTATGATATATGCGATAGAGTATTTCTAATGTTAGGTTACAGAAGGCATCCCTGACAGCATCACACTTGTCTGATATGGTGAGATCAGGACTTCATGGTGGCCATGATAACAGAGCTAGTGATCCTGGATACCGGGCCAATCTGATGTCCTGGAAATTTTTCATTCAGAAACGCATAGAGCAAAATGTGCAGGTGCTCTATCCTGCTACAACCATACTCATTCCATGAGATTCTTCTCTTGAAGCTGTGATTGGTATTAACTGTGCCTCCAACATCTCTAAATAAATTTGTGCATTCACTGGTCCATCAAAAAATAAGGACCAAACAAATGACGAGCTGTCATTCCAGCCTGTATCATGATGTGTGGTAGATTTCTTCTTGACTCTATCACGTAATAAGGATTTTCTTTTGCCCAAATGTGTGCCAGAAATGTGTTTTCTGGCACACAAACTGCGATAGATTGCACATTTATCAGTAAAAATCACCTTTCCATGGTGCGCTGCAGCAGGAAATTTTTCTAATAAAGCCCAGCAGGATGCAGAGTGACATTCCATGTCTGCATCTAACAGTTAATTGATGAACATTAGACAAAATAGCCTAACTTTCGAGTCTTTTATATGGTCTTGCATTGTCATCTGTGGTGTATGAAGTTCAGCTGACCGTTGGAAACTGCAACAGCAGCACATGTTTCTAACCATGTTAACTTTCGTCCACTCCGTGGCCTACCTTTAACACTTCCTAATTCAAACACACGTTTTTCCCAAGCCAGCATTGTTGCTTTTCATGGTGGCAGCTTATTAAATCATTGCCAAAACATATCACTAATTAGCTTCATTGTTTGATTCGTATGTTGTCGTTCATGAACCTATACACTTATCACTAACCGCTCCTCAATGCTGTAACTACTTGTGTCAGCCATTTTAGTACAACTGTCTTACTCAGAGTGTGTGACGTAAAAAACTGTTACCAATCAACCTCAACGTAAATACGTACATTCCAAATACATATCCTAACTGATATTTTTCATTAACTTTATGGGTACAGTGACTTCCCAGCCACTCTGAACTGTAGTGTATAAGAAACAAATCTGGAATTGGTGGGTGATGTTACAATTACAAGTAAATCTTTGTTAGGAGCAAACTGTTACTGGCTCTGCAATGGAAATTTCCCCTCACCTACATCTCTCCATTAAGTCAAAGAAAAATAGTAGCCTCCATTTTTAAATGGAAAATTTCATGTAAAATTTTTACACGTACTTTGTTCTGTCTAATAACAAGGAAGCTTTCTAAAACATTTTATAAAAATTGAAAAACATATTTTGTCATAACTATGTCACATATTGACAGACTAATTGCCGGAAAGTTAAAATAGAATCTCACTGTTTGATCGGTAAATAAACTTAGCATCCAAACATTACTAACCAAATATGTCTCATTCTGCTTCTTAAATTTCTATTAAAGTACCATTACATACATGAAAACATTTTGTTTCAGGAGAAAGCTTTTTTAGAACAGGAGTACCTCAGTTGACAAAAAAAGTTTTAATTTGTACAGTCTTTAATCTTTGCTAAATAAATTTGCAAAAAACTATTTAATGGAGTAACATGTTTTACTGAAGCCATCACTTTGTTACACTTATCAGTGTTACCAAACTTCAACTTCATATCATTAGCTTTCTTTTTTGTATAGTTGTATTAAAAATAACTCTACCAACCAGTATTCATTAAAAGTATTAATGCTACATGATATCGCCAGTGTAAAAAGTATATCATTGCTGTAGTAAGAATATGGACACATCAGTGTTAGCAAAAGTTTAAGCTGGAACAAGAATCTCATATCAGTGTGTGATGTGTAACCACTTTCTTACCATCTTGTTATGGTCTCAGGCCTAGTAATTTTTTTATGGCCAAATACAGACCATATTAACGATATCTTATTCCAATGTTTTCTTTGCATTTCTGATGTTCTAATTCTTAATCTTTGACAGTATTCTTCTGTGATGTTTCTTTTCTTTCTTTCAAATTTTCGGAATTCAAAATTATAAACCTTTTTCTAAATAAATCTCTTTAAAATAACATCATCAGAAATATTTAATTCTTCCAGAATTTTTTCAATTTATAAGAGCCAGTTCAGTTTAATTATTTGCTGCTATAAAAGTCAAAATTTTTTTATTAATTCATTATTATTCATTCAGAAAATGTTTCTGTAAAACATAATCTTTGCTTTTTAATACTTAGTTAAATATTTTTGTTTTTGTAAACTTCATCGTTAGATTTTAATAATCAAATCCCATCTTTGATTTTTTTGCTTAGGATTTTTCTTTCTATTTTTTTTCATAATTTTTTCTATTTGTCCGGCTTTATGTAGAGTTAAACATTCAGATGCAAACAAAGTTTCTGGCTTTTTCACAGAGTTATTCCTTAATTTTATGTTAATTGATATAAATCTTTTGTTATAAATACAATGTGCTAGCTTGGATGCATTTTCCATTTTATTTGCCTAAATTTCATCAGCTTTTTTGATTATGTTGAATTATTTCTCATTGGTAATTAAAACTGTTAACTTTTTTCCATTTTCTGTTAAAAAAGTGGTAAATTTTGTTTGTTAAAGAAAAATTCAGTTTTTTCAATAACATCTGTAATGCTGTTTATTCATGAGTAAAATAGATTTTAAAATCTGTTTTATTTTTATTAAATCTTAGATTTCCAAATTTTCATGGTTTCGTCTAAAATTATGTTAAAGAGAAGTAGAGCTCCATCTCCTTGTCTTAATCCTGTAAACACTTTCTCCCATAAATTTTACTCTTGAAAATTTGTCGGTAATTTGAAATAAATTTTTTAAATCCTAAACAACATTATTGAAAACTTCTGTATAAATTATTGTTCTATACAAAATCTTCTTCGTAGATGCTTAACAGCAATTAATTAGCTAAATGTTCCAAACCTTTTTATTTGATTTATTGATCGTCGTGATAAAATGTAGTTACACTTTTTTAAAGTAATAAACTACTTGTGACTTATCTGTAAACATGCTTTCTGAAAATCTTCAAAAGGATATGTAGAAAGTTAACACATTTTATTCATTATGCTCATATTATATATATCTCAAAAATGTAGTTCTAGTTCCTAAACTTTCTGACTTTAAAAATTAACACATGTTTGTTTTCATGTAATATGGTGGAAGTCAAGCAGAAGATTGTAAAGAAAAGTACGCTTGAACTTATCCTTTCTGTCAACACCTTCATAACCAAAATATGTTCTCTGTTACTTGACTTAATTGAAGTTATGTGTACATTTTTCATACTTATAACTTGTTTTTAGATACAATTTAAAAAATTATAAATCCATACCTGTCTTTCAAAGAATTTTTTCTCGTTTGTTAAAATGATTATTTATGTATTTAATATTTAAAGTTGTTTTTTTGTTACAATTAATTAGGAGACGGAGTTACCCAGCCAGGGCAGAACCAGAATATAAGGAACGGCCGATAAGATTTGCAGTTCGGTCATTAGGTTGGGTTGAAATAGCAGAAGAAGACTTAACGCCAGAACGCAGTAGCAAAGCTGTTAATAAATGCATCGTTGACTTATCTCTTGGCCGTAATGATCTCATTGATAATGTTGGACGTTGGGGCGATGTAAGTATATGATTATGTTTTCTATTTGATTTATGAATAGTTTGGCTGAAGAATATGTTTATTTTTTATATAATTTTCAAGAAAGATTTAGTGGAATTTCAGATTGCTACATTAATGTAAAAAAATAGAATAAGTATGGAATTAAAGTTAAAATCTTATCGGGTCTATTGTTTTAATTATATGATCTGCACCTTTAGTTACTCAATAATGGTTAATTTGAATCGCATCAACTTTTGTACATCCAGTCAAGAAAATTAGAACTTTTTATTCTCATTTAGATTTTTACTATTTTTTTAATTAGTCTCTTAAATTACTCTGTACAGTTTAATGAAAAATAAATTTAAATTTTATTTTGGTGGCAATTTTGAACAATTATTAAGGGATCTGTTATGTAAGTATAGTTTAACATATTTTGGAACATTTGTATTGATAATCATATTTATCTTTTACTTCAGATAATGTGGTAATAGCAGCAACAATTTCAATCCACAACTACAATTATATGTACTCATTTTAAAATTTCTCAATTGAGTAATGTTTGTTTCCTGATCACCATCACTGTTACTATAGTTGGTAATAGTTATAACTAGTATTATTATACATTTATTTTTTAAAATTAATTTTTCCATTTACTGTGCTTAGTATTTTCTTGTCATGTTAAGTACTTTTGCAGAGATTTCCATATCTGTGTTTTACATGGAATTAAATTAGCACAACTAATTTATTGGTTGAATATTAACAAACCAACAGCACCAGTATTGGTTGTGCATGTTACTACTCTCATCTATTGTTGTCAGTTGTAAACTGTTCATGCTTTAGTGTAGTATAATTTCATTCTTAGCATTTGTGTTTTTTTAAAATGACTTATTCGATCGAGGAAAGGGTTACTATAGTGGAAAATTATTACATTCTGGATCCTTTCAAGAAAATGCATCAGATATTCACAGAAAAATTTCTAAATGCTAGTATTCAAGCAAAACGTAGCCTACATGATCGAGTTAAAAAAATAACGTAAAACAGTTCAGTTTCAAACACAAAATGAAATAGATCTTTCATTAGGACTCCAGAGATCATAGCCAATATTCAAAGGAGAATTTCTTTGGTTTGGAATTTTCAGCCCAAAATAATTTATATGAAAGTTGTGCAACAGAGTGGTGTAAGTTACATATCTTAAGTTACACACTTTTCTTTTGTAAATTTAACACTTTTAACTTTTTGATTTAACACTTTTTCTGATGTAAATATAAAACTGTATCGTGTAAACCCTGTGAAACAACTTAAGTGAACAGACAAACCAAATGTCTTAAAAATTGTGACTGACTTCTCAAAAAATATTATCAGAGACAGATAAACCTGATGCTGTAATTCATGTCAAATGAGGCATGGTTTAATTTATCTGGACATGTTAATTCACACAAAACCAGATAGATATTTGATCGCTGAAAATCCTTACTGGAAATTTGAGCATCCACTTCACAATGATAAATCACAGTACAGTTTGCTGTCTCTGGTAATCATATAGTGGGGCCAATATTTTTTGACCAGACTAGCAATACAAAAGTGTGTTTACCGATTGTGAAAAAGTACGGCTTCTTTCAACAAGATGTAACAACATATTACATATCAAACGATTCACTAGCCCACGTGTATGTTGCATTTACAGAAGTACAAACTGTCAACAAAGATCAGATCTGATCTCCCACATTCCCCAAATTTGTCTAGTTGTGATTTTTTCCTTCAGGACTATTTGAAGGTTAGAGTTTATGAATTGAATCCCCACACTATCAATGAACTAAATGTGAAAATTCAACTAGAAATTAACGACATTGACAACAACGTTTGACGTCAGATGACTCAATATGATCACTCAAGCACAAAATTTCATCACTGCAGGATGCTTACTTTGAACATTTTTTGTAAAAATATGGTAAAAAGGTAAACTTTTGCTAAAGTAAAAACTTAATTTAATTTACATTTTCATCTATTCATTTCATTCATAAATTATTACGTGCCGCAACTGTGTTTAGTCAGTAGGGGTTTAAATTGTTCATCCTGTAATTGTTAATATTTACAATATTTTTTTACAAAATACAAAACACAGAAGACACAAAACACACGTTTGTAATTCTTAATATTTACAAGAAAATTAGATTATCTGGTAATCAATAATTCTGATTTTACTTTGAAATTTATAACTAATGAAAATAATACAAAAGTTTGAAGTGACAGTAATCCTCAAAAACATTGCTGAAGTCCATCCATGGATCATACCAGATGCTCAAATAAGACATTGGAGTAGTAGATTCCTGGCATATTCTTGGAAACAGGGATGACTAGCCCTCATCCCCAAGTAGTCACGTGTGGGGAGGAATCCAGCTTATTGCCCAATTTTTTTGCCCCCCAACATTGGATAAACTGTACGAAAGGATTCTTTCTGAAATGATTGAGGAAGAACTGAGTGTAGCGAGGTGGGTCTCTCTCAGTCAGAATTTGTTTTTATTAGAGGGAGATCCATTGTTGACACGCTCAGGAAAGTAGTTGAATGAACTGATACATGCAGAAAGGGAACTCGGAGGACCAGGAAGATCCCACTTTTTGGTCCTCCTATACGTAAAAAACAATTTTGTTAGCGTACCATGGACAATAGTTATGGAAGCGCTGCAGAAAAAAGGAATTAGCGACTACTTAAGAGCAACAATTTCAGACTTTTTATACAGGAGAGAACTCATTGCCAACACTAAAGAAGGCGAGGTGAGATTTTTCATGCAGAGTGGTGTTCCGCAGGGGTCTGCATTAAGCTCCCTGTTGTGGATCATCACTTTTGATAGTGTGCTGAGACTGAGGTTTCAAGAAGAAGTTTCATTAGTTGCGTATGCTTATGATTTAGCTATGTTAATAACTGGATCTACAGAAGATGATGTTGAAGAGAAAGCTCATACATCAATAAGATGGCTGAGCACCTGGCTAAAATCAAAAAGCCTAGAATCAGCACCGCAAAAGACCCAGGTAGTGGTAATCATTGGTAGATGGAAGATAAGACGAGTCAGCTTTAATGTCGAGGGTATGAGAATCAGTATGATGCCTCATATGAAATATCTGGCTATTTGAATAGAGCAGTCTGGGTTATTTAATAAGCATTTAACAAGGAGTTTCCAACAAGGCAGAAAAAACTATTAACTCCTTGAGTAGATTGATGGCCATGAACTGGGGTCCATGAGTGGAAAAACAACGATTGCTGATGACAGTGGCAACAGCAATTTTATTGTATGCTATGCAAGCTTAATTTAGGGCTTTAGCCAAACAGAAAAACATGACGGCTTGCCACACTCCAGCACCGTGCAGCACTGGGATATCCTCAGCATATAGTATAGTATCCATGGAAGTGGCAGGAGTGTTGGCTGGGGCACCCCTAATTTACCTTCTGACTGAAAAACACAAACAAGTGTGTAAGGAATGTCAAGAGGAGATGCAGGCTTCTACTGTAAGAATGGCAGGTGGCTTGGGGGAGAACAGAGAAAGGAGCTTGGAGAGGCGGCATGGGGATGTGAATTATTATATGTCCCAATTTCTCTCTGGTCACAAGGAATTTGGAACTATTTGTGGAGAATTAAAAGGAGGAGCTTTTCCAATTGTGTGTTTTGTGGGGAACTTGATTACCCACACCACACTTTCTACATTTGCCCAAGGTGGGATGAGGAGAAGAGTAGATTTTGTGTGAGGGCCTTGACCGCGGATATTACAATTGAATTCATGCTCAGGGATGCAGAAAATTGGAAAATGATGGAGAGTTTTATCATTGAGGTACTAAAAAAGAAGGGCGAAGAATACACTGAATGGGTGCACTGTTGGGCCCATAAGACGTGGGGAGGAAGGACAGTCCTTTGCTGAGCCAAAGTTCATTCTTGCTTTCAGGGATGGGCAGTGGTGAGGACATACAGGGACTCCTCCCAAAAAAAACTTTTTGACTACCCAGGTAAAAAAAAAGACAGTCCCGATCATGGGGCCCGGAACAGCATTGCTGGGTCAGGCCACCCCTGCCTCATTGGTTAGAGGCAGGCAAGACGTGAGGAAAAAAGATTCAGAACTGGTGGGCCAAACTGCCATGCTGGATGTACAGCCAGTAGGTGGGGAGGCCCATTAGAGTCAAAAGGACACACTCTCAGGATGAGTAATGCTTGAGTGAACTGTAATGGGGGAGCAGAGAGAAAAAAAGAATATACTAATCATAATTACAGTGTCAGTTATGATAGTGACAGTTACAAAATCAGTAAATAACTTTGTGCAAGGATTGTTTACTTCTATTATTTACAAAAGGAAATTAGCTTATGCTTGCAACAATGACAGCTTATCTTCTATTCAAAATGATTTCATGTAACAGCTTATTGTGTTAACTACAAAATAGAATTCTATTGCACTTCTATTGCAAGACAGAATATGCTTATAACACACTCTTTGCTCAAGCACTCTTGTATTACTGAAAGTAGCCTTAGTACCCACTCACTGGCCCTTGACAATATTTATACTTTCAGGCCTAGGACTTATTCTAGCTTATCATCAGCTGACCAGTCCTCTTGTTCATTCAAGCAATAAAATGATTTCAAAACAATCCCTATTGATGGAACCTTGTTTTCCAGACTTCTCTTGATTTATGAATTTTCTACTCTATTTAAAAATTCTTTCTGTCGTTCAACCACCTTATTGTTGTTCTTAAATTTGTTTGTTTGCATTCTTCCATAATTCTCTCTCCTTGTTCTTACACTTCCTATCTCTAGAACCTTCTGTACTTAGTAATGTAAAAAATTATATAAATTAGATATGTAATTTAATGAATCCAGTCATTTTTTTAAGATTTAATTTTTAATTAATTATATTTCCATTGCTGTTTATTTGTACATTTTCTAAAAAGAATTAGGGAATATATATATATATATATTATTTTTTGAAATTAATCTTTTTAAGATTCTTATTGTTCCTCTGTACTGTTAAATTATATTTTAAATTCTGTTAATATAAACCACTTTGTTCAGAATATTGTGATAAGACATATCTTAGCGTAATTTTATTGTGATAGTACTTTCACGGGATCCCACTATCCTCAGTCATGATTGAATCCATATTATTAATTGTACATTAAAGATATTAAAAAATTAACAAAATACTATGTTACTAAAATAAACTACGCGAATGGTGAACAATATTGTAATAATCGGTCTTCTTCCAGAAACTTCCAGGTACTATTTTTTGTTGCACATTAATATCTTAGATATTAAATATTTATTTATGTTATCCCTAATGTGATCAGCATAATTCAGATTCTGAAATTATTTATATGCTTTTTAATGTTCATGAAAGTATAAGGGCTGTTTTTTTTTTTTCAACTTCCGATCCTGCAACTAAATAAACAAGAGATATGTTGGTGCCAGATCTGTGTATCATGCAATTGCACTCCCCCCCCCCCCCTACACCTCAAACCTCTCTGCCATTGCATCAGTCTGAACTGAGCTACAGCCAATTGAACATGGCCACTATGATCAATGCTCCCACCAAGTGTGAGTTGCAAAGTGTTATACATTCTCTGCAAGTAGAAGGATGTAGTGCTACTGAAATCCATTGTAGAGTGTGCCTAGTATATGATGAAAACTTTATGAATGATGGTAGTGTATCGGAATAGTGTGGGAAATTTAAAGAAGGGCAAAGAGATGTCCATGATGAAGATGGGCAAGGATGCAAGTCTGTCGCTACTGTACATCTGTTTGAGCATGTTGATGATTTTGTTCATAGCAAACAGAGGTTTACGATAAGTAGACATTCTGCAGAAATCCCAGAAATTTCAAGGTCTTCTCTGTACACAGTTGTGACTAAAGACCTAGGATACTGGAAATTGTGTGCACATTGGGTCCCAAAAATGTTGAGTGACAATCACAAAATGCAGCAAATGGCAACAGCCTTAATGTTTTCCATGCGTTATGATAATCAGGAGGAAGAAATTTTCAAGTCTATTGTTACTTGGTGAGACTTGGATCCAGTATGACAATCCAGAAACCTAAGAACAGTCTAAGCAGTGGATGAACACTTCTTCTCCAAACAAGCCGAAAATGTTCAAACAGACATTGAACATCTGGAAAACAATGGCTACAGTTTTTTGGGACCATGAAGGAGTCTTGTTGGTGGACTTTATGGAGCAGTGGACAACAATAATGAAGAAAGTTTATTGTCAATCTTTATGTCACCTTCACAGAGTGATCCAGAACAAACAAAGAGGTGTGGTTTTGATCAACGACCACACTGTCCCAACATGGCACAAGACCTTCACAAACAATTCAGTGAGAAGTTTTTGATCATCCACCGTATAGTCCAGACCTAGCACCTAGTGATTTTCACCTCTTTCGAGAATTGAAGGCATGGTTGGGCAGACGCACTTCACCACCAACAATGAACTTCAGGAGGCTGCCAAAATGTACCTTACCTCACTGGCGGCAAACTTTGAAGAGGGCATCAGAAAGCTGGTGTCACGATATGACAAATGCCTCAATCGTTTTGGCAGTTATGTAGAAAAATAAGTTAAATATTACTAAACTTTTGGTAATAAAATTATTTTGTTATATCAGTGTGGCTTTTTTTTTTATATCCCATCTGAGGTTGAAAAAAACAGCCCTAAAAGATTCTACATAGAATCTTTTACAGGTTTTCTCTCTGAATTAAATTTTATAAACTCATGTTTTTTTGTAAATATTAGAATTAGATTATTTTACCTTTTTATTGTTAGTTATAGAGATAATTTTATTAGAAGTTAAATTTTTTTTAATATTAATTAAACGAAAAAAAAAACAAAGCAGTAAGTGAAAATAGTTGATACCTTTTTTACTATTACTAAAAAAAAGTAGAATTATTGCATTTTAAAAAAAAATTCCCAAATTTGTGTTATGCATTCAAAGTATGTTGATTTAAATTAGAAAATAATGTAGTCAAACGGGTATATCAGTGATTTGCCTTTTATAGATATGTTATATAGTTTTTTAAATGTTTATCAACATTATTTGAATGGAAATCATATTATACAGCGGCCAGATTTTTTTTTTTAGATATTACTATATGGCACCAGTGTTTATGTTAATAGAAAATTTTTATAAAATGTTTAAAGTGGTTTTTAATTGAAAAATTTTTTTACTGTTGAAGAATTCTGTACCCTCCTCAATCATAAGTGACATAGTTGCATGTTTAGAAGATCACAAACTTAGATTTAACTTTTAACTTATCCTTTATTTAATACTGAGTCATCACGAACAGTAAACAAAATATGGTATAATCATAATTAAAACTAAAGGACCCCTATTTATAAATTATCATGTTTATTGGTCTTTCAGTCTATCGATTGCAAAATACAATCAGTAATCGGGGTTTTAAACACAAGAAGTGATCAACCATATAGAATTTACTGAAATTTTGAAGTTTACAGATTAAATTTGATATTTGAATGTTTAATGAGAAAGTAGTTTAGAATGGTTAATGAAAGAATGAATTGAATATTCATGACAAAGAATTTAGTTGTTGCCCATATGTATTCATTGAAGGTTAGATTTGCTGCACGATGTCAGACATTATATTCTCATTACATTTGATAATACACAATTCTGATTTATTTTACATTTTCCTGATACTTCAAATTCTTTATGAAAGAACAAAGAACTGACCTATTGGATTCTGCTACATATCATGTGCACAGCACAAAAATGTTAAATCATTTTGGTAGAAACAATTCAGTTTTCCTTTGCCAGTCTTGACTTGGTACTGAGCAATTTCTATACTTTTTTATACCTAAAAAAAATTTCTAGATCATCAACAATTATGATATAAAGTAGTACATATAGAAATGGTTCGAATCATAGGTGGTGGAATTATATCTTCATACTAGTTTCAAGATATAAATAAATATCTCTTTCACTTGGCAACTATGTTGAGTTATAGATTACGGTATGTAAAATTTAATGGAAATAAAATCATTTTTTTTTTTTCAATCCTACTTTTTTTAGCAACCAAACAGTTACTTATTTATTAATATAACTCGTAGTTTTTCATGGAAAACACTATATTAATAGTGTTAAATAAAATAACATTGAGAAAAAATAACATTATTTCTTATTTAAATTTTGAAATAAATATATAAATTTTTTAGTATTTAAATTAGTTCTGAAAATTATATAATAATGATTAATGATTTTTCAGGGAAAAGAACTATTTATGGATCTCGATGAGGGCGCATTAAAATTAATAGATCCAGAAAATCTTACTACATTGAATACACAGCCAATACATACGATTAGAGTTTGGGGAGTTGGAAGAGATAATGGCAGGTAAGGTGATAGAAGATGGAAGTATATTTATCGCTTGTAAATTCTATAAGATATTTATTTTTATTATTTCCTTTTTTGTATATAGAATGAATCCTAAAATATAAATTTATTTATCGGTACGTAGATCATGAGTTGTCTTATTATGTAGGTGTACCGCAAATTAATATTTCTGTACTTATTTAAATTTTCTTTTATGTACTTTTATACATGTTAATATAGTTAACTATCGTTAGATTCTTCACTCTCATCGAGTAAGTTTTCTCCTAACTTATGGCAAGAATACCATTAAAGTTATTGTAACTTGAATTTTATCATTAATCTGTTTTGATATTTACTCGGTATAATGTGCACTTACAGTGTTAATTTCATTGTTGTGTAAAGATGTATGTATAACATACAAGGTCTGTAAATAAAGTAATGAAACTGGTTCAGTTTATTTACAATCCAGTTAATAAATCACCTTTGAAATAGTTCCCTTGGGATGCCACGCAATGCTTCAAACAGTTTTCCCACTCTTCTTAGCAATATTGGAACTCAGAGACCAGAATATCCTCAGATGTTTGGTTATTATTTTTTTTTTATGTTTTCTACTGTTTCAAAATGGTGTGTCCTTTGAGGTGATTTTTAAAGTCAGGAATAGGAAAAAAGTTTTAGGTAAAGTCAGGTGAATAATGGGGTTGAGGAACTACAGGAATGTTTTTCTTTGCCAAAAATTCATTAATTGAGAGTGCAGTGTGACGAAGTGCATTCTCATGAGTGCATTCTCATGTGCAGTTGTCTTTGCTGGCTAGTCTCATGCGGGCAGCTCTTTTCCCAATCTTTCAAGAATTTCTTAGTAAACATATTGATTTACAGTCTGTCCTGCAGGAAAAAACTCTTTATGGACAATGCTATTACTGTTGAAGAAAGAAATTAACAGGGTTTTGATTTGCTCATTGCTTTTTTGGGACGTGGTGAGTTTGAAGTGTGTCACTCCTTGTTCTGGTGTTTTGTTTCTGGGTCGTACTCAACTATCCAAGATTCATCACCAGTAATAACATTATTTTTTAGAAAATCAAGATTAGTTTCAATTCGCCCTAAAAGATCGAGGCACACTTCCAACCTGTTGTTTTTCTGTTCAACAGAGGTTTTTTGTGACCAATTTTGCACAAACTTTTTCCATGTCTAATTCATTTGTCAAAATTCGATGGACTGTGGTACGGTTCAAATTCAGTTTTCTGGAATCATTCTGAGAGCTAATCGCTGATCGTACTGTATCAAGTCTCTGATTCGCTAAACATTGTTGTCACGTTTTGACATTATCAGTCTTCCAGAGCATGGATCGTCCACAACTGATTCCAGCTGTCTGAAAATGCTTTAAACCACCTAAAAACTTGGGCTTATGACAGAGCGTCATCTCCATACGCCCTTTTCAATTTTGAAAAAGTTTCAGTAGCATTCTCACAGAGTTTAAATAAAACTTAATTGCACAACATTGCTCATAATTAGCATCACTCATTTTTGTAACGCACAACAAAAACTTGTTTCTTTATCTTTTAAACTTGTTTGTTGTTCATAACAAAAAGTTTGTTTATGTCTTATGTGGCAACAGTAGACAAAAAATATTAGTACCTAATATAAATCAGCTGTTTGTATAACCATATGTTTACTAGTAATTTTACAGTGTTGCCACTTTGGCTGCCAAAGGAAACTAGTCTCATTACTTTATTTACAGACCTTGTATTTTAATTGTGTTAACACTCATTATCTTATTGAAATATAGCAAAATACTTCTGAAAAGTAAATATAGCAGACAAGAAAATAATATTAATATTATCATGATATATAATAATCTACATACTAGAGTATAATCTTTGCTAGTGAAGTTCTTAGGTGCAGAGATCAATAATAACCTTTCTTTGAATCAAAAGTGTACATTATATTTACATAGAAAAGAATATATACATTCAAATATTTTTGTTCTAAGATAAATAAATAAATAGCCTTGATGATGAGATCAGTTTATCACAAATTCTAATCTCTTGTATATAATAACACATAATACTTTTTTTGAGAAACATTATGTAAATCGACAAAAGAAAACCTTTAGGTTACGGTAGGAATATAGAACTAACATACAGGCAATCTTTTGAAAATTCACAATTTAGTGATGGTCCATTCATTATTTAAATGTGAAGAAATAGTTATTGGTGGAAATATATTATATGAGTTTTAGACATTAATAAAACAAGAAGGAAAGGAACAAATAGGTTTATTCCTTCCCTTAGAACATTATTTAAACATAAGCTATTTCATGAAAAGGCCAACAAATTTTTAATTGAAAAACATTTTTGTTGATATTAGAGAATTCCTTTCCTTTCACTCTCTCTCTTGTCATAAATTAACTAATCGTAGGATTAAGATTAAAGGATTAGATGTAAGTTTAACTTTTGAGTCGCCCTATAGTTAGTATCAAGACGCAAGGGGGGATAGTAATATATAAATGTAAATTATAATTAATTAAGGTAAGTGTAGATGTTTCCCACAAAAAAGAACATCAGTGACAGAAAGATTATGTTAAAGTCAGATAAAAATGATAAAATACTTCAGAATATTTTAAACATATTGGCTAATCAAGCTAATTCTGTAGACTAGCTTAATCATTGGACTGTACTGCATGAAGAGAATGCAAGAAGGTGAAGATATATTGTTACATGGCAGTTATCTAAAAGATATATTAGTGCATCAGTAGTCATTATGAGGTACCTGTGCATTAATCTGATGCTGGAAATGGAAATGACAAACAAAGAATAAATCTTCTTTTAAAACCTAGATTTGTCTATCTTATATGCTTTCTATCTTATATTTCTCTATAAATTAGTCTGGTTAGTATTTTGGATAAGTAAGATGTTAAACTGATCTTCAGTACCTACTGCATTTATCTATTAACATTTTCTTTGAGATTGAAATTATTATATTTGAACTTTTTGTCATACTCTTGGTCTTACATCATCTCTTTTGTGAATTCTGTTGTGCTTTTTTTAATAAATGCTCTTCAAGCACCATGTGACATATTTACTATATATATATGATAATTGCAGGTATTTGTGCATACCTGTTCTATTTTTTTAGAGGTGTATTAAATTCAGATTTTTAGCGTTTACAGCTAATAAGATTTTATTTTTATAAGACAGTAGAAGTATATTGTTTTATATCTTTACTAAGAGTACTTGTTTTGTGATTATCTTGGTTATCAAATTTATTGAAAGAAAACAAGCGATTGTTTATTTTAGCACATCACAAAAGGTTATTATTACCTTACCATTTTTTATTTGACAGATCAATGCTTAGCTGGATTGTATTTTAACAACGTTATCCCCTTGATATTGTCTCCTAGACACCATTATATTATTAATTATACTCAAGACGAACTGTCAGAATATTCAAGACGGACTGGCAATTTAAAAGTAACATGCTATAGACATACTCACGAACAAGTGACACAATCACACACTGATAAAAAAACAAATGTATATTTTTATTACATGGAATTGTTGGATACATATGATAAGTGTATTTGTTTCCTATCTGTACATAGTAGTTGTATGCAGAAGAATGCGATTATACTCATTATCAAATATTTTGCATAGGTATTTAATTATAAGAAATACATGAATAATTGGAGGGGGGGAGACATCATTTAGCATATTAACACATTACTATTTACATTGGTCAGTCATCAGTGAATTTTATATTGTCCCTTTAAATGCAATAAATTTAAACTACGCCCCATATTTTTGCAGCGGTGCAGGCTACAATGTTTCAACATTCCTTTTCTCCCTGCTACCCATCATCCCTCAAAAAAGTATAAAAAATTAAGTTTTTACAAATCTTTATGAAAATATTCAAAAGATTTTAAAGTTTTAATTTTTTTAGTGCCAAAATGCAGTTTAAAAAATATTCATTGTAACTCATTTTTTATCCATAAATATCACATTTTATAGACTAATAGTTTCCAAACAGTTTAAAAAAAAAATGAATTTTGATGTTTATATTCCACTCCTTAAATTATATATAACTAAATACAAAAAATTTAAAAAAAGAATCCTTCAAAAGTACATTTATAAATTTTATTTAACTGTTATTTTAGTTTTCTAATTATTGTTTATTTTAAGACTCGTATGAAAATTGAAGAAAAGAATAATATTAAACTTTAGCTGGCATCTGATGTGTATTAGAAATCACATAAAGTATTGCATAGATGTCATTATCACACAGTACTCGCAAATCTAAAGTAGATTAGCTTCAAGTTTGTCGCTAAGGTCATACAAGTATTAGTTATTCATTTCCATAAGCACATATTAAGAAGTTATTGTTCTCTTTCTGAAGTTATTCCTTTTGCTTCTCCATAGATACCCACCCACCTGCTATTCAAAATTCCTATGATACCGATATACAGGCTGTTCAGTAAGTTCTCAACCTGACAAAAAGAAACCATAGCATTCTCCACAATTTTTTTCACCTTGCAGTTCGATGTATTTGTACCCTTGACTTTTCCAACTTTTAATCTCTTCAATGTAATGCAATTTGGCCAACTGTATAAAATATGCAGTTGTCTCAGCGTTGACCTCATCATTTGAAGTCAAATTTTATAAAGAGAGCCATTTCTTAAGGTTTGGGAACAGAAGTAATCACTGAGAACCAAATCTTTGGTGAATACAGGAATAACAAATCCAAATACATTGCCCAAGTGCATGTAGAGGTCCTTCAAAACCTAGGTCATGGAATTTTACAGCAACAACCCAACTTGTGTGCAGGAGAATTATTGTGGTGAAAGAACAATTCCTTTTTGACCAGATGTGGATGTTTAGCATGAATAACCTCCTTCAATCAGTCCAGCAGCAAAGCATATAAATACTTCCTGGTGATGGTCTTGTCTTTTTCCAAGTTGTATGTGAGAACCATAGCCATGACTTTTCTGCAGATGGAACATTTTCATTTTCTTTGGTGCATTTTCACCTGCTGCCACACATTATTTGGTCTCCGTCATGTAATGGTGAATACTTTTTTCATCCATTATTATAAAACATTGGTAAAACTCAGCAGAATCTTGTTTAAATAATTCTAAACATCCTTGAGAAGTGCTTAAGTTTTATGCATTTTGGTTGACTGTTTACAAATTTGGCACCCATCGAGTGGAGAGCATTTTCATACTCAAAACATTGTGTAAAATGTAGTAGAAACAGTTTATTGAGATGTCAGAACCTCAAATAATTTTATTCCGACTGTTTAATGTAGCGTTGCAGAATTTTTATGATGATTTCATTAGTCATAGCAGTGTCCTGAGCATTCATCTCGTGTGGATCATCTTGAATCGATTTAAATTCAGCAGTCTACTTTTTCTCATCAAAGATGAATCTTTTTATAGTGGACTCTTTTTGTAGATCATCAGGGTTTAACCTTTTAGAACAAAGTACTTGATAACAGCTCAAACTTCAATTTTATCCACTTTTCAGAAAACATCAAAAGTTGTTTACTTTCTAACAACTAAACGCTTAAGCTTGAGTTCAAGAAAGCTTTCATCAGAAAACCTCATATAGCTATCTGTCACACAAGCTTTTATACTGTAAGGGGTATGTTGCCTTATTTATAGATAACTTGCTAGTCAGTTATAGATGACTAGTGTACTCACTAGTCATCTTTTATAATTTACACCATATAAATTCTTTGATCCAAATAAATTCTATGAAATATATTCAAATCAGAACTGTGTGGTGGATGAGGAAGTACATTCCATCTTAGTTTAAAAGACTTGTCGCTAAAGCAGTAATATGAGGACAATCATTGTACCGAAGAAATAAAAATGAATTGTTGCTCTCCACTCATCTGCAGTGGACTATTTCTTTTTTATTCAATACAGTTGATCTCTTACACTCACGTACATTGATAATTGATCATTTTTGAGTAGTAAGAAATTCCAGACAAATAATATCCTTTGGTTTTCAGAATATTGTAGCTACACTGTATGACAATAAAGTTGGTAGATTAATGGTGTAAAAATCAGTTATTGACAAAATAATATAATTGCACATTGCACCATTCAAAGTACTTCCCCTGAGCTTTAATGCACTTCTCCATTTGCCCTTTCCAGCTTTCAAAGCACTCATGAAATTGTTCCTCGGTTGCTCCTGACGTGCTTCTGTTGTTGATTTTTTAATGGTCTCCAGAGTCTGAAAATTCTGTGCCCTTCAATTTTTGAAAGTAGGAAAAATCACAGGGAATCATTTCCAGTGAGTTGGGGAGGGGGGGTTCAAGATCTATGGTGGCCATTTTGGCCATTTTTTGACACTCTGATTGATGTGCGAGAAGGTGTGCTGTTATGGTGAAGGATCTATAAATCAGGTCTCTTTCTGCGAATTCTTTCATTCAAATGTTTTATTACTTCCAGTTAGTAAGCAGAATTAACTATCTGACTCTGGGAAACCCATTTTTGGAGTACAACTCCGTGTAAGTAAAAAAAACCATCAGACCTGCCTTGATTTTTGATTTTGAAATCCTGGCTTTTTTTGTTCATGGCTCAAATGGTTTTTTCCATTCCATGTTCTGCTTCTTAGTTTCAAGGTCGTATTTGTAAATCCAGGTTTCATCTCCTGTAATCATATTTTTAAAGATGTCAGCATATTTCCAACCAATCTTGACGAATATGCAAACGATTTTCCTTTGTTTACCTGATAAAGTTTTTGAAACAGTCTTCACACAACGCTTTGACATCCCCAACTCACGGGTGAGGATTAGCTGCATGGTTTCTTAGTTAATTGATTACAGTGACCTCAGGGACATCTCTGACCATTAGGCAATGGTTTGAATTGATGGCTTATTCAATTTTCTGCACAGAAACATCATTTCAAACAGAGGAATGACCAGCTTGTTCCCCTCTCTGAACCTTGTCACCCGCTTGAACAAACATTTTTCAAAAGATGATCTACATAAACAGAATTGATCATTTCAACAATATTCAAGTTCATTTTTTCCGCTTTCACAAGGAATATCATCATACCTTGCTGCTCTTCAAAATCGCAGTTGCTTTCCATCATCACAGTAGCAAAACACACGTGTACAAAAACAGAGTTACACACAACACAATGTTGTCAAAAGAATTGAAAACAGTTGCATGACTGAGTGAAATATTAACAATCACTGTGGCACTGCTGCCAACTTCCTAGTGTTGCCATTGCACTCACAATAAAATGAATCTGCAAATTTATTGTCATACCGCGTAAAATCTTGTTTGCTGAGGAATTGTTTTCTTTTCTTGATGAAGTAGAGTTACTAAATTTCCACTGAGATTAGATATTAATAGAACAATTTTACCCAATTATGTTCTCTTACACATGGTAAACATTTATATTCTAAACTCTGCTTGAAATGAAGAGAAAATATTTCAGAAGACGATTCATCTGTTAAAAATATTTATTTTTCTTGATTTTGTCTAAGACTGGTTCTTTGCTGTACAATATTATAGTTACCACCTACTAAGCAGGAAAATGGTTGGGTCATTTTTTTTTTTTTACCTCCAGGACTACAGTTAGGTATTGCTTCAGAGGATGAGATGAATTATTGTAGTGTGTGTGAAAATGCCATGCCTGACTGGGATTTGAAATCGGGACCTCTAGATTAAAGGCTGAGAAGCTGCCACTCACGCCACAGAAGCTGGCAAAATAATACTGGATGGTGCAAAAGTCACATATATAAACATTTATACCCAGAGTGTCCTTCCATCTTCATTAACGTGTCTATAATGCTGTGGAACACTAATCCAAATGTTTTACATAGTGTACCGTCTGAATTTATTCGTTTAGTTTTTCACGTGTGGTTTGTTTCATAGCGTACATTTTTGATATAATGTACTCATTTTTGTTGAATGAAAAAGTGAAGCCAGCAATCTCTAGATAAAGAGTAATTCAAGACTCAATTGCATCTTTTTTCAAGGTTATGCTACTTATATATTAAAATACAAGCATTTGTAGATGCCACTCTTTAGAATCTTGTCTTTCATTAATCATTTGATAGATAAATTATACATTCAGTATAATATGCAAAGTAGGGGACCTGCATGGTATCTATAAAAATGTGCAACGTATGTTCAGATGTAAAATACATTAAAAAAAAGATTAAACATTTCTGCATTAATGGCATTTTCTTCACTACTGAAACTTGATACTATAAAAAAAATTAACTGATGTATTACTATTTGCACTTTAGGAACAAAATATACCTGTAATCATTACATCGCATAATTTGGCCACTTAGCCGCTAAAATAAAACAGTTATTCTATTATGTACTGCAACTTATATTTCTTATATTAGTTTTCTTTGGACTTGTCCATATCGCTTGAGTCTGAAATACCTTTGGCTATAGGTTGTAAATTTTCAAAAGGAAATATTTCATCTTTCACTTTATTACAGACACAGATTTTTAATATTTTTGAAATGCCAAATTCATTTAACCTGTTTTGCAAATTGTACAACTATGAAACTCATGGTTACATAGTAGAGAGATCGATGTCTTTTATCCAAGATCATTAGTTCAATTACTAACAGTTCCCGCACCTGTAAAATACACAGCTGCACATAAGTACATAATATTCAGTATGCAATGGAAGACTGTACTGCTTCCTACTTCGGTTTGGGTTTAGAAAAACTTTTTATTTACAATCCAATTATATATGTAGTCTTCAAAATAGTTCCCTTGGGAAGCCACACAGTGCTTCAAACAGTTTTCCCATTCTTCATAGCAGTGTTGGAACTCAGAAACTGGAATGGCCTTCAAGTGATGATCAGTTACATGTTGTTTTAAAGTCACAGGGACTCAAATCAGGCGAATAAGGTAATTGAGAAACTACAGAAATGATTTTCTTTGCCAAAAACTAATTAATTGAGAGTGCAATCTGACATGGTGCATTTTCATGATGCAGCATCCAATTGTCTTTGATGACTGGTCTCATCCAGGCAACTCTTTTCTGCAGTCTTTCAGGAATTTCTTGGTCAACATATTGATTTACAGTCTGTCATGTAGACATACTCCAAAAGTCTCTGATTCATTCAACATTTAACATTTAACTTTTTGACATTAACGGTCTTCCAAAGCAGGATCGTCCGCAACTGATTCCTGGCCAAATGAAAATGCTTTAAACCACCAAAAAACTTGGACTAATGACAGAGCATCATCTCCATACATCCTTTTCAATTTTGAAAAAGTTTTAGTAGCATTCTCACCAAGTTTAATACAAAATATGATTGTACAACATTGCTCATAATTAGTATCACTCATTTTTGTAACGCACAACAAAAACTTGTTTCACGAAAGGTTTTTTTACATCTCATGTGGCACTAAAAATATTAATACCTAATATAAATCAGCTGTTCTTATTACCAAATGTTTACTGGTAACTTTCACTTTGGCTGCCAAAAAAAACTAGTCTCATTACGTTATTTACAGACCTCATATATTCTACTTGTTTTTATAACAAAGAATTTTTTTACAACTTGTTCATCTATTCTTCAAGCAGATTACTATCAACATTAAAAGATCTGTCATTTCTGTAATAAAGACAGGACCAACCTTAACTCAATGATTTTTATATAAAAAAATCCACAGCAATTACGGCAAGCAAACAAAATTATAAACTTTTATACCAGCCTGCTGTTTTTTACTATGCTATCCGGTTGAATTGCTGTTATTCATGAAAGTAGGTAACTGATACTAACTAAAGACAATTTAGAACAGAGAATTAACGCTGTCTTTTAGTTGATAGATAGTTCAAAACCGAGTTGGACTGGGTTTGTTTTAATGCTAATGAGTTGCCTCAATGATGTCTCTTGTCTATCATTTTATTATTAAATTATTTTTAATAGCCATATTCTTCTCCAGTGATCCAATTATGTAACAAATTAATGGTATTCTCACTCCATGAACAATGGATGCAGCAACTTATAGTCCTTTACCAAAAAGCTAAAGAGGTTTCTGCAAATTTTTATTAAGCAATCAATTTCTGCCATTTTTTTTTTTTTTGCTGAAATTTGGTCATATATGTTAGTTTTTTAAACAATATTAGATCTAGTAAAGTTTTACATATCTTAGATGCAACTAGGCTTTTATTAATTATTTCATTCTTATAAAATTTAATTTTTTATTCATTCTATACTGTTCTATCACAGTAGTAAGTTTGTCCAGTGATGTTGTGTACACTTAGTTATTATGTATCAGTATAGAAATTGCTGTATAATTCACACTTGCTAAGTATTAATTACTGTAGAGTGATAATTGGTACAGTGTATGTTGTAAATATATTATGTCTCATATCCTACATTCTAATGCATTTTTATAAAATATGCTCCAGGAAAGAAATTATAGTAGTTTATTTTATTAATTATTTATTTTAAGTTAATCATTATGGTGCAATCTTAAACACACTGAGTATGTCAAATGTTCATTGAGCATCCTTCATATTCGATGCATTTAGCATCCATTTCAAATTTCTGTTAAATATTGCTCAAACCTGTTTGGCCAAGAGGTGGAGGAAAATATGAATCCTCTTTTGTCAATTAACATTATACCGACTTGTATGAGAGTTTACAATCCAAAGTGACAACCTATTAAAAATAAGTGCACCTTTAGTACTCTTTTTATAAGAAGTTGTGCATTCTATAATTAAAGAAATTCAACCTTGCAAAATTCATAAAACAGTATAAACGTACAAGCTATATGTTAAGAATATACTTTGTTGGAGGGAAATATTCAGTAATGACCAATTATTATATTTAATGATCTGCATGTTGAAAGAGCAGTTTCATTATCTATGAGCAATAAATTTTCATATAAGTAGGTATTAATCTTGTTGATTTGTAGATCAAGAGATGACAATTATTGCTAATCATTATAAACTCAGGAAATCTACATCAGGCACTTAAAAACAAGCATCCAGACCAACCTTCATACAGAATCATTCTGGAGCATGGCAACGCATGCCGACATGTTCTAGAAACAATTATTTCTCTTTTGAAATCGTACCAGCTGGAAACCGTTACTCACCGCAGTACATATTCCTGACCTATTCCCTCTAGAATTTATTTATTTAGAAATTAAAAATCTAGGAGAAATGTGTTTTCCAACGATATTAAAGGGCAAGAAGCGATTAAAACTACCAAAATTAGGCAGAATCTTCTAAGAGAAAACATTTAATACTAATATATCACTGGTATAAATGTAAACCTGATTTCAGAGATTATGTAGAGAATTGAAAAATGTACTTAAATATTGATTTTTTTATTTGATATATCACATAAGTACGTAAATAAAAAATGGGTATTACTTTTTGATCGTACCTAGTATTTACTCGTATTGTTTATGGTAGAGAATATTATGAAATTATTCTAAAAGCTTGCTAAGAAGAGGCTCTATAAGTTAAACCCTGTTTTCCAACTTTCATTTAGAATTAATTCATAAAATATAATGTGATTATTATACTCTTTAGATGTACAATTATTTATTATTGGCCATAACTGTATATTTTTTACGGTTTAAGTATGTATGTCTGTGTGTATCTAGGTGAGTTTGCTCACTCATAGTGCTGGATAGTATCTATGCATGTGAGCGATAAAAATTTATTATTTCATAGTCAAAAACGGTAAATAGCATAGATCAGTTTTTTACCCAAAGTATTATTTTGATCGAGTACAGAATCATTGAAATTTTTATATGTAATATTTTTGTGTCAAATAATGGATGAAAAATAAATACAAGGTGTGAAAGTGAAACCTGGCAGTTTTGCAATGATAAACTATAAATTTTGCATCCATTTAAATTTTTTTTCATGTACTTGGAATATTTTTAATGAAAATAAAAAATATTAGATAATTCTTCTTCTTTTGTGTCAAGCAAAAAACCAGTTTTATCTGTTCATTGTTATTATCAGTTGCTATATAAGCCCAGGAAACTATAGAGAGGTGTCTTGGTAAAAGTTGAGGCATAATCATTTATGTTACCTTTCCATATAAAAGCATCAACCAGTTAAAGTTGATCATAGCTGAAAAAAAGTTCATCATTACCTATAAAAATTTGTCCTACAAAATACGTAATTATATCTTTTCTATGCACTTAATTGATCTTCCTAACAAGGTGAAGGTAGAGTGATATGAGCAATATCTCTAAATGTGAATTTTGTTTAAAAAGAAGTTGAACTTTGTTTTTGCTGCTCTGCTACTGGAGTTGCATGTAGTACTTCTTTATATTAATATTCTATTTTCTGTATCGCTCTACATCATTTTATTTTCCATCTACAGGTATGTAAGTGAAGTTGTGTTTTTTTGCTTACAGTAATTTTTTGATATGGAAAAATGGAGATTCTTGAAAAGCAACATATTTGTATAATCTTTGGTTTCAATTTTACAAGGAGATTGTATTAAGTTGCATATTAATATTATGAATAATAACAGCATTTCAAATCAAGCTTACCAACGTAACTAAAATATGAAAATTATGCAGATCATGTTTTTCAGTTTGAATGGTGTTGTTCATTTTGAGTATGTTTCAAGCGGCCAGCATTAGAGGATATTCATTTGGAAGTAATGCAGCATTTGAGGAAGGTAATAAAAAAGAAGAGGCTTGTTGAAGTATAAACAAACAAATCAAGCATTTTCTTGGATCTTGAATTCAGGATCCAGTCACAGATCATAATGTTCCTGTGCGTTCAGTGTTCCTTAAGTTTTTGGTAAAACACAGTAGAACTACTATATCCCGGCTTCATACTTGCCTGATTTTGTACCTGCAGATGTTTTCCTGTTATCGATGATGATGGTCACCCGAAAGAGCATCATTCTTGATGACAGAAGACATTTTAAAAAATCTGTTATGGGACCTGCATGATATTTCACAAAACACTTAGCATAATGCATTTCAATTGTGGAAAAAGTACTGAGAGCAGTAGAGATCCAAAACATCTAATTTAAATTTAATAAACCAGACTGCTCAAAAATTTCAAAACAATGGGTCAATCGCTTTATTAATTAACTAGGTCACCAAAATGTTGGTGCTTGCTGGATACTATGAATGTTGGGAAGAGAGCAAAAAGAGAAGAGTAGAATGTTATATTATAAAGAAGGGAATGGAATTGTTTTCAACATTTGATCAATATTGAAATTTGAATGTACCGCTACGACCCATAAGAAAATTATAAATTTGGTATATTATTGTAGATGAGCTCCTCAACCACAAAATTCAAAATGCAACTTTTAGCCTGTAAGATTTTTTTGAGGGATTCAAAATATGCCATTATGATATGGTCATAGGAATAATTATAATGTAAGTTCTGCCTGATACAATGATATCTTGAAGTAACTTTAAAAAACTTGTTTGTTTAGTTAAAAACTATATAAAAGTACAAAATCTGAATGTTTGAACTTGCAAATAACTATAAAGATTGAAAAAACAGAAATTTGATCTCATATTATATTTGCCATGATTTAGAACTGTGTGATTTCCATGTATTTCATTACAAAATGATTGTATGAAATGAGTAATGTTCTAATAATGGGTTGATCTGAATTTTTCATTAATAGCATGTGAAAGCTTATCAAAATATATAATTTTTTATACTTAAGATAATTTTCTGTCAACCTTCATAACTAATGAGCATGGCGTGAAGATCTATGGCCACAAAAAGTTTTCTCCTTATTTTATTATTTTGTGATAAAAAGTCTTGTTTTTTTTTTGTATTTCTTCAGTCTAATGTGAAAATTATTCATTGTTGATCTAAATGCATATTGTATTCCTGTGATTTTTTCATAAATATTTACAATATTTCTCAGTTTACAAACTTAGATTTTCATTTATTACCAAAAGAATTTTAAATAAAGTTGTTTCAATTAAGTTGTATTAAATAAAGAAGTTGTAAATAAAGTTTTGTTGATGAACAAAACTTGATTTAAATTTGTGTGTGTGACTGTGTGGTATCATTCTTTGACCCTTATCTCATTTCTTAATTAATTTCGTACTATCAGATTATTTCCTTTAGATTTAAAATACAAACAGTACAATTAAATATTAAAATTACTCACCTCTGTCATCGATACTGCAAGTGGTACAGTCTAATAATGATTAGGAAAAGTGGAATGGCTTTACCAAATCTTTCATTTGTTATGGCTTTAAAATTCGATGTCATATTTCACAGAATATCTTTTAACATCAGCTAAAACACCTTGACCTCGGTGGCTCTTTCAGGAATAATTTTAATTTTGAAGTTACTGTAACAAATACAGTAACTCCAAAATTAAAATCACATCAACACATAGACGTGTTTCAACCAAAAGGTTTTTGATGATTCCCTAATTAACCAGTGTATTTCTGTGATGAAAGACCGATGACCTGTACCCAGGACAAACACAGTAAAACTTTCTAAGTATTTCAGAACTCTAAAAAATTTCCTGTAAAGTTTATCCCCTCAAAAATAAATGAATGGTCAGTGCACTTCCTTTTTAATTAGAAAACATGCATTTTTTTATCTTTGATTTTTGAAAATGACTTCCTGGCTTTTAGTGACCAAGGTGACATCTCTTTAGCAATTTGATATTTAGGAATTGCTGGATTGTGAAACTAAATTTCACTCTGTGGTATATTAAATTTTTAAGAATTTTTACTTTTACAAATAGTTTGATGAAAAAGATTACATCTAGTGAACTGTTCATGGTTCATAGTGAACTGTTCTTTGCTCATACGGCAAAGAAATAAAGATAAATTGAGAAATAAGTTCTCCAAAAGCCCATAAAAACTATGTGAATTATCTCTCTGTTTATACTAAAATCATCTGTAATCATTTTTATAGTTGATTCTTAAATCCGTTCTATTGCTTTGGTAATGAGATGTTAACATCAAAACTTGTCTTTATCTTTAATGGTTTTTCTTGCCGCTTCTGAACTATTCTCAAAATAAAAATTTATTTTATTTAATTTTCTAACTGTTATTACAAATAAACGTAGTATGATACTAATATCTGATAACATTAGAATGTTATGTTGCTGTGAAATTGAAATTATGTATTTTTAATAAGGAAGATTAATTATACTGAAACAAGTTTTTTTTTTTAATTTTAAATATATTTAATAAAATTTGAATGGATGGTAAAAATTAATTGTTTTGTCTTACATAAAAACTATCAGGTTTTACCATTTAATGTTTAAAGTTGATGTTAGTATGAATATAAATCATTTTTTAATTATATTTATTTAGTTAATTCCAGTAATAACACATGTGTTGTTTTTCCCTTTTTTTATTCTTACCTGTGATCGGTTTATTCATCTTACATTCTTCTGGATATACATCTCTTCTATATGTTGTTCTTCTTCTTCATCATTTTTTTTGGATTACATCAGGGAGAGGTAAAAATAATATATTTTTTTTGCAAATAAATTTACAGTATTTGTTTATGTTTTGTTATGCACTTTCACTGCTTTTCGTTTGCATAGTATTTTTCATCCCGAGTATATTTCAAAATGTTCCTTTTTCTGTTGCTAGAAAATACTGTTATGTTCTTTACCGTGTTTTTTTATATATGTATATTTTTTTTAATATACTTAATGCTAATTATTATACAAAAATAAAAATGCAATAGTTGCTGTGGTATTGTTAGGCATATTTATCAATTTTTGTTTTTGTTTTGCTTTACTTTTTGTCTGCTTGTGCAAGAATTAAATCTTTTTTCCTTGAATATAAGGTTGTTCTTTTCTGTTGCAGAGAATCTTGTATGATAATGTATGATGCATTCTTTATCCTGTGTTTTATTTTTAATGAATAATTTCTTTTGCTTCTGTGTGTTTTTTTTTCACAATTATACTAAAATAAATTTTTATATTATTTTTTAGTTTTATAAGGCAGTGAATGCACTTATAAAACATGCACTTATATTTAGTAAAAATTTTTGTTTTTGTCGTTTGAGTGATTTTGAAGAGTTGTCTGCTCTTATCTCTTTTGTAAATCACTTAACTTCAAAATATTTATTATTACTTACATCTTCAGTTATCTGTTTCATATATTCTAATCTATGTATTTCTACTATGACCAAAGTAACTGATACTGTAAATCTACCGACTGCAAAAATTAAGTTCTCTTCAGATTCCTATTATTGTTGATACTCCATCCGGTTTTTTTTTTAAGGATTTGTTATGGAAAAATTTTGTCTTAGAAGATTTATATTTTATTGACCACTCGGTAGAAAATATTGAGTTTGAAAATATATTGAAAAGCTAAGAAGTCTTTCTCTTAAACTATCTTAGCATTATTTTTTCGATTATACTTTATTTGAATATGGAAAAGTTTTCCTTTAAGAATTTCCTGCTTTTCCTCTCTTATTAAAGCTATATTTCAAGTTTGATAATTTTGTTAAGAAATTTTATTTCATCCAAGAATTAGTATTTAATACATCCAAGAATTAACTTTATTCCGATTTTGATTCGACTTGATTTCAAAATACAATGATTATTGAATTCGGCTCTTATTAATCAGAAATATTTATTTTGACAGTGGCAGGTAGATTTCTGCCTTGTTGGTTTAAAAGAGTGTAGATGCTTCTTGTACCTATGAAGTGCAGCCCTTGTTGTTTTGCCGTTTACAGTAGTCGTTCCAACTAAATAAAAACTTTCCTTTGAAGAGTTATTATTTATTTATTCTCAAAGTGCCTGCAGGCTTACATCCAATCACAGTTTTACAGTCAACTTCCAAATGAAAGGCAGAGATCTGTTGCTCTGCTACAGAAGTACTATTTGAAGGAAAAATTGAGCATTAAAAGCTCTTATTTCTGTACTGTTTTTGAGTTCAGAATTCCAGAAGATTATTCATAAAAGTATACTTTTTCTTTTACCTGTTTTATAATAGTGCAGTGTTTTTCATCTCTGTCGATAGATTATATAAAAATTAGTGATTAGTTTAAGAAGTGAGATATATCTGTTATTTTTAATGATTTTTAACATGGTGACTTTTTTTTATTGTTATTTTTGCTCTTTGTAAAAAAATATGATTTTTTTTTTGACACTAAATTATAAATTTTAACTATTGTTGACAATAGTTTAACTAAAACAATAGTTTTAACTTCATTTAACAATGGTATAAAAATATATTTTAAAGAAAAGATAAATTTAAATAATGATCTCAGCTTTCTGTTAAATAAGATTTGTATTTTAAATTATTGTACATTACCGCAGTTTTCTGACTTAGCATTGCACTTCACATTTGCGTTAAACAACTGTATTCTTTCTTATTTCTTAACATTTTTGATGGTAATTTCTCAAGTTTTAATGGAAATCTTTACTTACGTAACAACTTTTCTATCCTGTTAATTGAAACTTAAAATTATATGCTTACTATAATAATGTTATTAAAACATGATTTTTTTTTTTTTTGTAACGCTAAAAAAAAATATTACCTTTTTAGAACCAAAATAGCATTTTGTTTTTCTTTAATGACTTTATATTGAAACCAACCAACACAAAAACTTTGTAAAATTCTTACTAGATTGATGAAACTAGTTATTTTTTTTTTTATAAAATCTGTTAATAAAGTTATAAATAAATATATCTTAAAACGAATAGCTGAAAATAAATACAAATCCAGAAGTAATAAAAATCTTTATAATTAATGAAACTGAGAAAATATCAGATTCCATCAAAAAAAGAAGAACCAAATTCTTTGGCCACCTGAGACTGAATGATAACCGATTGACAAAATAAATCTTCGTCTGATATACGATCAAAGAATACAGATTGGTTGACCTTAATGGTTCAAAAACACTTAAAAGAAATTTAAATGTTTGAAAAATTAGTACTAGGTAGAACTATGTTATTCAGAAAACCGGTACAAGATTTCAAATAGTCTCCGAGAGAAGGAGAAAAAAGAAACAAATATCTGGTCAGAAGAGAGAAGGGACAAAAACAAAGTAAAAAAATGAACAATTAGAAAAGAAAGAAAATATCCAAAGGAAAGAGAGATGAGTCCAAAATGTTGATTCACAGTGTTGTTTAGTCAGCTAAACTTGAAAAAAGTTATAGAATATTTATTTAATTTGCATTAACATAAAAGCAGACAAGTGTCGAGTACTTTTATTTATTATTTTCCATAATAATTACAAATTTTCTTTAATTAAATTGAAAAAAAAATAATGAAGAAAAGAACCAACTTCAGCATTAAAGAACAAAGTTAAGCTTTAACTTATAACATTTAATGTAATATGAAACTCGATTTTATACATCAAGTGGTTTATAAAATTATAATTTCACAAAACAAGCTTTTTAATTTGTGGCATATAATATAGTAAAGTCTCTGATTTCATAATTCATAATTAATTGTTTCAACCTGCATCGATTCGCTTCCACAATTGACAAGGCCACCTTATAGAACAAGAATACCTTAAACAATTCTCACCCACTCTGACGAAATGGTTTATCCACTTCTAACTGCTGTTTCAGATCTATAATAATATTTGAATTGATCTGTTTTCTTGTTCAAAAATTATTTTCTTTTGTAGTGTGAAGATGTTTATTTAACCTGTTAACTTTAGATCTTCTTGTCAAATTAACTGTTTATTAAATTTGTTATCAATTCCTTTCAATAAAATTGACTTTTTTCTTCTTTCAACAAACTCTTAATATTCCGATTATTAAATAGTAATAGACTATATTATTTCATTACAATTTATAATTTAATTTTTTTTGTTAAACCTTTGATATTTGATATTTTTACTTTGCGTGCACGCGACACTGACAAAATTTGTTCCCAAACTGAAAAACCTTTTTTATTGTTTTGTTTTTTTTTAATAAAGGTATCTTCATATAGAAAATGTGGCGAAAGATTTTAATATTCATTCTGTTTGATTTTGTCTTTTTTTATATTTTTTCCACATTTTTCTATATAATTAATGTTTTGTGTAATAATGTATGTGTGTTTTTATACAATGAAATCTGCCTCTGTTGATGTTCAGTATCTCTGGAAATAAACAAATATAAAAATATTGAAAAAAAATATAATTATTTCTTCGACCATCAAAGTTTGGTTTTATAAAAGTAGCAGCAGTTAAATACCATATTTTGGAATCTTAAGATGCTGTACAAAATTATAAAGTGGATTTTGGGATTGAGATAAAAACTTTTCTCATTAAACTTTAAATTTATTAATAAAATGTGGGGCTTTATGGATTTAAAATTTATTAAGATATATTTTTTTGGAAATGTAATGTTATAGGCTGAAAAAAATTGATGACTAGGAAAAAGTGATTTTTATAAAATCTTATGACTTCTTGAAGATTAATAATTTGGAAAAACAATTACTGGAGAAAGAAGATTTTAAAAAACTCTATTGTTCTCGTAAATAAAGATTTATTATAGAGTTTTATTTACTGAATAATCATAGACTGATGCCTGATTACAGTTATTACTTGAGAAATTGATTTAATAATTTGTGTCTGAAAATTGAACTATGACTTAAGTTTCAAACTGGACACCTGACGGATGTAAAGTTGAGAATTGATCAACTGTGTAGATAGATAGTCTATAAAAAAATTTAATCTGTTTAATACTGTTCTATAATCAATATAATGTGCGAGGTGTGACTGAAATGTGAAATGTAATCTGTACTGGAAAGTAAGAGGAGAAGAAAACTTCACACAGAGTGACAGATATCTTGTAGTTCATTCTCCTGCTACTAGCATCCCGTAACTTATTGACCCGCACCCTCACATTTATTGTTGGTCACCATCGTTATGGAGTCAAGTACTGCTTTGTCAGTATGTGCAGTGATTGAATTTTTAATAGCAGAAAAAGTAAACATTAGCGACAATTTAAAAGCGTTTACGGTGATAAAACTGTTAATCAAAGTACTGAAATTTGGTGGGAAGTAAAATTAAAAGCCGGTAAAGCAAAAATCGAGGAAGAATCTCACAGCGATTTTCTTGTACACCGGTACCTGCGACTTAAGAGCAGCACCTCAGGAAATGTGTGCTTGTATAAATTCACAGAGCTGATAATTTTCAGCCTGCATTATATGTGCAACCCAATTCTCTTGGAAAGTTGAAATATGAACCTATTCCACACCCTTTGTATTCATCAAAACAATCAAAAAGGTATATTAGGGATATTCATCTCATCATAGATGATGAATGGAAGAATACGGTGAAGTAATGGGTCAAGAAAAAACTGCCAGCATTCTTCATTGATGGAATGAGAAAATTGTTCACTGTCAGGAAAAATATGTATCTGTAAATGAAAAAATAAATAAAAGTTTTTGTAATAAATAAAATTTACTTTTATCCCGTATTTATTTTATTTGACTATTTTCATTTATGTTATGAATGACTGTGCATTTCAATTCAGCCATCCTTTGTATTAAATAAAAAGATGCTCATTTTAATTTACAATGTACTAACTGTGTTAGAAAAAAGGTGTTGTAGAAGAATATGAAATCTAGTAGGCAAACTGTACTGTATTGAACTAATTCTACAGTATATAAATGGGCAGTAGTTTTGTGAAGGTCTTAAGTTTTTTAACTGACTTCTAAAGATGCATGTTCTTAATTATAGATCCATACATTTTTTTATGTATCTTCAAGCCTTGCTCTGCACCAAATGAACTGATCGTAACAATTACTTTTTTTAAGAGGAAGTTCCTGTGTTGATCTCGTTGTAAGTTTTTCCCGGATAATTAAATATATTTTTTTTTTTTTTATGAAAAATTAATTGTCCACTAAAAACCTTAGGAAATATTTTTCTTTTCTTTTTTTTCTTCGCAATTACTTATTATTGAGTTATAATAGTGTAAGAGTCTGCAGTATGTCACTTATATTTAAAGTATTGTTATATAAGAATTAAAAACGATTATTTAGAAAACTTTGGAAAACCCACATTACAAAGAACCTATTTTATTTTTATGGTTGGTAGTAGTTTCTTTACATCATTTCTGTATGTTTGTATTCTTTAACAATAAACACAGTTAAAAATTAATAACACATTTCATATTCCAAAGAGTCTTAGCTCACATTCATTACAATCTCTTTTTGTCATATTTTTTTGATCTACTTTTCTTTTCTTTTTTTTTATAAAAATGTCTGTGTTTACCTTTGCTTTTGTAACAAAATAAAAAATGTGAAATAAGTTAAGTTAATAAATAAGTTTTTCTTAAATAAAGCAAACTTCTAAGAAAAAAAACAATATTAAAAATTAAGAAATAAGGATTTTTTTTAAGTCAACCTCAAATTAACAGTTAAAATTTAACAACTTTTAAATATAAGAAATTAAAAATATTTTTTTTGCCAGTTTTTTGTACAGTTAGTTTTAAGTGTTCTTTATCTAGAATTTTAAATTAAAATCTCAAGTTTTAAGATATATATATACCACCTTCGTTTTATGAAATGAGATGCAAAATAATAAGTAGCAAATATTTTAAACTAAGTGATTTTATAAGTACATTCGTAAGTTTTGATCTCGTTAAGTGTGATTAAATTTGTATATTTTAGTACTTTCTTGGTATATAATTATATAAGGGAAAGTATGTTAATAGGGACAAATTTTACACATCATGGTTTTTAAAGATCTTAATGTTTCATTAGTCCCTACTTTAATCAGAAACATTGGAAAAATTCTGGAAGAATAGAAAAATATATGTATGGATATGCCTGCACTTTGGCCTTTTTTTTCTTCTTATTCCCATTTAGAATGGACAGATGTAGATGAAATTAGGGGTTATGGTTTCTCTATACGGGAAGTTAATTGATACGATTTAATTGTATGATCACCTTGGATCTTGTATCTCTTTTATTCAAAGGGTAGGTAGATTTTTCACATAATCAAATGCTCGTAGATAGGTAAGATACTTTCTGATGGTATTTGGTCTTATTCAAACCAATATAAAGGAGACAAAAGAGAGTATTTTTTTTAATGCATCTAATTTTATTCAGGATGGATAAATGTAATTCTTTTTATTTTTTGCATCGATTATTGTTTTGTTTGATTTCTTCAGTTTGGATAAACTGATTTTTTATGAAATTTTATCACAATGACTTCTGAGATCAGGTCATTGACGCGATTTAATTGTACAGCGATTATAGCCTGGTCAGTGTGGTGTGGAAATACATTCATCGTGGGTCCTGTTTCTTAAAATTTCGCTCAAAGAGTAGAATAATTTTTTTACAAAATTCTTTACTTGCAAACAAACACACATATATTTAATGTTCCGCTTAATTTTTCTCTAAGTAGTAGTCTGTCTAAGACAAAGACCCTTTGTAGCATAATTGTGTAACTTTCCTTGACTTTGCTAGTAAAAATTGTGCGACTCTTTGCCGGCTTTTTTTCTTTTACCTGTCATTTAAAATAATTACTTTATTAATAAACCGAAAAGCATGTGAATATTTTTATTTAACACACTAATGTTAAGATATATTTCTTACAAATTATTTTCATTATAATCAGTAGTAATGTTTTTTAAAGTTATTACATCCTTTTATTCGTTCATAGAATAATAAGCTCTATTAATTTTAAAGTAAATTATTTATAATTATTTTATCACATTTCATTATGCTCTTTCACAAGTAGTCGTGTTCTGTTTGATCAAAAGCAATCATTTGTGTAGAACTGTATGTAGAATTCTTCAGGAGATTTCATTGTATGTATGTGTATATTTATATATAAACAATTTTTTTTTTGTTCGCTTAGATTATATAAATTAAATTAAAAGCACGGTTTTAATTTAATGTCACAATTAATTGTAAACAGTACTGTATCGATTGAAGCATGTTATTTGAAAATCTAAATTCTGTTTATGTTTATATTTCTGTGTATATTATTTTTATCTAAAAATATCAAATAATTTTTTTATCTTTGTTTGTCTTTGTTGTTTTTTTTTTATTAAATATTATTCTTATTATTGAGCGTTAGTTATTTTAAGATTGGTGTTAATTTGACTGGAGAGCTCTAGTGAGGGTGTTTGATCTGAGAAAAAGGTGTATTTTAGCAACTATCGGCTAACCAGTCTATATGATATGTTATGGGAACCAGGCAATATCTGATAGCAAATAATTGTTTATTGAAAATTTGTATTTTTTTAAGGAGGTCCAAAAAGATAGTATTGCAAAATTTATTTAACTTATAAATTTAGTTTTTTTTCTGTTTTTGCAGTATACTATTTTGAATATGTCTAATGTGAGGACTTGTTTTTAGACATATTATAAATGACACATACAGGTATCTAACAATCCATCTTTGTGTCTTGAAAACGTGTAATTTTTTAAGGGGATAAAAACATTTTTTTTTTTATCTTAATAGAAATAAGTAATTAAAAACCAGAAAATTCATATGCTAAGATCTTTTTTTATAAAACCTTAATAATCTTTTGAATCTTTTTATAAAACTTTAATAAAACTGTAATTACCAAATTAATGGTAATAAATAAAAAAAAAGTATGTATATCATTTGTTTAGATGAAACAAGTAATTTAAAAAAAATTTATATATATATATATATATATACAATGTGTGCTAATTAAAAACCTATTTTATTTTAAATTTATACATATTTAGTTATACATATTCCCTTCAATATACACCCCTCCTCTATCCCTACATGTGAATTTTCCATTGTTAGAAACAATGCTGGAAGTCTTCTATGAGCTGTTTCATGACACGTGCCGCTTTTTCTTTCACAGTTTAACTGTCTGAAATCTTGTTCCCTTAATGCAGATTTGACCTTGGGAAACAGATAAAAGTCAGATGGTGCCAGGTCATGCGAATAAGGCTGATGGTTTAACACTGGGATGTTATACTTGGCTAGAAACATCTTGACAGACAATGCACTTGCGGTGTGTTGTCCTGATGAAGGACACAAATGACCACATTTTTAGTCATTTTTTTTTTCACAGAGTTGAGCAAGGACCTTGAATAAAGACAAGAATAGTTAACCGACAGTTAGATCGGATCAGATTACCAAATTTTTTCAATATTTTTATCCGTTTTTGACATGGAAGGGCGACCCGGGCAAACATCATCTTCAACATCTTCTTGGCCATCTTGGAAACTCTTAAACCACTCAAAAACCTGTGCTTGTGATAAACATTCATTACCATATATTTTTTTATAAATAAGTTTCAGTAGCAGTTTTTCTAAGTTTCATATGAAATTTCATGACAATTCTTTGCTCTAATAAAACACTTATCATTTTTTTGTTTGATCATTTGATGTTCGTTTATCAATTTTTTTAAGTATTTAAAAATTTTGGCCTCTTTGGAAAGCCTTATGATATTTCTGTTGTATGTATTTTGGTCATGACAGTATAACTGGAAATGTGTTCATCAATTCTCTATCAATTAGGCAGACCGTTTGTGGCAAAGACAAAGAATAGAAAAATTATTAAAACTATATTGTGAAACAACCAGTTGATCAAGGTGTTAACTTAAAGAGGATTTTCATTGTGGTTTATGAATAGTAATTAAACATAAAGTTAATGATTTTAATGAGAAAATAGTGTTTAATTTCAAATAGATAAAAATGTAAGCTACCTCGGTCAATCTTTAAGGTTGGACTATAACAACTAGTATGGTGTTTGTTATCCAAACTGTAAACATTCAGCTTAGTTTTCACATGCAGAAGAAAATTTCCTTCTTCTAAATACAAGTTATTATTTTATGTTACTGGATGGTATTATGAATCACTTCTATATATTTTCTAATTCTGCTTTTTTCCTTTATAAATGATTAAGTATTTTGCCATAAAAAGAAATGTTATGGTACACTTTAAAATTTTTTTCTCAACAATTATTATAATTATGTCAATAAACAAATGCTAAATGATGAATTAACTAACACTGTAATTGTCTAACATCTAAAAATACTGATTAAGTTAATCTTTATTATTTAAAAAAAATTTAATTTAATATAAGTTTAAAAAAATTTTTATATAAGATTTTTAATAAAATTTAATTGGTTTAAAAATAATTTAACATAAAATTATAAGTGAATGAGTGGTATGTTAAGATGGATTGCAAGTTTATGATGTTTTTTGTAATATAAATATAAATGTATGCAGCTGATGATGTGAATCAAATTTGCAAAAGCACTTCTGTTTGTGTAATGAAATAAGGTAAGTCATCCTATTTCAATTATTCTGTACTTAGGGTTGCTCTATTGAATATAAATTAATATATTTAAATAATTAAATCAAATTAGATTTAAAAATGTAATAATGTTCAAAATATACATTGAGGTGATAAAGTTTCAAAAAATTGAATTTTGTGATTCAGTATTAACACCACAATATATCTTACAAATGCCATCTGCTGTTAGGTAATGAAGCAAGTTTTACGCTAAAAGGATAGTAGAATGATTCAAATTGTGGCTGTCAATTGTTACGTTGGCACGAAGCATCAAGATTTATTGTGCCACCTGTATCTTTTCCAAAGTTCTAGGTATGGATCATTTATCTGTGTGTTTTTCTCGGGCACATTTTTAATTTTAGATATTATATTTCTCATACCTTTTCTAATCATGCCTTTTTCTTGGTTTACCTCCTGTTTTTTTTCTATTTTTTCCCAAATTAAAATATTCATTTACTATTTTTTCTGTTCTTTCCAAAAAAAGATAAAAATGGTTGAAATTAGATGATATTATAACTTTCAATCAATACTTTACTCTCCCACATACCTATATTTTTGACATTGTTTGTTTTTTTACCTTAACATAATTTAAAAAAAAAAATCATTTTGTTTTTATTATCGCTTCTTAAATTACAGATGCCTCAACCCTTGGCAAAAATTACTAAAAGGTATTAATAAGACATACAAATAAGACATACTCAAATTTGAATGGCTCTTTCTTATTCTATATTATTCCTTTCATATCCTAAACTAATGAAATTACTTATTATGTCTGATGAATCTTGACCGATCAGTTTAAAATAATGAAAAAATGTTGTTTTCAAATACTGTATATTAATTAAATTTGTGAAAGTTCAGAACATAGAAACAGTTCAAGAAATGTGGAACATATGTCAAAATTGTAATAGAGCTTTTGTTCTTATTTATTTTTTAAATGGGTCGGTGTTCGATCACAATTAAGTTAGAAAGATGAAATTTGTAGCATTCAAAAAGTATCAGTATTAATGACGATTCGAACTTGGAACCTTTTGAATAAAAAACAGATGTTATCACACTTTCACAGAAGTTGGGAGGTGATATTATGAAATTTTATTAATTATTTGCATATTTTTAACTTATCCTTTCTGTTACAGGGATTTTGCATATGTCGCAAGAGATAGAACGACCAGAAAACACATGTGTCATGTATTCCGTTGCGATATACCGGCCCGTACAATCGCAAATACTTTACGAGATATTTGTAAAAAAATTATGATCGAAAGGAGTTTACAACAGAATCTTGCTAAACCTATCGATATCAGTAAGCAATATTTTATTTGTTTTGTTTAAAAAATTTTGCATTAAATATATGTAATATGGAAATAAAAACAAGCAAAAACTGTATTACACTTACTGTTTACGCTTGAATATAGGTACCGTTTTTTATGTTGGTAGATAAAGTTTGTATTATGAAAAAATTACCAATTCTTATCAGGACATAAACCCAGATATTCGCAGCACACATGTGAAGGATTTTTCAACTCAGAAATTTAAAATAAAACATAAGGGTTGAAACATAAATGGTAAAAGCTATAGTTAATAATTTCTTACAAATCATTTTTCTGTACTGAGTTGAAGCACTGTCTACCTCACTATTTCATCTGAGAAGTGGTACATTGACCTTTTCTTTTTTCTTTAGATTATTTTCTTAGTCTTTCTTATAGTTGTGACAAAGAAAAATACTGACAGGAGCTGGCTTCAGTTTAAAATTGAGTTTCAGTGGACATGCTCCTATGTGACAATGAATTTTTATTTGTTTATGATTAATTCAACATAAGCTTGAAGCTTGTGCATTGGAATACAGGGTATGAATTTTATAAATGAAAAATGAAACACCTTCCTAATGAAAGCAATGTGAGGTAATACTGCTTTGCTATAGAGGTTGGCAAAGTGGTTTAACTGTTAAAAAAGGTACAGGAAATCATTTTATTTCTCATTTTACCTAATGATTTTGGTTCAAGATCTTGTTACTCCTGAGATCGGCTATGTATTTTTCAGGAATGACTTAAGACATATTTGTCAGATCAGTTGTAGCTGTTATAATTATGCCACTCATATTTACAGACAACTGGAATTAAAGAAAGCTGGATTAAACTTCTTTCATGATAAATTGCTATCTGGATATTATTGTATTAGCTAATGATTTTAGATTATGTTTGTTGCTTAAAATTGCTGGTAATAAAAATATGAGACGTTTGTGAATGGAATATCAGTCAGATTAAAAAAAAAAAATTATAAATGGTATTACATGTTTTTTTTTTTTTTTAGTGTAAATCTCGTTTTAAAAATAGATGTTGCATAGATGTGTCAAGTTGCATAATTCAAACGGTGCTAATTTCTAAACATTGTTGCTTATATTTATATTTTTCAAAGGAGATATGGACATTCATTTAACTTTAATTACTGTCGATTAATTTTGCTCAAATTTTTATTTGTGTGGTAAAAATCATTCCTCAGCATTATATTACAGTCCAGGAGATGATGAATGCTGCCATCGCATCAACTGCTACTTTGTCTTGACATTCAAATAAAAAATCTAGATTCATCTCCGGTGATGATGCGATCAAATAATTCATTACCTTTGTTTTCATAGCGCCACAAAAATTCATGTGTTGAGTAAATTATTTTCCTCATACGTGCGTGTCAACATTTTCAACACCTATCTCACATTCAGTATTTTATAGCCCTATTTTTTGGTCGCAACTTCATAAATCAAAGAAAATTGTGATATGATGAAGCGCTGCTGGTTTTCTCAAAATTTTTCATCAATTTTTTCAATCAAATCATCCTGTTCACCAATAACGAGCCACTACATTCTTCATCATGAACATTCATTTGCTCTTCTCAAAATTAACAGTATCCACATCTTACTTTAGCATCTCTTATCATATCTGGTTCATAAATTTCACAAAATGCCTATAAATTTTAGCTACAGAATTGTTTTTTGCCATCAAAAATAGGACTTCTAGTAGTTACACTTAGTGAGATCGCAAATAGAAACTCTCATAAATGGATGAATATAAACAACTTACAAGAAAATTACTAAACTACCTTTGCTAACTGCTGACTTTTGATTGATATAACTGAGCTATGCAAGCACCATCTGTTTGTATCACATGTGTATATATGTTATAGGCCATATATAGGAAAATTCAAAATGGCCATTACTATAAAAACGCATCTTGTTTTTATTTTTTACCATTTACTTTGAGAATTCTGTGAACATTGATGGTTGTTTTTGTAGATTTTTACTTTTTAATCTGTTGGGATATTTCCTGTTAGTCCTTTGTTTCTAAGAACTAATTCTTGAATTTACTACTTCTGAAATTATCTGTGTAGACTGCATCACAATTTAAAATAAAGTTGTATTTAGTTGTTTGTACTTTTACATATTTAAACAAAGAAAACATGTCATACTTTACTGCTTTCATTTGTTTTGATAATTACTCCAGTACCTGCAAGTATTTTTCTAAAAAAAAATGTTTTTTTCTTTTTTTATGTTTATTAAAATACAATCAGTGATGGTACCACTAAGTTTAGAAGAGTTGAAATTTATTTGAAATAATCATGGTTCAGAAATCAATTGTAATTTTGGTAATGATGTTGAATTCAATGTCAGATGCATTCTTGCATTCCACGTAAATATAAATATTCTACAATATAAATGTAATTTTTTTCAGTTAATATAAAGTGTGTGCTTATGACATCATTTGCATCTGCAATTATGTTATAAAAATATTCTTATAATTTGGAAAAAAATAATAAATTCATATAAAATGGAAACAGAGTTAACTTTAATTATTTTTTTAAAGAGTTTTGAATCAGATTTTAAACGGGATAACATACTCCATTATTTAGTATCATTAACATTTGTGTAATTAACTTAAGTTCCAGTGTATTAATATAAGGATTATTTAAAATTAACTTTTAATTGTTTGATAAAATAATTTCTCTGTGAAGAACCATCCTGCTATATTACTTAATCTACTTATATCCATCCATGAGGTCATTATCTGCTTCAAAGTGTTGGGTACCCATTTCATATTGGTGAACAGACAGTAAACTCTCACTGCTGAGTCCGGGTTTTTTGATCAGTAAAAAATCTCCTACTTAGGAGAAATAAAGCCTTTGTGAAACGGGGTCCTGCATCTTAATGAAGAAATGTATTATTCATTCTTTACTGTAATGTTCTGGATTAATCTCTGAAGCTCATTCTTTCACAATAAACTTTTCATGTAAATGCATTCCAAGTACCTTAAAATTCTATCAATAAAATTAAAGGTTCCTTCCAATCCTAAAATATTGACGTTACAATTTATGATTCAGTAGTCCATATATAAATTTTGTTGATTTGTTTTGCAAGTGAGAATGGATTTATGTGTGCATACTTTATTAATTACTTAATCACAAATAAGTCATTGACACATGAAAAATGCTGGATCAATGGATCTGAATGCTTTAATCACACGGGTCAACATGATTTTTGTCTCATGAGTACCATAAGTGTATTTAATGCAGTTTTTTTATACAGTTTTCAAATATTTATTCAGAATTTCACCATCACACAGTTTTTGTGTTATTTTACTTTTTTGAAATATCTTAAAACGTTTTTTCATCCATTTGTCCATTGTCAAGTAAAAGCTCCTAAAGCATTATAATTATGATGGAACCAAATGAGCAAACTCAAAGGGTAGCGTTGCTACTGTTGTGCAGGTTCAGATGTGTATAGACATTTACAAAGGTGATCTGATGTAGCACACATTCATCAGAACAATGCCAATTGTGGAATAGTAAACCAGTAAACACGTCATAGTGTGTGCTTTATGTGTCAGACTTATTATATATTACGTATTTATAACTTTATTTCTTTTAATTAGTCGTTAATTACAAAATACCTAGTTTTTTAAATCATCTTAACAATTTTTGTTATATATGTGGTGAAGTGATGCTCAAGTCCCAAAGGAAAATCCTTACTCCATTAGTAAAAAAGTGTTATGAACTTTATTTTGGGTGTAAAGTGGGGACCAAACAAGGCCCTGGGCCCCACATATCTGTTATTTATCATGTTCCAGGCTTCTAACTGCATGGAAAAATGGCACATGCCATTTGCTATTCCTATGATTGGAGGGAATCCAAAGATCAGTTTAATGAATAGGATTAGATATACAATTGTCAACCTTAACAAATTGAACACGATTCTCTAGAAAAGATGAAATCCATTTAAGTAAGGGATCAGAAATTCCAAATGCATCAAGCCTTCTTAAGAGCAGACCAAGGTTCACTCTATCAAAGGAAGTAGTTAGAGTAAATAAACAGCATTCACTGTAAATTCAAGTTTTAGGTGAACATTATTGTATTTATTAAAGACAGCCAGATTCAAAAGTGTTTATCTGCCAGAAAGGAAACCATGTTGCTGAGGAATATTTACACAAATAAGGTGTAATAGTATTACAAATAACTTAGCAGAGGTATTACATTTAATAATTGAACAATAGTTATTAATATCAATAGGATTCCTTTTTTTTAAAAGTGGAATGACAAAGCAATCCTTCCAAATACCCATTAAAACTCCAATTTTTTAAGAAATATTGTACAATTTAGTTAAAAGTGGAGCAAAAAACAAAACATAATTTTTAACAAACAAAGGATGTGTATTATTAGGACCAGGTGCTGATTTAATTTTAAGATCCACGATCTTACAGATCTCATCCTCACCAAATTGAATCGAATTAAATTTATCATTAATGTTAAAGCTTACTTCAGTAGATGACAAATCAGTCGAAGTATAAACACTACCAAATTTCTTGGGAAACAATTCAGCAATATCTTGCAAGCAATCTGCTCTATCATTATTATAAAATATTGTACTAGGAAGAGATCCACTAGAGTCTAACAAGTTAGCAAATTTGAAAAAATAACTAGAATCATTTATACAGCATTTTCAAGATCAATGTAATACTTATTTTCATCACGTTTACAAAGTCGCTTACATAAAGATCTCTCCTTTCTAAATAACTCAAAATAATATTCAGAATTATACAATTATTGATACTTTTTCTTATTACTAATTGCAGTTTTAAGTTCCTTTGAGAACCACTTTGGATAAGTACCTGACACAAAGCGAATTTTTAGTACATGCTCAAGAATAATATTATTAACAAATGTATTTAATTCAGTAATATAATTATTAAAATTAATTTCATTGACATCAGTAGGTAAATCTTTATCAAAAAGGCTTAATTTACTACAAATAGAATTATAATCAGCATTTCAAATATATTAATAATCAGCATTATTTAATATTAGAAAAAACAAGATCCAGAATATTACTTCTAGCTTAACACATTCATTAAATTGAGACTATGTGTTATACAAAAGATAAAGCCGAATCTCTAACCTCAACATTACTATGATAACTCCAACGCTGATGATGCATTATCAGTTGATATACATTTGAAACCCAGAATATTAAAATCACCAACAATCAATAAATTCTCATAACCAACACTAGACACATGAGGAGCTAGTAAATTAGTAACATTAAAAAAAAACTATAATAATAATCAGATAGTGAATCAGGTGCAATAAAATAACTACCCAAAAGAACAAACTTACCATTATCTATGAAAATTTTTAAAAATACACATTCAAATGAGTTACCAATTAGTGTAATATTTTCAAAATTAAATTTTGTATCTACTGCAACTAAAACACCACCACCATGTTATTTAACACTCGTAAGAATTGATTATCACATCTGACTATATTGAATCTTTCTAATCCCAATTCACAATTTTTTAGTGTCCTCATCTAACCAGGTCTCCAATAAAACAATAATGTCATAATGTTCTAAAAATGTTACTCTCGCTCTAAAATCAGGTAATCTACCACGCATGCTTCTCACATTCTGGCAAAAAATTTTGAAGTGATAAGATGAATGGCCTAGTTATGACCCATATTCTTGTTCGGCATCTGAAGTTCAACATTAGAGGTTAAGTCAGCCTGGTGCGGTTTTTTACAGCTATATAGGGAATACGTCTACGATTTCCAATAAAGAGAGTATTCTTATCTTTACCATTTTCTTCTCTTAATCTCATTTCTTAATTGATTGTAGAAATCCAATTGTTTAGGTGTAGAATCTCCTTTTATCCATAAACTGCATTGCCAAGCAATCTTTTATTATGAAAAATCCAGTCAACATGTTCACTTTCTTTAAAACCAATTGTTAATTCTTCTTATCAGATTGGTTACTACCTAACCTTTTAACTACAATTTCATTGAGATTGAATGGCAAATTTAGACCACAATCCAAAAATAATTGTTTAATAACTGACAAATCTAAGTAATTAGGTCCTGGTTCCAGAAAACCGTAGATAATAATATTCTACTCTCTACAAATTCTATCATTTACTTCACTGATAATTTCTTCAGTCATTGAATCCAGATTTTCTTCCATTATACCAATTCTTCCTTCAACTGTATCAATTCTCTCCCCTGTAGAAGCAACATTCAATGTTAGAGCATCAAGCTTCTGAACAATAAGAGTAACAATTAATTGCCATAAGGGCTGCATAGATGTATCCAAATGAGCACCAGCTTTAGCCATTACGTGAAATGATTTATTAATATGTATAGTTTTTCTACTCAAAACCGAATTGCTACCCCTTTTACAGCATAAATTTCTATTACCAGCACTATTTAATGAAACACATTTTGCACAGCTCCTATGAAAAAATGCATGACACGACTTGTACAATTCATAAATATTCAAATTGCCACTTGTTTTTACAGGAAAAGCATTTATCCACATTCATGATTAAAACAAATAATCAATAACCCAAACAAAAAAATAGACATATAATACCACAAGAGAACATGCAAATTTTAATCTACCACGTGTTGAACTTTAGGTTAGAATTCTTAGGTTATCTATTATCCTGATAAATTAAAAAGAACAGCAGCTACTTCCCTAAATCACTTTCATATAATATTGCCGTATATGAATAATATCAAATAAGTATCATCAATCCATAAAAATAGTCAATTAATATTCACAAACATATGAGAACTTTTAATTTATATTAGCAAAGCTTCAATATGCAGTGTATGAATGGAATATTTGTGGTGATTTGAAGGTAATTGCACTTATTCTTGGTCTGCAGCTTGGTTACACAAAGTGCTGTTGTTTTTTGTGTGAATGGGATAGTAGTGACAGAAAAAACCATTTCATTAGAAAAGAATGACCTAAACACGAAACACTCATTCCTGAACAGAAAAATGTCTAACATGACCCATTGTGTAATCCTAAAAATGTGTATTTACCTCCATTACATATCAAACTAGGATTAATGAAGAATTTCATCAAGGCCATGGACAATACTCGTGGTTTCATGAACTTAAAACAGAAGTTTCCAAAAATTAGTGATTCAAAAAAAAAAAAGAAGGAATATTTGTGGGTCCACAAATATGTGATTTAAATGCATGATGAAAAGTTTGAGGAACTATTGAATCCACTGGAGATACCAGTTTGGCAAGCATTCAAAAATGTTACTTTTTTGGTAAATTGAAAGGCGGAAAATTACAATGATATTGTCAATGATCTTATAAAAATTTGGGTTACAATATGTCCGTAAAAGTACACTTTCTGCACTCACTCCTAGATTTCTTACTGGAAAATCTTGGCGCAGTGAGCAATGAGCACAGGGAACAATTTCATAAGGAGATTTCAGCTATAGAAAAGAGGTGTCAAGGCAAATGGAATCCTAATAAGCTGGTCGATTATTGTTGGGCCATCAAGAGGGATGCTCCACAGGCAAAATGTAGCAGAAAATTGTCATTTCTTACTTTCTAGGCGAGTTAAATGTTTGAATATAGTATATTTAAGAATGCAGAGAGTATTAAAATGTTTCAAATTATAAATGTCTGTCTCTCGGAAACCTTGCATGATGGGAAAAAACCAATATGATATTTGAATCCAGGAAAAAAATACTATCAGAATCACATATTTTTCTTTCCGAGACAAAAAAAATTATTTTTTTGTTTCCCAGTGTCATCTGTTCACTAAATAAATAAAAAATTACACTGAGGTTCTCATATTGGGAAACAGCAACGATAGGATTTATATTTCATGAATCATTACTGTATAGTACTGAACAGAATGGGTAGCAAAAGAGAGTTTAACAAAGATTACTTAGCTATTCCATGAACAGTACCGTATCACCATGGTAACCAATTTATTTTCAACATCCAGCTGGAATTCAGCTATGGAGTAGCCCTCATACCTTATAAAATAAGACATTATGTATTCATCTGTTTATTTAAATGATTAAAATAATGAAATGTTACATTATACTATTTCAGATGGTTGTGGGACAAATGGCAGAGCTGGTCTCGCAACTCGTCCTACCAACCTACCAACAGAGCATCGCAGATTTCATCATAGAAATGGCCAGACTCTAGTCAGTGAGTATAAAAACAAATGCATTTGTTCTCTTAATTTCTTTTAATATCTTTATGTATAAAATAACTAATTGTAATATATTAATTGCATATACCCTAAAAGAACAAAATGTGTCCCTGAAGGGATAATTCACACGTACAGTCCTCATGTATAATCATATATATTTTTCTAAAGTCAATACTTATAAGACCCATATTCTTCTGTACCAATATATTATAGTTTTTATAATCAAAAACCAACTTGAACAGTCCAAGTGCAGAATTACAAAGTAAATGAAATGACACTTACCTTATTTTTTTTGTCTTTATTCCAATAGCACTTAGTGGGATCCCACATCATCAGTTGTATATAAATTACATAAAATTGCATATCAAAACATAACAAATTGAAAGATTAAAATTAAAATTACTATCATATAAAGAAAACATGAAGTCAATTAAATAAAATAATTACATATATTTAAATGACGTCAATTAAGAATTAAAAATTAAAAGTAAAATAATTGTAAGATTTGTACCATGTAACCATGTTCATGTATATACCATGCATATACTGGTTTAAATTTACTTTTATCATAAATATTTATATTTTCAACTACATTATCAGTGTATAAATATTTTAAATATACGTTGTCAATTTTTTGTGTATCATTTACAGGTATAAGAGTTGCGGTATTATTAATTTTTGAAATTTTTTTTTTGTGTATATTATCAATTAAAGAAGCATTATAACCATTATGTTTAGCAATTTGTTTTATAATATTTATTTCTTTGTTTAATTTACTTTTATTTTTATTATATTTGTGTGATTAATATCTCTATTAACTATGCGAGTAAATGTACTAATTTTGTGTGACCACAGATGATTTTAATTTCAATATATATGGGTATTTCAATATATGTGGGTTTCCTATATACTAACATTATAAATTGATTATTTTTGTTAATTTTTATACTATCATGTAAAGTAAATGTCAAACTGTTAGAATATGAATTAATTTTATTCAAAATTATTAAATGTTCCTTGGATATAATGGGATTATAAACTACAAAAACATCTTCAGCATACCTAGTCCATAATAGGATATCATGTGTATGAGTAATGGCGTAAATAATTTTACCTTCAAAATCCTGTAAATAAATCTTGGATATAATAGCTGATAATGGAAAACCCATTGGTAAAGTATTTTCCTGAATATAATATTTATCATTAAGTTTAAAGTAATTTTGTTGGCAAATATTTCTAACAATAGTAATAATATTATCACCAAACAACTCTTGCATTATCGTATATTAATTTGTTTTTATTATTTGAACTGTTTTATCTATGGGTATGCTAGGATACATATTATTAATATCGTAACTTACCATCGTAGTTTTTTCTCCAATTCTTAAATCTTTTAATTTATTTACAAATTCAAATCCATTTTTTATATTGTATTTATAATCCAAATTCATTTTTATCCTAAGTATTTTATCTATTGTTTTTTATATAATATACGATAGAGCAGTTGTGAACTCTATCAAAGGTCACATAGGTATACCATAATGGGAGTCCCATTAATTGTGTTGCACTTGGTTCAAATGGGTATAATCTAGAATGATATTTTAAGTTAACTTTATAATTAAAAATATTACGGTATTTTTTTATGAAACATTTAGTTATTTTTAGAAATTTATTAGTGGGGTCATTTATTTCTTTGAAATTATTTTCTAATACATACTGTTTCATCAGATTATTATATTTTTCGGTATACATAATGACAGGAATCTTGGTTTTATCCAATTTTAAGATAATGTCATTTTATTCTTATTTAATTTATTTTTTAATTGTGAATTACTTTTTTATTAATTTTTTTTGGAAACTGGTTCGCAAGGAAAATTTTTATTTTTAATTTTATGAATTTTACTGCTAATGGTGTTATGTAATTGTTCTTTGTTGTCAGGATTTACTTTATTAGTATTGATTTCAAAATCAATTACTGTATTTCTAATAACATTATTCATATCACCATCATTCAAATTAAATTTAAATACATTATAAACTTTTCCTTATCAAGGTCAACATTAGTAAAATTAACCAAAAAGACAATTACTATTAAATAATTTTGAATTTAAATATCCATCTTTGAAATGTAAACCATTATGGGTATCATTTGCCACAACAGCCCCTTACAACCCACAATCGTTTAAACCTCTGTTATTACTATTATTATTTATAGTTTTTATCAAATTATTAATTTTTTTTTTATTTTCAACATGTTTGGATTCATTTAAGAATTTAAATGTTAGTCTTCATCAAATTAAATACATAATTAAACATACAACTCCCAAAACCTGTACTAACTTAACTAACCTAATTTTAATTTTTAATTGACGTCATATTTAAATATGTAATTATTTTGTTTAATAGACTTCATGTTTTCTATATATGATAGTAATTTTAATTTTTTTCTAAAAAAAAAAAGTTGTTCACATCAAATTACATATTACACATAAATATAAAATAATAAAAACAGTTTTTATTTTTTATAAAAAACAACAAAAAGTTTGTTACAATTTCATTGTTGGATTTTTTAAATATGAGTTATAAAAAAATCAATGATTCAAAGTTAAAAATTGAAATTAAAATTAAACATTAATTTTTATATATTATATTTAAAAATTAAAATTAAAGATTTAACATTAAAAATTAAAAATTACATTTATAGAAATACGTTAATTGATAAAAATTAAAATAAAATTAAACTAAAAAATAAATAGTATTCTATTTAAACTATTTATTTTCTAGTTTAATTTTATTTTAAACATACACATTTGGTCTAGCTAGCCAATGTTACATTAATGTAACAACCACTTGTATATTTATTTTATTTAAACTATTTATTTTTTAGTTTATTTTTATTTTTATTTTATCAATTGACGTCGTACTTCTATATATGTAATTTTTAACTTTTAATTTTTAGAATTTTTAAACATATACAGTGGTTCCCAAACTTTCCCGAGTTATGGCGCCCTATGTCAATTAAAATTTTTTTATGGTGCCCTACCTTAAGTAAAACTATGACTATTCATATATAAGTAAGAGATAAAAATTAATAAAACTCTTGTATCTCATTATTTTTTTACTTTATTAACATTAAATTAATAATTATAAATGTCTTGTTTCAATTAATTATGAAGCTTTTACAATATTTTGCTGCGGCCCTGTGAAGAGACTGAGGCTGCCCGGGGCACTGCAGCACACAGTTTGGGAATCATTGATATAATATATAAAAAATAATGTTTAATTTCAGTTTTTAATTTTGAATCATTGATATCTATAACTCCTATTTAAAAAATCTCTTAATGCAATTTTAATAAAGTTTTTATTGTTTTTTATTTAAAATAAAAAAAATTTCTATTATTTTATAATATTTATGTGTAATATGTCATTTTTGCATGTAATATTGCAAAATTTTTGGGATGGAGTTACGATTTAAAAAAAAAAAATTGTAGATTTGTTATTCTTTAATCATTAATAAATGTGCTTAAGAAAAATATGACCTTAATCAGGAAAATTTTCGAGATACTGAGGGTGACTTTGCTATACAACCTCACCTCCTTGATCTTTTAAGTTGAAAGGCATTATTGCCCTATATGTAGAAGTAATCTGATCATCTTTGGTCAAAATCGGTCCAGTAGTTCTGAAATATAAGGTCAACACTAAACACACATATATAGATATGAACAGTGACATTCAGAAAATTTCCATCCTGGTTTTTTTTGGGTTCCTTAGGTGTCAAAATTCGGTGAAAACCGCACATGGCCAAATTGGACCAATTACAATACCTTTGCTTCTAGACTGTAGCTCTGCTATAGCACTAACCAGAAAGGAAAGTAAAAATTTACTGTATACAAAAGTTACACACTTAAATTACTTTTAACATAGTCTTTACCCAAATTCAAGCACTTCTTGTATCATGGCACCAGTTTTTCTATTACTTCTTAAACCAATGGCATTGAAGTACCATTTTCATTCATCAATTCCATCCATGAGTTCATCACTGCTTTTGAAGTTGTAAGTTGCCACCCTATTCCTCAATTTTGTGAACATATAAAGATCAGATTGTACCAAATCAGGCCTGTAAGGAGATGGTAAAAAATCTGCCGCTTAAGCTCGTTTGATACACCTTTACTGCTAACAATCATGTGAAGTCATGCATTGTGTTGGAAAAAAACAATTCCCATCATTAGCATCTGTTACCATTTATCATGTATTACTCTCCTAAGCTTTGTCAGTGTTTTACCATAAATGTTTGTGGTTATTGTCATACACAGGTTCATAAATTCTACTAACAAGATTACTTTATGATCATAAAACACTGTAGTCATCAGTGTTTTCTTAGAATCGGTTTTTTTTAATTTTTTGGGTTTGATCGGCGAGCATGTGCATCTACCGTTTGGATTGTTATTTTGTCTCAGAATTGATAAATCGAATGTGTCTCAGCCCCAGTTAAAGTACTGTCAAGAAATTCATTTCCTTTATTCTGGTATCGCTGGAGAAAAGTCAATGCTACTCCCATTCTTTTCATTTTATGGGCATTTGTTAGTCTTTACCCGTCATATACAGTACTTGCAAAAACCCAATCTGTCTGTAACAATTCTGTAAAGAATGAACCCTGAAATTTGAGGAAAATGTTCATTAATTTCAGTAATTATGAAGCAGCAGTTATCACAAATCGCATTTTCAGTTTTTTCAACAAGTTCATCACCCACAATGGAATGTTATCCTTTTTCTTCCATCATGCACATTAGTTCACTTTTCCCTGAATTTCCTGTACCTTTCTGTCATAGAACTGTCACTCATTACATTATTATCATAAATTACGTGCAGCTAATACTGCATCTTGGCTGCAGATGTTCCGTTTGTTTTGCAAAAAAAATTCAATAATGATACTTACCTCACAAGTAGTAGGAATCACAATAATCGCCTCTACGTTTCACCATGTAGAGTAGTACAGAACGAAATGATGACTGACTGTATGTGTAACAATATTTAAGCTTATCTGATTCATTTGATTCATTCACTTTGTTGCTATAGAATATTTTTGAACTATTGACATTGGATTTTCTATTCCTTTTAAATAATAATAATCTTTGGCTGTAGATACAGATGTCTCATCTATGAAGTAGGTGACAGTAATTGATGATAATGTAAATTTAAAACAGAATTGTTTTAAAGATTATAAAAATTTTAATCAGTGCAAAAATAATATTACTCATTATACATATTCTTATTATACATTAATAATAATATTAGCAATGTAACCACTGTTTCCAGGTAAACCAAACATCACTAATCGATTACTTTCAAGGAGGTACTTGCATCGTACCCCTGTGTTTGTTTTTCAGATCCATTTTTTTTATTTGTTTAAATAAGTTGCTATAGAGAATAACAATAAAAAAGTAATGTTAACCAAAAAAACCACTGTAAGATTAGGATTACCTATAATAGTTTACTGAGAAAGGTACTAATCTGTAAGAAGTAGGAGAATGGTCTGAGATAAACAATAAATTAAAGATATTGTAAAACGTAAGACTTTGTGTAACATAAGTATATGATTAGCCACTACGAGAAAGACTAGAAATTGTTTATAGCAAGACTGGAGGAGAAGAATCTTTTAAAAACAGGACCCTTGTGATGAAAATTGCTCTCTCTATTCTTCTTCACTCCATTTGTAAGAAAGATAGCATAACTGTTTTGAAACAGGAAATTTTCAAAAAAATGATTACTTCTACATAAATCCACCTAACAGATAAGCAGCAAAAGTTTGTAAAAAAATTGAAAAAAACATTTGGTTATTAACAAACAAAATGCAAAAAGGCTGGGTTAAAGTTGGTCATCTGCTCTGTAAATAATTAGAACATCAAAGACTGAAGATATATCTATTGTATTCTGAATTTTATTCGATCTTAGCATGAGAACCTATATTTTATATGGCTGTTCTTATTGAAAAATAAATGCCTGTTAACAGTCAGGAAAGTAATCCTAATTATCTGTAAGCAACCCTCTGATATGATAGTAAGATTTTTCAATAGTAAGAATTACAAAACCAAACTAAATGCTTAACTGAAGGTTATTTTTTTTATTTATCTATGCCATTTCAAATATTTTGTATAAACTTAGAAACAGCTACATCAGTAGATGATCTTTTTCTAAAATCATGCTGAAAGTATGCTTTACTCTCTATCTGTAATTATTTTTAAAAAACAAAAATTAAAATACTGTTAATATTGATTTAAAAAACTTATACTGAGCGAAAAATACTTGAAACTCATACCATGCAGAAAAAAAGGTAGTATATTATTACTATTTGAATCATGATGTGAAATCATTTTTTGACATGTTAAAAAGAATGAAAATAATTAATAAAATTGTTTTTTTATTTTTGTTGATGTAGCAGAATCTTTTCCTACTCCGATGGAAGAGCCAAGAAAAGTTTTAAGAGCAGAATACCTTGGACAGACTCAAGTTCAACGCGCTACCGGCATGGATGTCTTGAATGAAGCTATTGACCAGTTAGTTACTACTGTACCACATGATCAGTGGCGACCGGTTACCGTTGCTGTCGCTCCATCTATGATCACAATACTGCAACCTGATGTATGTCTCTTATGATTTTATTAGTATTAATAATATAAATAAATAATTATATTTTTTAATCGATCATTAAATTTTTTAAAGATGTTTTCTTTAAAAATATGGTACATGATATACGCTTTCTTTATATTATTGATTAAGACAGATAGAAAATAATGCTTATAAAAAAGAAGCATTTAAATTTTATTGTATAAAAATATTAATTTATACGAGCATTCAAATTTTTTGAGTTTAGTGTTTGAAGTTATTATGGTCATATTTATTATTCAGAAACTTTAAATATAAACAATGTTTCAAGAAGATATTATGTAATTATTTAATTTTTTAAAGTTTAGATAATTAATTTTTTTTAAAATGGAACTGACATCAAAATTCGCTAAAAAGTAAGAAGTAATTTTATCCAAATAATTAATTTCTTAGAAGCTTTTTAAATCAGTGCCTGCTTCTACAAAATTAATTTCTAGATATAATATAAATTTGTTCTGTAATACTATATACGAATACTTCATAAAAACCAGTACCAATATCATATCAAAGGAATCCATATTTAGTTTTAGAAAGTTAATAAAATGTGATGATTAAACAGTAGATGTAAAAATGAAAGATGAAGGTGGTTGTACCCATTACACCAGTAAGTACAACATTTCAAACTATTAAAGGATGTGGAGATGTAGAAAGACATACGCTATTTTAATTTTAAGTTGGGCTGTAACAGTGCACAAATTGCAAAGTACAACATTAAATAAAGCTTTAGTAGATATGGTGAAAAAATATTTTGCAAAAGGACAAAATGTATGTTGCTCAAGTCGAGCCAGAAGCTCAGATAGTTTAGCTTAGTTATCTGACCTTGCAAGAGACCACGAAAAGACCATGTAATGTCACACATGTATATAGAATTACAAGATTCCCAATATCCATATCAATGCTGTATATTATATATAATGTATATATATGTATATATATAATGTTGGGTCTGAAAGGTTTAAGATGAGATATATTGATTATTTTATGATTTTTCTTAACAGTGCTACATATCTTGTGCAGAGACTAACATTACTTCCCCTACAGAAGACCATGTGACATCATTTTATGTGATGCATATATACAGAGTATCAGGATTTCCACTGTTCCAATCTACTCTGTCACATGGCAAAAAAATTTTTATTGTTAATTTTCCGAACAATGTTTCGTCTAAGAAATTTTTTCAATATCATAATAATTGCAAAAAGCAGCTACATTGATTGCTACAAGATTTATTTCAATCGGGTTACTAAGTAAAATGTTATGCGCAAGCATAAAAAAACATATACAGGTCAAATATATAATCTCCATTTTTTAAGTATGTTAAAAATGTATGAAACAGGAACAATCAAAGTATATTCATTTTTTGTTCCTTTTAAAAAAAATTCTATGCAGAAACTTCTGTATGCTGAAAAACCATTAGGTTATGATTAAATCTTATTGAAGTATTTCAGTTTATTGATTAAATTTTCCCATTTTTTTTTTTTTTTCACTTATACAAATAATAAAATGATAAAAAATGTGCCTTTTTTGTTTTCAAAATGATTTTTTTCTCCAAATTAATAAATGTATTTGAAGTACAAAATAGAAACATTAGTTTTCACAGTTATAAATTTTTGAAAAAATATTTTATTAGTGTCAATTATTAAATTGTAAAGTAAGTAGAAGACAGTCCTTATGATGAATTTAATTAATTATTTGGATTAATAAATTTAAAATAATTTGATTTCAGTTTTTTTATTGAAACTTGTTTCTATGTTCTTATTTAAGACTTCTAATTTTATAAAATTAAATGAATTTTACATATCTAACAAAAAAATTTATTATCTTAGTAAGTTTCCATTGATGATCTGGCAACAGGTTGCGATACAAGTTTAAACAAGTGTGAAGTAAAAAGAAAGTTCACTGACATGTCTAATATTTATATTTGTCTGAAGTGGTGATAAAGCATGTAAGGAAGGCCTAGTAAAATTTTGCTGACCACTTTGTATAAAAGCCCTTGGAATGCAGAAAAAATACCCTACTGAAAGCCAAAAAATTTAAGAACATTTACTCGCTCAGAAAATACTCATATCAAAATATTTGATGCTGTCAATAAATTTAATTACGGCAAAAGTTAAATGCGAAGGTAGTTAAAACAGATGGGATAGAAAACTAGCAAATCCTATTGGAAGAACCTAGCAAATGGAATAAAAATACTTCATAGTGAGAGAATTACAAAGATTTAAGTTGAAAAAAAAATAACAGAGTTAAGTTGTGGAAAAAATAATAATGAGGGAGAATTAGTAAGGCTGGAGGATTAGTATGAGAAAAAAGGAAGGTGCATACAACCCTGCAAGTGCACCGGGACAATTTTAAATTTTGAATACCAGAAAATTTTTATTATAAATTTTTGGTCCTTATTTCTTCCAAATTTAGTTTTTTCCACCTCATGTTCTTTTTTCAGCTACTTTTTACAATATCTGAGTGAAACTTTAAGGATACATTTATTAGGTCAAAATAAAAGTTAACGTGTTCAAAAAATCTTACTTTAAAGAATAGAACCAAGGTATCTTGATTTATTGCTAAGAAAAAGATTCAAACGTTAGCATGTAAAGGATAGAGCACAGCGATTCCATAAACTAAAATAGTGTTACAGAATTTAGAAACAACCATATGTTTGAAAGTTGTCTGTTGAAATGAAAAGAGCCAAATCATTTTGGGTAGTTCACTGACCATAACATGGCCAACTAATAAATTAGACAGCGGCTAATTAAAATTTCATTAATAGAAAATAGTATTTCTATCATTAGAAAATAGCTACTTAAAAAAAAAAAAATCACCGCTAGAATAAAGATTGCTATACTCTGTTGAATTGCACTCTTTTCTATATTCTTCTGAATTTTGTTAATTTAATTGTTGCAGTCACAGTACATTGTTATGATATTTTATTAATCTAAACTTCAAAAAAGTCGCACAATGTCTTCTTATGAGAGAATATAATATAAAAATAAATGTGAAGAAAAGAAAAGTAATGAAAAAACAATACTATAAGCAGTAAACTGATGAATATCTAAATAATAAAAAAAAAGAATTGAATAGTAAATCATAAGGATGCAAAAGTGAACTTGAAAAGAGTATAGCGAAAGTTAAGGAAACATTTAATTGAAAGAAATAATTACGTAATACGATAGGATTTAATTTGAAGAAGTATATATTCACATGCAGTGCATGCACATTTAGAGTGTACTTCGATATGAAACATTGATATAGAGAAAGTAAGGTTCTAATCATTTAAACTGTAAGCATTGAGGAGATCGGACGGACTAGTTAAAAATTATGAAATAATGAGAATGACTGAGAGTAGAAGCTTAGTTGCTAGAATTCACCATGGGAAAGTCAACTGGCATATCATCAAAGAGGAAGGAGTAATTAAAACAATGCTAGAAGGATCACTTGAAAATGCAAAAAAGAGAAGACAGGAAAAATGGAAATTATACATGATTGAAAGTAAACAGGAGTTATCTGGATCTTACAAGTTCAGCTACGAGATGTGTTTTTTATGTAAGGGTCATTTTCAATTTGCCACCATTAGATTCAGTGGAAATTGATGGTGCTAGTATAACACGTTATCAACGAACATCTTATAGCAAAAATAGGTTAACGTCATCTGCATTAGTCACTGTGTATATTGGATCAAATGAATGCTACAACAAATAATCCTGCAAGTTGTGAAGTGCGATCAGTAATTTGTTTCCTATTGGCGAAAAACAAATCTGCTGCTGAAATTTATAGAGAAATTGTCTATGTTTACAGACCCATTGTTATGCACAATGGTAGAATACGCCAATGGTGTTGTTTGTTTTGTGGACAAAGAACATAGCGGTCACCTGATTGTCATCGCAAGTGAATTGACTGAAAATGTGAATGCAAAAATCCATGAAATCAGAATCAATTATCGATGGAATTTCCTTTTTTTTCTATCAGAAATTTACATTTTAACTGAAAAAATGGGTTACAGAAAGTTGTGTTCCAGACAAGTACTAAAAATATTAACAAACACATAGAAGAACACCAGGCTGCAGCTCAAACATTTTTGAAGCACTACTAAAATGAAGCTGATGATTTATGGAAACACGTTGTGACCGGTGATGAAACGTGGATATCTTATTGAAATAAGTTCAATGAAAAAGCTTATGGTTACGGTTTTTTTGGGATGCCAAGGGGAAATTGACGATTGAATTTTTTGAACATGGAAGAACTGTTAATGTCGATACGTACTGTGAAACTCTTCCAAAACTTAGATGTTCGATTCAAAACAAAAGGCGCTGGAAGCTAACCGAGATTTTGTTTCTCCACGATAACAAATGACAAACAAAACCACAGAACAAGTGTGACCATTTCAATGGGAAATCTTCAAACATCCGCCTTATAGTCCAGATCTTACATCGAGTAATTGCACCAGATGTTATTTAGCGAAGAATTTACAAGAGAACCAGGATGTTTCCTCCTTACACGAGTTTAAGTTTATTTTATAACAAGTCATAGTAGTACTTGATGTTGATTGTACACTGTTGTTCTTCCAAATAATTGTAATAAATTAGGCATTTATAGTCTCAAAACACCATTAGAATTACTTTACCAGCTTATGCATAGGTTTTGAATTTTTCTAGCTAGTGTGTTCAGATGTTTTCATTCCGTACTCTGATGTTTGGAATCTGGCTAAACACGATAAACCCCAAGTTTGATCGCAAAGTAGTATACGATCTAATAAGCATTACCTTCCACTAAAGATCATCATTTAAGTTCCGTATGTGATTTTGAGTCTATGTTTTGTGATAATTCAACTATCATAGATAATGGAATGAACAGTACATATACTCGCACTACAAATTTCAGCAATTTTCCAAATTATTATGCATCTATATTTGCAAATAATATCATTAATGTGATTTTGCACCACATCGTCACTCTTTTGATACTATGAAAATCAGTAACACTTGTTTTGCCTGATTTAAACTCTTCAATCCATTTATAAAAATTTCCATGGTTTATCCACTTTTACCTTACTGTTTTAACATTCAAAAGGAATTTCCATTTTACACCTTTAAAAAATTAAACCCTTATTGCAAAATGCTATTCTTTCGTGCTACATAATTCAAATGAAACTGATATTTTGAAATTAACAAAAGAATTTGTGATAATAATAATTTTTTTTTTGTACAGCTGATATTTTCTCATCAGGGATGCAAACTTGAATTTCAAACGATTTCAGTTTATTCTGTTTTTTAGTTATTCTGTTATTTCCATTTATCTCTTTAATTATCGAATGAGCCTCATAATTTTGCATGTGTAAGATTTTTTTAAAATTTCTTCATTAGAAGATGATTAAGATAAGATTAAGATACTTAATGGTTATTTTTACTCATATTAGAATTCATTACAACAGTAATTAAATTGGAATAAATTACATTTTCTTATTTTTCTTTAGGTTAATTATATGAGAATTTGTAATTATAATTATTTAATTTGTGTGATTTGTGTTTAATGTAGGAAGAAAATAAGATTGTAGCAGAATGCAGAGTACGTTATTTATCATTCTTAGGAATTGGACGTAATGTTAAACAGTGTGCATTTGTAATGCATACAGCACAAGATCTATTTATAGCCCATGTATTTCATTGTGAACCATCTTCTGGTGCTCTCTGTAAAACTGTTGAGGCTGCCTGCAAGGTAATATTTTACAGTTTGGATTTGATTATTTAAAATAATCTACACATTGTAGTTTTAGCACCCTGATCTTTTTTGTCTATGAAACTGGAAAAAATTAAAAACAATATTATTTATTTATTATTTAGTTTTCTGTGCAGATTTTTTGAAATCATCTTTATTTGTATAAAAAAAAGTAGTTTTTATCACTGATAATACTGATAAACATAATTTTTGTTTCCTAACATGTGATACATGGTTTTAATCTTTTTTTGATGCTGGAAACAAATATGAACTCAGAATCTTTCTATCACCACCATTTTTGAAAAATTTTAAAATTTTAATTAAAGGATTTTTTTTCATTTGTCAATATCTAGTTAGCATTTTAAGCTCCTGTATAGTATTTTGTACTAGACAAATACTAGACAAAGAATTAAATCATATAATAGTCACATATTTTGTTATCATATCCAATACTGAAGAGTGAGCCTTTATGAACAAGATTAATCATGTGTGTGCAGGTCAAAACATGTAGCTGAAAACACAGCTGAGTTGTTTGTATTAAGCAATGGATTTAGGAATGAATTAATTTTGTTCAGTCTTATTGCTGTCTTAAGTTTGTTAACAGTGCAGTTTCATAATGCCTCGAAATTGTGTAAATTATGCGGATGCCTTTTGTTATGTATGTGGTGAGTTTACTATAAAATCAGACAGAAAAACATTACACCTTTAGTTAAAAACAACATATCATTTGTACTTTCTGTGTAAAATTGGTGATCAGGATAAGACATGGGCTCAAAGAGATGGCTGAAAGGTACACGGAAGGTTTTGCCATTTGGTGTACCTACGGTTTGACGTGAACCAAAGGATCATGTAACCGATTGTTACTTTTGTATAACAAGTGTGTCTGGAATTTCTAAAAAATCTAAACGTACTGTAAAGTATCCTTCATTGTAATCGGCAATCAGGCCTGTACCTCACAGTGAAATTATTCCAGTTCTGAGCCACCTGTATGTTTCAAAAACAGCGTTGAAGAATCAGGCAGTACTGAAGAAGAAAACAATGATTTTGATTTTGAATTATCTTCCAGTAAGAAGCCACATCTTATATCACAAGGTGAATTAAATGATTTGGTTAGGGATTTAAATTTATCAAACAATCAAGCTGAACTGTTAGGATCAAAACTGCAAGGTTGGAATTTGCTTTAAAAAAATACAAAAATTTTGGGCTTTCGAAGCCGACAAAAAGAACTTTCTCAGTACTTTATTGATGAAAATAACTTGGTCTATTGCTCAAATATTGTGAGCTTATGTTGCACTTAGGACAAGTTCATAAACCTAATTATTGACGCCTTTTCATAGATTCATCCAAGCATAGTTTTAAAGTGGTTTCACTACACCATGGTAATATATAGCCTTCGATACCAATCACTTTTGGTATTAATTTGAAAGAGACATACGATGTGATGAAAGACATTCTTGAAATAATAAATTATAAATTAAAAAATAAAAATAAATAAATAAATAATAAAACACATACCTGGAACATACGTGGTGATTTGAAAGTTATAGCTATTTTGTTAGGCATGCAGTTTGGCTGTACTAAGTACATGTGTTTTCCAAACACATGTATTTGGTGCATGTGTATACGAAATGGGAAATATATTATTCATGAGCCCTTAGTTGAACCCAAAAAAATATTTTTACCTCCTCTCCATATCAAGCTAGGACTAATGAAAAATTTTGTAAAAGCAATGAAGAAGGATAGTGCCAGATTTTTGTACATTAGGCAGAAATTTCCAAATGTAAATGTAGGAAAAATTAAAGAAGGAATATTTATTCGTCCTCAAGTAAGAGAGTTGGCCAAAGATGATGTATTTAACTCTGTAGAATAATGTTAAATAATTCATCATCTGTAATGAAGTGTTAAATAATGTAGAAAGTGCAGCTTGGGCTTCACTTAAAGATGTTTGCAAAAATTTTCTTGTCAAACAAAAATCCAACAATTACAACATTATTGTTAATCAACTTCATACAGAGCTACGGGGTGAAATATGTCTTTGAAAATACATTTCTTCACTGACATCTGAATTTTTAACTGGACAACCTCAGAGACAAGTGACAAACACGGTCAATGTTTCCACCAAGACATTTCAGTGATGGAAAGCTGTATAAAGGAAAATGGAAATGAAAATGAAATTTACCGTATTAATTGTTAATAATCAATTTTCACAGTATCTTCAGTTTGTATTGAATTCTACAACTACATGAAAACATAGTCATTTTATATATCAAATTTAAAAAATTTTACAAACAAATTTTGACAAATTATAAAATGAATATGTTTTAATGTTTCGTATGCTAATTCCGGCTCTATACAGTCTACTGTAAATGCACAGAGAGATATTGATGGCCATATACACTACCTTAACTTATCCACAAAGCATTAATTTATTTCTTCAATACAAAATCTCTTTAGTAAAATTATCACTAGATGTCATTCGAGTTCTACTTTGGATCTTGCAATCACTTTAGAGTATTTTAATCAATTGTTGGGCTATCGTTTTCAGAATAACCTCAATATTCTAGTGAAAGGTTACATGTCATCTTTACATAAGGTGTTTCATTGTGTTATAAAACCGCATAATTTTTAATATATTTCCAACAATAATTTTTAAAAGATCTCTTTATAAATTCTTTCTATACATTTTGTATTGTTCCTAAACATCAGACTGTATTCAGTAGTAAATAAACAATGGATAGGCCTGTTGTTCAGGTTATTCTAATTTGAAAAATGATGCTAAAGCTATCTTGTCTATGCTGAATGATGATAGTGATGATATTGAAGTTGATTATGCGGCTATGTTATGGAATGAAAGTTCTGAAAGTGAAAATGAAATGTATTAAATGAAATTTAATTATCATTAAATGAAACATTAAGTACATCACAAATCAATATATCCATTGATAACTGGACTGAAGTCAGTGAAATTGATAATGGTCCATTACTGGCTCCAATTATTATTAATGATAATCCAGGTCCTGTTTTAACAATAAATTTCAATTGTGAAACTGATTCAGTTCACTATTTGCAGTTATTTTTTGATAATCAGCTCAACCAAATCTGTAAAAAAAAAAAACTGTTTATACGCTAAGAAAAAGAAATCACTAGTTACATCTCCTACCTCTAGGATTTTAGCGAGGAAAGATATATATATATCTTTATATGAGATAATTTTTTTTTTTTTTTTATGTAATGATAAATATGGGCCTAATCAACTCAATGGGAGACTAGAATGATTTTTTCTCTGATGTGTTTCGGCTGGATGAGTTCTTCAGATTATTTTGGAACTTGCATTCTAACCATGAAGAGGGTCAGGGTGATACAATTTGTGGTAAAGACTTTTTAATAGCTCCTATATTGAAACAAATCACAGGAAAACGTGTATCATTTTACAATTTTAATCTAAACTAGCCGTTGAGGAAAGTAAAATCTCTTTCAAAGAAAAAATCTCTGCATTAACAATCCAAACAAACCCTCAGAGTTTGGTATAAAAGTATTTGTTGTATCTGATTGATGTTGTATAAATGGTTATATTTTTAATCTTACTTCTTTTTGTAAACTGGATATTATTCCTGGAACCAAGTTATTAAAAAGGAAGCCACCGGGTTGGTTTAGTGGTGAACGCATCTTCCCAAATCAGCTGATTTGGAAGTCGAGAGTTCCAGCGTTCAAGTCCTAGTAAAGCCAGCTATTTTTACACGGATTTGAATACTAGATCGTAGGTACCGGTGTTCTTTGGTGGTTGGATTTCAATTGACCACACATCTCAGGTATGGTCGAACTAAGAATGTACAAGACTACACTTCATTCACACTCATACACATCATCCTCATTCATCCTCTGAAGTATTATCTAAACGGTAGTTACCGGAGGCTAAACAGGAAAAAGAAAGTTATTAAAAAGGACACAAAGTGTCAAAACATTGTGTCAGTCTGTAACAAAAGATTTGCTTTCTGGGCATCATGTATACACTGACACCTATTATAGAGATCTAGAAGTGTCCAGTGAACTAAATTCAGTTAATTTTTGTCTTCTGGTTCAGTAGTGCCTACCAGAAAAGGTATGCCAAAAATTAAAAAAACAAATTAGAAAAATTAAAAAGGGTGATATAAAATCATATAGGAAGGGAAACACTCTTGTTTTGTGCCAGAAACATAAAATAGTGGTAACAATATTAAGTATAACACATAAAGGAGGGAAGGTTAATGTTGTAGAAGTACCAGGCAAATGCCCCAATAAACCTCCTGTTAAAAAACCAGAATTAGTTCAAGATTTTACAGCTAACATTGGAGCTGTTGATCATAGCAACCACTACATATCACTCTACCAGTTTCTTTGTAGAACTTTCAAATGGTACAGAACAGTATTTTTTTGGCTTCTTGAAGTGAGCATTATAAATTCTTACCTCATGTATAAGAAAAAATGATATCCCTTTCCCAAAGATGTATCGAAAGAGTTCGGTCAGGGAATTAGTAAAAGAAAAAATTGATATAAGAGGGATTGGAAGGAAGAGGCAAAGCAGACCACCTCAAGGACTAAGTGAGAAGCATTTAGCTAAAAAATAGCATTTCACAGGAAAGTAACCACAAGGGGGTTGAGATGCATTGTATGTGGTAAAAAAAATGTAAGAAAAGAAAGCAATATTTTTCTGTAAAATGTACACAAAATAGCATTCCGATGAATGTTTTGAAATATACCACCCAAAGGAATTTTCTACCATTTAGCCTAAAATCAGTGATTAGTTTATTATAAATATTTTTACATTGTACTAATTTAAAAAATTGTTATGTAAATAATTTTAAAAGCGTGTGTAAGAGCGAAAGTTATCCAGAACTAATTATGAGGGAATTAGGGGACAATATTTTTTATTTAAAAAAAAATGTTGAAACATTAACTCACTATATTATTGAATACTATTGTAACTTAATGATAAAATATAAAAGACATTAAAAAATTAAAATGTTGTCCTCTACTATGGAAAAGTACTGTAATGAAATTACTTGTTAGGAAATCAAGGCAACGTAAAAAGATGAGCAACTCTTTTTCCATAACTGTTAATTTTTTTATATATTTTTACAGCAATTTTAATGCTATTTAAGATCATATAAAACTAAAAAAAATGTCTATTTTCAAAATTTATTCTGAAAAAAATTCAACTATGGTTAAAAGTAGGTAAAACAGTCTAATGTAGAAAGTATAGTTATAGAATTTAGTACCAACTGAAGATACAGGGTATCCTATGAAAATCGATAATTGGAAATTAGTATAGTAAGTTTAACCTATCTAATTATTATGTTTTGGTGGTTTACATTTCATAAAATATTAAATATTTTAGCAAATCATTTAATTTTTTTTTCAGCCGCTCCACAAAGTACAGAATTAAAGAAGCTTACCTTTACTTTTTTTGCTCATTATAGCGCTTTCAGGCAAAAGCCTGTCTTCAGTAATGTTTTCTTTAAAATTTTTCTTCTTTCTTTACATTTACACATGAAAATAAAATGTAATACATTAAAATCTATAGAAAAAATATTTATTCAATCAATATTTTTTTTTATTTTAATTTAAAACGTTATTAATATTTAAAATTTTTTCTTATAAATCCTATTTAAATGTTTATACAGTACTATACTGATTATAGTATATACTAATAATTATATTATATACTATACTAATCAGTATAGTACTGAATAAACATTCAAATAACATTTATAAGAAAAATTTGTAAATATTAATAACATTTTAAATTTAAAAAAAAATTTATTGACTGAACAAATATTTGTTCTGTAGATTTTAATGTATTATATTTTATTTTCATATGTAAATGTAAAGAAAGAAGAAAAATTTTAAAGAAAACATTACTGAAGACAGGCTTTTGCCTGAAAGCTCTATAATGAGCAAAAAAAGTAAAGGTAAGCTTCTTTAATTCTGTACTTTGTGGAGTGGCTGAAAAAATATTAAATGATTTGCTAAAATATTTAATATTTTATGAAATGTAAACCACCAAAACATAATAATTAGATAGGTTAAACTTACTATACTAATTTCCAATTATCGATTTTCATAGGATACCCTGTATCTTCAGTTGGTACTAAATTCTATAACTATACTTTCTACATTAGACTGCTTTACCTACTTTTAACCATAGTTGAATTTTTTTCAGAATAAATTTTGAAAATAGACATTTTCTCTCTCTCTCTCTCTCTCTCTCTCTCTCTCTCTCTCTCTCTCTCTCTCTGTGTGTGTGTGTGTGTGTGTGTGTGTGTGCATGATGCACAAATGTATTTTAGTTGACTAATTCACTTGTTTTATAAATTTAGCTGAGGTATCAGAAGTGTTTAGATGCTCATCCACAAGGACTAGTTCGCGGCCCAGCTGCTATAGTTCAAGGAAAAAGTTTTGGAACTACATTAAAAAACCTAGTTGGAACTCTTACAGGACGTAAACAAAAAGGTTCAGAATCCTGAGAAGAGCCATTAACTCTGCAGGTAATTAGAAAAATGTTAACACTGTGAAATATTTCATGATTTATTATTAATGTTATGTAGAAAGAATTATTAATTTATAGATTAAGATCGTTATGGCGTAAGATTTTTTTTTACTGTTGTTCAATGTCATGTTATTTAAGATTGGAAATTCAAAATGTTGATAAGTCCCAATGGGAGATTTTTCACAAAGGGAATTTTGTCTACAAAACACTGGTAGAAATGTAATCATTCAATTCTATGTATGGCAACCATTATTAAGTTTGTAACATGCAAATGTGTTTCTCATGTAGCCTTATGTATCTTTATAATTAAGATTTATTCAAAATCACAATTATATGGAAAATGTCAAGAAGAGTTTTCTTGATATCAAAGCGCCAAATAAATCCACCATATTTTCTGTTTAAATTTAATCTTCTTGATGGTAGACTTTTCTTTTTGTGCAAACATTTTGTTCTTTTAAAATAAATTCACTAAAATAATAAATAAATTTAAAATACCAGAAAATTTTAATTGATAATTATATAATTTTATTAATTTTTTTTTATCAATTTAGGAGCTGTGGACGGCTCCTGTAGAGCGGGAGGTAATACCTCATAGACATCTCCAAAGCCCTATGACTCTTCGATATTTTGCCGGTAGCAGCGGTAACAGCCCTTCTGCCAGTGTCCAATCGCTTTTGTCACCAACGCTTGACACACGACGGCTCCAACAGATAGTTGCAGCAGCTAACTGGGATTAGATTTATAATTATAAAATAAATGCAAACTGCAACCCACTTAGTCATAGAAAGACTACTCTTGTTACTATTTATTATTATTACGGTATTAAATATATATTTAAATAATAATTATCTATATTATTTTATTATTATTTATTACTTTTATTATTGTTGTATATTTAGGCACTTTACACATATCTGTTATATGTTGTAAAAAAAATAACTGTAACAAGTCCATATAATCCTTAAGTAAAATTTTCTTTGCATTTAACCTTTCTAGAATGAAATGAAATAAGTAATGTTGTTTGATAATTATAAGGATATAAACTGGTAGATTAAATATATTTAGTTTTTTTTCTGAAAACTTAATTTTTTATTTATTTATGTATGAATTAATTTATGATTAAATTTTTATTGTTATGAATTCAGTAAATCTTAGTACTTGCGCTCATTAAAAATATAAAAACAACTTTTTTTTATTTGTTTCTGTTTGACCTGAAATCACATTTTGTACAATATATGGCAGTCAGGTAATTTTTTTTGTCTACTATTCCTGATTTTCACTAATTTTTTCCATTATAAATATATTTCCCCTTCCTGAAATTAGTCATTAAGAGGATGCTGTAGAACATAATATAAATGAATCATCGTGCATCCATTTACTTAATTATTTGATGTTACTTAATTTTAATGTTTATGCTGAAATTGATCATTGACCTACTTTTGTCTACAAATGAGATCTTTCAAAGGTTTCTATTTTTTTGTTTTTATCATTAAAATTTGAAGTTTTCCTATATGATAATAGAAGTTTTGTTTTATTCCCAAATTAATTTTATTGTTAACATGAAAAATAAAATTTACAACGGTTTACTTTTTGTTTGTTGTAAAAAGTAGATTATCCAGGAAAATAAAAATTTGATCATAATTTTTTGTATGATATTGGATCTAAGATTAATGTTAGTTTTTTATATTAACAGTTCTCTAAGATAAGACTTTATGTCCAGTTTAAATTGTTGGTTTTCTTTATCTAGTTATTTTTAAATAAAAAATCTCATTAGAAAGAAGTTACTCACTCAACTAAAAACAAAAGAATTAAAATTCATTAATCTTTTCCCATTTGGTGGACATTTCTGTAAACTATATTCTTAATTTTAGTGATTCTAATTAGAGTAAACATGCTTATGATAATATTGAAAAAGAAAATTGATCACATGTGAAGTGTATATATTTCAAAAATTTTAAACTTTAAAATAATATATCTATATATAACTTACAATACAACACAGACATTTAGTACGATCTTTGAGCATGTTTTGAGGCACAGTTTTTGTATTTAGTTCCAGCTGATGTAAAGTACACTCTGAAATGTAGGACTTATTTACATTAAAATCACATTCAGGTTTTTTAAATGTGTAAAAATGAAGTAGTATTGTGCTCATAAATGGCAACATAAATACAAGTGCCTTTGATTAATTTTTATTAAATCATAATATTTGATTATGTTGGTTATTAATATTTTTATAATATCGCTACAATCTGCCATCGACACAGAATAGGTTTTATGTTTATATTGTTGCCAGTAACCGTTACTTGGATTTAAATCTTTAAACAAACAAAAGATTAATGTGACTATTTACATTCTAAATAGATTTAACAGTTTATTTCTAGCTTGTACTTATAAAAAATATGTTTACGATTATGTATTAGTGGCTGTCAGGCTTTCAAAATCCCGTCTTTTATATTTGTGGACCAGTTCAGTTGATAATCTGAGTTCTAGAAATAGAGCCGATATATTTTTCCAGGATAAATTCATCGTAGACTGACACATTATCATGATGGATGATCCGCTTGCTGGGCCGAAATTGAGATATTTTCCTCTGAACAGAATCCTGTAATTTTTTACTGCTGTTAATATTTTCATCGATCGTTAATCACACACTTCAACAATCAGACTGTACCAAATTTTGTAGCATCATCCTATTTTCAGTCATATCTTTTGTTTATGACCTCCCACTTCTGAGGGGCCATTTATGTCTTATCACTTGTCTTTGAATATCTTATGCTGCTCAAAAACATCTGATTTCTTTAGAGCATACATATTGCGTTATTTTCAACATTTAGATAACAATTTTTCCTATTTTCTCACAAAGTTTCATTTTATTAAACGGCTTTTAATCATTTTAATCACTCATTTTTACTCCAGAGATTTTTAGTTGTTTTTACAATAGACACAAATGAATGGCTTTATCGGCTTAAGATTTTATATACATGTAACTTGAAAATCTGTTGAAAGATGATTACCTGATTCTATATGATTCTTTAATACTCCAAAGTCATTCCAGGAGTTGAATTATTACACCGTGTACATGTAATATACTTCAAAGAAGATATTTTAAAAAACTGTTATTTCTTCATCCAATTCTTCTAGTTTCTTCATTAGTGTTAGCGCTATTGTTAATTGTACGCATCTTAAACTAATGAAAAAGTATAGTTATTAGTTAGTTACTCATGCGATATAATTTATTCATTACAAAAAAAAGCAATAATTTATTTAATAATATCAACATAAATCTTTAAAAAAAAGAATCAAAACAACATTATTATATATACTGTTTGACCACACACCATAAATGAGTTCCATAACAAGATTCTATACAAGATAAATACTGCCTGTGAAAAAATTGAACAAAAAGTTTTTAAAAAGATTATCTGAAAGCATATTTATGTACAGAGAATAAAATTAGTCTTTTTTTTTTTAATCTTTATGTTGTCTCTTAAAAGTACACACATTGTGTGTACTCTTTTCTACAATGATAATTTTTTTTTTGTGCATATTAATTATTTCTATTATGTATTATACTACTACGGGTAAAATCCACTACGTTAGAAGAGTAATCTTATTTTATATTTTAAGTAAAATTAATTTTTTTTTAAATAATTGAATAAAACTTGTTTTCTGGAAAAGTTAAGTGACAAAAAAATATGTACAAAAGTTATTTATATTTCAACATGTAAAATACAATTAAAAGAATTTAAAACATTTAAAAAAAAGAAAATTTTAATATGGACTTGTTATTAAGTGCATAAAATTTGTTAATAGAACTTTTTTTAATTTCTTTTTTTTGTTAATAATTTTATATTGCGCAGTTAATAGTTAAATGGTTACCTGTATTTATTTAATTTTTTTTTTCATAATGTATATAATTATATAAGTATATGTATGCATAATATAATATATAGAAATTATAGTAGTTAAAATTTAATAAGTACTTATACATTTTGTTTAAAGGAAAAACAAAGCTAATGCTAATGTAAGTAATTATTATTAACTTTTACCCGATATTTGATGTATCGTTAAGAATGATTTTTGATCAATGCCATTTCTCTTAGTTTTAAATGTTATTTATTATATAAATATATTTGTTTTACACATTATTATTATTATTATTACAAGCTGTGTGTAATAAGTGTATGAATAGATGGATAGTTTATGTTGTTTTTATCGAAAGATGAGATAGCGATGAGATTTATTAATTAATAATAATGACAAATTATACACATGATGGTTGTTTAGAAAATGGAGACCCATGTGTTTCTTTTTTAATAAATAAGGCGTTTGCAAAAGTTATCAATACATTCAAGAATATGCTGTAGTATTCTAGATTCTATATCTTTTTGATTTCATACACAGTTATTATACTAACTCTCTCTACCTCTTTCTTTGGAATTCAACAACTTTAAATAAACTTTTGAAGTTATTTTTTTATAACTTTGTTTTTTCTTTAGTAAAATTTCATTCCACTAAAATATTAGTTTATCTGTTCTGTTATCAAAATACCTTTATTAGCATTTACTTTTTTATATAATGATTAGTTTGTAGTGTTTTTACGATCCGTTTACTATAAAAAAACAATAGATTCATTTAGTTAGATATTTAATATTGATTTAATTGACCACACTGATTTCTTTAGAGCATATATATGTTTATGTTTAATAAATCGGTTCACATAGATCAGTGAAGTTGAAAACCATGGGTGTAATATTATGTTAACTCTTATTAGTTGATACTACTTAAAATGAAAAACAACTCTTTTATGCTGTTTACACTTTCTTACTTATTGCTGTGAAGTATGTAAAGCATTTTCAGTTTTGAATGGCGCTAGTTGAAGTTGCAATCTCTAAATCAATAATGTTAATAGTTATAGACTGAATGTTTGACTCAGTGTGCAACATGCATATTATCTTCATCTCTGTAAAAAAAGTAACAGAACATCACTTTACACCATACTTTTTCTAGTAATTGTGACATAAAATATGTATTTCTGGGAATGGCTCTGCCATTTTTATCCATGATATGTATCATGTCTGTTTAACTGTTACTTTTGGATGCCAAATTTATGTACAATGTTAAAATCAATCCCTTCACAAAAATTTCAATCCTGAGAACAAATCTCAAACCATTTTTTGTAAGCATTGGATACAAATCAGAACTGCCTTCTGGACAACCATCATTATTCACAGATTGCTTAGTAAATAAGTAAATATATGTTATTAGCCAGTCTATGGACTTGTTTTGTTAGTTTTGCTGTTTTTTTTTCTTTTCAAAATTACATGTTAACTGTGTATGGTTATGAAACAGTTATTTGAGCTGAATTTTATTGCAATATCTTATCAATAAGTTTATATATTTACAGTTAATTGTATTTATCTGTATAATTTTAATTATATACTATTTATTCTTGTTATACAAAAGTGAATGAGATTCTATTATTTAAAAATCTGGCCATAATTTTTTTTATTTTACAAATAAAACAATAATTCCTTACTATTTATAGAAATTCATTTCTATTGCAAATACTATATAATAAAAAGTGATCAGAAATCTGTTTTCATTTGTCTATTACTGAGCAGCCAACTTTTTATCTTATTTTTTTTTTTAACATTGCTGTTAACTAGTTGTATCTTTTATATATTTAATTTCTTTATCATTTTATAATATATTTTTTTGTTTCTTAATGTTTTTATTAATGGACATCCTGACATTTATTTATTTCTAGATTTGAGCCTTTGCCCTTGTTCAAGCTCACATTTCATTGATGTTGAAGATCGGGCCATTTCTACAGATTTACTAAACACTTTCTCTGGATAAAAAAAAAATAATTTCTGTAGAAAAATTTTGGTATTGTGATTTAAATGCCTATAAATTTATACTATATGGTATGACAACATTTTAGATTGTCATTTAATAATACAAAAAATTAGTTATATTTTTTATCTTCTGACATGGACTCATAACATCCCAAACTCAGATTGATTAACACGTTCTGGTTTCAGACTTAAATTTGTGTAGTTTCCTATCACATTTTTCGTGATCTTTAAGAAGAAACGCTAACCCTTCGTACCTTGATCCAAAAGACCCCATTTTTCTAGAGTAGTTTTATGTCCTTAGCAAGACACAGAAATTAATACACTGAATCAAAATGTTTATCTAGAAGACAAGAATGATACAAAAATTACATTCTTTCAATTTTGGAATTGAAAGATTGAAATGAATTTTCATTTTCATAATCTCTGTTTTAGATATTTTAAAAGATTTAAATGTTAGATTTTAATTTTTTTTTTTTTTTAACATATTAGGTCCAATTTATAAAATAATCATGCTTATTAGATTTGCTATGTAATCTAGGAATGATGTTTTGTAAGATATTTAGAGAGTTTTTTAATAAGAATTTTCTTAAGTTTATTATTTATTTATGTAAAAGAAAAGAATTATGTTCGGTAAGGTATGTTTATGTTGTAATTCAAGCCATTAATTTAATGGAATTGAATACTACTTGTTTTACATAAATTTAAAAATTCCGCAATTGTAAAATATATGTGTGTAAATCTTCTGTATTATTCCATAAAATATTTTTCTTGCTTAAAATTTGATCGGCAGAGTATAGAAATTCTATTATTATCATAAATGTTCTACATCTAGAACAACACATGTTTTAGCTAGAATAGAGATTATATCACTTGCAGGTTCTAATAGTGCTACATCATTCAAACGAAGTATTCACAAAACTCCTGTGATGGTTATTGTACATTCTTTTTTAATTCCTTGTTTTTTTATAACTACAAAAACAAACTACAATCCAATATTTACCGAATCAAAATCTATTGTGTTCTAAGAAAGGTAATAAAAAACATACTCATTTAAGATATATAAAACTCATAAATAGCTTCTGGTCATTTTGAACTCAAAATTATAAAATACACACACATATATATATATATATATATATATATATGTATCGATCAGGCTGCTCAAAAAGAAATAATAATTTGCCTTTATTTAAAATATGCCATACTTTTAAGTAGATATTAGATATAATTGCTGAAATATTTTATATATTTTGATTTTCTAAGCTCTTTTCGGATATAACATAAACAGGATTTTGTATTATAGATACTTTTCAACAAATAACATCTTACCAATTGATGACGATCACCATTAAAAATGTAACGTCAGTCACTTATAAAAGCGTAGTGTTTTGCCTGTTAAATTTTGACAGTTGTTAGTTCATTTTTTCCCTCTTAGTTATAAAAAATACATATTTACATCAAATAACTGAAGTTAATTAAATAAATAAAATTGTTGAAAATAATAATATTGAAAAGAGACTTCTGTTATAGAGCAAGGTTTTCAGACAGTAAAAGTGGCTTTTCCATCTTAAAAATGTACACATTACATCACTTAAGATTTCTTCAGGATCTTTGTTAGGAAAGTTAATTTTTCTTAATTTGAAATTAAAAAAAAAAAATAGTTTTTTGATAATATTGTCTTATTGTTAAAGAAGTTAAATCTTATTGTTAAAGAAGTTAAATTTTATTAATATCTATCATTTTGAGATTCTATACGAAGAAAATTTTTTCTTGTTGTTTATAGAACATAAAAGTTGGCTGGGTTGGCACTTGACAATAGCGCTTACTACAACACCAAAACGCGCTTATATTTAGGCGTTAGTGATTCATATGTCTTGGATTATAAAGTATTCAAGAAGTAAAAAAAAAAAATTGTATGAATTCGTTTCATGATTTACTTATAGAAGAATAATGAAAATTTTATAGTGACATAATTTTTGTTTCCTATAAGTTTAATGTAAGATCTAGTAATCAATAAAAAAATAAATATACTCAAAATAATTTTGCTCCCCTGATAGTATAACATACTAAGCCACAGCATATTTTTCTTATTGGAATAAACAGATGGACACATCCAATTACTAATCATGGTTTGTGATACTTAACTTCTACAATACAGAGTCATCGAAAAAGGTTGCAACAGTTTAAAATAATCATACCTCAGAAACTCATATTTTTTTTAAAATTCACCTATTCAAAAAGTTCTTTTTAAATGTCTTAGAATATTTCAGTATGAGCTCTGTCAGTCGCATTGCAAACAACAAGCTGATAATTGACTTCTGCCAAGGTTCGTTGGATCATTACAGGCATAACTGTGACAATCACAGCAGTGGTCCTTTGTCTTAAATGTTATAAATCCCTGATTTTTTCACTATAGATGTTTTTAATGTATCCCCCCCCAAAAAAAAGAAGAGTCTAGGGCTGTCAAATCTGGGCTTCTCGGCAGAGGCCAAAGCACAGGACTGGCTTTACTAATCCAAAATTAGAGAATCTTTCATTGAGAGCACATTGAACACCTAGGCTAAAATGTGAAAGCACCCCCATCTTGTTGAAATATTACAGCAATGTTACTTTCTTGTTCAATTTGGTCAACTTGCAGGAAAATATTCAGCATGTCTAAATAAACATTCCCTGTAATAGTAAGCTCACAAAAAAAGAATAGACCGATCACACGATCGGATATCAAACCACACCATACATTTATTTTTGGGGAATCTCTGACATCTCAACAATTTCATTGTGTTGCCAAAATTCTCATATCCTACAATTATGCCAGTTGACATGGAAAGTCACTTCATCTGTAAACATAACATGTTTTAAAAATGTTTTGCCACCTTTGTGCCATTGTGCGCATTGTCATGGCTGGTTACATTTAAAAAAACCAGATGATATACCGATTATTTTGCAGTTCCACAGTCATACTTTATCACTACTACAAAGGGAGATATAATATTTTTTTTATTGCTGCAACCTTTTTCAATGAACCTGTATAACAAGAACCATATCAAATACCCTAGTGCAACTTTAATTTACAAAATAAATTATTTTATTTAAGTTTTACTATAATACAATATTTCTGTTTCAAATTAATTAAGCTTTAGTGTACTGAATTTTTTTTTAAATCTTATAAATCTTTTTGTATTAAGTACAGAAAATTATACAGGTTTTATTTTTGAAAAGTTGGCGATTACACTACAAATAGCATTATTTTTCATTACATATTATTAGTAATAAGCAATTTTATTACATTATTATTTTTTTTTTTTTTAAAAAAAAGCCAAACTTTATTGATATTATATGCTGTATATAAAAATAGCAAGTAATTTTTTATGACTGTAAATTTGTATTTGTTTCTTTTTAATAAAAATAAGAAAGGAGGATTACAAAGCTGTTTACTGAAGAATTCTGTTAAGGTGCAATGTATTAAAAAAAAAAAAACTTTTTTTTTAATGTTTAATAATTAAGACGGTTTTTTTTTTAAAGTGAGAAAAAATATATTGTATTTTGCTATTGAAAATGTAACTATTATAATCCTGTTGCCTCCATATTGTATTAAAAAAGAAAATATTAAATCAATAAAAGATATGGTGATTAAAAGCATATAAAAATATATACATTATTCTTTTCTCATCTATGTGTTCACATTTCACTCCTCCCCTGCTTTTCTCCTATCTGTCTTATCTATCGATCTCTCTTTTTTCTGTTATGTGAGGAGGTCAGTTAAAAAAATAGTATTATTTGGGCTTTTAACTGCTTCTCTTAAGCAAGTTTTATGTAGTTCATTTTCATATGCCATATATTTCTCCGAGTGTGTGTGTGTGTTTGTTATGGATATTTCTTACATGGTTGTTATTCATATTCATTAGTTATTATTTGATTATAAGATATTTAATTTTGATTTATCATTTTATTAATCATATGTACTGAAGGCATACTTTTGCCAAAAATTAAAAAAAAAAACAGCTCCAACAATTTTAATTAAATTTGCGTTTTTTTTTTCAAAATTTTTTGACACGCAAATATCCCTGATAAAAAATGTTAAAAAATAATAAAAACTATTCACTTTTTTATTATTATCTTTTATGGCCGCATAAGATCACTTTAGTCAGTCCATTAACCAAGTCTCTTTGATGGCACTGTTTGGACCTTGCGGTCCTTCCTGTACTTTTTCGTACATTCCGATTTTTGTTCCCTTTCTAGTGTTGAAAATGTTCATGTTGTGAGTTTTTTCTTGTGAGTGTACAACAAGTGTTTTTTTCTTGAGTTTCTTGTTTAACCTTTATCTTAAATATGGTGTCTTCTGGTGTAAGGCTGATATCTTCAGTTCCTCTTATTTCTACGATCCATCTGTGTTTTTCCAATCGATATCGTACCGTACTAGCTGTTTCAGAAGTCTTGAATCTTGTATCCTCATATGTCCAAAGAATCCTAGTCTCCTCTTATGCACGGTTTCAGTGATGCATTCTAACTCTTTGTACACAACTTTGTCAGGCATGATCCACCAGTGCCCATCTTTCTGGTGTTTTTTATTGATGCAGGTTCTCTCAATTCTTTCAATTTTTTTTCTGGAGTCTGTCTGTCTTTGATCATTCGTTCAAGTGGAAGAGTGTTTTTCCTGTATAAGTGGATTCTGGTTTTATAACTGCGTTGTAGCGTCTTATTTTTATGTTTATTGATAGGCATTTTTTACTGTAAATGGATCAGGTTAATTTTTGAGCTTTACCTATTTTGTTTCTTCTTATTTGGATCAAGGTTTTTTCATTTAGGTTGTCGTTATTATTTCTCTGAGGTATTTAAATTGAGTTACTATTTTGATTTTATTACTTTTTCTGTTTACTTCTTTTAATCATATTGGTTTTCAGGCATAATTTTTATCTTTTCGAATAATATTTTGAGCCAGTTTTATGTACAATCACTTACTTTTTATCGTATAAAAGATATATTTCCCTTGTTTTATGATTTTCTTCTCTTAAATATCTACCATACACCCAGTTTTATGGCATTCTACTTGTAAATTAAATACTAATTTCCTGTATTTTTGTCCATGACAGCATTGAACATTTTTAGAACCGACCAAATCAAATTTTATAAATACAACTTATAGGGTGATTGAAAAATGTTTTCAAGGTTTATAAACATTGCATTAATAAAATTTGGTTGTTTATCTTTTCGAAAGTTTGTTGTAAATCAATCAAATATGTTATATTTTAAAGTTCTAAAGCACAATTTATATATATATATATATTGAGATGAGAAGTGGCCAAAATTTAGTAAGTGAAAAATTTAAAGAATTTCTTTAAAAATCATGATTAAATAGTAACAAAGCTCAATTAAGAGGACAAATCAGATAATACGTTTGCTAATTCCAGTATTTTATTAATAATTAGATTTATAGAAATATTTAGTTTTGAAAAGATAGATTATTTTTCAATATTGTCATCTTCTTTATTGGTTCACAATCATAAGCAAACATGAAGTGCAAGAATAAAAAGTATCAGTCGATATATGTATTTTCAATTGACATCGTCTGACTGAAATCATTACTATAATTTTGTGTTGGTTCTCTTATGGAATAGCTATATTTCCAAATTATTCTCTTCAGTAGCTCATTTTCTTGTGTTCCTGATCAATTGTCAAGGAAGACCTATTTATTGCACAATTTTCAGTACTCTAAATGATCATAAACAATCATTATCACCATACAAATCTTCTTCAGTTGCTGACACAAGAACTATTGGCAAAGAAGGATACCGGTTACTGTATTGTATCCATCACACTTCATTTTTATAAAAATTCACAAACGTTGCGCTTTCATCCTATTAAGTTGTAAACTGCATCAGTTTTGTTAGTAATTTTAACTAGTTTTCTGTCTTTCCCTTGCAAATAAAAAAAAAAAAAAGGTAAATGAATAGAACAGTTATTGTTTGATATGTTCGACATAAGAAAGTCATCCTTGGAATTTAAAATTAATTGCTGTATCTGTTGAATAAAATATCTAAACTATTTATTGTTTAAGAACTGGCTCGCTATACGTAGTAAATCAGCCATAGCTGAACACTGAAAGTTCCTTTCTGATTTCATTTCTATTAAAATCGCTCAAGTAAATTATGTAAAAAAATATTAAATAGTTTTTAACTTAATATTTAAATTATTATTGATCGATTGCAAAAGCACTTTGACCCAAAATCATAAAAGTAATTCATGAAATAATATAGACACTCTAAACCTATCAAAGTTCATGATAGTAATATGTATCAGTCTTTAGGAATTAAGCTAATTTTCTTCTGTATTGTACATTTAGGCAGTTATTGAAGACAATAACAGTGTTTCCTTCCTTGTATTTTTAGTTTAGAAGATCCGATTTACTGTACAAGTATTTCAACCATTAGGCTTATTATGCAGCAACCATATCGCATCATTGATGCTCTTGCATTCTTGGTACAGACTTTACAAGATCTGATTTATACTTACAGAACTTAAAGTGGGAAAGGAATGATTATTAAATAAAAGGAGGCATTGAGTCCCTAATGAAACTAAATGCCTGGAATTGTTTGACGTGGAGAAGTGTATGACTAAATTATTAGCAGTGTACCCTCTAAAGACTTCCTATCTTAATGAAATTTTTTTTGATTTGTGACGAAAAATTTTGTTGTGTAGAATAATCTCTCAAAAAATAAATGATAGTAAAATGAAATTAATTTGTTCCATCTTTTTCCCTACTAGTATGACTGATATAGAATCTTTGTCTAAGTCATGGCTATGCTACTTAAAATGTGAATTTTATCTCGTATTAGATCACTTATAAATATTATTATGATTCCTACTCAAAAATTAACTTTTTTGTTGCTGAAATTACTAGTAGTCTCTGAACAGATGTTGCTCATTTTGTACTGTATTTTACAAATTGAGGTCTATAATAAAACTGAATTTAAATTCTAAACTGAATTGTATTATAATTTTGTATTAACAAAATTGTTCAATTTTGTTGATTGCAATTAAATATTGTTGATTTACATGTGACAAAAGTAATCTTAAGGTATTAGTGATGTTGTAAGCACTGTTTCTAAGTTATTTATCTGACTAATGACTACCAAGGAAATCTTTCCGTGTGGTTTTTGTATTAATTTTATTTTATAAAAGGTGTTCAAGAGGAAAACATTACATAATTCAGTTATTGAATACCAATGTAGAGTTAAGTATTTAATAGTATATTGAGAAAGGCACGATATATACAGTACTAGAAGAACACTCTTAAGGGACAAATGTTAAGTTTAAAAGTTGAGTAATATGTGAAATAATGAAGTATCTAATGAATACTTATTGAGGGACAGAATGGAAATGATGTGCTATGAGGAGACCCATGTATTTAGTCTGTGCAGCGATGGCTTTGTGATGGAAAGGGTTTCCCTTTACTGTTCCTATCCTTTGCCCTTTCTAAGAAAGAAATTACTGTAATTTTGAAATTGAAAGATTGTTTCCTATACATCAATTTAACTTGTAGCAAAAATGTTTTGCAAAATGTCATAAAAGGTTGAATTAAGTAGGACTTTCCACAGCTTGGGCACTTATAAAATAGGAAAACCAGATTGTAATGTTACAAAAAAAAAACTTCTGCATTCTTATTCATTCTGTTTAATTAAATATAGATTTCTAACTAAAAGTACCAAAAAAATTGAGAAAATAATGCTTACGCTACAAACACGTCTCTTGCCTTTTGATTTGAATAGGATTGATTTTAAGTTAGTTTGAAAAAATGCATATAATTTTATTATAGTTTTCTTTAGTTGTACATTTATGGTCGTGAATTCAGATTAGTTAGACCTAGTTAATAGTTATTTTCTTCTTTGACTGACTGAGTGATTTGGGGTCTTGTTTGAACTCAATTTTTTGGCAATTTATCTGTGTTTATAATGCAGTTATATCAAAATATGTTTTACAGTTTTTATGAGATATTGCACAAGGTTTTTCACTACTAAGTAAAACAATATAACAATTTTAACGTCATTTATATTTCAAAATGGTGATTGGTATATCACAAGGGTGATGGGAAGATGAGGTAAAGAAAAGGTTTTTCCTGTTAACAAAATTCCTATGTGGCATTCCCACCATTTCTATTAAATGGTGCATGTAATGATTAAAAGTAATAAATTCTATTCGATTTAAGGCACTTGTTCATTGTGTTTCTATCTTTAAACCTAATATTTGTCTCCACAGCCGATCTACACCTGAACAGTATCATTCCTTTCTCAGTACATTATCAAATACAAAAACTGTGTCTAATAAATTTATTTCTTGTTTATTCTTCAAACATCTTATTTATAAAAACAAATCATTGCGATGTAAGGGAAACACCTATTGACAGTCATCAATTGGTGATATCTGCTGCTCTGGAAAGAGTGCATATGATATTGGTTGTAATGATACCTATTAAATTTTCCATGACCGATTGTTTCAATAAAAAATTGCTCTTTATGCTTTGTTTTAGTTTTCACTTTATTAATTGAATTTCTTTGTAGAACTTAATTTGTTGAAATCTACCAGATTAATAAAATCTACTCAGTAACAAACAAAATTACTTTAGTAATTTATATCAGTTTTATAGACTTGTAGAGTGGTAAAATAAATACAGCTTTCAGAAATACCTTCCTTTATGGAATGGGGCTCAAAATAAACAGTTTATAGTTCAAATGGATATTTCCTTACATAATTTTGGAGATGATTGCAAGTTTTCCCTAAGAAAGCCTGATCTTTTTTGTGTTGCCTTTGGGATTTGTTTAAGCCTATACTTGAGTTGTTCAATAAAATTTATTGATAACTAATATGTTTACATCCCCAGTAAAAATCCTCCGATCTGTAAATCTGTGATAGATTTACTTTTGTTATTTCAGATTCCTTATTTCCCAGCAGTGTTAGTTTCAGGTTTTAGCCAGATCTTTGTTCAGAATGTGAGGCTCTCTTTGAGTAACTAATCCTTGGCATTTATGTGATTTGATGAGAGGGGGGTTGACTATTTATGGAGCCAGCGATTTTTTCCTGTCGATAGCTATATATATAACTTAGCTTTATTGCTTTTTATGTAAACCTGAGTTTCCTAAAACATATATTACATATAGTAGTTTAACTTAAATCTTTAGGAGTTCTTAGAAAAAATAAATTATATACCGTCTCATTGTAAATTGTTTCCACATATACTGAATCATTTAGAGTGAAATAGTTAAACTAAACCAGTTTTACTCTGTTAAGTGATTAAAATTAGAGAAAACATATATTTTTTGGGGTTTTCTTTTATTTTTATTCAGTGATATTATTTTTTAAAAGCCAAATAACAGACAAGTAAAATTTTCATAAGCTTAATCCACTTTGAGATATATCATGTTTTCAAACTTTCTCCAGCACTTCTTTTAATAAAAAATATATATTTATAATAGAATTAGTACCCCATAACTCACTAACTATCATACCAAATTTCATGATTATAATTTAAATTGTGTAATTCATAACAAGCAGATGTTGATACACATTCATTAGATTAATTTTATGATGATAGGGAGATATAACTTTTGATAAATATCGTCTCGGCTGTTAGTTTGGCATTTTATACAATCTCTAGAGAGGACATAGTCTTTAGTCAGTTCCGTAGGTATGAAGATTTCATAAACTGTTGAGTTACAGAACAGTCAAATGGCTCCAAGAAGGTATAAAATACACCATGAATAGAGTGGTGATTAATTCAATTAAAATTATGCTCATTGAAGGAAAAATGTATAAAGGACAAAAGGAAGACGGATATCAGTACATACGTGAACTGCCTCTAATGAAAGTAGATTACTGGGATACAATTCTTTATTGCAAAACCACCTGATATATATGCATTTTTAACTGATATAAGCATTTTAAACCAAAATTTTGTTTTATTTGAGCACTAAATGTCAAAAAAGTTAGAGGGATAATTTTTTTATTGTTATTTCTTTAATAGGTAGGAAGATAGACTTATTTTATACATGATTTTTTTTAAATTTTTGACATTCTGTTTAATAGAAAAACTTTAACTTGTATTTGGATGGATATCACGTACCATTCTGTTCATGATATACTAGTATGCGAGTAAATTTAACAGTAGTTGAGCTATTCTTTATAATGGTGTCATAAAAAAATCTGTTTAATTTATATGAAATACTATGTCATTCCGTGAAAAAGTGGTAAAGGATTTCCAAAATTCAAATTAAATAATATTATTTTTATATTTTAAATAGTTTAAATCATAAATAAATAATCATTCGATCTCCTTTTGTGATATTTATTATTTTTCATATAAAAAAAAATTGTTGGAGCCAAGAAAATAAAGGAGTATTTATTCACATTTGATTATTTTCAATGGTTTATTATTTATTTTATTTATTAAAAAATGATTTTCTAGTCCTTTAATAAAGATGTTAAGAATACTAATTTAATCACATATTCTGCACCTTTACCAGTACTCTTATTCTGTTTCAAATAATTCATTATCATTCAAATTTATGCTATGTCTTTGTATTGCAATTAGGGTTATTTTTTTAAAATAAGAAAAATTAAACTACATTATTAAAATATTTTATAAAAAAAATTATTTTTAATAGTGTAAATGATAATTTAATGCGTTAGTGTAAAAAGAATTAATTAATAATACAAATGAAAAAAAGAAAGTATTTATTAATGTATAATTAGAACAATAAATAATAATGTCACAAACTATTTTATAATAGTGCTTAATTGCTTATTAAAACAACAAGTATTTACATGTGTCTTAATTGTAAAATTCTATATAACAATTATTATGTAAAATTATAATAAAGAATTTTAAAAATACCACCTTTATATTATTGATTTATTTAAGTAATTAAAATTTATAGTTAGATGTTAATTTTTTTTTTTAATTATTACATCCTGTAACATATCTTTGTGTACATTTTAACAAAAAGTTGATGAGATGGATGGAATGATAATTGAAAAATTACCTAACCTTTTCTATAAATTAAATCTGTAACTTTAGATCAACCGATCTAAAAGTCAGCTCGGTAACCGCTTAATAAAAATGTACAGACCTAAATGTTTTTCCAGACCTGTATTAGGAAATCAAATTTATCAGTCATTTTGGTAAAAGAATTAGGTAAAAGGTTAGATTAAGACAAATTTCATTCAACATCGATATACATTAATAAAGTGTGCTGTGAAGAGAAGAGAAATTTGAATTGGTAAAAATGTATAAAGTTATGAACTAGGAGGTCGTCAAACGTATATTAAAACATGAATACTTAGTCGATTTGGAGATGGTAAGATTTATAGAAGGTAAAGAAAAACAAAGATTGGATTACAAAATAGACAGTATTTGAAATGTAGGATATTATTGAAATAATTGCTTTTTTTCATATCACAATAAATTATTAATTATTATTAACACATCAGAAATGGTAATTTGCTATTACATAGATAGAAAGAAGATAGTATTTCAGGATTTGTTTGGAATGTTCAGAGAAAATCTTGATCATTGCAGCATTATAAAATACGTAATCGTATGTATTTGAACTATCATAACAAAAAAAGTTGTAGGTGACCCCGACATAAATCACTTCCAAAACTACAAGTAGTACATCCACTCTTACACTAAAAATAGCACTCATACCAGGTTTACTAAGGAAAGTACGAAGTGAAGAGTTTCCGGTTGCTTTCTTTTCTGACCCAAAATTGATGTTTGCTTATCCACGCACCAACTCTCTGAAATAAAAATGGTGTTCACTGCTACACTCTGTTCATCCCAGGGATTGACCATACACTGATAAATATTATTATTCTTAGAAAAAGGGACTAACTGACCGACATCTCATGTATTATAGCCATAAGAAAGTCCAGGATGCATAAATATAAAGCAACAAATTTATATCTCTTCTTTTTTGAAATGATGAATTATATACATCTACTGTTTTATAAAATTGTTAATAAAAAATATAAATATTTGTATTTCATACTAATACTTCAACATAATTATTTCATGAAACAATAGGGATGTAAATATACAAAAATAAATCAAATTTTTTAACAATTAAAGATGTTAATCTGCTAATTGTTTGAGTATAAATATGTTAACAGAGAATAATTAGCTAAAGATTAATAAAAGACAAAAATAAATGGATAATTGAGCCATCACTGATAATTTAAAAAAAGAACATTAAGAGTACAATTGTTACACCATTTCAGCAAAGAATTAATGATCCTGAATAGAGACAGATGGGGAAAAACTAAGAAACCAGTTATTTTTAATATTTTAGGAAGTGTATAAAACTTTGCTAAAAATGGTCATATTTATAAACAACAGAATTAAAGCAAATGCAAAATAATAATATGTAGATTCATAATATGAATATGTTATAACATATAACTATGAGCTACAAAAAGCATGGCTACGCCGATGACTGGGTGCTAACAATAAAATGTAGATCATTTGAAGAGTCAGAGGAGGTCCTGATGGCTGACCTGGAGAAACTGGGAAGGTACTTCAGGAGATGGCGCCTCCAACTGAATGCTAGTAAAACAGAGGTGTCATACTTCCATCTGAGTAACAAGTTTGCTAATAGGGAGCTTAAAATTCTATTTGAGGATACATGGGTCTTTCACAATAAGACACCGAAATACCTACGCGTGACACTTGATAGAACGCTTTCATATAAGGAGCACCTAATGAAAACTGCAGGGAAATTGTGAGCGAGAAACAACATCATACGTAAGCTTTGTGGAATGATGTGGGGAGCATCAGCTTCCACTCTGCGCACATCGGCTCTGAACCTGGTCTTCTCGGCTGCTGAATATTGTGCGCCAGTGTGGCTTAACAGCCCTTATGTTCATAGAATTGATGCTCAACTTAATAACAGTATGAGAATGATTGCCGGGGTTATCAGGTCTACTCCTGTGGAATGGCTCCCAGTTTTGAGCCACATACAACCCCCGAACATGCGCCTTATGAACGCTCTTGTAAGAGAGTACAAGAAGATTATGGACAATCGAAACTTCCCAATACATGAGGACATTGAGGATGCCAATCTTGGTCGCCTTCGATCTAGAAAGCCATCCATCAAAACAGCAATTGCTGCTACAGTGGACGGATTTAACTTAACTGACGCCTGGCATCGAGAATGGACCACAAAGCAGAATAACCAAATCCCATGTATTACACAAAGGCCGCTGGGTTTTGACTTGCCATGTAGGACATAGTCAACACTAAACAGAATATGGACTCAGCATGGTAGGTGCGCCTATTTCCTGTATAAATGGGGTAATACACTGATGCCCCTTTGTGAGTGTGGTGAAAATCAAACTGTCAGACACATCACAGAAATTTGCCCTAGGACAGCTTATGAAAGGAATCCTGGAGATTTCCTGATGGTGACTCCAGAATCAGTAGTATATATTAGTTTGTTAAATCTTTGTTTGTAATTTTGACTGTAATTGGTGTTATGTTTTGGTGCCATACACTAAATAAATGAGCTATGAGCTATAGATTTTGCAAAAATAAACATTAAATTCTGACCAGGCTTGGCATTTTTCACATGCTGCAAATTCATCTCATTTTATCTGGCAACTGTAATTAAAAGAAAGCTGGTATTGTGAGTGTTAAATAACAAAATCGTGATAAGTAGATGTGTGTTATGAGGAAAAAGTTTTGGTGAGGGAAAATTATGAAATGATGAAGTAAAATATGTATCTCAAGTATAAAAACTGAATTACATAATATAAAATTGTTGATTAACATTGTACAGACACAAGTTTATTTTTATTTCTTGTTTTGTGTTATGTTATGTTAGCGTGTTGAACTTAACTTCTACCCTATCAGGTAGGTAGTTGCATTTTTAATTTCAGTTCTTTCATGTCACTCAGTCTTGTTAAAGAGTCGACATAGATGTGTTTTGTTTTAAAGAGTTCGTTAATGGAAATCACACTAATGGAAATCTCATATGGTATTTGCATCGGTGGCATCCTGATTGAGGCAAGAACAAGGCTGGGAGATGTCTTTTGCAAGGTTCTGAAGTGACCTCTGGTAAAGCTCATAATGGCTAAGTATGGAGGAGGTGGCATGGCAACTGAATCTGCCACATGGAGGGTGTCTTCCCCTACGGGGTCAGGATGTACAGACATATGACAAAGATAGCTTCCAAGTTGTAAAAAAGTATTTGGTTTACAACCAGAGAGTAAAAAATGTATAAAAAGTTCAAGGATAAAGTTTATTGTTATTGCAAAGAGAAAAATCAGATTAAAAGAATAATAATAGATTAATATAAAACTGAAAATATACTGATGGACAAGTTTCATATATAAACCCGTCGTTTAAATAGAATGTTGCAGGAATAATAAATATTCATCAAACCTAACAAATTTGTTGCAGAATGTTAGATACATATACAGAAGATACAAAAGTAATGCACATCAAAATTCAAGTGTCTATAAATAGTAGTACAATTGAAAAAGTTCAATCGACTACTGTAAGATAGCACCATGGGTAATAATAACAACAAAGCTAAATGCTATTATGATGTGTTATGATTACACGACTCTTGCAGTAGTACTTTGTTTACTGCTCAGTAAATGTGTCATTTTCCCAAGAGCAACAAATTTTCATTGTTGAACATTATTTTTCCAGTCGTTCTTATGGTTTTGTTGTAGACAAATTTTGTGGGAAATATCTGGATGTGGCAGCATCCAACAATTCAATTGTGAGATTAATTGCACATTTTAGAGAATGCGGATCAGTTGCAGACAAAAAGAAAATCAGGAAACCAGGTGTTTTGACTGATACCAAACCAGCTGAGGTTAAGAATGTAATGCAGCATTGGCCTTCAAAAAACTTGAAGAGATTATCAGCACACTCAGATTTCATATGGAAGTGCTCAGAGAGCGATGAAGCGGTTACATTTTCATGCGTATCATATTCACAGTGTTCAGGAATTAAAGGAGGCGGATAAAGAAAAGCACTGTACATGGTTTCGATCATTTTTTGACAACTATGGAATTGCAGAGCTTGACTGTGTTCTTCTTCACTGATGAGGCGTAGTTTCACCTTAGTGGCTATGTGAACAGTCAAAACACTAGCATTTGGTCAACTGAAAATTCACATGTGTTACATGACAACCCCTTACACTCTCAGAAAATCGGAGTGTGCTGTTTCATGTTGTTGAATAATGGGCCCCATTTTCTTTGAAACTACAGTGAATAGTGTTCTGTACCAAGACATCATTACACAGTTTATTGCACTTCTTGAAGATGATGAACGCGATTGTTGGTTCCGGCATCTAATGAAATTGTGCATCTCTTGCATGAGTTTTTTGGCAAGTGTATCATTTTTACAAGTTATATACCAAGTTCACTTGATTCGACATCCCCCAGTTTCTTCCGGTAGGCTTATCTTAAAGGGAAGGTCTATAAAAACAGGCCACACAGATTGGAGGAACTAAAGATGAACATAACAAAGGAGATTAACAAACATCAGTATACACATGCCCCACAAAGTGGCCTCAAACATGGTAAAAAGAGTTTATGCATGCATTACCAAACAGGGCAGCCATTTTGAGCATATGTTGTAAAAATAAATGAATCTTTAAATATTATTACCTAATGTCTTATTTTTTTATTATTTTGATGTGTGCGACTTTTACATCTCTCTGTAGATTATATTACAAATGAACATGACATGGAAGACACTTTTATCCATAAAAAAAAATTTAAGTGGGATTAGTTGAGTTACATTTATGTTGTCAAATTAAAATTTCGTAAAAGCTCTTTCCTTTTTCTAATGAAATAATTTACTGCAAGAAATTTATTAAGGCTTGTGTTTGCATGAAAATATGGTAATGTACCACATCTGACCAGGCTTCTGTACTAAGACTTTATAGATAAAAAACAGGACTCCTACCATTCTCGCTTGATTGTTGACACTAATAAATAATTTCTTTTAAATTTGGGTTAGTACAATGTAATTGTGAATTATATATCTTGTTTCAGGCAGGAATGGTAAGATTTGCTATCTCCATCAATAACAAACAGAACTGCTCCAGTTCTACATATCAGGATGGATCAGAGGCGACCACGAAAAACCATTGATCAGAACATGTTCATAAAATTCATAATAAATAAATAAAAAAGAGAAGTGGTTATAGTTCATATTAATTTATAAAAATAAGAATTATGTAAAATAATGGTGATGCAATTATTGGAAAAAATAAAATATAATCTAGAAGGCATAAATTTGAAAAATATTTATATATACCTGAAATTATTAAAAAATTTAAAGTTTATTTAGTTAATGTTATTTAAAATTTTATTGAAAGAGTAATATTGTTTATCTAAAAAGAAATATTAAAGTTAAAATATTTTTTGCTAAAAATGAATATGGAAGAATGAAGGACTCTTTTTTGGTGGCCAAAGTATTATGCTTTGGAACAAAAAAATAGTTCCATTGCCCAGTTTAATAGGAATGATTTTTTTAAAGAATTTCTATATATTTTTATTAAAAATATAACATATTTTTAAATGAAAACACATAAAAATATTATTATTGTTCATAGGATAATAAATATATGGAAATGTTCTGATGAGCATCATGGCAGAGTCTAGAACCTTTCCAATTTGGAAGGTTCTAGATTCAAATCCCAGCCAGAGTTGGCGTTTTTCGCATGCTAAATAGTTAGTATTTCATAAGTATTTGGCCAGTTAGCCTGTAGTTATTAAAATAGATAATTCTTTTATTTACTAAATATCATGTGCCATGATTCATATTTGTTGATCTGACTGCCTTTTTATATCCTGAAAGTTTTTACTTTTTGGGTTAGTTTCTCAAGACATTATATTTTATTTTAAGTGGGCATACACATAGACATAAATATGTGTAAGACACTTTAATATGAAACAATATTGTTTGATCCTGTCACAAACAAAATCTGTTTAATACTTTCATGAAAATTTAGTATCTAACAAGCTACCCAGAAATTTTATAATGAGGGTGACAGAAAATTTACTGTATCATTAATGAAAATATTATCCGTGTGTACATTTTTCTGAGAAGCAGATAGCAGTGTGTGCGGTTCTTAAATGAGCATAGGTTATATTTTAACATCATAAATGATTTTACTGAGCTGTTCTCAAGCCTGCCTAGATTACCTCAGTAGGCAAGCCTACTTGTATAATGATTATATAAGTATCTTTCATTTTTTAATTTATTTTCTGAATTTCTGTTGTTTATATCATTCATAATAATGGCCGCATAATATAATATAATGCATTTGATTAATTAATATAGCATAAATAAAACATAAGAGAAATTATATACACATTATTGAATTTTACATTAAATCTCATTTTTACAGATGAACAAAACTAAAAATTAACATTGATCCTAGGGATGTTAATCGGTGTTCATATAAAATAAAACATTCCTTCTTGAATAGCAGTTGGAGTAAATTAAGATGAAAGGTGATGGTGATGGAATTTAATAATTTACTCGACTAACTGAGTATAATTTATGGAATTAGACAGACTTTACCTAATAAGGTAATTTCTGCCTCATTTTTAACAAAATGGTCATAAGTAAAATAGAATTTACTTTCCAATTGTATTAATTGCTCGGTATTTGAATCTAAGAGATTGGACTGATATAGTCAGTAAACGTTGAAAGATAGATTTCTGATAAATATTTCAAAAGTATAACTTTAAATAAATAAATAAATTTTTCATTGTGATCAATACATAATAAAACATTTCATAGTTCAAGTAAGGAATAGCTAGATATGCTGCTGCTTGGATTAAAAAAGGAACCTTTGCATGCATGTATCAAGAGAAATTATGGTACAATCTTGATGAGAACAGCATCACAAATGATTAAACTTCAAGTTATTTCAAATATAAGCACTTAAAATATTTTTAAGATAAATATATGAAGATATTAAATATAAAAAAAGAATAACTACAAATTAATTCACAGTTCAAAAGGCACTAATGAAAATTACTTGTGGATGTATTTAATGTATATGTTGAATTAATTGGTATTGTCTAAAGATTCACTGAGTCATATTGCTTTTGGAAAAGAAAATCTTTTAATTGTATTTTTTTAAAATTGTTGATAAAACTTTTTAAATGGCTTAATAATTTATTAAAACTGGCAATGGAAGCAAAATAAAGTCCTTTCTTGTAAGCCAAAATATCATTGAGTTATATGAAACAGTTCTGTCCTCTGGTTGTTATATTTTTAAGAATATTGTTATTTTTTTTAAATAAATGATTATCCTTTTTAGCAACAATTGCACTATCATAAATACAAACACAAGGATAAATTAACATTTTTAATTTTCTAAATATTGATCTAACTGATTTATTTTTATAAACATCAATGTATATTATAGTTAAAATTTTATTTAATTATTAAATCTAAATTCTTTTGATTTTTCTCTTTTGTCTTTTTAATTACAACAAAATTAGTCTTAAAAAAGTTAAGACTATATAAATTTAATTATATGAAAATATTTTTTTAACCTTTAATTAAGTTTATTGGATGACTGCAAAAATTATTGTTTAAAAATTTATCTGTTCCCCATATTATTATTTACTTGATAATAAAATATTTACTTTTATAAAGTAATAAAAATCTTGACTTATTTCTTAAATGCATTTAGGACTTTTCAAAAGTAGTCAACTCATTCCATGTATACTTCACTGCAATACTTCCTTGGAAGAGTGGATTGCAGTTTTCATGCAATCTTTGTCTGGAGGTATATTTCAAGGTACATAGAAAGTGAGATGCGTTTTTAAAAAAAACTTATTTTATAAAAAATGTGTAGTTTTGTCTTTATGGTTTTTGAATAAAAATTTTTTGTGTAGAAATAACAATTTTTTAAGTAGCAAAGCTACCTGATGAAAATTCATTAATGTTTTCCTTTTGCTGCTTATATTGCTAACAAAAGTAATTATTACTACGAACTGACACACATACGTTGTTTATATACATTCAAAAATAAAAATGATGTTAAATTATTTCCAGTTGAGAACTACGGGATTTTGGAGAGACACTAATATACTCACCCCCTTTTTGTAATGTAATTTGTTTTGTAATGTATTATTATAGGAAAGTATTATTTATGAAGAATATATTCAAATTGTTTCTGGGATTGTTGTTTTTAACATTACATAATCGCGAATGAGGAACTCATTTAAAAGGAAATGTATCAATGAATTTGAGATTACAAATTATTACTTTTTGCAAACCGTTTAGAGGAATACGCGAATTTCAGTTATATTTATTGTTCTCCGAAGGAAACTGGCGTATATTTCTTCACGATACCGTTATAATATCCGAGTTACAAAATAATAGACCACTTCGAATCGTTGGTACAGTCTGCCACGTCAGACGTATCATCAGTTAAGTATCATCGTCTGAATAACGGTATTTTAATTTGGTCGTTTTAAAGCCCTTATTCGGTTATTTTTGTTTCAAAGAATTACCAAGGTTTTTCGCCATAAATTCGGTGAAGAACGACTACGCCGATTTTTAGAGCCATAATCGAATTTAAACTATACTGACTAAAAAAATTAAGATGATTATTTTAACTGATCCTTTATTCTGAACGATTTTTTAAAGGCAGTTACGTTGTTTTTTTAATTTTAATTCTTATAGTAAAAATGTTTAATATTAATTTTATTTTTACTGTTATTGTTATAATATTAATGGGAAATCGTTTCCTTCAGGAGTTTTCAGTTGAGGCAAGTATACTGTTGTAATAGTAACGACCGTTTCTGATAGATGGCAGTAGTGGGCCATCTGTACTATATTATCGGCTCAATGTAGCCTGTGTTTGTAAACTGGAATTTGTGGAATAATTTCACGTGTGACATAACATTTATATTATTATTGTTATTATTATTATATTATGGTGTAGGTAGTACTTTTATGTGTTTGTGTATTTAATATTGTTTTGTTTAACCATAAAGGTGATGGATTAAATAAAAATGCATTTTGCTATTTGTTCTTAGTGGGATCAGCAGGTTCTTCGGCAGCTGATGGCCGTCTGCATGTCGCCCAATAATACAACTTTCAGGTAATGTGGAATAGTCATTTTAAAATTATTATTTTCTCTTGTTTCTACTGATAACGATTCCGTATCGTTCGGCTGAATCTGTTTCATCGCCGTTTCGCTTTGTTGTGAAAATATCTTGCTCACTTTCAGTAAAATCTAACCTTAAAACTATGTCATCAGTGTCAAGCTATGTGAAGGTTAGGGCTTCCAAATGTAGGTCTGCTTTGAATAATCCGTTGAAATTTAATTTATAAGTTATAATTAAACAGAAAATAATCTCGGTTACTTTAACGTATTGTTTTATTATAATTTTATGTCATAATATTCGCGGCATCTGGGAATTCATGCGAGATCGTTGGAATAGAGATCTATCAGTTGTTTACATCTAACCCGTTTTACTCTTGTTTTATTTGATAAACTAGAACAATAATATGTTTCTGTTGAAATCGCTTTAAAGTGTTGTCCAATTCAAAATAATTTAGAATTTAGCTGTTTATTTATTGACTTAAGAAATTATTATATTTTTTCTTTACGTCCGTTACTGTTCCTTGTTAAGTGTGTGAAACTGAATAAAACGTAATTTAAGCTATCATTTAATTAATTTATTCTTTGATACTTTACACATTGTAACTGTATTCTGTGTTACCTGAACCACAATTCATTCACTTTTCTTTGTATAAACATTTTATTAATTTGATGTATATTTTTAAATTTAAATAAATAAAAAGAAATTGGACAGCGATAGTGCCTGTAGATTATATTCACTGAAATTAATATAACTGTCTCTTATAGATCATTGTTATTAAAGTGGTTATAAATATAAAAAAAACAAATTTGTTTTATTATAAGCAGTTTTATTCTATTTATATTGAAACAATATATTGACAATATTCTATTGTCTTAAAACAATAAGTGTGATAGACATTTAAAAAATTATTATAATTATTTTGAAATTTGATATGTCTAAAGTTTTCAAATCACTGGCCCAACATACATTTGTAATTGAGCAGTAGATTTCTATCATAGCATTTTTTTTATGGTTTTTAATGAGTATTTCATGTATTGTCATTTTTTAATTAAGAATCTTGAGTTTTTTATTTGAATTTAATAACCTGTTATTTTATTATTTTATATTTAATAATTTTCAGAATGGATAATTTTTAATCCACTAATAAAACTGTCAAAATAATTTTTTAAATTTGAGTTTTACTTAGTATTTTTCCAATCTTCATAGTTTTGTGAAACTTTGTATATGTAGTTTATTGTTATTTGGTATAATATTGTGTTGTGCATTCATAATATTCATCCTTAATTGTCAGTTTGATTAGAAATTTAGAGATTGATTCTTTTAAAACTCTATTTATAAAACATTAATTATTTAATGATAAACTGATCAAAATTAAAAAAAAATAGTCTTCTATTTTTAATTCGACATTTATAAAAACTGATATTTTACTTATAAGTAATGTATGCAAGTAAAAATGGATATTAAGTGTAAATTTTGTACCATTTGCTGTAAAATGTTTAATCATTTTTTTAATCTTGATTGGCTAAAACTTAAACTTTTGAATTTTCGTTTTATATTGTTACCCTTCTAGTGATTGGGAAAAAAATTTACATAATGTAACAGTAACATCTTTAAACTGGGATGATGAAAGGAGTTCACATAGTACATTTTTGTATTTACCAATATTCATCCACTGTAACTAATGTTTTGTAGAATTTATTTTTGTAAAACATAAAATGGTGTAAAATATCATGAAAAGATTAGATTTTTAACAAACAAAAAAACTTTTTTATGCACTAAAATTTTGTAGCTTACAGTTATTAATAATAGAATATGTTTTATAAAATCTATTTTATTTTAAATTAAAAATCTTTGTTAGTAGCTTTTAATTTGTGTTAATCAAATGAATTTATGTAATTATTTACTACAGTTTGAAGTTTTCTGTCTTTTTTTTTTAATTGACACTGGTCTCTGTTGGACTCTAAAACTATAATATTTTCTCTTACTGGCATCTCTCTTCTTTGCTCTCGGTGCTTTTTCATTTTGCATGAGTGTCCTTCTCTCCTTTTCATTCTGTTCTTTTCTTCTGGAAGAATTTTTGTCTCAACGTGTCTGTGGTTTTATTTGTTTCTTGCTTCTTTCTTTTATATATTCTTTGACCAGTTTGAACCACTTTGTAGTTGTCTTTGTGCTGTTTTCTTGGTCGTTGATTTCCTTGCTTAATTTTCTAGTTCATCTCAAGAGCTAATAGAAGGCAAGTCTGCATTTCTGAATTGTGTGTGATGGTTTGCTTACCTTGTGGTAAAGTTCATTGTCTTTTTTGTTGTTTCCAGCCATAATTTTGTAGTTTTCTTTTTTATAATTTATATTTTTGCCTCCAGTGTAGTTAAATTGCTTATGTTTGAATTGTTTTTGAACAGATTAACTGGCAGTTGGTTAATATTTTGAAACCTTTTGATTTCAATGGCTTTTCTTATATGTGATTTTATCTGTTTATTTTTTTAGAGTATGTATTCCAATTTTATCATTGTTTATGAAGTAACTTTTTTCTATACACCCGATATTTTGTTTGTAAAAACATTTCGCACTTCAGTTACTGACCGAGTCAGTATTCTTCATAAAGGAACGAAGCATAAATTAATCAGTTTGTTTAATAATAACTTTTTTATTTCTGTAATACAAAGTACTTTTACTATTATTTAATTGACTACGATCAAAGACCCTGTTCATGTATAGAAAATAACTTCTTCCTGATGTCCACATTGTTTGCTTCATCATTCAGTATACTGAAAAATCTCCAGATACCTGTGCACCTTTGTCAAGTAAGGATTTTTAGGCAATACTCCTTTTTTTTGTGAAGCGAGTATACTTATTATCTGTATTACTGTTATATCCCTGTATCGCTATTCCTTAATGTGTTGTTAATTAGAACCCGATAAGATATTGTAAATCAGGTATGTAGGAGATAGTATCTAGCATTAAAATATAGTTGGTTAGACCGATATCAAATTACTTTCTGTACGATTAGGTAGATTGTAAATCTGTGTGCCACCTCTGCATGCTGTGAATCAGTATGAAGCTTTTATTTTAATTTCTTTGCTGCAATAATACTGTCTTTCCTATGGCATCAGTTTTTCTTACCTCAGATAGTGTAACATTTATCATCCTAAATAAATACTTTTTACTTTTTATTGTATGTTTTTAACATTATTTTTGTCATTCATAATGTAATTTAGAATTGTACTGAGCCAAATTTAAATGTTAATGATTTTGGATTGTAGGCGCAACTTCCATTTAATATTCTAAAGCTGAAGTTCTCAAGAATAGTGCCAAATAATATTGATGAAATCTTGCTTTTATTATGTTCATTATCTAGAACTGTATTTTTCTTTTATTTTAGTGTGAATTAATTATTGCCAGCTTTTCCAAAATTATTTGAAAAATAATTACGTATTTGATTAATTTTTTATATATATTCAAAATGTAATTAGTCAGAGATGGTTTATATTATTTTGATGAAATTTTAACATATTTGTTGTTGTATAGAACAATAAAGTTTTTGCCTATCCTTTTTTGCATCAATTTTCATGACGTTTTGAATGAATAAAAATCACTTTTTTCAATTGAAAGCTCTTTATATTATACAATTTAATTTTATAATTGTTCGTGGGAGACTTAATATTAATTGATGAATTCTCACCACAATAATTATGAAGAATAAAAGAATAAAAAAATTATCAATATCCAATCTAAAAGTTGCTTTATTAGCAAATTCATTCAGATGTACTTTCTACATTGTTATTACAGAAGATTACATCTTAATGTATAAAACTTTGGTCTATTTTTATTTTAATTGATGATTTTAAAGTAGTTTAATTTTTTATAATTCTAAGATTTTACTGTGCTCTTACTGATTGTCTTGTAACAGGAAAAATAATGAACTGTAACTACATTTTTTAAAGGTTAAAATGTAATATTCCAAAACAAATTTTTTTAAATTTTGGTAAAAATTAAACTACCTAAAATTTTGGTGATGTTTTAATGTAATTATTATTATTTTTAGTAATTGTGGACAATTAAAAAGAAAAATTCAATAATGTAATTTTTTTTATGAAGCATTTCATTAATTGATTGTCATTTAAAAAAAATATAAGTCATACATATTTCATGTCATACATTTGCAAGAACATATGCTCACAGAATTCTTTATAGAGCATTCAAGAAAGATTTTGAGTTTCTGAAAACTTTTTAATTTCCAATATTTAAAAAAAAATAATTTTTGGGTGAACAGGTTTTCTAAATCTGTTGATTTACCTTCAGTGGCAGTCAGTATTTATAGTTAATACATTCCAGATAATTCCAAAGGTGGGATAAGTTGTTTCATTAAGATCTTTGTACCCAATTTTGTTTTATTTTTGGGAAAAAGCAATCTTTGATGTGACATTTATGCAATTCAATCTTTACCAAAGAGTTGTGATTTTCTGCCCCCATTTAAGTACATTTTCCTAACTTCACCAGGTACTGTCAGTAGTAAGGGTGCCTGTTGTCTATAATTTTTCACTGGTAAGTTGTTTTTCTAATATTGTATTTACCAAGGTAGGCTTTCCTTTTCACCATCCAAACCTTTTTGTTAATTTTTATCCCTCTTTCCCTTTTTTGATTTTATAGGTTAGGTTGAGTTTATAGGTTAGGTTGAAGATGACTAGGTAACATAACTATCTTTGGTGGAATGTGTTGGAAGGGGGTGTCACCTATGGACCTTTGTTTACTGTCTAATAGTTGCACAGTAAGCTACTGACAAGGGTTGAAGCGCCTATGAGGTAAAACCAGGTCTTTTAATTCATCCTAAAATAACTATTGACATGTATATTAATAGTGATGTGTTAAAGATTTATTAAATTTGGTTTTTTTTTATTATTGTTATTTCTTTATTGGATATTAATATTATTAATTCGCTTGTTCCAAAATCTTTTAATGAAAAAGTAAGAAAAACAGATTTTAAGACTGAAAGTTTTTTTATGTTTACTTATTATTTAAATTGTTATTAAACATACTAACCGTTTTCAAAAAATGAAATTTTTTTACAATTGTTTTATTCATTGGTTAAAAAGAGTATTTCTCTCTGATAAATATTTGATGGCTTTTAAACTGTGGCAAAAAATACATTTTTTAATTTAAAATTGTCCCTATTTTGCTAAAATTTTTGTAGATTTAAAAAATCATTGTAAATACTTTAATTTCAATGCTAGGTACTTTTTTATTTTTCTGTCTTAACTTGTTTTAAGAACTTGTCTCATCATTAGGTGTAAATAATATTAATTCATTATTGTAGCGTGCGGTTATGAAGTTATACAAGTAAAAAAAAAATTTACATTATTTTATATGTATATATGTAAAGTTTTCTCCAGTAAAATTAAATATTGCAGTATTCAATCCTGTTCAAAGGTATTTAAAATGCGGCGCAACCAATAATTTAAAGTTTTAAGAGGAAAAAAATTTTTTCAGTATTTTTGCAAAAATTACTTGTAGATGGGAAAAATATTTCAAAAAATATAGTACCGCGTAAAAAAAAAAAATATTTAAATTTTATCAATATTTTACATATTTTTGAAAAATTTAACTTGCAAATTTTGTTTAAAGTATTTCTGAAAAATATTTATATGTGAAAGAACAGTAAAGTAAATAAAGATGGTGCCCGAAGAACATATTAGAATTATGTTGTCTTTGTACAATCTAGATCTAGTTTCTTCCTTTCTTTTTTGTTGGGAGCACTTAATCATCCTCTCATAGGTGTTTCCAGATCATCCAAAAATTTTATGTCCAATGAATTTATAGGATGATTTCATTATTTCTGCTATTTATTTTGTTACGATCGTTAAAACTATTTCTGAGAATTTCCAAAGTGAAATTTTACTATTTTAACTGTAGAACCAGCAATTAAAATTCCTGAGTACTATAGCCTATTTTTGTGTTTTATTGACTCGATCTTGAGTATACTTCTTATAACGTTTGGATTGATAGAATCAAAATTGTATTGATAATATTAACTTAAAAAAAAAACCTGATAAATAAAAATAAGTTGTAAGATATTACAAATATTTCTTTAATTGCAACCGACTGTGTAAGTAAAATGTTTTAGTGGGAAATATATAATTTTTTCTATAATTTTGTGAAAATTACCTGTAGGTGCTAAATATATTTATAAAATTCTAGAATTATACAAAACCATTAACATATTGAAATCATGCTAACTGGTTTTAAGAGATACTGTTTTAAAATGTTTAAAAGTAGGGATGATTAGTATCCTGCGAAGTAGTGCCTGTTGGATTCAACTTGTAAGTTTTTGTAAAGTGCAGCTTTCTAATTGAAGTTCTAGGTATAATTCAATACATATTTTCATTAATTGAGGTCAGTTAGTGGTGCAGGTGTTGTATTCCTTCCGAAATTGAATTTGAAAACAATCTCTTTTCATCTAACGACTGAAGTATGACTATATTGATATTTTTTGTCCTACATTAAGTTAATACGTTTAAATTTTTTCATACTGATAACAGTTTGCAGTTATTTTTTGTATTTTGTAGAAATCTGTGTATGTTTTATTGAGGAGAAATAATTTATAACACTTATTTACAAAAAAAACTTTCTTAAATGTATATAGAATGGATGTTTAAAAATCTATTTATTTGTTTATGAAGCCGCTCAGACGACGTGCACTTAGGTATGAAACTAAATCTTCATCCTGAGTGTAATCAGTATATTTTCAATAACTTACTAAATTGTATTAGTCGATCAGCGTGCACTGGGGCTTATAGGCAGCTGCATTCTTTGTTCTTGTATTCTTATTTTATCACATTCATGAATGACCAGGCCGGGATGTGTTTTCAGTTGGGGGACAGTATGGTGACAGTGGCAGTAAAATACATGCAGTTTGGGCATTCCTTGATCTAACGACCTTCTGTGCAGGAAGACCGGTCTTAATCATCTCTGCCATTCATATTAATTATTGAATTTACAAAAATATTTATGCACTTCATAACAGGATGGAGTGTGTGACACACACACACACAGTAGCATAAAAATTAATCTGAACACTGGGAATTTTGACTACACTGCTTGACCACACCCATTCTTTAAGTTGTCTGTGTAATGCGAGGTTATTTTTCTTTTGTTATTTAGTAATTTTCATGTTGTCATGTTTAATTAAACATGTAAATGTTAACAACATAAATAATTATAATAATAATTATGTAACAACATAAATAATGTTGTTTTCATGTTTAATTAAATATTGTCTGTAAAAGTTTATTTCACGTTTTATTACAAATTATATCTTCCTATTTTTTGTTCTGTCAGTTTTGAATATATTATGTTGGACATAACTCCAAGAAAGAGTTCAAAAATTGTTTATTTTTCCGAGCATATCGGTACACGACGACAAATATCTTCCGTGTGCGGTGTTGGAGTGAGGACGGAAAATAATATTTTAAAACAATTTAAAGAAACCGGTTCCATCTTATCTGAAAGGAAAGGCAAATACGGTCAAAAAAGAAAAACTACTCCGAACAAGATCGGTTATTAGTGAGAAAATGTAAACTTGAATGAATATTATCTGCTGCGGACTTAAATCGAGAGTTAGCGGCCAGTGTACTTCTTGCAGCCGGTGGGAAAGCTTGCTGGCCGGCCAAAATGCAGCTTTTAACACCGGTAATGTGTAAAAACAGGATCTTGGGGGCCAAAGTACATGCTAACTGGACCAAAGGACACCGGAAAAATGTTATGTTTTCTAGGGAGTACAGTTTTATTTTCAGGAGAAAAGGGTTCTGTACGTTAGAAAAGCATCTGATGAAAATATATCACTCGTCGATCGGTCAGACATTTCCAGAAAAAAGTTTCGGTGTTGTTTCACATTTGAAGCTCCCGTGTTTGTTAGTTCCAGTAGATGGTATGTTGAAAAGCGATGGATGTATCAAGATTCTGAAGGAAAGGGTTGCAATACGACTTAAGAACAAATTCCATTTTGCTTTCTTTTTGAGAAAATTTTTTATTTCACTTTTAACAGTTCTGCTGCATATAAAAACTTTCTGTTCTTATTACATTATCGTAGTCTGATTTTAGTATGGACGGAGAGGAACCGTTTTATTGTAAATATCATGCGTTAGTCTGTAAGCATGTTTTTGTCTTTTCCATTCGGTTTCATTATTTCACCCGCGTTCAACTTTCTTCTGTTGTTTTAACTTTTTTTTTAGAGATATGTAGGTGTGCACTTTCATCGTGCGTTTATTAATAAAAATAAGGTAAAACAGCAAGAATGTTGAAGCTATTGATTGTCGGTCACGTTTTTGTATAATTTTTAAACCTAATTATTTAATATATTTCAGTAAACTTTTATTTAATTTACAAGTTGATGGGATAAAACACGTTTAAATGTTACTGTGAATGTCTGTAATCGGTATTTTTTTAAATATATCATATTTCCATTTTATTTAACGGTTAGTAAACGACCAAGTATTCCCGAATTGTGTGACAAAATATGATATCGTTTGACGGGTACATGCTAAAAACTTTCTAAAATTTTAAAGATCGATGCCGTTAATTAATAGGGCTATTCCCGTATAAATTAAAAGCGAGAAATTTTTTTCGTTAAATGGGAAATTTTATACTCTAAACAGAAAACATATAGGTTAGGCCTAATATGTACTTCATTACGCTATACTCTTTTCAGAAATATTCTCTTCGATTATATATTTCCAAATTTATACGCAAATAATCGTTAATTCGTCGATCAGAAAACGTTTAAGACCAAAGTTACCGTTAAACGACCTTGTGGGTTGTTATTTTTTCATCTCTGTAAAAAAATTGATATCGACCGATTATTGTTTTCAAAACTGAAGTCTGCCGTCACCCCAAGCACGAGGCAAAACATCTGCCTAGTAGGTAGATTTACTTTAGTTTAATTGTTGGGTGTTATTTCTTTTCGTATTTGTCCCGTGCTAATCTTTCATTGTCGGCGTATTTGCTACATCTTACATCCTGAGTATCTTTTTATGTATTATATTCCTCGTATTTCACTACACTATTTACCGGATCGCTTATTACCGGATTAAATTAAATCTCGATGTTTAACCGTCCCTGAAACGATCTGCATAACGTATTATTATGTAATTATCGGTGTAAAAGATTTATTTTACTTAATATTTGGCCTACTCTATTATTTTGTTTCTTTACATGATTTTGTAAATTTTTTCCCTCTCTTCCGATCTCTTAGTTTCAGTTTTTGTGGACCGACGTAATTTCCAACAGCTTCTTCTCTTCATGTTTTGTCGCTCTTGATATCATCTTACTGTCATTTTGTCCTTTATTCCGTTTAGCCTCCGGAATTCACCGTTAGAAATTACTTCAGAGGATGATATACGAATATAATTTAATGTTATCGATATTTTTCATTGTTGTTTTGCGATTACTTTTTTTTCAGTAGTGTAATTTTACTCGATAATTATCGAGTTAATTTAAACTGTATCGATTTTTCTTATAGTCACAATATTAAAAAGAATGAAGCACCTTCATCTATTGAAGATTTAAAATCTTCACAATTTTTTTAAGCTTTTAATAAATATATACCTCCTAATATCCCGTATATTTTTCTTAGATCGCCCTAATATTTTTCTCCTGAACAGAAGCGCCGTTTCTATCGTCGTTTAACTTACTCGGGTTTAAAGGGTTAGTCCGTAATCGGCTTCCGATCGGCTATCGATAATAAATGAATTAATATATCGCACGCGTACTGGCAGCGGTCTCTAATATTGTTACACGCTTGTCTGCCGTCCGTTCTCCATTACGGGTCGATCTAACGCAGGATCTTTCATCGGTGCTGCGGCATCGACGAATGAAATGTAAGGCGTGATTTTTTTTTACTAGTAGAACGGCATACGATCGCTAAGATCTATCGATGATTTTGTAGTTTTTAATACGGTCTTGCAAGAGAAGAAGAGGAAAAAAGTTTATATTCGATCGTAACGGTGAACATAAGAAACGTCGAATCGATCGTTTACGATAAATATTGTTTTACGATTTATAAATTTTCTAATTGTAAAAGTTTTACGATCGATTTACAAATCTCAGAACCGAACAAAAGGTACGGAATAATCACGTTATGTCTACTTTGTCGGTTTCGCCCGCTTTTAGGTTTTATTTTATCGGTTTTGTTGTAAAATCGTGTAACGGTTTTTTTTACAGCTCGGTCGCAGAGTTGTTTCCGTTTCTTTAAGATTATTACGCCGTTTCTAAAACGACGAGTGCTTAGATTAGAGGCGGATATCGTTCTCTTGACAAGTCTGCAGAAATTTGTGTCCGTACATAAAGCGCCTAAATGCGGGTAGCGGCTGTAAATTAGCGATGTAGATTTTTAGGCAACCCTTGTGTTAATTCGCAGAAGTCGATCGTGGAAAAAATCTGCGTGTAATTCTATATCGTCGATTGAATAAACCGTAAATGTCATCTAATATCCACTCGTGCACTTGAGTCTATCGAATTAATCGGGAATACTGTATCATTACGAATCGATTATCTTTGAAGGTCGATTGTGATTTTATTTGATCTTTATCGCTTAAATTTTTAATTTATGTCGTGTAGTTTCTTTCGTCGAACAAATACGTTTGAAATCGACAAAAATATATTATTTCAAAATATAAAAAACAATCGGGAAGCAGGATTTGTGAATCTCGTGAAATCTACAATCTGATACCGGAACGTATCGACGAAAGTAACGTTTTAAGTAGAAGGGTGTTAAGTAATAATAAAACCGTTTTACAAACCGGTTTTTGAAGATCATAGATTTTAAATAATGCCGTGTGTGTGACCGATGACTGTTGCACTTGATGCGGTTTTAAAAACAAATTAGCGCCGGAAAATTGTTCTTTTCAATATCGGATTCGGTTAATGTAATGTACGTTAACGCTGTTCAGTAATCGAGTTTTTACTTACGCGGTCGATTCATTACGTTCGAAGGAAAGTTAAACGTTGCGCTGCTGTTTGTAATCGTAACTTCCACGCCGGCTCGTTGTTCATCGGCAATAATTTTTATGATAGACGAATTATTGTAATAGGGTCAAAGAAGGGTAAACGAATAAGTGAATAAACCCCGTATGATTACATTAATTTCGTTTACGATCGAGAAAATTAAATCGTATATACTTAAGTAATACGAAGCGAAAATGTTTATCGAACGTGCTTTTGCTACCTGAAACTCGACTTTATTTTAATTAGCGAAAATTTTTATTTTTTTATGCCGTAAATAGGTCTTTGAAATGTTTCATTAATGTTGTAAATGTCGGGTTATAAATGGATGCGGTTTTTGTCTTCGTGAGGCCACAGTTTGTTTTCAGAAGCCTATAAGACGATGTCGGGACGTTCTTATGTACGTTTAAAAACAGATGCGATCATCATATATGCGTACAAACGTATTTTTCACGGTGAAGAAACTTGAAAACATACGGTCGAAGCGTAGTTTAATATTTTTATCCGGTCTATTTTTTACCGGCTAAAATTGTTTTTTTTTTTGTTTAAGCACTGAATATTTGAGAAATAACGATGTTAGTTGTTGTGTTGTAAAGGTAATAAAAAGTAGATAAATTTTGCATTCTTTATTTTACATCCGTGCTAAAGAAGAAAAAAATCACAAAAATTGTATTATATATATATATATATATATATATATATATATATATATATATATATTTATATTAATTACACCGTGTAACTTTATTACGTCCTGATTATATTAGTTATTACATGACACTTATGATGTAATCTTTGTTTATTATATTCTAACTGTAAGCTATTTCTTTTAAAGACGAGATATTTTTTTTAATAGAAACTGATATTACGTGTGTTGGTAATAGAAAAAAAAGTGATAACTTGTGTTATACGTGTAATTAAAAGATGTAAACAATTGTGAATCGAGTTTTTTCTTTTTTCTGAAAATATACTTTAGATAGATTTAGGTTATAAGTACTGCCGGCCTCCGTGTCGCGAGTGGTAGCGTCTTGGCCTTTCACCCGGAGGTCCTGGATTCGAATCCCGGCCAGGCATGGCATTATTCACAATCACTCATCTCATCCTCTGCGGAAAGAATTGCTTGACTGCGGACCCGGAGGTTAAACAAACAAAAAAAAAAAACAGGTTACAATTACCGATTACAATTCCCATCATACCTTTTTACAGTTTTAATATCTGTTGTACATATTATACTCGTTTTGATCCTGTCGTATGCTAAATTTATCTTTTATACTTCTAATGAGAGATCGTTTTATTTCTAAATACAAATATCATATTAAAAAAACAAAATACAACAGAACTTTTTATTAAATTCTGTGATATTTGACCGATGACCGTGTTTGTTTCTGAAGAAAAATAAAATGTTATATTGTATAAATTTTATTTATTTATACGTACATTAAAGATATTATAAAGTTTGTTTTTATTACAGGCACAGAAATGTATTGAATTCTTTGTTAAAAATGACTTAAAATTTACTTAAAAAAAAAAAAGAAGTAAAATAATTGTATGTACTGACCCCGAATTGCAGTTATCCTCCTTTTCGTATATTGACAGATGGATTTTGTAGTGCGTGAAAAATACCAAGCCACGCTTATATTTTCACTTAGAACTGTCTAAGCGGAATCGCTAAAACTCCGTTTTGCCGATCGGCTGGTAATTATAACGCATATCAGTACGATGTATCCTGCAAACATATGTTTGCGGGTGACCTGAATTGTAACAGAAAATGACATAGCAGATTTGAAGAATAATAAACATACCGTAACAGGTTTAATTGAGACATTAAATTTTAAAACGGTTTTCTGTTACCGTCTTCACGAGCCAAATGTACTCTTATATATTCATCCGGCTGATATTTAACCGTAACCGTTCAAGGTCGACCTTCATTTACTCTTGTACTGGGTGATTCAAAAAGGATTTCGCAGTTTTAAAAGCGTATAAAAATTTGTTAAGAATGAATGCATTTACCGATGGGGAATGTGCTCGGTATTCGTTTTGGTTTCACGATTGTCAGTTAGGGATTGCAGTTCAACGTAATTTTCGTAGGGAATAGGGTAGGGAGTCTCCTAGTAGGCGTACGATCTACTCTTAGCACCAAACTTCGTGAAGACAGGTCATTTTATTAAACGTACAAAATCACCAGGACGCCCGCGCATCCCCAAAAATGCTGCGGAACAACTGGGAGAAAACTTTGCACGTAGTCCGAGGAAACTAACTCGACGAGTGTCACGCGGAATTGGCGTGCCGCAAACGACCGTTTGTCGCGTATTACGTAAACGATTGCACAAACTAACCGTGGTTTAACCCTTTGAAGATGACGTCAAAGTCGCTCGGCTGCAGATTTGTGTGTAAACGATGGATAGAGTTGTACACGACGATGTAATTTTTATTGACTAGTCGACGTTTCACATCAGCGTCAAGGTAAACGCCCGTATCTGCCGAATACGGGGTAGCGAAACCCCTCGTAAAATTTTGCAGCGCATTCGTGATAGCCCTATTGTCAGTGTTTTTTGTGCCCTAAGCGATCAAAGATTTTACGACCAGGAGACCGTACGTAAACGCTTTCTTCCAGGAGGCGACCATAAACGGTATCCGGTATCGTTTATCTGGTCGCACTTCAAAATTTTGTAATTCCTCAGACGATGATGCCCAAGACGGACCTCGTTATTATCAAGACAATTCACAATTTCGTTACCGCCTACAATTCCGAGATTTTTTTTGATTCCCGGATCGGTGGTGAAGGTCCAATCGCACGGCCGCCTCGCTCCCCCGATTTGAGTCCGCTAAATTTTTTCTTGCGGGGTTTCATTAAAAAAAAATCGGGTTTATGTACCGTCTTTGCCTGCCGATGTTGTTGAGATAAGACTTCGAATTGACGCCGCGGCCGCAGAGGTAACGCCCAACTTGACGGCTACATTCTGGAATGAAATCGACTTCAGGCGGGTTGTACGTCGCGTTACAAACGGAAGCCGTATCGATCGAAGTGAATGTAGGTGACAAACTCGATGTGTTTTTCTACGTGATGACCGAATTTGTAAGTTATCTCGATAAATCTTTATACGCTTTTAAACTTGTGAAGTTTTAAATCACCCGGTATGAAAATCTTACTCGGGAAAAATTTAATGTGACTAGTACCGTTTTTACTTCAGACGGTTCAGATAAATCGCTTAAATCGCCAGGGTTCGTAAAGTCTTAGAGAATCGGTATTAAATAAAAGAAATTACATTAAAAAAATTACCCAAATCGAACCGAATGTTTATCGATTTTATCGCTCCGTCGATCTGCAGGATGGAGTCTTAGTGTTTCTGCCTTTCACCCGGAGTTTCCGGGTCGAGTCCCGGTCAGGAGTTGAACATTTCACACGCTACAAAATTCATATCGTTCGTCACAGTAACTGTCTGGCATCGATCTGTCGTTACTATTACACGAATAAATAATTATATATTTTAAACGGCCACTTCCGCAGGCAATGTTAGTATATTTACCTTTTTCGTTGAAAGTTCCGGATTTGAATCCCGGTCAGGCTTCACACTTTTTGTACACTCTATAATTCATTTCTCATCGTCATTATAATAAACAGAAGCGATTGTAATGTAGCGTTCACTTATTAGTCTTAATAGTGGATAAATCAATAAAAAATTATATTAAATTCGCGTAAAGTTAACGGATAATAACCTGGTCGATCTTGTGTAAGACGGTAAAACGTATTCCTACCCGGCCGATCGTTCCGTTAAACCGGCTTTGATAGGAAAGACCGTAAAGTAAGGTAAAATCCCGACGGCCCAAACCGTGTTTCAAATAAACCGATTCCTGTAAATTACTGAAGTTAAATTAATTTAGGTGCAGTTTTACTGTACGGGGATTGTAATAATCGTAGCGATCGATATTGCTTAAAAAATTTATTTAAAAAAAAGAAAAAATGCGTCTTAAAGTTAAATACTTTTCTTTTATCTTTATAAAAACCGTCGAATTGAATATCAGCCTTCCTACAGAAGTAATAATCTGTTTAAAAGATAGTTCTGGGTACCTTTTTATTTCATATTGTAGTATTCGGTTCTTTCGATGAATTCATTTCCATCCGTCTACGTGTGCAGCGAGTGGTAAGGTAAAAATAATTGCACGATTGCATGTTTGCGATTTAATTTTTGTTTCTTAAAGTTTTGGTTTTTGTGTTAATATATTTTCATGTATGCAAGTTGTGTATTGTTTAATTGTTTGTTTAATTTACGCTAAATTAATTATTTTTTTTTTTAACGCTATAATTAACTTTTTTAACGGAAGTGTGATTATTTTGCGCTTATAGAATAAACATTAAAATTTCTTGCTTACAAATAATCATTGTAATAATATAGGAATCGGACATATATGAAATTTAAATTTTATGGACTTATGGACCGATTCCTTGTTTATTATTTTCATTACTATTTATTGTCTTATATTATTTTTTATCTTTGGATAAGACGATAAATATAAATGTTTCGTTATTAATTTTGTAAATTTATTATATTTTGTGTCTTAATTATTTTTGTTTTTAGTTTTGTAAACTTTTTGCTTGTTGCCGTCTTTTTATTTTATTATTTTTAGAATTAATTTACTAATTTTTATTTTATGTGGTTATGTGTGTGTGTATATAACTGAGCTGTGATTTATTGTGTTTTTTTAATGTTATGATATATACTACTATCTTATTATTAATGTTTTGAAAAATAAAAAATCTCATGTGGACACCACATGACTTCCTTTGTACGCCTATTAAATTACATATACACATTTTTAAAAATGAAAATTACAAAACAAATTTCATTAAAATCTCAATTTCTTTTTTACAATCAGAGGTTAATAAATCAAAATATTTAAATTAAAAAAAAAACAATGGAGATGAAGTCTGATTCGAACCGATGTGCTTTACCCTTGTAAGATCCAAATATTTCATTAATTAAAATTTTATTTGGCTATAACTCTGGAACCGATGAAAATAAGTACCGCTTGTGATATATCGTACGTACGCTGAAACTAGTCAAAATGGATATTCCCGTTGAAATCTGAAAACCGAAATTTTTCGCGATCACAATACTTCCTTTACTTCGTACTAGGAAGTAAAAAGAAGTGTTTATTATGTTATTGAAGTTTGTATCTATTAAAATTGTAACATTTGAATTTTTACTTAGCTTCATAAGTCGTGTCCCACATACGAGATCTGTTCTTTATTTTTTTTAATTTTACAGATTTTCGGTCCTCGTACCCTTCAAAGTACTTCCCTACCCTATTCACACGATTTTCTCCGCGGTGTTTCCACCTTGCAAAGCAGCCCTGGATAGTTCCAATTGAAACGGCCTTTAAGGTCCGTGACGAATTCGCTTTAATGTCATCGATAAAACGGCGTCCGTTTTATCGATGACATTTTAATTTTATCGATGACAAATTTTAATTTCGCAAATAAGAAAAATCGCTACAAGCCAGCTCTGGCGAGTAGGGAGGCCGAGGGAGAACAGTCGTTCATATTTCATATTTTTTTAACACGGCTCGGTTAAATACGTCGGTGTTGTTGGATAAAATTTTTTTGCTCATTTAGTTTGCAAATGTATTTAAATTACATTTTATAAATTTTTATGTATTTATTTATTTATATTTTTTAATGTAACACGTATTTTGGTGAAAAGTGTTTCATGTACGTAAAATTATTAGACTTAAATTAAATTCTAGAATCTTTTATTTCTTTTTTATTTATGTGATATCGATAATTTGATTTTTGTGTTATATTCCATAGAAATTTCATTTTGCAACTTACATTTTACCTGTGTCCCCGCCCGGTTTAAGAATATACTTGTAGATGTACAAAATAGCCACCGGGTTGGTCTAGTGGTGAACGCGTCTTCCCAAATCAGCTGATTTGGAAGTCGAGAGTTCCAGCGTTGAAGTCCTAGTAAAGCCAGCTATTTTTACACGGATTTGAATACTAGATCGTGGATACCGGTGTTCTTTGGTGGTTGGGTTTCAATTAACCACACATCTCAGGTATGGTCGAACTGAGAATGTACAAGACTACACTTCATTCACACTCATATTCATCATCCTCATTCATCCACTGAAGTATTATCTAAACGGTAGTTACCAGAGGCTAAACAGGAAAAAGAAAGAAAAAGATGTACAAGTTAAAATCTGTATACGAATCTTTACGCTTAATGATTTTGGATTCTACATTGAACTTCTAAAACCCCGAGTATATACGTATGGCTATTCTCATCCCTATGTTTTTCGAGCCGTAATAACCTGGTCTGGTTGTTTCACATTGAAAGAAATTCTGATATTAATATTAGTAATAATATTAATATTTTATACCGACATTAATATTTAAATTAATTCGCTTCTAAATCTACGGCTTTTATCTCTTTTTTCAACCTTACTTTATCTTTTCTTGTCGATACAGAATGTTTTCTTTCTTCACACATTTGCCTGTACTCTACATTTAACAGGTGTCAGTTTTCATTTCATTTAACAGGAACCCTGACCGGGTTCGAATCCCGGTCAGGCATGGCATTTTCACACACGCTACAAATCATTCATCTCATCCTCTGAAGTAATGCTTAACTGTGGACTCGGAGGTTAAACGAAAAAAAAAAAAAGGTTTCATTTAACAGTTTTAACAAACTGTCCAGACGGACAGTTTTAATATTTAGATTATAAAAATGTGGTTTTTATTAAACTAATATTTTTGGTAATTATTCTTTATTATTAGTTATCGATAGTTGTTCTATTTACGAGATTAATGGCTCAGAATGTTTAAGGAGTAGGTCAAGATACCTTTATTGGATACTTGTCTGTTATCTCAACCCCCCTTCAGTTTATGCGCTTATTTATACGCTTATTATCAGGAATCTGTACGAGAAACATTAGTTTCCCTCCGTTTACTATCAAAAATCCATTCTTTTTGTACGATTTTTACTGCAAGTAAGTAGATTTTCTTCTACTTCTACTCCAACATAAATCCTCCCATCACGAATAATTCTGTCGTTATTTTCTGATGTAGCCCTGGACAAAAATAAATTTAATGTAAATAAATATTTTGGTCGATTACCGCTTAAATATTTCACTGTCTTCTTTCTTCTTCCTTTTTAGCCTCCGATAACAACCGTTTAGATAATTCTTCAGAGGATGAATGAGGATGATATGTATGAGTGTAAATGAAGTGTAGTCTTGTACATTCTCAGTTCGACCATTCCTGAGATGTGTGGTTAATTGAAACCCAACCACCAAAGAACACCGGTATCCACGATCTAGTATTCAATTCCGTGTAAAACTAACTGTCTTTACTAGGATTTGAACGCTGGAACTCTTGACTTCCAAATCAGAAATATTTCACTGTTTGGCATAAAATTTAACGATCGAGTAGCTTGATCTAGCGATATATAAAAGGTGTAAAATTAGGAATGGGATCTGCGATTACCGAATAACAGATTTTAATCATTTCGTGATTTCATTATATCTTTCAAAATTTTGACTAATCAAAGCACAATTTATTCGTGTATATGCGACCGGATCGAGAAAACTACTGGTTTTTGTAGGAATGCAACGTTTCTTTCCTCTGGTTTGCAACATTGGTTTGCTTGGCATTTCTCCCGCTACCACCCCATTCGGTCGCCCTAAAGCATAAGACCGAATGTATGTGCCATAAACGGTTACTGAGCTTCGAAAGAGTTTAGCGACCAGTGTCCTAATAGCTCCTAGAGCTTTCCTAACAGCATGAGCGGGTTAAGCGCGGTGCCATACACCACCAGCTTACGTGTCCCACCCGCTAGCTTGTCACATATAACTAAAATGGGCAGGCGCACCTCATCAACTACTAAAAATGTATATGACTTCAATAGATAAATTTATATCGTCAAGACAACAAGTCGCTGCCACGCCTAGGTCGCTAAATGTATAACAAGTACCTGTCCACCATTTTAAAGCGCTTGGAGCCTTAGTTGGCTGGTGGTCAGCCATAATACTCGGGTAGCATCCCACAGGAGCGAGGTAGGAGTTTTTACCTTAGATGAACTACTAATGCCGGTTGAACAAAGCAACGGCATCAAGGACAGTGCAGCTGTCGCCACACTGACTCGCCGCTTATGAGTGGCCAATTTTCTCTTTGGCCTCTGAGTTCTGGCCCCCCTTCAAGAGCTGAGCAGTCAAACATCTTGTGTTCGTTCGACTGGACCTCCCCGCAGATGCACAGCTCATCAGCTGCCAGGCGGAACCGAAACAAATATTGGCTTAAATTCACGTGGTTGGAGAGCACTCGGGCTCCCGTTGCCCTTAAAAACGAACTAGAGGTGTACCATACCCCCCCAAATCCTGTATAAATCTGTACAAGCACCTACCTTTAGTTGTAACGTGCCATTCTTGCTGCCATGCATCCATCGCGAGGCTATAAAGCCTCCTCTGCAGGCGGGAGATGGGCAACTGTTCGAAATTTAGAACCGGTACATTGCGATCACCGTTCCGCTCCAATACTGGCCCGGCTCGAAACCGCATCCCAAATGCCTCGGCCTCCCTATCTCTTCGCAACTTCCACATGGCCGCCCCAACTTTCACCACTAAATCGATTAGGAGAGCTTTCGTAGCCTCGTAGGAGGTTGTTTTAAAAACACCAATGCATACAATTAAGGCTGTGCGCTGGGCATTCCTTACATTTTGAATAAGTCCTCGATTTCTGTCCAACCTATGCGCCCAAACAGACGCAGCATAAGAGGTCATACTATCGAAGACACCACGGTTACACCATGTACAAATGACGGCCCGACAGCCCGTAATACTTCCGAGCAATCCTCCTAACCTTATGCATGACAGAGACGGCGTCCGCCTAATGTGGTTGCCTACTTGCCTAATGTGGTTGCTAAACAGCAACTTTTCATCAAACAAAACACCTAGGTACTTACGAACTCTAACTCGGCTGATTACACAGCCTTTATATTTAATATGGGGGTTACGACTGTATGATAATTTGTCTGCATCCTTGAGAAGCATACACTTCGTCGGGCACAGAAATATTAAATTTTGCATATCCATCTAGCCCTCTGCGGTTGACAAGGCCGTCTGGCGCCCGGTCTTGTAGCTGTGGTTGTGAATTACCATGAACTAAAAGGAGACAGTCATCGGCGAAAGCCTAGGCCGTGAACCCTAATCCCAGAAATTCGTCAAATACCAGGTTCCACAGCAGGGGACCGAGTACGGAAACCTGCGGGCTTCTACCGGTGATAAACTTTTCCACAATCAGGTGCGCATCTCTAAACAAAGCCGTACGATTAGATAAATAGTCTCACACTACAGCCTGAAGGGCTACGGGAACATCGCGGCGTTCCAACTCATAGAGGACAGAACTCCAACACAAGGAAGGAAATGCTGCCTCTATGCCTATAAAAATTTCCAAAACATATTTACAGTTGGCGCTTTCCACCTCGGAAAGAGCAAATAAGAAGATGCAATCCTCGATGCCAACCCCTTTTGTGAAGCAATATTGGCCTCCACTTAGAAAACAGTTCATATCGATGTTTTCTCAGAGCCGTTCCACAACCAGCCTTTCAAGCAACTTGATGACCGATGGGCCGATAACTGCCGACCTCACTCGGATCCTTTCCTGATTTAAGAGCACCCTCACCAAAGCCACCTTCCAACAAGTCGGAAAGCAACCCCAGCCAAGGCACCCCGAGAACAGTCTGCCAAGCGGCTCTATTATGACAGGCAAAAGATGGTAAAAAATGTCCGGGTCAAGTTTGTCAATACCCGGTGCCTTTCGAGAAACCAGTCTGTCTGTATCTACGGGATCCACATCCCGTACGCCAGGGATAGACATAACTCTCGCCCTAACGCCGACTTTTGCTTCACCCTCCGCAGCATCTGAAAACAGAGTATCCAGGAACGCCTGGTATGTCGCCACAGATGTTAACGTGTGGTCCCCACCACCAAACCCGCACCGAACACTGGACAGCATGTGCAATGGCTTTAGCCGGTAACCTGACTTTGCGAGCTGCAGGGGTTGCGCTGCAAGTCGCGCATAGAGTCTTTCCAAAACTTGGGTTTGGCTTCCTTGATGATATATAGGCTTTCACCGCGTACGTTATCCACGATTATCCCCGTCACGGGGCGACGTTGGTACTTTCTATCCGCGGATCTGACTCTTGCACGCAGCACGCTCAGGTCAGAGGACCACAACTTTTTCCCGGGCCGCCGCCTGAGACAAACAGACGCCCCCTCGAAAGCAGAGGCCATGTCGGCTCCAGGCTCTCTTTGATCAGCGGACTGGCCACTACCCAAGGGTCAGTCCATTGGCCGTGGCCGCCGTAGGACTCTTATCGCAGCCAGTCTCGATGGCCCGGCCGAATTGCTCAGCCATCAGTTCCACCTACTTCCTGTACTCCATGCGAGGTGGAACCGTGTATCGTCAGACCGAAACCGATAATCGAGTTCTTCCCCGTCAGGCATGAACCGCCGACAGAAAGCTACACGTCCAGTGTCTGCTGCTAATAACGTGAGAGCGATACGAATTCCGTACGGATGAATAGTTAAACACTTGCGCGTTGCCGTGTGGGCATACCGGCGGATAGACCAGATGGACTAGATAGGCGTCGCACAGACGTGTTGGGACTGGCAGAATATACAGCTTCACGTCGATAAACTTTTCTATTTTTAGCGCTTTCGACCGTTTTTGGCTGCATCTGCCGCATTCCCTGTCTCTTTGGAACTTGTCGTACAGCCGCTTGTTGGAGGACTTGCTTGGTGCATCCTCACCGTACTTTTCTGTGAAGGGATTATGGGTCTGGGCGTAAGTGGCACATCTAATGTATAGGCAGACGATGAATATTTCCTGCAGCAATTGTGCAACCCATTTTTCTCGGTTAAACCGGCAACAAAATTAGGGAACAACATTCTTCCATAATGTTGCGTCATTTTTTTAACACTATATTTAGCCGGGAAATTAGTTTAGCCGGGAAACTTTTTTTTTAATTTTTCGTCTGGCTCTTAACGTCTTCGTTAAAGGTATATTCTGTATAAATCTGTTAACCTATATCATATCCTTGATTTTTTATTTTATTACATTGTTATTCATTTTTTGACGAACCGCAAAATTATATTTTTCTCTTATTTATGCATATTCCTATTAAATTTCTTTTCTATCTGTGAATTCATATTATTCGGTATTTCTTTTGCTTCATTTAATAAATATTATCGGCGAATTCTTTGAGAATTGTTACTTGTATTTCAATTAAAAAAATTATATATATATATAAAAGTCGAAAGAAAAGGAAATACGGTGCATCCTTTTCTCACTCGCTGTTTTTATATTGGGATTTTGTTTTTCTTTATCCGATACTCAAAGCTACCTGCACGTATGCGTTCGTACGCCTACGTGCAGGTAGCTTTGTTTTTACGACTCGCCTTTCGATATTAATTTAAGGTTTAGATTTTCACCTTCGTTTTCGTGCTTTTTCTTTACGTTAATCGGTCTTTGGTGTTTTATCTTAACCTACTATGCATTCGATTTTAGATTTTAGTCGACTATTGGTACTCCTGGTACTGTTTAGTCGCGTATTATTACTGTTAGTTCACATATTAGTCGACTATTTTGGATTCAACGAGATGTGAAAGCGACGGCGCGTAAGTTATTGGACTTATCGGTATGTTTTTTCTTTAATTTGGCGAGTATTATATATTTTTATTGTAAAGGTAAATTTTTTTTTTTTATTGAAACGTTAAGCGAATCTCTGGGTTTCATATAATTTTCATTTCGTCGTGTATCGCGGGCACGATCCTATTTCACATATATAACGGTTCTCACAGTATGTTGCCGATCGGTACCGCATTCTTATGTAAATTATTTAAAGGTCGCTTAAATTTTACCGTTAATGTATGCAAGATAGCTTCTATGAGGTAATCATCGGCTGCTTTTTCCCTATAAATAAGAGACTTTTTCAACGTTCTTACCGCCTAAAAGCGTGTAATTTATTTTCTGTTAACGAAATGCGATTCGCATTCGTTGTTGTAACCTTTCGGTTTAATTTTTCTAAAACGACATCTTATTTGATCGCTTTGTCGATTTAGATTGTCCATGTATTTTATTTATTGCTTCGCCGCTGAGGTCAGTGGTGCGATACAGAGAGTTGAGATAGGTTAAGGCGTAATATGTTTTACGTAACTCTGTATTTACTACAGTTTGCTTTGTTTTTTGTCTCTATTTCCTTTCTTTTAAACCGATCCGTTCGTTTTTATAATGCCCGTAATTGTTGTACGTAATTTTTAAATGTTCCTTTTTATATAATATTTCGTTATAGAGTACTATATCTCTCGGTGCATTTTCCTGTTATGATCGTTCGCAACCCTAGACTTGTTTACGTGTTATACAGAGTTGTGAAAGTCTGTACTTAATTTTTCTGAACGAATCCATTTTTATTGTTATTCAGTTCCCATTACAAAGTGTATACTACATTGCTACCGCAAGATTCACAATGGGTATTAACAACAACAAACGTAGACGCCTTTGTGATATGTATTAATCGCACGTCGCTTGCAGCATTGCTTTGTTTATCGGTCGGTAAACAGGTCGTTTTCCGAGCAGCAACGAGTTTTCATTGTTGAATATTATTTTTCCAGTCGTTCTTATGCACGTTTTATAGACGAATATCAAGGTAATCCGGATGTGGCAGCGCCTTACAAATCGACCGTAACGAGATTAATCGTTCGTTTTAGAGAATGTGGATCGGTTGCAGACAAGAAGACAACCGGAAGACCGGCCGTTTTTACTGATGGTAAACCGGCCGAAGTTAAGAATCTGATGCGGCGTTCGCCTTTAAAAAGTTTGAACAGACTTATCAGCGCACTCTCAAATTTCATGTGGAAGTGTTAAGAGAGCGATGAAACGGTTACGCTTTCGTGCAGGTTATCATGTTCGCAGGTATCGAAGGAGCCGGATGATAAAAAATCGCGTAGTGTGCTGTTCATTTCGGTTTCGGTCATTTGTTGACAGCCGTGGAATCGCACCGTGTTTTCTTCACCGACGAGGCGTGATTTCGGCTTTGTGGCTACGTGAACGGTCAAAACACTAGCATTTGGTCGACTGAAAATCCACACGTGTCACATGAAAACCTCTTAACTCTCAGAAACTGGGAGTGTGGTGTGCCTTATCACGTTGTCAAATAGCGGGCCCCATTTTCTTTGAAACTACGGTGAATAGTGGTGCGTATCGAGACATAATTATGCAGTTTATTGCCTTCTTGATGATGAACGTGATTGTCAGTTCTATCAGGAGGGTGCCACGTGTCACACACCTAATGAAACCGTGCATTTCTTGCACGTTTCCTGGCGAGCGTAACATCTGTAAAGGATTGTGGCTCCCACTTTCGCCCGATCTGACGTCCCCAGATTTCTTCCGGTGGAGTTATCTTAAAGGCAAGGGCCTATATTAACATAACGGAGTTTAACAACATCAGTATACACGTGCTTTACAAAGCGGCTTTAAACATTGCAAAAAGAGCTCGTACGTGTATTACTGAACGGGGCCGCCATTCCGAGCGTATGTTCTAAAAATAAATAAATTTTTAAATATTATTACTTAACGTGTTAATTTTTTTATTACTTTGATGTGCGCGACTTTCGGATCTCTCTGTATTATATTCCTGTTATCTACTTAATAGGCGTCTAACGTCTCGATATTGCGGTTTACTTGGAATTTGAATCTATCCGACAGAAGTAATTCTGTCGATAAGTTTTATATAAAAAGCTTATTTATGTAATATTCAATGTGCTTACTCGTTATTATGTCTATTCTAATATTATTATCTGATACCGTGTTAATAAGTTGAATTATTCCAACCTTCCGTTCTCATTCAAACGTTTTGACATTTTACGCTCAGATTTACGGGAAATTTCTTATCTACGGATTTCCTTTTTATAAAAACAGATCCGATGAAGATATTTTAATCACGTTTTATTAACCTCGAAACATACATGTAAGAATTAGTACTTTTTGATCGTTTTCAGCCTTGCATCGTTCAAAGCGTACAGCATGCGAAGCTTTAATACTCTGTTCAGGGTGTACCGGCTACTAATCGACTTAATGACGGGTAGGGCTGCCGCTTCTTTTTGGAACCTTATCTTGGCCTGGTTTCTCCTGATGCTCTTTCTTGCTTTGAGAGTACTTCGGTATAACTATTTGCTTCTCGGTTTTGTAATCAGTAATTTGATATCGTGGTTCTCAGTGGAAGTTTGTCCTTTGTATATTAATATTTCTTATTATTCTTTTTTTTAAGCTTATGGACCGTTTCATTAATTTTTGTTCTGTGCTAAATTTTGTTTTAAATATTTTTATTATACGCGGCTCGGCTCGAGTTTGTTTTATTCTCGGTTATTTTTTTAGTGCGGTCTAAAACCTAATTTCTCTTACGATTTCTTTCTATTTTAGTTTAAATAATACCGGATGACTTTTATATAAAAGTATGTTCTTTCGTTTTACGTCTTGAAGAAAATTTTACTGTAAGATTTTTCTTGAACTTCTACTATTAGCAAACTACAATGTGTTCAGGACGTAACCGTTATCTAACTTAGGTGTGTTTTCTTCATTTTTATACCCTACGTGAGGTTCATATTTCTGGTTTTGTTCGTTGCAGAATTTAGATACTTTTTTGCGGCTTTTATACATGCAGGACGTAAACGGTTTGGAATGATTTTTAATTAACATTTTCATTAAAGTTTTGGGTCACCTTCAGTGTAATTCTATTATCCTTTATTTTTTTTTTTGCAATACAATTTTTCTTCTCTTTTTGGCTCTTCTGTTTTGTCCTCTCAGATCAGAAGAATTTCTCTTCTATTAAGTCCTTAGGAGTTTCTTTTTGTAATAGTCTTCACTTTTACGTGTACTCATATAATCCAACATTTTAATTTTTTATGCGATTTATGTATTATAATCATGGTTTCGCTGTACAGTTTTTACTTCGTATACTTCCTTCTGTTATGAAATCGATTAACTTCGTATGCTTTAATTTAACTTGTGATTATTCTACGTACCTGTTTCTAGTATGAATTTGTCGTACGCTTTTTTACTCGGTTCTTTTAGATTTCAAAATATATGAAGAATGGAAAAGCCCTTTGAATTGCCGAAAGAAGCGTTTAATTGTCTAGATGAAGGATTATTTGAAACGGTAAAATTTTATAATACGGTCTACAATAACGCGACGTATCCGAAAGATTTAAAAAAAAACCGTGATTCCGATTTTCAAAGAGTACGGTCCTATAACGGTCAAGATAATTAGACGATTAATTTAGTCTTTCGCTATGCGAATTCTGAATGTAAGAATGAGTTAAAAGATGGAGGAAATGATTACAGAAGAAGAATTTGGATTTGGAACGGGGGTGGATTAAAAGATACTATTGGGGGCTATTAAGGCGAGAGGGTTTATAAAATAGTTAAAGGGATAATTGCGTTTTTTATTGGTGTGGAGTAAGTATTCGATTGTTTTAAACGGGGTAGAAGACTAGACAGACTGTACCTAAGTCAGAAAATAGTTACGAAAATAACATGTGCAAAAGACTAAGCGGTTTGATCGAGGAAAAGAAGTAAGGCGAGGGCGTCGTCATTGACCTTGTTTAATACGAATGTTGATGATCCGACCAGAAACGATTCAGAAGAAGATGAAGGAATCAGCGTGTAAGAGAAAGGGAAAATCATTATTTAAGGTTCAGGTTGACGATTTAAAAATCACGACGGAATATGGAATAAAAATTAAAGTTTTGAAAACTACGAGTAAATTAATGAGGATAGGAAACGATAAACGGTAAACTGATCAATGTCTGGACAGAAGAAGAAAGAATTTAAGGAGTAAAACGGTACAAATACTTAAGTATAATGTTAATAGATTATTAAAAAAGTGAAAACAAAAAATAGAAATAACAGTGATATACGGTAAGATGACATCAAGTGAAGAGTTATGTTTGGACCGCACTTCTGTACTATTGTGAATCATGGATATCAAGAAAAAGAGAAAACTGGAAGCATTTGAAATACGGGGATGTTGCAGATCGGAGACGATTAAACGGACAGACAAGAGAGAAAAATGAAATTACAGTATAATGAGAGTTAATTAGAATGAATAGAAACTTAATTAGAACGATTCAGGATAACACGGCTAACCGGTTGGGTCGTAGCAGAGGAGAATGACCGATTAAAAACGGTGCTAGAAGGATCGGTAGAAGTTGAAAGACAGGCCAGAAAAGAGTAAAATTATACAAGATTAAAAAGAAATGAGAGCTCTCAGAAACGTAAACGTTTAGCTGGAAATAGAGAAAAATTAAAACGGATTTTAGTTTACTTTTGTTTTGTTCTGTAATTAAATTTAAATCTTCATCTATTAATGAATCCGGTTTCTTCAAACTTCCCGGCATCGCTAGTATTTTCGTGACATAACTGTATGCCAATTAATAAAACCTTACAAAATTTAATTAAAACCCAAAAATTAAATTATTAGCCCAAAATTTCGACATGTTCCTGTTTCCTCAGATTCCACGAGCGCCGTACAGACGATTAATGATGTGTACTCCAGACACCCTGTTACATGTGAGATTCACTGTGCCATTTCACAAATGAATCACCGTAATACAACGGTGAGCTTTTGCTGGATCCCCAGCCGTATTGGGATTTTAGGCGACGAGCGCCTTGATGGTGCGGCAAAGGAAGCTTGTTTCCAGTCTCCTTTCACCGATCTTCAGACGATATTGTCTGTTTCCTGAAGAGAACGGTTCATTATCAGTGGCAAAGTGAAAGAAATGCAATCGTGAACGATAAACTTCACCTTATTAAAAACACTGCGTCACCGAGTTCTTTGATAATCGAATAATAAGCAAGGGCTTATGGCCTCCAAGATTCCCAGACCTCACATCTCCTGATTGCTTTTTGTGGGGCTATATTAAGTCGGAGGCCTTCAAAAACAATCCTCACACTATTGATGAACTTATGAAGTCAATATTTCAGACTTAATCACTAATATTTCCAATGAGACTCTTAAAAAGGTTTCTGCTAATATGCTGAAAAGAGTCCGTCCGTGTATAACCGCAAGGGGTGGGCATTTTGAGCATATTCTTTAACAATTATGTAAGTAATAGCTTTTTATTAAATCTCTTTTGTAAGTAACAAATACATTTTTTTATTCCACCTAATTTCCCTTTCTTAAATTACATTTAAAATTGGGTAACAGGACTAAAAAATCACTCTGTAGTTTAAACTAATTATCGAATTCATATAGTAACAGACAGTAAAGAATCTCATTTACGTCCTTCAACATCTCGCTAACTGTTCCTTTTATCTGTTTTTTTTTTTATGCATTGTACCACTAGTTCTTTTACTTATAAAATGCTCATTAAGTCGATATTTAAATTAATGTAGTTTTTGTGTCTTATGAGAAAACCCGTTAAAGCAATCAGATTTTTTTTACACCAAAACATGATTTTAGTTTTAGTAATCGAATTATTTAATGAAAAAGAGAATTATAATGTAAGTTTATGAGTTCTTTTTTATAAAAAAAAAATAAGAGTTTACCAATTTGTGATTTTTTTGTTTCAGAATATCAAAAGTTATAAAAAAAGTCAACGTCAATAAATAACATCGTATCAATGTCAAAGGCCTACTGTTTACAACTTATCTGAATGTTGAAACGCAGCAAATCGGGTGGCTACGATGCAAAGCCTTGGGGCTGCAATTGAGGAGGCTGATGTAAGTAGAATTAATTACGCAAGTTATATTTATCGTAAATTTTCATAGTACATGAAACATAATTATGTTATGTGATAGATCGCTTATCGTCATACTCTTTGCAAACGGTGTCGCTGTCCTTTTGTTCAAGATAAATCGGTTAATATAATCCTGATTTACTTAACACGATGGATAGTTTCCAATCTTTAACGGTTCCATCGTTATTTAGTGTTCATAGTAATAAAGATTATTTATTTAATTTCAATCCATCAGACTTTAAAAAAAATAGTCTTATAGTCATGATACCAAAGAAAGTAGGAACAGATAAATGTGAAGAATACAGAACAATCTTAACTAGCCATGCATCAAAAATATTAACTAGAATTCTGTACAGAAGAATTGAAAGGAAAGTGGAAGAAGTGTTAGGAGAACATAAATTTAGTTTCAGGAAAAGTATAGGGACAAGTAAAGCAATTTTAAGGCTTAGATTAATAGTAGAAGGAAGATTAAAGAAAAAACCCAACATACTTGGCATTTATAGACCTAGAAAAAGCATTCGATAACGTAGACTGGAATAAAATGTTCAGCATTTAAAAAAAATTACGATTCAAATACAGAGGTAGAAGAACAATTGCTAACATTTACAGGAACAGTAATAATTGAAGAACATAAGAAAGAAGCCGTAATAAAAAAGGGAGTCCAACAAGGATGTTCCTTATCCCCGTTACTTTTTAATCTTTATGTAGAACTAGCAGTTAATGATGTTAAAGAACAATTTAGATCCGGAGTAACAGTACAAGGTGAAAACATAAAGATGCTACGATTCGCTGATGATATAGTAATTTTAACTGAGAGTAAAAATGATTTAGAAAGAACAATGAACGGCATGGATGAAGTGCTACGAAAGAACTACCGCATGAAAATAAGAACAAAACGAAAGAAATGAAATGTAGTAGAAGTAATATAGACGGACCACTGAAAGTAAAAATAGGAAGAGAAAAGATTATGGAGGTAGAAGAATTTTGTTATTTGGGAAGTAGAATTACTAAAGATGGACGAAGTAGGAGCGACATAAAATTCCGAATAGCACAGGCGAAACCAGCCTTCAGTCAGAAATATACTTTGTTTACATCAAAAATTAATTTAAACGTCAGGAAAAGATTTTTGAAAGTATATGTTTGGAGCGTAGCTTTATATGGAAGTGAAACTTGGACGATCGGAGTACCTGAGAAGAAAAGATTAGAAGCTTTTGAAATGTGGTGCTATAGGAGAATGTTAAAAATCAGATGGGTGAATAAAGTGACAAATGAAGAGGTGTTGCGGCAAATCGATGAAGAAAGAAGCATTTGGAAAAATATAGTTAAAAGAAGAGACAGACTTATAGGCCACATATTAAGTCATCCTGGAATAGTCATTTTAATATTGTAGGGACAGGTAGAAGGAAAAAATTGTGCAGGCAGTCAACGTTTGGAATATGTAAAACAAATTGTTAGGAATGTAGGATGTAGAGCGTATACCGAAATGAAACGACTGGCACTTTATAGGGAATCGTTGAGAGCTGCATCAAACCAGTCAAATGACTGAAGACAAAAAAAATAATCCTGTCAGTTAGAGAACGATCTTTTATTCCTAACCCACGGCGATATTTCAAAGCATTTGGCCACACTACTACATCTTGCCCGAAAACTGAGATATGTGCAAACTGAGACATATGAGATTTGTTCAGTGTGCTAACCACAATGGCACTAACTGCCAAGAAAATAAAAAATGTGCAAACTGTAGTGGATCACATACAGTTCGCTCCCGAGATTGTTCAACTTTTAAAGATGAGAAGGCAATTCACAAAATCTGTACCTGTCTTTCTCAGCTGCACGAAGATAATATAAAAAGATACAGAACTCTCGTAACCTGGTTAAACCAGATGTTTCTTTCGCCGCCGCTACATCAAGTAAAGCCCTAACAAATTCAGGTAACCAGCAGTACGGATCCTGCAGTGGGCTGAAAAAGCTTGTTCAGATGTTATCTGATCTGGTTGCCTCACTTGCTCAAATTATTTCTGAGCTAATAAAGACGAATAAAAAGTCGGTAGTTGCAGCTACTAAAACTAACACTATGGTGTTAGTTTTAGATACTTGAAAACGCTAATAGATATATCCTACAAACATTGGGAAATTCTAGACGTTTTTGCGTTCTTTGGTGGAATGATGATTGCCAAAACGCTATTCGTAAACGACGGCAGGCACTGCGCAAATTTAACCGCAGGCCTACAAATGAACATCTAAATTTGTACCGTAAGACCAGAGCGGTATGTCGTGTATTCTTAGACGCTAAGAGAAAGCATGGAGAAAATACGTGGACACTATGGCACGTACTATTCCCGTGTCTGCTGTTTGAAAAAAAATCCGTGAAATTTTTGAATCACCGAAACAATACATTCTCAGACTCATTCACGTAGGGGAATTCCTTTCATCATCTTTTGCAGTGGCAACTAACTACCTTAGGAGATTATTTCCGCTTGGTGTCTCTCACTTCATCATATAGTAACGTATTTCACAGGTACAAGATATAGGTGGAAAAACGGTATTACCGTTAAACGTTGGTGATTCTGTCAATGAATTAAACGCTCTATTTTCATTCAACGAGTTTTCACACGCACTTAAAAACTCACGTGACACCTTCCCTAGACCTGACAACATTCGTCTCGGTATGATATCACACCTTCCTAATTCGGTGCTACAACACCTATTGTGTATTTATAATGGTTTATTCTCAACACGTCTTCCCACCAGTGTGGTCAGAAGCCATTTTCGTACCAGTACTTTAACCTGGTAAAGACAGCATGCGCCCCTCAGGCTACCGTCCTAACTCCTTGTCAAGCGTTTTATGCAAAGTGATGGAGAGAATGGTGAATCGCAGGGTTACATGGTATTTAGAGTTACATGACCGTTTAACTCCAGAACAGTGCGGTTTCCGCCAAGGACGATCTTCCATTGACCGTTTAGTGTCGCTGGAAGCAACTATTCAAAAGTCTTTCCTACTCTGCCAGCGCCTCGTCGCTGTTTTCTTTTATATCAAGAAGGCGTACGACACGGCCTGGCGAGTGGTATTCTAAACATACTTAAAGAATGGGAAGTCTGGGGCAATATGCTTGCTTTTATTAGGGTTTTCTTAAATGACCGAACTTTCCGTGTTCGTTTTGAAGATATCGGGTAGCGTCATCTTGGAAAATGAAGTTCCCCAAGGAAGTGTATTAAGTGCCACTTATTGCCATGAACAGTATTACTAAATGCGTCCAGCCACCTGTTTCATGTTCTTTATTTGTTGATGATTTTGCTGTATATATTACGTCCCGTTCAATAGCCACAATAGAAAGACTACGGCAGAACACTATAGCTCACCCTGAAGCTTGGTCTAAGGTTACCGGCTTCACCTTTTCACCTGAAAACAACATATGTAGTATTTTCTCGCCTGCGGGACCCTTATATTCCGCAAGTCTTTCTCAATGGAGAGCTAATTGTTATTTTTCCTGATGTCAAATTTTTAGGTTTAATTTTTTATAGCCGTTTACGTAGGCCAAACACATCAGACAACTAAAAAAACATGTTCTAAACTTATATGCTGCGAATTCTTGGCAACACCGATCGGGGAGCAGATCGGTCATGTATGTTGCGTTTTTATTATTCTTTAGTTCGTTCCCTTTTAGATAACGGTGTGTCGCCTACTCTTCAGCGCGTCATACCGTGCTTAAAATGCTGGATGCTGTATATCATGCTTTCTTTCGGCTTGCCACAGGCGCCTTTAGATCAGGCTCTGTCGTAAGCATACCTGTTGACTGCGGTGAGCCATCACTTTGGGATAGATGGGACCAGAATTAGCATCTTACTTTACTCGTCTTAAAGGACAACCAAATCTCCCGGCTTTTGACTCGGTCCTTGGGAATCCTAATTTACGAAGGTGTGAGGACCATTCACTTTATACTGCACCTGTAAGTGTTCGTACCCGACGTTTACTGCACCTTATAAATGTTGACACGCCTTCTGTTTTTCCAAAGTATTCCGTTTCATATCCTCCGTGGAGAATCAACCTTATAAATTTTATTTTTGACCCTACCGTGTACAATAAACAATCAGCATCACCTATCGCCGATCAGCAAACGTTTAACCGTATTTTCTTCAAGATAAACGCAGACGCAGTAGTATACACAGACGGATCGAATCAGAATGATACCGTTGAATGCGAACTTATTTCTATATGTTTGGTCTACCTGGTATTAGAAATATATTTTCTTTTGAACTATATGGTATCAATAAAGCTTTGAATATTATCGACCCAAACTACCGTTATATCCTTATTTGTAACAACTTGTGTAGTGCATTCCAAGTTTTACAAGATATGTATTCTAGACATCCTATCGTCATCGATATTCTACTGGATCCCTAGCCGCATAGGAATTCCAGGAAATGAATACCCAGATTCGGTTGCTAAAGACGCACGTAGTCAACCGTTCTTCACCGTCAGTGTTGGTATATACGATTTTATAAATTACGTCAAACTCGCTCTTCGGAGAAAGCGGCAAGGTGACTGGACTGCTAGAGCGGACATTAATCTCCAGCACATCAAAAATACTGTGTTGCCATAGAACTCCTCGTGTAGAAAGGTTGGTCGAGAGGTAGTGGTCTTCTGCCGATTGTGATTAGGACCTACGGGTATCTCATGTCAACAGAAAACACACCGTTATGTATGAGATGAAACTGCCGCTTGACTGTGCACCACATCCTTGTGGATTGTTTAGGTTGTGCGGTCTTGCGTCACAAATTTAAACTGCCCAGAAAAATCCCTCGAATCGTGGTCAATGATAAGAAGGGATTATATCAGGCGCTGTTTTTTAAAATTAATATTTACTAATGATTTTATGATGTCATTATCTAATTTTTTTTTACTAATATTTACTATAACAACTTAGTAAATGTACAACATATTTGTATTTTATTTTTATTCTCGAGAGAAATTTTTTTATTATTTTATTCATTGTAGTTTAAAATTTAGAACTTTAATTTTTGTTATCCGTGAAGGGTGCCCTTTGTACCCCCTCACGGACTTTGGTAAATTTTATTTATCTTTATTTAAATTTTATGTATTTTTTTTGATATTATTTTAAATAAATTATCTTATTGTTACGATTCTGACAGTGATGTTAGTTGTAAGTTATTAGTGATATTTTATCTGTGCTCTTAGTCTTTAGTTTTATGTTGTTTTTTTTTTTTTAATCTAACTTTAGTTTTTTAATTTTTTCTCTATAATCGTTTGTTCCGGGCGATATTAAAGCGAAAGCGTTTTTCGTCCTTTAAAAAAAAATTAATCTAAAAATATTTTTTAGAAAAATTTCATCTGATTTTAATTGTATCGTCAAAATTATGAAAAAGATTTTATTTTGGAAATTAGAATTTCATGTTTAATTCTTAAAATTTAAGCTTATTAGAAATTTAATTTAAGAGAATCTAGGTATTTATACTAACTTTAGGTAACTGTATTTGCGTTAAGAAAAAAATTATTTTAATATGTTTTTTCTTCGGGTACTCCTTGTCGGCCGACATTCTGATTTAAAAAAAAAACCGTTATTAATCATATCTGAAGAAATTTTTGCGAGAGAAAATTTTTATAAATGCGTGCTAAAAAGTAAAAAAAGGAGTTTTTTTTTCATTTAGTTTATTTTTTTTTAGCGTCGATTTGTAATTTCAACTTTGTCTCATCTTGTTTTGATGATGGGATAGATTTAAAGCGTGTTTAAAGGTCATTCGACTCTGAACACGTATGGGAATCGTTACTGAATTAAAAGAAAAAATTAACAGAAATTGTTAAGCGTTGTTTGTTTTCTGCTTTGCTACCTAAAGCGATTAATAAACGATTACGTGTAATCGGGTACCGGTTACAAGAGTTTAACGTATGAAAATATATTAGGTATAACGGCGAGTAAAACATAATCTTTCAAAACATTACATAATAAAAACATAAATTTTCTCGGTCTTATGAATCTTACTATCGATAAAAGCGGCTTACAAAAATATACAGAAAATCAAACACGACAGTCTCGTTCACACCACTTCAAATTACCCGATTCACGAAAAGCGTCCGATTTTAATAGTAATCCTCATACTACTCAAAAAATCCTTATCGCTTTAAGACCTCATAAAACTCGTATTACAAACCGCTTAGCACGTAAACAGATAAAACAGCATTGACATTCCCGTAAAATATACATAAAAATTAAGATAAAAGAAACAAAACGTATTTTACATTTGCATACGTAAACAGTTATTCAGAGAAAATAATTTACCGATTTATAAAATATCTGACCTTTCAGTAAAATAAATATAACGATAAAACACGATCGGCAAACAAGTACACTGCCACTGGAATACGTAAATCGAACCTCTCGGTTCGAATAATATTCTACATCGTTAAAACGGGTTTCAGCTTAACTTAAAAATACAGTGAACTCTTAAAATCTCTTCGTAACTATCCAGAATCAACATTTATTGATCACATAGCAAACCGCAAATCCACCAGACAACAATATACTGACACTCTCTAAAATAATGAAATATATTAACGTAACGATGATACATATTGAATAAACAAAAACTATACAGATCGAACGCGGTATTCGATCGCATTTTGAATTTATGTTAACTCAAAAAATTCCTGCAGAAATAAGCGATGCCAGGGTGAGAATAGAGATCTAATCGATGTAGGCGGTCACAAGTGCGATTTGAGTTTTGAAGACGTTATTTATTACATTTTCTTTGGTTTTTACCGTTTAAAAGGTTAATAATTTCTATTTCTGTCGTTGACAAAAACAAACTATATAATTTCCAGTTGACTTAAGAAAAACATCTTTTTATAATGCATCGGCCGGGTTTAATTTTTGCCAGGAACCTAACGTTAATGAAATCTTAGACGGGTTCAGTCGCCTGTCAACAACAAAGCAAAATAGCCCTAGCTAAATAGTTCTCGGCAGCCTTCGCTGTTGCGGTGTGCAAATGTCAAGTATATATTTTTTTATATTTCATTATTAATTTAATTTTTTTGCTTTTTGTTTAAACAAAAATAACAGTATCTGGTATACATCGGTAACAAGGGTGCAGCCGCTAAGTCCAACGATAACGGTAGATTGGAAAATAACAACAACAACAATAATAATAATAATGATAAAGGACCTTCGAATGAATTCTTTTCGATACATCAAAAATTAAGGGAACTGTATGAAAAAGAGTCATCGGATAGTTCAACACAGCCTCTACAGGTAATATGGAGTAAAAAAATATAATTAATATTGTGTTTTATTTTCACAGTAGCAAAATGTAACCTATAATGATCTATTTATAGGTGTTTATATCTTAAAATATTAAGTTAGTCGGTCGGTACTTTTTCTTTCCAGAACCTCTTCGTTCTCTCTGCTTGTTCTTTTTTTATTCTTCTGACCGTTTCATTTCCATATTTTCTTTCCTGGTCTTTTGTTTTCGGTAACCTTTTCACATTATAATTTTGGTTTTTAAGCATTTTTTAATACGAGAGACGCTCGGTAATTAACGAGACGAATTGATATAAAGGAAAAATCGATTTATTCGATGACGATGAAACTTAGCACTAATTTTCAACATCGTTTCCGGCAATATTTAATCACTTAACCCACCGTTCTGTGATCTTTCTGATTCCCGCAGCGTAGAAGTCTTTACTTTGTTGTTTCAACCATCTATGTACCGCTTTTTTGACCGCGTAGCTGTCGTCGAACTTCTTGCCGCGTACAAAGTCTTCGAGCGGGCCGAACGAATGAAAATGGGGGGGGGGGGGAGGTCTGAGCTATAAGGAGGATGTGGCGATATCTCCCGAGCCGAATTCTCGAGCGTTTTCCCCGCTCTCTGAGCGATGTGGGGCGCGCATTGTGATGCAAGAGAATCGCACCTTTTGAGAGAGCGCTCTGACGTTTTCGCCTTATCGCGGGTCTTACTCTCTGTTGAAACGTGTTAGTAAATAGTACTCGCTGTTCACGGTACGATGTTCTAAATAATCACCAAAAATTGGGCCTTGGTAGTCCCAGAAGACCATCGACATCGCTTTACCGGCTGACGCGTAAGTTGTGAATTTTTTTTTGTGGGCGAAACCGGATGTTTCCACTCAAGACTTTGCCGTTTGGATTCGTTCTCGATATGGTGCATCCGCGTTTCATTACAGGTTATTACACGATGTAGAAAGTCGAAGACTTTCGGAAACGGAAGAACCTTCCGCATCAAACTGTTCTTTGGCTTGGAACAAATGCGAACACGTTTTGCGATAATTCAGCACGTCATGAATGATTAAATGCGCTGTTCCAACACTAATATTATAGAAACTAGCAATTTGGAAAATTTTGATTCGCCCGTCATCGCGAATAAGATCTTTAGTGCAATTTTGCAGCGCGGCAGTTGAAAATTCAACCAATCTTCCAGAGCGATAGAGATCAGTTGCACTTGTTCTGCTCGAATTAAACTGTTCCACTCACTTATAGACATTACTGTGGTTTAAGCACGTTTCACCATATTGTTTCAATATTCTTGAGTAAATATTTGCTGGTTTCACACCTTGTGATAGCAAAATTCTTATCACTGAACGTTGCTCTTTCAGCGTACATGTTTAAAGTGGAACTGATATTCTGAAATCAACAAAAGAGGTTATGTTTAGTTTAATTATAATCGAACAGCTGATTAAATGTGTTTCCAAGCCTTGCCGACTTGACCCTCAAACAGTTTCATTGTCATTGAATGAACAGTTTTTCTGTACATAAATTTATCCCATCAATTATTGAACATCCCTTGTTATCTTTTTTTGTCATATTTTTCAACAGTTTTAATTTTAAATTTATTGTTATTTTTAATATTTTCTTTTATTTTTTAACTTAATTAATCCAGTTTATCTCTGTTTTCTTGTTATAGAAGAAATCAAAGATTTACTAAGTTATCCTGTTTTTACTCGTTCTGGAAAGTTGACTAAAGAACATAAATTTTTGCTTTTACATTGTATCTGTTATTTTTTTTCTTTATATGTTGTATTTCATTGTTGCTTGTAATTTTCTATTCTTTATAGGACCTAATATTTTTCTGATTATTCTCCTTTACTTCATTTCTATATTTGTGTTCATGTTTAAGCACTTGGACACATATAAACTTTCTGGTTTTATTACATATTGTAATGTCCTAATTTGCAGTTTTTATAATAAGCATTTTTTATTGTATGTATTTTTTATTATTCTGTAAGATTTTTCTATTTTTTAGACTATCTTGTTTTGATTTTTGTAATCCAATTTTCTGTACATCTAGATATCATTTAAATAATCTTTTTCAAGTTCATTTAGATATCTGAATTCTTTGAGTATTTCTTGTTTTCCTATTCCTGTTTGTAAATATTTTTGTATGTTTTTAATGTTTGTCATTATTTTTGTTTTGTCGACTGATATTTTTAGTCCTGTTTTACTAGCTATTCTATATAAAATGATGATTTATGCTCTTGCCATTTCCAGATCTTCTGAGAGGATTGTAAGGTTACATGTGAACGCTACACGATTGATTTTAATTCTGTTTTTCCTTATCAAGATATTCTGATTTTCTAATTGTATATTCGATATTGTAATTATTTTTTCCAATACACATTAATGAGTATCGGTGGTAAGCTGTCCCCTTGCCCGAGTTTGGTTTTGATTTCAAAAGATTCTGATACTACAACTGTAAATCAAAACTTTTGAAAATATATCTGCGATTTTTTTGTTGTTAATTTTTTCAGATTTGTGTATATTCCAAATTCTAACACTTTTATTTGGACCTCTCTGTCTATAGAATTATATGCTTTCTTAACATTGATAAAGGATAGTACAGTAATTATTTATTATTTAGCGTATGGCACTAAAACATAACACCAATTAGAGTCAAAATTACAAACAAAGATTTAAGAAACTAATATATGCTACTGATTCTGGAATCGCCATCAGGATTCCCTTCATAAGCTGTCCTAGGGCAAACTTCTGTGATGTGTCTGACGGTTTGATTTTCACCACACTCACAAAGGGGCGTCGGTGTTTTACCCCATTTATACAGGAAATAGGCGCACCTACCATGCTGAGTCCGTATTCTATTTAGCGTTGACCATGTCCTATGTGGCAAGTCAAAACCCGGCAGCCTTTGAGTAATACATGGGATTCGGTTATTCTGCTACAAAACATTACTACAGTAATGTTTTGTTGCTGTAGTTTGGTATCAAATTATGGACTTCAAATTGAAGATTGTAATGAATCGATCCTTCCTTTTATAAATCTACTCTGTACTACAAAGTTGTATATCCAAGTTATCGTCAACTTTATTCAGAAGTATTTTAGATAATATTTTATAAGTTACTGATGAGAGATTTATTGGTAGTTGTTAACATCCTGTTTATCTTCGTTTATTGACAAAGGATGTATTAATGTAATTTTCCATTCTGGTGGTATTCTCATCGTTTTCCAGATTTTCAGGAGGAAATGTGTACATTTTTAGATTAATTGTTTATAAGGGATTTAATTTTTAATTTAATTTCTTCTTTGGTCAGGGAGGTTGCATTCTCTTTCAAAATTTTATTTCAGATTCAAAGAATAATTTTTCTTGATGTTTATAACAGTCGAACAGTTTATCAAATTATTCAGCAAGAATTTCACAGTTTTTCTGTCTTCGTTATATCCTAAATGAAGTTTATTATTATATACCTAAAAAAAGCTGTTGATATATTTTTAATTAATATAATGAAAGAATTTGTACACCCTCTCAAAATTAATTAAAATAAATGTATGTTAAGCAGTAAGTGTTACAATTTTTATTATTGATAGTAATTTAAAACCATTAGATTTTATTTTTAATTGTTTTGTTATTTTTAATTGTTAAAATATAAGCAAAATATTTGCTGGAAAAAACCTTTTTGAAAACTTGAAAGGATTACCGACGACAAGAATGATCTTGATTAAACCAAAGAAGATTGCTGAATGCTTTTGCTGAAAAGTATTAAGATCAGAATCATGGACATTCGAAAGAAGGAAAAAAGTACTGTGATAGTTTTAAAATTAAGTTGTACAGAAGAATGGGAAAAGTGAAATGGACAGATAAAGTAGAAATAAGGAGGGAATATAGAGAAGAATAGAAGGAGATAAATACTTTATGGAGATGATAAAAAAAAAGAAGTAAATAGCTGATTAGCCCAAATCCTTTGTAAAAGTTATTTTTCAATGTAAAAGGGAAATAGAAACGAGACGGAAACTGAAAAAAGAAGGATTGGGCCACACAGATATTAAAAAGGAAAGGAGTAAAAACATTGGAAGGGTTGTTCCCTTAAAACTTATTAAAAGAAAGATTTGTTAAAAAAGAATTTTGATCATTTTAGATCTGGTTTAATGAACAATAAATAATATATTTTTGCTTTATATTATTAAGATACTTTTCACATATTTATTATTGATTTGTGTATTTATTTATCTTTGGCATTTTATTTTTCAGTACCTTCGGCCTAGCTCAAATCTATTAGATAAATTAGTTAAATTACACAAATTAAATACTTTAGTTGTTAAATTGTATCCAGATAATAAAGGTTATACATTTGGTTATAAAATGGGCGGTGAACATTTATTAGAAACAAAACGATTGCCTTATAATGAAGATCAACTATTAGGTATGTATAAATTCATTTTTTTTTTTAAGTATGAAATAACTTTTTTTTATGTTTGCACCATTGATGATTATTTTGATGTAATAACACTGAATTGCTATTTTCAGATCTTATGAGTTGTCAAGGTGAGTCTTACTGTCGATTTAATTCACTGCTATCAAATCATTTACATGCTATGTAGTCAGTTTTATCCCTCCCTTATTCCACTGTTCTACATCTAATTGTATTTTTTTTTGTGTATTAAGTACTCTTGATTTTTCCCCACATAATTTCCAATCTTTGATAAACTTTGCTTACTGCATATCATTGAAAATGAGATCGAAGTTACACGATCATAACATCATGAAATTCAGGTCACACTAGTAGTGTGAAATATTAAAACAGTAGACTGCTGAAGTAGCTGTTTGTGTTGCAGCACTTCGATGACAACGACGACAACAAACTTCAAAATGCCATAAAAGGTTGACTAGGTAACACATGACACATATACCTAATGTGTCTTATGAAATAATTTTTAATATAATGATTTTTTTTTTTAATGTTCTCTGTAGTCATTATTTTAAATTATTTAACACTAAAGTTGGACTGTTAATATAGTTTTCCTACTGACTATATCACTACATAAATTGTAACCTCTGTATACAAGATTGTAACTGCGATATCTGTTACTATTTACTAAAGTAAAATGTTACAGAAAAAGAGGAAATTAAAATGAATTTGTTTGCTAGAAACAAATCTAATTTTCTTTAATTTTAATTTTCTAATTTTCGGTTTATACTAACTTATTCTGGTTAAAAAAAAACATTCTTTATAAAATTATATTTTTTATCAGCTAAATTAAATTATTTATTTACGGTCGGATTCATGTAATAATATTCATTTATACAGAGTGCTTTGAGACATATTAGCCGAACTTCAGGAACCGATTCAGGACACCAAAATTAGCAAAAACATTCATATTGACATAAATCTTATTTTGCTTTTATTTTCCTTCTGGATGCCAGTCTGTGATTTTCAACAAAAAATTTATTTCTCAGGAACGGGTAAACCTACTTTAATTAGATTTGGTGAGTCCAAGACTAGTGTCTTATTTTACAAAATAAAAAAAATTGAAGTCACCTTCAAAATTTCAAAATTGTGGTCATCTTAATTTTTTAACTTGCATGCTTTTATTTCCTCCATTAAATGTCATAAAAATTATTAATGATAAATAATAATAGTAAATTAATAAAATTTATCACCTTGCATTATGGTGCACAAGCGTACTTCCGGGTTAATTGTCTGCAATAACTTGATTGGTTTGTCAATAGATTTATACAAATGAGGTGACATTTTGCTCAAAATAAAATGCTTAATAAATTTTGTTAAATTAAAAATTTGAATCAAAGTAATAAAAAAAACAAGTGATACATTAAACACTACCAGCTTCTGATCGATAAGTGGTTGAAAAGAGTAGTTTGTTGATCGGTTGAACGCCTGTACCATAATGAAAATAATTTCATAATCATCCTCATTATGATCAGGTTCCAGCCATGTAATTCAAATGTTATAATACAGCCATAGAGAAAAATTGTTTTTGTTTATTTTGGATTATATCAGGAATTTTATTGTAGCACAAATTAAAGCCTGTATTTTAAAACAAATTTTGTTTTTAAAACATCTGTTATTGCTTCTGCTCTACTTATGCATACCTTACCTACATGTGAAAAAATCTCAGTACACCTTGTTCGGTACTACGTAATATTATCTTGGTAATTTCTTTTGTATACCATTTGTTCTCTTCATTAAATATTCATTCTGTTTTTGTTCGTTCTGTCTTGTGGTTTTGTCTTTAATTATTCGGTTTGCTACCTTGAGTTAATATCATGATTTCTTGATTTCAGTATTAACACTTTGGCTGAAGTGTATCTAAATAAACTGTTGTCAGAGGTTATACGTGAGGTTGACTACATTTACTATTAGGACACATTGTAAATGTTGTCATTTATTAAAATTATAAATAAAACTATTATAAAGAAATGTAAATTATAAGTGTTTTTTATATCTCTATAATGTGTAAGATGCAGAACTAAATTAAAAAATTAACTGGTTAACCATTATTGCAAAGATAAAAAAAAGTGTGGCTAGATCGATTGTTCCTTTCATATTTATAACTACCATATCATATTTATAACTTTTATATTTATAAATATTGATAGGATTATTTCACTTTTTTACACTTTTATTTCATCTTTTGTTCAGTGAATTACAAAATAACTAATTTTGAAATCGAAAAAACTATTTTAATAGCTGTTCATATGGATTTTCAACCTACCTAATACACTTATTATTAAAAAAAATTAAAAGTAACTTGAGAAGTTACAATTTATAAAAAAGTAATGATGTAATATACAGGTTTAGTGATTACAAGAAACAGTTAGATTACTCTAAATGATAAAACTAAATATAAATTCTGTAAATTTTTTGAAATTATGTAATGTAATTTTATTTAATAGTAACTTGGAATAATTTATTAATTATGTATTAGATATGTCTAACGATAGTACGAGGGTTATTTTTTTTTCAAGGTCCGATCGGTCACGAAATTAAAACCGCAGTGAAAATAAAAACTTTTTCTTTGTAACAAGTACTTACATGTTATGCTATTTCTCTACATAGTCGCCACTCCGATTTAGATATTTGTCATAGTGTAGTACCAACTTTCCAATACCCTTGTCATAGAACGGAGCTGCCTGTGTTTTCAGCCATGTTTCTACGCTGGTCTGCAGCTCGATGTCTGTGCCAAAATGTTGTCCTCCTAGCCAGCATTTCATGTGAGCAAAGAGGTGAAAATCGGATGGAGCCAAGTCTGGGCTGTATGGTGGATGATCAAACACTTCCCGATGAAAACGCTGCAGGAGCTTCTTTGTTACAGCTGCAGTGTGCGGCCGAGCATTGTCATGGAGAAAGACAATGCCTGATGACAACATTTCTCTCCACTTATTCTGAATTGCCCTTCGTAGATGTTAAAAAGTCACGAAGTATGAGGCTGCAATGATGGTCGTGCCACGTTCCATGAATTCCACCAAGAGAATTCCATTCCAGTCTCAGAACACAGTAGCCATACACTTTCTGTTGGAGAAGGTTCGCTTGAACTTCTTTGGTTTACTGGGAGAATGAGAATGCAGCCACTGTTTGGATTGTTTCTTTTGTTTCTTCAATTTCGAAATGGACCCATGTCTCGTCCCCTGTGACAATTTTGTTCAAAATATCTTCTCCTTCATTGTGGTAGCGCTGGAGAAACGTTAGGGAGGCGTCCATTCTCATTGTTTTGTGATAGTCGGACAGCATCTTGGGAACCCATCTCGCACACAGTTTGTGGTACTAAAGTCTCTCACTCACAATGGTGTAGAGAGCTGACCTTGAAATTTCAGGAAACGAATCACTCAATACAGAAATTGTGAACCGATGATTTTCTCGAATTGCCTCATCCACTCGCTCAACGAGATCATCGGTTGACACTCGCTTCCTTCCCTGATCGCCTGCATCATGAACATCTGTAAGTCCTGCTTTAAAGTTCCTGCACCATTGTCGCACTTTGCTGTCACTCATTGAAGTTTCACCGTACACATTACTTATTTGTCAATGAATTTCAGCTGCATTACACCCCTCAGCCTGAAGAAATCGAATTACTGCACGCACTTCACACTTGGCGGGAGATGCTATTGTTGTAGACATGTTTACATTGTTCATTGCTATTGTTCAGAACTAAATGAAGTGATGCGACGTGATTGAATGCCATACTAGAGAGGCTGCGCAATACATGCGCAAAGGTTCATCCAATTTTTGCACGGGTTTTTATTTCACGACCGATCGGACCTTGAAAGAAAAATAACCCTTGTATAATGCATTTGTGAAACAAAACTGCTTTGTTTTGACATTAATATGTTTACGATTCGATGTGTCATTGATTATTGAGATAACAAAACTTTCGCAATTTGTTTTAATGATAATTTAGTTTACTAACTACGAGAGACGGCTGAAATGTAATGCACAGTTACTCGTAACTTGCAAATGAAAAGAGATAATCAAATGAAAATTAAACGGCATAAGAGTACATCTACATCTTATTTGTTACAAAACTTACATTTATTTTTCCATATAGTCACAATTTACTGCTACACATTTCTCATGATGGTGAATGAATTTCCTCATTCAGTCAGTGAAGAATGCTGGCAGTTTTTCCTTGATCCACAGCCTCACTGCGGCTTCATCATTCGCTTCTTCATCATTCGTTCATGATGAAATGTATAGTCATAAGTTTCTTATTTAATTACGAAAAGTAGTGAAAATCACAGGGCACCAAATCTGGTGAGTATGGGGTGTGGAATAGATTCAAATTCAATTTCACAAGAGCCTTCTCAATATGTGATGTATATGGCCGAGCATTATCATGTTGAAAATTTATTAATTTTGTGGATTGTTGAGCACAACATACATTAGTTTTAACATCTCTGTTTGTCAAATAAAATTTATAATCGATCAGGCTTCCAGGTATTATGTCATATCTACATGTTTTTAATACCAGAACACTGTCAAGAGAATTTTTGTTGCAGAGGGTTATTTTTTTAATTTTTTGGTTGTGACCTAATATAGTGCCAGTATTTCAAGCTTTGGCGTTTTGCTTGTGGGTTGTAACGATGAACCCACGTTTTGTCTCTCGTCTACCTCTGTGAGGTTCATTCTTAATATTCAATTTACTGGCTTCTGATGTCTGCCTACTTAGTACTTGGATCAACAGTTTCATCACCATAAATGACTTTTAGATGTTGATGAATGTCACTAGCAGTATTTTTTGTGCGGTTAAAAGTTCAATCGCTGTACATTGTTTTAGATGCATTGACAGCAGATGTACTCAACTCTGACAGAAAGCGAGATGATGTGGGTCAACAAGTTTTGGGATGTTAGCAATAAGGGAAAGAAACTACAAGATGCCAGTACCTGTTGCTTTGTCCAACATTTTTTCTTCCATTATATGCTAATGTGCATTACAGTTCAGCCACCTTTCATAATAATAAATTGTAATCTTTAATTATATAAGTTTTACTAACAACATAAATGATTCTTGTTTGGAGCTTATTAGTATTTTATTTTATTAAATTTTGTCTGATCATCCTTCATAAGTAAGGACATGAATACAACGCATAAGCTATTTTATTATGTTAAAAACAAACTGTAATTAGGAATTGTTAAAATGTTTATAAATTTCAGAATTGGTAAGTTCTAAACCCTTATTTAGATGAAACATTTTTTTTTTTAGTTTGAATCGATATAAAAAATTATCATACAGAGTGTTTGGAGTATTATACAGATAAAAGTTAAAGGTAAAGTAAGGATTTTGTGAACGTAATTTTTGAAACAATATTGGCAGCTATAAATATTAAATTTTATAGACTTAAAAATTTGTAGATATTTTCAAAAATGTATATTAAATAAATGCAGTTGATTTGCATATGTCTGGTTGGTCTCTTGTGCTGAACTGAATCACTAAGTCAATGGAGAAATTTATGATAATAATTTTACAATAGTCTTTCCTTTAAAAAAAAAAAAAAATGAAGTTATCTAGATTGGTCACTGTCAGCCTAAGTTCATTCATTTTTAAATTGATTATACCATTCTTTGTGTTACTATGCAGGATTCTAAGAATTGTTACATCTTGGGTATCGTGAAGCTTTTGGTAAAATTTTATGGAATAGCATCATTTAACATATTCTTTTGTCATACTCGAAGTAAAAATGTAATGAGCATATGTTATACAACCATACATACCAGTTGCTTAGCAGTTAGACTCTAAGAGGCTATAAAAAATTACACATTTTTGTCAGGTTCGATTGAGTTTTTCTGCTTTAATTCAAACACTCTAAGAAAAAAATAAGGAGAATTACTTTTTGAACAGATCTCATATATATTATCCTCTTTACTGGTAAACCTATCCTTTCTTTGTTGAGGTAAACCTGTTCAACTACTGGAAAATGTATCAAAACGGTAAATTTTAATTAAATAGTTATTTTTTTTCATTTAGGTTATATAGATAATGAAGAATTGCCTCCTATTATTGCTGATATATTGGAGAGATCACATCCTGAATTATATTATAGTGGTTGTGTTATAGTAGAAGTTCATGATTATCGTCATACATCACCAAATTGCCTCTGTGATATTCATCATGTATTATTAAGACCGACTACTCAGGTAAATTAAAAATGTTTAATATTTTAATGTTAATTTTTTTTAAGATAATAAACGATATTGATTTTAATATGACCTACAAATTTACAGTTGTTAAGCTTTTGCCTACAAAGAGCATTTTAAGAATTTTTTTTGTAACTTTGTTATTTATCTGGATTTCTTATGTTTTTATTTGCGGCTATGGTTTTGCATTAAAATGAATTGAAAAAAAAATCAATTGATTCAAAATTATGATAATTAGTAAAATAAAACTTTTATGACAAAAAGCTGACAGCTGTAATAGATGCCTATGGATGATGAAATGCCTGATCAGGACTCAAACTTAAAAAATGGTAGAGATGTTACCGCTCTTATGTATACTTCAGAATTTTTTGTTTTAGAGTAAAAAAATTTAATTTGAACTTTAAGATATGTTTATCTAACAGTTAATGGTTTTTAATCACAATCGGTTTGATTTTTTTGTTGCCTCTAATTTGTTATTTATAGGTTGTATATAAAAAGACACTTTTTGTTTAGCTATGATTCTTCTATCAAAGCAGTTAATAAAACACTCCGGGTTAGATCCAGAAATTCATTTCATGTTTAGACTTCATTTCTTTTCAGTTTTTTTATTTTTAGTGATTTGTGTAGTGCTCTCTAAGCATTAGAGGTAGATGATTTGTATTCCAGGCATCCTATTGTTACCAAAATAAAAATAATACAATTGCTGAATTAAATTGTCATAACACACAGGTGAATTTTTACTGGATCCCTAGCCATGTGGGAATCCTGGGTAATGAATGTGCAGATTCCACTTACCACATCCTTGTGGATTGCATATGCTACGCGGCCTTACATTGCAAATTTAAACTGCCAAGAGACATAGGCGCGTCCTAGGAAATGACAAAATGAACTAGACTGGGTATTATTACTTCTACAAAGAATTATTATACTTAATAAGATTTAACCTGTTAAAATTTTGATATTATTCTTTTATTCACGTTTCATGTATTATCCTAATTGTTGTGTTTCTTTTACTATTTCAATTTTATTATCTTAGTTTTCGTCATAGTTTAACCCTATTTTGCTAATATTTTAACATCTGAGAAAAAGCCTCTTGTTACTATTTTGACCCTTGCAATGATAAGCTGAAAACATTTTTCGCCCCAAAAAAACCTTATTGAGTAATAACAGAATTTTTCCACAAATTTATAAGCAAGGATAAAATTGTTTGCTGTTTTTTTGTCATATTATTATAAATTACGTAAAATTATTTATTGCTATATATAATGTAGAAATTATTATAAATTATTTGTGTTAAGGTGTTCGCATAGTACCTGTTATTTTTTTACTTTATTGTGGTATGTCAGTATGACTAAATCAGTGGATAAATGAGTAAAAGTATTAGTGTTGTAGTTGTGAAGAGGAGCGATTAACATGGTGTCTTACATTATTAAGATATTTAAGATATAAATAAGACTCACATTTTATTACATTAACTGACAAACTAATGAATTATGAGAATTCAACATGATCAAGAATATTAAATTTCTGAACAAGGAATTATTTTTGGATTAAATCAAATTGTTCAGGCAGAAAGTGACAAATCAGAAAGTCTTTAGACTTTACAAAAATTGTGACTCGATAGATGTCCTATTCTTTGAAGAATTTGGATTTGTTGATTTTATTTCATCATCTTGGAGTTTTTTTCACTCTGCAACTTAGAGTCTTTTTTTCCCCATTTGATTAACTATGCTTGATGTTGAAAGTGTTTTACTCCTTTCTTGTCGTTAACCTGCCCTTTTAATATTTTTTACAGTCCCACTTTTTTATCCTATTTATTTAAGACTATTGTTGAACTTAATGAGCTACAGCATCCGTAAAATATCTGATACCTTGAGAATTATCCAAGTCTAGTTGATTGTTATGAAGTAAGCTAAATAGTTTTGAGCAAATTGCCAGGCTTCATGTAACAAGGAATGGATTGATGGATGGCTGAGTATGCGGCAGGTGAACGACTGTGTATGGATTTCCTGGTCTACCCCGCATCTTGTACCCAGACTGTGATTCTCACATCTTTTTAGAATATAGTTACAAATTACCTGGGTGTTCATTTTGATGATAGTTAGAACCTCTGTGCTTGGTACACTGCTTGCCTTGTCCTCTAGCAATTTGGTAGGCGGAAAGCAGCATAATACTATGACAAGCTCATACAGGGTTGCCTTTTTGCCAATCGTAACTTTTCAAGTGTTAGCGAGCTTTTCATGGACGGTTTTTATTCTTGAGAATAACAGCCTGATCTGGTTTCTGTGGCCTGAGGTGGTTTTAGGAATGTCATGCCAAGTACTATAACTATTCTGTTTTGGCAACGAACATTTATCATTACAAAAATTGAGCTCATAAAACCTATAGGAAACAAGAATAATAACATCCTGATCTTCAATCTGTACATGCAATATGTCTGCATTTGTATAGATTTATTTTACCTGGTGTTTACATTATTGTTGACTAATTGATTTTTCATTATTGATTTTTTCAGAGTGTGATAAATGATGTTAATTTAATAACATCATCGAGCGATTGGTCAAACGAAGAAAAATTACAATTAGAGAGTCAACTCATTTTGGCGACTCAACCTCCGTTATGTTTGGATCCATCACCGGCTGTTGGAATAGCCTCGGAACGTTTTTATCATACTAGACGGGCACTCAATACATCATCGTTAAGATTGACTGCTAGTCGTTATTCACAATTAGTTGTTAATAGAAAGAGAAAATTAGAAGAGATTATGTCATCTAATAATTCCAGTATGAATCTTGCCAAATTCATATACAGGAGAAATCATAAAAAATTACAGAATTCGCAGCAACAACCACAACCACAACAACAACAACAACAGCAACAGCAACAACCACCACCACAACAAAACTTTATCAGAAATCCTACTAATTTTAAAAGTCATAGTAATAACAATAATAACAATAATAATGTCAACCACAATATATCATCAGTTTCAAATAATGCTAATAAGCAAAGACAGGTATGTAATTATCAGTTTTTATATATATTTGTATATTCATTATTTTGTTGTTGCATGCACACACACACACACACGCGCGCGCGCGCGCTGTATTGCAAGGGATATTTAGAAAATGTAGATGAAAAGACCAATTTTTTTAATACGGCCCTATAAACTTAGTGAAGTTTAAATCATTCACAAGCTCACCAGTGGGTGAGCTTGTGAATGATTTTCTTGATTTCTATTTCCCAGAAGTCAGAAGTTGAAGCTCCATCTGTTTTCTTAATATTATTATCATCATCCCATGTTGAATTATGATATCTTCATTTTTCAGTCAGATATTCACAGTATGTATTTCTAAGTTAGCTTCCGACAGCAGTGCGGTAGGACTCCTTCCCTTAGGTAAACTACTGATGTCGGTTGAACATAGCAACCACATCAAGAAACTCCCACACGGTCCGACACTGCTGCTCTTGCCACATTGACTCGCCGCTTGTGAGTGGCCAATTTCCCCCTTGATCTCTTAAATTCCAGGGTGGCCTGGTCGGTCTCTGGCCCCCCTAAGAGCAGGGCAGTCAAATATTATGTGTTCATTTGACTGGACCTTCCCTCAGACACACAGCTCATCAGCTGCCATGTGGAACCGAAACAGATATTGGTTCAAATTAACATGGTTGGTGAGACCTGGGCACTCGTTGCCCTTAAAAATGAACTCGAGGCATACCATCCCCCCAGATTCTGTATAAACTTGAATAGGGATCTTCCCTTAATCGTGGTTTCCCATTCCAGCTGCCATGCTTTCATCACAAGGCTCTGCAGGTGGGAGATGGACAACTGAATGAAATTTTGATCCGGTGCATTGTGATCACCATTCTGTTCCGGTACTGGCCCGACTCGAACCCACATCCCACATACCTCAGCGGTTTTAGGTACAGTATGTGATGGGAACGGTATGGTCAACTCATTCTACAGTTATTATTTAGTACTTGCTTATACAATATATCATTCTAAAATCTTATTTGTTCATAATATTGTATAAGCAAGTACTAAATAATAACTATAGAGTGAGTTGAGCATATCGCACTTATTCCACTTTACCGTAACGGTGGAGACATTCATAATGACAGGATGTTAAGTCAACACAATTTTAAACTCATGACGACCACTTTATAGTTTATATACTTTACATATGACAACAAAGTTTTAGTTTTATTAAGAATATAATATACATTTTTTGGTTCCTGATGATGGAAATCTATTCCAAAAGCGCTTGAAAGTATATGAAATAAAAAGAATTATTTATTGGTAAGTGGGTTTTTTAATTATTAATTATATTATCATACCAATGGGCCGTGTTTGATAAAATGAATATCTATTTCTTAATTGTGAATTCATAGCCCTTTATGTTACAAGTAAAATCGTAAGATGTGTTTAAACAAGCAATTAAAGTCGTACATGCTGGCAATATTTCACAAAATCAAAACTCAACAGTACTTTGGCAATACATGTACATTTTGTAGTCAAGAAATATGTTTGCTACCATACAGGCCTATAAAATTATGTCTACAAAAGGTGGGTTCTGTCTATCTGGTGGACTAATTTAGTGAAAAGAATAGATAACAGTGGATGAGAATGTTCTTATGACTGAAGGGTTTTTTCTATATTAAAAAAAACGTTATTACATGTTTGTTTTAAACATTTTAACAAAACTATTGTGCAATGGTAGGCAGTGGTTGATTGTACCTTATTGTAATTCTGTACCGCTGTAATAAAGTTATCTGTAAAACACCAGACTGATATAACAGGAACGGGCTGAATTCATTGAATAAAAAGAAACTAAATTCAGTTACATTATTTTTATCCTTTTCACAATCTGGATAGCCACCCATACTTACAATTATTATCATTTGCAGTTTTTTATGTTTGTTTTTTTTCTTTATAGGATCTCAGACTTTTAGGTTTGTTACATACTTCTCCATTAGTCAAGTGAAACTAAGTAACATTAGCATGCTACTTCTCTTTTTTATTTTAGTTTTTTTAAATTCTGAGCATTCACATCCCATAAACGTATGGCATAATTGAATTGCTTTTGTGTCGGTTAAATATTTTTCATTTGTTCATGTCCTCATTGCTTCAAAAATGATATAAAATCCAGTAATGGAAAAATAGAACAAAAATATTGAATAAATATGTATAGAATTATAAAGTAACTAAGGCATATACAATAAAAAGTTTAATCACACGATATGTGATAGCTGGGAGTATGAGCAGTGCTTGGTGGCAGAAGAGGGTTGTTGGAAGAAGGTTTTTTGAGAGGAAGGGGTATATGTACACAGTTAGATACGGCTGAACCATTTATAATGTTTTCCAAGGTGGTTGGACAACACCAGTGATTGCCAGGCTGTACAAAAATATTATTGAACAAAGTTCCAGCATCTACAGCCAAATGTTAGTTACACAATTAAATTGACATACTGTCATGAGTATTACTTATCTAGAAATATATTTTAATTAATAAAAAATAATACTTCACTTAAGATTTAGAAAGTATACTGTAGGAAAAGGGATTTTATTTGTATTTTCAGATTTTCTTACTGCTTTTGAAGAATTACATTTTAAAAATTAGTAAAAGAATTGATATTGATTTTTTTTTTAAGAGGACTTACATTTACTTTTAAGTGGTTCTCCTTTCCTTATTTTAATTCCTATAAACAGGATTGAAAATATGTAGGCTGTTTGTAAAAATCATTAAATGGAAACAGGTCTCATTCTGTTTGTCTTGTGATCATTGATGAATTATTATTGTATTTTAATAGGATGATGGCCAAGCATATGATTATTGGAGCGATGTAATGAAATTAGCAAAATCATTAGATAGGCCAAAAGAAACTAGTGATTTTACACCTTTATTAGTTGAAGAATATATACTAGAGATGGAACGCGGTAATGGTAAACTATATCATGTTAAATTATCGATATTCCAACGACCATCTAATTGTGAATATGTTGGCCAGCTGTATGTCGATAAGGAATATAAGGATGGTGAAAGCAACGGCGCCACGTGCAGGTATTTTATTATTTAGTTTTATTAAAATGTTAGTTATGTTGAATGATGTTAATCGTTTGTTTGTGTTTATCATATTACATGTAATTAGTTTAAAGTAGTCCTTATGTACCGCTAACTTTTTTAAATTGTTTCCCATGGTACTGGTAGTGAATTTTATTGTTTTGACCAACAGGTTAACAGGACTTTCTGTGTATATCAGTTCAGCTGTGTTTACATTTTAGGTTCTTTTATGCGATTTATTTAAATGCCCTCTTTTAACAGGTATTAAAACTTATTGACTTCCTAATTTCTTTCACTGGTGTTACTGTTATTCAGTATGAGGGGCTACTGAAATATAATCCATGCTGGAATCTTATCGGAGAACAAAATGTTGCACAAAGTGACAGATTCTGCCATCTGGTAGTTTAATTCTCCTACTGCTAACATTTTAAAACTCATTGACCCATGCCCTCTAATTTTCTATCAGTCATTGTTGTAGAATTGAGTACGCCTGCTATATTAACTCATTTAAAACAACAAGGAGCATTTGATATTTTACCTGTGGAAAAGTAAATGATAGTAACAGTCATCATCATCATGTAAAAGCTGTTTATGATGATGAAACTATTGATCAAAGTTCTCTGAATAGGAGGATGATAAAATTTTTTCGTTAAAAGCCCGTAAAGTGAATATTTCACCATATTTAAATAAATTCAAATATCTGTGTGAAAAAATTTTAAATAGGTGTTCTAGGATAACAAACATTGTATGTAACCGATGACCGGGTCAATTGTAATTTTTGTGTGATACACAAAGATGTAACACCTTAGGAGATGTGTGTTGTGTTTGAAAATCCACTGAGCCGATAATTCTGCAATATGATAATGCTTGACCACACGTATCGTTTACTCTTGTGAAGTTGAAATTTGAATCTATTCCACACCTACTGTACTCAACAGATTTGGCAGCCTGTTATTTTCACTTTTTTCTAGACATAAAGAAGGTTATTAAGGCTATTCATTTCATCATGAATGATGAATTGAAGGACTCTGTGAGGCCATCGATCAAGAAAAAACACCTTCTCCATTCATCATTGACTGAATGAGAAAACTGGTTATCATTAGGTAAAATGTGTAATTGTTAAGTGTGACTATGTAGGAAAATAAATTTAAGTTTTTGTAGCAAATAAAATGTACTTTTATGCCATATTTGTTTCATTTGACTATTTCTTTTTCATATGCGAGTTGCCAGTGACTATGCTTTACATTTCAGCCACCCTTTGTAAATAATCTGGCCTCTGTCTCCTGAGTCTCATATTGTTGTATAGACCCATATTATCCTGGGATTTAGAAATAATTAATTTTATTAAAATATGTAGCTTTTTAAGTATTAAAAAATTTGAAAAATTATTATGTATATTATATTCTTTTTGCGTTAAAATATTTTTTTCCTTAAAAAAAGTTCATGAAATTATCACCAGATTAATAATATAAAAACAATTATTCATTGTGTATTCAAATTTATAATACAGTTTTTCTGGAAACAAAAAATATTAAACTGTATTTCATCTATTAAGTATTATAAATAATAAAATGAACAAAAATCTTAATAAATGTAAAAAACTTATTTGTAAATTTTGTTTCCTACAAAATTTTAGATGTGTTTGTAAGTTAATGTAAAAAAATATATACATATACAATAGTAGTTATATTTAATAAATAATTTTTTTTTTATTAATTAAAAATTATGATATATTGTAGTTTAATAGTTTATTAATGAATAATAAAGATTAATTGAAGACCACCTTGGTGGGAGAGACAGTAGTGTGCTCTCTTGTTATACTGAAGTTTCTGGGTTTGATTCTTAGCTAGGGTCTTAAAAAATGTGTCTTATGATTCTACTCTAATTTATACATTGACAAACATATTACTGAATGCAACTTGAAAAAAGATCATTTGGTCTTTGTGGAATTAATTTTTTACATAAAGGGTTAACAACGCTCTAATAAAAAATTTCATGAATCATGATAAATTACATAAAATAATACCCAACAATTTACGTTAATATTCTTTTTTTATGAAGGAAAAAATGTTGAATTGGACAGGTTCTAAGTTTAATTTAACTAATATAGTAGAATTAAAAAGGCAATTTATTTATTAAAAAATTTGGCAATGGGTTGCATGACTTGCCACTCGGTTTTGGCCTTGATGGGTTTTTATTTCAAATACTCTCAAGGATTTTCAAACATTAATCACTTAATTATGCACTGTATAAAGTTAAATTGTGAACAAATCAAAATGTTTAGTATAAAAATTTGGGTCCAATTTCACTCCCTTAATAAACATTGTTTTTATAATTAAAATTGTACTGTATAAAAAAATTAAAAACATTTTTTAAATTCTTTGATCAAGTTCTGTGCACACTTTTAAAAAAATTCCCATATTATCTACATTAATACTTAGATATAATTTGATTGAAAATTTTGAAAATTAAATGAAAAATTGAAAATGAAAATGTTTAATTTAAGGTCAGATCCCGTTCAGCATTATTTGAAAAAAAAATAATTTGACGGTGGGATGGAAAATTCCAAGCCTCATATTGAGATTAGCAAAATTTCTTAATGACATCACATGATTTCATTCTTCATTAGTTTACTATTAAGAGTTTCAAGACACTGCACCACTTAGTACGGTATTTACAGTCCATCAAACTGGACAATTAGGGCATTTTTTGGAAAAAGGAAGAACGGCAAATTTGTGCAGTGATTTAATATGTTTTTTCTGAAAGGCTTAAGCGCAAAGGAAATTAAAAAAGTGTTTGATACGACATCTGGAGACTCTTCTTCATCATATAAAGCAGTTTAAAAACAGTTTAAAGGCTGGGTTGCAGAATATAAAATGGGTTGAACATGCACTAGTGATGAACCATGTAGCCATGTAGCGATCCTCTGAAGCAACTATGCCAGAAACGATAGAAAAACTGCATAAAATTGTTTAGGCAGATCAACGAGTGACAGTGAACGAGTTAGCATAGTCTATAGGCATGTCAACAAAAGACATGCACAATAACTTGCATGAACATTTGGGCATGAATAAGATTGTGTGCTAGATTAGTGCCACATTTGCTCATGCCCGACCAAAAACATTACTGAAAAAACATTTTAAGGAATTGTCTTGAGCTCTTTAGGTACAATCCAGAGTTTTTACTTTGATTTGTGACAGTTGATGAGACTGATTGGCTCCCAGAGACTATAACTTGTTTCCTAACCAAAAAAAAAAAAAAAAATGGCTTAGTGGGAAGAAATTTTTGACTAGTATTGAAGTTGTGCTGCTGTAGGTAGTTATTTTAAGGAGTGGGATAAATTGACGTACCGAACTGCCATATGCGCTCTTGTGGAATGCAGAGCTCAGCATATAGACCTTAGTGGTGATTATGTTGAAAAATAAATCAAAATGTACCCAGAAAAATGTTGTTTTCTTATCCGGTCCTGTAACTTTTCATCCCACCTTTGTATATTACAAGATTTTAAAAATGCATTTCTGGGAGGTTTTGTGTTTACTTTTTTTTTACACTAAGCAAAAAAGTCACAGGATGTTTTCTTATTATAAAATTCTACTTTTTTTTATTAAAGTTGGACAACATATCAACATGCTAAAAGAGAAAAGTGAAAATATTGGAAGCTCTAATGATAGAAATAGGAAAATGTCTGTTCAGTTATATATTTGTAAAGTATATTTTTATGCACATTTGGATATATAGTTTTTGGAAGAAATCCAAAGAATTTCAATGACTTTTGAAAGAAAAGTATATGTGAGAAGAAAAGTTATTATTTTTTTTTTAACTTTCACATTTCTTGCTGTAGTTAGTTTTAGAACATTTTGACAGTTTAAGAATTTCAATTAAATCAGTAAAATTTATTTTTTAATAAAAATAAATTAGAAAATCGTTTATAAAGAGTGGATTTTAATGCAAGATGTATAATTTTTGTCTTTAATTTGACATATAACTTAAAACTATTTATGTTATATCTAAGTAAATAGTAAATTTCATGACTTTGTTTTACTAAAGAAAAATAAGTACCACCACTTTTCCTATTCTTGCAAACTTTGTTACAGCTAAACAGAGCTAAACATGAACTATTACAAGAGTCGGTCAAATATAAACCAAACTTTTGTTTTCATGGCTAGTGTATGATCATGAGCATGCTAACATGGAGAAAGATATTAACAGTGAAGTGTGGGAAGATGGTTGCTCCAGCTGCCTCACCTTTCGCATCTCTTTGGTCAGTAGCATCATGTCGGAGCAAAAGATTCCATCGTCGGTCACGCAATGTATTATCATGAAGTTTCTCATGAATGAGATATCAAAATCTAAAGTTTTGACTAGACAGTTTGCACAATTTTGGAATATTTTGAACATGATATTGTACCAGAGTCTACGACCAGGCCAGCAAATTTAAAGAAGGATGTGAAGCTGCAGAAAATGATAATCAAACAAGTGGTCAAGGAAAAGTATCACAGATAACTTTGATCAATCTGTGACCTCACCGAAGACGATTGACAGTTGATGAAATTGCTTTGGAAGTTGGTAGGTATAAGTCATAGAACTTCCTATTCCATTATCACAAAGAAATCCCAGATTCTACAAAGACTGTATGAGTCAGGTTCCAAAATTTTAAACCCAAAATAAGAAGCAGGTCTGAAAGGAAATTTGCCAAAGCTCCTGAATCAATTGTAACAAGAGGGAAATAACTTTTTTGTATCAGAAAACCATTTTTTGTATCGCAACCATTTTTTGGACTTGAAAGGTGTATTGCTTGTTGATTTTTGCATGAACATAACATTATGAATGTTGCATACTACTGCCAGCTCTTGGACAATGTGAAAGCCACATGCGGTAATAAAAAGTACCATCAGTTTTAATTTTTTCCATGCCATCATATTTATCTTTAAATTAGGATAAATTCAAAATATTATTTCTAATTATCAGCAACTCTGTGTTTGAAGCATTGTTTATGATGAAAATGTAATATGATGCTTGAGTCACGGTAAACCTCCAAACAGAATGCTTTAGTGTACACTCCAATATTTAAAATTCTCAAATTTTAAGAAAAATTTGAATAAAAAATTATGTTTATATTTTTTGAAATCACTGGTTGACCATGAAGGAATTAATTTTTATGTTTATTTTTAACTCAAAAATTAATATATAAAGTTTCTTTAAATATCAGTTTGTAAATTTAAAAAATGGTTAAAATTATCAGTTTTAAAAAAAATTATTTATGTATACATGAAACAGCTCTTCCACAGTTAATTGATGATGTAGAGTTGAAAAAATGGATTTGTGATGTGATTTTGTTGCTATCAGTTATTCTGAATAAACTTATGTGTATTTTGTACAGTTTTTAAATATTTGTTATGATCAAATACGAGGGTAAATCAAATATAAATGGGACTTATTTCCTGAGCGTCTATGGTTGGTAGGACTGGGCTTGCGTTTCTAGTATGCTTGGGTGGGGTCATTGGTTGTGGGGAGAGCCAGCCATTCCACACTCCCAACCAATTCATCAGTAATACTCACGATGTTGCAGCAACAAGTGCATTCCTCCACTACGCAATACATAATTATAATTTTTCTTGCTCGTGAGTGAAGGAGTTCAAGTGACGGAAATTTTCTGGAGATTGACTGCACAGTTCGGAGACCAAACATTGTCAATGACTAGTGTGTTAAAGAGTTCAAGGAAGGACGAGAACAAGTGGAGAATTAGGAACACGATTGTTGTCCTGGTACCAGCATTACAGATGAAAACATTCACGTGGTTTGAGACACTGTTGAAGATGATCGATGGGTGAGAGTATCTGAAATTACAGAACAGGTCAAAATAAGTTATGGGAGCTATTAAGCAAACATCACAAACAACCTACAGTTCTGTAAAGTGTGTACCAGATGGGTCCCTCGCCTTTTGACTGCAGATCAGAAGTTGAGATGTTTGGAGGTCTGTCAGAGGCTTACAGCAAGGCTTGTGAAAGAAGACGATGCATTTTTAAGTCGGATCGTCACCTGCGATGAAACATTGGTCCACCGCTGCACTCCCCAGTCGAAACAAGCCAGTATGGAGTGGCAGAGGAAAGAGGGAGGGCTACCACCCAGCTAACTCAACTGTTAGCTGGTAAGGTTTTTTCAACTGTTTTTCGAACGGCAAGGCATTTTGCTCATTGATTTTTTGTATGAGCGACGTACAATCAATGCTGCTTACTACTGTGAGCTGTTAAACGAGGTGAGGGCTGCATATTGCCACGAAAGACGAGATCAACCGATTCGAGAGGCCTCCACGATAATGCCAGGCCCCATACTGCAGCTCTGACGGTCTCAAAACTAGAAGAAGAGCACTGGACTCAACTTGATCATCTTCCCTATAGCCTGGACCTATCACTCTGAGATTTTCATTTATTTGGGCTGCTTAAAGAAGCTCTAGGAGGGCAACAATTTTAAGATAATGGGCTCATGGAGGGATTCATATGCAATTGGCCCCTGATACAACCAGCTTCATTCTACGATGCTGCGATAAAAAACCTTCCTTCTCACTGGGAAAAATGTATTTCTAAAGCAGGAAACTATGTAGAAAAATAAATTATATTTGCCTTTTATTTTTCCATAAATAAATTTAAAAAAAAATAAAATCCCTTATATTTGATTTACCCTCGTATTTGTTATTTTTTAATATTTTATGACCGATTAATATTAATTGGTTATTGCTTTTGTGTTTTAGGTTTAGTTTAGGATCAAGAGCTCAAGCAAATAGATATATACAACAATTTTCAGAAATAATTACAATGGAAGGTAAAAAATCTGTTAGAATAACACATAAAGTACCCGGACAACCTGCTAGAGTAACTTACACCGATAGTTTAAAAGAAAGGGAAACTAAGGTATGTGCCTAAGTATTTTTTCAGTAGTTATTAAGGTATATCTAAAATTAAAATTAAAAAATATTGGTTGTTTTAGTTATTACTAACACTTTTTTAGTTTTGCAAATGCAGAAATTTTTGGGGATTCTTTAACTGGCACTGCTGATTACGTGGAGTAGATCACAAACATCATCCTTAGGTCATTAATCCTTAGGTCAGTGTTTTGTTGTATTCTCTTTCAATGGCTAGTCTCAAATCGATTAACTGTTGTCAAGTTAACTTCATTTTGACGAGTCTTCTTAAAAAAAATTCCATTATTGTAATGTCCAGTCGGTCTGACAAAGTTTCATCAAAGTAGACCTGATTTCAAAATTCATGAATTTGTTAAACTTCCTGCAGCAATTTCAAGTTAACAGCATCAGTCACAGTGTTGTTAAAAAGAATGATCCGATTAAAGTGTTAGCTGACAATCTGCACCATAATATAATTTCTGGTAAATCAACCTGTCATTACTCTGTGTATGCAGATTCTGAATTGCCCAGTAACTACAATTTTGACCATTAATTGAGCTGTTTAATATGAACGAAGACTTATTTTTTGAACAATTTTGTTTAATTATATTTTAATTCAGTAGCATAAAAATAAATAATTATTAAACAAACATCAATAAGTAAATCACAAGGGACATCCAGAAAGTAAGTTCTAATGGGTTATGACAAAAACCTAATTTCTATCAGTATTTGACCTCACTCACTGCTTTTCTACATTATTGCTGTCACTGTTTTGGCATGTATCATAATGGGCACCAGGTGTTGTTTCCCTTTGTAAAATATGTTGATTGTGATACAAACAATGTATTAAGGGCTTCTTTGAACTCATAGAACTGCCAGAAGGAAGGATTCCAGTTGTTGGAACAGATGAAAATCATTTTGCATGAGGTCTGCTGTACAGGAATGATCTATTTCTTTCTGAAGTTAGTGTGAAGAGATTAAGGCAGGCAGCGGAATGTTATATTGTTATGAATCAACACAATCTCCCTGAGTAAGTACCGTGTTACTTGTACTGGATCACAATGTAATATCTTAAGCATTTCCTGATGGACTTCAATGGAAAATTCATTTCCTGCCCTAATGCAGAAAAGGAATGTCCTAATGCATATGCCCGGGGCATATCGTTGGCTTGCATCAAAACTATGTGAAGTCCAAAATTTTCAGTTTTGAGATATTCCATATAAATATTCTTTGAATGCATACCTTTTGAGTGCAGAACTATTCTAAGTCTAATATTCAGCAAAGAAGCTGTTTTTCTAAAAAAAATAAGACGTATTCTATGAAAAAAAAAAAAAATACAAATTTCCTTCATGCAGAAGTAGTCTAATTGAGCTTCCCTGAAAAAATGAGTTTAGCATAGTTCTGATGCAAGCCAACGGTATGATCTTCCAAGTAAAAAAAAATATTAGAATAGTGATTTTGTTGGCAATGAAATGTGCCTTCACTCCATGAAGTGTTCTTTTGATTCAGGGGTTGTATGTGACAACCATGTCTTGACAATGTTGACTATATCGCTCAAGAAATTCATGTCTTGCTCCTGTCATGTCAGAAAGACTATACACTACCCTGCTATTTCAAATTAAGTTCTGTAAGAATCTTTAGCACCTAGTTTGCACAAAATTTCCAATATCAGTCCAGTTTCTCAGATTCTTTCTTTTTTTTTTTTAAAGAAGTGAACATGAAATCCGTGGAAAATTCAGGGAGTGCAACAACATGGTGATCTGTCTGCTCTCTCTGATTTTCCCTTCAACCTCATAAACCGAATTATTGACTAAAGATGGTCACCTGTTCTGTTAATTATCATGCACATCTTTGTGACCTTCATTAAAAAGTTGCACCTATCTCCATACTGTTCAACAACTCATTGCATGTTTTTAAATTTCATAAATTCAATGGTAAATTTCAATCTTGCATTTAAGTAACAAATCACAAATTGAATTTCACCTGTGGGGGTGTCTTAGTTTGCTTAGATTTTTTTTAAACATGTACCATTAAGTATATGCATCATTGACACCATGAACTTGGTTACTAGCACATTTGGAATCAATTCCTTTGCAACAAATCTACAATCCCAGTGTACATCATGCAGCCTTAGCATTGCAGCAACAGTATTTAAAAACAAAATTTTCTTTTTTTATCTCTTGTAAAACTACAGACTTTAAAATGATAGAAAAAGTAAGTGGTACTTTGAAGTAAGTAAATAACGTTGTATTTTTTTGTTTTTAACAGTTGGCGATATTGCGACAGCAGCAACAGCATCAACAACAACAGCAACAAGCATTGTTACAAGCGCAGCAAGCTTTGATTCAGCACCAGCAAGCCACTAATGCTACGACTATTCAAGTCGCCACAGCATCAGCCCCGCCAGTGATGGGTAGCGGTTCTGCTGGTTCCACTTCTACTGCTGCTATTATTAAACCAAAGTCTTCTGTCAGTGGTGGTGTAGGAACAGATTTAAGTAGTTCAGTTGCTGCGGCATTATTATCACCAAACTCTGTTTTAGCTATCAATGGTTTATTGTCAAATGGGACTGCGACTGCCACTGCTGTTATAGCTAATGGAGAATTAACTGCTGCTAACCAAATCACTTTACCACCTATTAATAATAATAGTAGTAATACTAATATTGCTAATAGCGGTAGCAGTAGTAGCAGTAATAATAATAGTAATATGAGTAATCAACAAATGTCTTCTACTGCCACTGCCAATACGAATCAACTTCAGCATCAGGTATTCTGTTTATAGTTTATAAATTATCTTACGTTATATTTGTAAAATTCTGCTATAATATTTTATGGGAATGAAAAAAATATTAATTGTAGAAAAATGTTTGAATTGTAAAAATCAGACTTTGCTTTATAAACAACAGAATTTAATCTTACATATTTACATTTTGCTAACTAATCTGATTAGCAGAATGTGAATTATAGAATAGTCCAAATTGGATCTGTTTGAACCATATTATTTTCACTTCTTAGTGGTTGCTTTGAAGTCAGTGAACCGATTAATCGTGACCAATTCAAATAGGGTATTTCCAAATTAGTTTTTATATAACTTTAATAATAAAAAAAGTAAACGACTTATAGAATAGTTTGATACATCACTGAATATAGTAATATTCAAGTTTCATTTCTGTCTAACACTTAGTTCCTGACGTTCTCACTAGGTGGCATGCACGATTGAATAATTCCATCAATCATTACGTAGTTCTTTTCAGTGCAGAGCATTCTCAGTGTTATTTATGATTTCATGAATCCAAATCGGCTACTACTATTTGAAGACAATTCACGACTAAATATCGCAAGAAACCACCTCAAAGACAGTATATTATTACATGGTAAAATCGTTTCTTTGAAAGAGGTTGTGTATTGTAGGATGCTAGGTCAGGGTAGACATTCATCGTTCAGGTAAATCAACGGGTCGCACCAGCTTAGAATTGAATATTTCTAGGGTTACAGTATGGAGGATATTGCATAATCGACTGTCATTTAAACCCTAAAAATTACAATTGATACAAGCTTTGAGTGAAGGTGATAAAGAAAAATGAACTGAGTTTTGTGTAAACATGTTAAACAAAACTGAGACTCAAGATAATTATTTAATTGACACACAATTGAACATAAAGGGCTCGCGTAAGGTAAATGTTTTTTTTTTTTGTACTTTAAGCTGTCACAAAATTTATAGTCCTTACTTTTTTGTTGACTCAACTGGATATCGTACCTGAATATGCTTGAAAATTATCTAATGCCACAATTACAACAGGATATGGGCACAGAATTCATTTTCCAACAAGAGGGCTTAGATCCACATTATCAACATAAAGTTGTCATTTATCTCTATAACAAATTGCCAACTTGAATTGGACATGGTAGAACAATTTCCTGGCCACTATGTTCACTTGGTTTAACTCCACTTGACTTCTCTGTATGGGATTACATTAAAAGACAGTTAGTTCCTCTGCTTCTAGGAATTGTCAATGAGCTGTGGCACCAGATAACACAAACAGTTGCCACTGAAGATCAAGACATGCTTCATAGGATTTGGTAGGAAATTGATTACATATGAGACGACTGCTTTGTTACAAATGGTAGCCATATTGAACACTTGTAAAACAAACTTAAAAATATACTATATTTGGTGTTTTATCAAACAATTTACTTTTTTCATTATTAAAGGTTACTTTTTTATTACTAATTTAGAAATACCCTACAAACTTTTATTTGTATGTATATAGACTATTTTAATCTTGTCATATCATTAAATCTATTGCAGTACCTTGTAAGTCAATATTTTAGGAAGTAGATTTTTATTTTTTAGTGGACCATTAATTTCTGTCTACTTTATTGAATTATTTTCATTCAAGAGTGAGTTTAGATTATTGAATTCCCAATTATTATTTGAGGTAGTGTTGTTTGATGCTGCTGTTTTGATAGATGCTGCCATTTAAATTGCTATCGCTAGAATATATAGATGTCATAAGTAACAATCACTGCATTAAGTTTTGAAATCGAACTGAACATTCAACAACATAATGTTCTTGTATTCAAAAATTATTAATCCATGTATAACAACCATAATTTAGTTATTTTAAGTTTATCTTATAGTAAAACAATCTGTGCAAGAAAGAAAATTATTAAATCTTTTTTTTTTTTTACTACAAGAACGAGCTTACAATGAATATCATTACTTTTAGAGAAAAAACTGTCTAGAGAGCGTTTTATACTTCAGCTGCTTTATTGCAGTCATAATAATGACCAGGATAGATAGTGTAAAAAAACAAATTCACGTTTCTTCATATTCTCCCAGCAGATGACTTTAGGATCCTATAACTCTGGTAATATTAATAAAATCTTGCAACTATTTGTACTTTTAAAAAGTTACATGTTGCTGAGTATTTTTAGAAAGATTATGATGTATTAGTTTATTTATTTAGAAGTTATTATGTCTTGAAAATGACTCAAAGAATTATTTCTATACATTTAAATTTTATTCATTTTATAAATTTAAATTATTATAAAAAAAGAAAGAACGTGACTCAGGGCGATAAAAAAATATTGTTTAAGGACATGATGCGGTATCAATATGTGTATGGCGAAAAGCTAGATTATTCATTTTAAATCTGGAAATGATTTCAACGATGCATCTTGGTCTGATCAGCCAGTGACTAAAAAAGTGTACAAAATTATGGAAAAAATTGTGCAAGACTGGGACATTAGCAGTCGTGATTTCAGTAATGAACTAAAGATCAACCACAAAACAGTTTTAGGCCGTTTGAAAAAAGCTGGACATAAAAAATCCCAATGTCTGGGTGCCACTTGATTTAACAGTCAAAAATTTGATTGAATTTCAATGTGTGTGTTTTGCTAAAAAAAGAAAGAAATGGATCATTTTTAAATAGCTCATTTTGGGTAATGAAAAAAGAAGGTGTAAGAGGAGTACTTGATATTAAAAATCTATGCTATGGCCAGAACGAAAACTTGAGGGATTACTTCTATAGCAGGCAACACCCCTTCTATCAAGCCATCGTAGCGGTAGACCAAAACTATACGCCATTAAACCTAGCCAACAGGACTAACAACGTAGAACACAAGAAAGAGAGCAATGGAGATAAAATTCTAGATTAGGGAAGAAAAGAGCTACATGAGAGATATAAGCACCATATAGACTAGGAAGGAGTCGACAAAGCAGCTTCAAATAATTGGCTTTTGCAAGGAAAGTTACATTCTGAGACGGAGGGGTTTATATGCAGCATTCAGGATCAAGTAGTAGCAACAAGAAATTTTAAGAAAGTTATTCTTAAAGAAAATATCAACAACAAATATAGGCTATGTATGCAACACAGTGAAACAATAGACCATATAATCACTGCCTGTCCAATTCTAGCTCCGACAGAGTATACCAGGAGGTAAACAACGTGGCAAAAATTGTACACATAGAACTCTGCAATAGATACAAGTTAGAGCTTCAAAAAGGGCCCTACTATACTTATGAGCCAGCCTCCTTTTTGGAGAACATCAATGCAAAAATTTTCTGGAACCAGGGAATTGTAACAGCAAAACCCATCCATCAACTGTAATAAGCTTAGATATAGTAGTAGTTAATAAAATGGAAAAAGCAACTTGCCTAATAGACATAGCCATCCCATCAAGTAACAACATCAACACTAAACACAATGAGAAGTTGCAGAAATATACAGATCTTAATTTTGAAATTAAAGAAATGTGGAATCAAAAAGAAGTTTATATAATCCTAATAATTATATCTGCGGAGGGAATAATACCATCTGTTTTGCACAACAGTCTTGAAAAACTGAAGATCCAGTGGAAGACCCACACGCTAATGTAAAGGAGCATGATAATTGACACCTGCCATGTTGCTCGGAAGGCACGTAGTCAACAGTAGCAAGCCTAATCTTGTTGGTAAAATTACTCTGAGTTTAAGGAATGTCACCGGCAAAAGTAAAAGCTGTGAAAGTATGGGATAATAATAATAACAGACAGTGAGTACATACAAAACAGAATTTAAAGTAATTGTCAGGATTTATTCACAGGTAGTAAATTATTGAAAACCAGAGTTTAGTCCCATTGACTAAAGATATTAGCGTGATTGCTAATCTTAACACTTTCAACAACTAGTCTTGTTTTAACAACAATAGTACAATAGATAAGACAAGTATAAAGTTCTTCCTATGAAAATAAATTTGCTGTTCACAAGTACAATTACCCTAACAATTTATCAATGAAATTTAGTACATTATCTCTTTCACTTATAGTCTAACAGTAACTCACCGAATCACTTGTTGTTTTCATGTACTGGAATTACTTTTGACGTCACTGTACACTAGACTTTTGACGTCAAACGTGCACTAGAAATTCGCTCCTTCAGTGACCTCCTCGCAGAATACTTTCCTTCAAACTCACATTGTAACTCCTTGCTTAGAACTTGTCACAGCACCCTCTTGCAGGATTCATCATGCAGAACTGATTTCAACTGGTCTTCTCCAGAGTATTTATATTCCTATCCTCTTTTCCTGCCAGATCAGACCCAACTTGAAGCGTGAGAACGATTGTCCACCTTCACATATTCCCATGAAATTCCAAATCTGGGTCCGGTAACTCTTCTCACAGAACAGCATCTGTTTAGGTGTGTCAGTGGGCAGTATTACAAAGAACGGTTTTAAACAGACCTGTTATTTTCACTAAAAGGGTTTCTTTTAGCCCCTCTCTGGATTTCTCACATTATTATTTTCTACTACTTTCTTCTTAGTTGGTAGGAATCCTTTACTCAGGTCCGTTATATCAGTCTTGTTACAATATCAACAAGATAATTTAAAGAACTGCTGAACGTGCTATTTGTTGTATCATCAGCAAAAGTCATCAGATGTGAATTTTTTAACCCCAAGCTTACATTCAGATCATTTATAAAAATTATGTACAATATAGGTCCAAGCATTGGGGGTACACCACAAAATAAATATAAAGAATCTGGTGGAACGTTGTTAAGTTTCACAGCTTCTTTGTTACTGAAATAAGAAGTTATTAATTTTATGGCTTCCTTAGTAAAATTATTAAATTTTAATTTTTCAATTAACACGCCATGTTGAAGACTGTCAACAGCTTTACTGAGATCAAAAAATGTTGCTGTAGTGAAAAAAGACATTTCTCAAAACAGTCAAGCTTCTTATTGACAAAGCTCAAAATAGCATCACTTATATTCAAGTTTTGCCTGAAGCTAAACTGAGTCTCAGAAAAAAGGTAGTTATTTTCAAAATAAGAAACGATTGTAGCTTGTTATAGCTTTTTAAAAAAATTGTAGCAAAATTGAAATGGGTTTGTAATTTGAGGGATTATCATCACCCTTGTTCAAGAGAAGAAAAATAGCCAATTTCAATGAATCATTAAGAACATTAAATGTTTAGAAATAACTGAAAATTTACTTATTCTGTAAAGATCCTGTCAGTTACTATTTAAGGAAATAAAAATATTTAATAGTTCGTAATGTCCAATAGATTAAAGGAAAAGAAAGACTCAGTGCCACCACTTGTCCGTTTAAATTTAAAATATTTTTTAGATTACTTGACAAATTAGAAGTGGGTTTTACTAGTAAATCAACAAAAAATTGATTAATGTCACATCACAAGTCAGTTTATCAGAAAACTTAGCCGAATAAAGTTTTCCCTTTTTTCATTTATTAGATTCCTCATAACTATGGGTTTTCTTTTTTTTTCTTGTTTAGCCTCCGATAACTACCGTTTAGATAATACTCCAGAGGATGAATGAGGATGATATGTATGAGTGTGAATGAAGTGTAGTCTTGTACATTCTCAGTTCGACCATTCCTGAGATGTGTAGTTAATTGAAACCCAACCACCAAAGAACACCGGTATCCACGATCTAGTATTCAAGTCCATGTAAAAATAGCTGGCTTTACTAGGACTTGAATGCTGGAACTCTTGACTTCCAAATCAACTGATTTGGGAAGACGCGTTCACCACTAGACCAACCCGGTGGGTCATAACTATGCGTTAATTGATTTACTTATAAAATTATTATTATATTTTACTTTAGCTTAGAGATTCTCCATACTTCCGTTTAAAGCCTTTTCTCAGCCATTTAGTTAAATCAGTGTAAATCATTCAACATGTTAAGAAAATCATGTATAATTCATCAGTATAAACACTGTTAGACTGAGTTCTGAGTATTCCTTTCCTACTATTTAAAGGAAAAGAACATTTAAATGCATGATTTACCCTCTGGAGGAAAACATTCCATTTAGCTTACAGATCAATAGTGTTATAACAAAAATCGAAGTCAGTATCTGAAACGGAATCAAAGGGTTTTACAGGCCCTTACTTGTTGCAAGTCAAAATGATTTCTCAGCTGGCTCACTAAAACTTCTTGTTAAATTTATTTTTAATGACAAACACTTACTGTGAAAAAAACTTGAATCAGTAATTGTGGATTCACATATACCCAAATCAAAATTAACATAGTAATTATCCAAACATCTGCTCAATCTAGTAGCACCTGAATTAACAAAACAAAACCAAAAGAGTAAAAAGTATTATTGACCCTATTAAAATTATGATTATTAGTTATGGGACACACATTAAAGTCACCAGAAAAAGTAATTTTTGACTTCTGATCAAGTCATCCAAAACTTATTCAATCATATCAAAAAAACATATCAGTGCTACAGGAGTTCTATATATACCTAAAACAATCATATGCAAGTATAACACACATCTTACAGAGTCTTTCTGTTGAAAACTGCTCAACAAAGTCAATTTCCACAAAATAATCGAAAGGGTGAGCTCAAATCATAGTACCACCATACTCCTCAGTCTCATAAAAAAACATTCCCTAAAGAAAACCTTCTGGAATACAAGAAGCATCCCCCTGAAAATGTTAAGTCTATATCTAATGGCTCAATAATAGATTCCAAAATATTAAATTTATTATGTAAAAATGTTAAATTCTAAGGAAATAGATTAAAACCATTACCACCATCATGTTTTAAACCATCATCAGCTGCCTTGAAGTGTTGGAAGCCAAGCTTCATAGGCCTGAACACTAATAACTTGATTTGAATTAAATTTAAAAAAATAAGCCCCCTTATTTTGGTGACTTGTTGAAAATTGAAAGCTTGGCTGGTAGTTTTGATGCATCCATACATCCGTACATATAGTTCTGACTTTTTCCTGTGGACTACCATTTTTTTTTCATTCCTATACAATTTCCTTAGTCTACACTATCTTAAAAACATATATATTATAATAATACTAGTGTTGAACAAAATATTATTTGTTTCCCCTGGATTTGCATAAATATTTATTAATAAAAGAAGGTACTTAGCTGAAAGTTTATTTTTTAAAAATCACTTTTTCAAAAATGGTGGATGGTACGCCACCATTTTTCATATATTGCTCTCTATTTTGAAGATTCTTGATGATATCTTTAAATGTAGCTTTAGGGTTACTGTTATCTCATCCCTGATTCAGTTCTACGTTCTGGGCTTTATTCTGCAATATTTACTCTTCAAGAATGTCTAAAGAAAGTAGTTTCTTCATCCATTAGGTCCAGAGAAATAACAAAATTTGGTTCTAAAAAAGGAAAAGAGCATTTTTATGTAATGCTTTCTTATAATTATTATTGTAATTCTATAGTGCTTTTCAAATTAACATGACTGTGATTTTGTGAAATAAATTACCTCACCAAACCATCTCTGTTGTGGACTATTCTTTTGTGAATTAATTTAGGATTCTTATAAGCTAGTATGAAAACTTTTGTTTGTCGATGGTATCTGATATTCAAAATATGTTTCATAAGTTGCTCGTATTTTCAATCAATTTTCCTGGAAAATCATTAATAGAATTTTTTCACAAAAATTCCACTTAATGTGGCCCAACTGCTCAACTCTTGTCTAATTGCTGCCATCTTGTTTAGGTTAAAATGTAGATCCTCAATTCTGGTCGACGAAGAGGCACCTTCAGTATACAGAAAGATTTTCTCACCCGCATAATTAATGTGCTTCAACTGAAATTTGTTATGCAAGAAGAGTGTTGAAAAGCAATTGAAATCCCCTATTGCTGTGTTGTAGCAGAATTTCCACTTTGAAGAAGGGTTTGTTAGTAAATAACACATAATATTTCTCCCTTTGATGCCCCAACTGTATTGAAATATATTTTCTGGCTACGGATGTGTGTACTGTCTTATCCATTTTAAATTCACATTTAAAATCATCAGTTTAATACAGAACACTGATTTCGTCTCCTTTTATCTGATAATAAATTTATGATGTAATCTTCCTTTCTAGTAGAAGTAAGAAAGACTTTCTTTCAGTCGTAATAGCGGAAAACTAGTTTATGTAAGCTGTTCTAATTTTATTGTTTTTTATCATTTATAATGTTAAAATCCAACTTTGTTAGATATCAGTATAGGAAAATGTATATCTCGTTAAAAAATAAAATGATCAATTAAAAAGCATCGGTACATAAATAAAAATGTTTCTGAAGGGATGAATTAAAAGTTACAATACTTGTCTCTTTAAATAGTAAAAATATTTAAACAAAATTTTTTTGTTAAATTTTATTTATTTGATATATATTTTTCTAATTATTTCTTATTCATTCTTATTTTTACAGTCGAGTAGTAAATCTTCATCATTATCAGCAGATCCTGCCATCAGCGCTTTAGCTCAAAATCTGATGAATTCAGCCCAACAATATCAGTTACAAAAAGGTAATTTTTTTTCTGACTTTTTTGTTTTTTTCATTATTTTGTAGTTTTCTAATGTAAATTTAGCCTAAACTTACTTCTTTTTAATGTTTTTGTTCTCACTGATATGAGAATAATGTTGTGTTAACTTGTAACTGTTTTGATACAAATTGTTTTTTTTTTAAATAAAAATATAAATCTTATTGACTATTTGTGAAAAAAAGCTGTAAAATTTCATTAGTGTAGATGATATTAAGTAATTTAAGAGAATTTCATTTGTGTTTATAATATTGTGATTAACTAACACGATGCGATCATTGTCAGTTAAGTTTGATGCACTTTACCATCAAATATATAATATTTTCAATATTTTTTTTTAATGTTTAATAAATGCTGTTTATACAGTTATATTGAAAAAAGATTTGTTTTTAAGTTTCAGTTGGCAGACTGAAATTTACTTTTTCTAACCACAAGCATTAGTTTAGTTTAGTATTATCATGTACAGAATATTGTAGGAGGAGTTCAAATGTGCGAAACAGGCTCAAAAATATTTTTTTCAGAAGTAGGTTTGACTTTTTTAATGTTTAATTTTTTATATAATAAAAACAGTAAAGTGAGAATCACCAAATTATTATTAGATAAAAATGTAAATAGTTATTATTTTGAAAATTTAATTTTATGTAAATGCATTTACCAAACATTGTTAAGATATCTCAATCCACATTCAAATTATAAATTTCTGTTTAACCTTTTGATTCTCATGCCTATGATTTTAATAAAAATGCAAAAATATCTTAAAATTCATAAAAAAAAATTTTTCTTAAATTATAAAGTAAAGATACTGAGTAAATAGTTTACATTCTTCTAAAATTGTTATTTTGGCATCTTTTACTATTTTATCAAGTAGAAAAAAAACTTTAATTTGATATGATTATTTTTCCTTTTTATAAAATAAATTAATACTATGTATAAATTAATAATTTTTTATGAACAAAAAAAAAGAAGAAAATCTCAACTTTGTCTATGTCTCACAAAAATAGCCTTTAGATTAGTTTTTACAAGTACATAATTGTATTTCTGTAATAGGTATAATACTATACTGTTATTATACAGGTCAATTCTAAATGATGCCTTAATTTAGTAACTCTATTTCTTGAACTATACATTGTATCTGACTTATCTATATAGTTAGAGAGTAGGTCCAAAAATTTTGAATAACGTTGCTAGAGGGCATGTAGTTGCCTAAATGACAGGTTGAGTGCTTGCCCCATCATTGTGTGTCAGTTGTGAGTAAGATGACTACAGAGCAACACGAGGTTTTCTGTGTTCTTGAAAACGACACATTTCAGTTGGCAACTGCAATCTGGCAAGCATTTTGTCTCTGATTTAACATCTTAGCATTGACCCTCCAACAAGGAAAAGTATACGTATATTGTTGGTTCCAATCGTTTGGAAAAAACAGGGTGTCTCTGTAAAGGCAAGTGCATGGACTGACCCATGTGTGGTTGAGAAGAATGTGAGACAAGTTGAAGAAAGTTTTGTGTGGAACCCAAGAAAGTCAAAGGTTGTGTTGCACTGTAACCATCTTACTGTTCCAGGTAAATCAACAAATAGCAGACATATTTTAAGATTTAAGTGCTTATATTTCTTTGTTTGGTAAATCAAACTCGTTTTAAAAATTTAATTATTTAGGATCTGAGGTTCATGTGTAATCCTGTACAAATAAAAAAAATGGTGACAAATCAAGGTAATGGATAACAATTAACATAATCAACATTTACTTCTGTTTGCATGAAATTCAAAGTTAACATAAAACTCATTGTTAACAATATATTGACCAAACTGTAATTATTTATACACTATATAGAAAGACCATGCTCTGAAAAATTTTATTGTTCATAACATCGTTCAATTCAATTATGTCATTCATAATAATACAGTTTATCTAGTTTTAATTTATCTGTTTCGAAGTTACAGGAACCATTTTTAGTGATTTTTTATGGAATGTGATTTAATTACAGATTCAAATACTACATGAAAACTGCTGCTGTAAAATTTGAGGTGTGTTCAAAAAGTAATGAGAATTTTGAAATTTTGCGAGTTGTATTAGTCCGATTCTTGGGATTTTTTTGTTGTTGTGTTGGCAAATATGTCTGAAAAGTATGTGTACATTTTTAGCCATATTGGATGTTTAGTCTGTTGTCAGCTGTCAAAAGGATAACACGTGTTTTGGTACAATCTGCGATTTTTTATTTGTTAAATATTACTTTTCGTGAGTCTGCTATGAGTAAAGCAAAGGTTTACGAGGAGTATAAGTGTTTCCAAGAAGGTCATGAAGATGTTAAAGATGGCATGCGCCCCAAACACCCCAGCATATCAACAACCAATGAAAACGTAGAAAAATTGAAAGAAATGATTATGAATGATTGCAGTATCTCAATCAGAGAAGTCGCTGGTGATGTTGGGATATTAATTGGCTCAAGCCATGAAATTTTTCCGGATGGTTTGGGTATGAAACATGAGACTGCAAAATTTATTCCAAAATTTGTTGAATTTCGAACAAAACAGTAACAAGTGTAAGTTACTCAGGAGTCGCTAAATGAAATCAACAACAATGCAGAGCTACTGAAACATGCATAACAGGTGATGAAACATGAGTTTATGGATATGATGTTAAAACTAAGGCTCAATTGTTACAGTGGAGGCAATCTGGATCACCAAGACCGAAAAAAGCTCAACAAGTACGGTTGAATGTGAAGGTTATGCTCACCTTGTTCTTTGATTTTAAGCTCAAACAATCAATAGGGAGTATTACCTACAAGTTCATCATCATTTGCGTGGAGCAATCCGAAAAAAAACCTGGATTTGTGGCAAAACAATTCTTGGATAATGTGCCTGCTCACACTTGATTGCTTGTTGTCAATTTTTAGCCAAAAACAATATTGTAATGATACCCCAGCCGCCATATTCGCCAGACATGGCCCCGTGTGACTTTTTTCTATTCCCAAAAATTAAGAGAACCGTAAATAAGGGCCGTCATTTTACAAGCATAGATGAGATTAAAAGCGAATCGCTCTGAAAGAGCTAAAAACTATTCCAAAGATCAAGTTTGAGAAGTGTTTTGGGTATTGGAAAAAGTGCTAGCATAAGTGTATAATATCTAATTGGGACTCTTTTGAAGAGGATAACATTAATGTAGACGAATAAATAAAATTCTTTTCAAAAAACAAAAATTCTCATTACTTTTTGAACACACCTCATGCATACTATATACACTTCTTTAAAATCTTATTGTCTACCCAATAAGGAGGTTAAAAATAATTTTTTTTGTTTTCAGTCATTTGACTGGTTTCATGTAGCTCTCCAAGATTACGTATCTTGTGCCACTCATTTCATTTTGGTATACCCCCTACATCACACATCCCTAAAAATTTGTTTTACATGTTCCAAACATTACCTGCCTGCAACTGCCTGTCTGCCATCTATCAGCTGCAATATATCTTTTTATATCCAAGGTTTTCTACCAGTTCTCTTTGTTCCGCCTAAATTCACTTCTGCTGATTTAAGAATTTCATTTTTAACACATCCATTCTTCTTCTATATTTTCTACCTTATCTTTTTTGTTCAGACTTCTTGCGATGCCATCCTCAAAGATCTTCTTTACCTCCTCTTCCTCAAGTTTCTCTACATTCCACCGATTCATCTGACACCTTTTCTTCAGGTTTTTAAACCCCAATTTACATTTCATTATCACTAAATTATGGTCTCTATCAATGTCTGCTCCAGGATGAGCTTGCAGTCGACAAGTTGATTTCTAAATCTTTGCTTAATCATGATATAATGTATCTGATATCTGCAGTATCACCTGGCTTTATCTATGAGTGTATTCCTGTATTTTGATTTTTAAACTGGGTGTTGGCAATTACTAAATTACACTTTTTGCAAAACTCAGTAAGTCGTCGTCCCCTCTTTCATTCCTTTTGCCCAGCCCATATTCACCCACAATATTTCTTTCTTTGCCTTTACCAGTGCTTGCATTCCAATCTCCAACTATGAATAAATTTTCATCCCCTTTTATGTGTTTAATTGCTTTGTCAATTTCTTTGTCTACACACTCTAACTCATCATCATCATGACTTTTTGTAGGCATATAGATGTTAATGATCGTTGTCGGCTTAGGTTTTGATTTTATCCTTATTACAATGATTCTATCACTATGCATTTTGAAATGTTCTACTCACTTCTCTATCTTCTTGTTCATTATGAAACTGACTCCTACCTGCCCTTTATTTGAAGTTGAGTTAATTATTCTAAAATCACCTGACCTAAAGTCGTTTTCCTCTTAACAACGAACCTCACTAACCCCTACTACATCGACATTTAACTAGCGATTTTCATCTTTAAATTTTCTAACCTACCATCCTTTTTTAGACTTCTAACATTTCACGGTCCGAGTCGTAGAATGTTATTTTTTAATTTTCTGGTGACCACTTCTTTAGTAGTCCCCATTCAAAGATTTCAACAGGGGACTAATTTACCTCCGAAATATTTTACCAAGGAAGGTGCTTCCATCTATGTTACATGAAAATGCAGAGTGCTACATTTTCTTGGAAAAAAAACAGCTGTAGTTTTCCATTGCTTTCAGCTGCGCGGAACTCAGAAGATTGCGTGATATTGAATTGGCTGTTTAAGTCCTCCTGACCTATTCCCTTAACAACTACTAAAAGAGCTGCTGCCCTCTTTCAGGAATCATTCCTTAGTTTGGCTCTCAACAGATACCTCTCCGATATGGTTGCACCTTCGGTCTAGTCACTCTGTATCACTGAGCACTCAAGCCCCCTCACCATCGTCAAGATCTCATGATTCATAGAGGAGGAAAAAATTACATCTGAAACTACTTTTGAAGTTCAATAAACATGTCAGTAAAATAATCATTCAAATTGGCTGAGTGGCTCCTGAGTTTTGAATAAATATTACTTCAATTAAACCCATGACCATGTATTTCTGATATGTATGTTATTCTGATGTGTTATCTCATTACATGTTTTCTCCTGTTGAATAGAGACATGATGTATAATTCATTATTTGTTTTCAGTAAGGAGTACATTTTTTACTTTACATAATCTATCTGTCTTTTTTGTGGTTTAATACATTATCAAGAAGGTCTAGGAAGAAAGTTATTTTCTAGAATTCTTTTTTTCACGATGTTCATTCCTTGATTTTATAAGGCCACTCCTTTAAGAGAGGTGAATGTGTCTCAATAGGATGAATATTACCCGAATTTTGATGCAACTTTCTGTGATGATGATCAACAAAAAGTCACTGGCATGAGATGCATGTTATTAATAATGGCCTGCTATTCTCTGAAGAAATTTATTTCTTGTGTTCGGTTTTTAAATGTATAAAATATAATAAATTTTATTTGACTTAATATTTAAGTACTGAAATATTGTTTTATTTTTCTGTTTTCAGCCGCAGCAAATGCAGCAGCAGCAGCTGCTGCTGCAGCCAATAATGATGGTATTAGTTTAAATGCTGCAAATATAAACTTTTTAAATCATTTAACTGGTAATAGTAATAATAATAATAGTAATAGTAACAATAATAATATTAATAATAACAGTTCGACATCGACTTTGTTAAATAATCATATCATTAATACAAACAACAATAATAGTGGTAATCTTGTAAATTCAGTTACTAGTAACAATAGCAATAATGCGGCGATATTAAGCTTATTAAATAGTGGTGCGGTATCGAGCAGTACTGTTATTAATAATAATAGTGGTACAAATAATACTAGTGGTAGTAATGTGAATTGTGTAGTGAATAATGTTATGAATTCATCGCAGCAACGTGTAACTAATTTCAATCAAAAAATTTTAGCAAGAAAAATGACACTAACTAATTTATTAAATTCTCGTTTACCTCCTAATAATAGTAATAGTAATAATAATAATAATAATAGCAATTCATCGCCGTCAACATCTGCATCAAATGTTCAGCAAAATTCATCAGTTCGGCTATCATTATCTGCTTTGACAAATCAGTTGTCTTCCCCACCTTTAGCGCAACAGCCTCAACAACAACAACAATTGCAGCAGAAATTATCTACAAGTGGTTCGGTATCAAGTGGTCGTTTAATTCATACTTTACCGAGAAGTGTACAGACGTTAACTGGTGTTAATATACAATCATTAGCGACTAATAGTGGTGTCGTAAGTAGTGTCGGTAATAATGCTCAAAGAAGTATCGGTTCGGTAACTGTCAGTAATGTACAAAATATATCTACCAGTGGTGTCGCTAATGTACAAAATACTGTTAGAAGATTGACCGCTACTCCGGCTTCTAATCAAGTTGATGTCTCCAATGTGACGACACCGGCTACATCTCCTGCTGCTTCTACATCTAACCTCGGCCTCTCTATGCCTGGACTTTCTGCTTTACTTGCCGGTAAGATGTTCTTTCTTCTAGTTGATAATATTGTTTATTTATCTTTCCAAATGTATTATCTGTTGTATCTGATTTTTCTTTTATATACTTATTTTGATTTGGCTCCATTACGATCTGTAAAAAGTTTTGAGAACACATAACTGTTTTCATATTATTCCTGCATCATCGAACGACATGATTATTTAAAAATATCTATTATGCTTTGAACAAGAAAATACATTTTATAAGAAAAACCTTTTAACAGTTGCACAATTTAATTCAATTATGTTAGTTATGTTTTTATGGAGGAGTATTATGAAAGCACTGCTGTAGAAGAATGTTAATAATAGTTTACTGAAAAATATCTTAAATAGTTTAATTAAATCAAATTAATGGAACATATCAACATCAGGTAAGTAAATTACAATTTTTTGAATAAACATTCATAATCTTGTGTATGGATAAAAAATTAATAATTCATTCAGATGTGTTTGCGATTATACATTCCACAGATTTTATGTGGAAGGATTAAGAAAAACCTCGATAGTAGCAGTATCACAAAATATAAAATTAATTAATACAAAAGAGAACAGATATAGTTCATATTAGTACATAAAAAGTAAGTAATATGCTAAAAGAATCTTAAGTAAATGTTTGAAAATGATAATGAAATAAAGTTTATTTGAAAGATTTTTAAGGAAATTATTTAATTATGTATTATTTATATACGAAAAACGAGGTTGTAGAAAATATGTACATAAGAATTTATAATTAAATATCCTAGCATTATATAATAATTATTATGAATAATAAATAAAAATATCACTAACTGCATATATTTTTTAAAAATTCACACTAGTGCTTTTGTGGTGTGCACCGTTTCACTTCATCAGATATATTAAAATTGTTTCAAAGTTAATTAATACGGTAAATTTAACTTATCTAATTACTGTGTTTTGGTGGTTTACTTTTCACATAATATTAAATATATGCATATAAAACAAGTGTTTGAAAGTAAGTGTTGCATATTCATTAATTTAAATGCATGGAAAAGTTAATTTTTTAAAATTTATTTTCACGCATCGGTTTTTTGTGTATCTAGGCAACCTGCATGTTTATTGGATTTCTGTTCATGACCTTCAGGAGATGTTTTGTATGTGTCACTAAAACACTGAACGTATATGAGAAAGCCTTATTGAAGATTTACATATTGTATATATATTTTCTGTGGATGCAAGGTAATATAGAACAGCTATGCTTCCACAGCTTCTTAACGTAATTAATGCAATGTAACCGATGAGAGATTTAAGCCTCCTAATACATTAAGATGAGATTAATCATGATAGTCATTTTTAAACTGTGTAGATATTTATTAATCCTAATTTTTCAAATATTAGTTTCCAGGACAGAACAAAAATGCATAAAATTGCAAATAATGCATGCATTTTTCAAATCATTGCAAAATAAATTAAAGTTGAAAATAAAAGAAAACTAGTACTAAAACCCAACAATTATTAACAAGGTTAATAAAATTTCTTCAACAAAACTAGTATATAAAAAGTAACATGTTCATAAGTATAAGTGAAAGAAAGATTGTTGCAATTTTCGATTTTTTTACTTTCAACATCTGACCACATTTAAAGCAGTAAGGTGTCTGATATCATTATTTATATTTTTTGAAAATAATTCGTTGGAGTGTTTGGTTCCATAACTAGGATTCACTGCTTCTGCTTTCAAGTGAGGATGGGATTTATTTAAAAAAAAACTTCCCATATCGGTAGCCTGGAAAAACTAAACAAGATCAAACAAAATTTGTATTTTGTCCAACCATGTTTATTTTTTTGAGATATCAGATTCGGTAATTCATGCAATTTCTTCCTTTGCTGGCCTGATTGTCGGTGTTTGTTTATATTTATTACTTTATCTGTTATATTCACATGGTCTTGAATAATAACTTTGATCTTTGAATCTAGAAATAGAAAAAATGCTATCTAGTATTTGACTTTCTAAACAGATGAATTCGTAAAAGATTATCATCTAAAATTAATTTAATAATGAAATTATTACGATAGTAATTATATTTTATTTTCAGGAACTCCATCGGCTGATAATCCATTACCTGGTTCATCGAACAGCTCCGGTTCTACTCTATTAGATAGATTAACTACTCCTCCATGTTACCCGTCGTCTAGTCCTAAATCTTCAGGTTCCCTCGTCACAAATACTTGCTCTTCATCGCCTTCATCATCTGCACCTCCTCATTCTATTAATTTTAGTATTACAAACCTTCAGGGAAATTTGGTAAATTTTTGTTCCATAATTATTACTTTTTGTTTAATTTGTTTTATCTTTATCGTAAAGTAATAGTTATTTCTACTTTTTTTATGATAGCATCATAAACCATACTTAAAATAAAAATACTAAATCCTACAAAAAATATTTAAGATGTAGAAAATATATACAACTTTCCAATAACTGAATATGTTGAAATAACTAATATGATACGACAAATAATTATCAGGAAATAAAATACTGTAGTTTTACATTGATAATTAATTTTAATAATAGTTTTACACTATTGATTTTACAACTAACAAAATAACTTTGTTCATAATGTTGTAATATTTGACAAAAACAAATAAAATTGTATAAGGGTCATGGATAAGATGGTGAACTTCCTCCCTTACAATCTAATTGTTTCACAACATCTTGAATGTGTCAGGGAGTAACAGTTTAGAATTTAAAAGATGTGAAGTAAGGATCAAATTACACAGGCTGTAGGCTTATAATAAACCACCAGGTTACCGTAGAACACCAAAGTTTAACAACATTGGGGGACAGTATTATAACTGTAGTAATCAAGCTGCTAGTATCGAGCAAAATTCAAGAGTAATACAGAATGTTCATATGGTTATGCAAATCGCATATAAAAACAAACTTTATTTACCTATTAAAAAAAAAATGATACTGGGATCTAAGTAGACAATATTTTTTCTTTTGTGATACAGTATATGCTCAAAATGCCTACCTTTAGCATTGGTGCAGGATTCCACTCGTTTCTTCATGTTCAATGCAATTTTCCTTGGACTTGCTGCACTGATGTTAGAGACGCTGTCTTCAGCTTCACATAGGTGCATTACAGTTTGAGTTATTCAAATTTTAAGAAAACTTTTTTTTTTTTTGTTGAAAAACTCGATTTTTGCAAAAAACTATTGAATATTTTGCAAAAGTCAAAAAAGGTACTTATTCTACTTGCCAAGGACTACATATTCTGGAAGTTTCATCAAAAAATCTTTTTTCATTTTAAAGAAAACATTATTTATAACAGTTTCTTTGCAATAACTATTTTATTTGTTGATCAATTGACATTGGGCAGGACTTAAATTTTTGTTTCAAAAAGTTCTACAACTATTTAAAACTTGTTTTTGAAAAAGGTCTAAATTTTTTTTTTTAATTTAAAAAAAAATTGTTTTTTGCCATCTTTTGATGCCATTTTGAAAATGATGCAGAAAAATGAGAGGGTGTAAAACTAGTTCATTCAATTCTACAGAATGTTTCCTATTTTTTTACATGTCTTACCTAACAGAAGTTAATTTTGGCAAAAAAACGAGGTATTTTTGACAATTTGATTGGCCTAATCAAAAAATCTAAAATCTACTTCATGAGGTGCTTTGTAATACCTTTGGGAAACCAAGTTCTGTTAATTTGAAAATGAGTGGTTTATTATTTTTAATAACTGAAGTAGGTTTAATGTTATAACAGAATGAGTGTTTGTAGTTGTAATTTAATAGAATTTTCCTGTTGTGCACAATATATGTGGTTTTTGTAAAGGGATATTAAAAACGTAAATCTGTAGAACTTTAAATTACATGACTTACTTGTGTTAATTAGGTATATTTAATAGTTGCTTGTAAATGTGGATAAATAAGTATGTTTTGAATGTTGAAATGAATAAAAAATTGTTTTTGTTTTCAGCCTAACAAGCCTTCAGTTATGACAAACGCTGCCATCAGTGGTTTAGGGCCTAGTATCATTAGTTCTGTACAATACCATCAGCAAACCGGTAAGCGTTTAGTAAGAAATTTATGCTTTAATAAAAATTAAGCTTTTAATGTGTAATAAGATTTTGTATTATAAAGGATACAACACATTAATAATCTTGCATTTAAATAACAGAATTCACACTTTAATATCAGAAAACATTTTAAGTTTTAAGCAAAAAGTCTAGTCAGATTTTTCAGCTGACTCTGAGAACATTGGGAATTGGTTAGGCTTTTCTGTTGAGAATGTGTTTGCTACAGTTTGTGCGGAAATAGATAATAGGTTAGGTGATTTCTACATGTTTTCTAGCAAAACATACAGATTCTTACAATTTGAAGTATATATTAAATTCATATATAAGTATTTTGACTAAATGTGGTTTAATTGATTTTTTTAAATTAGTAGATATGGAGTATGCTATTTCTGCTGTGAGACGTGTTAAGGCAAAAGTGTGTATGTGATATATATATGAGGTGGATGTTAAATTCAGTGAACTAGCCATTGAAAAGAAGTTTGAATTAGCTACTGTTACTTTATTTATGGATAAAATTAAGTACTTAATTGTAGGGATTTACAGATCTAGTATATCACCCAACGCATCTCCAGTTCACTTTGATAAATTATCGATTAATGAAATACATAATAATTATAATCGCAGGAGATCTAAACATTAACTCTCTTCTGATGATCCAAGTTATAAATATATGATTTAATAAATGAATATAACCTAACAAATGTGGTCAAACTACAGACTAGAATCGCTGCAAATAGTAGTATTGAACACATAATTAATTATATCCTTTTAAGATTACTTAACGACAAACTCATAATTAACAATCATCTATGGAATCACCCAGCTCAGATTTTACACATCAATTAAGTCTAATTTTAATGAGACAGAATATGTTAGTTTTAAAGATGAAAGTATAAGGAAATTAGAGATGTTAAAAGGTTGGGTTGTCTTCCGTTAGTTGGGACAACTTATTTGAGCTCATTTCATGTAACCAAATGCAGGAATTGTTTTATGAAATATTTAATATGGTTTTCAATTCATGTCGCTCAGAAACTACTAAAACTGTATGTTCCGACTGTAAAGATCTTATTATTCCAACTCGCTTATTAAAGATCAAAAACGAGATGGAAGTTCGGTACAGTTTTTATAGAAAATACAGTGATGAAATTTTTAATACTAATTATAAATTATGCAGAGCACAATTTAAGAAAGATATTCGAGAATTAAAGACAACCAACAAAGCAAAAATTGTATGGGACATTGATTAAAAAATGCAGTAGATGTGCTCAAGAAAACATAATTTTAAAGTATGTTGATGAAACTATACAAAATCCATGTAGAATATCAAATATTTAATCAAAGTTATCTAAACTCAACAAAAGAGTGGGTTATTAATACTTATCTAGTGGATGAAATTAAAAGTAATGTAAAATATCAAAATTCTGTATTTCTACAACCAGTAATTGTTGATGAAATAAATAAAATTATGGGGCTAAAAATGATAAAAAATCAATTGAGTGGAACAGTATACCTGTAAAAGTCATTAAGTCTTTTAAAGATGAATTTATAAAGCCCCTTGTTTACTTAGTAAATGAATCATCAATAAATAAATCATTAAGACAAAAAATTTAATGTTGAAAAACAAGTATTTTTAGGTCTGTAATACAATAGCTTTGTTAAATGACTAATAAATGCAGAAGATTTAGTAACAAAACTTGTAGAGAATTTAATTCTGAGGAAATTAATGTAAATACAGCCAATAAAAAGTAAAACTTTTAAAAATCTGTTTTTTTTTTATTGATGCAAAACAGACAAAAAATAGACAAGAGAATGTATTATTCGTTCTGTATCTATTAAACATAATTTTTAATATAGCAAAACAAAAGTAAAATAAATGAAATGATAAATGGTAGCAGAATAGCAAACCTCAGTTTCAGTAATTGTTTGAAATTTGCTGTTTCACAATGTACGCACTCACTCTTCATGACATAAAATATTTCTGGTGGATTTTCATATTGTCTTGTATAAATTCAATAGCATTTCATGTTTTCACTTGTAACCCTTCTTTAGTATTAACTTTTTGTCGGTATACTATCATTTTCATATTGCTCTAAATGAAGTAATCTAGTGGCGTTAAGCCAGGTGATTGTGGTGGCCAATCGATTGGTCCGACATATCCAATCCAGTTTAAGAAATTAGTATTCAAGTGGTTTCTAGCTACTAAAAAAAAGTTGATATTGCACCATCGTACCGGAAAATCATTTGCAATCTAGTTTGCAAAGGTACATCCTCTAGAAGATCCAGCAAATTATTTTTCAAGAAATGAACGTATGCATCTCCCGCAAGATTTTCATTGAAAACAAATGGTCTCAGAATTTTTTCCTAAATAATGCCACATGAAACATTAATGTGAAATCTATGTTGGAAACTAGTTTCCACAGTATCATGTGGATTGGTTTCGCTTCATAAATAATTATTTTTAGAATTGAAAACTTATTTTCTCGTAGGCTTCATCAGTAAATAAAATTGAATTTAACTTATGAGCATTGTATGGAAGCTTATGAAGAAGTTTAGTTTCTGGGGATAATCTGTTGGCTTGAAATTTTGAACCCTCTGCAGGCAGAAAGGATAAAGATTTTCTTTCCGTAGGATGCGTTACACTTTGTTTTTTGACAAACCCGTGCAACATGAATTTGCCTTGTACTAGTATCTGGGCTGAATCACATAATGTTCAACAAAAATTGAACACGTTGAATATGACCCTTTCATTTGTAAATACTGATACACTGAAAAAAGTTTTCATGTTTGGAATCCGCCTTCCAGGAAATTTCTCCTGATATTCACATCAAGCAGCTTCAGAATTTTCATTACAAAATGCATAAACTAAAATTATATTGGCAGATTTCTCGTTAGAAAATTGAAACAGCATTTTTACACTACGATATGATGATAACCCTACATTTACTTTTTCTGTATGATAATTTATGAGAACAGATTCAAACAAAGTACACAATCTTCATTGTTGACCAGCTGTATTGCCAATCTATACAAAATTATTTTTTTAAATATTTCTAATGTAACATACATTTCAGTTTAGTTTTTTACATATTTCTTTCGTTTTATTTTGTTTTTATAATATGTCATTTTATATCTTTTTTAAAATTATTTTCAATAATTATTACACACTAACTTATTAAACACTAATTATTTTTTTTTTTTTTGTTTTTAGGTATAGAAAGAATAATGTGATCTGTCTATTTTCGTCTGTTTTGCTTCAATAAAAATCCAATTTTTAAGTTTTTATTTACTTTTTCATTGACTATATTTTCATTAATTTTCTCAGAATTAAATTCTCTATAAGTTTTGTTACTAAATCTTCTGTATTTATCAGTAATTTAATAAAGCTATTCTACTACAAACCTGAAAAAGCTTGTTTTTTGTTACTGAATTTTGTGTTTTACATCGGATATCTTAAAAACTACTGGAGATACAGTTGTGGGGCCTGTTTTATCCTATTTTGCAGCTCAGATTACATAAAAAACACCAACTTTACTCCTTGATTTTGATCCCAAAAATTACAATAGGATGTTTTTTTTATTAGAAGAGCTGAAATCCAGACAAAATCTTTTGCTAGCTTATCTCAAGAACAAAGCGTTTCCAGACTTATGTTTATATGAACTTTTTTCATTATTTTCCCCAGTAAAACATATTCTGAAAGTTTCATCGTGGGACACCATCTGTATTGTGAACCTTGTTAAGGTATTCTGTAAGCATATGGTAATTTTTTTATTTGGTGTAAGCCTAATATATTACAAAATTGTAAGATTTTATTATAGACGATTAAAAGAAAGTAAGGTGTCTTATGGTTAAACAAAAAGTAAACAATGACTACTTATGAGAAGAAAACGAAATTTTATTTTCCATGAAAAAAATGGTTACTTTTAAAAATTATATTGTTCGAATGATAATCTCATTTTCAGTCCATTTACCAATCCATGCTCGAACAATTTCCATTACTCTTTCTAGTATGGTTAACAGTGATCCTTGTTATCTCTTGCTCAATGTTTTCTGTCAATGTATCTAAAGTTTAAGGTATTTTTATTTACATTTTGTTTTTTTAAATATCTCCATAAAAAGATTTGGTGCTATCAAGAGATTATGGATAATGAGTGATATCATCATACCTTGAGATGACACAGCCAGCAAACAATTTTCTTAAATTTTGCATGAAATCCCATGCAGTACTACTATCTTCGTGAAACTAAGTCTTTACCTCTTCCTTGTAAGTTTTTCCATTCCATTTGGGAAAAAAATTATGCAAATATCTTAACGTAGGGCTGAGATGTGGTAATTATTGTAGAGCCATCTTCTTAAAAAACAAATTGACTCTTGAATCTCAATTACCAAAGCCTATTTGAATTTGTCTACAAAGCCTAGTCATATAAATTGTTTAGAAGGATTTGTTGCACAATCTGTGTAACATTGGTCTTTATGCAAAATCAGATGCACGTGTGGTCTGAAAAATTAAACGTTCTCATATGTCTTGCTTTACTGCTCAGATTTTTAAACACTGTTTGTTTAATTTAATTGTTTTTGGGGGTATGAATACTCTATCAACAATTTATTATCATTAGTTATGCTGTTTTTAAAAATGTTTTGTCATACCTTGCAGGGAACCTTACCTCTAGGCCTGATATTAAATCGTTTGTAAAACCTATACTGGTAGCTTACTGACTTCTATTTAATATAAGCTTTGATAAGAAACATTTGTTAATTTACTAGCCGTGTATTCATGGGATTCAAACTACATTAAATGAGCTCTTCTCACTACTGATGAATTCCTCTCCATGCACCAGTCAATGGGGAGAATACGTATGATTAAATCCACTGTCACATCCTATACATGCATTAAATCTAGTGTTCTCTGTTTTGTCAGAAGGAGAATTTTGTTCAAAATAATGATAAATATTTTCTGCAGAAGCTGTCAGATTTTATCCTAGTTTTCTTTCTCTTGAATTAGTTTGCCAAAATTCCAAAAAAAAACTTACATTACATTAATAAATCATAAAGTAAATTGCAAAAGCTGTAACATCGATTTCAAATTTTTTAAACACGTTCTACACCTACATAATAAGAGAAGAAGTAGATGTAGAATGTTATACAGAATAGGTATCAGATGCCACATATTACTATGGGAGATATTTTTTATTGTAGCTATGTTTGTTAGGTACCATAACTAGTGATTGTAGGGTGTTTTGATATGAGTCCCAAGTAACTCCCAGAAATGATGTTACTATTGTCAGGTTAACAAGCATCCCATGCCAGGCTTTTTAGGGAAGCCGATGAGCAAAGTGTTATCCATTGCTTATTCCTCTCAAATCAAATTTATGATTGCGTATCAGCATGCCAAGATTATTGAATCGAAGGTAATTTTTAGTGTTCTATAGACCCTTTTACACTCTTTATCGCAGGGACTGACTGCACAGCAGACATCATTATTCTAAGGAAAATCGACTCTTTCCAGCAACAATTGTATGTCTGTTATTTTACTTGCATCATAGTTTCAAGAAAGAACAAGGCAGATAGTATAGTGTAGGGAATTAATATATCTCTGTACATTTAAAAAAATACTTTTTCAAATCAATAGTGAAAAGGTGGCAGCAACTATTTATTGACATCTTAAAAAAATGAATCAATTAAATCCAGCTTCTTTGTTGATTTATATAAAATATGGCACTAGTAATGCACTTTTTAGTAGAATATCCTTACAAAGATTATGCATCACTGTACACAAATTATTATAAACAGTTTTATTAGTGTTTCAGTATGATTTAGAATTGCACCTTATGTTAACCGGGATGGATATCAATTATCATGTAAATGCAATTTAAATCAATTTTAATTTTGTTTGAAATACTTTATTTTTATTGATGCACTTTATCATTATGATTTATTATTGAGATGTCTTGTGATCGATTAACTTTTATAAAAAAAAATTATACTACATACTATTAAATTAATAGTATGTATAGTATTTAATTATAGTATTTAATTATACTGTAAATATTATTAAAATCTTTTAAACTTCTGTTTCAACATAAATACTTGAAATTAAAAGCAAAAAATTTTTTTTTAAGAAATGAGATATTATTCTTAATTAAAATTTTGTTAAATGTGTTAAAGTTATTATATAAAGTTATTAATTTTTTTAAAAATTTATTTTATTATTTTTTTTTTACAGGAAATTCTTCAGTAGATAATTCAGTTGTTGCTGGTACATCAAACTCTTCAACAACCTGCTCTTCTTCAGGATCAACATTACATGATAGATTATCTTCTCCTCCGTCTTACCCGTCCTCTAGTCCCAAGTCTGTCTCATTAGCAACTAATACACCTTCGTCTTCACCATCACAATCGTCTATTAATTTTAATATAACAAGCCTTCAGGGAGCTATGGTAGATAGATATGTTTTTTATATATTTATTGCTATATATAATTTATTATTGGATTCAATAAATGTAGTAATTTGTATATTGCAAAGTAGTGTAATATCAATTTTTTTAGCTTTTGTTACTGAAATTATAATTTTTTTACTGAAAAATTATGTGTAAAATATCTTTTTAGAAAACATCTTTATTCGTTTTTTCATGTAGTGACTTACTTTCTTTTATTTTTTAAAAAGAAAAATGTTTTTGCATGTAGAAAACTTGGTAGAAATTGTATGAAATATCAGTTTTATGTGGTATAAAACTGTGGATTTACAAAATATAAGGAAAGTATAAAGTTCTAATGTTGTTTGCGATTAGGTTTAAAGTTTTATCAATACATCTACTGTTCATTCTATAATAAATATAAAAGTGTTTCATTATTCCTTAGCTATGGCGTCTAGTTATGAAATGCTTCATTTTCATATTTTTTACATTAATTTTAGGAACAGTGTGCTGTTGTTGATTCCTTAAAATGATTAAAAAATATAAACATTTTCATTGAATGTTGTGATGGAACTGACATAGGTGTGAATAAAGTGGTGTGGGGTTCTATTGATGCAATAAAGCAGAGTAAACCCACCAGGTTGGTCTAGTGGTGAACTCATCGCAAATCAGCTGATTTTGAAGTCGAGAGTTCCAAGGTTCAAATCCTTCTTTATTGGTTGGGTTTCAATTAACCACACATTTCAGAAATTGTTGACCTGAGACTGTACAAGACTACATTTAATTTACATTCATACATGTCATCCTCATTCATCCTCTGAAGTAATACCGTAAGGTGGTTCCAGAGGCTAAGTAGAAAAAAAAAGAATAAAGCAGAGTTCATTGATTGCTGCTATATATCTAAATATTTTGTGTTGATCTGTGGCTTTTCATTTGTCACAGCCGTAAGAAAGACTAAGTTAATGTAAAACAACAAATAAATAATTTTCCTATCAAGAATGCATCTTAAATATTAATTCCTACCATTTAGCAGTTTCAAATTCCTGACTGAGAATTTTATAATGTTTTTATTTATATTGTAATTTTTTAGTTATGGTTGTTTAGTTATATTGTAAAATTTTCAGTTGTTTTTTAAAGCAGAACTGAGATTTGATATTTAGTCAGATTTTTATAGTAAAACTATCACTAAGACAATAGAGATTTTCTTGATATAGTAGTATTATTAACTGTTTGACTTTATGTTTGGAATGTATGATGTTCATCTTTTAGTAACAAAGAAAAAATCAACATTACTCACAACATTAATCAACATTAAACCGGCTTTCTTGACTTTGAGTGTTTGACTTACAAATGGAGATGGTCAGTTTACAACAGAGTTTATTGATGCTGTTTTGCAAGGTGGTAGGAACAGTCCATATTTTAAATCCAAAATTTGATTTTAAAATTTTTGAGTTGTTCAGGTAGCTTATTGATATATCTACAGTAATGCAGCGATAGTAGCCGAGCGGTGAATGTTTCAATCTCATAATTGAGAAATATTAGATTTGAGTATGTCTTTTTTTAAACTTTTTCGTTTTTGTTGTATACTATTTATAAGAATCTGGAGAAAACTATATGAACTTGTTTGCTCTATGTTACTTTATTTAAATATAACAATCATTATCCTAAATTCTTTATGAATATGTGGTAGTTGGCGGTCACATAGGAAATGAAGGATTAAGAAAGATTTACAACAAACAAATTTTCTTTTATAAAACTTGAAAAAAAATTTATTTATTTTAATTTTTATAATTTAATTTTTTTAGTGTACCTTTTACAATCTGTCGGATGATATTACAAAAGAAAAAAAACAAAAACATAAACTAATATTTTCAGATTTTAATAGGCAAGCTGAAAGTTAAAATAAATTCATTTAATTTTTTTGTATTTTATAAAAAAATCTGTTTATTAGGTTTATAAATTGTCATATTATCTAATTATTGTTATCATAAGTAAGTTATCTAAGTATTGTTGTTATAATAAATACTCTATGATAAAAACTCATCTCTGTGTTGAAAATGGACAGAAGAGGAAAATAAGTGTACTCAGGGAAAATGAAGGAAATACGGACAAGAAGAAAAATAAAGCAAAAAAAGAAATGAAATTGGTGTAGAAATTTGTAAGAAAAATATAAAAATTAAAAAAAAAAAAACAAACCGGAGACTCAAACCCCTAGACCTCTCAGTTATGAACCTGTAGTGCTTCACACTTGGCTGCTGCTGCTGCTCTGATAGGTAGATATACAGATAAGCTAATTAAACACTCAAAAATCTTTAAATTATGTTTACTCCTAAATGGAGCCAAGTTGAAAGCTGCCATTTTGGATTTAAAATAAGGACCCTCCTCCTACCACCGTACAAAAGAACATTAATAAACAACATTGTAAGCTGACCGCCTATCCTTCTAAGCCTTGGTTTCTGGGTTGTACCTGAACACACAACTTTCATCGTCTTTTATGGTTTTTATGAAAGTTAACTGTTAACAAAATCCATCTTCGGCTGTGTAAGTTCCTTTTTTTTTGTTCAAAGGAGCTTGGAATATAAATTTAACAATCACCCTGTTCATACTCAAATCATTTGTTCAAATTTTTTATTTTAAAATTATTACAAATTTTATCATTAAATTTCTATTTAAAACATAATAATTTAGAAATAATAATAATTTTAAAAGATGATAATTTAATTTGAAAATAAAAGGAAAACAAAGGGAATAAAGTGTAATATAAAGAAGGAATTAAATAACAAGCTAAGTAAACATAATATACCAGAAATTATAGAATTTTGTTATTTAAGGAACAAAATTATAAAGTATGATCAAAGTAATCTGGACATCAGAAGCAGACTGGCTCAATCTGTGACAGCTTTCATGAAAAATGTTAATTAATATTTCATCATTGTTACATCACTCTTCCGCTTTTAGAAATTGGATAGTTAATATTTTTATTTTTGTTTTTAGATGTCTATACCAGGTCTTCCTGTTCCTATTTCCGTATCACTCAATGTGTCAGCACCTCATAATGTTAATGTTACATCACTACCGGTATCAGCCACTACACTACCAGTATCTGTTGTAAGTATTACTGACTTGTGTCTATGTGTATGTGTCATCAAGTGTTCTATAGTAATACCCAGGTTCTGGGCCTTTATTAAAATGATTATCTTAAAATTTAAATGTTTTTGAAAAGTGTATTTTTACAATAGATTCTGAAAAAAATTTGGAGAACAAGACTACACTCAAAAATTGTAAATATTAATTGAAAAATGAACAGTACTTACAAAACATTATAAATGAATATTGTCTGATCAGTGTTTTTAAAACAAAACATTATAAAATGAGTATTGTCTGTACAATGGTTATAAAAATAATGAAAATAAAAAAACACACAAAACTTGCGTTATTTTAAGTGGTCTGTATAGAAAAACATTCAATTCAGATTATCCACAGTGATGTAATGCATACATCTTATAAAGATCAGATAGATAAAAATCTTACAACACAGTTATAGGACTTTCCCTTCACTGGGCTAAAGCTGTGTTCCAGGAAAATCCTATGACTGTGGGTTGTTTCTGATGCACGACTTACACACACACAACTTAATTTAAAATATTTATCATTTTATTGGATTATAATATTCTTTCATTTATTTAATTCAATGATTCTAACTAAAGCGTGCCTACCTTATTTAATTTGCGTGGGTGTGGTGATACTATCAGCGACAGTCAACTGATTTGTTCAACTTACATTGAACAAATTTCGCTTGTATGATTGGTAGACTGGTGTAATCATGAGATACTTTTTTACAGTTTAAATATTAAGTTTATTTAATTCTACTGCTCAGCTGTGATATCACAACACAGCTAAAAAAATGTTTAGGCAAATATTGTTGTTTTTTAATTATTAACAAATGTGCCTAAGAAAAATATGGCTGTAATTAGGTGAAATCTCGAGATACTGAGGGTGACCTTGTCCTACAGCCTCACCCCCTTGACTTTTTAAGTTAAAAATATAATGGCATCAATGCTCCTTATATAGAAGTATTATGACTAAGTTTGGTCAAAATTGGTCCAGTAGTTCTGGAGATATAAGATGATTTAGAGGCCAACACTGAACACACACACACACACACACACGTACGTACGTACTAACATTAACATCTGGAAAATTTTCGTCCAGTTTTTTTGGTTCCTTGGGTGTCAAAACAACTGGTGAAAACTGCTTATGCCCAAATTTGACCAATTGCAATACTTTCCCTTCTAGAGGTATAGCTAGATTCTAGTGCTATCTAGATGGGAAAGTAAAAATTTAACTCAAAATAAATAGGGATTAATAAACATTACACCAGTCAAAGAGATTCCTTCCCATGAATAAAATGTTCTCATTTTTTAAAACTTTCAGAAAATGATTTTTATTAAATTAAAAATTAAAAAAGATTAGATATTAGCCTCTACTGTTTTTCAACAGTTACATTTCTGAACAAAATTTATAATTTTGAATACAAAATAATTTTGTGAACTGGCAGTGCTGGATCACAGCTGATTTCTCTAGTATTCTACAGTGTAAGGAGTCAAATGTTCCTTTTTGTAATAAGTCTTTCATTTAGATTGTTCTACCATATCTTAATTGTAGTTTTTGTCTTCACAAATAAATTTGTAGTCTGCTGTTTTTCCAGGTTTTGTTAAATCTTTTACATTTATGAGAAGGTAAGATGTAAACACAGTTTTCAAGCTGTACGTCACTAACATTAAAGTTCTAATTTTTTAAAAATATTCTTCAACTCATCACTGTACAAAGGAAAATATATAATTTTTGTACATGCTTACTCCAACATTTTTTTTGTGTTCCTCTGAAGCAAGATTATTTTTTGCTTTGATAGTTTTTCTAATAAATCAAATTCAATGATCATCGATGAAATCGATGATCATTGAATTAATGTCTCCACAGTAGCACACATCTCAGGACGAGTGCTCGGCCTTCCACTCCATAGTGCATCAAGAACATCCCTGTTGCAAAAGTCTTCTCCTATTTCAGTAAAATTTGCCATGGCGATGGTGATTTCTTTAAAATGCACAAAGGAGCATTCATAATATTCTCCAGTGTGTGGACATTCGTAGACTCGCACAAACTAACAAACGCTCTTTGACAGTGAACGCATTCGTATCTGCTATTGTTCCACATGGTGAACTGTTCCTTGATTTTGAATTCACTGATTCATACTTATGATCAAGAAATAATTCAATGAATCTCTGGTTTATGTTTAACAATTTTTTATTGTCATGAATATAACATTGAAAATATGTATAATTTACTATATGTACATGTTTATCAATCAAATCAGTCTTCAAAATCAAGGAACAGTTCACCATATTTTTTGGTCATCTGGACCGGGTACTACATAAAATTGCAAGAATTCTCATTGGCAATTTCATACGACCAGAGATCACAACAGCTAGTTCTACATTATCGTAATATTTTCAATTTACTGTATATGTTTTACATTACTACTATTAACATGAAAAGGGAACAATTCATTAAACAAAGAGGCCGTCCTAACCAGGATTGACACATTCATTCATAAGTATGATCCCTCATTAGGTGATATTTATATTTTACAAATCAAAATTAGAAATCTTACTGAATTGCTGAGTAAGTATGACATTATTCAATCAGAAATTGAATTAAAATTCAATGATGGGGCTTTAGATTCAGATCGTATATTAGTAGAAGATTTATGTAATATAGAATATAAATTGCAACATTTAATTAATAGCCAGACGAAACCTAGTCAAGAAGTTATTTCAATTACACCAATTAAACAAACACAATCACAGCCTATAAATTTTCCCATATTTGAAGGTAATGTGTTAGAATGGCAGCTTCATTTTAATATAGTTATTGAGTTAGTACGTAGCAGAGATGACTTAACTAACATCCAAAAATTACATTGTGTACATTCTTCTTTAAAAAATGAAGCCTTAGCTATTATTAAAGATCTCCCAATAACAAATGAAAATTATGTTATACCTCTAGAATTGTTAGAATCATGATTTGACAACAAATATTTAACTGCATCTCATAATGCTAATTGCATCATATGGTTAGACTATAAAAACAGAATCAGTAGATAATTTATCAAAATTTATTAATGAGATTTCCTCATGTGTCAATTTGTTCAAATCAATGCAACTTCCTGTCAACACATATGAATTTATTGTAGTCCAATTTCTAACACTAAGATTATGGAGTGAGAAATTATCAAATGAAAGGTTTCTCACATTTAAGTACTTTATAGAGTTTCTTAATTCCAGATGACTACTTTTAGAAAATATTAACTCATTCACTTCAAACAAGCAAATAAATACAAAAAACAAAACCAAAGATCAAAGTTATAAAAATACAACCAAACCTTTAACCAGATGTTTTAATTTAAATCATAATAAACAATATAAAAAACATACTGTTAATTATTATGCTAAATTTAATTTTAATCATTGTTTGAACTGTAACTCAAATCATTATTTGAGTTCACACCGACACACAGGACAAACAGCTTTGTTTTTTTATGCCCCTTTTTCTTTGATCTACAATAGAATATACATTAAGTAATATATCTTTGGTTTAAAGAAATATAATAAAATTGAATTAAATATGGTAGCATACTTAGGTTTAGACATAAGTGAATCGATTGATTTTTTTTCATTTTTCAGGGCAGTACAATGACGACAGTTGCTGTAACGGCTGCTAGTCCTGCAGCCACTATGGTTTTTACAAATTCAACTACCGGTATGTTTTTTACTTTTTTATTAATTGTGTGTTTTTTAATTTAATTTTTTTTACTAATATGTAATTTCTGGACCATAATACTTACTATAGTTTTAGAAAAAAAAAGTTGTAAAAACTAAAATATAATTTAATTAAATTTATTAAAGTTTGAAAAATATTTGGTTATACCTTTTGTTTTGTAATTATCATTTTCTAATCAAATTAATCGTACTTCAGTATTTAAATGTTCAGTTCACTATTCGCACAAATTTTTATATTATTAATTTTATTTTTTTAAGTAAGTTTAAAGACATACACATATGTAAGTTTTCCTGTTGAAATTGATCATATCATTTTGAAACTTCAGAAGTATGTCGAAATTTTAAACATAAACTTTTATGTTTTGTATTTCCCAAAAAATAAAAAGATTTTTATGTTAAATTGTTTTAAATAAAGTGGTTATGCAATGCTTGCGAAGTGTTTAGATTTTTGTCATACGATTCATTGATCATTTAGCTATATGTCACATCGTAGTCTTGATGAAATAGTAAGTTCGGATATGAACAGGTAATGAAAAGATGTAGAGAAATAAATCACCATTAATTGTTTGGGCAAAGAATAAAAAGACTCATTATTTCTCTTCAGAATGTTATACTTTTTGATCATTATGGGAATTTTGTGTATAGCATATGAGTTTTAAAAATATTTTTAAATGTTTATTTTGTGATTTTATGTAATCTGATTAGTCAAATCATAGTTTATTTGTACCCATTTTTAATGATTTGAAGCCACAGCATAACATAAATTCAATTGTTTGTTGTGTTCATTTTAATAACCTTTGTCGCTTAAATGGGAAACAAAATGATTTTTTTAGTAATAATTTTCTATTATGAACATGAATTTTACTTTGTATTTGCAGTATTTTTTACTGTAGCAATGAATCAAAAGTACTGACCTCATGTAATACATTGTTTATTTACAGTACAGATGTAACAATAATAACAATATGGAACTAAGTGATATCTTAGTATGATCTCTTAGTTGTGTATTTGTTCTGTAGATGTAATGTATAAACTTACTGATTAACGAACAGCAGTACTTCTTATCTCAGTTTTCTTGTGGAATTTCATACCAGTTTTTTGTCTTTCCATTCTGCTGTTTTATTATTTATTGTACCTCTGTATTCATATTTATATATACATAACAATAAGAAAGTTATATGGTATCAGATTTGCAGTGATTGTTTTCATATATTTCAGTTTGCAATCTATTGTTGTAGTAAAGTGAGAACAGAGAACCTTAAACTGTTACATGTGTTAGGTATTACATACGGGTGTGAGAGAAAAGTAATGAGACTGACTTTTTACTTACCAAAGTTTTTATTTTTTTCAAACAACAATATTATCCCCTTCAAAGTAGTTCCCTTGGGCAACTATACACCGGTGGAGTCGTTGTTCCCACTCCTGATAGCAGTGCTGGAAGGCTTCAACTGGTAGGGCTTTTAACTGGTCGGTCACAGTCTTCTGAATGTTCTCCAGAGTTCCAAAATGACGCCCTTTTAAGGCATGTTTCAATTTCTGGAAAAGGAAAAAGTCACAAGGACTCAAATCAGGTGAATAAGGGGGTTGAGGAACTGTAGGAATGCATTTTGAGGTCAAAAATTCCCTGATGGAAATAGCCGTGTGACATGGGCATTGTTATGATGAAGCATCCACTTATCTGCAATGTCTGGTTTCACGCGAATCACTCTTTTCCTGAGCCTTTCAAGGACACCTTTGTAAAACGCTTGGTTGATAGTTTGTCCTGGAGGAACAAATTCTTTATGCACGATATCCCTACTGTCAAAAAAAGCAAATCAGCATGGTTTTGATCTTTGATTTGCTCATTCGACATTTTTTCGGTCAAGGAGATAAAGGAGCATGTCACTCTTCGCTTTGCCGCTTTGTTTCAGGATCGTACTCAGATATTTAGGATACATCACCTGTGATCATGTGATTGAAGAATTCTTGGTCATTGTCAATCCTCTCAAGAAGATCAACGCACACGTTTCTTCGATTGTCATTTTGTTCCGTTGTGAGGTTTTTCAGCACTGATTTTGCACAAATCTTTCGCATGTCCAAATCGTCAGTCAGAATTTGATGTACAGTGAAAGTATTTAAATTTAACTGTTCACTCATCATCCTTATTGTTAAACAACAGTCTGATCTCACAGGAACCCTCACACGCTCAACGTTTTTGTCAGATTTTGAAGTTGAAGGTCTCCCTGAGCGAGGTTGATCTTCAACACGTTCTCGGCTTTCCAAAAATGATTTGTGCCAGTGGAAAACTTGTGTTCTTGATAAGTAATGTTTCCATAGGCCTGTTTTATCTTTTCAAAGGTCACACTCGCAGATTCCCCAAGTTTAACACAAAACTTGATTGCACAACGTTGCTCTAAATTCTGATGCTCCATTTTGGTAATGCACAATAAAAACACAACTTCATTGATGGCGCTCTCAAAAATAATGTGTTGGCTGAACGGAGTTGAAATTCATACTGAGCATGATCTCATTATTTTTCTCACACACCTCATATATCTTTTATTTATGCAAAACCTGCAAGTCAGCTCTTGTGTCGTGAAAGAGGTGAGTAGTCTGACTTACAGAATCAAATTTTATACGAGGAGGAAGGAAACTCCAAAAATCAGAACTCTTTTCCACTGAAATTCATTGTATTCTTGGATAAGAGATGTAGCAGTCTCATTGGGTATAATCTAAATCCTGGATTTTCTTTATAGTTCCATAATTGTCAGTGAGAACTTAGCATGACAATGTCCAGTCTTAGAATAATGATACATTTCTTTATACTTGATCTGTTCAATCTTAGTAAGGAATGATAAAGGTTTTTAAAATATTAATAATAATAAAAAAAAAAATCTGTACATTTGTATTTTGCAATAGCTCCTTATTTCATTAGAAACCCTCTGTAGTAACTATTATCCTGGCCAAGACAGTACTAATCCTACATCCCAGTTCTACTGACCTGATGGATTGCTCCTACTGAATGGATTGTTTGCTCCTTTCTTGATCAGAAAACCACCTTCTTGTTTCTCTTTCCTGACTGCCCTCACTTATTGTGAAATTCTTCATCATTAAGGAATGAGGGTTCAAAAATTATTTTGTGAAAGTTCAAAGTTAAGATGCTTTAGTAGTACCCGACTGACTGAAAATAAATTATGATTACTTATTTATACACCTTGTCTCCAGACGCTGGCAGATGCCCCTAAAAATTGCAATTATTTTAGTCTGAAAAACTGTTGTGTATTTCCCAAGGCTGATTCTATGGGTGTCTTAAGTGTTCATCAAAGATCCTAGGACCAGCATTCTGTTGATTAATAATTGCCCGGAATAACAAACATCTTCTTGTGTCAGTTTTGTTTAACTCTAGTCATGTCGATTGTTATCTTAAAGAAATTTTAAATTAAAACCTTTTACACCATATGGTAAGTTAGACTGTATGGTGTAAAGGGTATATTCAGATAAGAGTTTTAAGAAATAAAAAAACGTTATAAGAAATATAACAACTAAATATAATATAATCTAACATAAAATATAAATATAATATAACAACTAAACGAGTTATAGAAAAAGAATTATAAGAAATGATTAATGAGATTATTTTTTCTCCCAAGCCTAGAATAGTATGTTAAGCAACCATTCTTACCTCATCTAGAATGCTAAGGCCAAGTGTAATTAGGCCCTACTGTGTTTCATGACCGTCTATTATCTTACTTTTAAGAGCTCCAGAGTTAAGATAATTAACTAATCTTTGTAAACTTGCCAAGTGCCTGCTCTCTACAAATGTGATTTAATCTTGCCTTATAGATTCAAACATTTTAGCAGCTTATGTACTAGGTCAGACAAATTTAGACCAGACTTTTTTTTTACATTTTTTTTTAATGTTAATAACTTTTACAGAATAAAAACAAAATGAATTTTTGCTTTTCTCTGTAGTTGCCCTGAAGTTCTACTTAATTTGTAGAGTGCTTATACAGGATCCCTTCTTCATAAAACGTTTGAGAATGTGTCACAAGCCAGCTGTACATAAGTTCTATTTATTGTCACTCTGGAATTGATTTCCTCTGAGTACTTCTTTCAATGATCAAACAAAAAGTAATTGCTGAGCATATGGAGAATTTTTGTAATGTTTCCCAGTAAATTTTTTTCACTTTATTTGGCATATATTGGTTGTGTGAGGCCTGGCATTGTAGTGAGGAAGAATCACTTCTCTAATTGGCTAATGGTATCTATAGTGCATTCACTTTTTCCAAGAGCAGTACAGTGTGTCTTTCCACTGTCTAAAAGATGGTTGTGAGTACTTTTTTAGTTGACAGATGCATTTTTACCTTTACATGACAAGGCTCTCCATTTCCACACCACTCCATATTTGAAGATTTTCACTCAGGGATGCACATTAGTACATGTAACATGTAACTAATCAAAAAATTATTACTCTCTCGTAAAAATTGATTCAGGAGCTTTTGACAAATTTCCTGTTGAGCTTGTTTCTGGTTTTGGCTTAAAAATCTGTGAACCTGCTGCAAAAAATTGTGAAACTCAAGGTGCTTTGTGATAATAGAATGGGCACTTCCATGACTGATATCCACTTTCTAATCAATTTCATCAATCGTAACATCCTGATTGTCTTTAATGAGTTCATTCATTAAATCAATCGATGAGATCGATCGAATGTTGTCATCCGTCACACTTGTCCTTGAACATCTATTGTGACTCTCATTTTCTTCACCTTCATGCTTTCTATTAGATTTAATTACTGGGCCGGTTTAGACTTGGGTACATTATGTCGTATCATAAAACTTTGCAAGCAGTATAATCAAAATTTCAGAGGGTTTGATGTCCTTATGCATAGGAAACTTCATGATAATTTGTTGCTCAACCAGTAATGGAACATCTTGCTCTGACATGATGTTACTGACCAGAGATACACAAATGCCAAGGTGGCTAGAGTGGTCTATCCCCTTCCTATACTTCCCACTGTTCACTTCCTTCTGTGCCAGCTCACTCATGTTCATCCACAAGCATTAAAGACAAAAATCCAATTTATATTAAACATTCATACTAATTTAATTAAAAATGCCTCAAAATATTTAGTTTTCCCATTGGTACATATATATAAAACTCATATTTTGAATTAAGAATATGTCTATATCATTTTAAAATTGGTGAAATTGTCTTGATACATAAAGCCAGAAATAAAAATAATGCAAATAACTACCAATCAGTTTCATTAATTTCTAATTTCACAAATACTTGTGAAAAACTCTTACACAAAAAAAAAAATTTCTACATAACTTGAAGTACTTTTTCAATATTGTTTTAGAAAATTTGAAAAAGAGTAAGTGCAAAAGATGCTATTGCTAAAGTCATTGAACTAATTTATGAAAACTTAGATAAAGGAATACCCATTGCTGCTGTGTTTTTTTAGACTTAGCAAAAGCCATTGACATTATGAATCATAAAAAACTAAAAGGTCAATCCATTTGAAGTGTCCCCAAAAAACATAAACTGGTTGCTTGACCAATTCAAAAAAAAATTGAAACTTGCCCAATTGTTTCCTTAAAACTATTTTTTTTAAATCTTTTATTTAAGCAGTTTACCTGTGGCGGCCATTTTGTTACAGTGCGTACACCTACCTATTTCTGTGATTGTAAGGGTTTATGGAAAAAATCATTACTAAAAAACTATTGGTCTTGGAAGGATGAAACAAAAAGCAATTTATTCATATTTTCTCAAGGTAAACGATTGGTCCAATGGTTTATTTACCTATCTCTCTTCTTTCTATGAGAAAATTACCATTAAAGTTGAACATGAAAAACGGTGAATTCTCACTTTTCGTAATTTTTTCAAGAGGCAGGGATGGCGTACGCAGTTTGAATTATTTTTTTATATGTAGGTATATGTTAGTGGTTTTATCATAAACAATATTAATAGTGATATACTTACCCATAAATTTTTATGATTTTTTGAAAACTAATATTTTTTTTAAATTCAGATTTTGTCTTCAAATAACTCTGATGGGACTGGTGATAAAAATCTCAAATTTTCACAACTTGCAGTGTTTTTATAGATGTTTATGACAAATAAAAACGTTTCTTGTGTATTGTACTAGTAAAGAAGTTATAACCTGTCAAAAATCATGAAAAACGTATAAAAAGCAATACCATTTTCACTCATTAAATAAGCACTCCAAGGGGGTTTCTTGTCTTCTTTGCACTTTACATTTTTTATATTTAGCCCCTACGTTATTGAAGTTGATGTTTTCAATATTTTTAGTATAGTTTTTTAAAATTATTAATAATAAGTCATAATTTAATGATAACTTTGCCAATACCAGTAACCTAATACAATTTTGATTCAAAAATGCTCGTAAAATTTACCCAATATGAGATTTCAGTGAGTAGCTACATCTTTTTTCAAGAATTCATTTTTGTTTTTATATTAGTTTATGTTTAGCTATGATATCTCTTCTGATAATTCTCTTGAAATTTTGCAAGAATGACCAGTCACTGTAGTTCAAATGATATACCCAAAATGCAACAGTCAGTATCCAATTCTTCAATATTATGATGTAGAGCAGGAAATAAATTTAAATTTGGAAAAATGTCTTCTTTAAGCGTTTACTATAATGATATTTGTCTTAAGTTCTTCTTAACTGTTTTTTTATGAGTTCTTAAAGGGTCACAGCAGAACTATTCATACAGGTGACTGAATTTCGACAAAAACATTTTTTCATGATATTTACAAACACTAGTGACATCTGAATTAATATGTATAAAAATAAGTTGTTGAATTTCATCACAAATTTTAATCAGCCTTTTGGCTTACCTTAGTGTTTTATGACACTATTCATTCACATAAATTCCTTTGGAACATTGTTTTATGTGAAATTACTTGAAAATAATGAAAAAATTTAACTGATTCTAAAATTTGCAAATATATTAAGTAAAACTTATTTATTTAATGCGATTGATAGGTTATACAAACTGGTGTGTAATATTTGTGAAAAAGGGGAAGTTCCGTCAAACTTCAAAAAGAGTGTTATAGTCATGATACAAAAGAAAGCAGGAGCAGATAAATGTGAAGAATACAAAACAATTAGCTTAACTAGCCATGCATCTAAAATCTTAACTAGAATTCTATACAGAAGAATTGAGAGGAGAGTGGAAGAAGTGTTAGGAGAAGACCAATTTAGTTTCACGAAAAGTTAGGGACAAAGGAAGCAATTTTAGCGCCCAGATTAATTGTAGAAGGAAGATTAAAGAAAAACAAACCAACATACTTGGCATTTATAGACCTAGAAAAGGCATTCGATAATGTAGATTGGAATAAAATGTTCGGCATTTTAAAAAAATTAGGGTTCAACTATAGAGATAGAAGAACAATTGCTAACATTTGCAGTAACCAAACAGCAACAGTAATAATTGAAGAACATAAGAAAGAAGCCGTAATAAGAAAGGGAGTCCGACAAGGATATTCCCTATGCCTGCTACTTTTTAATCTTTACATAAAACTAGCACTTAATGATGTTAAGTAACAATTTAGATCCAGAGTAACAGTACAAGGTGAAAAGATAAGGATGCTATGATTTGCTGATGATATAGTAATTCTAGCGGAGAGTTAAATGGAACAATTAGAAGGAATAATGAACAGCATGGATGAAGTCCTACACAAGAACTTCTGAATGAAAATAAACAAGAACAAAGTGAAAGTAATGAAATGTAGTAGAAATAACGAAGGTGGACCACTAAATGTAAAAATAGGAAGAGAAAATATTATGGAGGTAGAAGAATTTTGTTATTTGGGAAGTAGAATTAAAGATGGGCCAAGCAGGAACGATATAAAATGCCGAATAGCACAGGTGAAACGAGCCTTCATTCAGAAATGTAATTTGTTTACATCAAAACTTAATTTAAACATCAGGAAAAGATTTTTTGAAAGTATATGTTTGGAGCGTAGCTTATATGGAAATAAAACTTGGACGATCAGAGTACCTGAGAAGGAAAGATTAGAAGCTTTTAAAATGTGGTGCTATAGGAGAATGTTAAAAATCAGATGGGTGGATAAAGTGACAAATGAAGAGGTGTCACAGCAAATCGATGAAGAAAGAAGCATTTGGAAAAATATAGTTTAAAACAGAGACGGATTTATAGGCCACATATTAAGGCGTCATGGAATAGGCGCTTTAATATTGGAAGGACAGGTAGAAGGAAAAAATGTGCAGGTAGGCAACTTTTGGAGTATGTAAAACGAATTGTTAGGGATGTAGGATGAAGGGGGTGTACCAAAATGAAATGACTAGCACTAGATAGGGAATCTTGGAGAGCTGCATCAAACCAGTCAAATGACTGAAGACAAAAAAAAATTAGTAAAAAAATAAATATTTGACTAACCTTTGAAAAGTATATAAGACCTTATACCTATATAAGACTATATAAACTATATAAGACCTTTCACCTAATTCTAGTATTGAACATGTTCTTAAAAACCTTTATTTCAATTTTTGTATATATTGTTATATTTGATTAATTGTAATTTCTTAAAATTTATTTCCTGTTTATAAATTTGTATCTTATGGTCCAGAAAATATTGTAAAATACTTTTTTAAATTGTTTTTTAAAAAAAAATTTTTATAAAAAACTGATAATAATATTCTTAATTATTTACGTATGATTTTGTTTTATTGCACGATGATGTTTGATAAATACTAATATTTACCATTTATTTTTTATTTATTATTTATTCCTACAACATTAATTTTTATAGTATTGATATTAATTTGGTTATAATGTTTGTTTTCTTCAAATTTGTAAAAACCAAATTGTAAACTAAATAAAATAAGAATGGTAAAGATAACAAGATTTTGATCATCAGTTTTCAGATTTATTTACAATCAGTCGATTACTTCTTTTAATCAATTTCACTGTATAGATGATATACCGATCCAGTTGCTTCCTTTCTTGTAAGGTACACTAATAAATTTAAATAATTCAGAATACATTCATTCTTTTTTTAGACATTCAGTTATCAGATGTAATTCTCCATTACTTTCTATTCTACGGCATCTTCTAATTTCAAAATATTTAGTTCTTCATACATGTATTCTTAATTGTGCATTTTATTTTTTTAATCCTTTGTTTTCCATTATTCTTTTTGGGCTCTTCACTAACTTCAACATGAAAATAAAGTAATTCTGATGCTTTAGTGTACTGTCCATCATACTTTGTTTACAAAATGCTGTAACAAACGTCTCTCTTCAATTTTTTTAATTTACATCAACTGCTAGGCAATTATTTATTAACCGGTAATAAATATATAATGAAAAGATACAATAGTGTTTAGTGTCAGCAACACACAGGAATCTGTTCACTAATTTTGATTTCACTTATTGGCATTTTGTCCTTACTTCATATTCTTCACATAACAAGTTGTTACTGAACAAAAAGCATTTCAAGTAGTGTAAAACCACCAGATTGTGAGTAGTGAATGTCTGAAACAAAGTTACTCATCATTATTAACAGAACCTTGTTTACAGATTTGCAGTAGTTATACCTGAAGATGTTGGTACTGTTAAAAACGAAGTGTAATACAAGTATAGTATAGAAACTTGTTGCCAGTCTACCCTCACTTAGTGTGCCGAATAAGTTTTCTGAATTTAACAAATAATAATTATACCAACGGATGTTAAAATTTTCTTCATTCTTTATCAGTCTATTTAATTTTTAAACATGGTGTCTTTCTACATCGTATTTAAGAAACTGCTGTATCTTTTTCTCTTTTTGATATGATATAGTATTCATCGATCAGTTATATTTTTAAGTTTCTAATATGACTCATAATTTTGCGTTTGATAACAGGCGATTTCTTTTCTACATAAAATCTATCTTAACTCATGCCAGTCTGCTTTTGATATATTTATTATTTATTTTGAGTATCTTTCTTACATCATGATTTTTTTCTGCTAAAATGACAAAATCATTAGCTTCATTATCTTCTTGCAACCGTATTTCATTATCCTTTTCTTCTACTGTTTTTTGTTGTTTAAGCCAGGATGATCAAAGGAAAAGTATCATGTTATAAGAAAATCTTCCTGTTTTCTTCCTGAAATATTTATTTATTCATATTGCAATGACAAGCTGATGCCTGATAAAAATTACTGATGGATGATAATGAATTCTGTGCTTGTGAAAAATGCTATACTGAACTGAGACTCAAACCTGGAACCTCTGGAAGAAAGGCAGAGGATGTTACCATTCCGCCATGGAGATTGGCTTTGTGATGTCGATATCAAATTTTGTTTTGAAATTTCTTTCTTTTTCTGTTTATTAATTTGAGAAGAGAGAGAGGACTCGCTAAATACTTTATTTTTTCTTTTCTTTTTTTACCTTATTGTTTTATGTTTTACTATGATTTTGGCTATCCGGTTGTATCTTTTTCCATGTTTTGTAAAATTTTAAATATGCAGTAGTAGATGTTAATTGTTGTATAGGATTATTTTTTACTTTAAGAATATTATTTTCTGTTTTAAAGCTTATATTCTATCTATTTAACTGAAGTTTTTTTTTTACAGTTAACATATGTGATGAAAATTGAAGTCGTTTTTTCCACATTTCTCTATTTCAGAATATGAATGTTGTTTATAAATATACTATAAATTAGTCTATTAATTTCCTTAAGAATTGTCCAATCACATCTAATATTTGCTGCAAAATAATTAAATTTTAATTTTTCTTCCAAAACCCTTTGGTAATTTTTCCAAAACACTATTGTAATAAAACACAAAGATTGTTTTAAGAAAAGTTGTAAATATTTTTTTATTTTATTTTTCTTGGTGTAAAATATACAACTACATCTCAAAGATTTAAAAAAATTCAACGATAAGTCCTAAAAAAAATTTATCATTTTACCTTAACCTTGAAAAAAATTGAAAAATGTTAATGCAACCAAACTTTGCCATCTTTCTTTCTTTCTTTCAAATTAACTGGCGACGTTTTTTATGTAAACATATTTCATAAGCAGATAGAGAAAAACAATTTATTTCTAAACAAAATTGTACGATCTGATTCTGTTGCAAACAAAATCACTTTGATCATCCAAAAGAATTTGCCACAAATATAATCCCTGGCAATTTTGCTTTATCACTAACAGAAATAATATCATTATCATAATGGGAATACTACTGACACAATTAGAATAAATTATGTTTTAATAAGTTAATAAAGTGCATTTTAAGAGTTTTATTTTCATTTTATCACTGCCTACCGTGCAAAATTACGTCTAAAAGTGTTTTAGTTCAGTAGCATTTTATTTCAATCTATGTCTATTATCTTATTCGTTTAAGTTTATATGACTACAGGATTATGCACAAATGATGTGACTTGTTTTAACAAAAAGAAAGAATAATCTAGTTTTTCTATTATGACCTCTAATGTGCTTTTTCACATATTTAAAAAAAAAAAAAGATTAGATAGTAGATTAAAATGATCGGTGAAAAAGACGCCAGACTTTTACCAGGAATTAAACCTGGCGATTTAAGTTTTTATAGTGATGATTTACATGATTGAAATCTTAATGATCTCTGCTATTTCTTGATGTGGAATATTTTCATTGGTTCCCCTTTCTTGATGAAAAAATTTTTCGTATGTACTTAGTATGACGTATTATTAAACTCGTTTCCCTTTCTATATTTACCTTTCCAGATGAATTTTAACAAAAAATTTCAAATGAGAGACCCATTTCTCTATACTGAGGGATAGTTTTTTTATTTGTGATTTACATGGTGTGGATGAATTTTAGTGTAAAATTTCTATTTTTATTTGTAATAAGTTAAATTTTTATGATAAGTTTGTATCGATTGCACATGCTACTGTATGATTTCATATACTACCTCTTGAAAGATGAAATCTAGTTTGTTAATTTATTTTATTGATGGTTGCGAAATGTCAAATAACTTAAGCAATATGTAATGTGTACTGCTTAATTCAGAATAGAGTTGATTTTAAAATGAGCCGTGTTACAAATTTTTATGTAATAGATTTGATTAATTATGCAGTTCTAAATTGGTCTCAAGCTTTATCTGTCATTATGTGCAGTACAGTTACATTGTTACAGTCATCAGTTACTGTTTATAGTCTGCAAATTTAGTTTGAGATACAAAAAAAGCCTTGTAAAATTACTGCAAATAATATTTGTGTGAAATTTTTTCCTTGTTTAACTTATAATTATTCTAATTTACTATACATGTTTTTCTTTTTATTTTATCATAACTTTATAATGAAATGATTATTAAATAGAATGGTGTGTGTTTTGTTTTGTTTTTGCATGCGTGTGCGTGCGTGCGCGTAAATACAGCTGCTCAACTGTTGGCTCCAACCGGTAAGGGAGCTAACCTGAGGGCTGCTACCCCAGCTACTGCTTGTATTTTGGTAATTAAATTTTTTTTCTTTATTATTAATGCTAATTTATTATGTTTTTAATATAGTGCTGTTTGTATTTTTTATTAGTCAAGATTTCTCGCATTATTATTATTTAAAATTAATTATGTATGAGTGTGTATATGTACATGTGTGATTTGTGTCTGCATTTTACATATCTGTTTGCAGTAACTCAGATATAAGAAACCAGTCTGAATGATATTTAAATAGCATATATTCAGTGAGAGTATCTACATTAAGATTTTGGGCTCGAACAGCTTTCCTGTTGATAAAAATTAAAATCTCAGTCTTTAATAGTAATTATGTTTCCTTAGAAAACAAAAAAAAAAATATTTTTTATTACGAATTAAGTTTTTTTAATTTGGCTGTAGGATTGATGTTAAAAATTTTCCTGTTCAAAATGTTAAAGGATTCATGTTGTTAAATTGATAACGTGGGGTCAAGCATTGTAATGGAGAAGTTGTGAAGCTTCTAGCAGTAGATTCTGACACCACCTGACCATAGGTTACATCAATTGTGGTTCTGAATCGCCTTCTACAATCCGTTTACCATTTTACAGCATCTGTTATGTCTACTTTTACTAAAAATTCAACAAAGCATCGGTCTTTTTGGTCGTAGGAGACAGTTGCCATGAACTTTACAAGTTCAAAGTATCTACTAAAACTTCTCGTATTTGGGTTGTAAACACGTGTGATGTCATTTGATTGACTTGTATTTCCTTTTTGGTGAGGGTAGCAACCCACGTGTTAAAACTGGTAAAAATATTGTGTGAGAAATTAAAAATGTGATTACAAATCAAACTCAGAAAAATCTATGTAACTAAACAATTAGAACTTATTATAAAATTCATAAACTTGAATTATTCTACAATAACAAACTTAAAGCTCCAACATTATTCGTCTCCGTAATTGTAAAAAATATCCACACTGATATATCAAACATATGCCAAGTTAATCATTTAAAATTATAAATAACACCATTTCTAACACCACGTTCTGTTTCCTGCCATTGTGCACAGGAGAAATTCATTTCCCTTTTGAATTGATCCATTTCATAACTCCATGCACTTTGCATTGCATTGATTGTAAAGCACATTAGATGCCACCTTTTGTAAACTTTTTCATTTGTAAAATGAAATATGACAGTTTCGTGAATTATGGTGCATAAAATGTGGAAATTTTTCTTGGATGTCATTAAGTGTGTGATCACTCTTCTGCTGTATTCGTGTATGTATGCATATTAGTTTCTATGTATTATGTACAAAGAGTATAAAATTGTTATGTGTACTTTCATTTTTTTTTTTTTTTGGAATCTGTTACAATCTTACATGTTTGATGTTATTCACAATTCCTTTCTGTTCGATATTTCTTACATCCTTAATTATCCATTTTGCAAAGTCAGTCTTCATCTTCAATTAAGATCTATAAATTAAATCTATAGATTTAACCCTTTACAAATCTCTGTGTTACAAAATTAATATTTATGTGGATGTCATAAATATATGACATCCACATTGCTCAGCAGGTCATATTAATAAATATGACCTGCTGAGCTAATACATCTTTTTACAATATCTTACTGCAAGCTTCTATCCTATTCTGTTCTTAAGAACTCTTCATTTCATATTCTATTGACTTGACATAATTTTCAGCAGCTCTTGTAAAACCACATTTCAAATATCTCTACATTTTATATCTACGTTTTGCCATCTTAAAGTAGTACACTCCTTTACAGATTTTTTTTAAGAATGCCATTCGAGTTCATATTCAATATTGATATATATTTGATTCAATCAGGCTTCTTTCCTTTATGAAAGGGCTCCTTGCTTTTGCCTTCTTGATTTTGATCTATCCTGTATCATTCACTGTTTGTAATTTTACTTCCTAAGTAGGGAAATCATGCAATTTATTTTATATCCTTTTTTTCCCTTCCTTCCTTCCTCCTTTCTGTTACACTTCATTCCCCTTGCTTTATATTTTTAATTTTTCAAACTTAATTTTTCATTAAAAATAAATCTATATCCTTTCATAATTTCTTTAAACTCATCTTTATATTCTAATAAAGGGCAGAGTCATCGGTGAATTAAAAATTTTTGTAGTTACTCCATTCTTAGATTTGTCTTTCAAACTGAAAGACAAATCTTTAATTATTACTTAATTCTATGTTTATTGAAAAAGAACAAACTATATTATTGTCCCTCCCCTTTCTGAATTATAACTTGTTGCCTTTCTTCATTATAACTGCTACCACCTGATTTCTTATTTTTTTATTTCATGCCCTTCATTTTCACATTTTTTCCCGTAAAAATTACTTAATATAGCATATTTTACAAAAAAACAAGCCTGCAAAATTTGGGTTATTTAATGTTTTTTAATTTTTGATAATTGATTCCTATGTATTTTTTAGCACTGAATCTGAAAATACCCTTCATTTTTTTCCATCACATCAGGATTTTTCACAAATCGCAAATTTTAAAGTTTGTAAAAAGATAAAGTTTTGTGAAAATGTATAAAATAGAATGTATAAAACGTTTTTTTAATAATAAATTAATATAATTATCACTTTTTTGGCTTATACTATGGATTCTTATAGCTAGTTAAATAGTTGAGTGGTCTGAAGAGGAGGTTGGGGAGGTTTGGGTTGAAGATAACAAGACAGCGGGAGAGTTGGCTCTCCATTGCTCAGTGAATGCATGGATTCGACTGATTGGCTGACAGGTTGTGACAAGACTTGACAAGTTTATTGGCAGCTATTCGCGCCACTCATACACTGCGCAACAACTAATAGTGCTGTTAGAGGGAAATTGGAAGGAGGTAACAAGGAAAATGAACTACTATGATGATGGCATACTGTTCCTGGATGTTACATTGAGATGAACCTGTAGAGAACATAGAAGGAAAAGCATGAAGCAGAATATAAGTCGTCCAAAGAAACTTTGAAACATGGAATAAAATTGTAAGTATTATACATACTTCATCATTATGGGTGGGTGAAGAGGGACAGTGGTTTCCAAAGGCATGATGTACCTCATAAAAATTAATAAATAAGTAAATAAAAATAAATTAATTTAAAAATGTTTTATAATGGAAATTAGTCTTATTTTGTGGCAGTTTTTGTTAGAAATTAAGGGGTCACTGACCCCCCTGCCCTCCTCTTCAGACCACTCAACTGTTTAGCTATAAGAATGCCAGGCGAAAGCAATCCTACAGAAAAGCACGACGGCTGACACCAGAAGGCTTGCATTGGCATAGCAGCCAAAAGCAGTGCGGATAAAACACCAAATATAGCTTTGAAGGTGTGAGTGTGAAACATTTAACCAGATGCAAAGTATAGTCGGAAGCCAGTTAACACAAATCAAAGACAGCTTGAAATCTGCCTGGGACAGCAGGAATCCAGATGATAGCGAACACAAAATTACTGGTCAGCCAGCGATTTGCCTGCCAAACAGGTGTGAAGCCAAAGCACTCTATGCATTGCAAACAGATTCAGGGGACAAGCTTATCGCAAAAATGAAACTGAAATTGGCTCTTCTAAGAAGGGTACAACCGACCGAAAGCAGTAGTTTGCCGCATCCGTAAACAATTCTACAGAAAAGTGCAACAGCCAATGCCGGAAGGCTCACATTGGTATAGCAGCCGAAAGCAATGCAAATAAAAAACCGATTATGCTCTCAAGGTGTGAGTGTGAAACATTTCATCCAATGCAGAATACAACTGAGCGCCAGTGTAGTGTAAGTTGCAGTTGCAGAAGCTTGAAAGCTGCCCAATGAAAAATAGTATAATAATTATTATACTACTAGTATAAGCCAAAAAAGTGATATATTATATTAATTTATTATAAAAAAAACTTTTGTCTATTTTGTTGTATTACATTTTTTGCAATTTTTCAACTTTTTACAAATTTTGAAATTACGATTTGCAAAAAATACTGATGTTATGGAAAAAAATATATGTTATTTTCAGATTCAGCACTAAAAAATACATAAGAATCAATCATCAAAAACTAAAAAACAACCATCATAGGCTTGTGTAATTTATTAATAAAACATCAGAGAAAACACACTAACATGCTATTTTATTACTGGTCATTTTAAGCATATTAACATATTTGTCAGTGTTAGTGAGCATAGCTTAATGTAAAGTAGAGCAGTAACAGATTGGAAAACTTACCTGAGAGAGATGTGTGTACTGATAATTTATTAAAAAGGTAGTTCAGGAATGGCCGTAGAAATAAACAAGTCCTCGTTTGGGAGAAAAAGAAAGCACAATATAGGCAAAATTCTTCCAAATTGTGTATATTTGGAAATTATAAATATAATCTAATCAAACTTGATCTACGCTCAATTCACTCACTAACCTTGACTAATTAACAGTAATGTTTTGATCATTTAAACAATAAATAATTGCAATTATTACTGAATTTATTAGGTTAAGTTTGGTTTTATTATATTTATAATTTTTATTTTTAATTATAAGCAATAATGCTTATAATTTTAATATGTGAAATATGTTAATATGAGGAATGTCTAAAATACAGGTATAAAACAGCGTGTTAGTGTGTTTTCTCTAATGTTTTATTTATCAATTATTATAAAACATGATATATTAAGTAATTTTTATGTGAAAAAATGCAAAAAAAGTGGGGGCATAAAACAAAAAGTACTCCTGATCTTTGTGCAGATCTTTCCTTATAGTTGAGACAAATTATCGTTAAAATTTCATAAGCATTGGTATCAAAACAACTTAAGGGCATCACTATCATATTAGTACTTAAGTTAGTATAGTGGGACACCGATTATCCAAATGCTGATTTTCTGACTGTTCAGCTTCCAAACTGGTTACATCCATATTAGGCAATTAAAAAAAAAATTAATGCATTATTTACTAAATTTAAAATAATAATACAAATTAAAAGCTTTGCTTTAACAGGAAATTTATTTTTATCAATTTTTGTTTTTAATTGATTTTTCTCTTAATTCGTATAGCTCAAAATAAAATTTTACACATTTTATTTTGTACACATTTTGGCGTGTGTTAAACTATATATATATATATATATATATATATATATATGATTGAAACACATTGATCGGCCGAGCATGAACTATGGTGTTTCTTTTTATTTTCTTACGTACTGGTTAAAACAACTGACATCATTACTGTATTCTTTGTCTTATCTAAGCTTTATAACTATGCAGAGTAGCTGCATAATTTCCATTACATTGTGATTAAATCACAAAGTAACTTAACTCAGTTTCTCTGCAGTATGATTTTAGTAAGTTTTTTAATAAATTTTTTAAACGATGTCTTTTGTAAAACTATAGGGAATAATAAATTTTTATTTCATTCAGATAATTTTTGTAAATTCTGATTCTTTTATTTCTACTCGTAGAATTTACTATGACATTAATTTTTTATATTTTTGTCTTTTTATTGACTGTGATATCCATTAAACATTAGAAAAATATGTTCAGAACATCTGATGAACCTTTTTTAATTTTCCAGTTATCCGGATTCTGCCTTTTAAAGGTCAGTCCAGATAGTTGGCATTCCACTATATTTATTGAGTTTAAAATAGTGATGTAAATTCATATACAGCATCATATCCTTGTGGATTGTATCTGTTATGCTGCATTGTATCACAGGTTTAAACTAGGTGCTAATATGCAAACTATTCTAGGGAATAATGAAATGTTATCTTCTGTTTTATTATTTCTTAGGGTTGTTCAATTATATTCAAATGTATAAATTACTGTAGAGTATTCCAAATATTCATGCCATTTGCTGTAAAGCAGATGGTGAATTTATTATTTTAAGATATATAATGTGATATAACTTTATGTATTTATTTTGCTTTTAACTTGCATTACAGGCTTTTTACTTTGATGATGTATTTTTGTGTTTATGGGTTTATACTTTTGTAATTAAATTTAATTGTCAGGTTTTTTTAACATTTATTTTGTACAACAAATATATCATGTCCAGGCCATCATAATACAAAAGTTATTTTTGCCTTGAAAAAAAAAGATTGCTGTTTGTCGACGTAATATGCTTCACTATAATTTTTAAACAGCTGTAATACGTTTTAATATTTCAGTAGATCTACCCTCTATTCTACTTAAATTTGTTTAAGTTTATAAAAATTTTATTATTTTAACGGTGTCTTGAACTTTGTAACAGTTTATTAGAATTAATACGTTCCTGATGTATATATGTACCAGAAAGTGTTTGAATTAATATGTTGACCATGTTGAAACATAGTTCAAGGGTTCCTGTAAATATGAAATAAAAATTGTTTAATTAATTCAAATCTTTTTCTATCAAAATGTTCATTACTTTCTGCATAATCAGTCTGTGATTATTTCGGAAACTGTTCAAGGAAAAACTGATTGTCAATTCATGCCCAGGTTTTCCAGATGACTGGTTTTAGGTATCTACTTTTTTCTTGAAAAACTTATTGTTTTTTTTTAAACAATCTGTAGTAATGCTTATATGATACAAGGCGTTGTTTCAAAAGTAAGGGCTGGCTAAATTATTAATTTTTAAATAAATAAAAATATTACTTAATGTTATTATATATCTGTTATAGTTTTTTCTTTTTTTTTTAGATAAATTTTCATATTAAGTAATAATCTTTGTTATTCCTTATGCATAAAATATGCTGCCTGGGATCTGAGCTAGTTCCAGTTCAGCACTGCTGTTCTCAACATTGTTAGCTTTCTCAAATTTCGAGTACTATTTCTTGAAATGAAGGAAAATTCTAAAGCCACAAAATGCCATTAGATTTATGAAGGGTAGTGAACAAACAGTTACCTTCCGATTTACTGAACTTCTGTCAAGTGTAGACAGCAGTTTATGGATATGCAAGGTTGTAAGTGTTTATTGTGGATGCTTTTTATTCCATTGTATATAGTAGCACAATTTTTACTATGAGCAAGATACAGTTATGATAAGGACTTTTTTTCAAGGTTTTACTAGCAAAGGCTTGCCTGCCTTTTGCCCTTTTTTTCAGCTTCAGATTTATTTACATAGTTTAGTAATTTATGTTTATTTTACTCTATTTTGATGCAATAATCTGTTGTTATATTAAGGGTGGACAATCGATACAACTGGTGGGAACATTGCAGAGGCCAAGAGCCATAGTGAGTTCAAAACCAACATTTGCGACACGTGGTGTAATCAACACGCCAAGGCATATGTTGAAAGTGACTACTGCCAACTCAGGTATAACAGTTTTTTTTTTGTTTATAATTATTTGTCGGTTGAATGTCGTACATATTATTTTAAGGGATGCTTATTTAAAATTACTCACTTATAATAAAATTGTAGAATTTTCCTTTTTTATTTACCTTTTCTTTTTTATTTGTTACATTTGTTTATCGTTATTTGTTACTGTAAATATTAAAATAAATTATAAAGAATTTAACTAATTTTGTTTGTAATCATCCTCTCCTCCACAGTACCCCACATTCTATACCCCATACCATTCTTCTTCATTTAATGTAGTCATATGACTTATTCCCTCTTGATGTAATTCTATTTTCTCTGTAGTTTTTTCACATAACTTTGTTGATAAATGTCTTTTTTCTCTTACCTGCATCTTCTATTTTGTTGTGAAATCACTATATTTATGTAATTTTTAAAATTTACTATATTTAAGAGTTAGTGATATAAAATTAACCTAATTTAAATTCATCTTAACATTAAAAGATTAGCATTTTTTGGGCAGCTTCGTATTGTTGCTACATACATGCTGAGTTTCATATCAGCAAGCGCAATGCTAGTCATTCAGATATCAGTAGGAGTACAGTACACCTACGTACCTGCACAAGTGCCACTCGCCACCAAACTAGCTGACCACGCAATGGTCAATGGCAATGAATTTTCAATTCATCGCTGACCACTGCCTAAAGATAAAGAAGATGAAGATGGAAGAAGAAACCTGAGGGCCCAACATGGAACCTCCCAGCGGATGCCAATATCCCCACTGGAGCAGCAGTCCTGCCCAGCCCACTGCAGGAGGTACTGGGCGAGGATGCTACCTTCCTGTCCCAGCTGACCAATCAGTCAATGGCCCATCAGGAGAACCGCCTTGCCGCAACTGATGCCAACCCGACACTGTGGGGTTCTGGGGTCCACCATTTCTGTGCTGTAATGGGAACCCAACTGCTGTTGAGGGGAAGCTGAATCTGATTCCAATAGAAGAGCCGCAGCTCCTGGCGCCCAACATGAGACAAAGTTCATCTGAACAAAAAGAGTGTACCTAGCCACACCTCTGCCGACCACATGTTAGCTGACAGACCAAACAAGGCGCCCAACAACAGTGATAAAGGTCCCAGCTGTGGAGCCCACCAATCAACTAGGCCAAACATCCCTAGAAACACTGCTGAAGTAGCAGGATAACTCATGAAGGCAGCCATAGATTCTGCTGTGGACTCAGCTTTGAAAGAGCGGAGCTGTTACTATGGTAAACCAAATCCAAACTAAATATCCAGATAGATATAGCATTTAATTCTATTTCCTGCCATACCACAGGAGTGGTGCAAATAGAGCTTCTCTGCGGTGACACGAGAAGTCTCACCATGCCTCTGCTAGTCCCGGGACTTCGGGAAGAAATCATCTTATGACATGACTGGCTGAAGGAGCAACAATGCGTGTTGGACTATAGTCATGGCTGCCTCCATCTTGGCAGGGAAACCCACAAAACTATTTTTTGGCACAATCGACCCGAACCCACAGCATTAAAACTGTACTGGTCGGCAGAGAAAAGTACAGCACCCCATGAGGTAAAGACAAGATTGGAGACAGTGTTGAAGCGGCAGCAGGGTGTATTTTCCAGCATTCCCTTGCAACCAACTCGGTCAGCAGTACGTGAGATCTGAATTCGGTAAGGAAGCCAGCCATTTTGCTTATTGATTTACTGGTACAGCAAAAAAAAGAAATGGGATTATATGAGAACAAATGGAAGAAATGCTGAGGTAGGAGGTTGATAAAGCCATCAAAATACCATCCAACTCTCCAGTAGTCATTGTTAAGAAGAAGGACTCTTCATGTTGTTTTGTGGACTTATGGCGCCTGAACGACATCACGGAAGATGTGGATTCACCACTGCCACTTATCTATTAGACTATCAAAGACCTGGGAAGTGCCTGCGTCTTCTTGACAAAAGACCTTAAAAGTGGGTATTGGCAGGTACTTCTGAAGGAATCAGCCAAACGGTTTACAGCCTTTTCAGTTGTAGATGGTGGCTGATACCAATTCTGACTGGTATCAGAACAGACTGGTGAGAATAGTTCCGACTGTCCTCATTGGCCTCCACCACCAGTGCTACCTGGTCTGCCTGGAAATCATCATTGTTTACAGCAGTAGCTGGGAAGAATATTTATACTACATAGACTTGGTGCTGGAATGCCTACAAGTTCATCAGTGCCAATTTGGCCGAGTTGAGGTGTCATTTTTGGTCCATGAAATCACATCCACACCCACAGGTAATATTTTGCACCAGCAATACGCTGTAGAAGTACAGAACTTAATTCTGAGAAAAGTAAATATAGCCAATAAAAAGTAAATAAAAACTTTTAAAAATTGATTTTTTATTAAAGCATAACAGATGAATATATATATATATCTCATATGCATATATATATATATATATATATATATATATATATATATGCATATGAGATATGAGATGGGAATTGGCACATAATCAGTTTATGGCTCAATCCATCTCCCAAAATGTTAAGTCTAATTTTTGTCACCATGGCTGGAAAGAGTGTTTTTTTGTGAACTTCCAATTTGAACAGTAGAACTATTTTTTTAATTTCTTTACATTTTTTAACAGAATAATTTCAGCCAAACATGTGCTACTCTCATTTTTCAAACTCTGAGATATTATGATGTTCTTGCTACTGCAGAAGACAACTTCAAGGAGATCTGTGAGTGTGCCAGAATTTTTTGATTGTCAAATGCCCTTACACAGATTGATATGATTCTTTCTAGTGTGATGACTCTGAGATTGGAAATGCAAAAAGTTATGGAATATCTTCAACACTTTCTGCTCTAGAATTTGAATTTCTCATACATAATACGGTTGTAGAAAGTTGTGAAATTTATTAAACATTTGTTATGAAATAAGAGTATAATTAATAAGCACTATGATATGCAGAAGCTGTTGACAAAGCGTGTACTAAAAACATAATTGCTGATGAAAATTGAAAATTAGCTGATGCCTTTAAATTGATTTTATTGTACTTTGAACGATCTAACAATACATTTTTGTAAAAGCTACCCACTCTTGTTAAAGAACACTGATTTATTTTGATTACAAAAATGTTAATAAGGATTAAATAGGTAATTTAAAATACAGCTCTAACTTGTATTGAAAGAAAAACAATGAAAAAGGATATAGATGGGTTTTCCTTTTTTGTAGTGCAGTTCATGTGTTCATAAACTAGCAAGGTGTTGGATATTTTGAAGAAATTTAGGTTTTAGGTAAGTGAATTACCCGACTTGAAAGATTTTGTTCCATATTGGTACTTTCAAACCATACGAAGGAATTGATAGATAGGAGGTTTTTAATAATCCAGAAGTGACAGCGACGATTTTTCAGTTATCAAGTATAAGAACTTTTTGAATAGGTTTAGAAAAACTTCAGAATTGATGTGACAAATTTGTCAAACTTCAGGGTGAATGCATTGTAAAGTATTATGTAAATTTCATTGCTTACATCCATTTTTGTTTTTTAAGGACAAAAACTCAAATTCCTCCTATATAAGAAACATGCCTGTTAATTTTTATTTTGAGTGCTGATACAAGCAAAATGCCTAATGATGTAGATCAGCCTTGACTTAATGAAAATACAAACACACTAGATTAAAATTTTATTTTTTTTTTGTATTATACTTTCGGATGCTAAGTTTAGATAGTAGGAAATTCTGCTGTTAGCTTATATTACTGTGAAATCAAATCAATTGATAACTGACACCCTTCAGATTATATTGAGTTAAGATTACACTGATTTCACAAGTATATCAGTGCTAAGTATACCAATCCTCAGCCCCACCCTGCAAGTGAAAGCAGAAGAATTGGGAGAAAAGAGATTCAAGTTAAGAAAAAAGAAGTATTATATGATGTAACAACACTATCCAGAGAATAGTTTTTTAAGGGTTTCTCCAAGGAAAGGGTCCCTCCCGCCCTCAACCCCAAGAGAGATCAAATCATTGTTCACAGATTGGAGATGTATTACTAATGAGCATTGATTTTGTGTTGATTAGCTTAAGCATATGCTGGAATAAAATTAATTATTGTAAAAAATTAAGTGCTACTCAAGTGCATAAATGCTCAGTTTTTTTAATATAACCTTTATCATAACTACTTGAAACGTGCATGTATTTATGTACATGTCAAACAGGATGCAGAAAGGCCATTATTTTTTTCAGATTTTTTAATTTGTATTTTTTTAAATTCATTGATAGGAGTAGTATTTTTTCTGTAAAAGAAAATCATTTTACTTTAAATACATCAGTGGAAAGATTTTGGAAGGGTTGTTAAATATGGAATCAGCAGCATAGTAAGGCTCTTTTTCACAAGCTGAAGTAACACATGAAAGCAGAGGTCTGTTATCTAGTTTGATAGAGGTGGGTGTTATTTTTTAAGAATAAGTGACTTGTTCTCTTTTGGCAAATGTTGTATATTCATAAATAGAAATACAAAGATAAGTTAACATTTTTAATTTTCAAAATACTAGTTATTTATAAAGATGGTGCCAAACAATGATCTGAAAAACCATTTTTGTGACTTCTAAATTTTCTTGTTTTCTAAGTTTAGGAAGCTCTAAGAAATAATATATTTCAGATAGTAATATAAGTAAACATAATAATTATACAAACTTAGTGTTTTATTAAGATGTTTCAAAGCAAAAAGTAAAAATAAGTCAGTATTAACCCAAAGAGAAAATGTAATAATGATTAATAATCTCTGACATAAATTACCTGTATAAAAACTAAAAATTTCCTTACTTTATCAAACTTTTTTAGAACAGTTTAGTACCATAATACAATTATCAATCGTATACATAATACGAAAGTTTGTCTTGTTTGATTGTTTGCAACAGCATCATGTGGGAACCAACCGACTGATTGCTTTCAGATTTATAGGATACATTCGTGTTATCCAGATTAAGCCAAGGAGCGAGGCTCTAGCCCCCTTTGGAGGTGAAATAGTGAATTAAAAATATTCATTAAAGAAAAAAAAAAGCTGACAACACAGATGTAGGATTTTCCCATCACCTGGCTAAAGCCACATTCCTAGTGGCCTACAGTTGTGGGTTGTATATGATGCATGGCTTACACACACAACTTAAATTAAAATGTTTATAATTTATTTAAATATAATATTTTTTCGTTTATTTAATTCGTACGGGTGTGGCGGTACTAGCAGTGACGGTCAGCACTAAATAAACTAATGAAATTTCACAACTTACATAGAACAAATTTTGTTTGTATGGTCGGCAGCTGGTGTAGCCGCAAGGCTTAACATACCAGGTTCAGAGTCAACCAGGAGATCGAGTTCGAGATTTGGCTAGACCAAGTTACTTTTTACACTTTAAATATTATTCATTTATTTAATTCTACTGCTCACCTGTGATGTGTTACAATATAGCAGTAGTTTAGAGCACTTTTTAGGATGGGGGTGTGATTTTGCAAACATTTTTTTTTTAAATATTGTTATTTTTTAATCGTTAACAAATGTGTAACTGAAGGTGACCTCGCTCTACAGTCTTATCCCCTTGATTTTTTAAGTTGAAAATTTATTAGCATCAATTCCCCGTATTTAAAAGTAATCTGACTAAATTTGATCAAAATCAGTATAGTAGTTCTGGAGATATAAGGTGATTTAAAGGCCAACATCGAACATACATGTGCATACAAACTATTAACACCCAGAAAATTTCCATTTGGTTTTTTGGGATCCTTAGGTATCAAAACATCAAGATCCAGTAAAAACCACATATCCCCAAATTGGACCGATTACAATACTTTCCATTCTAGAGATATAATGTTGTCTAGACAGTTAAGTAAAATTAATCCTTTCACTTCATTTTATTTCTGTCACTGTGACAACAGAAATATAATGAAGTAAAATGACTAATATTTTTTTTTTCTTTAATGAATATCTGTGAAATATCTAATATTCTATCGACCGTGGGAATAACAAACATCAGGGATCTAGAGTGTGGAGCCCTCTGGGTAGAGAAGGTCAGGCGAACAAAGCAAGTCCTGACCGACTAGTAGTTAGTATTTTAGTTTTAATTTTTTTTAAATATAATCCTAGTCGATTGAAAATATTTTAATATTATTAAATATTAATAGATAATTACACATTACCTACTGTTTTAACTTTGTTACAGTAGCAGTGGTAAGGACAGATGGAAATATAAACAATCAGCAGACACAGACGGGACAACAAGTTCTAACTATTCCAGCGGCTGCTCAACAGCTACAACTAGCATTACAAAAACAAACAGCGCAATTACATTTACAACAGTGCTTGACTCAGCAGCAGCAACAACAACAACAACAACAACAGCAACAGCCACAAGTTCAACAGCAGGTTCAGCAGTCACCGGTGATCGCTATAAAACCACAAGCTCATATTCTGCCACGGCGGCGTTCGACTTCCTCTAACACTAATAAATAGCTGATGATTGCTGCTGTATAAATTAAATAACGTGATTAGAATTGTTTTAGCTTTTACTGCCCTCCGAACAATTTTTCAATTCCCAGAATTTTTTCAGGATTTTAAAGAAGGTTTTGAAATCTATGTGAAATGTAATTATTATAATAGGTGCGATCGTTGTTTTATCGGTTTAGTATTTGAATTTTAATATGCTTGTGTTAAAAACATATAACAGTTTTAGATTAACAAAATAGAGAATGTCCTGCAGAGTGTTTGGTTTATTTATGTTACAAGAAATATAGGTTAAAATCATGTATCGACTTGATTTTGAGTTTTCAATTTACTGCCTTGGAATATTGTTCTCTACGCTGATAGGAGGTGAACATAGTATGTTTTTTTTTTCATTCTTATTTCTCTGGATTACATTTTATTTCATGTTTTTTAAATTCAGTTGGTTCATTTAATCTGTTCAAGTATTCAGTTGAAAATTTTTTTATCTTAAAAATATTATAAAATACTTAATCAGAAATAGTACAGCATTATTGAAAGGAAAAAATGGGATGATTACATAATTTAATAATCGTCTTGTTTATACTTCTGTTTGAGTAAACAATAATATACGTGACTTCTAACGTGTAATTTTGCATTAGTTGTAATATTTAATGTTATCTCTTTCTTTAACCCTTTGGGCTCTGATTTTTTTTGAACATTGTTTTATATTTTTACTGATGTTTTTTTTATTTCATATTAATTTTAAATTATAGTTTTTTGTAAGCAAGTTTTAAAATTCTATTAACTTTTATTTTTTTTTTTACTATGTAATTACACATTTTAAACATTGGCTATTTTGTTAAAGAGTAGTAATTAAGTTTTTTACTTTTATGTATTTATTATTAATAATATAAAAACTTAGGTTTTTAAAATAATTTAGTTAACTATAATCATATCCGGGTATGTCTTTCATTTTTTTGTTTACACTAATTAGAAACGGTTTTTATAACATTTAGACCATTTATATTTTACAACGTTACCCATAGTAGAATTAGGTTGTTTGTAGTAAAAAAAGTTTTGCTCCATTTAACGTTTTTTTCTTAATTCTGACATTTTATAATCTTATTTTTTAAACAAATCAAAAAAAAATTTAGTAAATCATAAATAATTTTTTTTGTATTGTTTTCTCAAATAACTGTATCTCACAATGTTTTAAGCCATTTTGTAAATAAAATTATATATTCAGTCAAAAATATAAACAGATATATAATTAAAAATGTTAATTACAATTTGACATAATCTAACTTAAATGTTAAAAGAAATGATAACTTAAGTATTATAAAGTAATAAATAAAGGATCAAAAAAATATAAAATATACATAACTTAAGCGCAAACAAAAGCGGTATGAACTGCCAAGGTTAAATGCGCTTTACATATCTTCAGGGAAGATGTCAATAACAGTTGCATTGTATTCTTTTTAACGGCATAAATATTTCAGAGTAGTTGTAAGAAATTTGATAGATCAAGGACATGCTAGATGAATTAAGATACTCTACTTGTATTCACATGCTGAGACTGACTGCAAGCACGATTCTTGTAATAAACAACAGAAACATCATTGCAAGGCTTTTATAATAGTTGAGTCCAAAGGATTAATGAAACAGATCAATACCTTATAATTTCACTAACTTATTTTTTAACTATGAAGTAAAGATATAAACTTGGCCTGCAATTATAAAATTGTTCTTAAAGTCAGTACATGAATTCTTATCATATAAAGAAATAAATGATTTTAAGTATTACGTGAGCTCAATGTAATCAATGATCAACTTTGACTTTTCTGATAATGTAATCCCCCACCAGCTGTGAGTGAATTTGAATATTCATTGAATTTATATCATCTAAATTAAATTTAATCCTGAAAATATTTGGGATTTTATTAATCCTGACCGTGATTATGCGAGATATAAAAGTGTAATTCCTTTATCATTCATATTAAAATATTTTTTTTTTTTTTTTTTTTTTTTATGATTCATGACGTTTCTTCTTTTATCATCTATTATTTTATCTTTTTAAATTTTTTGTATATCTATACCTACATTTGAGGTAACCACTAAACATGTGTTCCATATGTATTATTATTATTATTATTATCTAATTTTATTAAAGAAACTATTTATCTTAATTTTGAAAATATCTATTTCTTCTCAGTTATCCTTTTCATTTTTAGCTGTGTATGCTCACAGAAAAACAGATGTTTACTAGAGCAATCATCAATTAAAATAAAAAAAAATGTTTACAACAGTAAACAACTAATTTTTAATTATGATCAATAAATATTTAAAATATAGTTTTGTACACATGTAAAATATTACTCAGAATGCGTAATAAAATGTGAGTAATACCATACTCATTTATTAATGCAGTTGTACCGATGTAAAAATTTGTATAATATTGTCAGTTTTATGTTTTCTAATCACGTTTAGTTTAATTATGTTGTGTTCATAGTTTTTCTATAGTTCTAATATTTATGTATTTTTTTATTTTATTAGTAATTTTAATTTCAATTTATTAATTTTAACTGTATAGCAAGCAATTAACTCTTTAACTGGGTAAATTTAATTTTTATTCCGATTAAAAGTTTAAAAATAAATTGTCGGTTTCTTATTGCAATATGACAAAGCATACCATTTTTAGAGACAAAGCAGGACCGCTGTTCTGTTGTGAGAGAGATAATTTTAGAAACGATGGTACAGTCATTTTTACCACACAGATACAATAATTAATGTTAAGTCTTAATTATTATATGTTACAACCTCTCTTTATATATTATAAAGTTTATTGCATTAAAAAAAATCTTTATTTGACACACGAAATCAATTTATTTCTTATTTAGCTGAATAGCTATTAAAAAAATAATGAAATTATTTCTAAACGATTTTCTTATTACAAAAAAAAACATGAATATTTTTTTGTAAATTTAAAAAATTTACCCAAAATACCTTCTGGCTTGGTTTAAACCAATACGCATTGTTAGACATTTACCTACCTAAGTATTAGATGTTTGTTGTAATGTAGGATCGATTTCTGATTATCATTTCTTACAATTTTATACAGAATAGTTCTTGAAGATTGTGTAAAGTCTTGTGACTTTACACGATCTCAGGCGGTGAGATTCCAAAATTTCTCCTAACATTTAATTTATTTGCTGCAAAATAATCTCTGTCAGTAATCGTGAATATTTTCTTCTCCTTCATTAAACTGTCTAGTGCATTTTTTCACCGGTTGGATTTTACTGTAAATTTCACTAATTATTCTATCTCTGCTGGTTTCATATTTTTAACATTAAAAAATTGGATAACAGACCATATTTTAGTCATCAGGTCTTTCAGTTATCTTAAAGATTTAAAACTTATGGAACAGTGTAAACAAAAATTTCTTACTTTATACTAGCATAGATAGTGAAATATGTATGGAGTGAGTGTATAAGCACAGAGATGACTGAACTTCAGCAGTGAGTATGTAGTCATGATATGTTTGGAAATTGTACTTACTTTCTAATCTGCCTCATATTGTTTTTTATAAGAGTACATAATATATGTAATACAGTATAGTATATACAACAGAATGTATTTTAATAGCTATGTGGTAATTAAAAGTCATAATAAAAAAAGAATTAGGTCGTACGGGTATAATTAATAACAGTTTTTATCAGGAAATAACAATAAATATTGTTATTAAATAACAATACAATTAATTAATAAATAATTTAACAATAAATATTGAAAGATAAAGTGCAAAAAAGTCTGTAGTGGACTAAAATTGGTAAGTCTAGTTAGTAGGTTTCAAATCATTTTATCTGATGTTGCTTGTACATTTAGAAATAGATGTAGAAACCGGTTAAAATATATAGAAAGTTGTTTTTATTTTTATTATTTTTTAAATATTTTTTATCATGTTTGTTGTTCTGATAATATTGTAACATATAATTTGATGCTTTTTATTGTGGTATGCACTATCTGAATGGTAAAATTTTGAATCTTGATCACATTTGTAGATCTGATCATATTTTTTTAACTACTGATGAAAGTGATTTTTTATATGCTGTTATTAATTATAAATTTAAGAATGTATTTTTCAAGAAGAGATTTATTTTAATCTTGAAAATATCACTTATGTAATTTTTGAAGAATTAAAAATTTCACAGTTAAAGGGTTAAAAATAAAACTTCTTTTTGTAATAGAAATTCATATTAAATGTATGTTTTCTCTATTCTATATTCAATTTTTATCATGAGATTTTTATACAGCAATTTAAACTTAAAACACTAGTATAAAGTCTTTTAGTATTTTAATTAAATATTTTACAAATCTGTTACTTTTTTTTATATAAAACCGATGATTGATTTAGTTTTTTAAGTACTTAAATATTTGTTTTATTCTTATTTTTATTAATTTGGATTTAAAATTTTTCAGGAATTTATTAAAATAAGTTAGATATTCAATGATAATAAAATAGTTTAAATGAATTTTTCTTATATTAAAGAAAATAAGTTTTAATTAAATTGCTGACTCATCAAGCTTCTCAAATGGCTAATATTTTTAAAATTTTCATTGAATTTTATTGCAGGTATTGATAACAGTGAAAATATTCATATTCCTAATTTAAGATGAATAATAAAAAAACATCTTTTATTTCATCGCTGACCACAGGATTCAAGAAAATCTTATTAAATTGGCATGGTGATAGAGCTATTGAAAACTGAAATAAATATAATTTTTCATTACATAAAAATGTTATTAAAAATCCGTTATTGAGTAGAGGCATTGCAAATAACACATGTTTCTCACAGAAAGGTGTACATTAATTTTTATTGCTTTATTACTCTTTATGGAAAGCACCAGAGGTATTAAAGGGACCGAATCATATTTGCTTTTTCTGACGTTAATGATATTCACTATAGTCATTTCGTGTGTTAAACATAGTGAGTATGACTGTAAGGCCAGGTATCACTTGAATTTCTTCGATAGGTATGAAATGAACAGGGTTATGCAACCCTATATTCAGCTTGATGGGAAGAAAGCAAAAGGTAACTTTCAACTCCTTACTTTGCATGCTTAGCAAATGATTCTTGTTATTTTTGAGATGACTGTGCAATTTTCGGAAGCGAACGATATCTCGTGTAAATTGGATCCTCTACAGTCAGAGTGTGTAAAATGCTAATTAAAAATATTGAAGTGAACCCATGATCTTTATGTGTTGCTTTCTTATGAATAACGTGAGATTATATTAACTGTTTTATTATCAATGAATATTTTATTTTATATAAAAAAATAATTGAAATTATTATAAAAAAATTGTATAAACACAGAGGATGGCACAAAAATAACTAACACTTGAATTTATAAAAAAAATAAATTAAATTCTTTATCTACCTTTTATTTGCAATAGTTTTCATCTTCAAAATGCATCATTCAGGTTAATCTGGAATTCTTTTTTACATTCTTAGAAACACAATTTTATCGGCATCCGAATTCTAGAATTTCCTCCCCCCCCCCAGTATAAACTCGGTTATTCAATCGTTTTTGACTTCTTCCTGCATGCAAGGCTCTTAATCACAGCCCACAGAAAAAAAGTTATTGAGTTAGTATTTGGCAGACAAAGAGACATTTCATGTACCTATTACTTAGGCGTGAAGCATCATGTCGAAAGTAAATTTGTTGAAATTTTTGATGGTAGAGCCCCAATAAGCTAAAGAGCAGTATTACTTCAAATCTGCCGTACTGTATTATCCTGAGTTGTTCTAAAATAAGATTATAATTTTCATCGTTTCTGGTATGTAAAGTTGTTTCTATTAACTTATAAATTCAACATAAACCTGATATACAATTAATCCGGATTATCCCTTTGTGGGTCGAATAATGCTTTACAAAATCAAAAGTCTTTGATCTGCACTATATAGTCTGAGTTGTAAATGCAAATGTACTTTTTTAATTTTTAACCGTATAAAATCCTGATAACTAAAGCGATTGAAATGTTGGATAGGATAGAAACTAATCTCGTAATTGACTTTCAAGAACTCTTAAACACGATTAAATAAACATTCATTTCAAAATCCTCTGTTCAGCTTGCTCTTGAGCATATTGAATATAATGCAGACAATATCAGAACCATATTTCAAAAAATTGTAAACATATAATGCTAGATCAGAAAGTGAATTTAATTCTACTGATTAATAACAGTAGTTGCACCTTTTTCTAAGATTATAATTTTTTTCTTTTTTGTTAAAATTGAAATATGACACTCCAAATACATTAAAACATAAGTCATTAAAATTATTTGCAATACCTTAGTATTGGAATACCTAAGTATTCCAGTGGTACTAGTATGTTATGATAAAGTTATTATTTTTTTTAATGTAAACTTTATAATTAAAAATTATTTTATTATTATTATGCCAGTGGATTGGTAATGGCTCTGTCTCTCATCCGGAGGTAACAGGTTTGTGTCCTGGTCAGAGAAAGCATTTTTTATACATTATAAAATTGATTATCATTCATCAGTAACTGTTATTGAGTATCAGCCTTTTGTTGCTATATAAATAATTTAATTATAATTTTCGTTTTGTCATGCGACTATTGCGCCATCCTTTACGTTATTTGTTAAAAGCATAGTATTAGTACACAGTTATATTACAAAAATAATTTATAATTCGCTAGGTATTTAAAAATAATTTTATTGATTTATTTTAAAAAATTGTCATAGAGCTGGTTTTTTTGTTGTTTTGTAATAATTAGAGTTAATACAAACTGATGTTAATAAGATTGAAAATGTAAATGTTGACAAAGTTCCTGTAGATTGTAAATCTGTATATTTATAAAAGCCACTGTTCGTTAAAATTTAAAGAAACCTTCACAGGGTATTCATCTTAAAAAAAAAATTAAAATGGTGAGGTATATTTAAAAAAAAGTGTTATTACTTTAAAATGAGATGGTAAAGAAATTTTCATTTTTTTCTAGCGATCTAATTTATCTTGTACAATAATGCTGTTTTTTTAATATTTAATGAAAACAAATTTACATTGTCTGAAATATATTTATTTTTTTCACTTTGATTACAATATAACTAAGCATATTGTCATTAATTTTTCTTATTTGCTGATAAACTGTGATGTATGGCGTGAATGAATTAAAGTGCAGTTTATTGTTTTGTAAACTGTACAATTTCCCATCAGTTTTAATGAGCATGTAAATAAGCTCTTAAGTCCCTTGTTATTATTTTCAGATTCATGTAATAGCAAGAAGATATATCATCACAAACAGATTGTATTTTGTTTTATGCAAGAATGTTTTTTTTAATTTCATCTTATTTAAATACTATTTATCTATTTAATATAATTAACTGATAATTTTTCTATAGTAATAATAATACTACTACTTCTTTCTGGATTTTTTTTTCATATTATTTAACAGTATACTAAAATATTACTTTTAGTTCCAAGTAAGGATTCTTTGGATTGTCATTAATTCCACTGATTTGATGTTATTCTCCATTCCTTTCTGTTACATATTAATCGTTTAATGTTAAATTTATGTGTAAATTCTTAGTTACTATTTTTTAATGTATTCTAGTCTTTATCTTCCTTCAGTGTTTTTACTCTATGTAGCCCTCTTTTTTTATTATAATATTGCTGATTTCTCTAGGAGAATAGCCTCCAGTCGGATGCATCATAATTCAAATTAAAACATTTCATCAAGCCATTAACGTTGCAGCAAATAAGAAGATTATTTTTCTTCTCAAAAAAAAAGAAAAGTAGATCCCTATGACAATGTCTGTATTATGAGAACTTGACATCACGTTAGAGAAGATTCCACTGCTGTAGTCTTGGCCCTAGAAGTTCTGCCTTCTCCTTTGACAAATCAAGGTCTCGAATGAGATCACTGAATTCCGCTTGACTCACTCTTTGCAGTTTATCATCTTTTTCGTCAAAATTAGAGTCATGAGATGTGGAAGGCTTGTTGGATTCTGTTTCTTCCATACTGTCTTCATTTTCTACATCAAGCTCATAATTTTGGGGTAGATTAGGAACTGATAAACTATCTGAATGTGGAATAGGTCGAATAGCAGATGGAAGATTACGGTATTGAACTGTTCCTCTTTTCCTGCCTTTATAGGTGGAGTCAAGCAGAAATAGCAGCTATCTGTATGGTTTGTAGGCTCCTGCCAAATCACAGGTGTAGCAAAGGCATAGATCATTTTTTATTTTTCAACCATTCCCATAGTATAACTGAAGAAGAAGAGTTGGAACATATATGTGGAGCCCTTACCTGCTCTGTGGACTTATACTGATCCCCTACCGTCATACCAAAATAATGCTGATACACTGTCAGATTGCACTTCTGTGATGAAAATGTTATTTCATCACAAATGTAACAAAAATTATTCACTGAATTTAAACATTTTCGTGGCATTTTGATTTAACAAATTTTTCACTTCAAAAACACTTTAAAACCAGAAATTCTGAACTAATTACAACACAGACAATATGAAACTCACAGTCACAGCAACAATAATAATGTTTATTACCTACAAACAGCTGGAGAATATTATGTTTTATCATTTAGCAGGTGTAACAACTCCAAAAACAAAATTACTCCCAAACTAAAAATGTAGATCGGGTAAAAATGTCATTGTATCTTCAAACAAATAGCTCATCAGTCATTTTCATGGTGATTTTTGAATTCAGCTGATAGAAATACATAAGAATAAGTTATTTTTGAGTCCGAAACATTTTCATTGTTGGACAGTGTAATTCACAATTATTATAAAAGAAAATTCTTTATTAAAAACAAAGTAATAATAAGTAAGAACATGCACAAAAAATAGATGATCATTATCGTATTAAGATTATCTGCCCTGAGGTAGGTTCCTTTTATACTTCATCTCTTTTCTGTTTTATTGTAGATGGTATTATATAATTTCTTCGCTTCCAGTAATCCCTTCTTTATTAAGACACTTAATCGCTTATATTGACGTGTCAGCTATTCCCACAGTTTTTTCCATTCTTTATATATTTTATAACATATAAATAATAGATATGATTAATCACTGATTATCTATATTCACCATGTTATCGACTGCTACTTCACCACGATTAGTCCACTGATTATCTGTATTCATTGTGTTGTCAGCTACTGCTTTAGGTACACAATTGGTTATGCAATGTGAACTGATATTATATTTAAAAAATAATTATTAACATATTCAAGTTCGAGTACTTGTAGTGGCAGTTGCGATTATATGGATTTGATGCTAGACTGTGGATACCAGTGTTCTTTGTTGGTCAGGTTTCAGTTAACCACATCTCAGGAATGGTCGGCCTGAGTCTGTTCAAAACTACAAATTTGCACTTACACATCAGACTGCACACAGATGCCTTGGCATCTCTGCAGAGTATTGTTGACATCATTTCACTGAGCTGTTACTCTGTAATCTGGTGTACATAAATAAATAAATATTGTTATCTTATTAATTCCTGTATCCTTAATTTAGTATACTTTTTTTTCTTTTTATTTTTTCCTGTTTAGCCTCCGGTAATTATCTTTCAGATAATACTAAAGAGGATGATATGTATGAGTGTAAATGAATTGTAGTCTTGTACAGTCTCAGTTCAACCATTCCTTAGATATGTGGTTAATTGAAACTCAACCACCAAAGAACACCAGTATCCACGATCTAGTATTCAAATCCATGTAAAAATAACTGACTTTACTAGGGCTTGAATGCTGGAACTCTTGAATTCCAAATCAGCTGATTTGGGAAGATGTGTTCACCACTAGACAACTAAGAATTTATACTAAATTAACCCTCTGGGGTTAATTAACCCCTTAATTTGTACTAAATTAACCCTCTGGGTTAATTTAGTATAACAAACCTAACCTTCTGTTATACGTTATAATTGATAACTGAGTATGTAGTTCAGCATACTACAACATATTCAGCACAAAAAACTCCTGTCAGAAGCCCCTTTAAAATGCAAAAAATTAGGTTTTTTTCTAGTCTTTCACCAGGCAATAATTTTTTTAAATCGCTTAAGTTAAAAAATTATATTTTTATGTATCAGTATGTACATAATTTACAAACTTCCTTTTATATTATAAAACATGGTCCGGTTTTGAAGTAAAAAACAATTAAAACATAGTTAAAAACAACACTAAAACTTTAAAAGTAAGGTTAATTTGAGTATTAAAAAAATACATTCAATATAATCATTCCGTAGTTTTTATAAATTTATTTTAAAAACTTTGATCGATCGATTTGCTTTTGTATGAAATAGAAGTGACTGACGCACAAAATGAAATATAAAGACTGACCTGTTGTTATGATTCTGTTATGAATAACTTAATTTCCAAACAACAGGCACTACATTAGAAGTAGTTGATTTTATTATTACTGTAATATAAAAAATGTGAAACAAAAGTACATAAAATTATATACATGGGACTAGATACAAATAACATTTGTAATTAACTTCAATATGACATATTGAGCACACTTTACCTGCAATTTGTGTCCTCTGGAAATCGCTTGCAGCTTGTCTGATGGTTTAATCTGTATGTTCCATCAATATAATTAATCTCTTTAAAAAAAATTTGTCGTACTGTTTCCTCTTCTAGTGTTCATCTTAATCAGACTTTATAACCTGCCAAATTGACACCTTTTATCATAGTTAAAAAAATCTGTCGCTTTCATTTCTGGTTTTCTAATTTAAAGCATAACGGGTAACTCAAATGATTTTGGGATTTATTTCTAGTTGTTATCTTATTTTTAGAATATTGTAAAAGAAGAATGAAGGAAGTTCTGTACTGAAGTATCGTTTTTTATTATTTGATCACTTTTATAATTTTACGGTATTATTTATTTTAGTTGTATTTCTTTTTTAGAGAAAAAAAATTTTTGCTATTATTTCATTTAAATTCTAACTTGACAATAATTAGATTGCATGATATGTTAAGACATATTCTTATATTTCATTTAAATGATAATTATTTTTATTATCTCAGGAATATGTAAATGCATTGAAAATATCATAAACGTATATTTTGTGTAAGTTTTTTTTATTGTCAATGTGTATTTTATTAAAATATTTATTTATATACGTAATTATTTATTTTATGTTTTAAAATAAAACTAATATTTTTAATAAATAACAGGGTTAACTACTGAAAAGTGGACTAATAATAGTGACACGTGTAGTGTATTCTGAGTTTTATTTAAAAGTAGGAAATATTGTTATCGTGTCGTGTAAATTTTGAAATCTATAAAGTTTCCTTTTTTAATATCATTATACTCGGTATAAACTGTTTAAATTTTAATTTGTTAGTAATGATATTTTTACTTGAATGCTAATTAAAGGATATGTATCTATTAGGTAAAATCAAATTATAAAAATAAAAAAAAACGAAAAAAGGCAGGATTATAAGAACTAAAATATAAAACTTTAAATTTAGTTTTTCTCATATGAAAGGAATTTTTTATTAATCATACAAAAAATCAATTTCATTTTGGGTAATTAATTTTTTATTTATTTATTTTTTTTTAATAACATTTGAAATTTGTCAACAAATCAGTTTATATATTATAAAAAAAAGTTGCCAACAAATCTTATTAAATTAATTAAATCAATTTATTGAATAACAAATTAATTTTTTATTTTTAGCATAAAGGATTTAGATTTATGATTATTTTTATGTTCTTTTAAATTTTTATATTAAATCAATCCCTTTATTCTGCGATTGAAAAACTGTTTGCTCCATACAAACAACTGGAGTTCCTTCTCATATTCTGACCGTACTGCTTGATCATCTGCGTATTTAATTCTCTTTATTCATTCTTCTCCTGCTATAATGTCTTTTGCTTTTTCTAATGCTGTCTGCATTCTTATCTCAATGTATTTGTTGAAAAGTATTGATGCTAAACAACATCCTTTTCTTTTTCCTTTGATAATTGAATGTAAACAACACCGAATTAAAATGTTTTATAAAATATTCTTTGATAAGGAAATCAATCAGTCAACATATTGTAATTATTTTTTTAAATTTCTAGCATTGTATATATTTAATTTTCTTTTTACCAAAAATTTTCCTTTTGAATTCATCAGATATTTTGAATGAGGTAACATCTTTATTTTTAAATCGTTTTAGAAAATACATTACCTACTACGTTTTTATGTAACTATTTATATACATTAGTGTTCAGGTAAATATAATTTTTTGTTAATCATAGGAATTACATTTTCTGAGAATGTTATGATCAATAGAACTATAAAATGTAGCGAAAAAGAGGGTGGTGCAATAGGTTTTTAACTGTAAATGTGGTTGCAGTAAAGCTGTTTACTGCCAGGCCTGCCTGTTGACGTTTGTAGAGGTTTTTTTTATAGTTTCAGGTATTTTGGATATAAACCTAAGTTTAGTATCAGTATCAAATATAGTCGTAAAGCTAATTTCTTAAATTATTATTTATTTTTTAAATATGTTAATGTGATCGTGGGTGAGAATTGAAAAAAATAAAGAATTGCAGAATAAAACTTTTAGCAAAATTGAAAATTTATATCTAACAAATTAAAAAAAATTACGAATAGTCATTTTATATACACAATATTTTTATGATTAATTAAAATTTGAGACTATAAAAAACTAAAAAAATAGAAGCATAATTCTATAGTGGAATGGTGCTTGAACCAACAACCTGTATGCTAACATTTAAAATTTTTTTTTTCCTTGTGGGATTACTTCGTTTCATACATTTGTTTTTAGTACTTTTTTATTAGTACATAAATTCTTACTATAGTTTGATATAAATAACCTGAAATGCATTCTCAGTTATATTTCATTCATAATTCAAGTAATTGTCATATTCACTATTGTTCATGTAACCGTAATTATTACATTTATTTTTTATTAATTCATTATTTCAAATTAATGTAATATAAATGCAATTTCATTCTCTTTTAAATATTTACCTCACATCTTTATGAATAAAAAGTAAAATAATATGAATAAACATTATTTTTATGATTTAAACACAAAGCTAACATATATGAATTTGAAGTTAGTTTATACTATGGACTGCTATTACATTAATGTTTTCAAAACATTTTCCCACATATAAATACTTAATAGTAGAAGCAATGTGTTCAACTTAAACTAAAAATAATAAAAGTATTCTATATCATATACCAATGTGTTTCAGGACTTACAGGAACAGAATATAAAGAATATAAGTACAGTTGTACTTTTAAACTGTGTTGTATTTGTTGAAAAATCAACTGTCACTGCTTCTATAGTTAAAATTTAAAATTGTAATCCTTAACTGTGGATTGTAGTTAAGTATAAATTTGTTTATTAAATATAAATTTGTTTACAATGATTTTATTTTGTACTCCCCATTATTATTTACATTAACCAAATAGCATTTACCTGCTTAAAAGTAAAAAAGTCTTAATTTTTAACTTGTCTTTAATTTTTTCATTTATTTTATATTATTTAAAAATTTTTCTGTTTAAAAAATATATGTATAAAATAAAAGAAAAGTGTAATCATTTTCTGCAGCTTATTATTGATTCTTTTTCAAGCTGTTTAAAAACCTCTTTTGTGGTACCATTGGAATTCCAACCTTCCATTTGGACTAAGTGTTGTTTCATTCTGTGGAACAGAATTTAACTTATACAGCTTCCTTTATGTAATTTTCTTATCAAACTAAAAATTTCATTTGGTAGTTTCTGATTTAATTTAATCATTCTCATCTTGACTCTTGTCATCTGATCATCTGTTTACTTTATTTCTATATGATTTCATCTGTTTCTTATTATATGAGCATCACAGTTACTTAAGAGGCTGGATTTCTCTCATAACCCTTCTCTGGTGACAATTTTCATTATTGTTAAATTGAAAACTGGATGACACGGCATCCTTTCAACACTTTTTTCAAAATAGCATTTTCAGTGGATGATTTTTTTTTAATATAATTATATTATCTGATACGTTGTAGTTTATTTTATTGTCAGATAACGCATAAGTTTTTATAATTTTCAATTCCTCTAAAAGTCTGATTTTTGTCAGTACATTTTGAAAGCAGGAATAATTCCTTGTCTAATGCTTGTTACAGCTATTTCATGTTGGATAGAACAAATAAAATGTGTTTATTTGGATTACAAAAACCATTTTTCTTTTTTTACGGATTTCTGAACAGCAAAGGATTACTGTATCTTTCTGATCGCATTAGAAAATGTTTTATGTGAAAATAGGAACACATATAAAAGAATATATTACGTTTAACGCAAGATGTACTATTATTACATGTTTGGTACTATATAAAACAGAACGTTTTAGAATGTATTAAGGCTTGTTATCGTATCTATAAACATAATCATCGCCATTGGTGAACAAAAACAATCTTATCCATTACAGAAAATGAGACTTTCCTTTAAATGCAAAAAAACATACTGTATATCATTTAATAAGGACATGTACTTAATAATACTATTATTTTTATATTTGAAAAGTATTACTAATAAAAACGAATGTATAAAAATACAGTTATTAAGTACAGAGTTTATAAAAAAATTAATTATTTGTTAATATCAAAAGTTTTAACTATTTATTTATATATATATATATATATATATAAAACCCATTTTCTGCTAACAAAAAGTAAGTCTGATTTCACTCCATGCTGACCAAAAAAAAAACGCAAAAATGCATTTAAAAATAACAGTTTCTTTAATATAGACCGTTAAAGTTTGATTCTGATAGTCAAATTCAGTTAATGCATGTAAATATGTTTGGATTAATTCATTTTTTCTCATTTAGACTTTACATTTAGGGTTTTCTGTATTTGCATTTTTCACTATACAAACAAGAATTGTTATTTCGGTCGAAAGATTTATTTATTATATGAATTGAAGTAAGCATTTTGTCGATAACAATAAATATAATTTGTTCCTTTCTTTGTTTACTACTGTGTTTTGGAACAGAGTAAGAGTAGCTAGGCTGTTAATAGGATATATTTAAAATAGTAGAAACATTTTGTATTTTATTCTAATAAATTTCATTAATTTTATAATGGTTTCGATGCAAAGATTATTTTTTATGTTAGGTGTTGCTTAAGTTTTAGTTACTTTTTGTTTATAGATACATCCATATTATGTGAGAAATATATTTTTATTGAATGTCTGTTGTATAGTATGTTATTTGATAACATTTAATTTTTATTTTAAATTATTTATTCTTTGAATGACATTCATTTTGTTTTTAATTACATTATTAATAATTTTAGTATTTGTCTTGTGATATATGTGTTTTTTTAAATATTTTTACATATTATTTTTTTAATGAACTGTGAAACGATCGATAGATTACATCAATATAGTTATGATTATAAAAAAAGTAATGTCTCAATTTTTTTCTAATTTTATTATTATATGTGTGATTTAAATTTTTTTTTTACTTTTAATAAATATTGTGTTTTATTAATTAATTTCATTATATTAATGATTGTGTTGGTATAAATCTTGTTGATGTAATCAGAAAAAAAATTAATATTTTGTGTAATAATCACCATTATAATGTTACGGAGTCTAAAATCACCAATATAAATGTTTGAAATATATGAATTCAGATTAATGTTAAATTCTTTTCTCTTTTTTTTGTACCAGCTATTAAACTAAAAGAATACTGGTTTCATCGTAGAACATAAGAACTTACAGCAATTTTATTGAAAGATTAATAAAATAAAATATTGAGTCTTAAATTTTGTCATAAAACAAAACCAAATATAGGTAAAGATTTCATAGCAAAATATCATTCATTCTATTCAAGTAACGTGTAAGAAAGAGCTACGGAAATTGGAAAAGCAGTACCCTCTCATTACCCCATATGTTAAGATGTTAATGTTTCTCTTAATTTGTATATTCAGAAAATATATTTCACAATAGTATTATATAAATATTATTAATGAAATTCATGAAGTATGTTATCATTTTAAAAAAAATTTAACTTTAGGAGTGCAGTACAGCATATTACATAAATTTTTAGATCGCCTGTAACTTAAAGAAAAGTATTATCGTACTGAATATTTCCTTATGATCTTCTAAATGATACGGTAAAGGGAGTTTTTTAGAGTTACAAATTTATATTTGTAACTAATCGACATGTCTGTGAACTGCTTCACTGCACTAATGAAAGAAAAAAATAAATGATGGCTGTTCAATCAGTACTGGTTATAATATATAATATGCGCATTCACAGCCTCTTTTCTATATTTTTATATACTTGAAAAATTATTACATAATGTCATACAAAATATCTTACGTATACGTTCAGCACTATTTGCATTTTGTTTATTTTTCAAAAATAAAAAAATAAAATGCTTTTTGATTTTCAAAAGAATTATTTAAAAATTATAGCTGTTTCGGTAACAGTACCTTTGTCAGATAATATATGTACAGGAAATACTAGGCGTATTTTTTAAGGAAGGTCAGTTTTGATATAAAAATTGAAATAGTGAAATAGAAAAAAACTTTATTAATAAACTTACACACACACACACACTATTTTTCTACATATTCACCATTCACTGCAAGACATTTTTGATATCAGCTTACCGATCTCATTATTACATTAGTGAAGAATTCTCCCACCTGTGATTTAAACCAGTTAATTACTCTGTTTTTCAATTCATCATCATATTAAAACTTCTCCGATGGAAAGCCATTGTTTTAAATGGAGAAAAAGGTAATCACTCTGTCCAAGATCCGAACCGTAAGGCGGATGTTCGAAGATTTCCCAATGAAATCGTCGCAGTTGTTCAGCAGTTTTGTTTGCCATCTGAAGTTGCACGTTATCGTTGAGAAACAAAATCCCATTGGTTAGTATCCTGCGCCTTTTGTTTTGAATCGAACGTCTTAAGTTTTGTAAGAGTTTCACAGTATGTATCGGCATTAACAGTTCTTTTGCATTCAAGAAATTCAATTGGCAATATCCCTTCAGTGTCCCAAAAAACTGTAGCCATAAGCTTTTCATTGGACTTCAGGGATGATGAATGCCGCTGTCGCATCAACTGCCATTTTATCTCAACATTTGAATAAGATATCTGCGTTTCATCACTGGTCACACGTCTTTCCATATATCATCAGCTTCATTTTTGTAGCATCTCAAAAAGTTTGAGCCGTAGCAAGACGATTTTCTTTATATGTTTTATCATTATTTTTGGTACTTGTCTGGAACATGACTTTTTTTAATCCAGTGTTTCAGTTGAGATGTAGTAAATTACTGATCGTGAAACAAAAGCAAATTCAGTTGATAATTGAGAAACAGTAAGTCTTTTGCATTCATTTTTCAGTCGATTCATCTGTGATGATGGTCAGGTGATCGCTTCGTTCTTCATCATGAACATTTGTTCTTCCTTCCTGAAACAAACGACAAGCTTCAAACTTTACTTTTGCAAATAACACCGGGTTTGTAAACATCAACAATTTCTCTATGAATATCATCAACAGATTTGTTTTTTCCAATAGATAACGAATTACTGATCGCACTTCATAACTTGTGGGATTATTTATTGTAGTGCTCATTTCAGCCAGGATATACACAGCAACTAATGTGAATAACGTTAACTTAGTGTTGCTAACAGATGGATCATTGATATAAATGCATGTGCTACACTAGCACCATCAATTTCCAACACATCTAATGGTGGCAAATTGAAAACTGCCCTTACTTAAAAAACACGCCTAATATTACAGAATTGTATTCTTTTAATATATTCTGTACATAAAACATATTTTGTTTTCGTAGAAACATAATGCTTTGAGTGCCACCCACTTATATGAACCTCCTTGTAGAACTGTTGGTTATTTTAATTTCCTTCTAAAAATTCTGGCCATTTGTTACTCATCACTTACATTTGTATTTTATTTTTTAATTAAAATGTAAGTGTACTTTTGTCATAAATATTTTGATTTTGTAACATCCTGATTATTACTTTTGAATAAAAAAGATTCCTAACAGGATTCTTTCCATAAAAAAGATTAATAATAATTTGATTATTTTATAAAATTTTTTTTTTTTTTAAATCTAAGTATTGCATTAAAAAATCTTTAAAAGATATTAAAATATAATATTTATAATTTTTTATATTAGATATTGTTTTTTAGTTTTGAAGAAACTGGAATCACAGACTGTATTATGAACGATAAAACATGTTAGCTCAGAACGTAATGTAAACTTATATTTTACATTTAATTATGAATTCTTATATGCGTTATTAATGTGATCATTTGATTAAAAATGTACTAAACCATAAGATTCTCAGAGCTATATAATTAAAACATTATTATATAATATTACAAACACGGCACTCAAAATTAATCTAATATATATATTTTTTATAAATTTAATGAATTACATCTTAAGATTGTTTTTGGATTTGAAAAAAGTTTTTAATCAGAGATTAACAATTTCATTTTTACAAAATGTTTTGTCTTCTAAATTTTTCATTATATAAATAAGAATATTACATTTGTTTCTTTTCAAGTATTTTACACTTTTATTTTTATTTTGAATATAGTGGTAAAGTTATTAGTTGAAAATGCCAAGTATCTATAGTATAAACCATCAAAAAGCTCTCAAGATGTAGTTAATATAGTACTTTCATTCAGAAATTGGAGGGATGTTTCAGAAGGTTTTTTATTATTTGATTTTACTAAGATGAGGGCAATGTATTTGGGTATTTTTATTTGTTTATATTCTAATAATTTCAGAACCATTCTAATAATTGATGTAATACCATGAATATGAAAATTGTTTGATCAGATTAATTTTTTTCATTTATTCAAGTGGCTACGTCAGTTTTTACTGATCATGTGATTTACTATTATTAAAAATATACTATTATTAAAAAACTAATTTTGTTTGAAATTCATAAAGAGGATTATTAAAAACAAATATGTATGAATTCCATTTCACCTGCAGAGTAGAGCGTTGTATGTAATTTATCGCATCGCTACAGAAGGGCGTATATTAATCTGTTGTTTTAAATTATATTCTATTCTTTCTTATGGCTTTAATGTGTCTAAAATATATGAATTCAAAGATCATCTGAGTTGCTTTTTATGAGAAATCTATTATACGACCAGTAGTGCACGTTATAGGATCCCGCTGTTATATATGTATATATTAATATATAGAAGTTTGGTCTTGGTAATAGAATTATAGAATGGGGGATTTTAAGAAGGTCAACCTCTATAGTAATTGCTTACGTTTTTCTTTTTCTTTTTTATTGTTAAAATTATTTATTCTTTAGATAGAGATGTCGACATAATTTAGTATAAATTTACTGTAATTTTTAAATCGTACTTTTTAATTTGTTAATTACATATAAATTTAGGTTTTAGTGTATTTTAATTTTTTTTCTGTTTGTATTATATTGTTTATATAACATTATTGTATGATTTTTTTGTTTTATAATAAGCGTAGTTAAATAATTTATTTAAAAAATAGCAATTAATAATTGTAGAATATCTAATTACACGTTTTCTAAATGTAAACTACTCATGGATCTACTTATTTTTAAAAAAAAAATTAAGTTTTATAAATAAATTTTTTTAGACATTTTTAAATCGGTATTTATAACATTTTTCACAACATAATTTTCACTTAATATTCCTACTCCTTGCTTTATAAATAATTTTTTAATGTTCACAAATGAACTGTTTCTTGAATCTCAGTTGAACATTACATTTAATGACTACTTATCAGGTCAATAACAAAAATTATATGAAGGATTTGGATTAATGAACCCATTTTGTTTTTGTGGAGATTATAATAAAATGAGATCAACCTTAAATAACTACCGTATATAAAAAAATTTAATGTAACATATAGCGTTCTCCAACCATTGTCTGTCGGCAAGTGCTGTGTTCACTCTGACTTTATATTTTTATATTATTCATTCATTTTCTATGGTTTTTAAAATTAGATATGTTACAGCAGTTAAAAAATAAGTACAAGTACTTTACTATTATACATGTAGATATGAATTATAATTTTTTCACACGTAGCTGCTCGTATATTTTGTATTTCTTGTTACATCGCATTCAGATGACAGCTGTGCTTGGTTCCCTCATTAGTCACCACAGTTTAATGTTTTATGAGTGGATAATAAGCTTGTTTACTATTCTTGCTTCATTTTTACTTTTTCAGTTAAACGTATCTTTGTATCTCCTTTTTAAGTGTTTATTACATTGTAATATATTGTTTTATAAATCATTTTTTTGTTTTTTTTTATTCACTTTAAAATGTTTGTGATTGTAAGTATTGAAAACAAAATATTGCATTGCTGTTTTACAATATATATGCTTATTATTTATTGTTCAATCATATTAAAACCGAATTTTTTTTGTAGTTTCAAAAAAAAAGAATTACAATAAAAAACTAATGTCCATTGAAAATTTTACAGTAATATTTTTACTAATTCAAGAAAAACTGAAATAAACATTAATAAATTGAATATTAATGTATTATTTAAATACATGTATACATGTATAAATACAATTAATTTTATTCAGAACAGTTTTTTAAGTTCAATTCTTTCAATTCAATTCAACTCTTCATTATTGTAATGTGCTTGTGTATCCTATATTTTTAGTTCCTATGTTACTTACACTTCAACATCTATTGCTTTTATTCCACAGCCTCTCTTGAAATAACTTTTCTTTCAAAATCTCCTTAATGCAATCTGTCGAAATCATATATGGTCTACTTCCTGGTGACCTTCCTTATATTCACTTAGGGTATCGCACATCTTCCATCTTCATTGCATTTCCAAACCAACTTTATATTGGTTTGTCCGATCCCAAAAACTTTTATGTACTTGCATTGAATCTACGTCATTCCTGTCGGATATTATCTATTTATCTATTGCATAAATAACAAGAGGGGCATAATACACATAGAATTTTTATTTTCTATGTAATTAATCCATTCTATAACAATTGGTTTATATTTTGGAAAATTTTGTTTCTTTCTTCAACCTATTCGTGATCTCGTAACTCGTTTTTCTACTTTTTCAGTGAGGGCATAAGATAAATAAATTTTAATTGCCCTCTTCAAGACTATACCATCCTAATTCCTTAAACCTACCCATATTATCACTTCACTTTTCTTTTTTCTAATTTTCAAACTATGCAATTTTATTTACTCCTTCAATGATTTTTGTGCCTATTTTATATTTTATCATAATGTTATATTAAGAAAATTCAAATGCAGTTTTCAGTAGTATTATTTTAAACAATTTAATTTCAGTTCGAATCGTATTTTTTTCAGTTCATATTAATGCCACAATAGATCATATCCTCAAGTTTTTTGGTATAGAAATCTACTTCTTCATTTTATATTAATATATTCTCCTTTTTGTTTTAACATAGATGTGTACATTGTGTTGTGAGTATAGTTAGTACAAAATAGGAGCAAACATCGATTGATTTGTACAGATTTTAAGAAAATATGAAATCGTTAACTTTTTTTATATAATTTTTGAATTAGGGTTATATATCTGTACTTATCACACTAATAAAATTGTTATTGTTATTGTGATGGGCCTTCACTTAACTCTACCTCTTGCTACTACAGCACAAGACTTTCTCCACATCTGTTTTCTTTTATATCATCTATTCATCTTTTTTTTTGCTTTTGTTTCATTTTGTGTTCTCTGTAAGTGCCTGAACCTTCTTAGTTTATGCTGTTCAATTCTATCTTGTAATATATAAATCCTAAGTTTTCTCATAGAATTTCTTTCATGATTTTGTCAACCCTTTTCTACCATGTTTCTTAAAAATTTAAGATTTCATCTGTCATCTACGTTTTACTAATACTCTCTTGTAGACACCCATGATTGAACCATATGTTCAAGCATGGGTGATTGAACTAATTCATTAATATCATCTGTTTATATTTCATTGGCACTTTCTTATCCTGTGTTAAACTATTAACAATTTTGATAAAAACCTGCAGTCTTAATTAATTTTCTTTCCTCAAATACTTTGTAGTTCCTAAAACTTTTTCTTAACAATATTTTTTCATTGTTTTTCAAATTATCTATTGACTTTGATTACTCATTTATCATATCTTGTTTATTTTAAGCTTGGTTTATTTTTATAAAGCTATAATGGGATCTTTCCTCTATTCTCATATTATAATGTATGAACTTTTTTCTATTCTTTAAATATTGGTGATATTTTTTTTTAGAATTTGTAACAAAATTAGGTTTTATTTTCATTATTACTGTTAATAGCATTATAGATTGTATGTCGAGCTTTTATATCTAATATGTGCTTATCTTTGTTATTGCATCAGTTGAAAATATTTTTATGAAAATTGAACATATCTATTTAACTGAAACCAACTTAGATATATATCTAGTTTACATTCAATTAAGATTTCTTTGAAAACTCACCCACCCCATTGTTAATTTTTTTTCAATTTACTCATTCAAGTTACACTTTAAAGAAAATTATTAAATCAGGGTTTATCTCCTTGGTGGCTAGATTTTGTTTTTACATTTTTCTTATATTGTAATTTTAGAATTTTGATATAACTAATGTAATTTAAAACTGGATTTAGATCGATATAGTATTTCATGATTTTATTTTTCTTTAATTAATATGAACAAGATTCAGGGTCTTTGTGAGGAAATGCATAACTAGGTATATCATGTACCAGTTTTTGTTTAAAGAAATTATTTTAATGTAGCAAGAAATGGATATATATATATTTCTTGTTATAAACTTGTCTTTAATGAAAATTTTTGTATAAATGACATAACATTGGAAATTAACATTTCAGATATTTCTTTTATTCGCTTTCTTCTCTAATATTGTTATGAATTATTTAATCATTTATAAATGACAATTCTGGTGCTCATCCAAAGATTAATATGACATTTAAAATGATACATTTATTACTGGAAGTCTTTCAGTACAACTGTTACTATCCTTCTGTTTCAGATGGTCTATGATATATTAATTTAACCCCAAATGACCATTGTTATTGTACAGGCACTCAAGTGTTATTGATTTTAAAGTAGAATTTTTCAAACTTTACAAGGTAGATCACTAAGATAAGATTATTATTATCTTATTAGCTATAATTAAAAACATAGTGTGAGAATGCATAGACAAAAATATATAAAATCATTCACTTATACCCCATTATTAAACCAGTCGCACATATAATTGCAGGTATCAAGGTAAGTAGATGTTTATAAATTTTAAATATGTATTATAACTTCATCATCAGTGATAATAAAAAAAATATATATTTTTAATAATTAATTAACTCGTCAGCATAGTACAGTATCAGTTAAAACAACATCTTGCCAGTAATTTATTCTAAAAGAACTAAGTTATAGTTATTTGTTTAGGGTTTTATTGTTGGATGATACAGTCCAAAAAGTATACTGGTAAGCCATCTAGAAACAATCAATTGATTGTAGAAATCTACGCGATTGAAAACTGACTGTTGACAAACATATTTTATAAAAAAAAATCTTCATCAATTTGATTACAAATAGAGTAGTGAAGTTAAACTGCAATATGTTTTGAGAATGTATTTCATAATGTAGTATTCTAATCTGTCTACGAATCCTATTAACACCTTGCTCGTTGCAACATTTGGAAAGTTGTATTGAAAATGTTTTTCTAAATTATTTTTATAATTATGGTAATCTTTTTTTGACATAAATATTATTAATTAAGGAAGTGATTTTTAAATTTTTAGTAATCCACTACTTCAATCATTCCATTGCTATTTTTATTGTTTAATTGGAGTTTAAGTAACACAGAATATAAGAAAAACTTGATTTTAAGTAATTTTGAGTGCTTTAAAATCTCCTTTATCGGAAAATTTAATGTAGTTATTTTGGAATGAGGATATATATTTCAATTATATCAGCTTATCATATCGTTGAAAAGTTTTCTTAATATAAATTGACAACAGATAAACTGCCATGAATTACATATACATATTTTTTCTCTAGTTTATTTTCTTAAATTGTTCTATTCAGTTCTTCAATCTTTTCAGTTATTTGCTGACCATTTAGCCTCAGCAAATGTTATACAAATCTTGTCCTAAGTTGTTTCATATGATCTAATCTTTATTTTCTTTTAACCACTACAGTTCTTTCTAGAACCAAATTTATTAATCTCAGTTGTCTTAAAGATTATTATACACCAGTTATATCTTTGTTAATAAGATTCTTTATTGATTTACCTCAACTTATTCATTTTGTATTCTTGTCGATCTCAGTTGTAAAAAATCAGAATTCTCCTATATCTCAAAAGCTTCTATTCTTTGTTTTCCTGAGTTCTTTGTCGTATATGAAATATTCCGAGTTGTATTCATTCAACTTAGGACACCAAAATGAGCAAAAATGTTCATATTGACATAGGTCCTATTTTGTTTGCTTTATTTTCCTTCTGGTCACTATTTTGTGATTTTCACCAAAAAAATTATTTCTCAGGAATGGGTAAACCTACATTAATTAAGTCGCAAATTTAAGACTAGTGTCTTGTTCTGCAAATAAAAAATTTTGAAAACGCAATCTTCAAAAATGTCAAAATAGTGGCAATCTTAATTTTTTAATCTTCAATATCTTTGTAATTATTTGTTTGATCTAATTTTTATTTTTACAAAATTTATTAAGTACTCTATTTTGAACAAAATGTCACCTCATTTGTTAAAATCTGTTTACAAACAATCGAGTTATTGAAGACAATTAACTTGGCAGTATGCTTGCGCATCATAATGCAAGGTGATAATTTTTATTATTATTAATTTACTATTATTATTTATTATTAATCATTTTTATTACATTGAGTGGAGGAAATAAAAACAGGCAAAAGATTATCAGCTTGCATTACAGTGTGGAAGCGTACTGCCAGTTTTATTGTCTGTGCAATAACTCTGCATAATTTTTACTTAGTTCCTTTCTCCTCATTTTGGTGATAAAAATAAAACAGTTTGGTATTATGCTTGCAAGTAAACTTTATTACCCATTTAAATTAAATGAATGTTACTAAAACATTACATTAGTATACCAGAATGCAATAATAATTAAGATTAAGAAGAATGTTTGACTAACATATTATTTAGATTTCCAGTTTGATATTTCTTCAGAAAATTTAACAGCCTTTTTTTTTTATATTGCACATACACTATTAACTTTCAAATATATTGATGCTTCTTACCATTAATTGGAACAAGAATGTATGGGTAAGCAGGACTTGTTGGCATAGAGAAGTTTGTAAGTGTAGGCTTTCCGACAATGATGTATATTTCATAAAACTTTCAATATAATTGTACCCAACAATGACTCCTTTGTTTTCAAAAGAGAATTCAAAATGTTTGAAATTAGTAGGTATCAAACTTTGCTTCTGTTGTTGTGTGTGGCATATCAGTTGAGCTGGTTTCTAAAGAATTGACTTTTTTTAAAACAATGTGGTCACCAACTGTCAAAATCTAGAATATCTTGTTTCCACAACTTTTACTGCAACATTTTTCTTTGCATTGCATATAATCTTAACATAATCTTGTGGAACACAAATTCAATCAGATCTTTGAATTTTCTTCTTAAAAATACCATAATTCCTGTCACAGGGAAGATATGAATGACCATGCTCAAGAAAGTTTTAATCTATTTTATGAAATCTCTCTGATGCTGCCAGACGAACACAAAATCTAAGTAACATATGATTCCTGTTCTGACCAGGGCTACAGTCAGCAAACAGTACAACTCTGTAACATCTGTTGGCAAAAAATTATTAACATAATCATATAAGAGGTTGTGTCATTAGTACTCTTATTTGCTTGACCTTCATGGCAAAGGTATATCACATAACGGTCAGTCTTAATATCATGAATATAAAATATATTTACCCACAACTGACGCATATAGAAAATTTCTTGGACAGGTGATGCAGGAAGGGGCAAACTCTACATGTAGTCAAAAAACAATAGTAAACTAATGAATGAAAATTACTATTTTCATTTATTTACTACTAAAGGGTAGTAAAAAAAATTCAACAAAATTAATAAAATGAATAAAAATACTATGATAAATACTGGAAAAAACCACTCACTATAACCTCTAGGATAGTTTAACTACTGCTCACAATGGTAGAGTGTCTTACCAACATAAAAGTACAAAATTATTGTACTGCGAAGAATGGAAGCAAGTCAGTGACTTGGTAACCTTCTTTTCAGTTTGAAAGATATTACAAGCGATTTCTAACATAACTACAAAGCAGATGCGATTCCATTCTCAACAGTTTGATGAAGCATGGGTTTAACCAAATTCCACAAAAAAAATAATAATTTTGACTTATTCCCTTGCTCCTCAGATCGATTCAATTTTTCATCATATTATTTAGGGCTTTGACTTTTTTTAATATAAATTATATAAAAGAATTATATATAATTGTATACAAAAATTACTTATGAAAAATTTACAATTTTTTCTTTTCCTCTGCATTTAGTGCTTTTGTTGAGATTTTTGCTTCATCAGAACTTATGAACATATATATATATATGTTATTAGAAGAGAGGGTAAATAAATTATTTTTGAAACAAAAAATATTGTTATCTTAAATAAATAAAATTATGAAACGAGGTAATGAAAAAATTTTTAATAAGGAGGTAGCTGTACCATCAGTAAAACAGAATACAAAATCTGATTACGTTATACTTATCAGAAAAATTGATTAACTTTTTTAAAAAACCAATAAATATATGTGCAAAAAAAAGTATTTACCGATCCAGTTTCTTAAAACATAAAAATTGAATATAATAATTTTGATGATTATATTATTGTATTTAATTCTTTTAAAATTGATATTATTCTAATAGGTGATTGTTAAAAAGAAAAATATTGAATGTTTTCAAAGATTCATGTGATAATATTAAACTTTTCACGTACCGTTAATTCAGTTAATTTATGGTGCAGGAATAGCACTTTTAAATTACATAATAATTATTATTATATACTTATGTTCATTGTTATCTATAATATATGTGACTAAATTTAAAGTAAAAAAAGTATAAAGTTAATAAGTAATTTCATATTAATTAGTTAATTGTAAATATATTGTCTAATTAAAAAAAAATTAAAACATTAAATGTATATATATATATACATATAGTTTTAGGAGGTTGTAACTATTATAAAATGACTGATTTCATTTGATTATACATAAAAAAACTCATGTACACACGCATATTAACAAATATATATATATATAATATATACACATTTTTGTGCCTTTTTCAGGTGGCTATTTGATAATATCTTCAATTAAGTATTAATAATTATTTAAAATAATGTTAATGAAACAAAAGCTGATCTGTTGTGTATTATAATGTTGTATTCGTGTTTATATTTCATTTGTTTTATTATTGAATTTAATCACGTATTTTTATTTAATAATGAATTTATTAGTTAATAATAAAGTTATACATAAATTAGTATAACTAATTATATTAATTGTATGTAAATTATTATATATTGATAAAGCGACGTATTTATAACTGATATGCTCTTTTAAGGTCGTATCGATATAGACTATGCATATGTGTATATATATTTAAATGTAATTGTAAAAATTTGTTTTATTATCTGCGTTATGGAATTGTTATTTATTATTACTATATATATATATAAAATCAGTAATGTTTCCCATTTAATATTTAACACTATTTTTGTTGTAAAAAATAATAATAATAAAAAACATTGTATTTAAAGGACATTAGATATTGCTTGATGCTCGACTTTGTATTTGTAACTAGAACAGTAAAGTACATTGTACATTTCAGAAAGTCAAATCATTTGTCTTACCGACTGACTTTCCTTAATGTGTGTTTTTAATTTTTAGCTACAGTTATTATTTCAGTCAAGAAAAATTCCAAGGATTAAATAAAACCTTGTGTAATCATTAATGTACTATGATAATATGTAAATATATAAATTTAAGCTTTTTAAGTTTTAATTATTTTTGTAATAAAAATATAAGTACAATTTAAAATTTACATATTAATTGTAATTAATATTTTATTGTATTTTCTAGACTATAAGGAATTTTACAAAAATGCACATATTAATTATAAAAAGAAATTAATCAACATTATAATAATATTGAGAAAACTCCGACTATTTTTTCTGGTACCTTTAACTTTTATAAAGATAAAATTAGTCCTGTGAAAATGAAAATTATGTTTACAGTTTATTCATCAGAAACACTAATGAACACTATTTAAACACTATTTAATTTTGACAGTAAAGAAGATATGCTGCTGTTTTCTGATTTTTAAGAGCATTTACCAAATTTTTTTTATAATTTAACATTGTAATAATGTTATAATTTAAATAATAATTTTGATGGTAGATTCTTAGACTGGATGGAATAATCTCTAACTAGAACTTTCCGGTGTTATAAATGAATTTCAAGAAGATATTTATTTTATTAAATAAAAATCATATATACTCGTACATAGACTCTTTTTAATAAGGAGAATTTTAATAAATGAAATTAATTTAATTTTTATTGTATGTTTTTTTGTAAAACTATTAAAATATTCAATTTAAAATATATAATTCCCTACCCAGAGCTCCTTTATGCATTTGTTATACTTGTCACTATGATGCCTTCTGATTGCTATCGACTCTGTTTTAATTGTAAATTATTTTTATTGAAATTGTAAGATTTCTTTTATAAGATAAAACATGTTAATAGGTTAATGAAAATTATTCTGTTAAGTGAAATATTTGAAAACCGTTTGTCTCTTTGTTAAGCTTATACACATCACTAGAGGCTAGGACGTTTGGGATGTGTTGGCATAAAACTGAATAAATTACTTACTGCATATCAAATAATAACACAGTTAATGAAACTTATTTGCATGTATATCAGTGATTTTTATTTTTCTATTCTTAATGTGTTTGTTACAATCTCTCTCAAGGCTCAATGAGATGAGGATGATATGTATGACATGTAAACAAGGTGTAGTCATAGACAAAGGTTAACCGTTGCCAAGATGTGCGGTTAATTTAACCTTAAACATCAAGGTGCAATGGTATCCCCCATCTAGTATTCAAATCTGTATAAAAATAACTTACCTTTACTAGGATTTGAACCTTAAAACCTTAAATTTAAAAAATCTGCTGCTAAACAGCTGATTTGAAATGATGATTTTACCACTAGATTGATCCAGTGGGTCGCTGCATAATATTGGCTCATTTTAAATTATTATTTAAATCGATAAAGGATGAAAAATAAAAAAATACTAAAATAATCCTGAAAAAATTAAAGTTATAGAAATAGTGATAATAAATAAATTGAGAATTAGGTACCGTATCTTATACATGTACCTAGTTCTTTATATATGTAAAAGTTTTAATGGAACTTTTAATATATATATTTAATTCTTTTTCAATAATTATTATTTTTTTTAAATCATTTAGAGCTGAAACTGATAATAATTTACAAAGTTTACATTTTATCTTTAAGAAATTTTTAATTGTTTCATCACGAACGTTATTCTTAATTATACTTTGATCTCGCCATTATTTGTTTTTAATACCATTCTTTTGCTTCTTCAGTTTGTGCTGCAAATTCTATAACTTATTCTACAAATGTTGATAAATTTCTATCGCTTGGATCTAATTGTTAAAAGTGATATCAGCCTCTTCTGCTAGGCTTTATTTCAAACCTAGAGTCGTTTAGTTTTTAATTTTAATTTTTTAGAAGTTTTTAAAAGTTTGATGTTTCCCTTACATTATCTTAAAAATGTTTCTTTTTTTTGTACTAGTTTAGACTGTTGTGATCAGTTTATTGTAAATTAACAGTAATATACTTATTTACTCTGATTATATGTAAATCTGCTTAGAGATGATTTTCCAGAGAAGGGAGTATGCTATGAAGTATCTTATGCGTTTCCTTGGGATTCAAGGTGGAGTATGCAATTTAGAGTTTTGTCTCCCTTATTTCTCAAGAACTTGAAAAATAGCCCTCGATTGCCGATTCCAATTTACCAGTTTGACTGATTGAATCGAACCTCAAGTTAAGTTAAAAGAAAATATATATTCATCGGAACGGTATGAAAATTTTTCCCCTTTTTTAATTATCTTGCATTTTCCATTTATTCCTCAATTTTAAAATTGTTCCACAGTAATTCTCTATTTGTGTACTCCTACATTATATGTCAATCATTTTATAGTGCTTCCATAGTCTGTGTAATACGTTTTTCCATGTACTGAAACTTTTATCTTCCGTTTCCTCTGTAACAATCCGTTTGTTCTAAAATAATAGCATGATTAAATATCTTATTTTAATAGAGATTTTATAATAAAATTTCTAATATATACTGTCGAGTGCTTCCTAATATTATAGAATTAAAATCCTCTTAATACTTATGTACTGCCCTTGTGATTTACTTCTGAATAGAGATTACATTTTATATTATGCAGATAAATATAAATATGGCAATTTCAGTGGTGGAGTGGTAGTATCTTGGCCTTTCATCTGGAGATCCTGAGATTCAAATTCCAGTTAGGCGCGACAACATTTTTCTTATGCTAAAAAAATTTCTATTTCAAATTTCCATTACACAAGCTTTGAGCTTATGTGTTAATTTTTATCATAAAAAATACAGTATTCGTAAAAGTATGCAAATATTATAAAAAAAATATGTACAATATTTAAATGTATGCTCTCATAAAATTGAGCTGCTTAGTAATTAATTAACAGCACGCATCAATGTACAAAGTATTATTGATAATGGGGTTTTAAATATAAACTTAAGAATTTTATAAATATTGGCAAATTTCTCTCCTCTTGAACTAGTTTGATCAGTAAGACAGATGTCTTACTGATCAAATAGAAGAAAGTTTAAAAAAATAAACTGTGAGGATTGAAAATATCGTAATACTTAAAATATCTGTCATATATCTCTGACAATACAAAGAAAGTGTTGTAATTTTAATTGTGTTATTCATTTATTTTTTGGTTTTTGTATGTTTGTATAAATTTTATAATGTTCATACATCTAAAGGAGAAAAAGGATCATATTTTAACATATTTGGAATGTTATTTAATTCAAATAAATGGCCGTTAAATCCATGAATACAAAGTCATATAAAAAAAAAGAAAGAATATAATTAAATAACAAAATTATCATTCATAAGTTAAAATAGCTCTTGATAAGTTATTAATAATACTTAATTTAGTATTAAAAATTATAAACAGCTTGAGTGTTCATTACATAGTAAAGAGAGCCCAGAAATAGGTAATCTCCTGTGAGAATAGAAACATTAAAATATTGAAAATTATGCCCAAGCGTACTTGTCAAGTTGGTACGTGAAGGTCTAAAAGTTGGAATAAATTAGGACAGTCAAAATGACTGTTCATAATTTTATAGGCAAATTTTAAAACTATCCTCTTCAGATATGATTCAATACTTGATACTTTTAACAAATTCAAAATTTGAATAAAATTATGATCAGTAAAGTGCAGATCACAGATTTTGTAGGTGGTATTACTAGTAATTTTAATTGCAAGTCAGTAAAAGGTCGCCAGACAACAGAGCCGTAAGTTAGTATCGGATATATAAAAGCATAATATAAAGTTCTGTAAGAGTTAATATTTCTAAAATTTGTAGAAAATCTCTTAATAAAATTTACCATTCTTAGTGACTTATATAACAACAATAAAACCAATGTATTCAGTTTTTAAAAGAAGATACTTTTATATCGTGTATCATTCAGTAAATTAAATGTATAAAAACACAGTTACAGAAGCAAAACTCTCTTTTGTTTGTTTCTGTTAATTAAATAAACAGATATACTTCAAATACAACAAATTCTTCTGCTATATTCTTAATATACAAGATGTGGCTATTAAAAAGGAGACTAATGCTGTAAAATATTTTATTTTAAATTTATACATATTTAGTTATTATCCCCTTCAATATATACCCCGTCCTCTATCCTTACAATGCTCCATATGAATTTTCCATTGTTTGAAACGGTGCTGGAAGTCTTCTTCTGTGAGCTCTTTCATGACACGTGTCGCTTTTTCTTTCACAGCTTCAGCGGTCTGAAATCTTGTTCCTTTTAATGCAGATTTGATGTTGGGGGAACAGATAAATGTCACATGGTGCCAGATCAGATGAATAAGGCAGTTGGTCTATCACTGTGATGTTATATTTGGCTAGAAACGTCTTGACAAACAATGCAGTATGTGCCTATGTGTTGTCCTGATGAAGAACTGATGACTTATTCTTCCACAACTCAGGTCATTTTATTCTTTTTTTTTCACGGGGTTGAGCAAGGACCTCAAGGTAGTAATGTTGATTAATAGTTTGATTTTCAGGAACCCAGTAAAGGTACACAATCCCATGCTTATTGAAAAAAAATTATCATCGCTTTGAATTTTGATTTGCTTATTCGAGCATTTTTAGCTCTTGGTGAAGTTGAGGCCTTCCAGTGCATGGATTGATGTTTAGTTTCTGGATCATAAGTGAAAAACCAAGATTCATCACATGTTATCATTCTTTCCAAGAAGTTTGGGTCATTTTCAATGGCATTCAAAGTGTCAGAACAAACATTTTCACAAGCTTTTTTTGTTCGGTTGTGAGAATTTTAGGCACCATTTTTGTATGTTAAAATTATTATGTAAAATTTGTTTTACAACTTCCTACAGTTTTAATCACACAAATAGTTAACCGATGGTCAGATCGGATCAGATTACCAATTTTTACAATATTTTTATCCCGTTTTTAACATGGAAGGGCAACCCGGATGAACATAATCTTCAACATTTTCTCGACCATCTTGGAAACACTTAAACCACTCAAAAACCTGCGCACATGATAAACATTCATTGCCATATACCTTTTTTAATAAAATATAAGTTTCAGTAGAGGTTTTTCCAAGTTTCATATGAAATTTCACAACAATTCTTTGCTCTAATAAAACACTTATCATTTTTTCAGAAAAACAATGAAACAGATGTTATTCAAACAAAGGCCATGGCCAGACTAATATGTCTACAGAACTGGACTAGCAATAATTGAAGAGAAGGTTTCATGCTACACAGCTGTTGGTCAAATGAATTTGTCGCATGCACAGTTCTTAAGTAGCAAAATTAGTCTCGTTATTTAATAGACACCTCATATTAAAATTTAATTTAAAAAAATTATCAAAAGTAATATCAGTCAACACCATTTGAAAACAGCAGCAGCAGTACCAATCAGTGAAAATGTTTACAAAGACAATTTAAAATGTTCTGAAGTAAGTTTTGGTTCAGTTTGTCATTATAAAATTTTGTATTTTAAATTATAATTTATACAATTATGATTGGGAGTGAACTTGCTTAGTTCTTAATGTGAATTTCAGATTGAAAACCACTATTATTTTTTATTTCTTTCTAATTTTCTTTGTAATTGGTATTATAGAATCATTGTCATACTTTTCACACATATACATCAATTTGAAATTGTATTTATTTCGGTTTATAATCAAATTTTATTATTTGTATAAATATGAAATCTTCCCTTTAAAAGAAATTGCACCTTATAGTCCAGAAATTACAGTAAGTGAAAACTTTTTAAAGATCAATTATAAGTATTGTAATATATATATATATATATATATATATATATATATATATATATATAAATGTAAATATATTTACATTTATATTGTGTAAATATATAAATTAATTACTACAAGCCATCCTCTATATATATATATATGGTGGTTTATAGTAATTAATCTGTAATAGTTATGTGTATCATATATTATTATTATTTATTTTTTTAATTTAATGTGTATGTATTCCGTTATGTAATTAAAAAATTATTTATATACTAATAGATTAAGATGATATATTATTAAGAAAAATGTTTATTTGGTAGCTGAGCATATGTATTTACATTAATAAATGCATGAATTTATAAAAAAATACATAATAGCAATACTGTGTCATGTTATATGTCTGTTAACATAACATATTTAATAAAATAATAATTGTAAATGTATGTAATTAAGGATATATAATGTTTTTTTTTAGATTTGTCTGTGTAAATATTTAATTATTTTTTAATTATAATTTTAGTTACTCTTATTGTGTGTTTTATGTAGGAATTTTTTTTTTAAGTTAGTTAATATTTTTAAACATTTTTCTTTTTTTTAATTATATTATTATTTTTTAATTAGCTTAATTTATATTAATTGTATTTTACTATTGTATTATACTGACATTGACTGTCATCACATAAGGGTGTTGATTAGTAGTAATTGTAATAAAATAATTATTGTGATCAAATGTAATTTTGTTATAGTACTCATCAATTTTATGTGGTAAATTTGTGTAATAAAATCCCTCTTAACATATTTATTATCAATTATCTATGTACATATTATGAATTTATATATATATATATAAATATATATATATAAATAGGCTAAATAATACACTATTATATTAATTTTTTGTTCTTTTGTTCTCATGCGATATTGTATTTAATTCAAGAAAAAAAGGTAATTGTTGTGAATGCACGATAATTATTATTAATTATTTACAGATTGAATTGAATAATAAATTTTTATGGTAAAATTTATGGTTTTTCTATTTTTTTGTAACTGTATTTTTTTTAATTTGATAACATTTTATGACTTTCAGAATAACCTTTTTTTGACCATAATGGAAAGGTAAATTTTATCTCTTGAAATTAAATCATATATTTTTTTAATCAAAAAGATGTATTATCAAAAAGTTATTTGTATCGGATAGATTCCATTTTCTTTTAGAAAAAGTTTATAATTTTTACTTTTTGTCTCCTTTTTTCTTTGGATCTTCTATAATTCTCTAGCACTGTTTCTTTTAACTGATCTTTCTCATCCCATGATACATCTCAATCTGGCCAGCCAGTCAGCCTCCTTTTTCCCATTCTGGATCATTCTGATTAATTAATTTAAACAGGATGGGGCATATAATAATAGTTAATATTATAATAATAGTTACTTTTTTATACATGAAAAATGCACACCTGACCAGAAATCAAACCTGAAATTTGCAGATGAAAGACAGAAATGCTGTCCTCTATTCCACTGATTGGCACGATATTAACACGTTTAGTGCCACTCAATCTGATAAAATTTTTCTGAAAACCTGACTTAATTTTTTTAGTAGTAATAATTTGGATAAAACAGTGGTGGGGGGTTTATTAATATTTTTACTCTAGTATCGCTTATAAAGTCATATATGTGTATGATGCCTCTTGGCACCATTGTCTTCCTGAATTAATACATGTTCAATAGGGCCACACATGCCATTTGGTGCCAACTGGATTAAATGTTTTTCAGATTAATCAATGTTAATTTATGTGCTATATAATTACTTTATTATGAAGATTATTATTGGTCTTAAAATACTACATGTCTAATACATTTTTAATCCTGTATTTATCTTTTGTAATTGATTTTTTTTTTTCATAAAAAATAAAAATCAATTAAAGGATTTTAATCATAAAATTAAAATCAATTAAAAATCAATCTTATGAATACGATTACCTGCTGCTTGTTCATTATTACAAAAATGAAGAGCTCTCACAATTAACTAAATCTATTTCGGCCCATATAATTACGGGAAGCCAGTATATTAAACAATGGGTATAACAATATTCTTTTATTCTGTTCAATTTAATAATGTTCTCCATGTGTAAAACAAGTTCCAGAAATATACAAAAATCATATTTTGTAATAGGTTTTGTATGATAAACGAGATTTAGGTTAATTAATTTTGTTGTAAGTCTTCTGCGTAATTATGTGTTTCATTCACAAGCAAGTTAAAAAACTTATCATCAACTAGTCGTTGGAAATAGTTAACCAGCTTACCATCAGTTAACCCACCGGGTTGGTCTAATGGTAAACACGTCTTCCCAAATCAGCGGATTTGGAAGTCGAGAGTTCCAGCGTTCAAGTCCTAGTAAAGCCAGCTATTTTTACACGGACTTGAAAGCTAGATCGTGGATACCGTTGTTCTTTGGTGGTTGGGTTTCAATTAACCACACATCTCAGGTATGGTTGAACTGAGAATGTACAAGACTACACTTCATTCACACTCATACATATCATCCTCATTCATCCTCTGAAGTATTATCTAAAACGGTAGTTACCGGAGGCTAAACAGGAAAAAGAAAGGAAAAGCTTACCATCAGTTAGAATAGGAATATGAAGACCGGGATTTTCAACAAAATCAGTTTTTTTTAAAATTCTGGTAGACCGGTCACATGCATCACATTACTCACATTTGTATTTGTTGTATGTCGAGTAGTTTTTGGTACAGGTATATTTGTAACGATGTCATTTTCAGTTATCTAAATATCATTGTCATCAGTTTTAGTTTCTCTGTGTATAGTTTCCACAGTTGAGTGTCAGTAAGATTTTCTTCTTCACTCAAATCACTTTCACTACTCAGTTCAACATCGCTGTCATCTAAATATTTGCATTCAGTCACTTTCAGTACTAAATTCACTGTTCCTACTCTCATTTTCCAAAATATATTTTAGTTTTTCCGTGGATAATTTCTTTTTAACATTAAATTGTTGTTTCTTTGACTGTGATGAACCCGGAATTTCATCATCAGCCATTATAAAAGTAACAAAAAAAACTTGGGGATAAAAACAATTTTTAGCACTAAGTATTCAGCTAACATGCCACACAAAGGTTAACAGCTGAACTGAAAGGCCAGCAGAAGTAAAATGCATTCTGTATGACTTATACATAGGCCATTATATGATGCCAATGGCTCCTGATATAACTGTCTAATGGCACCAATTGGCAGCTATGGTGCTCAGTGTGTTAAGCTGCTAATCCCAATTATTCTCCCATTACTTATTCATGATAAAGAAAAAAAATAACAGTGCTATTCAATTGTTTAACATTTTATTTTTTGAACTCTCCACTAAATTAAAAACAAATTCCTTTCAACTTCCTGAACCCTTAATTTTATGTAAATTTCAAAAAGTTTGAAATTCAATGAATTTTTATGTTTTAAATATTTTAGTTTTTGTTTTACTTCAAGAAAAATTCCATTGCATAACAAAGGTAAGGGATGAGAAATCTGGATCTTGAAAAATACAAGAAAAAAAATGTAGAGAAACAAAGTTAAATAATTACCACCAAGTGGTGATAATTAAGTCAGTGTATGTATATGTATACATACACTCACACACACACACACACACACACAGCCTTTGGCTTGGTAAAGAATATAATGTGAAACCAATCCACTTCTTTCCCTCCTTAGTAAGCTTGACATTGATTCATGTTGTTCTTCTGAGAGGCTGTACCACTTTCAAGAAAAATGAAAAACAATTTGTCTTGTGACAGTTGTTCTATTACTGTTCGATAATATGCATACATTTTGAGAAGTTACTCCTTTTTTTAGTATATTAAAAACAATTTATAATTGAAAATAAAATTATGAGAGTCTGTTGTTATTTGTAGGTTACAACAGTAAGTAAGGTTGACAACAGTTAGTAAAAAGTATTTTTATTAAATAGTGTGTTACATAAAATTAAATAAAAAATATATGAAACTTTTTATTCTTATGAATGTTTTGATCAAGTATAAAATATATATAATTGAAAGAAAAACAGAAAATAATTCTTCCTGTTTTAAATTTTATGAATGCATGAAATTAAAAATTTTTTGTTTCCACTACTTGGATTCCCAAGTAGAATATGGCTGTTTCCAATTCAAAATTTTCTGGAGCTTCAATTCCCCCATTTGGATCTCCGGGGGGAATGTCTTGGATAAAGCTGTAAAGAGTAGACGTCAGAAGGTACTTTTTAGAATAGGAACATGGAATGTAAGTTCACTTTTAAAAGCTGAGAAGTTAGAGGAAGTTAAGATTGTGATAAGGAAATCAGAAATGGACATCTTAGGCATCTGCAAAACTAGATGGGCAGGAAACAGAGATTTTTGGGCCGAAGATTTCAGAGTTATTCACAGTGGCAGTGCCAAGTCAGGAAGAAATGGAGTTGTAGTAGTTTTAAGAGGGAAATGGAAGAACAACATTTTGAACACATACCAGTGTAGTGACAGAATAATCATGGTTACAATTAAAGCCCAACCTGTTAATTTGTGTGTTATTGTCATCTACTTATCTACATCTAATAGTAAAGACGAAGAAGTGGAGGAAATATATAAACAGATAGATGGTTTAATGAAGTTTGTTAAAGACAAGGATAATAATCTAATTATAGTCGGTGATTTCAACGCATCACTCGGTGAAAGCACTGAACTAAAATGGATGGGCAAACTTGGATTAGGAAAAATGAATGCCAGAGGTGAAAGACTGCTAGATTCCTGTGAACAGTATGGAATGAATGTCACACATGCTTTGAATTGCCCAAAAGAAGGTATACTTGGACAATGCTAAGAGATGGCAGGAGATACCAGATATTCTGGTTAAGGATAAGTATAAAAGCCAAATAAAGTCTAGTCATTCGTACCCTAGGTATGATCTAGATAGTGATCATGTCCTTGTGAAAGCAAAGTGTGATATTAGATTTCAGAAATACAAAAGAGCTAGCTAGCATAAATAATGCATAGGAAAACTCAAGGAAGAGAAAATAGTTAAGGAGCTGAAAATAATGACAGATGAGTTTTTCAGCAGAGAAGAAGGATGGGAAGGAATGAAAGAAACCATAACAGTAATGGCTAAGGAAATAATAGGGCTAAACAAGTTAGAACCAAGGAAACCATGGATGACCAAAGAAATACCGGATTTCATTGAAGAGCGAATAACCTGAATAATGGCAAAGCGACAGGCAAAGACATCCTGACAGAAATTTTAAAAGAATTAGAGTAAACAAAGGAGTGTTTGTATAGGCTTATCAAACGTTGCTATTAAGAGGGAATGATACCGCCGCTAGATTTTATAAATAGAAAAACTGTAATAATTCCTAAGAAGTGAAATGCAGTGGATTGCACCAATTACAGAATAATCTCTTTGTTATCCCACACTTCAAAGATAATGCTAAACATTGTTAAAAGCCGAATAAAAGGGAAAATTGAGGCAAATGTGGGAGAAGACCAGTTTGGTTTCAGATCTGGGAAGGGAACTAGAAAGGCGATATTAGCTCTGAGAGTGTTATTGGAGTTAATAGGAAGACCTTTTTGACTTTTGTAGACTTAGAAAAAGTCTACAAAAGTTTGGAATTGCTATTTCAAACAAAGAGGGAAATAAAGTTTGACTGGAGGGATAGAAGATTAATTCTGAATCTGTATAAAATGCAGAAAAGAGATTGAAATCAACAGCTTAAGAAGGAGGCCAAAATAAGAAGGGAAGTCAGGCAAGGTTGCTCACTGTCACCATTTCTGTTTAATTTGTTTATTGAAAAAGCTATTGTAGAAATGAAAGAAGAAACAAAAGGAATCAGAATTAATGGAGAATCCATACATTGTATCCGCTTTGCAGATGATATTGTGTTACTGGCGGGGTCAGCAAGAGGAATGGATATTATGTTAGAAACACTATCTAAAGTACTAACAAAACAAACTAAAGATTATGACTGTAGGAAAAGCAAAGGAAGGTACAAAAGTTGATATTAAATTAGACAGTACTGTTGTAGAGAAGGTTGACAGTTTTTGTTATTTGGGAAGCACTGTCACTAGCGATAATAAATGTGCCACAGAAGTAAAAAGAAGATTAGCGCTGGCAAAACGAGCTTTCCAGGATAAAAAGAATATATTGACTGATAGTCATATGAGTATGCAAATAAGGAAACAGTTTGCTAAAACTTATGTCTGGAGTGTTCTAACACATGGATGCTTAGGAAAGCAGAAACAAGAAGAATGGAAGCAAATGTAGATTTGGAGGAGAATAACAAGAAAAAGCTGGGTGGATAGGAAAAGAGATGATCAAGTGTTAGCAGAATTGAGTGAGAGAAGGTCCTTACTAAATGTTATATGAAGAAGTGTGATATTGATAGGACATGTAATACGACATGACCGGTTCTTGATGAATATATTTGAGGGCAAGGTTTTAGGTAAAAAACCTAGAGGTAGACCGAGAGCAACCATTATCAATAATTTTAAAGAAGAGATGGACCTTGGTTCATATAATGAATTGAAGAGAGAAGCGAAAAAGAGTGACATGGCTAAATTGACAAGGTGTAGCCTTAAATGAATGATGACATACATAATTCATTCTTCCATGGAAATTGAAGATCCCAAAAATTTCAACATAAGATTTTAAATTTGGTTTTCTTTTTTTATCTTATAAAATTTATGAGAAAATTCAATTTATTTACAAAAAGAGTATTACCATTTTCAAGCATATTTCTGAATTTCTTTACAGCCTTGTGTTACTTCATATTTTGATAGTGAATCTATTTCATTGTATTCAGATTAAATACACTTCCTAAGTTATAAAATAACAACAGACAACACGCATCTTTGCGTGATAACATTATAAAATAAAACCTTTAAAATTCAAAATCCTATGGTGAGAATATGGCTAAAACATCAGTAGTTCATTTGGATACCTTCATATGCTGTACAATTGTGAAAATGGATGACAGTTTTCCTTAAGAAAATTTAAGCTTATCTTGGCATATCTTTCGTTAACTAGAGGAAATCATGTTTTCTCAATAGATAACATCTATTTATGCAACGCTACCCCATGTATAGCTCAGAATAACAAATAAATTTAAAAAAAACTCGTGAAAAATAATAAATTTATTTAGTATTAATAATTTACAATAGATTTTAAAAAAGTATAGTATATATGTTTACTTATATTCTGTTAAAATTTTCTACATGGTATTTTAATAATCACTCATTTTTGCAGAAATAAAATAACGTTTTTGTTTACATTGATTTAAAGTATTACATTATTTCTTCTGTTGTTTTACTTTATTACGTAATTTCTCAAACTCGGGAGAACCTTTAAATTTCTGTTCCTCAACTTTCTGTCCACTTGAATGCCCATATATCTTGCTCAACTCTTGTTTCTGTCTTTGAAGTGCTGCAGTTTGCATAGCCATTTGAAACAAATATTAAAAAAAAGTAAAAGTAATACTGACAAACGCAATAATAAATACAAGACATATTCCAAAACTGACTTCGGATTGGCTGTTGAGAATAAATTGATAATATATAACATTTGTGCAGTAACTATTAAAGTAAAATTTCATTTCATGCTCATTCATTCTTTTAAGTGCTGATAAAGTAATGATTTATTAAATACAAATCTCTTTCCATCTTCCAGCAACTATTAAATATATGTGGCAGAATTAATTTTCTGCATGTAGATAAACCTAACACTGCCAAGATTCATTAACAATTATGTTATAATCAAAAACATTGGATGGTCATCTGTTCACCTAACAGATAAATGATGGCTACATTTGCTTTGGGACTGCAAGGAAAGTGATTGGTTCATACGTATGATATTTTACAAGTTTCTTTTTTCAACTTATTACAAGTGGATCAATCAGGCTAGGAGATGTGGTTAATTAGAATCTAACAACAGAATGCTGGCTAGGAACTGTATTAACTAGCCATTAAGTCTAAAAGTATTAATGGTTTGCCTGGGCCTTGAACTATTGATTTCCTGTACAGGAAGGCACGCGCTTAATCTGCATCGCATTGATCCACAGAAAGATATGATTAGGATCTGAATACGGATGGCAACTGCGTGAAAATTTATTTAATGTAGATAATTATACAAATAATAAAATTTTATTTTTGTTTTGTATCAGCCAATTCGAAGTGATTTTTGGAATAGTTCTTGCAGTATAAAAACTATTATTGTTATTCTTTATCTAAAAACTAATTAATACAACTTTGATGGATATTTGTATAATGCTAGATCTATCAAAGTATAATTCTGATTTGATAGCTCTTGATCTGATTTGATAGCTGTGTTGAGATCACATTTTTAGTATATATTCACAAGAAAAAAATAAATTTAATAATACTTGTAGATAAAAAAAATTCTATTCTATTCTATAAGATGTAGGATCATTTCAAATAAATGTTTTATTCGTTGAAAATAAGACTAGATATTCGTTTCTAGTTGTAACTTCCAAACAATTGTGCCAACAAATTTTTTCTAGACAGATTGTTTTACTGATGTTAGTTGTACTAACTAACATGTTTTGACCTCAATTTTGTTTTTTTACAAAGTATAAGAAAAAAGTAAAATAATTCTAGTAATATAATAAAAAATCAAATATGTGAGAAAAATGTATTATATTTTACAATAGGGAAGATTGATTTGAAGTTTCAAATATCAATGAAACTTCCTAATAATGTAAACGATTTTAAATCGTTTCAGTTTTGAAAAAAAAAATGTGTTTAAAAGTTAAAACTAAACAAATTTTTACTCAATAATACTGTTCAATAGATGAAATTCTTCTAAGTGAAAGTTTGATAATATTATTCATAGTAATATAGACTCCCATAGTGGTACAATTGTACCTCTGTCTTTCATCTGGAAAGTTCTGGATTTGATTACCAGTCAGACATTTATCATACCCTATAAAATTCATCTATCGTAAAGTAACTGTAATCTGACAAAAAGCCTGTTGCTTTGAGAATAAATAAAATTAATGTGTGATAAGATAATTTTTTAAGTTTTATTGTTTTTAACGCTTTCTATTCTGAAATGAGTGAAGTACTATAAAAAAAAAGTATTAGCAACAAGAGTCATACTTCATATAACTTAATGAAAATTTAACTTGAAAATAGAGTGAAATTTATTCTTTTTCCTTAATTGATAAATAGCTGTTTATGTATTCATTTTAATTTTTTTTTCTTCCAGTTATTTGACTGATTTGATGCAGCTCTCCAAGATTCCCTATCTGGTGTCAGCCGTTTCATTTCCGTATACCCCCTACATCCGACATCCCTAAAGATTTGTTTTACGTATTCCAAACATTGCCTGCTTGCACAATTTTTCCCATCTACCTGTCCCTCCAATATCAAAGCAACTATTCCAGGATGTCTTAATATGTGGCCTATAAGTCTTTTCTCTTCTTTTAACTATATTTTTCCAAATGCATCTTTCTTCATCAATTTGCCGCAACACCTCTTCATTTGTCACTTTATCCACCCATCTGAATTTAAACATTCTCTTAAAGCACCGCACTTCAAAAGCTTCTAATCTTTTCTTTCAGGTACTATGATCATCCAAGTTTCACTTCCATATAAAGCTGTACTCCAAACATATACTTTCAAAAATGTTTTCCTGACGTTTAAATTAATTTTTAATGTAAGCAAATTATATTTCTGACAAAGCTCGTTTTGCTTTTGCTATTCAGCATTTTATATTGCTCCTGCTTTATTCATTTTTAGTAATTCTACTTCCCAATTAACAGAATTCTTCTACCTCCATAAACTATTCTCTTTCTATTTTTATACTCAGTGGTTCATCTACATTTTTTCTACTAGATTTCATTGCTTTCATTTTGTTCTTGTTTATTTCCATGCTGTAGCTTTTGCGTAGGACTTCATCTATGCCATTCATTGTTTCTTGTAAATCTTTTTTACTCTCAGCTAGAATTACTACTTCATTAGCAAATCATATCATGTTTATCTTTTCATCTTGCACTATTACTCCGGTGCAATTAGAAGTCTAATTTTAATTATATTCAGCTAATTAAAATTGGAAGTCTAATTTTAATTAGACTCAGCTAATTAAAACTGGAAGTCTAATTTTAATTAGCAGAGTCAACCTCTTATATAAATAAATCTCTAATTTATGTACTACGCATTAATAAATAATTTTTTTTGCAATCTACCTTTTGTCTCTGCAAAGCATCGTTGTAACTATCATCCAGTGTTTTTCTTCCTTCCATTTCTGTTCTTAAATTTTAAGATAATTCTTTTGAACAGAAAAAAAATTCAAAATTTTTATCTGGTTCTCTTCAAACTTTTTTAAAATAAAGAAAAAAATTACTTAAAATTCATAAAATAATTCTTTTTAGTCGGCCAACAGTTAATAATTGTAGATAAAAAAAAAATTAATGATACATATTCACGAGTAACTTATCCCCAAGAGACAAGTGGATTTAACACAGATTAAAAAAAAAAACAAATTTTAATAAGTAATAATAAATACGTATCTAACCAACAGATAAAGCATTATTGTTATAATTAAAGAAAAAAATTTAATACACAGAATGTATGTTTTTATACTTAATGCAGTGATGGGTTGTTAGTCAGAGCATATATTTTGAAGTAAACCTCCGTAAAATTTTGATTACAAAATTAAATAGTATTTTGTAACAATCTAATAGATTTTTACCGTAATTCTCAAAATACTATTATAAACCACTTCACTAGATATGATATTTAAAAATTTTATTTTTGATACTTTGAAAAATATATTTAAAAAAATTTTAAAAACATTGTTTTACACATAATTTAGAATCTAAAAATAAACCTATTATTTACCAAATTATTTATGTTTTACAATCAATTAAGACTTTAATATTATTAAGGAAAAGGTGAAACATTAGATTTATTTCAGAGACTGTTCTCAAGGAAATTTAAACAAAATTCAATCAGCGTCTCAGTCAAAAACAGCTGAGTGCTGCAGTCTGTTCTTTCTTGACCTTATAAATGACCTTCCAAAAAAAATCCCTTTTCTAAAATAATCATATTTGTAGATGATTTATCAGCAACTCTGAGTAAAAAGATCAAAGTAGAAGTTGTAGAATAAACCATTCAACTGATAACAAAATGGTTTAGTTTTACTGACTCGGGCTATACTCAGCAGAAACTATAACTAATTGAATGGTTTCAGACGTGGAGGGTAATCCTAAAACTGTTAACTGTAAAAAATTTCTTGGAGTTGTCTTTGATGAAAACTTTGTCCAATCATATTCAGTAAATAACAGCTATCCTTGGGAAGGACAAGAGATTGTCGTACGATGTTCTTCTAGACTGTTGGCAGTCCCTGTAGGAGACAATCGACAAGGAAAGATGACATACAGGTTGATAAAGTGCGGGTCAGCAGAGGATTTAGTGAGGTCAATTATTAGTTCCTTGTTCCTCGGGCCATGGTTGCTTCAGGTTGGAGCAATGACAACCTATGTCTTTATTGTAGTGTGTTAGACATCAAGCACATGCTCTTTCTTCTGTTGAAATAATTGGAAGACAAAAGGGAACATGTGTGGCAGTGATAAGATTGGTTGACACAGATAGCATAGTCAGCGTTATGCTGTCAGGTGTGGAAAAGTGGCTTGTGGTCTCTGAGATGGTGAAGAACATTATCGGGGGAAAGGAGGCAGATGAGTAGGATAAGTGGACAGTCTGCGGGAGTAGGGCGTTCATCTGCACCATCGGATCGTAGATGTACGTCATCTGTTGATGACTGTGGGACTCCACTGAATTCCTTATAATCCCTTTCCACAAGAACAGTGCACCAATATCTGCTGGAGACTGTATTACACTTATGGTGGGTCTGATCATCTGTGTGTTGCTGCGAAGGGGTTTTATTCAGCAAGAGCCAGACACTGCCACCTGCGCAGACAAGTGGAGACCGGGAGAGATTTCCCATCTTCCGATAGAAAAAAAAATAACAGCTGCCTGAGAAAAGAATAATTGTTGTTTTTATACTTTCACAGTCTGTATTGAAACAGTTAGAAATTTAATTTATGTGTATTTATTAACATATCAGTTAGGGAGTAATATTTTGATGATGTTTTACTAATGCTAAAATTATATTCTGCCAAGAAAATTTAATTTTGTGGGCGATGTTCCGTAAAGTTACACAAATATTGTTTTAAAAATAATCATTTTCTAGCCCTTCCGTGCATTTATATATTTTCAATTAATCCTACTGGAAATAACTGGTTCTAAAAATGTTAAACAGTTACCTTCTGACTTCGATGGATTGGGCAAAATAAACATGATGTGACATTTGATATCATATTACTGGAACTCGATTAATAAATTAAAATCTCTTTTATTATGCTCTAAACTCATGGTTCTTCTTATTGTTAAAAAATAGTCCATTCTTATTCAATTCATCTTTGTATTTACAATCAGTTACTTCGTAGTTCAGATGGGTTACCTTAAATTTGCAAATTTACTGGGTTGGTCTAGTGGTAAACTTGTCATTGCAAATCAGCTGATTTTGAAGTCAAGAGTTCTAAGGTTCAAATCCTAGTAAAGGCAGTTACTTTTATACAAATTTGAATCCAAGATCATGAATTCTAGTGTTCTTTGGTGTAGGGATTCAATTAATCACACATCTCAAGAATGATCGACCTGAGACTTAACAAGACTACACTTCATTTATATTCATACATATCAATCCCCATTCATCTTCTGAAGTAATACCTTATGGTGGTTCTGGAGGCTAAACAAAAATGAAAACTAAAATTTTCAAAAACCCTGATACACTAGATTTTCCAATTCTAGCTATGCTGCTGCAACAGCAAAAAATACTGATTGAAATAATTTATAGATGAATATAACATAATGTGAAAAAGATACCACATTAAAAGGTTCATAGTTCAAGAGTGATTTGAATTCAAATAGTTTGTGAGTCCAAGAGATCTTTTAATTCTCAAATTTTCTTGAAAGACATGCAAATTAAAACAAACATACCTACAAATTATTTGTAGATCTTGAAGATACATGTAATAGTTTGAAATGAGGTAAAATTTTAAACAAAGAAACAATTTAAAATTACAGATTTTTTTTAGACAAACCAAACCAAATTGAATAAACTAGCCATCTTCAGTGACTAGTGCTAGTTTTGTTTTCATGTCGGTGTCTGATTTTGTTACTGTTTGTGGTATATTTTTTAATTAGGCAAACATATATTCTGAATGTAATCAAAAAGGGTGTGGGGATTTAAATGGTGCAGATGTTTGTTCATTAAATTTATTATTATTGCTCATGTTTACATAGTTCAAGTTTGTTTGTTGACGTCATCCTTTTTTGTTTATTTACAGAATATTAAGATTGACAATGATGGTGAATTTGTGATTTTTGTTTTTAAATCCCTGTTACTGTTTTGCTTCTAAGCACTTAATAAATGCGAAGCTTATCATTATTATTAAATATTAATTTGTTTATGTATACTCCTATCTGAAGTATAATATCCATCTCTTGGGGCTTTCTCAAAAAGTCAAAACGAGTTTTCAAGTTAGAAAAATGAGCTACAGAAGTACATTTAACACCTTGAAAGTATGAATTATGTAGGACGATATTTCAAAACATAACAATTTTTAATTATCCTTGTGTTTATATTTGTTGATGTGCAATCTTTGCTAATAAGAATAATAACTTATTCTTAAAAAAATAAAAATATTCACCTCTATCAAACCACACAACAGAAATTTTTTCATCATGTAACTCGGAAAAATACTTTGGCTTATGAAAAAGGGCCTTATTTTTATGTTTCCAGTGACATTTTTAATAAATTACCGAACTGTTTAAAAATTCTTCCCGCCAATCTATTTAAAATAGATTTATAGATTACATTTAAAGACTTTACTTTATAAAAAATAATTTCCCTTAATAATTAAAAAAAAAAAAATGTAATAAACTGGATTCTTTGTATTCCTGTAAATGCGTGCATAAATACGTGTTCAAATATTTTTCAGTTCTATTTTCATAATCGTAAATTATTATTTATTTTTATATAGTATCTTAATTTTTTTTATTAATTATATTTCGTGAATTTTAGTACAATAAATTTGTACTAATAATCTTCGTGAGAACGGTACACTTCCGAAAGCTCATGTTTCATCTAAACATCAACCAGTACACGATAATGAGAGGGAAAACATTCTTTAGGTGGTACAGTTTATTCGTTCAACGATCACACGAAGAATTACTACACGACTCAACATACACAAACTACAGTACGGAGGATATTACATGCTCACGGACTGTGTCCTTATCATGTTCAGAAAGTTGCTCGGTGACGGTGTCAGACGACTGCAGTTTTTATCAAAGGATTAACAATTAATTACCTCGTAATTCCGTTCATACTATATTCTGATGAAGCTACCTTTTACCCGTAATGTCATAAACAACACAAGGAATTCATATCGGTAGTCTGAAGAAACTCCACATGCTGTAATGCTGTAATGAAATTTCCAACAATTTTTGGCGAACGTTTACTGCAGCACGATAGAGAATCAATTAATAAGCACCTTAATATTAGAACAACGTGTCACGGGGAGAAATTATCTGGAATATTTAAACAATGAATTTCGTATAGTGCTTCAAAATTTCTCATTGGCGAAACGAATTGAAATGTAACATCAATTTGATAGAGTACCAACACATTTCACGAATGAAGAAAACACAATTCTTAGCAAAATTTACTGGTAAATGGATTGGACGTAGAGAGCCGATAAATTGGCCGTCAGATCACCAAATCTTCCTTTCATAGATTACTGTTTGTGGATGCATGAAATGGGAGTTATACAGAAAAAAGTGGGCCCACGTGATAAGGTGAACACTAGCATTCACAATGTTGTTGCCTTCATTGAGGAACGCGAAGATATCGTTAGGTTGGCAACAGAAAATGTAAGGAGTTGAAAAGTGCATCGATGTTAGCGGTGGAATTTTCGAACATTTATTGTAAAATTATATCTAAAGTATTGTTTATAATAATGAAAGTTTTTTTCATAGACGTTTTAAATAAATTTTCTCAGAATTAAAAATACTTCATTCTAAAAAAACGTGTCTTTCGTCACTGAATTTTTCCGTTTTACTTTGGGTATCATGAAAACTGGACCTGTTTTATTCGATTTTAAGGATTTTAAAAATCATAAGAACCCTCATGTTTACCTCTTATAGCGTCTTAAAAATTTCAGTACGATCTCACTTCACCGGGAGAACTGAAATCTGAGCGAAATTTTTCCTAGCCGTAACTCGAAAACAAGTTTTTCGGAAATATGTTTGTATGAACGTTTTTCCTTTTTTCAAGCTCTAGAATGAGTTTCCAAATTATTCCCTTTTCCTCCTGAATCACTCTGTACGGAGTAGGCGAGAAGTCCTTTTACACTGTAATAAATCCCAACTTAATTGAGCTCTACTTCTGCCAATTTTCACGGCTGAAATCGCTCACTACTGCTAGAAAAGGTGGAAAGGATAAGGCGTGGTTGGGATCGTATGGTGTGTTCTGACGTGGTGGGATGACCCTTAGTCGCAGTCGAGTGTGGAAGGATGACGGATACGAATGTGTTCACTGTCGAAGAGTTTATTTTGTGTGCGAATCTACGAACGTCCACACACCGGTAAAATATTGGAGTACATTATGAATGATTTCTTTATGCATTTTGGGAAATTGTCACCATCACGAAAAACGTTACTAACAAGGGGCTTTTGTAACGGGAAATGTTCTTGATATGCTACGCAGCGAGAAGCCGAGCACTCGAGTTGAGACATGTGCTGCTGTGGAGGCATCTATTCAACGATCACCGATTTCATGGTGATCGATTTCATCTCTGCAAGCCAAAAGTCCTGCAGAGTTAGCCATTCTAAGATACGTTTTATATACATAAATACGTATGCACATATATTATTAACTAGCACTTGGTCTAGTGTACTGTTTCTAAACAAAATTCCAATTTTTCTAACTTTACTTTGTTTAATTCAACTTATCCTACAATATTTTGTTCAGATTTACATTTTCTACAAGTATTATTTAAATTCTTATGTATTTATTACCCATTTAACAAAGTTATTGTACGTCAAATACATAAAAAAAAAACAACAGCGTTTTTTACCCTAATATATTGGTTTTCACCCCAGATTTCTCAAAAACTACTGCAATATGTTTCTGGAATCTATTTTATTCGATTTATCAGGCCTAAGATCTTAAGAAATCACTAATTTTGTTTTCCTAATTAAGTCCTAAAAATTTCAGTCAGACCTTATTTCACCGGGTTAGCTGAAATCCGAGCTTTCAATAATTGTAACTCGCCAACGAAGCATTTTGGGACATGTTTATATGAACTTTTTCTATTATTTTCAGGAGTAGAATAATAGGTTGTGAAAGTCCCGAGAGAACTTCGTGATAAAATTTGTGCGAGTATATAAATTATATATATATATATATATAATTTATATACTATATATATATATAGTATATAAAACAAAAAGCTTAATTAATAGTTGAAATTTCGCGCCTATTCGAATTTCGATCATAAAACGACTTATTTGCAAAATCTATCTGTACATATTGATTTAGTGGTAAAAGCTACGTTAGATTATTTAAACGATTAAAATCTATTTAAATGCGTTGTAATATATTCTTTTTTTATCTAGATAGAGATTAACGAGTTTTTTACGCGCTAATGTTGGTATACATGATTATCAGGTGATCGTAATCAATCGTGCGACACAGCTGACCCTAAGAAAGTGAATTAATATTAATTTACCGACAGTGTAATTATGTGGGGATGTACGTATCGGTTACACTAGCGTTGTCTGGGATATTGAGATTCGGAATTCGTTGTTAAGATTTGTTTGCTATTAATTGAACCTATGAAGTAAGTGGATATTATTGTTTTTATTATTGTCGCGTAGTTATTTTGATTAATTAGGCGTTATTATTACTAGAGATAAAATTTCTTTAATTCATATAATTGCGAATGTTTATCACAATAATATTTATTGTATTTTCCTAATTTATATTTACATTTTCCAAGCAGTAGTCATTAAAGTTTAATTAATAATTTACTGTTGTAATTTAGTAATACCGGTACCTCGGCGTTTATTTAGATAACATTTTTCGGCGTTTTATTTATAACCAATTTTGGATTCACAGAGTTTTATTGTATAATTTCGTGTGGTTAATGGGAGTACGTGTGTTTTTAATTCATATTGGGAGTATCTTGCAGATTTTAAAAACAGGAATACTGTTTAAAAATAAGTATTATAAAATAATTATGTTTAACTTTTCCGCGATTTTTATTTTGCCTTATTGTAATGTATTGCATTGTTTACATTTTCTAAAGTTGCTGTAGCATTTGTTGAAAACTGTAAACTGCGTTGTATATACATAATATTTTATTTATTTATTTTCTTTAAATTTATGTATATATCAATTTTTTACTTTTGTAGTTGTGTTTTGACGCGTGTAAATTTATAACTAGTTTTACTAAGGTACTTGAATTTAGATATTTTTCCTTTTAATTAAGTAACTGAAAAGTTATTTTAGAAAGAGTAGGTGGTTCTTTTTATTTCCTGCACTACTAGTTTTTCCAAAATTTAGATCTAACTATTTGGCCGACTTTCGTTAGTTTTCTGATAATAGTGTTGCATTAGATAAATTGTTGTATTTATATATTGAAACAGTTGTAATGTACTAGCTATGAATTACTTGTTGTAATTTGGTAAAATTGTAATTTTTCTAGCCGGTTGAAATTAGGTAAATTGTAATTTTTACATGTATTTTGTTAGGGGTTTCACTCATAACTTAAGGAAGATATTCTTTTTTTTATTTACGTCTTGCACTACCTCTTGTTTGACTCAAATAATGATGTAGAACTAAACTCTGCCTTGGAACTATTACCTGTTGAAATTAATTTATGTATATACATGAATTTATTTTGAATTTGAACTGGGAAAGTAAGTGTAGATTAAAAACATTATATGGTGGACACAGTGTATTAGGCTATAGGCAAGACATTTGTTTCTTGCTTTCATGTCAACTTGTGCATTTTGCTGTTGTTATATAATAAACAAAATTACAAATTGGCTTAATTTAAAAAATAGACTTCCTTAAACAGGTGGCTTTGTTGAGTTCAGTTATCCAAATCGTACTTTGATTAATCGCCACTTGTTAATTTTGCTTTTAACTGTGTATACCATTATTGTCTTCCATTTGATTAGCATTACTCTAATTTGGGTACTGTTGTAAGGAAGAGGGGTATTCTCCAAATGAAAGGTTAATTGAACATTGCAACATTATCGAGGATTATAATACAGCCTGACCATGAGTTTCACATCCAAAAGTCTTAAATGTTTAAGAAACGGTTTTTGCTATGGCCCAATTTCCTTAAGTTTTGATGATAATAGGATCTTCAAATATAAGAAGATGCTCAACTAACCATTCTTCTGTAGACAAGGTGACCGATATCTTCAAATAACTGAGCAAACATCATTTATATATGAACTAAAGAGTTATACCATCCACCCAGGTCTGGTTAGGTGAACTGAATGTATTTCTTGCCCTGTCTTACTTCCAGAGGTGGACCATCAACATTGATGTAAGACACTCTTTTCAAGGCAACATTGAGTAAACAAAATATCATGTGTTGCTGATTATCAAAAATCATTTTAAATTAATTTAAGTTAATGCAAACTGGAACCAATTTTATCACACCTTGTAGTACCAGCTGAAAAAGAATATTTAAAAAATCTGATCTTTCTCAATTGCAAAGTTGTTAAAAATTTGTTGTAAATTTTGCTTAATTTTATTGTGTTACTTGGTTTTCCAAGAAGCATAACGATTAAAATTTGATGAAGCTTATAAAAGTTCAGTAGTTATAATCATAAATAATTCAATTTAAAAATTTGTAAAAATAAAACATTATATTCTCTTGATTAAGCCTTGAGTTTACGCGATGAATTTTACAAACGAAAAAATTCTCTGTAAAAATCTTATAAATGAGAAGTATAAAATGATTATAATTTGAAATTGTTTGTGTTTTAGAAATTAAAATACAAAAATATGTCAATTGCTTAGTAATGCAGTGCTAAATAATATTGTAAAAATACAACTTATTAAAATTAATAGAAAAAAAGAATTTGTTAATCTTAATATTTTAATGTTACAAACAATAAATGTAAAGTGAAACTTTACAATTTTTATTAAGATGCAGCATACATACACATAGATAGTTCTTTTTAGAGACAATTTTTGCATGTATGTGGATGTTATTGTAAGAATTTTGATAAAATTTCGTTTGAGATAAAATATAATCATCAATATTTATAAAAACAAAGCGTCATGACTGACTGACCGACTCATCAGCACACAGTTCAAACCGCTTTTCATGGGTAGGTGAATTTTGGAGGATTGATTGTGTTTTTAACATATGGACCCATTAGGGAAGGATTCTGGAGAACTGAAAGAGTGAAAAGAGGGGTAAAGTTCTGTATCTCAGGAATTGAAGTTAGTCATAAAAAACTGTTTTTAGACTTTCTTTGTAAAGAAAAAAAAGCACGTGTTTTACCATTTTAAAAAAATCCATTTTGAGGGGTGGCAAAGGAGGTACAGTTTTTCGTGAAAATGTTTTATCGCGTTAATTAAAGATGTATAAACATGAAAACTGGTTTTCTTTGAAAACAAAAAGGTACATGTTTCATAGTTTTTCAAAAATCCAGTTTGAGGAGGGGCAAGGGAGAGAACCAAAATTTTATATTTAAATTTTAAATCTCAACACTATTTAATGAATAACGATTGTATTCTTGGAGATGACTCCATCGCCCAATGTGAACCGGTTACAGCTGAGGAGAGTGTATTTATTCCACGAATACCTCTTATACTTCAGAATATCTTTTTTATTTAAAAATACTTCATTCTTTCCTAAAGCTGTTCATTAAAGGTCTAGCTTGTTGTGAGCTCACCTAACTCTCCGGTTGATCTTCTCGGTCGATTTTTCATTCTATCTCCAATCGAAGGGAAAACTTCTTGTATATTTTACAATGAAACGCTGAAATAAATTTTTTTTAATGTTTTCTACTCCGGTAAAAGAAGAATGAAACATCACTGGTCAACAAAGTATGCAAAATCAACAGGTACAATTATTATAAGTAAACATTATTGAAATAAAATCATTGATAGGAAGTGTTAAAAAAGTATTTATAAAAAGATAAAAGTTTAAAATTAGGTCTGAATGAAAAGTTTTAAGTATTTTAGAGTGTATTTACTCCATTGAGTTGAAACGATCCATATAACTGAATCGCTACAGAAAGCAGTGCATTAATCTGTTACTTTACACATCTGTCTTTCTTGTGATTGTAATGCAGACAAAGCATCTGTGATACAAGAGTCATAATTTAGAATTGTTTTCTGCAAATTGGTTTTGTTTTCTGTAAATGGGTTCGCTGTAAGCCAGTCCCTTAAGTGAACAAAATGAAGTTGTAGGGGGTTCCACGGAGAAAATATTGGCTTGTCATGCTATTGTATTTTTGCATTAGTGAAGAAGGTATCAAGAAACTACTTCATTTCTCATTTTACCTAATAAGCCAGGAATAATAAATGGTATTTTTGTACGTTTAGAGAATTACTCGTGACTCACCTACAATCATTATGAACATTTAACCTTTAACGTAAAAGAAAAACAGTTTCTTAATTAAATTTTATAAAATAATCAGCATCTGTTTCAATTTAACGGGAATATGTGTGTATCTTCCGCAAAAATATGTTATACATTTTGGCTCCAAAAATGAAGTTTCTCTGTTTATTAAAAGGTGCAAGAAGTAAAACGGAAAGGTACGAAAACATCAGTACGACTATTTAGATTTGAAAACGGTCAGTAATATCTATTGAAAATGTCTGAATAAATTATCTTTTTGTGTTTGGAATTACAACTAAGCGGAAAAAGTGATCTCTGATGAATTAGGAACCGTTGATGCCAAACCAGGCTAATGGGTTTTGAGGGCAAAGTAAAAGTAATCGATTTTTGAAATCGCCGATAATAAAACGTTTCTTAAAAAATTTCCTAAGAAATTTATTCTCTGAAATCTTTTTGTAATAGATTATTTGAAAAATAAACATTTATGAATTTTCTATAGCCAGAAAGTATATTCGATTTTAAAGGATTATTTTCTCAGTAAAATCAGTTAAAAAAAATAAATGTCCTGCCTGTAAAAGACATGTTACTTTGGGGTGCTAATTGATTAAGTAAATACACATTTTGACCTTGAATTGAACTAATTTTCCTGGTCGTACTCAGTAGTCTGAGTTCTGATATATTCGTAGAATTTTTTTCATTTTAAAATTATTATTTTTATATATCTTATGTCTTTTATGGAAGGATAAATAGAATGATGACATTAATGCAGGTTAAAGCCCTGATAGATTTATTTATCGTATGTTTGAAAAAATTAACGAATCTAAATCGTATTAAAAATGGTGAAAGCGTACGAGCGAGTCGGTTAAATAGTTTGTGTGAGTGTTTTACGGAAAACAATATATCATTGTTTACAATAAGTCTATTGTTTATATTTCTTTAATTATTTTTTGTCACTGAAATTTGATATATATTTTCTCCCGGTTAATTAAATCGGATTTATGTAATTTTTTTTACACATGTCATTAGTTTCTTTTTACTCTTGTTGCAAGTTTTTGTTTGTCAAATTAAACTTTTTTTTTGTCTTCAGTCATTTGACTGGTTTGATGCAGCTCTCCAAGATTCCCTATCTAGTACTAGTCGTTTCATTTCGGTATACCTCCTACATCCTACATCCCTAACAATTTGTTTTACATATTCCAAACGTGGCCTGCCTACACAATTTTTTCCTTCTACCTGTCCTTCCAATATTAAAGCGACTAGTCCAGGATGCCTTAATATGTGGCCTATAAGTCTGTCCCTTCTTTTAGCTATATTTTTCCAAATGCTTCTTTTTTCATCTATTTGCCGCAACACCTCTTCAAATTAAACATTGAATTTTATTTATAATATTTGATTATAATGAAGGAGGAGTTAGATATGTAATTACCAGATACGCCTAGACCATCAGTCTGTTTTTTGTAAAACTCTCTGATAAGAATTTGAATCGTTGCACTGTCCCGCAGGCAGATTCATAGCTTTGTTGAGATCCATTAAACAAGTCTTATGATTACTGGAAGATGCATGCAGGGGTTCGTAGATAGCATCAGAAGATATCAGACTCTATTTCCATGGTGCTTTCAAAGGAAGAAGAGATGAAGAATAAGTAGAAATTATTGGGTAGAGTTGTACGATGATTTGTCTACATCCTTTTTAGTATTAAAGAAAATACATAAATATGTTTGTTGCTCCAGAATCTTTTTAGTTTTAATTTTATTAAATATGAGTAGATCTGAAAGCCTCTATGTTATTTTATTATTTCTTTGCGGCAAGTTAAAGATTTATGCAATTTTTGCCGTATTTTAATTTACTTTACTTTATTTTGTGATTTAAATTGTTTAAAAATATAAATGAGATTTGAGTGTCACGGATCGCTTCATTTTGTATGATTTTTCCGTTCTTAGTTGTTTTGAAAATAATACTGTTAGACAATTTACAAGAAACATTTTGTGAAAACTAAGTTTTAAAATAATCTATATGTTAACTACATACCAAAACATGTTCTGCATATTGTTCTAAATATCAGTGACAATTAAATTCATTGTCTCTGATATTTATATGATTTCAAATGCTGATTAAAAAGTACTGCCCTCCCTGCAATTGATTTAAAAAAAAAAAATTCTTTTAGATATGCAGGTTTTGATGACACTCAATTTAGTTTTTGATCGGTAAATCAGGTATAATCACGGTTGAAAATATTGTCTGAAGAGTGCCAAAGCGTTTAATAATGAAAAATTTTAAAGAATTTAACATTATTGATCGTTATGAGACTTAATGTTATAAAAGTTGTCGGTCGTGTGTAAAAATCTTACCAAAGGGGAAGGGAGATATAATGAATGGTGTACGGTAGTATCAGTTCTTGGTTCATTATTTCTTTTTTGATCGTTTTCAAGGTCATTTGTAACAACTATATCGGTCGATTAGATTTTATTAAAATTCCTAAGAGTAATAAACACATTTAAGAGATCTCGGCATTATTAATTACATCGAGTATATTTTTTTGATTGTGCAGGAATGAGCGCGTATCAAAGTCATTCTATTTTTAAAATTGAGAAATTTAGCTGTAAATAATTCTCTCTTTCTTTCACATATGGTGTCTTACATTCGGGTCTATCTTGATCAGAAGTTTAAATTTGTCTTAAAAATTAGCAGTAACGTCGGTCGTTACAGAATATCAGAGTCGGGTTTGTAGTAAATTTTGTGATTATAGTCTTGTGATATCGGAATCTATCTGCCTGATAATGCTTAGAATAACATAATGTGGACTGGATTGTGGAAGTCGTTGACAGTTAAGATTAGATGAGTACTGCCCGTTGCTTTTTACTTCCTTGTGCGAAATAAAGGAAGTATTGTGATCACGAAAAATTTCGGTTTTCAGATTTCAACGGAAATATCAATTTTGATCATCCATGAATCCATTTTCACTAGTTTCGGCGTGACGTCTGTACGTACGTTTGTATCTCGAATAACTCAAAAACGATAAGCCGTAGGATTCTGAAATTTTGGATTTAGGACTGTTGTAATAGCTATTTGTGTACCTCCCCTTTTGATTGCAATAGACTGAACCAATAGCGTTCAAAAAAGCCCAAAATCCAAAACAATTTGGACTTTTTCTAAACTGCAGTAATAAGCCCTCATTGAGAGCCTTTCAAGGATATATCATAAGCGGTACTTATTTTAATCGGTTCCAGAGTTATAGCCAAATGGAATTTTAATTAATGAAATATTTGAATCTTACACATCGGTTCCAATCAGACTACGTTTACTTTTTTTTTATATTTTCGCGTTTTACATCCCCTAGACCCCAAAACCATCGTCAGTTCAAAAATTTATATATATATATATATTTTTTTTCACTTTCTTGTGGATACGATAACTGCCGTAATTTTGCGCCAATCAGTTTTAAATTGATAGATAAAATATAACGACCCAAATTCTCGGTCCAGTTTATTAATGGGCAAAGTCGGACCATGGGGGTAGAAATGGGGGGGGGGGGGCTTTTTCGAAAAAAAACAAAATATCACCAACCGTTGACCCAGGGGGTGGAAAAAATAGGGTTTCGAAGACAAAAAATCATACCTCCCTTAATAGGCACAGTATCGAATCGGTTTAAAGTGGTCGGTAATCCTCTAAAAATTACTTAAAACTTTTGTCTGAAACATTTTTTTATATGACTAACCCTTAGGGGAAGGGATGACCAAACTGTTGCTGGGATTGTAAGAAGATGGGGCTTGTATGCTAAACATGTGAAACTTTTTTTCTTAACTTTAAGGTGGAAATCTTTTTTATCCTCTATTTAGCACCGGTGAAAACTGCCTCCGCCTTCCGGCGTTCCGAAAGGGATTTTTTTATTTATTTTTAATTTAAGTATATTGATTTATTAATAAGTAATCTCGGATTGGAAAAAAAAGATTTGGCGTAAATAATAATTCAATAACAATAAAAAAAAGTGGAAAAAAAAATCACAAATTATTAATGAGTAAAATTTTATGTACTCTTCATTTAAAAAAAAAAGTGGTTGTGTAATTACAAGGCGTACAATGAAGTCATGAGGAGTTGACATCAGATTTTTTTTTGTAGTTGAAGTTCTACGAATACAATGTGAATATGTACGATTAAAAGTTTCTATGTATCTTTTAAAACTATCTTCACATACACGCACGCGCGCGCGTCTAAACACAAAGGGTGTTAATAAAGTACGGGAATCTTTAAACCAGAAAACTGAAATTCACCAAGCGCTTCTAAGTTATGATATATTTTTATAAATCGTATTGGACAGAATCAACGACGTATTCTAGGTTTAGGTTAGGTTAGGTGTAGGTAAACCCGCCGGGTTGGTCTAGTGGTGAACGCGTCTTCCCAAATCAGCTGATTTGGAAGTCGAGAGTTCCAGCGTCGAAGTCCTAGTAAAGCCAGTTATTTTTACACGGATTTGAATACTAGATCGTGGATACCGGTGTTCTTTGGTGGTTGGGTTTCAATTAACCGCACATCTCAGGAACGGTCGAACTGAGAATGTACAAGACTACACTTAATTTACACTCATACATATCATCCTCATTCATCCTCTGAAGTATTATTTAAACGGTAGTTACCGGTGGCTAAGCAGGAAAAAGAAAAAGGTTAGCTGTAGGTGTAGGTTAACCCACCGGGTTGGTGTAGTGGTGAATGCGTTTTCACAAATCAGCTGATTTGGAAGTCGAGAGTTCCAACGTTCAAATCATAGTAAAGATTTTTATACGAATTTGAATACTAGATCGTGGATACCGGTGTTCTTTGGTGGTTGGGTTTCAATTAATCACACATCTCAGAAAGGTTCGACCTGAGACTGCACAAGACTACACTCGTACATATCATCCTCATTCGTCTTCTGAAATATTTACCTGGCGGTGATTCCCGGAGACTAAACAGGAAAAAGAAGAAGTTGCAGGTTAGGAGATAACTGCCGGGGAACTGCGGAGTGGCAGTTTTTTATTTCAGCGTGCAATAACAGCGATCTCAGTATTAGTTTTTATTAGTCTTTATAAAGCGGTTAGTAAATCGCATTAGTAATTGCATTTCGGTACTAATAATTTAATACTTTATTAAATTAATTTTATTTTTTAGAATCTTTATTTTTGTACGTTATAAATTATAAACTATATTTTAAGAAACCTTTACGTATGCTATTTCTCCATGTCCTTATGGAACCGAGCATCCGCGACGATTTATGTAAATATTTGAATACGTAATTTTTTCTTTTTCTGCTTTATTGATTTTTCTATATAAAAATTTACTGTTCTTGATTTACTGACGTAATTTACGCCTAAATAGTATTTTGACGGTTATATATATAGAGGTATGTTCAACTCTAGTGTCGTGATGATCGTTCCTAACTTCATCTTCGATTTGTTACTTCTTTTATAAACATTTTTGATAAAATGAAATGTACGTTACGCTAATTTTGATTTGACAGTTCAAGCCACTTTTTTCATGATTTTCCGCAAAGAATACGTTAACGAAAATATTTAGGTTAATAATACAAACGAAAATATTTACATTCGGCTTAAAATCTATTTTAAATTATTTATTACCCGTGATTTTCCTAGGAATTAAAACAAAATCTGTCGAACTGTCATGATAGCACATTACTGTCGTCTGTTATTTATAAGTTAAAAAAAGCTGACAACACAGTTGTAGAACTTTTCCGTCATGCGGTCTTAGCCGTGTTCCGGGAAAGTCCTACATTGTAAGTTGTTTCTGATGCACGGCGTACACGCACGACTTAATTAAAAATATTTATCATTTTGTTTAAATATAATATTTTTTCGTTTACTTGATTCAGTGATTCTAACTAAAGCGCGTACGTGTTTAATTCGCGCAGGTGTGGCGGTACTAGCGGCGACGGTCGGCACTAATTAAACTAATGTAATTGCACAACTAACTACAAATTTCATTTGTACGGTCGGTAGACCGGTGTAGCCGTGAGGTTTAACACACCGGGTTCCGAGTCGACCAGGCGATCTCGTTCGAGACCTAGACAGACCGAGCTACTTTTTTTTGCACTTTAAATATTATTAATGTATTTAATTCTCTCGCTCACCTGCGACGTCACAACATAGCAGATGACTACAACAGCATTTTTTTGGTTGGGGGTACGATTTTGGAAAAATCTTTTTTTGCTGATATTGCTATTTTTTAATCGTTAACAAATGCGTCTAAGAAAAATGTTTGGTTTAAAATCAGACACTCTGCGCTGCCTATGGGCAGCTTTAGTATTAAGAACATTCTGTTATACTAGTTATTCGGAGTTGGACAGTCTTAGAGTATACATTCACGCCAGTACGGCCTCTGCATTATAGTAATATAGTTTAATATTGTTAATATTATAAATATAGTATATTTAGTTATCAATCAGTGTGTAATTATTTTATGTATACTACAGTCCATTATTCTGCTACAACGTACAGCCCGTTATCATTGGTCCTCCGGGCCCGAGTTACAGCGTTCAAGTCCTAGTAAAGCCAGTTATTTTTAAACGGATTTGAATGCTAGATCGTGGATACCGGTGTGTTCTTTGGTGGTTGGGTTTCAATTACCAAACATCTCAGGAATGGTCGAACTGAGAATGTGCAAGACTACACTTCATTTACACTCATACATATCATCCTCATTCATCCTCTGAAGAATTATCTAAACGGTAGTTACCGGAGGCTAAACAGGAAAAAGAAAGGTCCTCCGGGCCCGATATTTTTTATTGGTCGTCCGAACCGGATATTTTTTATTTTATGCAGAATATAGTTTGCGTATAATATATCGTATAATATAGTTGCGTAATAATATCGATAAGAAGTGCGGTTAATATCCATACAGTCTTCGCAGCGCACGTTTAATTCGACTTGGAATGCAGACATCGCCCTTGGTGCTAAGTAAACAGCCATTTTGTCGTGACCTTCAAGTCAGGCTACCTGCTGCCAGTCGATTATCTTATTTGTTTCAGATAAGTAATACAAATTGGGAATTATCAGCTCCTTATTTACGTTCCTATCTATGATATAGATTTACATTAACTAATCCTTCATCTGATTCCTTTATCATTCACATTATTATTTCTTACTGATTAGTTCCATCCATTTCGTCTATATTTTTACTAATTACTAATTTCTTATTTTCCTATAAATCTTTAATTTACGTTGATAGTTATATCTATAAGAATTTTATAAGAATTATCATTATGTCTCTTGAAGTTGAAATTACAACTTTGAAAAAAACAACTAGGAGTATGTAAGGCTCAATTAACACGCATAAAAACATTTCTCGATAAATGTAATAATGAGACACCAAAAAGTAATATTAAAGTTAGATATGATGCAATGCCAAATATTTTAGATAATTTTAATAAAATACAGAGTTTGCTAGAAGTACAGGACGAGAAAAATTATGATACGCATTTAGAAGATAGGTTAGATTTTGAAGACAATTATTATGAAATTAGGGCGCAAATAGAAGAATATTTAAAGGAAACATCAGTTTCAGAAACCCAGCACTTCAACTCACACCAATGTTGCATTAACGAAAATAAACCTTCAGTAAAATTACCAATGATCAATTTACCTTTTAACGGTACGTACGAAAATTGGATGCCTTATGCAGATGCATTCAAGGCATTGGTTCATGACAATAAAGACGTTAGTCCAATTCAGAAATTCTACTATCTGAATTCTACACTGACATATGAAGCAGCTCAATTAATAAAAAACTTAGCTGTTACTGATGCTAATTACCCAGTTGCTTGGAAATTGTTACAAGACCGATACAAAAACAAGAGATTTATTGCATCGGCTCATGTTAGAGAAATAATAAATATTAAGCTAGTTAGTAAGGAAGACGCCAACGAATTTCGTCAGTTCATCAATACGGCGATTAGTAATTTTAATGCTCTCAATGTTTTAAATATTCAAACACCAATTCATGAAGTAATTTTAAGTCAACTGTATATAGATAGATTAGATTCAAAAACCAAACGAGAATGGGAATTAAAAAATTCTACACAAGATTTTCCATCTCTCAAAGATCTTTATGAATTTTTGGAAATAAATGTCAAGCCTTGGAGGCTTTAGCCTCTTCAAACAGTGTATGAACGGCAAAAATATAAACCTGTTCGACATTCTAACTTGTATGTAGCTACTGATTCCAAAGTATGTGAATGTTGCAATCAACCTCACACTTTATACAAGTGTTCGAAGTTTAGTAATTTAAGTGTTTCTGATAAATCTAAGTTTGTTAAGGATAAGAAGTTATGTTACAATTGTCTTAGATTAGGTCATTTAGTAAGGAATTGTTCCTCTAGAGGCTGTCGAATTTGCAAGGGCAAACATCACACCTCATTACATATAAGTTCACAAAATAATTCGTTTAAATCTAATAGCAATAATGATTCAGATTCAAACCAGAAAATTTCTAGTTGTTCGCAAAACAGTCCAGCTTCACATCATAGCTCTTCTAACACATATTGTTCGCTCAAATCAAGAGTGAAATCGAATATTCTTCTTTCTACAGCGATTGTTCGCTGGTCCAAGATAGTCAAGGAAGATTACAACCATGTAGATTGCTAATAGATTCAGCTAGCCAATCAAACTTCATTACTGAAAACTGTGTTGAACGTTTAGGTTTAAGAAAAATTCGTCAGTCAGTTCCAATTATGGGTATAAATAATACTCCTACTAAAACAAATTATAGTGTAGACGTACAATTATTTTCTACTTCTAACGATTTTAGTGCAAATATTTCTTGTTTAATGTTACCACAAATAACTAGCAATGTGCCATGCAATGTTATCAACTACAAATCATGGAATCTGCCTTCGAATTTAAAATTATCTGATCCAGAATTTTATAAACCAGGAAATATTGACATGTTAATGGGCATTGAGCTATATTTCGAAATTATGAAATGTGATAAAAGGGTAAGACCAGGTGGATTTCCAGTTATCTTTGAAACTGAATTAGGATGGATTCTATCAGGAGAATATCCATCAGAAAATACCTCTTCAAGTCCTGAAACCACATGTTTAACATTAACAAATGATCAACTTCAACAACAGCTCAAACAATTTTGGGAATTAGAAGAGTTGGTTGTTCTACCCAAGGCTAAGGAACAAGACGAGTGTGAACAGTATTATCGGAACACAACAACCCGAGATTTTTCAGGTCGTCTTATCGTCAGACTTCCTCTAAAGCCAGATCGTTTACCTGAGACTCATTCGATCAAGCAAGTTTGCGATTTCAAGCGTTAGAGAAAAGGCTTCAAAGGAATCATTCTTTTTGAGTCTGGAATACTCAAAATTTCTTCAAGAATAAAGAACTCGGTCACATGAAGCCAGTGCCTCTTCAAGGTAATGATTGTAAACAACAGTTCTACCTTCCTCATCATGCCGTTTTTAAGCAAAATAATACCACAACTAAAATTCGGGTAGTTTTTGATGGTTCAGCTATAACATCCACGGGAACTTCTCTTAATGACATCCTAATGGTTGGTCCTACTGTACAGCAAGACTTATTTTCGATTATGGTAAGATTTAGAACCCATGTCGTTGCGTTTACAGCAGACATTGAGAAAATGTACCGCTAAATCAAAATTCATTCAGACGATTGCAGCTTACAACGCATTCTTTGGCGGGATTCACCAACTGATCAAATTCAATGCTATCAGCTTCAAAGGATTACTTATGTCACTGCCTCAGCTCCATTCTTGGCTACAAGGTCCCTGCAACATCTAGCAGGAGAAGAAAAACACACGTACCCAACTGCAGTCAGAATTTTATGTCGTGATTTCTACGTGGATGATTTAGTTTCTGGAGCTAATGACATCAACACAGCTCTGGCAATCCAATCAGAGTTAATAGAGTTGTTAAGCTCTGGTGGATTTCAACTGAGAAAATGGAGTTCTAATCATAAATCACTTTTAAATTCATTACCTCAAGAACTTGTAAATAAAAAAACATCAATTCAGCTTGAGAAAAAAGATAGCATTCAAACTTTAGGCTTTAAATGGTTTCCTCAGCCAGATGTGTTTTCTATTTCTTCCAAAATTCCACCATTTAAAGACTTAGTAACAAAATGAGAAGTAGCGTCTACAGTAGCTTCCATTTATGATCCAATTGGTTTAATCAGTCCTATTGTAATCTCTTACAAAATATTTTTGCAACGATTGTGGCTTAGTGGTATTGGTTGGGATGATAAGTTACCATCATCATTGCTCCAGAAATGGCGTGTTTTGGTGTCACAACTTTCTTTAATTGATGATATTAAAATAAATAGAAGAGTTATTATCAATAATCCTACAGATATTGAAGTTCACGGTTTCTGCGATGCATCACAACATGTTTGGTGCTTGTCTGTATTTGCGTTCTGTCAGTTCTGAGGGAGAGATTTTAGTTCAACTACTTTGCTCGAAATCTCGTGTCGCACCAGTTAAAACTGTCAGCATACCACGGTTAGAGTTGTGTGGCGCTTTACTGTTGTCAAAATTGTTACGAAAAACATTACCAATCCTGAATTTGTCGATTGAAAGGGTTCATCTTTGGACGGACTCCAAAATATGCTTGGCATGGATCTCAGCTCCTGCATCGAAGTGGAAAACGTTCGTTGGGAATCGATTTTCGCAGATTCAAGATCTAACAGACGTCAATGACTGGAAACATGTCGCTTCGTCAGACAATCCTGCTGATCTCATTTCCAGAGGTTCCAATCCAGAGAGTTTAGATAATAGCATCTGGTGGTGTGGACCAATCTGGTTGTATTTACCTTCCAGTTCTTGGCTTAATTCAGACAGTTATGATGTTCAAGATATTCCAGAAGTACGACAAACGGAAACTAGTTTGACATGTGTTTTTCCGCCAAATGATGATTTAGTTTGTAAGTTTTCAAGTATTTCTAGATTTATTTATAATTGTCGTAATAAAAAGAAGAAAACAGGAAATCTTAATACTGCAGACATTCAAGATTCATTACAAACATGCATCTGGATGGTACAGCAACAAGTATATTGTCAAGAAATTAATGATCTTCGATCAACTTCTACCGTTCCTAAAAAAAGTGAGCTTCTTAATCTTCATCCTTTTCTCGATGATCGTAACATAATTCGAGTTGGAGGAAGGTTGAATAATGCTGATTTAGAGTATGATCAGATTATTTTGCCACCAAAACACCATCTTACGATGTTGATCATCAAGGCTGAACATTTGAGGTTATTGCACGTTGCACCTCAATTATTGTTAGCTTCACTAAGACTCAGATATTGGATACCACGAGCTCGAAAGGTAATTAGAAGTGTTATTCATAACTGTGTAACATGTTTTCTATTTAAGGCAGCCTCGGCTAATCAATTAATGGGTCAGCTGCCCAAACACAGAGTAGAGATTAGTCGTCCTTTTCTTAACTCAGGAGTAGACTATGCGGGACCGTTTCAAATCAAGTATTGGAATCCGAGAAGTAAAATAACAACCAAATGTTATGTTGCAATTTTTGTGTGTCTTGCAACTCATGCTATTCACATAGAGCTAGTCAGTAATCTTACATCACAAGCTTTCCTCGCAGCCTTAAGACGTTTCAGTGCAAGAAGAGGTCACGTCGCCAACTTGTATAGTGACAACGGCACCAATTTTGTTGCAGCCAACAACGAGTTAAATTCATTGAGGAAACTCTCTCACGATAAAGAATTTAATACAGACATTGAAAATTACGCTGCCAAGTTACAGCTCAAATGGCACTTCATACCAGCTAATTCACATCATTTTGGGGGCCTTTGGTAAGCAGCTGTGAAGTCAATGAAATACCATCTCAAAAGAGTCATAGGTAAAACTTATCTAACTTTCGAAGAATTTTCTACCCTTTTATCCGATATAAAAGCTATCCTCAATTCTAGACCTATTTCTACTTTGTCCGATGACCCTAGCGATCCATCTTACTTGACACCTGGACATTTCTTATTGGTAATCCTTTAATAGCACTACCTGAACCCAATTTGATAGATATAAAATGTAACAAGCTTTCCAGATGGCAGCAACTTCAGAAGATACGACAGAGTCTTTGGTTACTTGGTCTCACGATTATCTCCATGGTTTGCAGCAGCGCAGCAAGTGGAAGTCACCCTCCGAAAATCTTCGACCAGGTCTAGTAGTGCTAGTGAAGGAAGACAATGTAATTAATATTGATCAAAGATCTACGTGCGGGGAGTATGTTTGGTTTAAAATCAGACACTCAGCGCTGCCTATGGGCAGCTTTAGTATTAAGAACATTCTGTTATACTAGTTATTCGGAGTTGGACAGTCTTAGAGTATACGTGCACGCCAGTACGGCCTCTGCATTATAGTCATATAGTTTAATATTATAAATATAGTATATTTAGTTATCAATCAGTGTGTAATTATTTTATGTATACTACAGTCCATTATTCTGCTACAACGTTTACGAAAAATATGATCTTAATTAGACGGAATCTTGATGGTGATCTTGCTCTACAGCTTCACCCTCTCGACCTTTTAAGATGAAAATTTAAAGGCATCAGTGCTCCAAATATAGATGTAATCTGCCCGAATTTGGTAAAAATCAGTTAAATAGTTTTGGAGATTTAATGTGATTTATTAGAGGCCAACACGAACACACATTGTAATCAGACAGATTACAATGCTTTCGCCTGTAGAGCTGTAGATCTGGTATATCGTTACTTAGACAGGAAAATAAAAATTAAAGAGGAATGTTTAATTTAAAATTATTGCGGATACTTCCATTCTCTGATTATTTACAAGGTGAAATTATCAGGATATTCTTCCGTACCCGGGCTGTGTCTATACTTCAAAAAAGGCCGATCGTGTCGTTTTTTTATCTATTTGCAGAAGTAAAGTGTTTTAATCCGTATTAAAAGATCGTAATTATACATGAGCGGTGTAATTCTATATTCCGTTAGAAATTTATTTAACTTTATAGCCGTGGCGGTTATCCATAATTATCGAACGCTTAATAGAAAGAAAGTAAACTTTCCTTTTCCTTGTCAACTCACAAAAAAAAATTACAAAACTTTAAAATGTCTAAGAACGGATATATATATATATATATATATATATATATATATATCTTAAATTATCGCACGTGTTGAGAAATTACCCTCGAATAAAATTGACGGCCGACTGATTTAGCTACTTTCACGAGGTAAACTATACGTTTCCTCTCGTGGCATCTGCACGATAGTCGATCGATAAATCGTAAGTAGTATCTGTTATATTATTTATACTGTGTAATATTTATTTCGGTTTTTTCGGTCGATTGTAATTTCTTATTAATTTTTAAACACGAATAATTATTTTTATCGAATGATTGCTTTATATTAAAACAAAAAAAAAAAAAAAAAAAAACAACAAAAAATCGCATTATTAGACGCATCTGTATAAGTTATTGTTAAATCGAATGAATAGTTATAATAGTTACAGTATATTATTGTTCTGCTTAACATTAAGTTTAAAAACTTGTATATGGAAACAATTACTGTTTTGTTATAATGATACGCGTTTACAGTCGGTTGGTTAATGTTCTTATTCATCTGAATAGAACACATTCAAACGATCGAAACCTTTATAAGTCTGCACCTACGTTTGTCTTCTCTTTTTTTATTTCTTTACTGTAGTTTTCATTATGTGTAACTACCTGTTATAATTGTTTAATTTTATTTTTATTGTTACGATCAACGATATGTGTTGTGTTTGTTACACATTTTATAAGGACGGTGGATTACACATAGTATTAGGTGAAAAAAATGCAAAATTCATCGTCAGGTTTGAATTCAAGACCTGCTGACCGCTGTATCCTTTTTTTTTTGTGGGCGGTTAGAAGGCCAGATCTTAAGCCGATAGTTACATCAGCGTTAGGTTTATCGCGCAGTCGTAGGACAGGAGATGAAGTCCAGAAGTCGGTTTATAAATCGTCCTTCCTAACTGATGCGCCCTCTCTGCCGTCAAGATATCTGTGTCTTAGCACGAAAAACCGAACGGGGTTGGAGATATATCCTCAGAACCGATAATCGAAAACAAGAGATCGATGTTATAAGAAAAACTGACAGGCGGAGAGAAAGGAGCGTGCGGGAGGCAGGGCGGTAATTTCCAAAATCTAACCGCTACATCGTTATTAAACACACGCTTACATCCTACATTGTATGCTGATTAAGAAGTCTGGAATAAGTGGTACAATTGATCGAAATTTGGCTGATGGAATACTCGGGTAGATAAAATAAAAAAAAGAAGAGATTTATCGTTATTTCTTTTTCTTCTTTAGTGGAACCTCTATTGACAGGTATCAAAAAACTGTATCCCCTATGATAGACTGTTTTGAGTTTTTTATTTTTTATTTTAATATCCTTGTTTCGCTTTCAAATCGTTCGACATTCCTTCAACCCTTCTTTTTCCTCTTCCCCTGACACCTCAAATCTTCCCTTCAATTATTATTTTTTGAATACAGTCATGTCCTAGGATTTTGCCTATCCGATTAGTTTTTTCTTTGTATTGCGTTAATCGTACTCTTATTCTCGTTTAGACCTGATCATCAGTTACTCTCACTCGCCGGTCGATAGCTAACGTTTTCCTCCGTAGTCGCATTAGGAAATTTTCTAGATATCGATCGAGTTTGTCTTCTCTTTATTGTCAATGTTTCTGCATCGTATAATACCACACTCCAGACGAAACGTCTTGCAGTTCTCTTTCTCGGATCAATAGGTATTCTTACCATTTATTTGTCTACTTTAAATCTTCCTACGTATATCGATGTTCTTGCGTTAACTAATCCTACAGTTAATTATTTATTATATGTATTTATAATATTTTTCCTCCTTTATATCTTTACTTCATCAGTTTTAATTATTTTTAAAAACTTGCCGGGGGACGGCTTCATTACGTCGGTCGTTAAAAAAAAGAAGCGATACAGTTCTCATTAAAGGTAGAATTTTTTATTTTAATTTTAATGATCGCTCGTAATTGTGATATAGTTTACCGAGTTTGATTAGAGTGAATCGCAAAAGGTATAAAGAGAGGAATAATTTTGACTAAAATTTGTGAAAATCAAGACTGTATTTCGCTTCGAAAAAGTGTACCGGTGTATTGCAGACATTTTATTTTTGTGTTCCGGCTGTTACGCATCAAATCGAGTGAATTTTTCTCTGGACTTGCTGTCGATGTAGTCGGCGGTTTTGATAGAAATCTATCTTTCCTTCGTAAAATTTTACTTTTCCGTCTAAATAGCGCTATAGCAGAGCTATAACTCTAGAAGGAAAAGCATTATAATCGGTCCGATTTGGACGTAGATCGGAACACCGCATACTCGTATTTGGTTTTCACCGATCTTGACGTTTTTACATCTAATAAACCAAAAAACCAGATGGCAAGCGTCCGGATGTTAATGTTTGTATGTATGTGTGTGTTCGGTGTTGGCGTCTGAATCATCTTATACCTCCAGAACTACTGGACCGACTTAAAAGGTCAAGGGTGTGAGGCTGTAGAGCCGGGTCGCCCTCAGTATCTCGAGATTTCGCCTAATTAAGGTCATATTTTTCTTAGGCGCATTTGTTAACGATAAAAAAAAGAACAAAAAACTTTTCATAATTTCATCCCCACCCCAAAAAATTCTGTTGAAGTCGTCTGCTGTGTTCTAATGTCATAGATGAGCGGTAGAATAAAATAAATGAATAATATTTAAAGTTTAAAAAAATTAACTCGGTCTGGCCGGGTCTCGAACTAAATCGCCCAGTCGATTCGGTTACTGGTGCGTTAAGCCTCGCGGCTACACCGGTCTGCCAACCGTACAAGCGAAATTTGTTATATGTAAGTGGTGTGAAATTATATTAGTTTAGTTAGTGCCGACTGTCGCCGCTAGTACCGCCACACCCGCGCAAATTAAATACGATATGCGCGCGCGTTTTAGTTAGAATCGAACTAAATAAACGAAAAAGATATTTAAATCAACGCCTATAACTGTGTTGACAGCTTTTTTAATAAAAAATCGATCTAAAAAAACAGATAAACGATCGGGAGATATTTTGTGAGAGTTCTAATGTTGAAATTCTATTAAAGGCAGTTACTTATATACGGATTTAAATACTAGACGGTGGATACCGGTATGCTTTAGTGGTCGAGGTTTAATTAACCGTACATCACAGGAACGGTCGGCCGTAGTCTGTAGAAGTGCTTCATTTGCATGTCATATTTATCATCCTCATCTTATCGGGTCGTAGGGAGTGGGGTGCTTATTGTAGACTAGTTGAATAGATTGCAACGTACACATTAGAAAAATAAAAATAAATAAGTAAAAAAGCTGACAACACAGTTACAGGACTGCCATCACCCGTAATGGATGACAAAGATGCAACATTTATTCATTCCAAACGAAAAAGAATTCATTTGAAAAATCTGAACATCTTTGGCTTAAACAAACAAAGAGCAGTCTCACGTTTTGCGATCCACTATATCAAACTTTAAGAACACCATCGATTCAGTGAAGAATTTTGAGGACAAGAAGATATTTTTATTGAATGTATCGTTATTTTTTAATTGTTAACAAATTTGCCTAAGAAAAATATGACATTAATTAGGCGAAATCTGGAGATACTGAGGTTGACCTTGCTCTACAGCCTTTTAAGTTGAAAATTTAACGGCATCTATACCCCGTATATAGAAGGAATCTGACCGAATTTGGTCAAAATAGTTCAGGTTAGTTCTGGAGCTATAATAAGATGATTTAGAAGCCGACACCGAATACACACACGTATATACGAACATTAACATCCGAAAAAATTTCCATCCGGTTTTTTGGGTTCCTTAGGTGTCAAAACGTCAAGATCCGGTGAAAACCGCATTGTCCCAAATTTGACCGATTACAATATTTTCCCTTCTAATACTAATAGCGCTATCTGGACGGGAAAGTAAAAACCTGGCCTAAGTATTGGATGAAAAGTGTTCTGGTATTTGTATACTAAATATTTATAGTAAAAATAAAAGCGCGAAAAATTTCACAAAAATAAGGCGTTTGCTTTTCTTGAACCGACTAAAATGTCTGCCGATATTTTTTGGTATTTATTTTAGGTTGATTGTTTATTAAAAAGAAATATTAGCTCGTTATAAGTCCAAAATCACATAGTATATCAGGATGTATGCATACGATATAGGACCGTCGACCAAAATGTATACCGATTTGTTCTTTTGTCAATTGTAGATGAATTGCGAAAACACTTATTATAAATTAATAAATCAGTAAAATAACGGCGCAACAATATTATTTAACTTTTGTGTCTGTCTTGTACTAAATTAATGATTAAACACGCTTCTAGCCTGGCATAAATTAGTTATGAAAAATGCGCTAGCTCAGGACTGTGAAATAGTAATAAAGATTTAGTGGTAGTTAAAGTTAGTGGTAGTTTCAAAGGTTAACGATGTTAACCTTTGAAACCTCCGGTTCATATGAAGTATAATTTTTTTTTTTAATCCGAGTGTAATTTTGTTTTCCAGTTTATTTAAATAACAACCTATTTATCTGTTTTTTTTTTGTTGTATATAATAGTTACACAGAAATAATTTTGTAGGTATCACGCGATGTGCTTTCTGAGGTACCCTCCGTCGATCGATGTTATGCTTCGCTGTAGCGTATCCCGTAAGAGCATCATGCAATTTGTAAATGATGTGTAATGCTCTATATTTTTCTTAACATAATCTCTTTAATGGAGCTACGGGGTGTTTCGAGAATACAGCGATCGATAAGATGATTTTACGTGCAGATTTTTAAAGGGTTTTCTTCGAATAAATTAAAAACTCTCGATTAACTTTGAAACGTACGAAGTTTAATAGGATGTAATAGTAAGTTTTTCCTTTCGGTGGTGATTGATCAAGTATCAGACAGTTTTAATTTGTATAAAAATTATTTAAATGCAGTCGGGGAGCTTTTTAATATAGGACAATTACTATTCAGTGCCCCCGACTGCATTTAATATTCTCGTTGAAGGACAAAACTTTCTTATCGATGTAATACCTGGTGAGAACTTAATCATTTGACAACCTTAAATGACTGCTATTTCTACAACATGAAAAATATATTTAAACAAATTAAAACAGTCTGAAATTTAATCGTACAGATTTATTTTATTTAATTTAATCTTGTATTTTCATACCTTATTTTTCTTTTTTTTTTACTTCGACTTATTGTCGCTTTTTTAGTTAATTGATATATTTTTTCTATTTTTTTTTTGGCAGTCGTTCTTTTTAATACATTTTAGTGATCGTCGAAAAAAATTTACGATTCTAAAACTTATGGATATAACTATTTAACTTACTGAGCCGAAAGAGGAAACTATAAACATTTCAATTTATATATTAAATTGGCGTGTACCGATTATAACTTACAGATTTCTCAAGCGATTGAGTTTCTCGAGAGATTTTTTATCTTATATCATACAACAATTTTCTAGGATCCAAACAACTAACGGCTAAACTCTCCGATTGTCTCATCCGACTCAGTGCTACGTAGGCCTGGCCTTCGGCAAAGATGTAATTGCTCAGATCTACGACTGCACTATCTAGGGTAATCCGTTGTAGTTTATGCACCGTCACAGTCCAGCAGAATATTAGTGACAGTACACGCCGTTCTGCTTTGCCTTGCCACTTTAAAGCATCAGATAATTGTGGGCTTGATCCTCAATCGGATGTCGACAGCATTATCTCTAATTCTCTAATTGTACTAACATGAATCTCTACAAAGACCGTTTGTGAGAGCTCACCGGGCTCAAGTTGGTCTCGGTGTAACGCAGGCCACTCGATTTTTCTTAGTACATCTGTTTATTTTTGTTCCGGTTGGCTTCCATCGTGATTTTGTATTATACTACCAAATACCCGTTTGAATTTTGAAAATCTGAAGATCGGTTGCGAAGATATAACAACATTTCTGAATAACCGTGACCTGTTAGACGGAGAGTGCACCTGATGCATGTTAAAGTTAGCCTTCAGTCTGCTTACAAATATTTCATTTGAATTTAGAAAATCGAACGATTTTTTGTAGAGATATAAGAGAACCATATTGTACAGCGGAGCCCCAAGAGCACCTCGTTTGTTACCAGTTGATTATGATGATCGATCTAGCCTCCCACGAGGTACCCGCATACCTCATCACTCTAGCCTCACACGCAGTCACCACGAGAAGTCCGTTATTGTTAAACCGTTTGAAACGTTTGTGAAATTTTATTTTTTTAGCGCCGAAAAGTTATTTAAAATCTACTGTAGACCGCTTTTAAAATTAATTGTGAAAATATTAAATCGCTTACATTTTTCGTTTGAGTTGTTGCAGTCCGAAGTTTCTTAGTTAAATCTGTCGTTTGTCATCGCTCATTTAAAATGACGTGTCACAAACCTACCCGTTTGTTTTGAACGTTGAGTCGCTCCCCTTTGGGAGCTTAGGAGGGGTGCGGTTAAAATATATTCGGTTTCGAGCTAGATTTATTCTATCTACGTTTAAGGATAGAAAATTTATTTGAGGGTTGTCGTACTTTATTAACGGCGTGTATGTTTTCTGATTCAAGAGACCGCGAAACGTTGTGATCCGGAAAAGAAACTCTTACAAAAATGCACGCTCGTGTGTATTGCCCTCTATTTTATTTAATATCTCGGGAACGGGTTGACGCAGAATCTTGAAATTTGTTAGGATGATGTTTGAATACAGTGTTATTCTGTTAAAAGAATTCCTAATCAAGGATTCTATTAAATTTAAAAAAATGTAATACGTCGAGGGACGGGGTGATGGGAAGGTTTATCGTAATACGATAAAAACGTCAGAAGGGTAAATGTTTTTCTCGCTTTTTTTATTGCAATTTTGAGTTGCAACCTTTTTTTTTGCAATAAAACCGCCGCTCCTTCCCTCAAAAATTTAAATGGATCGAATTTTTACTAATTATTTTGTGATTCAGTAGGTAAATATCTGTGTAAAATAATCATCAGGGAATCTTAAATCTCATTTTAACGAATGTTTCAAAATGAGGGGTTGATAACGAAATCTAGTTTAATTTCTTATGTCCGGAGGTCGCCTTTTAAGTTTTTACAAACGACCACTAGATGGTGCTATTGAGATGTGACTACTATTGCTGTAAAATTTGACTTTTTTATTGTTACAATAGTGGCAGCACAGGAATCGGTCGAGTAATTTGTTTACAGTTAGCGTTAAAAAAAACAAAACAAAAAAAGCAGTTTTATGAAAAAATGGAAATTTCACGTTTAGGTTTTCGTCGTATGATTTTTACGATTTTAGTAAGGGCCTTACTCAACAACAACACCTGGAATCGCTTTGTTCAATTTTTGGTAATGAATCGCCGTCAGAAAACATTGTTTACAATCGGTTTGCAAAATGTTTTGAATCGGTTAATGTTCCAAAAAAACATCGATGCTGTGCGCAACATGATCGAAGAGGCGACATGCGACTTACCGTGAGATAGAGGCATCCTTTGGCATGTCGAAGACTACAGTACAATCGAATTGACCGAAGCTTAAAAACAGGCACGTGTCAATCCGCGTAAGGAAATGCTCAAAAAATTCAACCGAGGAAATGCAAAATCCGTATACATCGTAACAGGAGACGAAACTCGGATATGTTCGTACGAACCGATAACTAAGCCACAGTCAACTGTTTGGGTGTTCTAAGATGAACGGAATCCAACAAACGTGATTCGTTGGCCAAGCACTTCCAAGAAAATGATCGCTTGTTTCTTCAATTATGCTAGACGCGTAGGGAGGATCGCTACACGAGCATCGAAGAACAGTTAATGCTGAAATGTACCATCAATTTTTTTACCAGAAGTCGTCAGGAATTTTTATCTAAAACCAGGAAACAACAGAAAACGTCGCGTGACTCTTTATGACAATTCCAGGTCTCACACCACGTCAAATAATGATTACTTTGAAAACGTTGTATTAATATCTCGTTGCCCGTATTCACCTGATTTATCGCCTAACGACTTGTTTTTGTTCCCGAACGTTAAACAAAATGCGTGGACAGCGATTTTCATCGCCTCAAGAAGCTGTTGAATCATTCCAAAACCGTGTTTTTGAGGTAAGTTCAAAATGAAAGAAAATGTTTGGAGAATTAGATCGAAGCATGAAAAAGTGTGTAAATCTTAAAGGCAAATATTTTTAAAAACAATAAAACGATTTATACCAAACAGGTTTTTTCTATCATTGTTTTTGTAAAAAGGTGGTCCTCGTGCGAGCTAAGTTAACGTAAACTGTTGAGATTCTTTAGGGTGTCTTCGGTATAAATAGGAGATTGGTTATATTAAATCACTGAAAAAATCCATCGAGGGAGTGGGGACAAAAAGGATGCGGTATTGTTTCTCTGTAAGATCTTACTAGAAAAATATTTTCAATATTATTGCCCCTTTGAAATAATCTTTTAGAAATTACCCGCTCGTCAAAATTTGTGAAATTATGAATTTCTATTACAGGTGGTTTTTTCCTAATTTTATGGTAATTAATAATTAATTATAGGTGTAAAAAATTATTTAAGGGTGGTAAAATCCTATTTTGATGAATTTTAAAAACAAATTAGAGATTGTAAAGAATTTTACATCTCCAAAGTTTGTTAACATAAATATTTAGTAGCGTGACTTCTAAATATGAGCCGTTGGGACGAGAAATTTTTAATTAAAACACAATTTTTTGAAGAGATGGGAGATGTTTGAATCAGGAGTTATTACATCTCTTTTTTCTGTTCGACCGTATTTTTAAATTTATTATTAGCTTTGATTTAATAATATTGTTATTGTCGTTATTGCTGACTTACGTGGCGGAGCGATAGCGTCTCTGACTTTCACCCGGAAGGTTGTGGATTCAATTTCAGTCAGGTTTGGCATTTTTTTTTTATACGCTATAAAATTAATATTTCATAAGGAAACTGTAGTCGAGGCGGTTATTCTCTATAATTGTTTACATAAGGAAATAAATTATTATTTATGATATAAATATATAAAGAAGTATTACAAGAAAAATTACGGAAGCTTGAATTAATTATTTGATTCACTTTAGTGGGAAATTTGCGTTTAGTATGAGACTAACGGTTAGGTCGGTAATGCTTGACCTTGAGCGCGCTTTAGTTAGAATCGAGTTAAACGAAAAAATATTATATATAAATAAAATGATAAAATTTTAAATTAATTTGCTTGTTAAGCCGTGCATCAGAAAAAACTGTGTTGTCAGCTTTTTGTCTTATGATTATTTAAATGAAAACGTATTCAGAGATAATCCTAGCACGATTAATCGACTTAAACGGAACATACAAAACTTCTGTAGGTTATGAAATTATTTGTTTATTTACGCAACCTCTCATCACCGTCCAATACTAAACTATATTTACTTTATTTGTTTATTCTGTGATTTATACTTTTTCTCTGTAAGCCTCAGGCATACACTGGAACGAAGATTTACGGGTTAAATTGTCGAATGATAATAATCGATGAGCGATGGAGAAAAAAATACCTAATCGAATTTGGAATTAACATCTAATGAAGATCGATCGCGTGATACGCTCGATATATATATATATATATATATATATATATATATATATATATAATTATCTTAAGAGTGGACAGCTGTTTGGTAGCAGAAGATATTAGCGAGCCTTCTCACAATTAATTAGTTTTTGTTAAGCGTTTTACAATTCTTCTCGTGTAGATTTTTTTACGATCGAGAATGGCAGGTGAATTCGTTGACGGATATCACGTGATCGTTTTATTGATCAGATTTCAACTATCAGGTGATTTTTTTTTTTTTTGATGTAAGGAAACCACAAGCCGTTTATTTCTTCGAGTATGAATACATACACCCGTGTTTTTTTAATTCCAAGGATATTAGGCGATGCTGTTATACGACGTACGATTTTATTTATTATTTAAGTCTCACCTTTAATTATGATCTTGCCGATGAGGTATCTTCTAAAGAAGTCGACTGTCCTTAGGTACGTACGATGAACCTTAATCGTGAACTTATTAAAAATCTAGACTTTAGTAGACATTGTATGTAATCTGGCTAACGAAAGAATCAAAATTTGAGTCGTTAATTTAATATTGTTATTTTGTATACCCGATTAACGGCTTACCATTTTTCAATCATTTTATTAACGGTTATGTAAACATAAAACTACATGCCGTTTTTATTTATAGAAAAAATTGAGGGGAATTTGTTTCGCATTTTTTTGAAGGGGAACTTAAGAAATCGGAAATTAATTTTGATCGGTTTAAAAATTTTATCGACTTAACAATTATTTTCGTGTAGTATTTATTTCGGCGAAAAACATTGTATACCAAACTTCCTAGAAAAATTGAGAAGCTAAGCGGTTTCTTTTGTTATATTTTTTCTGAGACAGGTTGTCGAATTGCACAGCATACTGGAGTTATTTATAAATTATCACTTGATCGGGCGATAAAAATATTCCTTCTCAAAGAGGGACAAGTAGGGACTTCCCCAACCCGCCGTACCACCCACCAAAAGGGCATTCCTCCATTGTAAGTCTACCCTTCGAAAGTCTACGATAAAAGGGAATGTTTCCAACAAGCCGCAACACGTGGTCTTCTCCACACATATGACCTACGTATTATTGTTTTGTAGATATTAAAGATATCTTGTGACGGGTTTTTGTAATTTTGTTTTCATTTTTGTTTTCCCCCGTGCACCGTTATTTACAGAATTAATAAATTAAAAAAAAAAAAAAAGAAGTGATTTAGAGGTATTACCTCCTCGAGTCTACGATCAGTGATGTCCAATATCCCTGGAAAATATATTTAAATATATTTATCCCTATTAATATATTATAACCTCAAACACGCGTTATGTACGTGTGTTTGAGGTTATACTTTGGCGTTTGCGCGGCTAAAAAGAAGTATCACTATTAGTTGTAGCCATCTCGAAGACTAAAATAGAAACAAAATTATATATTAAAAATTTTTTAATTAAGAAACGAAAAAATAAAAAAAATATTAAAATAAACGACCGTGCAAGCAGCAAACGTACGATATTATATTAAATTTTGAAATAAGTAAATCAAATAACAAAGATGCATATTTAATTAATTAAAACATTTTAGTAGACATTTTAGAAATCTTTGAATATATTTTTAACTTTTTTTATATTAATAATTAAGTTTTGCTAAAAAAAATAATATTTATTTATCTTGGAAATTAAATTGAAATATCCCTCATTAGATTCTTATTTTTTATTCTGGACATCTGATATTTTCTGAATATATAGTAATTATAAAATTTATTATTAAATTAATAATTATTATTTTACAAACGACAAATAATACTTGAAACACTCAAATCTTGAAACACTCGTTGATTATTTTACAGAATAATTATGATAAAGAGTAAATAATTAATGTTATATGAACAACAGTATTCACAATATAAAATATTAATCCCTTCGGCCTCTTATGAGAGAACTTAGCTAAAGTATATACAAAACGAACTTTGTTTAACGGCCTACTTCAATATATTTATGTTTTTCGTATGGCAATGTACGCGCGCATGTAAAAATTTCACTCATCTTTTTCCCCTAATCGCGTAAAAGAAGTATAACTTCAAAAAAAAAAAAACACATCGATAGCATGTCATGATAACAGTACGAGATTACAACAGCTCGCGGTGACAACTTATACAACAAAGACGTCGATGGAGGCGGTCAGTGAAGCCAGAAACCTTTTATTTATTTTCTTTAATTTTAAAATTTAATTTTTTTCATTATTTCAACACTTTGTCGCGGGCGTATCTGCGCCCGTGGATATAAGGTTGAAATCCTGATTTAGACTGTAGAGTACAGATTGCTCTATTTAATCAAAATTTAATTTTATTATTATGTGATATTATTCATTACATTGATTTGGATTATTCAGTTCAAACGTGTTCACAGTTCATTAATTCAATTCATTAAAGTTTTTGCGTCAACCGGCAAATTTCCACTGCTACATATATATATTTTTTTTAGAAATTTTTTGAGATGAAATATATTCAAAAACCTTCTCAGTTATTCAGGAAACATGAGTAAAACTTTGGTTGCTTTAGATCGGGTAGTCTTTGTGTTTATCCCGAACAAATAAAACCAGCTTCCTCTGTATTTAATGGTATAGGTATACCATTATGTAATGGTATAAGTATACCATTATATAGGTATATATATATATATATATATAAATATGGAATATTATATTGTCCCCCGACTTACGTCGTTGTATAAAATTTCACCCTTGTACGGCGTCGAGAAATCAGTTTAATTAAGGTTACAAGGTTTGAGAACACGATTGAACGGTTGTGAATTAAACAAAAATGTGTAAAAAAGGGTTCTTGCTATGGATCCCTGAGGAATCGGTCAGTAATTTTTCTTAAACGAATTATTACAATTTAGCCTCGTATGATTTTAACTACTTGTATATAGCACCTTTTATACCCATAAATAATACCTTTTTAATAGAAAGCCAGAGTTTACTGATTTTGTAATCGCTAAACTATATCTGTCGTAATAAAGCGCGAAATTCAGCGCGGATGATAAATCTAATGTTCTACGAAAACATATCTTTTCTTTTAAACAGTATCTTCTACGATGAGATTAAATTAACGTTGGATTTCAAAGTTCTGTTATATTTTGCGATCAAATTATCATAAGATATAAAATTTTGAATTTAAATTTATTCGACGATAATTGAAAAACATAATAGCGGTTACAGTTTCAACAATCCATAAAAAAGTGAAATAGGAAAAAAGGGTTGCATAATTAACATAGATTATTCTATTTTGTTAAAAGAAAAAAAAGAATTAGAAATTCAACGCTCATAATTAAGTAATTCTATTAAATCTTGTACCTAAATTTTTCTTTAAATTATCATTAATCGGTTGAAACAAAATGATTAGATTTTATATTTTCTAAGTGCTGGAAACATTTCGACTCGGGTAGTACGTAAAAAATATACGTTTTAGACGACCGTACGGGTCCGTTCGCTAATCGAGTCTAAAACTGGATTGTACGTATTGCGTATTGATTTTTCGGTTCAAAATGTTTTTTTTTTTTTTTTTTTAAGGATAAATGTATACAAAAGACAAACCTTAAAAATTCAGTAAACAGTTTAATACGTAAAATTCTACAAAACACGAGAATCTGTTCAATTTTTTAGCCGTAATCGATCGAGGAGGTGTTGCCAACCTGAAGAAAATAAAAAGTATTAGATAATTACTTAATTTTCTTCAACATATCGTACACGTATAATTCAGCCGTCGCTTATACATCGTTTAGCGTATTTCTTTTCCTAATATATTACAGGGCTTGAACGAGACGTTAAGCTTATCAAAATATTTTTTACGTTTACGTATAATATCATCTCTTCGGCTATCTCAAAAAGAAATCATTACAAATTTTCGAGGGTTTGTTCCCGTAAAAATGAATCGTGTAGACCGATATTTAGAAAATTAATGTTAATTTATTTGTGCATTTTTATATTTAAGAAATATGCAATCTTTGCTAAAAAGAATAGTGGTAATTATCGGGGTAACTTCTACACCTTTATAAAACCTGACAACAAAACGGTTCGTACAGTTTGATACCAATATTTCGGCTTACGAAAACAGGACCTTATTGTGCTATATTTAATAAGTAACTGAAACATTTAATAAATCTCCTCACTAATTTTCGTTTAAAATACAATTAAAAGAGTTTTATTACAGAAACAACAAACTCGTATGAATATGACAAAAATTCATATTTTTATAATGTATTTTATATATACTGTCATTTTTTAAAAATCCGTTCAACATATTGAACGGATTAACTGTATTAAGGTGTTAATCTTTATAACACCTTCTCAATTATGATTTATATTTAGTTATTTTTATAATTGATTTTACATTATTTCATGTGTAAATATTGTGTATTTATATTAAATACACTAAAAAATAGATCCGATGAAATTTTACATAATTTAATCGCCTCTATTTTTTACTATATAATTAATTGTACGTTTTGTGATGCTACTGTGATCAAGGATTTCTTTGATTTATCCAGGTAAATGCTGGGACAGTTAATTTTTTTTATTCTTGGAGTAACATATCTGCCTGTCCCTGTCGTGATCTATGTCTATACTACAGGGTGACTTTTTAGTCCTGTTACCAGATTGTTAATGTCTGGTAATTTTTTTCTAAGAAAGGGAAATTTTGTTTTGTGACACGGAAGTTGGTAGCGCTACTCAACCGGTATAGATACGTCAGTGTGAGTTAATCTTCTGGAAATTTCTGTCGCTTGAACTCATTCACGAGCAAGAAATTTCATCATAATTATGCGTTGCGCAGTGGAGGGGTGAACTTGTTGCTCCCGGCATCGTGAGCGTTACTGACGAATTAGTTGGGAGTGTGGAATGGCCGACTCTGCCCATTCCTCTAATGACCCCGCCCAAGCATACTAGAAGCGCGGGTCCAGTCCTACCAAATGTAGACGCTCAGGAACAAAAAATCCCGTTTATATTTGATTTACCCTCATAAGTTGTGAAGTTAACATCAGTTTGTTTAGTGTTGAACGTCGCCGCTAGTATAGCCACACTCGCGCGAATTAAATAAATGAAAAAAAAAATTATATTTAAATAAAACGATAAATTAAATCGTGTAAGCCGTACGTTAGAAGCAACCTACAACTGGAAACTCCTACGACTGTGTTGTCAGCTTTTTCAGTGTTTCTTTAATCCTTTTTGTTTATTCTAATTTAATTTTATTTTACTTTTCAATGAAATTTTTACTTCGGTTTAATCTGTCTTTTTGTAAATATACATACTGGTTTAAAACGTGTTATAACGGCGATCCCGAAATAAATTTTCAGTTAAACATATACTAATCAAATCTAGCAAGTGCTGCTATCTTTAAACGATTGATTTTTTTCTATGTGAAATCGTCATTCCGCGCACAAATGCGGAAGGCGACTGAAAAATTTTTAACGGGAAAGATTGGGTTGCGATTCATAACTTTTAAAGAACATTGAAAAACAAAAATTTTGATGTTAAAAAACTTTGGACTTCGGCAAGCCTAACCGAATTGGTAGATTATTTAATATTTTTCCCATGTAGTTTCAGAAATGGCTTATATTAAACCTCAAGTAGATGTAGAATACTGAAAAATAAATAGTTGTAGTTTTGAAGTAGTAGCATTCCCTAAATTCAACTTTTTTAATGTTGCACTGTTGATAGTAAATTAGTTGTATTTAAAAGGATTAACTTCGGAAACTAGCTGTGAAAAATGTTAAATTGCTTAAATTTTGAGGCCTAACATTCTTTTTACTGAAGATGTTTGTTTTTCGATACCCTTTAAAATTATTTATTACAGCCGTATCTTTTCTTTTTAATATCTTTGAGTTGTCCCGTCCTTCTTATTGGTACTTGGGAGTGTGGTGATCTCATCCCAAAAAATTACAGGATAAGGTGTTTCAGTTTTTTATGTTTATCTGTTGAAAAATTTTTAAAGTTTACCATATTTTGTTAACACAATGTGTATTATCTGTTTCTTTCACACACTCACTCACCCGCGCGCTCTCTCTCTCTTTCTATATATATTTATATATATATTATGAAGTAAACATTTAGACCAGCTAATGAAATAAGTTTTTTTTTTGTCATATTTTACCATTTCAAATAGTGACTTGACCTTTGGATTTTTTTTTGTATTTGTTATACTTTCCCGTTAATTATCATATTAAAAAGCAGAAAATATTGTCACGGGATCAAAACATGATGCGTGCATCCCTTCATATATTTTTACATTCTTTAAATCCAAATATTAAAGTGCCAGCGTTTTGTGTATGTAATGAGGTCATTTTTATCTTAAACCGATAACGATTTTTTTATTTATTTGAATTCTCATTTTTACAATTTTTTTTTGTTTAAATTATTTTCCAACATAATTTTCATGCTGTATCCAAGCATTTTCGGAACGGGATTGAGCTTATCGATCCGCTCTTCTAACGCCTTTTTCTTAAGAACTTAAAAACTAAAATTTTAAGAAGTTAAAGAACAAATCTTAAGAACGGAGAAACTTAAGAAATTCTGATACTGCTCGTTAGTAATTTTTTTGGATGTCATCAATAATTTATGTGAATTTTCCTCTTGATTTTTTTTTTTAATTTTATGAAAAGATGAAAGTCAAGCGGATTTGGGTATGAGCTGTACAGATTATAGTCAAATACTTTCCGCGGAAACTAATTTAACGGTTCCGCTGTCTCGTAGAGTAGAAATAACCGTTAGCAAGCTTACAGTAATTTTTTTAAGTGTGTTGCATCGTAAATTAAAACTTGTTAATTTAAATAAAACAAATAATCTCTTAAACCCGGTAAAAAGTTTGAAACATATATAATTCGCTATCTCTTTTTGATTATATCGATTCAGATATAGACTATTGAACGAAGAAAAAATTAGGTTAAATTTTGTTGAAGATTTTCTTTTATTTTAGAGTGCATCTGTATGTGTGTCAAGTGGTAGATTGTAATAGCTTTTCGATTAGGATTATGAAGGAAAACGATTAACGAAGTGGTTTTATCGAGCCTGTTTCGTCGAATCGAATATACTTTGTCATTTTAACCAGCCGAATCCATTGAAATTTAAATCTATTTTATTTAAAAATTTTTATTACAAAATTTATCATATAAAATAGATTTATTTCAAAACTTAAAATTTTATTGCGGTATCTCGCAAAAGTAATTTCATGAAAAATTTAGGCGAGATAAATCTTATGTCAATATTCTGTACTACCTGGTTTATATTAATAGTATACAGGAATAATATAATTTTCTTAATGTTGTAATATCAAATATTTACCGATGATAGTTTTTGTTAAATTTTACTTGTATTATATTTTTGAATCGGTCGGACTATAAAATCTTAATTTAATGAGATTTCCATTCTCACCTTCTATTTTACCGGACTATGAAATTTTGTTCAGCAAATATTCTTTGTGATGAAAAATAATTTTTAATTTATTCTTAAAAAAAAAAAAAACAATTTAAAGTCATATATTTTTTAAAAATGTTGTTTGTTTCTCGTTAGCAGCGCATAAGAAAAAATGATAAATAGAGGAACATGTAGTAATTTGTCTACCGATGACTGGATATGGAATTGGTCTTTTGAACTTTTAATTTACGGTACTATGTTAGAGTTTGTACAAGAGGTCAATTCGATTAGCTGCATTTTAAATAGCATTTCCAACGGTTTCTCTGTATAATATGAACATTTTTATGCTGCACTCATTATAGTATACTTTTATAACTGTTTTTGATTTTAATAAACCATCTTTTAAAAGTATAATTAGTTGTGGATGAGTGTGAACGCGTTATATCGATTAATAATACATTACTTGTTTGTAATGAAAAAACAAGTGTTTGTGTGTGTGGATGCACCTAAAAGAAATCGGCTTCTTCTAAGCATTTAATATAAGCTGCTGTTATAAATGTAGGTACTTTTTAGAACACTCGTTGAACTGATTGGGCAACCCGTATCTAGGAGCTTTTTTCGATTTCATGTTCTATGCGATTTGTTTTATTTCTTCCTATCAAAATCCAGTATTTTTATTTGTATTTCGAAATCGCAAGTTAATATAAACTTACAATTTTATATAAAAATCGCCTTTCTCATCCGTGGAATCCTTGGATGTATCGGTTGTTAAAATATTAGTCTGGTAATAGATTCCTCTCATTGTATATTAAAACCGGTAGTCGTCATAAGCTAAGTTAAAAGTGGGATTTACGTAATCGATCGTGACGACGTTAGTAGGGTAATGCGTTGCCTTATATAATATTTAAAATCTGATGATTCACGGATTTTAAAAGAGCTGTTTGTATAAATTTGTAATTTTAAGTTGATATTTTGGAATGTTCAAGATGATTTTTGTATTAAAAATTATTAGGTTCAACGCATTAGACGTGTTTGCTAAAAAGGGATATAAAATATAAACGAAAATGTTAAAACAAGGCTACAGCTTAAGAAACCAAGTAATTTACTTTTTTTCAGATAAATTTTTTTAAAAGAATTGAAAAAGATTTTTTAGTAATTTTTTTCTTATCGCATTTATGTTATGTTACATTTTATTGAATTAAATATTTCCAAATTTATTTTTAAATAAGCACAGATATTAATTCAACAGTATTTTGTGATTTTTTTTTTTGATTGTATACATTTTTGTTTAAGTTTTGTTATTAAATTTTTCACTTTCAATTTTCGATATTAATTTAATCAATTTTGTGTTTTCATGCGGTCGGCACAATACTTTGGATTATAAGAAGGGCTTTATTATATTTCTGTTGTCATTTTTTAATAAATTATATATAGAACCGTTAAAAAAGTTATCCACCGGTTTTATTAAAATGGCATTAATTAAAAAAATTGATGAATTTTCTGTATCTCCATTTAGTCTTCTGTATTGTTATTTATCTTGTATTAACGTCTTTATGTATTTACAATAATATTATTACGAATGTATATATTTTTAATTATTAATATGGACTTCGATCGTATTTATTTTTTATTTTATTTAATTAATTCTCTATTTTATATCGCTGTGGTTTTATCGCGTTTCCCTCGATCAATCCAAGCAAATGAAAGCGGTGTTTTCTTTTATGCATGGAGTATTATAAATCCATTTATGAAGTGATCTGTTTAACGCGTTGTTAACTTCCAGTAAGAATAAAAGATTTATTTATGATATTTTACCAGTTTGTGTACTTGGCAATTTCTGGCAGTCTTTCTTTTTTTTTTTTTAATTAAGATTTTTAGCAGAAATTTTTTAATCGACTTCCTGGAATCATTAAGCTTTAAAAAATTCAAATCGACTTAAAAAAATTTTATACAATACATCTCATATCATTAGAATCAAGTTTAGAGTGTAAGTTGTGATTTAATTAATTGACTGATAGAATAAATTGAGTTTTTCAGACATTATAAATTGTGTGTAATAATGAAAAACTCTGTTAAGATGCTCTAAAATAGTTATTAAAACAAGAGATAAATATTAAAAATTAAAATAACGCGACTGCCAAAAAAAAAAACATTATTCTTTAATGTATTATTAATTAAATCTTTTATAATGATTTAGATTTAAAAAAAAAATAAATAAATATATAAAGGGTAATTAAAGAGCATGCGGGTGACAATTTTGTATATAGTACTTGTATGTAGTATAATATTTTTTTTTAAATTTTTTAAATTTATTTCAAAATTACATATATAAATATGTTTATATATACGCATATTTATATTGCCTCTGACACTTTCGGTAACGTAAGGATTCCAATGCGGGGTCATATATCTAAATCAGTTCGGCGTTCAGCTGCTACAGAGTAACATTACACTACTACTGCTTCATACAATCTAAATACATTACACCCCTTTCTGAGTAGTCGTGTAAATAAGGTCCATTTCTGAGCGCATCACTGAATTTTTGTTCTAGTTTGGTTCCATCACGATTTTGTATTATACTAGCAAATACACCATTTAAATTTTGAAAATCAGAATATGGATTGTAAAGGTGTAACAACATTTCCAAATAACCGTGGTCTCTTAGATCGAAAGTGTACCTGATGCGTGCAAAAGTTAGGTCTTCAACAAATACGCCGTTTGAATTTTGGAAACTGGATGATTGCTTGCAGAGATATTATAAGAGCATCCTATTGCACCCCAGGGGCACTCCGTTTGTTACAGGTTGATGATTGGCATAGCCCATTTCCATCAGGGAATTTTTCACCTCAAAACACATTCCTACGGTTCCTCAACTCCACTATTCACCTGATTCGGGTCCTTTTTCTGAAATTGAAACATGTCTTAAAAGGACTTCATTTTGGAACTCTGGAGAACATTCAAAAGACTGTGATCGACCAGTTAAAAACCCTACCAGTTGAAGCCTTCCAGCGCTGCTACCAGGAGTGGGAACAACGACTCCGCCAGTCTATAGCTGCCCAAGAGAATTACTTTGAAGGGGATAACATTATTGTTTGAAAAAAATAAAAACTTTGGCAAGTAAAAAGTCAGTTTCATTACTTTTCTCACACATCTCGTACATTCATACACCTTAAATATATTACACCCCTTTTTGGGAAGTCGTGTAAAAAATATGGTAATGAAATAAATATTACAGTACGGTAATTATAATTACTCAAAAAAAATTACTAATTTGATTGTTCAATCGTTAAAAATGAACATATTTTCTTTCTTTTTCCTGTTTTGCCTCCGGGAATTACCGTTCAGATATTACTTCAGAGGATGATTGAGGATATGTATAAGTGTAAATGAAGTGTAGTCTTGTATACTCTCAGTTCGACCGTTCCTGAGATTTGTGGTTAATCGAAACCCAACCGCCAAAGATCACCGGTATCCACGATCTAGTATTCAAATCCGTTTAAAAGTAACTGCCTTTACTAGAATTTGAACGCTGGAATTCTCGACTTCCAAATCAGCTGATTTGTGAAAATGAACGCTAACAGATTTTTATGCATCTAAACTGAAAGAACATCTAGTAACATGTAATTTATCTAAGATTAATAGAATATTAAACTTTAATTCTAATTACTAAATTTAATTACTTTTTTCCATAAAAAAAACCCTTTTATAAAATTTTTACGTGCTGACATACAGTAATTTTTTCTTCTTAGTTTTTTAAAAGTTTTATTTGAATTATTCTTGTTTATAAGAAGATGTTTGTTACTTACGAAGGTTATATTTTAAAAGTACTGACAAAAACATTATTTTCTACTTATAAACTCTTTTGATTTTTCATTTCTTAATTTTGTAACAGTTCTTTGTAAGACAAGTAAACTTCCTTTGAATTCAGTGCCAGTGTTTGGAATTTCTGTTTTGTCATTTTTTCATAATTTTTTTTTAAGTATCATTATTGACAGTTTCGAATTTATTTATTTATTACCGGTAAATAATAAGTTTTTTTATTTTGTTCGATACATAATAATAAATTATATAGATCGGATTAGAAATGATAGACATATCGATCAAGGGAAAATGTAGTAAAATCTTGATAAAAACAGCATCTCAAAATATATATTCAATTATAAAATTATAAAAAAAAACTATTTAAACCGTATTAATTGTTTAAAATATTCACTTATGGAGTAATGTTAAAGGTACATTCTTGTAGAAACTAAATAGAAAAAACTTTTACTACAAAATAATTCATAATTCAGATGGTTTTAATGAAAATACTTATGCAAATATTTATTTACACGTTGAATGGAAATGGAGAAAATTCAGATTTTGAAAAAATTGTTTAATTGTATTATTTAAAAATTCATCTGTACTAAAAGAAAAGCTTTTAATTGTATTTCAATTAAATTGGTAGGAAAATTTTTAAAGGTTGATAATTTATTAAAAACGGCAACGGTAGCATAATTCTTTTTCTCATAAACTGAAGTATTGTGTGAGTTACATGAAAACAATTTTAAAGAGGTAAATATTGTTATTTTTTGAGAATAAATGTTAATTTTTTTTTAGCAAAAATGGCGCATTCAGAAATATAAATACGAGTACGAGTATAAGTTAAACATTCTTAATTTAATAAATATTAGTCTACATAATTGATATTTATGAACGTTGAACAACGATATGATCGCCCGCTTTTGTATTCTTACAAATTATGACTTTTTGAGAGAGCCCCAAGACATGATGCGTTCTTCACATGAGAATATGTAATCAAAATAACGTCAAGTTTAGGATTCTTTTAAACAGTAAGCAAAACAGTACAGCAGTTTTGTAACATTGAAAAACTTTGTTTTGTTTAATACCTAGTTTTAATCTGCCGCATTTTGAAATGTTTTGTTTTTAAAAATTTTGAAATTCTTATATTTGTGTTTTATTTCTATGGATTTTATTCATACAGTTTTGCACAGATTCTCTACAAGTTTTGTTTAAAACTTGTAGTGTTTATTACTCATTTAAAAAAATTGCCTCGAACGAAAAATGTGTTTTTCGACCCCGATTTTTTGTCTTTTACTGTAGATTTCTTAAGAAGTAATTAAAATATAGTTCTGAGACCTACTTTTTTTCAGTTTTTCAGGTCATATTTCATATAGTACTGCTAAATGAACCGCTAATTTCGGTCTCTAGAATTAGAGTCTGGCTTAGTTTTACCAAAGGCACAGAAATCAAGAAGCATCATTCATCAGCCGACACTTGCTTACATTTCCGAACTTCCGAACGGCGTTTCATAATGTTCTTAGGAGTTACAAAAATTTAGAAAGTATTTCACTTACCTAAATGAAAGTTGTAAGAGGTGATGTAGGGACTCAACAGTTTTTCTTAAAATCTATAAATGTTCAATACGTGTGCTCCTCTGGTGACACGGTACACATTAACACGAAAGTCTAGGTCTTTTCAAACTCGTTCTAACATGTCATTTTCGATAGAGTTGATCGCATTAATTATGCGATCCTTTAGCTCAGCGATATCGTGCGGCATTGGTGGGATAAACACCTTATCTTTCACGTAACCCCAGAGAAACGGGCAGGACAACCATCTTGCCGGAAAATGAAGTCGTTGAGTAGCTGAGGCATACGCCATAATTGTAACATATCCAGGTATATCAATCATGCCGGTTACTGTCGTTTCCACAAAAAAGAACACTGCCTCACGAGAGATCGCACAAAAAACGTTTACTTTCGGAGAATCCCGAATGTGTTCCGCATAAGCGAGTGGGTTTTCAGTTCCCCAAACTCATGCGTTATGACGGTTTACTTCGCCGCTAATATGGAAAGTAGCTTCATCGTTGAACATTATCTTGTTTAGAAAATCTTCATCTAGCAACGTCTTTTCCTGTAACTGTAAACAAAAATCGAGCATACGTATTTTATCTCCATCAGAAAGACGCTGGATTAATTGAAGACTGTCCAATTTGCGTAATAAACATTTACGGAGAACTCTCCACACTGTTGTTTTCGGAATTCCTAATTCTCTGCCTGCAGCCGCAATCGATTTTGACGGACTGCGAATGAAACTTGCACGCACACGTTCGACATTGACTTCTGAGGTTGATAAACGACCGGTTGATTTTCGCTTGCACAAACAACCGGTTTCACTGAATTGTTTATACCGTGCACGAATTGAATTGTCACTTGGTGATTCCTTATGAAATTTCAACCGAAACGCACGTTGCACAGAAATTATTGACTTTGACAAGTGAAATTCTAACACACAAAACGACTTCTCGCTTCCCGTGGCAGCCATTTTCTCTACTGTCGACGTCTAGAGAGCAAGTGGTTTACTAACTGCCTAGTATATGTGGAAAAAACTATTTGAAGTACTCTTTCGTACAGTACTTATTTTATTCTTATGAGTAAAATAGTTTTTTGTTAATGAATTTTCGAAACTCCGAAGAACATTATGAAACGCCCTGTATTTATGTGAATCTTCTTCATTTTGACCAGTAGAACACGCCCTAAAAGTTTGTTACATTCTTTGTGAACCGCTCTGTGTATACCGAATGAGTTGTTAGTCAGTTTCCCTGATTAGTAATAAAACTACTTAACAAAAATATTTTTGTAATTACGTGATTAATATTTTTCAAAAAAAGTGTCCAAGTATCATTCGTTGGGCCATTATGCATTTGTGTCGGCATTTAACGGCTGAATTAAGTCATATTTTTCTGTAAAGTTTTGTCCTGATTTATTAAAATTAACTTAGTTTTCAATCGACAGCTCGATTCGTTTCAGATCGTTTGGATTTGTAGAAAATATTATGTCTTTGAAAATTCCCATAACGGAAAAATAGCGTCATCAAATCGCATGAACATTTGAATGTTCTTCGGCAGCCTATCTGTTGAGGAAAATTTGATCCGAGGCAATCTCTAACTTGAAGAACATACAGGGAAGTTGCTCCGTCTTATTACCAAATATAAGGATGGCTAATATCAAAACACATAATTTTTTTTCACAGTTTGTGAATAGCAACACGTCATAACCTCATCTGTCAAAGAAATAAGGTCTCTTTTTTATGTGATCCCGTAACAAAAAGGAACTCGAAATGCGCTAAGCTACTTCGTAATTATAGAAGGATTTTCATCGGACCGATAAACACAATTATGACTGTTTGCAAAGCCGTTTGATTTGAAACATGTCACTCAGGTAGAAAAGTGAAGTCCGCTTCCCGATGAGTAATAAATTCCTCACAAAATTTCACCTTTCACTTAAAACCGTATTTCTGAAGTAATCTTGGCCGATAACACGTAAAGTTTCATTTCCTTTAGAATCTTTGGTAAAGTTCTTCTAAATATTTCTAATATAACAAAAGCCTTACCGGTTGACGTTTGAGGACTCTACTAATATTTCTGCAATAAGTTGTTTTTTTCTAAAGTGCAATTGCAGAAGTTCTTGTCCTATCTGCTCATTGAACATTTTTAACTTTTATATTTTTAAGTTTTACTTTAACGTAATGCGTGTTTTGAAAGGTTGGTAATTAAGAATCGGGAAATCTCATGTAGAATTCTTTTGGATGGCAGTAGTATCCTTATAAAATTTTCACCCGCATTGAATTATTTTTGTTTCGTGTTCTTAAAGTGCTACAAAACCGACTGAACAATATTTGAATAGTATTTATATCAACTAATTTCTGTAGTCTCAAAACCAAAGTTTTCCCACCTGTAAAAGACTTATTTTTAGGCAGGGAAAGGATGATATTTAGCTCAACTTCCCTGTGTTAAAACGTCATAACCTAATGATTGCAGGTGACCTGATGCGAGTCGTAAATCACTTCCGAGACAAGATAGGCTTTCTCAAAAATAACAAACATCCCTTTCCTGGTTTTCTAGGAAATAGAACAAATAAATCTTTTATTCTGATCGATAATAGTAATACGTTATGTAGATCCTATGGTAAACGAGAAGTGAATTGTTCTTCCCGTTTCAGTGCGCAAAGTATACTATTGCGTATCGATGATTCAGACCGCTGAAAATGCGGGTAATATTTAGCCTTACGCGTGACACCGCTGCAGGGGTTATATAATAATCTGTATATAGGGGATTGACTATTCGGTGAACGACATTATAACTCTGATCGGTAACTTTTGTTCCTCAGATATTTTACGACTATCATACCGTAGTGTAAAGTAACAAATTAACGTACCTCTTTTTATAGCGAAACAATACACTGATAAAACTCAGTAGGAGGGAATTTATCGGTATGCTTACTAAAACAGTTTGCCACATGTCATTTTGTGTAGGCTTGATGACTCAAAAATGTGATTCAACAATTTCAATTATAAGAAAATTTCTTATTTCGACACAGATTCAGATAAAACTGTTTACTGTATGGAGAGAGATATTTACTTTTTTTCTAATTCTTTGCAAATTGCCGATCGTGTTTGTTGTGTTTCTACGGATAGATTATTTTTTTAAATAAAGTTTAGTGATTTAATAGTTAATCCTTTTTTTTACAATCTCATTTTTATTGTTATATTGATGTATTTTTCTTAATTAAACAATGGATCGATTATTATTGTTTTCAGGTGGTTTAGATAGTGACTGTGGACTGTGGACATACGTGTAGTGTAACTGATAAATTATTGACATTTGACATTGAATATATTGCTTGACAAATAGTGTGTTGCTTGTCAATAATTAAATCAAGAATGACATTATTCCGAACTGTGTCTACATTCTCCATCATTCCTAGGCTTATGAACACTACTGCTTGTTCTACCGCTACCATTCATCACCGTAAATTACAACCTTTACTGGTACTATTTAATTTCTTTTATTATTCTTTGTTGATTTATTAAAAGTATACTTTTTGTAGATAATTATTGATAGTTCAGTAAGATGAAATTTTATTTTTATATTTCGTTTTAAAATGAAAGTCCGCACTGATTCGGTCGGACCGCTTCTCGAATTTTAAAGCGGTTGCTAGAAATAGATTTTTATCATCTTATTAAATGATAGTAGAAAGGAAAAAAATTTTTTTCCTTTAGATCTACTAAAAGTTTTTAATGATTACTATTTTCTAATTGTACAGATTCTTTAACGCGTTTTTGCAGTTTATCCTGCAGCATACTTTGTAACGGCACTTTATTTTATGTAAATATGTATCTCTGCCGAACAGATATCATTTTTTTTTTTAAATATTTGAGGTTTGTTCAAAAAGTGTCCGACCGTATATTTTTGCTCAAAAAAAAAAATATCTGTTGTTAATAGTAAGGTACATGCTTAAGCTTTCAAACTTATGGTGCGGGATGGCTGTAAAATTCTTGCATCTAATATAAGTTATTAAATGAACATGCGATTAAGTTAATTTGCTGAATACCTTATCTCGAGATTTCAGGCGGCCTTTGAATTTTTTTATACTTGGATTAACTGAATATGTTATTTAAAGGATCACGATTTCAAGAACCGAGGATTTTATTAAAAGATTGATGATACAGCTGAGTATAATTCTAAAAACAGGATTCAATGATTTGTTTTTAATAATGAAAAAACAGTGGGGGGAGAAAAAACACTATTTCACAGAAATACTACTCGATTAGGATCTGCTGCCTAATTTGCAAAAGATGGCATTGTCACAACGGGAGTTAAATACTCTGTAATTTTTATTAACAAATCTCTATTAATGCGTAACTAGGAAATTTTAATAGAAATTATTGTCGTTACAGATGAAATGAATTTTGAATCGTCAGCAAAATGTTTGAAGAGAATCCTAATTTAATTTACGAAAGACTGTTACACAGCGAGAAAGCGGTAGTTTCGATGTAGTATTTGATTTTACACCATCGTAGGCCCGTATTTATTTGAAGATCACAACATCGTCATTGTAGTTATAGCTGTGTTACATTATTGAAATGCTTCTTACTTTTTTAGAACCACAGTTCTGTCGTAAAATTGGGTATTGTACGGTACAGTTTCAACAGAATGGAATCGGTGTTGCTATAGTGTCGTGTTAAAGAAAATATTAAAACGTGTTATCACAGTTCGATGTGGAAGTATTCTACGGGCTGTTCACGTTAGATTACTTTCTGTGGGGGCTATCTGAAGAGTAAATATTTTGCCCGTAAAAGCTTAGAAATATGAATGAATCAAAACAGAAGATAAGAAACTAGTTGTTTTAACTTTACGAGTCTTAAAAATGTGGCAGTGTATGAAGAATAATAATGGACATTTTCAGGAATTCATTTTTTTTTTTTAAATAAACTTTCAAGTATTTTCTTTCACTTAGTAGTAGAAGTTTTACTTTACTTAAAAAAAAAATGTTAGTTATGTACGGAACACACCACGTTTAACATGAAGACTAAAAAAAATTAATTAGAAATTTGATCGATTGAAGTTAGAAAGAGGTTTTAAGGGACAATAGAAAAATTTGCGGTTGAATTTTGTATATAGGAGATAATGCATCATTTAATTTCAGATATAATTAATTTAACAATATAAATAAACGTTGAAATTGTAAAGAGAAATAAAAGACGATATAAAAAGATAATAGAGGATGTAGAATGTAAATTAATGGTGTATGTTACTTTGAGATTTGCATGAAATCTCTCGACCGATTGAAGAGAGAGAACAACATTACATGGGAATTAATTATTTATCTTTTACTTTTAAAGAGCACACAGTTAAAGTATGCACTAAAATTACAATTTTAATACGATAATAAGGGACGGTTCCGACGACTTTCATAATCTACAGGATTTGAAGAAAATTAATTTAAATACATTTAATTCCTGCGGACCGATGCGACATTCATATTTTGTAAAAGCATCTTTAAAAAAAAAATATCATGAAACTAATAAAGTTGGGCCACTACGACAAGTAATTTATACCGCGGCATTCTTTTTTCACGAAAATAATTTTGTTTTACAATAAAAAAATTTATTTCTAGCTACTGCTTTACGATTTGGTTGGTGAACTCATTTTGAATAACAGACTAAAACTTATTACTGAATCGTTAAGATTGCAAATTGTCTTAGAAAAAATACAGCTTTTAAGTAACATTTATTTCTATCATCGTTTCACGATGATCATTTAAATGTACGTTTCTGTTTGATGCTTTGTATTATGCCTTGCATTTTGCTTGTTCACTAATTTGTTTTTTTTTTCTAAACTAACATCGCTTTAATTTTAATATATATCTTAAATTAGTTGAATCTGCGTTCAGGTTCTTAGCCGATTAGTGATTCAATCTAAACGAAAAAAAAATTATAACGCTTTAAATTTCCAACAGTAAAAAACAAAAACGAGAGACTTTGATATTTAATTGTAATTTCACTTATTAATTAGATGAAATTTGTTAATTCCTGGGAAGATATCTTAAGGTAAAAATAAATTCTAACCTCAGGTTTTTGTAACGGATTACAACATTTATTGCCGATTCATGTTAAAAGTGAGTTACAGTGATCTTACTGCAGAGTGAAGCTTGAAAAAAAACATCGTAACTTTGTAAAGTGATTCAAGGCATAAAAATAAGTAAATGTGTTCTTATAAACCCCGCCAGAAGACGCCTTGTTCTTTTGTTTGTCTGTTTTTTCATTTTTCTTAATAGAACTTCGTATTTAGACCATATTAAAATATTCTATTAAAATTTATTACTCGTATTTAATGTAACATTCTTTACAAAAAAGTAATTTCTTCTTTTGTCAACGTTTCAAAACTTGTTTTAACGTATCTTCGAATTCAAAATACGGAAGAAATTATTATATTTAATTTTAGACATATGCGCTACGTAAAACTTAGATTAGATGCGTAGATGATATTTTTGTAATATTTAATAAAGAAATAAATTAGGAACGCATAACAATTTTTAAACAAATAAAAAACGATTCCATAAAAATTTAACTTCCACTAAAGAAGTTGAAAATAATATTACAAATTTTCTTGACGTAGATATTAAAAAGGAAGGTTAATATTAGGCGTATACAGAAAATCAATTTTATTTTAACATATAGCAGTTGAAAAAGAAAACAATAAACACATCATTAGTAATAAAAACAAATAATTAATATACGAATATAGAATTGGAAAAAACAAATGTTCTCTTATATAGTTAATGAAAATAGAAATTTTTCTACCCATCACATATAATAATAATATATTTCATTTCTTTAAAAAACATCTCGCCAACTTTTATAAAATAGCTCCTAAAACTAATAACAAGAACTTAAGAGATTAATTAATAATGAATCGGACAAGAAAGACAGTTACGATAAATCAGGTGGTAATAAGGATTGTAATAAATTCTGTGTGGGTATGTCAAATAGAACCTTTAAAAAAAGATTTAAGAAACACCTAAAAGCATTTGAGTATAATAAACAAAAATCAAACTATGCAGATCGCATAAAGTACAACAAACATGGATTTTTAAATTTACAGAAGATAAAAGTATTAGAAAAAGTAATAATAATTTAAAAATACAGTCTCTAAAAAAAACGTATTATAAAAAACAACGATACTAGTGTTATAAATGAGCGAGTAAAATTTGAATATGATGAATGGATTCAACAATTAGTCGGATTCGTATAATTATAAATTCATCCCATAGATAGTGTGTATTCAAATTACCGTTTAACATACTGACTAAGGATCCTTTTTTTCTGAATACAAACCGATGAAGCGCTGTGCGCTGCACTAATGTGAATTTTACAACGAATAAGCAGAAAGTAATATTTTCATTTTATTTATTATTGGTAATAATTATTATATACTGTTGGGATGCTAAATAATAAATTTATAATATATATGATTCACGGTGATCCACCCAAGTTTTTTTTTTTCTTTTTTGTCTTCAGTCATTTGACTGGTTTGATGCAGCTCTCCAAGATTCCCTATCTAGTGCTAGTCGTTTCATTTCAGTATACCCTCTACATCCTACATCCCTAACAATTTGTTTTACATATTCCAAACGTGGCCTGCCTACACAATTTTTCCCTTCTACCTGTCCTTCCAATATTAAAGCGACTTTTCCAGAATGCCTTAGTATGTGGCCTATAAGTCGGTCTCTTCTTTTAACTATATTTTTCCAAATGCTTCTTTCTTCATCTATTTGCCGCAATACCTCTTCATTTGTCTCTTTATCCACCCATCTGATTTTTAACATTCTCCTATAGCATAATATTTCAAAAGCTTCCAATCTTTTCTTCTCAGGTACTCCGATCGTCCAAGTTTCACTTCCATATAAAGCTACGCTCCAAACATATACTTTCAAAAGTTTTATTCTGACGTTTAAATTAATTTTTGATATAAACAAATCATATTTGTGAGTGAAGACTCGTTCGCCTGTGCTATTCGGCAATTTATATCGCTCCTACTTCGCCCATCTTTAGTAATTCTACTTCCCAAATAACAAAATTCTTCTACCTCCAAAATCTTTTCTCTTCCTATTTTCACATTCAGTGGTCCATCTTCGTTATTTCTATTACATTTCATTACTTTCGTTTTGTTCTTGTATATTCTCATGCGATAGTTGTTGCGTAGGACTTCATCCATTCCGTTCATTGTTCCTTCTAAATCCTTTTTACTCTCAGCTAGAATTACTATATCATCAGCAAATCGTAGCATCTTTATCTTTTCACCTTGTACTGTTACTCCGAATCTAAATTGTTTTTAAAATCATTAACTGCTAGTTCCATGTAAAGATTAAAAAGTAACGGAGATAGGGAACATCCTTGTCGGACTCCCTTTCTTATTACGGCTTCTTTCTTATGTTCTTCAATTGTTACTGTTGCTGTTTGGTTCCTGTACATGTTAGCAATTGTTCCTCTATCTCTGTATTTGAACCCTAATTTTTTTTAAATGCTGAACATTTTATTCCAGTCTACGTTATCGAATGCCTTTTCTAGGTCTATAAACGCCAAGTATGTTGGCTTGTTTTTCTTTAATCTTCCTTCTACTATTAATCTGATGCCTAAAATTGCTTCCCTTGTCCCTATACTTTTCCTGAAACCAAATTGGTCTTCTCCTAACACTTCCTCCACTCTCCTCTCAATTCTTCTGTATAGAATTCTAGTTAAGAGTTTTGATGCATGACCACCCAAGTACAGAAAATAAAATAAAATGATGGTTACACAGTATTTTACAAAAAAATATCTGAAACTGAAGATGCAGGTTCCATCGAAAATACTTTTGTAGGAAAAAAATAAGGGGAATGTCATTTTATTTTATTTTATGTACTTTGGTGGATCACGTTGAATCATGCGTATTTGAATTATTAGTACAGAGGTTATATGGGTCTTGTAAGGATAGATTTTAGGAAATAACACACACACACACACACACACACCGTGTGTGTGTGTGTGTGTGTGTGTATTATAATATTTGGAAAATTCTGTGACAAATCACAGAATTATAGAAACTCTTACCTTTAATTTTTTTTAGTTCATCAAAACGCTTTCGGGCCTAAGCCCATCCTCAGTGATATCTTTTATAAATTCTTTAACTGTTTACAATTTACACAATACCTCTATTAGCTTTTCACATTTTGCAAAAATTGTTCGTTTAAACTAAAATAAATTTAACAAATTTTAAAAATCTTTAAAATAAATTTAGAACCAATATTTGTTCAGTCAAGAATGAAAAAGTATATACCATAACTATTAATTTATCATATCTTTTCTTTGTATACATACCAACTTAAATAATTTTAATTAGAATGTCCCCATCAAATTCTGTTTGTAGATTTGTAAGGATGAATTCACGTTTATTATCTATATACATATATATATACAATTTTTCTAAAATTTCAAATATTTTATTACTATTTTCATCTATGCTATTTACTTTTTCGGACTATTTCTAAATTATCTTCCAAACGTGTTATATTATGATTATTATTTATCAAATGGTCAGCAACATTTGAGAAATCCATCTTTCTGTTTTTAAATGCTAAGTTAAATTAGAAATTAAGTTAGATCTGTTTTCATTTCTTTAAATCAGTTGGTCTATGTTTATGTAGAAATTAAAGTTAAATTAAAAAAAAAAGAAAAGAAATTACGTTAAGAAATTAGAAATTAAGTTTTGCCAATCTTTGGTTATTCATTATGAATAAATGTCTATAAAGTTGTGTAATCTTCTTTTCCAATTAAGTCTCCTATTTTTTCTGTATTTTTGTAAATTTCTTTTTCACTTTCTTTCATAAATTCGTTTTTAAATGATGTATTCGTTTTATCATTATATATCTTTTCGCAATTGTTGCATTTAATTTTATAAATACCGGAAGAATAATATTTAATTTTACTTTTTCATTTCATTATATGATTATCAGGTTTATATTTTTTATCGTTATACGCATCAACTAAGTTTTCTGTAATTTTATTTGTATAAGAGTATTTTAGATAAACATCTTCACCATTTTTGTCATTTATGGGTAATAATGTAGTAATATTTGTATTTTTTTATATATATATGAATTATATATATTATCAATCAATGATATACGATAACCATTTTTTTATAGCTATATTATTTATACTATTTACTTCGTTGTATTATTTCCGTTTATCGTTTATGCTTTTATTGCTCTGTTTATGATGTTCGTAAAATATTAACCTTTCGGGACCAAGGATGATTAGAATTCCTATTTATAATAATTTCATTTGAGGTAGGTTTTTTTATGTATTCCAGTTATTATGCTTTTCTTTATTTTAATATTTACATCTAAATAATTTATTTTTCTGTTACATCCCATTTCATATTTAAATTTTAAAGTTTTGTGACACGAATTTAATTTATTTAAAATTATTTCATTTCCGTTATTTATAACTGGTTCATATACTACCAAAATATCATCCACGTATCTGATCCACAATACAATTTTATATACGTGATTTATAAATCTGTACGTACTGTGCGTAGTATACACTAGTACGCACTGTGCAGAGCACAATACGTAATTATTTCAAGTTGTACGGGAGTGATGAAAAAATAGTCAAAAAGATTACTCAAAAACTGGACGAAGTTGAAGATGAACCCGAAGTCATCAACATATGTACATATGCGACAAGGCAAAATGCAAAAAAATTAATTAATGGACAGCAATATTTTATGGAAGAAAGTGGTGAAGGAAACCGGCTAGTAGAACTGCGAGTTTGAGCGCCAAATTTGTAGAATGCCAAGGAATTAAAGGGAGAGACAACAGAGCAAAGTAGAAGAGTTAACGTACGGACATTAATGTTCTTTTTTTTGTATTTTACTGCCCATTAAAGGCATTCATTATTTTGATTTGTAAATCAGAGGAAGATGTCGTAGAACAGCAGGAGTATCAAAAGAAGAGGCAAGTACCTTGATTAGAAACCAATGGAAGGTGGTAGCATGGTCTGGATTTGAGGTGGCAGCTTGGACCAGGAGAATAATACTAGACTTGGATAAATGGCTGGACAGAAGTTTTGGCGATTTGGATCCACACAACGCAGCTCATGACTGGTCATGGGGCATTTGAACAGTACCTGCATAGGTTCGGAAGAGGGAAACACTCAATTGATTTTATTGCAATGAAATTGACAACGTGGAACACACGATGTTTAGGTGTCAGCAATGGGCTGATCAGTGAGCTACGGCAGGTCTAAGCAGGATCTGTCCAGAACAACTTTGTAAGTTGATCCTCTATTTGGAGGATACTTGGCGGGATTTTGAATGCTTTTTGTTAGGGCCAAAGACAAAGATGCCAGGACGAGGGGCTTCTAACGTGATAGTGTAGGGCTGGGGTGGACAGCCCCGTTCTTGAGGACCTGCATGCTGACTGAGGTGTGTAGGTTCCTGTGATGGGGCGGGGACTCCATGGGAGTATTAGGCACAGGGCCAAAAAAAGAGACAGAGTCCTGGCCGGTGGTGAGGGGCTGGATATGTCATAGATGGCTTTTGTTCCTTGCACTGCCGGTTAGAGGTAAGCACGGTTATTAAATACTGAGACCTGGTCGCAGGCAGGGGGGACATTTAAAGTTGTCTCTACTTTAAATGTCCCCCCCTGCCTGTAAAGTAAAGTAGTCTCTACTTTAAATGTCATCCTACTTTATTTATTGTTCTATACTTAGGTTGATCAAGTTCTTTAATAAGTTCTTTATATATGCATATATATGCATATATATATATATATATATATATATATATATATATATATATATATATATACATATACATACACACACACATACATTCCTGGATAATTATATAATAGCATAATGCATATTAATAAAATCTATTTTATTACACATACATTCCTGGATAATTATATAATAGCATAATGCATATTAATAAAATCTATTTTATTATGTATACATAAAAATAGAAGCATTCTGATGTTAATTCACAGAGCAAACTCTTGAATAAACATGCGTCTTATAAATGTCATCAATTAATAAATGGTTTCAAAATTTCCGTCTTTGTTTTAATCAAGATTAATTGAATGTCTACTGGCAGTAATTTATAATTACAATTACTGATTTAAATTATTCATTTAAAAAAAAGTAAGCATTCTTAAGAATTAATTTCAAGGTTAATTTTCTATCATCTTATAGAAATCTTTATCAGCTATTTTTAATTAATTTATAATCAATTGTTCTAATTTTTTTATTTTAATTTTTCATTCTATTGTAATCTTTTAACCTTTAAGTATCATTTATATCTTATTCATTCACATGTCCGTTTTTATTTAATAGAATCGGCAGACCAAATTATCATAATGCTTGTTCGAACGAGAAGGAATATTGAATAAGGGAAAGGAAGGGAAGATGAAAAGGACACAGACAGTCTTGATTATTTTTTTATGCGATTTAGAAATTACATATATACCATATTATAATAGAAAAATAACTTTTCAGTAATTAAATTAAATTATTGTTTCTGTTTGAAAACTGCCAGGTTTCTAATTCCACTCACAGTATTCCACAACAGTGCTATAAGGGTTACACAAATAAAAATAAATGATATGATTATTTTAAAAGTGCTCAAAATTCAGTGGAACTTTATATGTTGGTTGAGTTATTGTTTCAGATTCTGTGAATCAAACTTTGTGATTGTTCAATGAATTTACATTATTTTTATTTATTTTTGCATGGCAGAATGACAGATCTAAAAAGCAATGAGACTTAATTGCATTGTTGCTTGTTGCTTTCTGATATGTTGCTTGGTGAATTATTTAATATGCTCGTAACAAATAATATTAAAAAAATATATATATAAATTGGGTGAAATTGGTGTTTAATTTGAAATGGTAAAGTTTATTTAATAAACTGCAACTAACTGATTTAACATGGCTTTAAAAGTGCATGTTACACTAGATCATAAACATTACTAACAGTGTGCATGCACATATGTACACACTTTTACATGTTGAGCTTTTTTTAAACATTTTTTTTTAAAAATATTACTGCTTTAACTTTATGGTATCATTTTTGTTTAGCATATTTCGGTTTGGCTTAGAGAATGTTGAATTAGCCGGAAACTTTGCTGAGCTTGTTTATCTGGCAAATTTTAATCATAGTTTATTAGTGAAATTTATGATTTATAATCCAAAAGTACAAGTGATTTTCTAATACGATCAGTAAAAGGGATTCAAGAAATCTGCTGCAGAACTGCATACACAAGTTCAACATTTTTTTTTACTTTTGCTTGTTATATCTCTCTTAAGTTATTTTACAGTGTACATAGGTATTCAAATCATCCACGGTCACTCAAAATTAATACATATACAAACATAGTTAATAGCGCAATTAATTACACACAATATAATGAAAATAAAAATAAATTAACAAAGAAATAGATATTGTAAAACAAATTGTTATGTATAATGGTTGTAGTAAATTTTTAATTGATAATACATATAAAAAACAAATATTAAAAATTAACAATAATGCATGTCTAATACTAATAAATGAAACACAAAAATTGACAATGTATATTTAAAATATGTATATAATGATAGAATGGTTGAAAATATCACAAAGGTTTATGATAAAAATAAGTTTAAACCTGCATACCAGACAAACAGTCACACAATAAAACATTTAAAAAACATTAGATATACTTATTCACATATAAAAGGTAACGACTGTGGCCATATTTATTTAGGAAAGACCAGTAGATCTTTCAAAACCAGATTTTCTCAACATTTCAGATAATATAAAAATGGAAAATTGGTTTTTCTAATGTTTCTGACCATCTTATTGATAATAAACATTCAATATCTGATATTTACACTAATTTGGAAATATTAGAAATTAAAAAATGTAATATGAATAATAATAATGGGGTTTAGACATTTTAGAGAGATTTTAGGTATATAAATATAAAAATGGATTCAGCTTGATCAACCAGTAAACAGAGTATGAGGATGACAATTATAAAGGCTGCAATAGATACCAGCATTTTATCAATTAATTTTTAGTTTAATCTATTTAAAATCCTACACAGTAGTATGATATTGTCTAGCCAAACCACATATACACATATTCATTCTTTTTTAACATAATAATCATTTTAACTTTTTAATTAATATTTTTATATATGGAATTTTTAACTTTAATTTTAACTACTAATTTTGAATTTAAATCTTAAACTTTAAATTTAAAAATCTTATAATTTTAATTCCATTTCATTTGATTTTAAAGTTTATATTCGAAGTTGTAGCAAATTTTGTTTTATTGTATTTATCAAGATTTTATTTTGTTAATGTTGTGTATTTATAATATGTAATTTTATGTGAACAATAAAAGATTGGATCAACAAAGATGCAAGAAAATCATGAAAGTACTCTTGTGTATGTATAATGATAAAAGGTAAGTGTCATCCTACCTAATTTAATTTTATTCTGTACTTGGTGGATCAAGTTGTTTGGTGTATGAGTACTAGCTTTTACCCGTGGCTTCGCTCACGGGTAACTATCTTGCCTATGTTGTTAGGTCTAATATTACCATCTGCGCTAATCGCATCTTGTAGATGAATGTAATTTTCAGCTCGTAATTTCGTCTGGTTTATAGAAATGTAATGAAAGTGTTCACTCTCTACTTTAATATACATATCTACCAAGAATTGATGAAAGAGTTGTCTTGACCGCGAAAGGATATTGAATTCGTGCTCTCGAAGCATCATGTGATACGCATAAAAGTTCATACAGGAAACGTTTTTATTGGGAACTGGCTGTCTTGTTGTTGGATTAATGACTGGAATATTGAAATGATATCCTGGCTCACCTTTACTGAAAATTAACGGGTACTGTAAAGCATCATAAAATTTACAAGTATCGGCTACACGTTTCAGCGTATTATCATGTGCCCGTAACACTATGTCTCGTGGAGAGCATGGGTCACCAGTAACCAAAACAGCAACTTCACAACCAAAACAGCAACAGCTTGGCGTTCAGCTTGCTCATCTAATCTTTCTTGTTTCTGAGAAGTTGTTTCACCAGCCCTCAAAGCACATTGTCGCCTCGCTTGTTGTTGTCGTCGTCGTCTTAGTTCTGCGTGAGTGGAAGATTTTTGAGTTCGAGCAACTTTTGCCACCCGGGCCCGTGATGAATCCCTGGACAGGTTAGATTTGCACTTCCGAGGCATTTTAGAAAAAAAACAGAGTAAAAACTGAAAATAGCGTTAGAAGTAAAACAATAAACAGGCACCTAACCTCAAAAACTGGAAAAGTTTTAGTATTGCTTAGAAGTGACAGAAGAGTAACAATAAATTTAGGAGGATTCGAAACAGCAGAAGCACTATACTCAATTGAATAGTGATTTGACCATCGGTATTACAGTGTTGGATTGGCACTTTATTTCATTTACTTACTGGAACGCCAGATGGCGTTGAATTTGGTCAAATTTTTTGTCGGACGATTATACCTACCAATATAAATTTTTTTACCCTCCTGAAAAAATATTGTTTTTTTTTTACTAAAAAGTGTCCTATGTCCTTCGCAATACCTTTGAGAATATGTGTACAAAGTTTCATGATGATCAGTTGAGTAGTTTCTGCGTGAAAGCGTAACAAATAAACAAACTCACATTCACATTTATAATATTAGTAAGGATGTTATTATAAATTCATATCAGTGTTTAACCAGTAGTGCTAAAATTTTAATTTTATGTAATGCAGTGAAATAGGGCACACATAAAAAATTAATTCTTATCTAGTTGAATTTATGTGGTGACAAAAAATATGTTAATGCTGATGTTTTTGATAAAATGTAATTCTAAGTATTGTAGAATAATTGTTGCCTCAGTGAACAATTATAGTAGTTCATCGTGTAATATTATAAAAGTTAGATATTGAAAATTTGGATTTAAATATAAGGGAAGAAAAATATAATTAGTATATATATATATACTAATTATATAATAATTAGTATAAGAATATATATATATATAATTATATAATTAGTATATATAATTAGTATAATATATAATATATATAATTAGTATAAGAATCTGTAGCAATTATAAGAGTAGAAGATGAAGAAAGGGAAACAAAAGTGAAACCTGCCCCTGTTGCTTTTCAACCTGAGCGAAGAAGAGAACGATACTGCAACTGTAGGAAACATTTAAGAGTGTAGTAACTGTACAAGTAATTCAATACAAAACAAATTAAATTTGTAATTCAATAGGATAGCATATCAAGCTATCTTGCTTAATATGGGACTTTGTACATATCAAACAGCGGAAGAAAAGAGATCAGTGTTCCAGTTACTTGTTTAATAATGATCATTGAATTATGTGTGCTACAAGTAAAAAGATGCTGGTTGCAAAGTATGTGTAGTAATAAAATCCCTATAAGCCAGAAACTTTTGAAGACATAATAAACAAAACAAAAAAGAAACTTTAAAAAGCGACTTAAATGCCACTGTCACATCTACATCAAATACCAGCCCTTACATCAGTCTCACAGCTGAAAAAGCTTTATTTAGAAAAAACTAACAGTCAACCAAAAATGAAATGCAATGTAGTCAGTTTTTAGGGAATAAAATATTTTATAAAACTGAAAGCCTCATTTCTACAAAAATATTTTAATTTAAAAAAAAAAAAAAATATTGATTATTTGTTATATAATTTTTATTTCAGTTGGCCTTAATTTAAATTAAGTAAGTAAGGAAATTGCCTAATTTTTTAAAAAAGAACAATTTGATTTTGATATTCAGTGTCTTGTATTGAATGAATCAATTTATGTAAATGTATGTGTTTATAAATATCCTCTACATTTGCATAAAGCTAAAACTTTAACCCCTCTCCATACTGTAGAATTAATACTTTATTTTCACCTTGTGTCATTGACAACAACTAGTTGTTGATCTGCTTCATAGATTCAAAACTGACAAGAAGGGTAAGATACAAAAAAATTATACTTTTTTATTTTTATTTTTGATTAAAATTATACTTTATTTCATTTTACTGGTTACATTAATTGTAAAAATAATGACAATTAAATGTGTAATATTATTATTCACTTTATTTGATTATTTACCTGGTTGTTTTTTTTTTTTCAGAGCAATCAGTTTTTGATAATGTCTGTTACATCAGATCGTCAGTTTTCAAAACAAACATTAACAAAAAATTTAGATCTGTTAACAGCCGATCCGGTTAAAGTTTCAAAAATCAATTTAGGATCACAACAAAATGTTCCGATACAAACGAGTGTTCTGGAAACAGATCGCCCAAGACCTTTAGTCGTTATGTTAGCATGGATGTTAGCGCGGCATAAACATTTGGCTAAATATGCTCAGATATACATTAAACGTGGTTACGATGTATTAACTGTTAGTATTACACCTTGGCAGTTGCTATGGCCTATGAAAGGATGCCAGGTATGTTACTATTATTACTGTTTTATTTATGAATATAACTTATTTCATTTTGTGCATATGTATGTACGTATGTTTTTATTTTTAAACTCTTAATACTTAATTCTCTTTCAACTTTTTAATAATTTTGGTATAATTTTAATTGTACAACTCTGAAAAATAAGCGGTTGTCTCAGCTTTGACTTCATTATTTGACGTAAATCTTTGTCCAGCAAGCCGTTTCTTCGGGGGTTTCGCCGAGGAAATAATCACTGAGAGTCAAAGTTGGCAAATAAGGTGCATGTGGAAGCATTTCAAAGTGTAGGTACTGGAGTTTTGCAGTAATAACCCAAGAAATGTGTGTAGGCACATTATCATGATGAAAGAACACTTTCTTTTTGACCAAATGTCGATGTTTAGCCTGACTAGCAAACTTAATAAATCCAGTAGTGAAACGTAATACTACCCAGTGATGGTCGTGTATTTTTCCAGGAAGCCTATAAGCACCTCACCACAAGAACTTAAATAAAGCTTAACCGTGACTTTTGCTGCAGATGGAACCATTTTTACTTTCTTTGTCCCATTTTCATTTGCTTACAGCCTGTCACTGTTTGGTCTCTGTCATGTAATGGTGAATCCATGTTTCATCTACTGTTATAGAATGTTGAAGAAACTTAACAGAATCGTATTTAAATAACCACCCTCGAGAAATGTTCAGTCAAATGTGTTTTTTGTTTACTGTTAACGAACTCATCGGCCAGTGAGCGAAAAGCTTTTTCATATTCAAAATATTGTATAAAATGAGCAGACATGGTCTATCAAAAGGTTTGTGATGTCAGCAAGCTCCATATTCTCAGCTCTCAAATCTTTCCAGATTAAAAGTATTCTTTACTGTGAATAAACCGTTTATGCAGCATATCCTGGGAGATGTTGGCCAGAACTAAAGGGATTGATTCAATGTGGCAAAATAAGCAAAAAAGTTTGCCATTTTGTAATTTTTTTTTCAATAAATATGTGTATCTAAAAAATGGATTGAGATATTTTAATGAAATTTGATATACACTTACCCAACAACATTTTCTACAAAATTAAATAAGTTTGAAAATTGAAAAATGGTGGCCATTAAAATTTTTTAACCATTAATAGCTTCGTAAATAGAAGGTTCATGTTTTATTAGATATAATTTTAAGCCTTTTATTGTGAAAAAAATAACATTCTATTTGTCCAAATCGGTTGATAGACAATTGAGATATGATTGAAATTGTTGATATGGCTACAAGAGGATCACAAAAATTATGCAGACCGACAATTTAGTGCCTGTTTTCAATTATTAATAATAGAACATATTAATTATTTTTTATTCTGTTTATGAAAGAAAAACACAAACTGATAGATAGAGGAATACTGAAGCGAAATGAAATTTGTACACATGAACTTTTTTTTTGTTTATTTGTTGCCTTTAATTAATCATGGGAAACTCTGCTCTGTATTATCATTTCGATATGTTATTCTCTGGAATTTCACATTCTTATTTATGTTGAGGTGTTGTCTGTTCTTTTATCTATAATGGTAGAGAATTGTACACGTGAGTAATTGCATCATAGTTGGTGTTTATTTATTTAATCACCCGTGTTTACCCATTAGCAACAATTTTGCTTATATATATTTCAAATCAATACAAAATATTTTCAAAAAGCAGGGTTTCTTAAGGAAATGTGATTTCATTAGTGGATTTACTGAACCTAGTAAATGATATGGATGTTCATGAATGTAGAATGTATAGAAAGCGGTAAGTCTGTTAACAGTTGTTAACATGTGCAAAAAATTAAAGAGTTTAATAAAAAAAATTATTCATGATGTCCTAGTAGTGATAGAAAAAAAAATTTGGCATCATTACAATTTTAATGAAATTATCTTAGAATAAATCAGTAATAAAAAAAAATCTAAATGACCATCATAGTAGTAAAACTATGACACATATGGCAATTCACAAGATCTGCCTGCCTCCAACCCTTGTAGTTTTAGCAATATAATCCTGACATTTACCATTGGTTCAGATATTTTTTATGCACAGTTTGTATAAAACTGTATAATTGTGTATATACACAATGTTTGTCCAGTATATGTATTCCCCCTTATTCTTTATTGTATAATGATAACAAACATCTTTGTTCTTTTCCTAGTCTAAATTTTATACATGATAGATATTTGTTATTAGGTAAAATTACAAAAGGTCGATTAACTTTCATTCTTGATGGCATCGCAGTGTTTTGCCAGGTATCTCAAATCGAAGCAACTTTTAGTTTCATTGCTCATCAGACCATATGTATTGTAAGTTATGAGTTTTCCCATAACATGGTCCCCAACAGTATAGTTTAGAAACGTCACTTCAAAAAAAGATCATCAGGATGCGATCAAGAAAATGATTGATTTGTGTTTGAGATCAGAATTAGTAGATAACACAAAGATATTTGTGAAAACTGTAAAATGTATTGAGCATTCCCGTGAAAACCGTTACCAGATTAGGATTTGCTGATTCAAGCCAGCAGTACAAAAGACTCTTCTAAAAAAAGATTTGAAGAGAAAAGAAAGTTTTGATTGCAAAAGTAATGTGACTAGTTCTGAAACCAGCGTATAGTACTCAAGTTTTTGACTTGTTAGAGAAGTGTGATATCGATATGAAGATTATGTAATTTTATAAAAAAATTACATATTGCAGCTGGTTAAAACCAGAGTAATTGCCTGCTCTAAAATATTTTATACAATAGAAAAAAAGCGAAATAAGAGATTATATAAATCAATTTATAAACTATATTAATCATAATCTTGTACATCACAAAAATTATTATTGTTTGGCAAACATCTGTTTTAACTTAGATTGATATATCAGGTATCCACTAGGTTGGTCTAGTGTTGAATGCGTCTTCGCAGATCAGCTGATTTCAAAATCAAGAGTTCCAATGTTCAAATCCTAGTAAAGGGATTTTTATATGGACTTTTATATGGATTTGAATATTAGGTCATGGATATTGTTGTTCTTTGGTGGTTGGGTTTCAATTAACCACACCTCTCAGAAATGGTCGACCTGAGACTGTACAAGACTACACTTCACTTACACTCTTACATATCCTCATTCATTCTCTGAAGTAATACCTGACGGTGATTGCTGGAGGCTAAACAGGAAAAAATTGATATCAGGTGTTTTGTAATAGTATGTAAAGTTACATTATAAAAATAAACTCTGCCTGAAGTAATTATAAAAATTATAATGATTAATGAAAATAAATAATACACTTATTTTATGTTTTGTATGCCTTAGTATGTATATATTATGTTTTACTAATTTAAACATTTGATTAATTCAAAATATGATATTATTATACTCTAATTAAATATTTATTATTTTCGTACCCCATTGTCCTACATGATGTTTATTTGATGTGAATTTTAAAAAGTATTACATAAAATATATAAAGTAAGAGTATTACTGCATGTATAGGTAAAATGAAAATCAAAGAATAATAATAACACATTTTACGACAAAACAAGAAAAACATATATGTACATACATTAGTACATAAACAGAAAAAATGTGTTGTTTGATATAATTTTTTAATATTAAAGACGTTGCAGATGATTGATTATACATTGCGCGCATGTACACACACAAATATATATACATACATAATATACACACACATTAAAAAGACTATATTGCAAAAATATTTTCATAAATTTTAAGGCCTGCAAAACTATAATTGTAAATGAGGCTTTGCTCAGATGCAATTAAATTCAAAAATATAATTCCATAATTTTATATAAGTTATTAAATATTTTGAAACATTTTTAAATGGGAAATAGCTTGTTAGCATAATTGAGGTACAAATTTTAGTAAATTTTTCTGAAATGTTTTATAAGAAGGTGGTAAAATATAAAATACATTTTTTCAAAGTAGAAGGATCATTAATATCACCACAAACAATTCACTGTAGCCTGCTTGTTGCCTGCTCACTAGTGTTCAAAATTGAAAAGAATTAGTATTTATAACAGACCTTCTCACAATACCAGGGTCATTAATTAATTGGATAAATGATCGTGGCAAAATTATTATTTATTCAATGGCAATAAAATTAACGCTAACAATGTAATTTACATTTACTACATAATTCCCAGCTGTATTTAGGCACTTGTCCCATCTTTCTATAAACTTTCTTATTTCAGTAGTGAAGAATCGTTCATCTCTGTGTCTGAGCCATTCTTGCACCACATCTTTTAACTATTCATCATTGTCGAATTCAGTGAAACATAAAAACTCTTTGAAAGAACCAAACAATCAAAAATCTGATGGTGCGAGATCAGGACTGTAAGGTGGATGTGGCAATTCCTCTTGATCTAACTTTTGAATTATATGGAAGCAGGGGTTACCGTGCAGAAGAATTACACCTTTTGAGAAAGAATTGGCATGTTTCCTTCGTATTGTGGGTTTTCACTTTATTTCTTGTATCTCACAATAATAATACTCACTGTTGATTATGTGTTGTTCTTCCAAATAATTGCCATAAATTGGGCCTTTGTAGTCCCAAAACTCCAGTTATATCACTTTACCGGCTGATACGTGTTTTTACTAGCGAGTAAAGTCGAATGTTTCCATTCCAAATTCTAGCATTTGGATTCCGGCTCAAAGTGATGAAATCAACTTTCATTGCAAGTTATTATGCAAGCTAAAAAAGTATTACCTTTCACTAAAAAAAACTTTTTTTTTAGTTCTGTGCAAATATGACTGCACACATCTTTGTGAGTTTGATACATCTGTCTCAGAACCCTACATGTGCTTATGATTGATAATGGACTGGACAGTGCCGATTTTCGCCCTACAAATTAATGTAATTTCCAACATTTTTGTATCTGTTCTTGTGAGTAAGATGATTAATGCGATTTTGCAGTGTTAGTGAAAGTTCTACCGTTCTTCTACTACGATGAAGAGACTTGTTCCATCCAATTTAAACCATTCATAACAACTTATAAAAATGTGCACACAATATATTCTTCGCCATACTATTTTAATATCCATGAGTGAATTTTGACAATTTTATACCTTCAGTAAATAATAGTTTCATCACAGCATGCTGTTCTTTCTCATTAGATGTTTCAGTCAGACTTTTTGAAATAAACAAATAGGTTATAATAAAAGAAATATTTTTTGAACAGCTGATATTTTTAAGTCAGTGGTGCTGACTTGAATGTCAAAGAGTTTCAGTTTATTCTGTTGGATAGTTTTTCTGCTGTTGCCAATAGTCTCTTAAGTTATTGAACAATTATTTCTAATATAACTTGAGAAATAAGATTTATAGTTGTACTATGGTTCTATGAAATGCATAATATGTGCTCCATATGATCATATTTGAATTATTGTATTGTGTTCCAGCTATTCATGCTATTTGCCATAATTTTGTTACTTTAACTGAGATATATATAATGTGATGTATCCTTGTTTAGTATAAGAAATATGTTGTGTTTGGACGATGATAATGCAGAAGGGTTTTTTGCCCCAAAAAAGAAATCCATATAATCAGTCCAGTTTCCAGAATTGATCTCACTAAGGAAATTATAGTATTTTATAAACAGAAGCATCAAAACTTATCTAAATTTCTATAGCCTTTTATTGAATCCCAACATAGTTTTTGACTTTCCAAATTTGTACTTTGTATCAGAACAAATTTGGAACTGCCAATAAATATATTGATGTTAATACTTACTTAGTCTTTCTGTTTTTTAACTTTGTGTTTAACATATGACTAGTAGCATATTTTGAAGAAATTCTAATTTAATAAATTAGAACATCAAAGTTCATCGTAAAACAATTCAGTGACCGATTATAGTGTATGCAACATTTTAAATTGTATAGTCTAATTTATAGTTTAGTAATGTTTATAGTAACTAGTGTAGTCTTGCAAAAGACTGCCCCCATTGTATGCTAATTTGATTTGTGAGAAAATATTAAGAAAGTGATATCTAATGAATATACAATGAATTCAAGTTTTGTCACCCATTTATAGATGCATTTTAATTTTAGTTTTTATTAAAATTAAAAAAAAAGAGAGAGTTACCTAAATATTATTATTATATTTTAAATATAAATATTATACTAAATTCAGGATATCTAAGCAGCTTAAATCAGTCATGCATAGTTTTTTTCTTTGCCCATATAATTATATTCCTTTTAGATTAGAAACATAGTCTGTAATCGTTTAAGATTTATAAGACAAGATTCTTTCTCTCTCCAGTATGGTAGCACATGTGTAATTCTGTTAGATTTTCAGATCTTTGAACCATAATAATTGTTAATTAAATTCCAATTGTATATGGTGATTGGTAGAGGACAGTATTACCAACTCTGGTAGGATATAACTCATTCGGTTTGGCCTCAACCTGATATATAATCTTCTAACAGAAAGGTAAATCCTTAACCTTTGTGTTACTATGATCCATAGTTATTTGTTAAGAAATAGTTTATTGCTACAGCGATATTTCTTTAAAAATTTTTTTACTATATGCTGTGTTAATTATGTGAGTGTTTTATACACTTTATTTTTATCAAATTGGCTTTATTGCAGTTTTTTTAATAGCGTAACATGCCAGAAAAATTCATTTAATAGAGAAATATTTAAAATTTGTTATAATAATATAAATACAAAGAAAGAGTAATGCTAAACAGTTGTTGTTTTAGATGATCCCAGTCAAAAGTAGTAAAGTTAGTTTTAAAACATCTAAACAACTGCAATTTCCAACTGCCCCTTTTGAACAATCTGAGTTGATGATATTATATATAGTATATCTTAATAAATAAGAAGGGCTTTGGAATAGTTCAAAACTAATTAATTAATTTTTAATAAAAATAAAATTGAAAGGTATTATTTTTTACTAGTAATAAAATATAATAGACTCTAACTTCAAATTGCATGGAATCTTTTTAAATAACAAAACAATTTTGATAAATCATAGTTATAAAAATTAACTAGTTACTTATCTGATGCATAAATTTACATTTTTTTGGTTTTATTTAAATTTAATAAATACAAACCTATTAGAGCCCTATATACTTTTTTCATTCTCACTTCATGTATGGAGTAGTGTTATTAGAAATAGTGCTCAAGTTTTTCTATAGTAAAAAAATAGTAACATTAATTTGGCCATATCGGAGAGAGAAAGAATCTTGTCTTATAAATGTAAACGATTACAAACTATGTCTTCGCTATGGGTTTATATCTATTGCTACCTTATTGATGTTAAGGAAAATCTAATAGGAATAGATTTTTATTCCTTATTCGAAAGATAAGTTACACAAGCTGATGATATGGTAATTTTAGCTGATACTAAATAAACGCTTCAAAAACTAACTGCCACGGAAGAAGAAGGAATGAAAGAGTACGCACTGAAAATAATTATAAGAGAAACAAAAGTAATGGAAGTAAACAACACAGAGAATTTAATGGTAAGAACAAGTGAAGGCAGAATAGAAAAAGTAAAAATTGACAGATATTTGGGGACTATGGTGGGAAAGAGCACAATAGAAATAAATAGAAGAATAGTGATGGTAAACGAAGCCTTCAGTATGAATGGGGAATTATTATGTAGTAAAAGTCTGGGCTTAGAGTTAAGGAAGAGGTTAGCCAACAAATGTTATGTATGGAGTGTCTTTTATATAGGTCATCCATTTGAAATGACGTAAGGGTGGTTGATTGACCAATTTAAAAAAAAAAATTGAAAATTACCCACTTGTTTCCTACATGTCTCATGACCTTGAAACTATTTTATTTAATTTTTTATTTAAGCAGTTTACCTGTGGTGGCCATTTTTGTTGCGGTATGCAACCTATTTTTATGATTGTAAGGGTTTACGGAAAAAAATCATAATTAAAAATTATTGGTCCTGGAAGTATGAAACAAAACAAAAAGAATGGTGAAATTTCACTTTAGGTAATTTTTTTCAAGTAGCAGGGGTGGCATACATAGTTTGAATTATTTTTTTATATGTTGGTATGTATTAGTAGTTTTACCGTAAATAATATTAATGGTGATATATTTACCCCTAAATTTTTATTAATTTTTGAAAACTAATTTTTTTTTTTAAATTCAGATTTTGGCTTCAAATAACTCTGATGGGGGTGGTAATAAAAATGTCAAATTTGCAGTGTTTTTGCAGATGTTTATGGCAAATAAAAAAGTTTCTTTTGTATTTTGCTAATAAAAAAGTTATAATCTCTTAAAAATATTAAAAAACCTGTTAAAAGTGATACCATTTGACTCACTAAATAAGTGCTCCAAGGGGTTTTTTTGTCCTCTTGACAGTTTAATATTTTTATGCTTATTACTATAGTTGAAATAAACCTGTTAGAACAATTCAATTGCAGTGTTCATGTGCTTGAAATCATTTCCAGTCATCAGGAAAATTCATGTTGCAACATGCTCATTTATTAAGAGGTATTATTTAACCCTGTGTGAGAAGGTAAAATGGTTACAGCCCTGTTTGGATTGATTGAGTTCCTCCCTCTCTCCTCTCTTTTTATCTTTAATCCGTTCTAGCTTGGTACATTATGTGAAAATTAGATGATCAGTTTGATTCTGCTTTCATTACTGGCGAGGCTGTAGCCAGTAGAACACCGTTTTTTTTGTTGTTTTTTTTTAAATTTTGTTTATGGACCTAGTACTGTAATGCTAGCTCCAAAACAATTTCTCGTATGTTCGTATTCAATAAAGCTGAGTTTTGAACTGCTTTTATAATAAAAGACCTAACCATAATAGTAGATTTTTTAAATTTAAATAATATTTTTTCTTCTTAAATCTATATTTGTATATAATAAAGATATTTTGTGAAGAGTGAATTTGGATCTTATTGCTGTTCCAGTTAGTAGCCGATGAGGTCGTCCAGTTTTTAGATTATAACAAGAATTGCCAACCGATTATTCTGCATGGTTTCTCGGTAGGCGGTTACGTTTGGGGTGAGGCTATGGTTCGAATGAAAGAAGATCTGCCACGTTACCAGCCGATAATAGATAGAATTATCGGACAGACGTGGGACTCAGCTGCTGATGTTACTGAAATATCTATTGGTCTTCCTTTGGCTGTTTTCCCAAATAATCCTATTGTACGTGCAGCATTAGAAAAATATGTCAGGTTTGTACTGAATTAATTATTATTACAATATGTATATTAAAATTGTTCCTTTTTATTTTCATAATAGGTTTTTTATTCATCATCATTATCTGGTGTTCTGCATGGCGACAAGTTCCTTATGTCAATGCTGTTTCCATCTATTTCTGTCTGAAGCTTTCTTTGTTTCTTTGTAGTTTCCAATTTTCACCTCATTTATTAACCGATTCCTTTTTTCTTCTTCTACCGATTCATCTCCTAACCGGTTACCTTTTTTGTTTTCTGTACTTCCTACAAAAGTTCTCTTTCTTCTTTAATCTTGTTCATTACTTTCTCACTCTTCATATTACCAATCCTTTTTACTTTCTCCATCCTTCTGTATACCCTCATCTCAAAAGCTTCAATCCAATCCCTCTCTCTTTTCCTCATTGTCCATACTTCACTTCTATGCAACAAGACACGCCATACATAGCATTTGGGTAACCTCTTTAACTATAAGTCCAGACTTTTACTACATAGTAATTTCCTCTTCTTACTGAAGGGTTATTTTCCCATTGCTATCATTCCTTTTATTTCCATTGTGTTCTTCTAATCCTCTTTTTCACCTTAGTTCCTAAAAATTTGTAATTTTTTACATTTTTTATTTTTCTTCACTTTTCCTTACCACTAAATTCTCTTTGTTGTTTACTTCTATTATTTTAATTTTTCCTATTTTTATGTTCATTCCATACTCTTTCATTCCTTCCTTCAAGGCAGTTAACAATCTTTGAAGCGCTCATGTGCCATCAGCTGGCTAATGTATCATCAGTAAACCTTATGCATCTTATTTTTTGTCCTCGCATATTTATTTCTTTTAATACATTTATTGTTGTTTCTTCAGTGTAAAAACAGTGTCTGTAAGAGGCAACATCCTTAACAAACACCTCGATTTGAACCTCTCAATCCAATCATATTGTTATTTACTTTCATTGCTGCTGTTAGTCTCAAATATAATTCTTTAATCTATCTTTGGTCTTTCTATTCTGCTTTTTTTTCTTTAAGACTTTTTAATGCTTTCTTCCATTTGACTGTTATATTATTTTAATAGATTTTTTTTATACAAATAATTCTGTTCTTGATCTGCTTTTTTAAACTTTTTATTCTGAAATGCTCAAGATTGAATAACAGAATAACAGCTATGAGTAATGTTTAAATACTCTCAGAATATATGTTATTTTATTTTTTTGTACTGGTGTTATTCATTCAAGAAAAATATTACTCAAAATGTAAATGAGTATTTATTAAGTCATAATGGCTAAGTGATTAAAATGAAGAAATTCGTGTTTCATTTGGAAATTTATAAACATCTTATATGGTTACAAAAAAACTATAATTGCATCCAGATGATCTATTTGTCCTGAATTAATGTAAAAAAAAAATTAAATGAATTTGAAGTGAATAATTTTATAATAAATTGAGAATTCAGATTACAAGTATGTACATTGGATCAATAATGCTTTCTTAGTTATGAGTTTACAGCTTCATCTTTAGCATATTCAGAAATTGGCTATCAGTATTTATATCACTGTCACTGGTCATGAGCATGTATTAATGATCACAGATTTGAGTCATCTGGTGTTCTGAATCGATTGGTTCACTATTGACAACAACAAAATTACGACAAAGGTAATTCTGAGCTGGGGAAGTTGTTTAAGTGAGAATAGTGATACACTACAAGGTAAATTATTTCTTATGAAAAAAGTATTATCAAATAAATCATTTGTGTCAACTTACTTGCACAGCCTTCGTTCAAGTAGGAAGTAGTCACAAACTTACAAATCCAGAGACAGAAATTGCATTAAAAGATGAAAGTTCTCTTACAATAGCATTAAATTCCTTGCATGGATATTTGCAGTTATAAAGTCCTTAAAATGTCACATCGATGTCATGCTTAGCTAGGTCTGATGCGATTAAATCACACTGCAGTTGATTGTAGCACAATAATTGAATATCTCTAATTTTCTATCTTGCGTGAAGAAATAAGATTATAAACTTATAGGTTCTAAATTTAAATTTACATTTGGGAGGGTTGAACAGAATTATGAACAGAATTATTGCAAGCATTATGTGAGTTAACATTTTTGAAAAATCAAAATCATGACTATTATGCTAATGTGAGAATCAGTATGATGTTCTGTAAATTATTTTACTATCATGTAGTGTTATTATAAATTTGGTGAATCACATAAAAAAATTTAATGAAGTGTCCTGCTTGTTCCTAAGTAATTCTGATTCTATTCTGCACATTGCAATTGACATCCTATTTACTACACTGTTTGCCTGTTTGCCATACTATTCTATGCCTTTTATTCTGTATTATCTAATCGTATCTATGAGGGTAAGTCAATTATTATCCACATTTTAGTTATATTTTTGTTTATGTTGGTAGTACTGTCATGTTGTGTAGATGACGCATGCGTGGTTTAATTGTTGTTCTGTATGTGCAGGTTTGATGCTACTAGGGTAGTTCCATTATCGCTGCCTGCCGTTAACCATGGCTGCTCCACTTTCTGTTTGCACCAAAGAAGAGCAATGTTCAGCGATTCGTTTTTTGTGGTCGGAAGGTGTATCAGGGGCCAAAATTCATCGAAGACTTTCGGTACAGTACAGGAACAGTGTATTGCCGCAATGGAGTGTCTACGAATGGATTGAAAAATTCAAAAACGGTCGCACAAGTGTTATGCACGATGAAGGAGCTGGACGACAGTTTACCGCCACAAATGAGGAAAACATTGAGCTTGCACGTGAGATGGTTTTCTTAGACAGATGAGTAACGATTGATGAAGTGGCACATATCTGCAAATTAGTCACGGATTTTCCTACGAAATCATCCACAAAAACTTGGGTTTCATAAAGTCTGTGCAAGGTGGGTCCCAAAACAACTCACACAGTTGCATAAACAAACGTGCTTGGACATCTGCCAAAAACATTTGGATCACTATGGTAACGAACGGGACATCTTCTTAGACAGAATCATTACTGGTGATGAAACATGGATCCATAATTACGAACCGGAGAGTAAATGGCAGAGTATGGAATGGAAACATCCAAATTCGCCCTATAAAAAAACGTTCAAGACCCAACCATCTGCAGGAAAACTGATGTTTATGGTTTTTTGGACTCACAAGGCCCAGTACTGGAACGTTATGAGGAAAGGGGCATGACAATAAACAGTGAGATGCTTACTGCCAAGCTGAAGCCTGCAATTCGAAGCAAACGCTTAGTACTGCTATCGAAAAGCATTGTATTGTTGCACGACAATGCCCGTCCACATACTGCTGCCCACACTGCTGAAATGCTCCAGAAACTCAACTTTGAAGTACTGGCTCATTCTCCGTATAGTCCTGATCTTACCCCTTCTGACTACCACTTGTCTGGTCCACTTAAAGATGCATTAAGGGGCCATCAATTTACCTCGGACGAAACAGTGAAAGTAGCGGTGCATTCTTGGCTCGCAGCTCCACCAAAAACCTTCTTTTATGAGGACATCAGGAAGCTTGTGCAATGATGGATCAAGTGCGTTGAAATGCAAGGGAACTATGTTGAAAAATGATGTACATATGAGTTTCCTATTTGTATTGCAATATAATTTATAACTACATTGCGGATAATAATTGTCTTACCCTCGTATTTTTCTGTTTAAAGATAATAAAGGTATCCGTTTTACATTTTTGTATCTTATCATAATTTTTACATTTCTATGTATCATAATTTCAGCTTTTTGCTATGATTTTTTAATCTGTATCTTCCTTATAGTTTTAATTTTCTACTCATCCTTCCATTACCCTCTACTTGCCATTGTATATGTCTTAAAACTGGTTTGATTTTTCCACAATTGGAGTGATTTTATGGAAGCTGACACAGTAGATACAAGTCACTCCGCAAAGTAGTATAATTATAATAAAAATCAACAAATATTCTGTGTCAGACACATTTGGGGAAGTGAAGATGAATCTAATAATTAACTTAATTGTAGGATTAAAAATTAGAAATTGGAAATAAAAATATTTTGGGGGTCCTGCACTCAAGGGGGAGCATATAAGTAAAATTAATTTTTAAGAAAATAATCCTAAATGGTTTTCTTGCTTATTAATTTCCCCCCCCCCCAATTTTCATTTCACCGTTAGGTTAGGTCATATTTAGAACTGTAAATGTAGTTCTTTGACTTCATCGCCTCTTACTGATGAAGTTTTAATGAACTCTGTGAGATATATATATATATCAGTTATGTCTAGATGACTACTAAATTAAATGGTAAATTTATAGAAAAAACAAAAACCCAACTACTAAACATAAACCCGGTACACATCTACCTAGAGTAATTATGAAAAACAAAACAAAAAATAATTAAGTTTTTTTTTCTTTTCTATAGTATAGTTTTTTCCTGGATATAGTAAGTTGTCTACAATGTAAAATTTAATATTACATCTACATTTTATGTTGTATTCAGGGGCCTGTTAGTCTTAACAAAATGTAATTCATTAAAGCTACCATCTCTTATAGTCTAGACAGACATCTGACTGCAACATAAGATGTAGAAGTAATATTAAATTTTACATCACAGACTAACTTACTGTATCCTAAAAAAAAGTCTGTAAGAAAAAAAAAATGTTTATTTTTAATAATTCTTGGTAGATATGTTCAATTAGGGAGTCAGATTTTTTGGTTCTTAATAATTATTTTTTGATTATCTATATACTTTCCTATTATTGCTACAGCTGCTGCAGCAGCATATAACACTATACCAGAGAAAGTATAATTATAGCTTTGCTCTTACAATCAGGGATTAGCTATATTGAACAACATTAGCATCAAGGAAAGCGACTGGTTGGTGTGTCTTGTATCCGAAGTGCTTTCCGTATACATATATATGACGTCCATAATGAAGATTGGGCAGGTAGTGTAAAAGAAAAAAAATTTGTTCCTTTGAAGAGAAATCTGTAAATGGTTCTTTTGTGTATTTTTATATCAGCTAGCCAGTTTTTTCATTCAATTTTTCCCCCCTTGCTTCCAAAATATTTATTTTTTAAAAGTGTAATTTTATGTAGTGATTTTTTTTAAACCTATTTTGTGATTACACTCTTGCAGTGAAGAAGTGTTTTTTGAATGACTTGTGCTAACCCAGTTTGAGTTGTTATAGAATTTACGTATGTAATTTTAAAGAAAAAGCCATGCCATTTATTATTTTGTCAATTTACTGGCCTTAAAAACTTTATTTGACTTAAAAACTGACATCCAAGCATTTCATCCCATTACAAACATACTCTTGCAACATAAATTAAATATGTTATATTCTCTAGATCATTTTTAAGTGGAATTGCCTTAATTTTGTTTTGATATTGGCTTTCATTTTTTCAACAGTCCTGAATTTTTTAATGAAAATTTAATTTTTTAGTTAGCTCCAGCAGAAATAATCACAAACTTACAAATCTATGAAGAAACAAAGATCACAAATTTTGTGTGTCAAAATATATTAAAAAAAATTTCTCTTTCAACAGCATTGAATTCTTGCTCTGAATTTGTGCACTCAGTCTTGTTGAAATCATGCCATGTCAAATTAACGTCACGTCATGTTTTAGTTGACTGTAGCACAATGAATTATCTCTTAATTTTCTACCTTACTTGATGAAATAAGGCCATATTAGAGGTTTTTGCTTCACAATACCAGTCAGTTACCTGGTCACAATGAAGCAGGCATAATATTTTTACTTTCCCGTCTAGATAGTGATATAGCAGAGCTATAGCTCTAGAAGAGAAAGTATTATAATAATAATAGTAATAATTATAATTAATGTCATTAGGCCATTTTTCTTAGGCAAACGATTAAAAAATAGCAATATTTGCAAAAAAACGTTTTTGCAAAATTGCACTCCCATTTCAAAAAATGTTGTGCTGTGGCATCACAGGTGAGCGGTAAAATTAAATAAATTAGTAATATTTAAAGTGTAAAAAAGTAACTTGGTCTGGCTAGATGTTGAACTCGATCATCTGATCAACTTGGTAGTTGGTGCTTTAAGCCTTGCTGCTAGTCCTGTCTGCTGACTGTACTAGCAAAATTTGTTCTGTAGTTGTGAAATTACATTAGTTTAGTTATTGCTGACCTTCAGTGTTAGTCCTGCCATGCCCGTGTGAATTAAATACAATATGGAGATGTGCGCTTAATTACAATATTGAATTAAATAAACAAAAAAATATTACATTTAAATAAAATGATAAATATTTTGAATTAAGTTGTTTATGTATGTGTGTGTAAGCCATGCATCAGAAACAATTGTGTTGTCAGCTTTGTTTATTCATAATAATGATTCTGATTATTGACAGATCCCAATTGAAGATACATATATCTCATATCAATCAAAATTATAACCTTTGTCGTTAGATTATATAACCTATTGTTGTTGATCTTTTGTCAACAACAATAAAATCATTTTAGCAAAAATTTAGCAGTTAGTCTGTTAGATTCAGTTAATTAATGAATAAATATTTGATGCAGAAATTGTGTGGAAAAGCAAATTTATATACAAAATTTGTCGAAGACTGTTATCAGACATGTCTAGTGAAGGTGTTTCTATTGGAGCCAGAACAATGTAAATTAGAGGCAGAATCACGCAAATTTGTTTGAAAGCTGGACAGACTTTAATATTTTGTGGTAGGAACATATTGAACCCATTGCAAAATTGTCTTTCGAGAGGGGTATTCCTAAGAATCATAAAAAAAATGTTTGCTTTAGCAAAAATATTCTTTATATAACAAAAAAATCTCAAAATAAAAAAATAACTACTGTATGTATTGCTACTGTGGTTCAGCTGAAACGTGAAGGCTAGCTGCTAAAGGTCATATATTTCCATTCGCTCATGCCGGCCATACTAGAACAATAACTAGTTTCCCTTTCAGAATAAGGTAGAAAGTTTTATCATAAGTGAAAATATTTTCTTTTATTTATTTTTTTTATATTCTTCCATTTGTTGCAATTCTCTATTCCTTGCAGTTTTATATATACATACTTAGTATATTAATTGCAAATAAATAAATTTATGCTAAAAAATGTATATTTTTTTCCTCTTTTGTTAATCTATTTCATGTTTATTACACTGCTAATTCTTCAGTGACCACATCAGAAGTATAATTTTTTTATATTAAAAACATTAAATATTATGAATTATGTTGCTTTTTAAATCAAATGTAATTTAAAACCGATTACAAGTTATCATGTTACTCTGATGTTGAAATAATCTATTTTATCTATAAATTATATTTTTTAATTTAGTTTTAAATAAATTGATCTGAATATTAAATTAGCTGTATAATTTCTCTAGGCCACCTGCCATTATAAACATTTTACAGTTTGTTAGTCATCTATATAATTACCTATGGTGGAATGGAGATTGTATATACGAGGATAAGTCAATTATTATCCACAATGTAGTTATACATTTTATTACAATACAAATAGGAAACTCATATGTACATCATTTTTCAACATAGTCCCCTTGCATTTCAACGCACTTGGTCCATCGTTGCACAAGCTTCCTGATGCCCTCATAAAAGAAGGTTTTCGGTTGAGCTGCTAGCCAGGAATGCACCGCTTCTTTCACTGTTTCGTCAGGTAAATTGATGGTCCCTTAATGTCTCTTTGAGTGGCCCTAACAAATGTTAGTCAGAAGGGGCAAGATCAGGACTATATGGAGGATGAGCCGGTACTTAAAAGTTGAGTTTCTGGAGCGTTTCAGCAGTATGTGGATGGGCATTGTCGTGCAACAATGCCACACCTTTCGACAGCAGTCCTTGGCATTTGCTTCGAATTGCAGGCTTCAGCTTGGCAGTAAGCATCTCACTGTACTACACACTGTTTATTGTCATGCCCCTTTCCTCATAACGTTCCAGTACTGGGCCTTGTGAGCCCCAAAAAAACCGTAAACATCAGTTTTCCTGGTTGGGTCTTCAACCTTTTGTTACAGGGCGAATTTGGATGTTTCCATTCTATACTCTGACATTTACTTTCCGGCATGTAATGATGCATCCATGTTTTTTCACCGGTGATGATTCTGTCTAAGAAGATGTCCTGTTCGTTACCATAGCGATCCAAATGTTTTTAGCAGATGTCCAATCGCGTTTGTTTATGCAACTGTGTACGTTGTTTTGTGACCCGTCTTGCACAGACTTTATGAAACCCAAGTCTGTTGTGGATGATTTCGTAGGCAGAACCGTGAGTAATTTGCAGACAATATGCCACTTCATCGATAGTTACTTGTCTGTCTAAGAAATCCATGTCACATGCAAGCTCAATGTTTTCCTCATTTGTGGCAGTAAACGGTCGTCCGGCTCCGTTGTGCGTAACACTTTTGCGACCGTTTTTGAATTTTTCAATCCATTCGTAGATATTCCGTTGTGGGAACACACTGTTCCCGTACTGTACTGAAAAGTCTTTGACAAAATGCGGTTCCTGATACACATCAAACAGATGTGTATCACAAAAAACAGATCGCTGAACGTTGCTCTTCTTGCAAACTGAACACTGAGCAGCCGTGGTTAACGGCAAGGCCACGATAATGGAACTAACCTAGCAGCATCAAACCTGCACAGACATAACAACAATTAAACCACGCATGCTTCATCTACACAAAATGACAAAAAAAACAAAACCAACATAAACAAAAATATAACTAAATTGCAGATAATAATTGACTTACCCTTATATGTTTGAGTTAAGAGGTTGTTTTTGTCTGTTACCATTTTCCTCAACTACTGACCAATTTCGATGTGGTGTTTTACATTACTTAGGTATCACTTCAGAGAAGGTATTTAGACATGTTTTACAGTTATAGGTCACCAGGGGGCGCTGCAGTAGATGTGTTTCTCTAAAACGGTTGGGCCAATTTTGATGCAGTTTTTTGCATTACATAGATGTCACCTTAGAGCAGGTTTTTAGATTAGTTTTATGGTTGTAAGTTGCCAGGAGGTGCTGCAGTAGCTCTGTTACTGTAAAACAGCTGGGCCTATTTTAATGCAGTTTTTTTCCATTATATAGGTGTCACCTCAGAGCAGGTTGTTAGATTAGTTTTAGGGTTATTGGCCACCAGGGAGCACTACAGTAGATGTGTTTCTTCAAAATCGTTTTTGAATGTTCAAAGTCTTTCTATCCCTAGCCATTATTATGTGAATTATTAAATAATTTGCACCTTACTAATGTGATGAAAAAACCTTAAAAAATTAAAATAATTAAATAACTGTATTTTTACCTTATAATCCTATGTGACATTGTCATATTGCTTTTAAGACAATAAAATTTAAGACTTTGATTGACTGTCGTGCGTGTCCTGTAGATTGCATAAATAAGCTTTAGTTATAATCATGGTCATGCTCGATGGTTAATCAGTCTTAAGTTTTATTGTCTTAAAAACAAAATCGCAATGAGTATTAATAGGTAGTAATATATTTATTTAATTATTTCATGTTTTTTAAGTTTTTTCGTGGATTTTTTAAAATGTTTAATTTTATTTTTTTTTCAAATTTGAGTTGTCTTTATTGTTTATAAATTTTAAAATTGACATACATTTCTGTTATTGAAAAGGTGTGTTTAATAATTTTTTGTAATAGCGTTTGTGTAGTTTGATTATTTTTTTTTACCATATTTGTAAAAACATACTAATAACAATAATAATTAAGCTTTAATTTAAAAAGTGTAATTTATTCGTACACTTTTTTGTGTTATCTGTTTTATGTTTTTAATGGGTTTTTTGTAGTTTTTATTCTTTATCCTTTCTTCTTTGACTCTTAAAAAATATATTTATCTGATCATGTTTATCCAGTTTCTGGAATTTTTCAAATTGTTTCTGGGTATAAAACTTAAAACCTATCGCTGGATTATTTGGTTGTCATTTATATTTGATTTTGTAGTGCAGTAGTCATGATAATCAAAAAACAAAATAAATGATTATTTATGTGTAAGGTGCATATACTGTGTGTGCCAGCAGTACACTAGAGAAAAAAACATTTTTTTAAAGTGATGGGACAGCCTACCATTCCTATTTTTTTAACCAGTGTTGGGAAGAGAAAATTCAGAGGTTGTTCCTATGCTTTGTAGAAAAATTATAAAAAAGTATAGATAGAAAACATGTCCAACAAAGTTATTATCTTAGTTTGTGAAGGTTATTAAGCTCACCAATTTTTTAAAGAGTATAAACGCATGTGGAAATTTATCAGAAAGATCACTGAAGTTTATTTAAAGAAACAAGACTTAATCATATCGATGTAACAATTATGCTTGAGTAACTTGTGTTGTATTTAGTTTTACGAGGTGGAACATCACTGTTCCACCAAACTAATGTTGGTGCTCATCACAGAATTGTTTACCGAGCCTTAAATAAAAGAATATTTTGGAATTCTTCAAAAAATTATAACCAAGAATATTTTTTGTTTTATTCTTAATTTTAAAAAGAAACAACTTGTTAGAAACTTGTATAATATAACATTTCCACAATATTTCATATTTCTGCTAACATTATCATAACTGATTTGAGTGTTATTTTCTGCCCTTCCTATCATTTTCACTCTAACATTTGTAGTTGACATGTTTTGAAACACCTCCATTCTCAAAACTATTTTTACATTGAGTCTTCCTGCATTGGAATCGTGAATAAATAGCGATATTAAGCTCTTCCCATTGTCCATCCCTACTAACATGGCCTCTTCTGCTTTGTCCCTCCTGCTGTAACGGTTGTACAATTTCTTGAAACTTTTAACAATTTAAAATTTTTTTAAAATGCTAGGAACAGTATTTTGCTGTTCTGGTATATCTAGGGCAGAAATTGTCAATCATCAATCATGATAATTCTAGTAAAATATGAAGTAGTGTGGAGATTTAAACTCGGTCAGCCAGACTATATTAGTGAAGAAATTTGAATTTAGCATTACAAAATTACATAAGACAATATTACGTTAAGCCAATATTTGGTTTAACAAATGCTGTATGAAAAATAATGTGATTCCGGCTCATGCTAAAATCAAGAATATGCATATAATTATGTTTCTATAAAGGTCATTAGAAAAACAGAAAAAGGTCGGGTAAAAATGGAAACAAAAACATTATATATTAAGGAGGGCAACCTGAATAAAAAAATTTTAAACCTACACTTAATGCTTAGTGAACATTTTTTAACAGAAATCTTGAATACAATAATTGAAAAAAAAAGGCAAGAATAAAAAATGAATTAAAGAAAAAGATATGACACATTTAGTAGGTAATTAGAAATATTAAAATACAACAACAAAAATAAAAAGAATCTAGTGAAGGGAAAGAAAAATGATATATTACCTGATAGAGTAATCAATCTAGCAAAAGTAGATTTTGGAAAAGATGAAAGCTTACTAAGTAAAGAATTAAAAGGTAATATACTGAATAGTTAAATTCGGAAAGATTTAGAATAAAGTATATTAATTATCAAAAATACACTTACATTACTGGTAATGAAGAACAAGAACATGCAATACATTTAACTGTGGAAATTATAACAAAAATGATACGCTGGCAACAAAATAAGATTGATAGCAGTAAAGAAGAAAAATCACATAAAAAATTTAATGAAGTCTATAGAAGAACGTAATACATAATCACAAAAGTGGATAAAGGAAACGCTATAGTGATAATTAAAAAAAAAGATAATGTGCAAAAAACAGAAAATTTTATAAAGAAAACTAACTACAAAGTTTTACCTAAAGATAGAACGGAAGTATATCAAAGGCAAATTAAGAATGTTATAAAAAATTCAAGAAATCTGATCATTGAAAATCAGTATTAATATTTGAACATGAATCCAAGTGTGCCAAAAATGAAATCACAGATAAAAGTAGACAAAGAAATTCAACTGATTAGGTCAATAATAAACTGTTGAACAGCTCCAGCATTCAAATTAGCTAAATATTTATAAAATATTTCAAAAGAAATGGCATGAGTACTTTTGGAAAACAAATATGTGGTTAAAAATTTAGTAGATGAGGCAAATAAATTAAAGGACATAAAAATTACAGAAAATTATATGATTGTAATATTATTTGATATTGAAAATTTATATCCGTCAGTACCAGTTAAGGAAACAAAATTTTAGAAGATAAATAATAACGGAAGTCTGAACAAAGAGATTGTGGATTCATTGAGAGATCTTAGACCAAATCCTAGTTTAAATTCAGTAACAAAATATATACATCACAAGATAGATTAGGAATGGCAAACCCTTTGTCAGGAATTTTAAGTGAATTTTTTTATTCAATATGTAGAAGAAAAATATATATAAAGAATATTCAAAAATTATGTCTGTTTTGAAGATATAAGGTATGTTTGGATGACTCACTGATAATAATAAAGGATAAAAACAGAAACAAAGATGATTTACTGTTAAATGAAATTAACAAAATAAGTAAAAATTTGAAGTTTACAATGGGAAAAGAAGAAAACAATATGATAAACACTTAGTTGATTTAAAAATAAGAAGAAAGCCAGAATAACTAGAATATGGCATACATAGAAAATTTACATACCCAAATTTTTACAATACAAATTTACATAATATTTTCTGTTTTTTGCACATAATCTTTTTTTTTAATTATCATTATAGCGTTTCCTTTATCCACTTTTGTGATTATGTATTACGTTCTTCTACAGACTTCTTTAATTTTTTTATGTGATTTTTCTTTTTTACTGCTATCATTCATATTTTGTTGCCAGCGTATCGTTTTTGTTGTAATAACATTATAAATGCAAAGTTTAGACATCCATGGGAACACAAATTAGCTGCGTTCAAACATATGTTCAATAAAGTAATCTGGTTACCATTAAGTAATTAGAATACAAAAAAGAACTAGGTATTGTCTTTCAAATAGCAGTGAATAGTGATTTCAAAAGATAAAAAAGGAGAAAAGATACGGCAGTAGGCCAAAGGAAGAAAAACGAAAATGGGCAGAATTTATGTTACAGGAAAATAAATATTTAAACTAAAGGACTTTTTAATATAACATAAATGTAGCACTTACCACAAATAATATCATCAGGAATAAGTTTAGAAATAACATAGAAAAAAAGATAGTTACAACAAAAATGGCATACACCGAATAAAATGTGATTGTAATTCAACGTATATAAGACAGACGGGACAAAAATTTAAAACAAAATGTAATGAACAAATAAGATCATATAAATATGAAAAAAGGATTCAAATTATATACACTTTTAGATAGAAACAGGACACATTCCTAGTGAATTGATAAATCTATGAAAATATTAAATTTTATAGAAAAAGGAAAAAGATTTAAATATTCTAGAAAACATGGGAATATTCAAGCTAAAATTAAAAGGGCAGGAAATAATTAATGAACAAATAAACACTCAATCCGATGTAATATTTAAAAACTTGAAATTGTTAAAATGAAGAATCAAAAGGATTAGTTTCAGAGAATCGTACAAATGTTAGAGCGGGAGGAATGAAAGAAAAGAGACCATGTCAGTAGGGATGGGGAATAGGAAAAGCTCAACATTGCTAGTTATTTGACGATATTAAAATTAGTTTTGAGAATGCAGATACTCCAAAATGCGTCGGCTACAAATGTTAAAGAGTGACAATGCTAGGAAGGGCAAAAAGTATCATTCAGATCAGTCATATAAGATAAATAATTATATTTTTTCCCAATAAAATTGTTATTTTATTTTTAAAAGCTTCTGTAGGTAAACTTATTGAATGCATTTTTATACAGGGTATCATTGAGAAAATTTTAATTACATGTCAAGATACTGCAGTTTGTACAGGTACATCTCCACAATCATTATTGCCACTAGTTGATTTTACGTAATGTATGATGTGTATTTAATGTAAAATTATATAACAAAAATGTTGACTGCGCCAAAAGCCATTCGACGGGTGTTTTATCATCGCTTTAATCTTCATTACTATGATCCTACTCCATTTGTCTGGCTTAGAAATTTCAAAGAAACATTCTCAGCAAAAAAGAAAAAGTTACCTTTAAGGTAAGAATAGTTCTCATACTTGCAAATATTGAATCCATTAGAATCGCTGTATTGTCGAGTCTGATGCAATCAACCCAAATCATTCAAGATCACTTAACATATTGCATGTAAGTTTACAAAGATTATTATCAAAAAATTTGAAATTTTACCCATACAAATTGCAATTTGTCTCGGGCAAATTGATAAATTTTGAAAATGTTTTGCCAGATAATCTTATGTAAGATTGAAAAATGACCAAAACTTTCTTTGCAGTTTATGTACGATAAGAAATTTTTAGTTAATTTATAATTTTACTTAAATATTAATTTTTTATCATAAATATGATCAAAGTTTTTTTGACTTATCAATTAAGATGATTTGGTGTGAGTCACCTTGATTTCAACACGATGGTGCAACAATGCACATTGCTTGTGTTTATTGCTAGAGTGCAAGAATTGTTTATGAATCATGTCATTTCAAGAAATGGAGACAGTCCATGGCGACTGACATGATCTCAGATTTAACTGTATGTGACTACTTTTTGTAGGATTTTTTAAAAATTTGGTCTGCAGCACTAGATTCCATCCAGTAACTAAACTAATCGATTCCTTTAATTAAACTAATTGATGAACTTAAAGAGAACATTAGTAAACAGATCGCCAACATTACAGTTGGAATTTTGCAGAAAATTCTGAGAAATTTTGGTGAGGGGCCTAAAAGATGTATACTCACAAGATATGGACATTTGAAGGATATCATTTTTAAGGTTAATGGTTAAAAGGCAGATTTTGTGATTAAATCTGATGTAAGTAAAATTAATTTAATAAGATTTTAGGTTTTCATTTTTTAACTTAAATTTTTCCATTTCTTCGGCTTACTGTTATTTATTATTGCATTTTTATTTTATATTTGTTATGAATACGTTTTTACATTTCTGTTTATTTCTGGATCATCTGAATAAGTCCTGGCCCAAGAAATTTGAATCAACAGGTCTTTATTTTGTTTGTTTACAACATAAAACATAGGTTAGTTTTTTCTACAGGTTTTTTTCAAGGAAGTTCTAATTAATCTCTTCACTAGTCTGTTTCTTGGTTCTTTTCCATTCTGGCGTTCCTACTTTTTATCTGCCATAATGTTTTTGGCTGTTGTATTTTTACTGCTACAGTAACAAAATGCTCTAACTTATGGTAATATTAATTTAAAAATAAGATATCACTTGCCTATTAAAAAATCTTCAACAGAACCAATCGTTAAAAATTATTCCATTGTTGAAAAATAGTTCTATGTAAAGGATTCAAAGAACTTTGTGTAAATTATTTTATTTTATAATGACCTATCAAGTTCTATTTATTTGTTTAACAGGTATCACCTAAAAACATTTCACGATGTCGCTACAATTCATTATCTTCGTGCTAGTCAGCTATTTCATACGACACTAGTTCAAGCACCAGCATTATTATTAGTCTCTGAAATGGATCCAGTAGGTTCAGCTTCTTCAAATAAGAGGCTAAAAGAAACATGGGAGTCCATGGGAATTAAGGTAAATATTTATTTTTAATCTGATAATTAAAGTTAAAACTGATAATTAAAGTTAAATAAAAGTAAAAACAAAAAGAATATTCATATCTTAATACATTTTTTTTGTAATGATAAATGAGTTTTTATAATGTTGAAAATAATGCCAGTGGTGAATGAGATTCAAATCTAGAACCTTTATTGTGTCTGTAGAATAAATAAATGTTTTGCTTATTTATTTTTTTTTTTTAAAGAATGAAGGATTTTTAACAACATATATGAATTTATTATAATATTTGTAAAAAAACGAGTTTATAAAAAAATACAGTGCAGAAAGCAAAATTGTAAAAGTTTTACATAGGAATATCTGAAAAAGTTTAAAAGAAATACTTGAGGAACATTTTTACAAGTATATAAATGTAATAAACAGAAATCTAATTATGCTGATCATATTAAAGATAATAAATATGTATTTTTAAATATAGATAACATTTAATTATTAGATATAAGTAACAATAAATTTAACTTTTCTTGAGAAAATACCATCTAATAAAAAACAACTATGATAATATAATTAATAAACAAATAGTTAATTTAATTTTTTCAAATTACGATAATAATAAACAATAGTTCTATTTTTTGTCACAGATTGTAATAGCAGTAGAGCAATTCATTTTATATCAGCGATTGAAATTTATGTTTCTCACTTTTTTATTTATCTTAATAATAGATTTTATTTCTAGATATGTACCAGTATTGAAGTGTTTTTTTATTTCAGTTAAAATTATAATGCAGTAATTTTATGCCACGTTTTAGTCTATTTTATTTTTAATAAAAGTAAAATGTCTGTCTTCTTTTTCAACTCTCTTCTTCAAGTTCAGTTGACTTTATGATATAGATTTTCTCAGCATTAAATTCTCCATAATTTCTGATGGAAAATCTTATTTGTTCATTTGCCATTAATATATGTCAAACCTAAAAAATACATTTTGCGACAGCAGTTTTTTTGTGTTTTACAAGTAATTAAAGCCGTAACATCAAATTTACGGCTTAATTTAAATTTAAAGAATTTCAACACGGCTTCAATTTATCTTTTGAGTTGAAATTGTAATGAAATTTTTCACAAGCTATAATTCTAAAATAAAGCTTTTCTGGACCCTTGTGTATATAAAATTTTTCTTTATTTTCACTTGTAAAACTTTTCCTGAAATTCCTTTCTTCATGATACATTCTGTATATCAGTTTAATTATTTTTCTTTAAATTATCCTGATAAAAATTTCTGGAATTATATATTTTGAAGAAATCGTATTGTTTTTCTTTTTAATTATTTACCCTCTCTTCTAAGCCCCGAGAGGCTTTACTGGATGTTGTTTTTAGACCCTCTAACTGATTACATCTCACAGTCATCAGCCAGGCCTCAGTTGAGATGCCACCGATGTAAATGCCTCAGCAGACATTTGCATCAGTAAATACATATCAAATTCACCTTCACGTAGGCCTTAAACGGATATCTTCACATCCAACCTAACATTATTCCCTCAAACTAACTAACTGAAATCGCGGAAGCATGAAAACCCTGCACCTAGTGTAGATTTGACAACACAATTCATGACTGTGAATGCCTCAGAAAACGAATGAGTTTAAAGTTAAATCAGTGCTACACTCATACCAATCAAAATTGTGTTTTACGCAACATAGAAATTCAGACCTACACCCAAATAAGTTGACCAGTTTAGGTCACCTAACAAGGGAATGCAACCTCATTCCGGTTTGTGCAGAAGCCAGGGACAAACCCTGCACCCTGGTCAACCCAACCAGCGGAAGTCCCAAAGTGAATCACAGCAATACCATTATAACCATGGTACAATGCCAATGCACCTACCTCCAACCAATCCAATGCCTCAGCCAGAACCCTAGCCATCCGGGATCCTACCATGATTGAGTACCTTGATTAAACTCCCTCTGCAGACCTATACACTGCAAGGGTGCGAAGGAAACCAGCCACTATAGACCACTGCTCGCGGATCATCCAGTTAATACGGATTTCAGAAAGGAATGTATTCTCTCAAGTTCCCTAACAACTTGTGAACGTTCAACTTTGTGTCAGGGACAGATGTAGAGGTCGTGATACACTGTATCATCTGTTCCACAATTCGGGCATTGACTCGAATCCACCAAATGAAACCTAGCCAAACTCGCTTGAAAGACATCATGCCTGGAGAGAAACTGTGTGACATACCAATTGGGGGAGACCCATCCAATTGCACCTTAATTAGATACTATAGGAAATACACCATGCGTTTAGCGACCTGTGAGGTATTCATCCCACCTGACCTGCCAAGACACAAGGCCCTGGTCTTCAATCTCCTGCTTTCATTCTGACGTCAACAGGACCTTGGAAATGTAGCGTTCCCTACGCTCAGTAGCCAAGATGTCTATTGGTTTGACTCCAGCTATAACACAGATTGCCTCCCGCAAGACTGTTCTATAACTGCTTATAACAGCGTAATGTCAATAGGTGTTTGTCCCTAACATTTTTCTTTCATCGACAGGCATTTGGCAATTTCAGAACACCTAAACATACATATGTGCCTGACCTAAAGCATCATAAGCAAGCAAATGCTTGTGGTAATAATCTGTGTGTTTCTGCATATGTTTTACTAACTTTAAAACAGAACTTGGTAAAAATAACACTGTAGTCTGGATTGGTCATTGCAAAATCACAATCACAAGCGAACATGATAATGGTAAACAGCTCACTAATAATGCGTTCATTTTGATCAAATCACTCGACATACTAACTGACAAAGGATTTATTATTATGCTGATACTTGAGATGTTTAATGAAACTAGCACTCATTTGTGGATGTAATAAAAATATTGTAAACTTTCAGGTAGTACGTCATATTACCATCCTTCTTCATGTCTGTTGTTAAACAACCATCGATTGATTCTGTTTAGATAAGTGATCAAGAATCAATTTGTATTTTAATAAACTAATTAATTTTTTTCTTTTTTTTTATTAATTTGCAGATGTCTTGGAAATGCTGGGAAGATTCGAAACATGTAAGTCATTATTTAAAATATAGAGATGAATATACCGATATTCTCGAAAGATTTTTGGATTCATTAAAACCAAAAGAAGAAGACATGCAGCAGCAGATCAGTGAAAAGTTACAGGCAAAACTTTAAGTGCCTTTTATTAATTATTTTTACTATTATTATAGTTTAGAGTTTTTAGTTTAATAGTTTCTATTTCTATGTCATTATTGCTCTCCTCCTTACCTGATAATTTTTTTAATTTTGTTATTTTATATTTATATTTTTTTTTTATTAGAAAGATAATGATTTTATTTGCGGTAATGTTTCTAGTTATATATGAAAATTGATACAGACAATTAATGTACGTATGAGGTTTATCCAAAAAATAATATCTGATTGCATAAATATTGGGCCAATAATTGATATTTAAGCTTAAAAATCAAAGGATCCTTGGTTGAAAAACATTCTATGAATGAAGTTATAGATTTCTTGGTTTATTTTTTAAAATAGGCAAGGAAAAACTAATGGTTTTTAAATTGTACTACTTTTGTATGTGCTTGTTTCTCAATAAATACATACAGATGTAAATCTATGTGTATATTCCTACAAATTATAAACTCTCTTTGTAAAATCAAAACAGTAATAATTTGAATATAGTTTTAATAATTAAAAATTTATAATAAATTTAATTAACCTCTTCCAGATGGAAATCTTTGAACCTAAATTAGTTTCCTGTAATCTTCAAATGAGATTGTTATAGAAAAATTGATTCTGGTGGTAAACTGCATGGAATGAGATGAGAGGTCCAGTAGGGTAGGATTGTTTTAAGACGTGTTAAAAAAATTTCTTAGTACAAGCTAGCTATAAATTACTGATTAAATATATTTACATATAATATACAAAAGAATGGTAGGTATCAAATTTTACCAACACAGTACAGAAAGTAAGCAGTTTATCAGGAAGAATGTGCAACCTATTAACAATTATTTTATTAAACATGATTAAGAAATGGTTTCATATTACTTATGGTTATTGAGAAATCAAGAATCGTTTGTTTTTAGGTAGGATGAAAAAAAATATAAACACACGTTCGTAAAAAAGTATATAAACACTTCCTTCATCCTCTTATCTTACTATTATCGTAACTAATATTTTTTATTCTTTTTTGGGGTTTCTGTTGTTCGTATATGGACATTTGTTATGTCAAGAATTTGTATAATTTAAAAACAAAAAATAAATTTCAAGGTATCATTTTAATAAAAATAAGTTCATTTAGAATATATGTGTAATGTAAAATTTTATTTCGGTCCATAAATGTGTTTTGAGTTTGATAATTCAAAATACCCAGTTAAACTGTTAGACGTACCATTAGATTAGTGATACTTAACTGTTTCATTAGAATGAGCTAATAATTTGTTGTGAGGCATTATAATTTCAGTAATAAAATTTGATTTATCCAGAGATAAAATTTTCATTGTAAGATAATTTTCTATAAAAAATCTATTTCATCTTCTATTTTGACATTTTATACTGCTTAAAGATTAAAAAAAAAATTTGTTGATTTTCTCACGGTCAATACAGTAGACGTAGGTGATGTACATATTTTATCAGGAAAGAGGGGAAAACATTCATTTAATTTCATTCTATACATAACAGAACTTATAACCCAAGTAAAATTAACATTGTCTCATCAATTTTGGCCGGATTCCAAAAGACAGAGAGACAAATAATAATTAGATGTACGGTTTTAAGCCATATAACTCGCAGTATAAAAATAAAAAATAAAATTTCTGTTTATCAGGACCTAAGATCGTACTTGAGGTAAAGTTCTCTAGATGTGCTCAAATAAAAACCTTGTATTTTATTAAAATGCAATTTGGAAAATTATAACTATCTGGAATGAATGGCTGGAGCTACACTACAAGAAATTGAAGTGACTAAATAGTGGCCGATAAGAATATGTGTAGTTTGTTTACATGGAATTCAAACTCTTGTAGGACAGATAATTTAATAATTTATTAAAGAAATCGAATGACAATCAGTGGGATTATATATAAATTTATTCATTTTAGAATCATTTATGATTCTAAATGTAAATGTCAGTGTAACTTTTTTAATAGTTATATTGATATCAATTTTCAGCTTGTACAGAGTCGAGTTCAGGTTTCACAGTTAATCTATGTGAATCCATACTACACAGTGGATATTATTTTCTATGTGACCTTTCTACATTAATAAAAAATATAAAGTGAATGCTGATTATTTTTAAAAATAATTTTTGTTCTTAAACATTTTATATCTTACTACTGGTTTAACTCAACTTGGCACAAACTGGCAATTTTTAATTTTTTTTCTTTTATCTGTTGAGTCAATTTTTATAGTTGTGATAAGTAAGATTTTAGAAATAATGCAAAATTGTTTCATGATATTTATATTATTAGGTGTTAAGCCAGGGTTTTATTATATTTTGTATGTATGTATTTTTTTTAATTCATGTTATGTTTTTTTGGATGAATTATTATTTTTATATACATTTTACATTTGTGATTTTAATTGTGATTAAAAATAGTGTATTTAAAATAAAGTTATCTAAAATACCATTATTTTAAAAAGATAGTTATAAAATATACTTAAATATTTATGTCAAGTTTATTTTAAATAAAAATAATATACCAAAGGTAAATGTATTTTTTTTATAGGAAAATGTTTTCATGATAAAGGCAGTCATAACTGCCTATCCTTTGCTATGTTAATTTTAGCTATATTGAACTCCCATTACTTCAGGAACTATTAACACTACAGGCTTAAAATTTTTTCTGGATACTTGGTATTCTAAGTAAATTAATATTATAATTATAAACCACTCCCTGAATGAAATATAAATTAATAATTATTAAAATAAATTGATTTTCAATTTTGTAGGAATTTTTTTTTTAATGAATAATTAAGCACATATTTCATATATGTTAAGATAGAATAATGACAAAAAGTTTTTCAAGTTGCTATGTTCAGCAGTTCCTAAGATAATGGGTCATAAATATAGAAAAATATGATTTTTGGAAAACGTGATAGCGTTGGGTTAGTAGTGTTAGCTTCTTGATTTTCTAGCTTTAGCTTTTTATTTCTGCTTGTCTGTCTTGCCCTTTTTTTGCATTTCATGAACTGTTTTTTCCACCTTGATTACCCATTCCTAGTCAATCTTTTTTAAAATTTTTATGGTATTAAGAACTGGATCGATTCCAAGATGCTGCAGAACTTCACACATGCTAATGTTTCCATTATTAAATGTTGACACTGCATCATGTACTCCAAACTCAAGTGTTTCCCACAAACATATTTTTTTGGCAACTGGTTTTGCCAGTTTTACTGGCAAATTTACAAATTCAAATTTGCAAATTTATTGTAAAAAGTTTATTGTAAAAGAGTGTTGTTTGCAAACAGCTGTGATGGAATTTAAAAAAAAATCATAAAAAATTTATTTGTTAACACAGTTATGAATCGTATATCAAATGACTCAGAAAATATTGAAAAATAAATTGAGAAATAATTCAAAAAAATTATATTTTGACCCCTTACTGTTTATGAGTGCCCATTATACCAGGTGAGAAACTTAAAATTAAACTGAGCCAATTGAAACTGCACTTATTTGAGTCATCTTTAATGCTGCTTCTAGCACCAGTATTGGTTGTGTGTTTTACTACTCTCATCTATTATTAACAATTGTAAAATATTCATGCTTCAGTACAGTATAGTTTCGTTCTTAGCATTTGTGTTTTTCTAAAATACCTTATTCGATCGAGGAAAGGGTTACTATAAAAAAAGCTTATGTGCATTCTGAATCCCTTCAAGAAAGTTTCAAATATTCATGGTTATGAATATATAATTCGATAAAAAAATGGTGTTTGGTAAGGTCAATTGCAAATACAAAACAAAGTAGGCAAGTTTCTGTTAGGACTTCGGAAGCCGTAGCTGATGTTTAAAAGAATTTCTACCAGCCCAAAAAAATCTATACATAATGTTCTAAGATTCTTACGATGTAAAGATATTAATTCTTAATCTACAATGCTAAATAAGAATACCAACAATAGTAAAATTTAGAACAAGGAATAATATTCGAGGGTAAGTCAAAAAGTAAAGGGAAATTTTGATTTCTCTCCCAGTCACTTGTATGGCAGCAATGATTGTTCTGCTATAACTCATAACCTCTATCAGTGGTTCATTGAAAGTATTGTTTCATTGTTAGCTGACTGTGTTTAAAAGTCTATTTAAAATGAATGCTCCTTTATCTGATTGTACCAAAGAAGAAATGTGAGCAATGATATGTTTCTTCAGTTCAGAAGGGGTGAAATCAACAGAATTATTTTTCAAATTCAGCAGCAATATGGAGTGAGTTGTTTGAGTAGAAGCAAGATCTATGAATGGATTGATCGCTTTAAAAGTGGTAGGATTTCTCTCTGCGATGAACATTGGCAAGGTAGGCTTTCCACTTCAAAGACTAACAATATTGAAGCAATCAAACAGATGATTTTTGGTAATCGATGAATTGTAGTTGGCGACATTGCAAGCGAGTTGAATGCAAGCCATGGGTCAGCATTTTCAGTCATCCATGATTCTTTAAACTTTCGAAAAGTCTGTGTTCACTGGGTTCCACGTTAATTGACCAGCATCCACAAAGCGAATCGTTTGAAAATTTCCCAGAAGCTTTTGACACATTACGAAGATGAAGGAGACTGATTTCTTAAGCGAATAATAACTGTTGATGAGACATGGAATCATCACTTTGAACCCAACAGGAAGTAAGCGACAAAGTTTAGTCTGGAAACAGCCTTCATCTCCCACAGCAAAAATATTCAAAACTCAGATGTCTGCAGGAAAAGTGATGATGTTGTTCTGGGATATGGAAGGTTCACTTTTGGTTTATTTAATAGATAAAGGTCAATTGGTAAACAGTGACAACTGCTGTGAGCTACTGCGTTTACTGAAGAAAAAATCAAACCCAAAAGATGTGGTAAACTTTCTAAAGGCGTGGCTTTGCTTCAGGATAACGCTTGATCTGATACGGCCAAAAAACAGTCCTTACCTTCAAGTTCTTGGTTTTGAGCTGCTGGACCACTTTCCATACCATCTGGAACTGGCTCCAAGTGATTTTCATTTTTGTGGTCCATTAAAAGAAGTGTTGCGAGGGAATCATTGATCTGATGAAGAAGCCATAGAAGCGGTGAAAAGTTTTCTGTACACCAGACCGAAAACTTTCTTCCAGGAAGGAATTCAAAAGCTCATTAAAAGATGGACTATGTGCATAGAAGTAGGAGGGGATTATTTTGAAAAATAATGCTTGTATCATTTATGTAAGTACAAATAAATATATTGATTTTTTTGAATTCCGCTTTACTTTTTGACTTGTTCTCATTAAAGTTCATGTATGTTTTAATTTGAGTACCCCCCATATTTCTCAGCATAGTTACATCACTCAAGTAAACCATCTTTACAGACAAGATTTACAATATTGTTGTTTGTGAAGCAACTGTACTCTTTTTTTTTTATTTAAAAAAAGAAGAGTACAGTTGCTTCAATACTTTCAATGCTTTTTGGTATAACTGACCAATATTTTCATCAATTTTAATCTAAATTTCTGTTTCCTTCACAACTCATTTTCCAACATGTTATAAATTGATATTATAATATTATGCATATCATAATAATGTTAAAATATGTAATTCACTAGAAAAAATCTCCTAACTTAAGTAATAGTTAAAATAACCTTTTTTTTTAAATGGTTATCGTATTGATACCAACTATCAAGGAAATTTAAAAAAAGTTAGCAATTGATAAAACTATGTTGTTAATTATATTTAAATGCTAATTTCTCTTTACAAAAAAGGTACAAAATATAATCACACTGCCAAGAAAATAGGTAAAACACAATACTATTTATGTATCATTGTCTGATTTCTATAGAAATCATATATATAATCATATATTTCATATAAATCATATATTTGTATAGAAAAATAGAAGATTTAATATGGTATAAAATTATTTTCTCTTTTGCATCGGTCATAAAATTATCACTTCAAAGCTCTTTTTTTCCTTCTTTTATCATGCATACTTAAAATAATTCTGAAAGTAGAACTGTGGTTTGTCAAGATGCTAGAATTTTAATCAAAATCTTTTAATTGCATTAAAGTGTTTGGTTAATAATAAATAAAATAATGCACACTAAAAAAAGACGTATGTGTAAAATTGTTTTATTTTTACTTCAACAAAACAACAAAAATAATATATTTAAATTAATTACTATTTAGCTGAAAAGTAACAACAAATTTGTAAATAAATATTTCATTACAAAAAAAAATGATAGCAATATGACTTATTTTTGATTTTATGAAGAATTTACATATTAAACATTTTTGCACTCGCTATTTCTACTATTTTCTGGCCAGTCACATATATTTAATTCTTGATTCCATACGGTGCCTTGCCGACAAGAAAATTCAAGCGGTTTATTATGAACACATTGATAAAACTGAAACAAATAATAATAATAATGATTAAAATATATTTTAATATGATAGGTAATATATACATATACTGGATCTAAAAAATAACTTGGGGTTCCAAGAACGAATATAGTTTTAATTTTGCAGCAGTCAATAGTGTTTTATGCATAATATTGAAGCAACAACAATTAAGTTTTAATTTACACATTCTCTGTTAGATAGGAACTGCGTTAGACTGTTGCACACGCCAAGCTTTTATGATGCCGGGCTATGGTCTGAGTGCTGTGGTATCACTACAAGAGAAAGCATAGTGCAAGTACCGGTTCACAGAAACAAAATCAGTGATTGTCACACAACGAAATAATACATGAATATATCGTATAAATTTTCTGAGTGAAAATAATAAATAAGTGGTGTGAACAGTTTTTTTTTTTTAACCACAAGCATTTTGAAAGGGCACTCATCAGATAGGCCTAAAACAACTGCTGAAAACATAGAAAGAATTCAATCATCTTTCTGATGAAGCCCAAAATTTCAGTTTGTAGTGGTAGTTATCAACTAAACACTGCCCATGAAATGTGTTAATGCACTATCCATGATCTTGTTTACAATCAATTGAAATTTCATGCTTAAACTAGATGAAAGAAACCAGACAGAAACCTGTCTGAAAGTGAATGTCTGATGTGGTGTCATATGTAATCAAATATTTGGGTCATTTTTTTTTCCTGATAAGCAGACAGATAAAGGCATAGTATACTTAGACATGTTGAAAAACCTTGTGATTATGCAAACTGAAAATATGGAGGATCTAATTTTCTCTCAGAATGGAGTCAGAGAACTCCCAAGTACTAAAGTACAAAAACTTTAGGCTTTATATACTTTCATGTAGTAAAACATATACATTTGTAATTCTAAATGTAATAAAGTAAATTTAATTTAATTCCACAAAGTTCTTTTTCAGACACTCGCTACAGAGGTGAACATTATTTATACAGAATTATTTATTTTAAAAAATATTAGGAAAAAAATTTATGCAGATGTAAAATTTATAAGTATTGCTAAAGCCATTGAAGATTTTGTAACAAAGTTTAAACCTAGACCTTGGTAAGTGTGTGGGGGTTAGGCATCGACAGATGTTCCTGTCTGGGAAAGAAGGCAGTGTGTAGGCGATCTTGAGACAAAAATACAAAGAAACCTACTACTACCATTGCTCTTCTCACAAGCTTAACCATGTTGCGAATGACTTAAACATTATCCCAGAAATTCAAAACTGGTTGGAACTATCAAAAAGATAATCACATTTTTTGCAAGTCCAATTTACGACACATGCTTATTGCAACCATTCCTAAATTGTGTGAGACTAGGTGGTCGGAGAAATACAAGAGCATCTGTCTTTAAGGATCATTTCGTTTATATTGTTAATTTATTAGACACCTTAGCCGAAGAGGAAAATGCACGCTGCAGTATGCAGATCTTCATTTATTGTGTCAGTAGCATTAATTAGTTGGTAAGTATTCTGCTACATTGGACCCTGTAGAAAATGTACTTCAATTGAAGACACGACATAGTCAAAGCCAACTAGCACATTTAAATTTCTCTTGACACCTTTGAGTTCATCGGGAAGATGTGGAGAACATCATTACTGCTGTTTTAAAGAAGCAGACAACATTGCAATGCATTTGAATCTTGATATAACCGTCACATTGCTGGCTGACAGAAGCATAGAAGCAATCATCCAGTAAGTAATTCTAATAATTTCTTACTTGGATTCTATCATATCGTCTTTAGAAATCAGATTTTCTGCAGACAATTCGCCTGCATTTTCATTGATAAATTTCCATCCGAGTAACATGAAAGGTGTTTTACTAGAGGAATGAAATGAAAGTACTTCATCTTGTGCAACCTTCTACAATTAAGAAGAAGAAGAAGAAGGCATTAAATAAAATAAAGTACAGTAAGCGCCAGATACGATTGAGGTTTTAAAAATAACAAATTGTTTTTTCCAACTATTAAAAGGTTCTGCTAATATTGCTTTCATGGCTCTGTGCTGTCGTGCGCTAATTTAATTCTCTTTGTCAAGTTAAGAGAAGAAGCACAGTTGATGAAAACAGGTTAAATGGGTTAACTATGTTAAGCATTCACCAACAATGGGTTTTCTCTAACAAGAAGCAATTAGTCGAAGCTATAGTTAGACAATTTGCATCTAATTCTTGCCCCTGGTAGCTTCCACTTATTTTAAATGTAAATTTTGCCTGACCAACAATCTCTGTTTTACTTATTTCATCATTAGCACTGCATAATATTAACAAAAAAAAATGTATGAAAGTGAATAAATGTTGAAATAAAATATTCTTCCCAGTATCCAGGGTTACATAATTAATCTTGTTGAATCTCTCCACCCCAAACCTTCTGCCTCCAGTCTCTACTATTATATCTTGATTAAATTTATCTAGCCACTTTTTCTTCAGTCTTTCTCTTAGTTTCTTCCCACAATTCAACATTTTCAGTTCTGTCCTTTCTTCCCTTATTCCGTTTATACATCTTGACTACCTTAGCCTTACTCTTCTAACTGTCCAGCACACTTTCAGTACTGTGAGAGCCTTTATTTTTATATTCCTTATGCGATCTCTTGATAGTTTTTATCATGCTTGTGTGAAATCTCATCTTCATAGCTTGCATTTCTCCTTTCATTTATAACCCAAGTCTCTGCACCATATGTCAGAGTTATTGTGAAGTGACTGATAAAATACTCTTTTTCATTTCTTTGGCACTTTTACTAGTATGTAGTCCATTCGAGTTTTATCTCCATACTAAATAAAGATTTCTTGCAGTCTATATTCTTCCTATTTCATTACTAATCTTCCCATCTTCTGCACATCATTACTCAAGTAATTTAACTGTTTTACTGTCTTTATCTTAAAGTATGATAGTAAATTGTTACAGAGAAGTTAAGAACGTCATCTTAAAATATTATGAAAATCGCCTAATTCTTACTTAGTCATAAAATTAAAAGCTGTTATACTTTTCAGCAGTAAGAATAATCGATTATAAAAAAATATTACAATTAGTGTTTATTTCTCAGATATTAGGTAACTGAACATTTATCTGTCAAATAAATGCTTTTTATACATTCATTATTTTGTTTCACACTGAACAAGTTACCATGCATTAAACAGCTATCGTGTCATGATAATGTTTGTAAAAATGAAAAAATAAATTATGATTTTAGATAAAAAAAATAAAACAACATACAAAATTCTTTCAAGAATCATCCTCAACAGGATCAGTTCACAATTGTGAAAGAAGTAGGAGAATACCATGGAGGTTTCAGACCGTGGAGGAGTTGCCCAGACCAGATCATGAGTCTGAAGCAAATAATGAACTACAACAGGAAAAGAAATAGAAACATAGTGATCACATTTGTAGATTTCAAGAACTGTCCCCACAATGAATCCCTACTAAAAATTCTAAAATGTAACTTCCAAAAGATAAAATTTTAACAGTGTTCTGGGATTCTAAACTTGTGTACTGGACCAACTACCTTGAAATTATGTGGTCGACTGTTATGTACAATACATAGAGACATTAAAACACTTTAAGATATGTGAAGAATATTGTGTTCAACAATCCTTGGAGCCAATAATTGTGCAATATGAAAATGTTCAGCCACATGTGTACGTTGCATGCAACCATCGAAGCTTGTGTGAAGTTGAAATTTAAACCCATACCATACCTCTGTACCTATCAGATATGGTGCTCCATGTGATTTTCTACTTTTTTGTGATTAAAGAGAGTTATTAAAGGTTTTCATTTCACCACAAATGATGAATTGAAGGTTGCAATAAGGATGTGGATTAAGGAATGACCACCAGCATTCTTCATTGATTGAATGAAAAAACTGGTTCAGTGTTGGGAGAAATGTAATAATTGTAAATGATGATTACTTGGAAAAATAAATATAAGTTTTTCTAGAAAATAAAGTGTACTATATGCCACATTTGTTTCTTTTGATTGTCCCTTTTCATCTGCAAGTTTAGAGTGACTGCATTGCACTTCTTGAAAAAAAGAAAAAAGTAACAAATGAAATAACAACCCACAAAATATTAATTAAACATAAAAATATTCTAAAATTTTATGATTTTATTAAAAATTTGAAACCAAAAAAATACCTTATTGCAGAGTTGATGAGGTTTAAATCCATCTGTAGAGCAATCTACTTTAGAGGAAATATCATTATCAATCTGTGATGGTTCTGTAGTGCCGGAAGATGCTGAAGTAGTACTACTAATATCTGAATCAATCACTGATATTTCAACCGATTCAACAGAAAAATTTTCTGTGGGTTTAGGTGTAATAGTAGTAGTAGTTGTAGTGGTGGTTATTGTTGTTTTTGTTGTTGAGGTTGTAACCGCAGCAGTTGTGGGTTTTTTTGTGGTTGGTTTTAAATCTGCACCATTAATTCTTTGTGTACTTGATGGTCTTGACCATTCCGGCTAGTAATGACAATAAACAATATTAAAAATGAAAATCATTCTTTTTAATACTATAGTAATTGTAATATTTTTTTAAAAATAAATGAAGGCTTTCAGTCAAGGTAATTAAAAGTAAGTTGTATCAAAACACTGTAAGTCTCCAAATATAGTCATCGAAAAAGGTTGTAGCAGTTTAAAAAAATTGTATCTCAGAAACTACTGGAGCTAATCAAACATGTATTTTTTAAAAAAAATTCACCAACTCAAAAAGGTTTTTCACATATCTAAGAATGTTTCAATATGAGCTCTGTTGGTCACTTTGCAAACATCCAGCCGATAATCGACTTCTGTCCAGTTCCGCTGGATCTTCGAAGGTGTAACTGTGGCAATAGCAGCGGTGATCCACGGTCCTAAATGTTGTACATCCCTGATTTTTTCACTGTAGACAATGTCTTTAATGTAACCTCATAGAAAAAAGTCTAGGGGTACCAAATCTGGGCTTCTCAGATGCCAAAGCACAAGACCGGCCCTACCAATTCCTAACGATTAGGGAATTTTTCATTGAGAGAGCATCGATTGCCTAGGCTAAAAGTGTGAGGGTGCATCATCTTGTTGAAACATTACAGCAACTTTACTTTCTTGTTCAATTTGGTCAGTTTATAGAAAAACGTTCAGTTGTAGCACATTGAAATGAGCCAATCACATGATCAGACATCAAACCACATCACACGTTTATTTTTTGGGAATCTCTGATATACTCAATAATTTCATTGGGTTACTGAGATCCCCATATCCTACAATTATACCTGTTGACACAACTAGTGTCATGGAAAGTCGCTTCATCTGTAAACATAATATATTTTAAAAATATTTTGTCATCATCAATATTATTAAGCATTTTACTTGTGAATTCAACACGTTTAGGACGATCTGTAGGTTTAAGGTATATAAAAAACTTTTTGAGTAGGTGAATTTTTTAAAAAATACTCGATTATCTCTTAGTAGTTTCTGAGATACAATTTTTTTAAATTGCTGCAACCTTTTTCATTGACCTGTGTATTAAAACCTTACATGGTAGTCACCATTCTAGATGGTTGTGAATATATATCAAAAGTGATGTTAATGAATGAATTCTGAAATGTAGCAATTAAATAGAAATTATTGATTACCAGGATGAAAATTTTTCATGTAACTCATCACAGTAGTTTGGCTTGTGAGAAAACGAGAAAGAGCCTTACTTTACTTAAATAGTAAGCCATTGCTAACAGATTTAAAAAAGTCTTCCCAAAAGTTTATTTAAAACGCAGTTAAAATATTTTATTCTATTCAAACAATATTATTCTGTCTTGAGGTTTCAAATAATACTGTTTAAAAAATCTAAAAAAAAATCCTCATCTGCATCCAACATGTATATAAGTAAATTCTCAAATAATTTCCATTAATGTCTTCTGAATTGAAATTTACTTTGTAGTTATATTTTATATTTAGTATCTTAATGTGTGTACTTTAACATTAATAAATGTGGTAATATTTTAATCCTCCTTCATAAAACTTTACATTTTAGGCCACAGTCAGCTCGTGCGATTCCCTCCGATGAAGGGAGTATATTGCATCCTCCAACAACTAGGGCTCCATCAGGTGCATTCCTGCTAGGCCGAAAGGTGCTAGCACCGGCAGGCCTTCAGCAGACAGACTGAAGGGGATGTGCTGGGAGAAAGAAGCACCTACATTGCTAGTCTCCCAAGGTCAGCTTGAGTAAAGTTTTCAATCTGGTTCTAAGGATCAGAACACAATCCATATTCAAAGCTAATGTATAACTGACAAAAATTAAACAAATACCTGCCCAATAATAAGAAAGTTCCATCAGCAAATGATTGCTGTCCAAGCTGTGCGATTGATAGGGAGATACATAAATCTTCCACTATCCTTGCATTCTGTTATATTTTAAGTTAATAATATAGTCATGATTCTGTTCTGATGAAGATTTTATCATGGTTTCCCTTGATCCATGCAGGTAAATGCTGGGACAATTCCTTATGTTATCCGTTAACTAACACATCTACTTTTTACAATGTATTATGATTATACCAATCAGAATAAAATAATTATTTATGAAAAACAGAATTCTGTAAAGAATCAGATATGAATTTTTCAGTATTTTGTTGTTTTGTTAATTGTTTATGAATGTATAATTTGGAATTCGAAAAATATTTCATATTTTCACTAATTTTAGTACCGTATGATTAATGAGGATATTGGAAGGACAGGTAGAAGGGAAAAATTGTGTAGGGAGGCCACGTTTGGAATATGTAAAACAAATTGTTAGGGATGTAGGATGTAGAGGGTATACTGAAATGAAACGACTAGCACTAGATAGGGAATCTTGGAGAGCTGCAGCAAACCAGTCAGATGACTCAAACAAAAAAAAAAAAATTAATGAGGAAAGCATTTATTATCAACAGAGGGAAGGTCAGTCATTTTTATTTTTAAAAACATACATTTTTTGTTTATCCTGTAATAAAAATGAATTTGCACGATTAAAATTATTTCCATAAAAAAAAAATTTATTATAATTTGTTTTTTATTTGTGATTTTATGAATACCATTCAAAAAATGTGAATATAGTGATTTACTTTCACTTGACAGATTTTTTTACATTTTAAATGGATTATATGCTAGCTTTTTTGTGAATAGTAAGATTATTTTACTTGGGAAACTGTTAAATTAGTGACATAACCTATCATCTTTCCTTTAAGCTAAATTATTTCGTATCTGTCGATGATGAGAGCTTGTTGATGAGAACAAGCTCTCATGCTTGTTTACTAATATGTTAAGAGGAGACTGTTATTTTTACAAGATTGTCAATATTAGAGTTTATTTTTATTGATTGTCAATAACAATTCCTTCAAATAACAAACCTTCAAATTGGACTATTTGTAAATAGTTTAGGGTTTTTTAAAAACAGTGTTGATAGATCTTTCGTTAAAAAGTTTAATGTTTGTGAACACAGGTATATCGTGACAAATTTTTTTCATGATTTTTACAGAAGTCTTTATACTATCAAAGTATTTATATCAGCTATTTACATGTTTTTGGTTTATGCGAGAAATAAAAAAACAATATGAAATTATTTATTAAAAGTGTTAAATTATTACACGTGGGACCGAAAATTCAATTTAGTGAGTGATTAATATTTGACAATCAGCCGGTCAGTTGTACTGTACCAAAAAGTGGCTATCATATGTATGACAACCTTATAGAAAAACCAATATAGGATGACTTACTTTATTTCATTACATAAAAGATTCACTTTTGTGAATTTGATTTGGATCATCAGCTCCATAAATTTTATATATATATTCACTTATAATTTTATGTTAAAAATATTTTTAAAACTAATTAAATTCTTTTTAAAGTTTGTAAACTAAATTTAACATATCATACTTTAAAACCATACAAAAATTTTTAAAACCTTTTTAAAATTTTTTAAATTTTTTATTTAAATTAAAAATTATAATCCCAACAAGAGATAAAACATAAAATGTAAAAATATATTAATATATATAGTACAGAAAGTATTTTACATTTGGTACATACAAGCTTGCACACATTTTTAGTGTAATTTCAGTAGTCAAGTACGAGGGTTATTTTTTTTTCAAGGCCCAATCGGTCACGAAATAAAAACCCGCGAAAAAATCGGATGAACCTTTGCGCACGTGTGTTGCGCATCTGTAGTATGGTCTTTAATCACGCCACGTCTGAACACGTTTAGTTCTGATCATGCAGCTAGCATGTAAACATGTCTACAACAATAGCATCTCCCGCCAAGCGTGAAGTGCGTGCGATAGTTCGATTTCTTCAGGCTGAGGGGTGTAATGCAGTTGAAATTCATCGACGAATAAGTAATGTGTTTGGTGAAACTTCAATGAGTGACAGCAAAGTGCAACAATGGTGCAGGAACTTTAAAGCAGGACGTACAGATGTTCATGATGCAGGCAGTCAGGGAAGGAAGCAAGTCTCAACCGATGATCTCGTTGAGCGAGTGGAGGCAATTCGAGAAAATCGTCAGTTCACAATTTTTGTATTGAGTAATTCGTTTCCTGCAATTTCAAGGTCAGCTCTCTACACCATTGTGAGTGAGAGACTTCAGTCCCGCAAACTTTGTGCGAGATGGGTTCCCAAGATGCTGTCTGACCAACACAAAACAATGAGAATGGACGCCTTCCTAACGTTTTTCCAGCACTATCATAATGAAGGAGAAGATTTTTTGAACAAAATTGTCACAGGGGACGAGACATGGGTCCATTTTGAAACTGAAGAAACAAAAGAACAATCCAAACAGTAGATGCAATTTCATTCTCCCAGTAAAACAAAGAAGTTCAAGCGAACCTTCTCCAACAGAAAGTGTATAGCTACAGTTTTCTGAGACTGGAATGAGTTCTCTTGGTGGAATTCATGCAATGTGACACAACCATCACTGCAGCCTCATACTGCGTGACTCTTAAACGTCTAGGAAGGGCAATTCAGAATAAGCGTAGAGAAATGTTGTCATCAGGAATTGTCTTTCTCTATGTCAATGCTCGGCCGCACACTGCAGCTGTAACAAAGAAGCTCCTGCAGCATTTTCGTTGGGAAATGTTTGATCACCCACCATACAGCCTGGACTTGGCTCCATCCGATTTTCACCTCTTTGCTCACATGAAACGCTGGCATGGGAGACAACATTTTGGCACTGAAATCGAGCTGCAGACCAGCGTAGAAACATGGCTGAAAACACAGGCGGCACCATTCTATGATGAGGGTATTGGAAAGTTGGTACCACGCTATGAGAAATGTCTAAATCGAATTGGCGACTATGTTGAGAAATAGCGTAACTATGTAAGTACTTGTTACAAATAAATTTTTTTTATTTTCACTGTGGTTTTAATTTCACGATTGATCGGAATTGAAAAAAAAATAACCCTCATAGTACACATTCAAAAAGTATCTTAAGAACTGGAAAAGTACCATATAGTTTATGATTGTTTCTTAACATTGATGATTGTTTCATTAACAGTTTTTTTTCGGTTGATAAAAGTGCTGTGTGTGTTATGACACAACACAATATTTATGTACTTTGCTTTGGTTGTATGAACCAGTATGTTCTACAACAGAAAAAGAATGATCATTTTACCTTCTATTAATAGAAGTTAAGAATCATTTGTTAATGAAGGGAAAAACATAAGGTAAGTGAATTTATTATCCATAACATTAGTTTTTTAAAATGAATAAATTATCAACAGAATATTGAATTAATCTTCTTTGATGTCTTGGTTTATATTGAGACTATCTGTATATTAAGTTCTATATGTTATTTATACTCAATGAAATTTAAGCTTTTATCTGTCAGAACCATTTTAAATGGAATTAACAGGACTGTTCCTTATACTAGGTGGTAGAATAATAAAGATGTAACAAAATTAAGAATAGCAAGAAAAAAAAGAAGTTTTATATAACCCTTTTTTAGTGGAATATAGTGGATTACTTTCTACATACAAATATTTTTTTATGTGTTTAGTTGCCCTAAACAGATAATTATTTACAGAAACGTCTGTAAATAATTATCTTTAGTTTTTAGTATTTTTTTTATTAGAAATTTAATTAAATTTAGTTAAAAAATTATAAATTCATCTAGAGATAGAAAATATGCCATATTAATGTACATTGACCAACAACATATTTGTAGACCAGAGGTAAAGGACACAATCTCTATTTTTACGATTGTGCAGTTCTAATTCGCTTTTTCTAATTTCCTTTGCTTGTCACCATAACATTTTCTACTAAAATACCTTATTTAGATCTACTTTAGTAGATGCTATTTCATATTTATTAATTTTTGTTTTATATTTTAAAAAATGGACATGGTATCTTATACCTCTACTAGCGTACCCCGTCACAACTTCACCCACAATATAGATGTAGCTTCATTCACAATGCTTTTTTAATAGCAAACTTATTTTTTTTGTTAAAAATCATAATAGAAGAATATCCACATGCAAAAAGCCTGGTGATACTGCAAGGTATCAGGTAGATTACTGCTCTTATGGAAACCTTAAAATCAGAAGTTACATCATGGTTAAACAAAGATTTAGAAATCAACTCGTCGACTGCAAAGCATATCCAGGAGCAGACATTGAGAGCGACCTTAATTTACTGATAATGAAATGTAGATTGGGGTTTAAAAACCTGAAGAAAAGGTGTTACATGAATCTGTGGAATTTAGAAAAGGTTGAGGAAGAGGTGGTAAAGAAGATTTTTGAGGACATTGCAAGAGGTCTAAGTAAAAAAGATAAGGTAGAAAATATAGAAGAAGAATGGAAGAATGTTAAAAAGGAAATTCTTAAATCACCAGAAGCAAACTTAGGCGGAACAAAGAGAACTGGTAGAAAACCTTGGATATCAAAGGATATATTGCAGCTTATGGATGAACGTAGAAAGTATAAGAATGATAATGATGAAAAAGATAAAAGGAACTATCGACAATTAAGAAATACTATAAATAGGAAGTGCAAATTAGTGAAAGAAGAGTGGATTAAAGAAAAGTGTTCAGAAGTGGAAAGAGAAATGGATTAAAGAAAAGTGTTCAGAATTGGAAAGAGAAATGATCATTGATAAAATAGACGGAACACAAGAAAATTAAGAAGAATTTTATGATAAATAAATTAAAATCTAATAATGTGTTAAACAAAGATGCTACACAAATCTATATAACGAAAGAAAAGGTTGATAGGCAGATGGGGTATATTGAAAAGTTATACGGAGGAAATGAATTAGAAACTGGTGTTATAGAGGAAAAAAAGGAAGTCGAAGAGAATGAAAGGGAAGATACAATACTGAGAAGAGGATGAAAGGGGAGACAATACTGAGATCTGAATTTAAGAGAGCATTAAAAGATTTGAGTGGGGATAGATAGATTATTTAAACAGGTGTGTAATATTTACGAAAAAGGAAAAGATCCGTCAGACTTGAAAAAGTGTGTTATTGTCACGATACCAAAGGACGCAGGTTATAAATCTGAAGAATCAGAACAATTAGCTTAACTACTCACGCATCAAAAATCTTAACTAGAATTATGTACAGGAGAGTGGAAGAAGTAGTAGTAGAAGACCAATTTGGTTTCAGGAAATGTATAGGGACAAGGGAAGCAATTTTAGTGCTTAGATTAAGTAGAAGGTTAGATTAAAGAAAAACAAACCAACATTAATGGCATTTATAGACCTAGAAAAGGCATTCGATAACGTAGACTGGAATAAAATGTTCAGCATTTTAAAAAAATTAGGGTTCAAGTAAAGCGATAGAAGAACAATCGCTAACATTTACAAGAAACTGCAAAAGTAATAATCGAAGAGCATGAGAAAAAAGCCTTAATAAAAAAGGGAGTCTGACAAAGATGTTCCCTATTCTCGTTACTTTTTAATCTTTACATAGAACAAGGAGTTAATGGTGTTAAAAAACAATTTAGATCCGGAGTAACAGTACAAGGTGAAAAGATAAGGATTCTACGATTTGCTGATGGTATAGTAATTCTAGCTGAGAGTAGAAAAGAATTAGAAGAAACAATGAACGGCATGGATGAAGTCCTCCACAAGAACTACCGCATGAAAATAACCGCATCAAATTTTTATTTTATAATGAATTGTGTATTTTGTGAGCTCTTTCATGGTTTAACATGATCTGCCCAGGAAAATACCAGAGCAGTTACTTTTGTCTTTTATCAGTGTCCATTTCTGACACGATTTGTAGGATGTATTATTTTATATCGATCAGAATAATAGATTGGTTTTTTAAACGTTTTGATAAAATGCTTCAAACATGCATTATGATATTCAGGACATTAACGTTGTTTGAAAATTATGATAGTAGGTACTAGAATTAATTTTTTATATTATTTTTACAGTTAATAAAATACACACGAAAATAAAAATATAAATATTTACCCTCGTTGTTGTCGATATACTGGGTGTTGGCACTTGATAAGATTTCATATTATCATATAATATCTGTATCAATGGATTTTTTTTATCGCCGCATAATCCGTGGAAATCATCCATATCGATCGCCCACGTCATAGCACCGGCATAACCTTTTTTCTTGATCCAGTCCATTTTAATTTGTAAACTCTTTTCGTTTTCATAACCTACCCATTGAGTACCTATAAATACAAAATAAAAATATATATTTAAATTCATAGCGTAAACAGTCATGATTGGGCGGGCCATTATCTACCATTTGTTCTGTGATTCTTACATTAGAAAAATAGTTGTTTCTAACATTCGTTGCTGGAATATTAGTTTATTTGTTCGTTTAGTAACTAAATAAACTAGAACCTTTCGTTTTCATTTTAGTTATACGAGTATTTTTTTTATCGACAAAATTTAACTGTATTTATTTATTTTAACCCCTTGATTACCACTACCATCCCCGTATTTTTTTAATGATTCTTTTTGTGTGTGAAAAATATCGATGCCTGGAGATTTAGATGCAAAGCCTACCTGAAGAGTGACAGGAAGAAAAGCGGTGTTTCTGCACCGATTTCATTCGGTGAAATCTGTAAAAAATTATTTTTCTTTTTTTATCGGCTGTTGAATATTACAACCAAAGGTCGCCTTTTGGATACCAGTTCAAAAGACTATTTTTGTAAGAGACAAAATTACTTACAGAAATGGCGTACCTTTCTGTATAAAAATCATTTCATAGGGAAAGCGAAGAGCGAGTGTAATTGCTTTCCTCGTCAAGCCAAATATATTGTTGCTTATCGATACGCTTGCTAAAATACAAGAGATATTCAATCTTAAGAGTAACGCCTTCATTTTATTCACCGCATAGATAGATCGGCTGTGTAACGAACGCCATTACTTTCGAAGAAAGTGACTCAAACTTGTGCCTCTTTTACGTCGGATGCGTTGCACGCATCACGGCCTTACAAACGGTTGTAAAATACTCGTACGATCTAAAGGAGCGACCAAATTTATTTAATTTTCAAAAAGATTAAGATTATGAGTTTTCATTTTGAAATGTTAATCGCTCGGTAATCTCGTCACTGTTTATTAAACATGTATAAGTGTAAATTTATTTATCCTATCTAAATTTACTTTTATCTAAAATTTAATATTAATCGACGGGCCTACTCAAAAAAGTTAGAAGAGGTTTTTAGGATATAAAAGTGGATTATCAGACCCTTAATTTTGATGAATGTAGAATGATTTTTAGAAAATTAGAAATTCTGACCTTTATATATTTGTAAAAAAACAAAACAAAAAATATAATAAAAAGTAGTCAAATTAAATAAAAGGAAACAGATTAGAAAAACCCTCTTAAAAGTAAAAAATAAAAATTAAATCAAATTGAGAATTTTAAACAAAAAAAAAAAAAAAATATATTAACAAATATAAAAATGTACTGAAAATTAAAAAATAAATTATATAAATATCTAATAAATAAATGTAATAATTATTAAATTTTAAAATTAAAAGTAATGAAAATATTTAGTTAAATAAAAGCGTGGCGCGGTTTTTATAATTAATTGTAAAAATAATTGTGTTTTAAATAAATTATAAAAACTGCGCCACACTTTTATTTAACTAAATATTTTCATTACTTTTAATTTTCAAATTTAATAATTATTACATTTATTTATTAGATATTTATATAATTTATTTTTTAATTTTCAGTACATTTTTATATTTGTTAATATATTTTTTTTTTTTGTTTAAAATTCTCAATTTGATTTTATTCTTATTTTTTACTCTTTAGAGGGTTTTTCTAATTTGTTTCCTTTTTTTATTAATGTTAATATTAATATTAGTTAAATAAAAGCTTTTTTAAAAAATAATTTTTTATATGTAATCAAATTTTGTAATTTTTTTGTATTTTATTTTTTAGTCTTAATGAACAATAAAATTTATACATCCAAAAAAAATATTCTTAATAATATTTATAATCGGAATATTATTGTTTGTTCAAGTTTGTTTATTTATTAAGACTAAAAAGTAAAAATATATATTTTTACACATCGAAGTTACATACGTGTATCAAATTTCATTGATTTTCATACGATAGATCAAAAGATATAGCAGTTGCAAGATTTGATTATAACTAAAGTAAGTTAAATAAAAGCTTATAAAAAAGGTAACGTATTCGCTATTATGAAATCAGATAACTTGTTTACGTTCATGTTACACAGCATAATACTTCAGCCTATGAGAAATTACCATATTAACGCTTCAGTTTCTGTTTTTAATAAATTAACTAACGATATTCTGACTGGTTTATTTAAAGAAAAGTAAAATCTTTCTAAAAAATATAATTGGCCCTTTTACTTTATATTATCGTTTCAAAACATTATTTTTCAGAAAAATTATTGCTTTTAAGTTCGTGAAAATTTCCTGTTTTAGTATTTCAGCAACCGGTACATACGCCAGGAAAAATATGTTAGCATTTCCTCATGTTAACACTTGGTGCGTGATCTTGAACGTATCGCTTTACTTCAGTTTTATTGTCAGTAAATATTAATTTTGTTTTACGTTAAAATATTATTTATATTTTAGTGGAAAAGAGATTAGTAGAAGCAACTTTTTTTTATTAATTTGGTAGTTTCTAGCGTCCCTGAAAACAGTACTTATCTTATTTCCAGTACTTAAGATTTTTTTTTCATTTTCGGCTTACGTAATCGATTAAAATCGACAGTTTTATTCCTTATTTCAGTTATATTGTCTATTATTAATTCAAGTGTTATTGTTTATTAATGCGATTTAATTTAAAAAAAAATAAAATGTTGTTAAATCCGTAAATCCATACCGGTTAGATTTTCTTCCTGTATTGGAAGATTTCAGTAGCGAATTATAACATTATTATTCTACTCTTAAAATATTTCCTTAAAGTACGTGTATTTTGTTGTTTCTTCTTTATACAGCTTCTTAAAGGAATCAAGTTGGCTTTTTTTGGGTGACCTTATTTCTTTCTAAATAATATTTTGTCCTATACCCTTGTCATTAAATTCTTACACAGATTGTATTTTTTTTTATCTACCGTATTTTCATAACATTTACTTAATTAACGGTTTACGTGTTTAAAAAAAAAATTAAAATTGCTTTATTAATAACAAATAAATACTTTATTGAAATCAAAAAGTAATTATACGTTATACAGAATTTTTCAAAAATAGATGAACTATTCCGTAGATAACTGGAAGCGGTTCAGTGGTTTCTTAGAAAAATCAAGCGAAATTGTCAACATGAGAGCATCGTTACAAAGTATAAAATTAATAAGAAATGGTTGTTATAGAAAATAATAATTATACAACTACGAGGGTAAGTCAATTATTATCCGCAGTGTACTTATATATTTTATTGCAATACAAATAGGAAACCTACATATACATAATTTTTCACCATAGCCCCCATGCATTTCAACACACTTGGTCCATCGTTGCAAAAGCTTCCTGAAAAGAAGGTTTCCGGTTGAGCTGCGAGCCAGGAATGCACCGCTTCTTTCACTGTTTCGTTCGAGGTAAATCGACGGCCCCTTAATACCTCTTTGAGTAGACCAAACAAGTGGTAGTCAGAAGGGGCAAGATTAGGACAATACTGAGGATGAGCCGGTACTTCAAATTCGAGTTTCTGGAGCGTTTCAGCAGTGTGGACAACAGTATGTGGTCTGGAATTGTCGTGCAACAACGCAACACCTTTCGACAGCAGTCCTCGGCGTTTGCTTCGAATTGCAGGCTTCAGCTTGGCAGTAAGCATCTCAATGTAACGCGCACTGTTTATTGTTGTGCCCCTCTCCTCATAATGTTCCAATACTGGGCCTTGTGAGTCCCAAAAAACCGTAAACATCAGTTTTCCTTCGGACGGTTGGGTCATGAACTTTTTGTTGCAGGGCGAATTTGGATGTTTCCATTACATACTCTGCCGTTTACTCTCCGGGGCGTAATGATGGATCCGTGTTTTGTCACCTGTGATGATTCTGTCTAAGAAGATTACCATAGCGATCGAAATGTTTTTGGCAGATGTCCAATCGCGTTTGTTTATGCAACTGTGTGAGTTGTTTTGGGACCCGTCTTGCACAGACTTTATGAAACCCAATTCTGTTGTGGATGATTTCGTAGGCAGAACCGTGACTAATTTGCAGACGATGTGCCGCTTCATCGATTGTTACTCGTCTGTCTAAGAAATCCATGACACGTGCACGCTCAATTTTTTCCTCATTTGTGGCGGTAAACTGTCGTCCGGCTCCTTCGTCGTGCGTAACACTTGTGCCGTTTTTAAATTGTTCAATCCATTCGTAGATACACTGTTGCGGCAACACACTGTACCGAAAGTCTTCGACGAATTTCGGCTCCTGATACACCTTCCGACTACAAAAAACGGATCGCTGAACGTTGCACTTCTTTGCTGCAAACAGAAAACGGAGCAGCCATGTTAACGGCAGGGCAGCGATAATGGAACTAACCTAGCAACCAAACCTGCAGAGACATAACAACAATTAAACCACGCATGTGTCATCTACGCAACACGACAGTACTACCAACATAAACAAAAATATAACTAAATTGCGGATAATAATTGACTTACCCTCGTATAAAAAAAAAATGTAGATTAATAAAACGTGTACAAAATAAAATAAAAGGATTTTATAGTGGTAAATTGAAACAGCAGTTATTTGAATGTACCCCAACCAGGTTGGTGTAATGGTGAATGCGTCTTCCCAAATCAGCTGATTTGGAAGTCGAGAGTTCCAGCGTTCAAGTCCTAGTAAAGATAGTTATTTTTACACGGGTTTGAATACTAGATGGTGGATACCGGTGTTCTTTGATGGTTGGATTTCAATTAACCACATATTTCAGGAATGGCCGAAGTGAGACTGTACAAGACTACAATTCATTTACACTCATACATATCATCCTCATTCGTACTCTAAAGTATTATATGAAAGGTTATCAGATAACCTTTTGAAAAATTCAAAAATGGTCGCACAAGTGTTACGCATGACGAAGGAGCCGGACGACCGTTTACCGCCACAAATAAGGAAAACATTGACGTGCCCGTGACATGGATTTCTTAGACAGACGAGTAACTATTGATGAAGTGGCACATCGTCTGCAAATTAGTCACGGTTCTGCCTACGTAATCATCCACAACAGACTTGTGTTTCATAAAGTCTGTGCAAGATGGGTCCCAAAACAACAGTTGCATAAACAAACGCGATTACTGTAGGCTAAACAGGAAAAGAAATAAGTTATTTGCGTGTACGTTTCAGTATTTGTTAACGAGCGTGCAAAGAATTAAGGTTTATTTAGTTTACATCTTTTAAATATTCATTTTCTTGTTTTTTTTTTGAAAATTGGAAATTTTACACGAATAACAATTTTGATGCTACTTAAACTTGAAATAATTAACCTAATGACGCAAAACTTCTCCTTTCAAAATAGAAAGAACTTTTAAAATGCGATTCAATCGATGTTTATTTTTTATATATATTTTTTTTTTAAGAAAGAGAAAAGATTTAATTAAAACTTACCTTTGTAAGCGTACGGACACATTCCGTGATCGTCCCATTTTTGTGTCCAACCACTATCTTCTTCTTGTAATGCTGTACAAATCTGTAACGATTAAATAAATGAATGAACTGAATTTTCAGAGCAGTAGTTGGGTTTTTTTTTTGATTCATCAGTTGATTTTTTCTTAACCGTTAATACATTAAAACTGAAGGCTTTTAGTCCCTTAATAAGTTTAATATTCCTTTGAAGAAAAAATAAAATTATCGATTACTATAATAAGCATCTGTTCCTTTTCAAAATATACCAACAACGATCCTTTTTAGGGATGCGTATAGGGAACCTCAACATTCTTTTACATGTTGTTGGAGTTTGTTTCAGAATTGAATTCTAGTTTAGTTAAATCGAATCACAAAGTAAATATAAAATGTATATATGACGGTGGTTTTGAAATACACCCGTAATCCAACTCCATCCTTTTATGGGTGGTTACAGGAAAATCTTGGAATTCAGTTCTTAGATAGGTAGAGATACTGAGAGTTGCATTTCAAGGTTCTATATTTTCTGTAGATTTGTATATAACCCTTTTCAGTCTCAGAAGGGAATGACAAAAAAAATTCTTTAATTTTTAAGGTAATCCATTCTGAGTTTCATGATACTCGCTATTCCACGATTTAAATGGTTCACGGTTCTTAAACTTAAAAAACCAAAAAAAAAAAAAAAAAAATGCGATCGGGTAGTACACTCGATTCCGTATGGGTCAGGTTTACTAATTTTAGGGGTTTTAAACACATTTTATTCGATTGCTTTTTGGATATTCCGAAAACTTCAAACGATCTCACAAATTTATTTATCTTATTGAAGATGTTGAGGTTAACACGTGCACTAAATACCTCGGCATGTGGATCGAGAAGAATCTCGATCCGATGTGGTTCTTCAACCCACATCGGATGTGAACATCCGAGCGTACCGAGAGTATTGTTACCAAGTTAGGTCAACTTATAGGAAGCCACAAAGGACCCCGGGCGTCCAACAGGCGATTTATTCTGCAGGTGGCTTTATCCATAATTTTCTATGCGGCCCCTGCCTGGATGGATACATTTACCTGTAAAAGGAACGTTGATAAGATGTCGTCTATTCAGCGGCGAATTGTCATGAAAATTATTGCGGCATACAGGAATGTTTCCCGTAATACAGTTGAAATGGTTTCAGGCATCCCTCCTGTTCTGCCAAGGGCTCAAATGCTGTACGGGTATATAACGAAATGCCTAAAGTTGAGGCTACACAAATCCTTTTGAGAGAATTGCAAGAAGTCTGGAATGTTTCTCCTACGGGAGAATGGACAAGACGCATTATGCATAGCATTGTTCAGCGTGGCTTTGGGGAGGTGGGATTCTACCTCTCCCAGCTGCTAACCGGGCATGGGGAGTTTGAGGGGTACCTGTGCCTGGTTGGTAAACGCGTTACCTCTGTTGTAGATATTGCGAATCCCAGGACACACCGGAGCACACTATATACCACTGTTGTAGGTGGGACGGTGTTCGACAGGAGCTGGGTTTGACCTGGCTTACCCCAGAGAGGACTATGAGTTATATGCTTTACAGTGGGCAAGCCTGGAGAAATTTGGATGAGCTAGCTACTGGAATTTTGAAGACAAAATCCCGTGACGGTTGGGACCTCGATCGTATGTAACCGTGCGTGTGTTTAGTTGGAGAGGGCAGACTCGATCTAGAGAGGACGGTTCGTCGAGGTGGGCCGTTCTTGTTGAGGTATCGGGGACCCTTATGGTAGTTTTTTTTATAATGACAACTGGAAGCTGGATAGCCTCATATAGGAACACTGCTAAAAAAACTGCACAGCAAGCGGGATACGCTAACGGGTTGCTAATAGTAATGGCTTACTACCCAACCTGCCATGCCGGACATACTGCCGGTAGATGGAAAAGGCTGTTAAGAGTAGAAAGGACACTCCCTACGCTGTTCTATGCTTAACTGCGGGTCCGGGGTAGAAAAAAAATTATCTAAGTTTGTGCATAGAAATATCAAAGTTTTATTGTACAGTGAACAATTATTCGAACCTTGAACCTTCCAGATGAAAGGCTGTCTCTACCGTTCCATTATCGAGGTCAGAGAGTTTCATTAGTTGTAAGTTTAATTTGTAATATATTTTTTTATTATAAATTTTAATGTATATACATTGCTCATAACGTACAGAAATGATTGATAAACAGATAATTTTTTTTTATTTCACCGTCATAAAAAACGAATTAAAGTTTGAATTAAATACCTTTTTTTTATCACTTCTTAAATATATGTCATTCTAACTAAAAATATAGCCGAACAATAATATCGGTTGAAACCATCATATAAAGCAGTGTTAACGACACCAAGAAATTATAAGTAATTGAAAATTTTCTTACTAAAAACCGAAATACACAGTGTTCAAAAAGTGACCCAACCTTACGGGAAAATGAGCCCACCTTATGTGCATACACAACCTTATGTTGAAATCGATCTCCGTTCTGCGATTCACATAATCGAATACGACGTTGCACGCTCTTAAACTCATTTTTTCATGTTTGTTGAGGAATTAAAGCGACACGTCGTTCGATTTCGCTTTGCGTTTCGGGAATAGCGTGAGATTGAGTTTTGTAAGCGTCATTCAAAAGGTATCACCACAAGAAAACGTCAGGATGGGATAAATCAAGAGACCGAGGGTGGCATAACCCCTTCGAAATCACTTTTCCGTGAAAACACCGATCCAAGAAAGTCATCGTCCTGCTAAAACCGCGTGTACTCTAGCCGGTCTTCAGGTATATTGTTTATTATTCGTGGCACCATCTATATGTATCGCTCACTGTTCACCGGGCCGTGAAAGAATAGGATTCGCCTACACGACATCGCACATCAAACTCCCACATCTTGTCCGTGCAGCCGATGTGCGATTTTCCATACACTAAATGCGTAAATTCTGTGTATCCATCCAGGTGAAACCGTGCTCGTTAGACCGAAATCGATCGTCGAGTTCTTTCCCGTCTGGCGTTGCTGATGACGTGAATCGCTACAGAAAGCTACACGTTTTCCAGTGTCTTTAGATAATAACTCGTAAACGACACGAATTCTGTGAGGATGGATCTTTAAACTATTGCGCGATGTCGTGTAGGCACTACTGACGAAGAGACCGGACCGGCTAAATAGGCGTAACACGACTTCGTGGGACTAACAGAATATACGACTTGCACGTCGATCAACTTTTCTGGTGTTAGCGCTTTCGGTCGACCGTTTTTGGCCGCATCTGCCGCATTCCCTGTCTCTTGGAACTCGTCGTACAGTCCCTTGATGGAGGACTTGATTGGTGACTCCACCCCGTAATTTTTTGTGAAGGCATTCTGGTTCCGAGCATAACCGACACATCTAATGTATCGGGTAACAATGAATATTCTCTGATGCCTAGTGTAACCTGTTTTACGTTAATTTTCCTCAATTAGTCCTACAACAAAAGAAGGAAAAGTTCTTCCCCAAGGTTTCGGAACTTTTTGAACACAATGCATATATTACGTATTAATTCAGTTAGATCTTTAAAAATATTTTTTAAAACCTTTTGATATGGAAAAGAAGTAATAAAAACACAGAAAATTGTATTTCATTTATTATTATATTTCAGTTTTATTTTGCATGAATCCGTATTACTGTTAGTATTTTCTCTTAACTCATATTTAACAAAAATGAACACTATTGACTCCTCTTACTTGTTTTTTCGTTATATTTTAATTTTCCACTTTTTAACTAACAGTAAACATTGATCACGTTGTTATTACATTCTTTTCTGTATCTTTAACTCGTTCTCATTTCAACAAACGATTTCGTAAATAGATAATAATTTATTATGTTTTTTTAAATCTTGGAAGAAATGTGAAAAAATTTAAAATAAATTTTATTTTTAAAAAAATATATAAAAATTGTAATCGGATTACTTACTTCATAATACGCAAGGAAGCCTTTTGCTTTAGTATAATTTCCAGGAACTCCACCGCCAGCTTCTTTGTTAATATATGTACCGAGATTGTAATTATTATTACCGGCACTAAGAGTAAATGTACGTCCATAAAACGGCACACCGATAACCATTTTATTAGGCGGACATCCGTAATCGACCCATAATTGGATACCATCGTTCTGAAATAATAATTGCAAAAATATCAAAGAAAAACAGTTTACAAAAAGAATAAAGTAACTCAAAAATTGTGTACAAAAAATTAAAAAATCTCTAACTACGAGGGTAAGTCAATTATTATCCGCAATGTAGTTATAAATTTTATTGCAATACAAATAGGAAACTTACATGTACATCGTTTTTCAACGTAGTTCCCTTGCATTTCAACGCACTTGGTTCATCGTTGCACATGCTTCCTGATGCCCTCATAAAAGAAAGTTTTCGGTTGAGCTGCGAGTTAGCGTTTTTGTAATTAACGGTTTTTTCGGTTAGTTTATCGTTAGTAATGTTTTACGGGACGGTTTAGTTCGTTTTTGTTCAAGATTTTACTTATGAATTTTGGTTTAGGTGTTTAGCGTTCGACAGGGTTGCGTGTTGGACTCATCCTTCCGTCGGGTAGGGATGTCTACCCCTTCGGGATCAAGATGTAGGGCCTATTTAAGGCTGATTTTATTAAGTGTTTTTGAAGCGCATATGCTTTATTAAAGCGAACGTTTCTTGCCCCACCTTCGTGAACGTATTACGTACCGCAATATCGATCAGGCGTACACAAAATATATAAGTGTAGCGATACTGTTATTTTTTAGTTTACTAATTCGGTGGAATTTGAGGATTAAGCGTTTAATTCTTTTGCTAATGTGCGCAGTACGATAATTTTAGGGTCTATCCAGAGGGAAGGATATTTTATTTTATTTACTTCTTCTAGTTTGGGACACTGACTTGGAACTTTTGGGTTTTTTTGAACGCACGGTTAAATTATTTAAGTTAGGAGGCTGCATACCGTGATTTGTAGAAAACGTCATAAACACGCTTTTTTCAACATTTGAGATTAGTAATTTAAAATAAATGTAAAAAATAATATTGCTTTACCTTTAAATTTGTATTTAATACCGATTAACGATTTAAAAACTCTGAATTTGTGCGTCTGTTGGAAATAGTTTTCACTAACATCTTCTTAATTGTGAATTTCTTACGTTTATGTTTTACTGTCACTTTTTTTGTTTGTTCGTATTTTAAATAATAATTAATATGCAAGTTAATACGTTTTTTTTTTGTCTTCAGTCATTTGACTGGTTTTATGCAGCTCTCCAAGATTTCCTATCTAGTGCTAGTCGTTTCATTTCAGTATACCCTCTACATCCTACATCCCTAACAATTTGTTTTACATATTCCAAACGTGGCCTGCCTACAAATTTTTTCCTTCTACCTGTCCTTCCAATATTAAAGCGACTATTCCAGGATGCCTTAGTATGTGGCCTATAAGTCTGTCTCTTCTTTTAACTATATTTTTCCAAATGCTTCTTTCTTCATCTATTTGCCGCAATACCTCTTCATTTGTCACTTTATCCACCCATCTGATTTTTAACATTCTCCTATAGCACAACATTTCAGAAGCTTCTAATCTTTTATTCTCAGATACTCCGATTGTCCAAGCTTCACTACAATATAAAGCGACACTCCAAACATATACTTTCAAAAAATTTTTCCTGACATTTAAATTAATTTTTGATGTAAACAAATTATATTTCTGATTGAAGGCTTTAATGCGTATGTAACATCTATTTTTATTTTATAATTAATTGTGCTTTTTGTGATTCTGCTGTGATTAAGATTTTACCACTGTTTCTTTTGATCTGTCCAAGCAAATGCTGGGGAAGCTAACTAATTTATCCTTAACAGTATACCCGTTTCTCATGCGTTTTATATAATATATTATTATGTACCGATAGGAATAAAACATTTATTATTTATTATTATTTTATTTATTTAATGTAATTATTATTTATTATAATGTAAGTATAATATATAAAATAATGTAAGTATTTATTTATTTAGTGTAATAAAACATTAAAATACATCTTTTTTATTGAAATTCGTAGCACGCATTTTAAATGTAGATCACAAGAGTGTGCGAATTTGTTCATTTACTTAAATGACGTTTTCTGCATTACCTTCTATTAAACTCTTCTCCGATCGATCGATTTAAACGAGATACAGAATTGGAATATAGAATTTAACGAGTTGATTTTGATTATTTCAGTTTTAAGAAACTATAGATTTTGTCTACTAATCTTAATTAAATTCTAACAAAACTCAAGTTTCCTGTAAATCTAATCTACTCAATAACCGGTTCGACTTGGAAATCTCCAAGATTTGTGCGATTAGAAAAACTCCTAGAATTAACCGTAATTAATTACCTGTATTATGATATTTAATTATTTAATTTAAAAATTAAAAAAAAAAGTCATACCACATTCAATGTTTCATAGGCCCACTGGTCGTGCGGTCTTTTATACAAAGGACTGTGTACATCGGCAAATCCACCCCAATTTCCTCTTAAATCATACGTCATTGCATGAATCGCATCTACTAATCTGTAAAAAGAAATTTATGTATTTGAAAGAGAATCGATGAATCATTGGCGAGTAAAAAAATAATAAATAATTTATAGTACTTTATTTACTTTTACGTATTTTTCCACAAGTATAGTCGTATGAAATAAATATATAAGAGGCATATTTTATAAAAATAAGCATTTTTATTTTATAAATAAAATTCCCCGTAAGGGAAGACACCTCCTTGTGACGATCCCATTCGCCACATCACCCCTTCCGTTCCTAGTCCTGACGGGCTTTACCGGAGGTCATCTTTTAGACCCTCTTATCTTGATAACACAACACAGTCATCTGTTTCGCCTCTGTCAGGATGCCACCGATGCAAATCTGCTTCGGCAGACGTTTCCATCACTGTACTTACACAATCTACTATCGCATTTATATGGCCTCTTCAAACCACGACCACCTACCATAATTTATAACTATCAAATTAGCCTATTTGCGGAAGCGCGATCTCGGCGCCTTTAACACCGAAGGTCTCATACAAAACGTCTTCCTATATCTAGCTTCAGTTAGACTAAACACTAAGATCGTTACTCGATTGGGTCTTTAAACACCAGAAATACTATCCTCGTATCAACAAAACAAGTGTTGATAGCAATTTTTTCTTACGATTCAGTTTATTCTAAGTCTTCTTGATTTACTTTAAAATCAAGAAACAGTCAGAAATTTAGGAAGGCTCTATTGAAAATATACCCTATTTCTCTCTGCTCTGGTCCGCTTTCGGGAGCAAGGTTAATGCCTGCACCGCAGCTCCAGTGAAAGCCGCCTTTCACAAAAGACACCGTTAGCCAATCAGAAATGTGATCCTCCTTCATGACCATTCCAGGCCTTACACAGCCGTTTGGACACGGGATAAACTACACGAAATTTACTGGGTAAACTTAAAAACACCTCCCGTTCGATCCAGTTTTATTCCCTTGCAATTTCTTTTTTTTGGGCTATTGAAGGAGGCGATTTCAGAGCGACCACGAAGTAGGGAATTTCAAAGGCTCTTGACGAGTCCTCAACCGGTTTTTTTGTCGATCTCGACAACAAAACGGGTTGTTTTGTCAACCCGACTTTTTGTCGGGATACTATAGTTTTCATATGGCCCCCAAATTAACGCGTCCAATACGATTTAAGAAATTACCATTCAACTGATTTCTAGCTACTAAAGAAAAATGTGGCATTGCACCGTCGTGCTGGGAAATCATTTGCAATCTAATTTGTAAAGATATATCCTTCAAAATAGCCGGTGAATTATATTTCAACAAATTAACGTATGAATCTCCTGTAAGATTTTCATTGAAAACAAACGGTCCAAAAATTTTGTCGTAAATAATGCCACAGTAAATATTATTGTGAAATCTATGTTAGAAATTAGTTTCCTTAGTATCGTGTGAATTGTGTTCAATCCATAAATGGCTAAAATTACACCGGCATATTCTTCATAACACAACTGAAACGGCATTTTTACACGACGATATGACAATACTACACTTTGTATGATAATTTATGACAACAGATTCAAATGAAATTCACAGTTTTAAATATTGTTGACCAGCTGTTAGTATTGTTAACCAATAAAATAACTTTTTTAAATATTTCTAAAGTAACATACATTTCAATTTAATTTTTTTTTGTGCAATTATTTTGTTTTACCTGTATAAATTATGGAATATACGAAGTTTTATAAATTTTTTATTTCTTTTAAAATTATTTTCTGTAATTAGCGTACTCGTTTTTTAAAATATGTTTATTAAGTACAGAAATAATAATACGATTTTCTGTCTATTTTTCATCGGTTTGGCTTCTATAAAAAACCGATTTTTTAAAGTTTTAATGTACATTTAATGGCCATTTTTACAATAATTTTCTAAGAATTAATTTCTCTACAAGTTTTATTACTAAAGCTACCGCATTTATTAGTCATTTAACAAAGCTGTTGTATTGCAAACCTTAAAAACTTGTTTTTAGACTTAGAATTTTGTGTTTTACACCGGATATCTTTAAAACTATTGGAATTGCAGTTCTGAGCCATGTTTTATCCTATTTCCCAGCTCAAATTAAATAATAAACCACCAACTTTACTGCTTAATTTGGGTCGCAGAAATTATAGTAGGGCTTCGTTTTATTAAAAAAGCTGAAATCCGGACGTAATTTTTCGTTAACCGTAACTTGAAAATTTTCAAACCTATGTTTCCAGACGTGTTTCCTATGCGTTTCCAGACATATGTTTATATGGACTTTTTTCATTATCACCAGTAAAACATGGCCTGAATGTTTCTCCGTTTCTTCGTGGGAGAGCTATGTATACATATATATATTTCAAATTCTTTCTTTTATTTCTTTCACTTTTACAAAATTAATAATTAATGGAATAATCCTAATACTAATTATAATTGTACTCTAAGGTTATCTATTCATAGTCTAGAACTCAATATTAACATTGTTTTATAGTACAATTTAATATTTATTACTTAACTTAATTATACTTAATTTATATGATTTATAATCGGAAGTGAGTTTTGTAAAAGATGAAAGATTAGGTGTCCAGAAGGATCTTTCCCGTTTTGTGGCACCATCCCTTTTATATTAATCTGTTTAGTTAGAGTAAGGGGACAAAAAGGAAATAGTTTTATCTTATATAGGAGAATTAGGTTTGGTTATATAATCTTTGGTTATAATCTTTCTAAAATATATATATAACATCTTTCTGTTATATATATATATATATATATATATATATATATATATATATAACAGAATCTTTCTAAAATAGTGGGCTGGCTATAATTTTCGGATTCTATTTATAAAACTAAACAAAAAATATCTTTAGGAAAAATGCCAATTTCTCTTCATTCTCCCACTGTCCGCCATTTTGTTATTTTTACATAATAATTTATATCTTAAGTTTGGATAAACGAATCACATTATACAGGGTTATCATAAAAGAATGGTGCGGTTTTGAACATGGTTTAAATTAAAACAGAATTACTTACAGTTTATGTTTTTTATTTTTCAAATTTATCGTCTCAAACATTTTTTTACATAATTAATAAATTTCAATATGTGCGTCCTTAGTCGCTCGACAAATGTCCAAACTATACTCAACTTCTCTCCAAACATTAGTTAACATTTCTTCGTTAATGGTTGTCATCGCTTCATTAATCCTGTTTTTTAAGTGGTTTAGGTCGCGAATTTTTTGTGTATAAACAACGCTTTTGATGTACCCCCACAAGAAAAACTCGCAAGGTGTCAGGTCTGGACTCCTTGGAGGCGAAAGTAGAGTCCTTGCCGGCGAAAGTATGGGTCCTTGCCGGCCTATCTATCGATCTCTAAATTTTTAGTTCAAAGCGTCCGTGACCAATGCATTGAAGTGGGGGGGAGCACTATCTTGTTGGAAATGAAGGTGATGATTTCGAGTTCATCCGGCTGAGGAATGCAATAATCGGTTAACATGTCAAGATACACAACTCCATTAATCGTTTTTTCGGCAAAGAAGAAAGGCTCTATTACACGATTTTTCATCACACCACACCAAACATTAACTTTAGGCGAATCGCGTTGTTTCTCAATAATTGCGTGTGGGTTTTCAGAGCCCCATATTCGTGAATTGTGTCTGTTAAACACATCCATTCACATGGAATGTAGCTTCGTCTGTAAAAATTATATCATCTAAAAATGATTCGTTTTCACTTATTCTGTCCGACATTTCAACAGCGAAATTGTAACGTTTTACACCACCATCGGGTTTCAATTCCTGCAGTATCAGGATTTTATAAGCGTGTAATTTCAGTTTTTTATCTAAAACTTTGTGAACTGTTGATTTTGGAATACCTAATTCGACTCTTCGACGGGTTTCAGGACTTCTAATTGCCGATCGTATAATTAGTTCAATCGTTTCGTCTGGTACACTTGGTCTGCCGGTTGATTTCTGTTTCTTAACTGATCCAGTTTCTTCGAATCGTTTGAACCAACGTGTTATGTTATTTTTGTGTGGTGGATCTCTTCCGAATTCACGTCGAAACGCACGTTGAACTAAAATTACGGATTTTAATTCAGCCACCAATAAAACACACTTTGCTTTGTCTTTATCTGAGAACATAGTAACTCACTAAACTCACCGCAACAACAGTACAAGAACTGGCGTTGTGGTTACAACTGCTGATAAACAAACTTTTGGGTTGGAGACTTTCAGTGATATCAATAAAACACCTAGAAATTTCCCTACAATCTTCCTATGAATTACTGAAACCGCACCATTCTTTTATGATAACCCCGTATTTGGTAAGCGTCTTGGTAATAAATTTATAAAGTTATCAAAAAATTAGGATATAAATAATTTCGCAAATTACAAAATTGTGGCCATGTTTATTTTTCAATCCGTTATATCTCCATAAATATTAGTTTTATCAAAATTTATGTTATTTCATAAAATATTAATCCTCATATTTTGAACAAAATGAAATTTTATTTTTGAAAATCGGTTAAGAAATAGTCGAGTTATGGCAGAAAATTGATGATGTTGTAATTTTGTGTACTAATTATTAGGTCTATTATTGTGAAAAAATTATTACTTAATTTGATACAATTTACAATAGAATTAACAATAAATAAAAAAACAATTAATATTTAATCGAATTGAACGTAAAGTGGAGGACATGAAAACAGACACATAATTATTTTACTCGTATTTCTTTAACGCGAGTAAAATTAATGTAATTATAATAATAATAAGTAAATTTGTTATAAAAAAAATTATATAATAGCTCAAATAAATAAATTAATACAGTAGAATAAATAAATAACAGATAAAATAAATAATTAATAATTAAACGACAAATTTAAATAAATAGATAATAGCAAAAATAAATGAGTATGGTATAATAAACAGTAATTCAAAAATAAAAATAATAATAAATACAAGTCTGAATCATTTGGAGATCTTACTTTTATGGCAACCAATAGCCCGTATTCCGCATGCCGGGTTGTAGGAGCGGAGTAGAGACAACTTGCAGGAAGGACCCGCTTTTAAGTTTTACATACACTATAGTTCGCTTACATTGAGATCGATCTGACTTGACCGTTAAGTAAATCTTCTTTTAAATCTAGCGGATACGGAAAAAATTACATCTATAAAAGTATAAAAAAAAAAAAAAAAAAAAAAAATAGTTCGTTGAATTGGAGATCTGTTGTATAGTTTGTGAAAAATACTATATCAACTTTCCTTTCATAGGAAAACTGAATATTATGTATCTTAGATCGTTTTTGGACCAACTAATATTGTTACGGATGTTATTTTTAGTGATATTAATTTTTGGTTGGAGAATATTTACTTCAGATTTCAATGAAATAAAAAAATATATTTTTCGGTTGTGAAAGATGTAATTTTAGTGATAAGCGTGCGCGCGCACACACATACACACACAAAATAAAAAATAAGGTACTTACTCGCATAATTCTGGTACATGGTAACCTTCATTTAAACGGAATTTAGCTACTGGAACAGCCATCGTTATTTCCCAGCCTTTTCCTTCTTTATCAAATGCGGTTTTTAATTCTTCCACAAAATAAAAGAAATTCTGTTTATCTGAAAAACTTCCTCCTCTATCTGCGGCTCCAGGATATTCCCAATCCAAATCGAATCCATCAAAATTGTATTTATTCATATACTCTAGAATTAGAAAGAAATACGTTAAAGATATAACGGCAAGTAATTAAACGACCATTTCTACGTTCTCGTCTACGGCAATATAACAGCAGCTGTAATATTATAAATGGAAAGCATGTAGATGAATATAGAATTTCGATGTCGATCTTTTTTTGCTTTTTTTTTTTGTTACACGAAACCCTGAGTTCAAAAAAGTATAAAAAACCATAGAAATTTGTAGAAATTGTACGAATATCTAAGGATTGAGCGTAACATAAATTCTTCGAAAATGGCTTAAAAAGTTTCTATTTATAATTTAATTGAAAAAATTAAATTTTTAATTTCTTTTACGAAAAAATTAAAAAAAAGGAGGGATAATTTTTGATTTTTTGAATATAGGTCGTAGAAAATTGAGGATTAGTAAAATGAAAGTACGAAGGTTATTTTTTTTTCAAGGTCCGATCGGTCGCGAAATAAAATCCCGCGCGAAAATTGGATGAACCTTTGCGCATATATGTTGCGCAGCATCTCTAGTATGGCCTTCAATCAAGCCGCGTCACTTCGTTTAGTTCTGAACAAGCAGCTAGCACGTAAACATATCTACAACAATAGCATTTCCCGCCAAGTGTGAAGTGCGTGCGGTAATTCGATTTTTTGAACAAAATTGTCACAGGGGACGTGACACGGGTCCATTTCGAAATTGAAGAAACAACAGAACAATCCAAACAGTGGATGCATTCTCATTCTTCCAGTAAACTAAAGAAGTTCAAGCGAACCTTCTCCAACAGAAAGTGTATGGCTACCGTGTTCTGGGACCGGAATGGAGTTCTCTTGGTGGAATTCATGGAACGTGGCACGACCATCACTGCAGCCTCATACCGCGTGATTCTTCAACGCCTACGGAGAGGAATGTTGTCATCAGGCATTGTCTTTCTCCATGACAATGCTCGGCCGCACACTGCAGCTGTACCAAAGAAGCTCCTGCAGCGTTTTCGTCGGGAAGTGTTTGATCACCCACCATACAGCCCGGACTTGGCTCCATCCGATTTTCACCTGTTTGCTCACATGAAACGCTGGCTAGGCAACATTTTGGCACAGACATGGAGCTGCAGACCAGAGTAGAAACATGGCTGAAAACACAGGCGGCTCCATTCTATGACGTGGGTATTGTAAAGTTGGTACCACGCTACGACAAATGTCTAAATCAGAGTGGCGACTATGTAGAGAAATAGCGTAACTATGTAAGTACTTGTTACAAATAAAAAAATGTTTATTTTCACTGTGGTTTTAATTTCGTGACCGATCGGACCTTGAAAAAAAATAACCCTCGTACTTACCAGGATGTTTAAGATTTCAAAATTTTAAGTGGATCGGATTTAAAGGTGGGAATATATTGTTTTTAAACAATTTTCACTTAATATCTCGAAAATATATTGACAAAAAAAAAGCTGTCAACACAGTTGTTGGACTTTCCCGTCACGCGGCTTTAGCCGCGTGACGGGAAAGTCCTACAACTATGGGTTATTTCTGATACACGCCTTACACATACAATTTAATTTAAACTATTTATAAATTTATTTAAATATAATATTTTTTGGTTTATTTAATTTAATGATTCTAACTAAAGCGCGCGCGCATACCGTATTCGCGCGGTGGTGGAGGTACTAGCAGCGACGGTCGTCACTAACTAAACTAATTAATTTCACAACTTCCACAGAACAAATTTCGCTTGTACGGTCGGGCAGACTGGTGTAGTCGCGAGGTTTAACGCACCGGGTACCGAGTCTACCGGACGATCGAGTTCGAGACCCGATCGAACCGAGTAACTTTATTACACTTTAAATATTCATTTATTTGATTCTACCGCTCGCCTGTGACGTCACAACATACCAAATGACTACAGCAGCAATTTTTGGGATGGGGGTGTGATTTTTCAAAAATATTTTGTTGCAAATATTGTTATTTTTTAATCGTTAACAAATGTACCAATAAAAATACGACGTTAACCAGGTGAAATCGCGAGATACTGAGGGTTATCTTTCTCTACAGCCTCATCCAGTCGACCTTTTAAGTTGAAAATTTAACGGCATCGATATATATAGATCTAACCGAGTTTGGTGAAAATCCGTCCGGTAGTTTTGGAGATATAAGGTGATTTAAAGGCCGACATCTAATACACATACGTACATACGAACATTAACATCAAGAAGATTTCCGTGCGGTTTTTTGGGTTCGTTAGGTGTCAAAACATAAAGATCCTGTGAAAACCGCATACACCTAAATTGGACTGATTACAGTCCTTTCTAGAGACACAGCGCTATCTAAACGGGAAAGTAAATTGAAATTTTCTCTTGAGTTAACCGATCAACTATATAAATTTATAAATTAAATACACAAAATTTCACTTAGAATTCTCTAAGCTTTCTCACGTGTAAAGATTATGACGCGTTGTAAATTGGACAAACAACTCAATATCTTTAAAAAATTGATTAGTAGCCCATAAATGTAGAAAAAGGAAGTGACATCGCTCACCAGATATACTATAGAATATGAACACCCGTTCGATTTCAACACCAAAATACATATAAAAAGACCACTCTAGAAATGATATACATCAAGAAAAATACAAACGCTGTCAACAATAGATTGGACGTAGTCGGATTAAGCAACATATATGTTAATTTAATTTAAAAAATCATATTTGCATTGTAAATTTAATTTTAAGGAAAATAATGTTTAACGTTTATAATTTTTGAGAAAAATATGTACATTGTAAAGGTTTTGATGAAGAGCAATCAGGTTATATAAAGAGATAATTCTCAGATAAGATGAGTCAGGAATGAGTAGGGGGATCTATTACAACAAGGGTGGCGATAATATTTTGTTTTCTAGGATGGTATACCAGTTAATTTCTTAGTAAGAAAATTTTGTATGATGTGTATATGAATGTGTATTGTCACCTGAGGATGTTTAGAGAATTCTAAGTGAAACGTTGTGTATTTAATTTAGAATTTTGTATAGTTGATCGGTTTACCCAAGAAATTATTAAAGATAATATTTTAAAAACGCCATTCTGAGCCAAAATCTTTTACTAAAAATTTTGACTTTTTTTTTTCAATTGTACCTTTAATAAAGCATAATTTTGATGTTTGTTTAAGTGATTAATATTTAAAATTTTGCCGGTCTTTTTTTATTTACAAAATCAAGAAGATTTTTACCTTAACTGTAAACATACATACTATAAATATAAATAATGTTTGATCAGTAAAATAGATACGACCCACGTATTTATTTATTTCGACTTTGTAGCTATTTTTAATTAAGATTGACGGTTGTTTTGTTTCAATTTTGTATCATCCCCTGGTGACTCGGTTCTGAGTAGATATTAGTCGAAAGTGAAACTAAGATTTACGTTAATACCTTCTTTGCGGTTCTTGGCCCTGAGGTCAAGAAAATTTCGTTTACTAGTGACGGGCGTAATTCTTGGTATAACTTAATCAAAATCGGGGTTGTTTTATTTGTTTTTTCTTACTCGTAGTATTTGTTCAAACTGTTACGGAACGGAACGCAAGATTGGGGGGAGTTTCAATATTTCTCCCTGCAGATCGCAGAGCCTGGACAATGTCCCTTGCTGCTGTATCTTTTTATTATCGGGCGGATTTCATCGGTTATTTAGTGGCGGTTATAAATTTTAAGTTTTATTTATGGACGGATTTGGTAATTTGCGTTCCTATCCGTATGGACGGACCATGGTGTAATTTATTTACTGGTTCTGATCGTGATAAACTAAGCTTTTGAGCCTAGTAATCCCGGCGTGATTCCCCTTCAGTCCATCCGCTGAAGTACTTTCGGTACCAGCACCTATGGGCTAGTAAGAGTGCGCCGACCGGAGCTCTAGTTAGTTAGAGGGAGAAATGCGCCCCGTTCTCCGGAAGGAGTCGCATATGCTGACTAAATGAAATTGTGGTCTCTTCGTGGGGTGATATCTAGCTTTTTATAGTTTTAACAAAATTTAATTGCGAAAACTGTCACTTTCGCGGCCGGAATTTTTGTGCGATTTCCATTTATAGGTTACGCAATATAGAGGCTCCTAAGCCTGGTTTGTCATTTTTTGACTCTCGTACCGCCTTCTCACGGTGGTTTTCGAACTGTTATGTGGAACTGCTGTTGTCAATGCTTAGTTGATGTATAAAAATACTCGTGTGCTTATGACTGATTATCTTTCAATGATGGAATTTTGCCGAACACTGGCAAGCCTTCTTTCAGGAGAACAACGTGATATCATTACTACTCCTCCAAGACATATTCATATATTTGTCAGATATAAAGGCACCGGAAGAAAAAAGCGGAAAATGTGCATCGGTTTTTATACGAAATTACGTAAAACTATCGGCAGTAAAGAGGCTGATAAAAAGCAAGACGAGTAATAAGTTATTGTGGGGATTGTGAAAATAACCCCGGACTGTGCTTGAAGTGTTTGAAAAATCTGAATTAATGTTTTGTGTTTTATGTATTTTTATTTTTTTAATTTCTTTCATTATGTATAAAAATTTTATACATTAAGTTAAAATTTAAACTTTGTTTTTTTTTCTTGAGTTTTACGTACTTTTTTTAAAATAATATTGTTTTACAAATTAAATTAATTTTTGATGCTTTATTACGATAATATATTTACAAGTATTTTTCTTAGCTACCCCAATTTAATTTTCACATTTTGATTTTATAATGAATGATGTAGGCTTACTTATTTTAATGAAAATTGTGTATTAATGATTTTGATTTGTGACAGTTTTAACACATCGCAAAAATTTCTATTTTTTGTATTTTTATTTTTTTTTGTTTAAGCGCTATTAATGATGATGCCCAAACAAATAATCTACAAATATATTTTAGTGCTACACAGTTTCATATATATGATATAATTGTTTATTAGAATAATTATTCAAGTTAATTTACAAAAAGAGTCGTTTCTTTATAAAATGTAATTGATTATAAGACGCATTGGTTAGATTGTTTCACCCAAATAAATATTTTTCAATAAAATGTAATTATAAGTGTTTTAAGTTTTAATTATATTAACAATATTAAAATTTAAAGTTTGTTTTATAATATATAATACATTTATAAAAAATATCAAAGTAACATTTGTTTTATGTGTTTTAAGTTTAAAAAAATTATTTTAAAAATCTTTTAGGGTTTCTGAAATTGTTTCTATGAATAAAAAAATAATGATAAGTATTGAAATTTTTCTAATTTGATTTTTAAATGTGTTAACCGGTTCATTCGTAATAAAAGTGTGTTGTCAAAAAAAAAACACTAATGATGATTACTAATTAAAACTAATGACGATTTTTTGTTTATTGATAAAAGTATTAAGCCATAAAAAAAAAGTTTTTACAAGAATATGACGTTTTTTTTTGGAAAAAATAGTAAGAAAATATATCAAAAAAATTTAATTGCCTCTAACTAAGGTTCTTGTTGCCGGAGTCAAGAACGGGCAAGATAAATAAATACTTCATATAGTGTACAGCATAGTATAGTAAACGGCATAGTTACAAAAGATTTATTTAGACGCCAATAGAAACCCACCGGGTTGGTCTAGTGGATAACGCGTCTTCCCAAATCAGCTGATTTGGAAGTCGAGAGTTACAGCGTTCAAGTCCTAGTAAAGCCAGATATTTTTACGTGGATTTGAATACTAGATCGTGGATACCGGTGTTCTTTGGTGGTTGGGTTTCAATTAACCACACATCTCAGGAATGGTCGAACTGAGAATGTACAAGACTACACTTCATTTACACTCATACATATCATCCTCATTCATCCTCTGAAGTATTATCTAAACGGTAGTTACCAGAGGCTAAACAGGAAAAAGAAAGAAAGAAAGACGCCAATAGAGCGCTCTGTAAAAGTGTGCGATCTTGACGGGGACAAGAGTTTTGTAACTGCTTACCTCTTTACTCCGAGGATAAGAACCGTTTACAATTAATTCTGTTAATATCAAACTACAGAACGGAACGTGTTAAGTCTTTAACTTACAGCTATCTTACCTATTTACGATCGAGAATAAAACGTTTTGGAAAACAGTGAAAACATTTTCGAATTGATTTAGGCTTTCCATAAAAATGATTCTACCAACGCGCATAGAGATATCATTTGATCATTTCTCAATAAAATTTGGTCTACATTGAGGTAGCAGCTTACATTCAAATAATATAGTTCTGTGGATTTTGACAGCTCTTAATGTTTTATTTCTTAAAATTATATCGTCCAAATTTCATTTAAATTCTGTTTGCCTACTATTATTTCTGTTCTAAGCCCTTATTATAACTACACGAATAAGTAGTGAACCGTCATTATTCGTGAATCGTTAGTTGAAGATCTTTGAAAGACTTTGAGCCAAATATATTGTTACTTATCAGTTTCGCAAGACTGTAAAATAAAGCTGATGTTCCGCATTATAAGTGAATTTTCACTCTGATCGCCGGAAAAATCAACCGATTAATGAACATCATTCATTATTATTCTTAGCGTAAATGATTTCGATTAATGGCTCTTGAACCTTCGGCAAATTATATGTATCATAACCGCAGGAAAGACCAGAAAAAAAGTCTGTTAAGGATCGCATAACTTATCCAGCAGACCTTTACGGGAATACTTCATCGGGTTTTTAAATATTAATGACGTTATTGGTTTTTAATTAAAATCGATCGATAAAATCATGAAATACAAATGGAAAATCGATTAGGTAACGAGTTCAGTAAACTGTTTTAAAAATCTGTTTCTACAGAGTGTTCCTAGCTGGCGATATTTAACTAGCTGGTACCGAATGTAGCGATGCTCTCCGTGTAAAAATTAATAACCTTCCTTGAGTATTTTTCTTATAAGCAAACATTTAAATTAAATCTTGCGCGTTAATATAAAAATCTTTTTAATCATTTCAGAAGAAAACTGAGAACTGTGAAATCGGGTCGGATATCCGCTTGTCTGTAGAAGTGCAGATTGGAATTTATGCGGTCTGACAAACCGGTTAATTCAAGGATTTCACAACTTTAAAAGCATATAAAAATTTATTTAGATAATTTACAGATTCGGTTGAGGTCTCGTTTCATAGAAAAACACATTAAGTTTTGACTCGCGTAGTTCATTAGTATCGAATTTAGCCACCAGGGCTATCATTAGTATTGTTAAAAATGGATACAGTTACCTGTGGGGAACGGGCTCGCTGTGCGTTTTGGTTTCATGATTTGCAAGCAGCAACTGCAGTTCAACGTATTTTTCGTAGAGAGTACGTTAGGAAGCCTCCTAGTAGGCGTAAAATTTATTCTTAGCACCAAACCTTTGTCGAGATAGGTTTTTCTTCGAGAAAGATCGGCCATTTCTTCCAGGAGGCAACCGTAAACGGTATCGTTTATCCGGTCAAAATTTTCTAATTCCTCAGTTAGACGATGATCCCAAGACGGACGCCATTATTATCAACAAGACGAGGTAACGCTTCCTTACCGCCTAGAAGTCCGAGATCTTTTTGATACTTGATTCCCAGGTCGGTAGATCGGACGTGAAGGTCCAATCGCACGGCCACTTCGCTCCCCCTATTTGAGCCCGCTAGATGTTTTCTGGCGGGGTTTCATTAAAGGTCGAGTTTATATACCGCCTTAGCCTGTCGATCTTGTTGAGATAAGACTTCGAATTAACGTTGCAGCTGCAGAGGTAACGCCCGACTTGCCGGCGGAATGTATGACACATTACAAACGGAAGCCGTATCGAATTTTTCTAAGAAACAAGACCTCAACCGAATCTATAAGTTATTTCGTTAAATTTTTATATTTTTTTAGTTTTGAAGTCCTTTTTGAATCGCTCGTTATTATGGCTGTTATCACGCCTACGTTCCATTTTAACAATTTCACTCGTATCGCAGCTCTTTTTATTTGTCGATTTGAATAAATGAGGTGACATGTTGTTCGCGATAAAAGGCTTAACAATTTATCTAATAGAAAATTATTCGATTCACGGAACTGTTAAGGATTAAAATATTTAAATGGCCGCCGTTTTAAAATTTTTAAAGGTAAAACTTCCATATTTATTTATTTATTTTGTAAAAGATGTTGATGATGCGTGTTCACCAAATTTCATTAAAATGATTCATCTAAATCCGTTTGTAAGATATACAGTTTTGTTGAAAAAACACAAAACGAAACGAAGGGAAAAATAAATCGAGGTAGTAGATTTGCCCGGATGAACTCTTTTGTTTATTCTTATGTCTGAATCGATCCTTAAGTCGGGATAAATATTTTTATTCTACATTACACTAATTCGAACAATATGATCCGATGCCTTAAGATTTTTTGTTCTGCAAATCGACAAGATTAGTATTTTCTTAAAAATCCAAATATCTTGAACCGTTTCGAGCTATCAGTTAAAATCTCAATTAATTTTATGGATCGGAACAATGTTTATTGGAAAAAAAGTGTAATTCGCCGGTTAAATGCCACCGTGAATGCATTAGGGGAAAAGTATGACGCTTTGAACAATTCTTGATACTTTTTCGTTTTACGCCTCCCATGTTTTTCGTATTTTTTCATAAAAAAATTACTTAATATAGTGTTTTTTATAATAATTGATGAATAAAACATTACAGAAATACCGTAGTAACCCTATAACTCAACAAAAATAACCCGACAATACATTAGAGAAAACACTCAACATGCTATACTGTTTTATACCACCGGTCATATTAGACTCCATATTAACATATTTTACATATTCAAAAATCAATTACTGAATTTATTATTTAAATAATCAGAACTATACAGGGTGATTTTTTAGTCCTGTTAGCCAATTATTAATGTCTGGTAATTTTTTTCTAAGAAAGGGAAATTTTGTTTTGTGACACGAAGTTGGTAGACTACTGAACCGGTATAGATACAGCAGTGTGAGTTGATTCTCCTTGAGCTGTGTAAACGTTTGTGCCGTTTCCGGTCGTGCTACGAACAGAATGTCTTTTACCATAGAATAACGAATTTTCATTCTTGAACAATATTTTGCTACGAAATCGCACGCGAGTGTAAAATAATCATTTAAAATTAAATTTGTTGGTGTTCCTCCGCCAGAAAAAATGTCAATTTTTAGGCTAGCAAACCGATTTCGAGAGACAGGTAGTGTTTGCGACAGAAGACGTAGCGGTCAACCAACTCGCTTGACAGATGACGTTTTAGAGAATGTGAAAACAAGATCGCTCAATTCTCCACGGAAAAGTTTACGAAAACTTTCCATGCAAGTCGGTTTGTAATATTCGAGTGTTCAGAAAGCCGCCAAAAAATTGAAATTGTATCCGTATCGCGTACGATTAGTCCAAGAGCTTCAACCTCCAGATTTAAACAAGCGATTTCAATATTGCCGTCGGTTTAGGTCTCTCATAAACGATAACGGAATCGAATTTTTAAACACAGTGTTCTTTAGTGATACAGCTTGGATTCATCTCGACGGTTAACAGTCAAAACTGTCAAATTTGGGCGGTTGAAAATCCTAACGCTTCACAAGACAAATCTTTCCATCCTGAAAAAATTGGTGTGGTGTGTCATATCTCGTCATCGTATAGTCGGACCCATATTCTTCGAACAGACAGTAAACGGTGAAGTATATAGGAATATTGTGCGCCAATTTGTGTCCCTCCTGGAATCTCAAGAACGGTATTGCTGGTTTCAGCAAGACGGCGCTACATGCCACACGTCTCGAGAAACCGTGGATTTTCTGGAAGAGTTCTTTGATGATCGAATAATAAGCAAGGGCTTATGGCCTCCAAGGTCCTCAGACTTCACATCTCCTGACTACTTTTTGCGGGGCTATATTAAGTCTGAGGCCTTCAAAAATAATCCTCACATTATTGATGAACTTAAGTCAATATTACAGACTTAATCACGAATATTTCCAATGCGACTCTTAAAAAGGTTTCTGCTAATATGCTGAAAAGAGTCCGTGCGTGTATAACCGCAAGGGATGGGCATTTTGAGCATATTCTTTAACAATTATGTAAGTAATAGCTTTTTATTAAATCTCTTTTATAAGTAGCAAATACATTTTTTTATTCCACCCAAATTTCCCTTTCTTAAATTACATTTAAAATTGGGTAACAGGACTAAAAAATCACTCCGTATTAATTAGTCAAGATTAGCGAGCATAGGTTAGGTTTGATTATAATTTCTTTGTAAATACCCACTGTTTTTGAAGAATTCTGACTCTATTGTACTTTCTTTTGAAAACGAGGTCTCGTCTACCTACTGTCACTCCTGGACCATCTTTTTAATAAATGATCAGCAGACACACCTCTCTCAGATACATTTTCCAATCCGTTATCGCTTCACTTGACTGACATTAACCTACGCTCGCTTCGGTAGCTAACCTTGACTAATATGCTTAAAATGACCTATATAAAACAAAATATTAGTCTGTTTTCTGTAATGTTTAATTCATCAATTATTATAAAATACGCTATATTAATTTTTAGTGCGTAAAATGAAGTTTTTACGCACTATTCGTCTGATATATATTAAATATGTAATAATAAAACACTTTTTGTGTCGCGTTTTCTTTTAATATTCTGTGGAACTGACTTTAAGCCGACGATAATATATTTATATGTATATACATACCTACGACGCTTCGAATGAACGTATCTCTTCTTTGTTTTATAGATACTAAAGCTGAATACTTTCGGCCTCCTTCGCCCCATCCTCCGACAGCTAATTCTGTTTTTAAATTCGGGTATTTACTTTTTAACGATGTAAAATTTGAATACCCATTTTTTTCCACATCCACCTAAATAAAATGTAATTTAAAATAAACTATTAATAACTCATATTACATAAAGTAAAATAAATTACGCTTTGAAATTTACTTTTATCTAGTTTCTACATTGTATATATATATATATATATATATATACATATCACAATCATCAAAACAAGTTTCATTGTAAAAGTGTTAGTGAATCTCCTTATCATAAAAATAAAACGATATAAAAAAACGGTGAATGCATACCGCCGCAAAACACATAGTGTGAAGATTTCGATATTTTTTCGTTTTAGAACCCCCCTATTTTTTTCGCATATTTTTACATAAAAATTACATACTACGGCATGTTTTATAACAATTGATGAATAAAACACTAAAGAAAACACACGCTGTTTTATACTGGTCATTTTAAACATATTAACATATTTTACATATTAAAAAAACAATTACTGAATTTATTATTTAAATAATCAAAACATTCCTGTTAATTAGTCAATTGCGAACTCAGCTTAAGTTTGGTTACATTATATTTATAATTTTTCTGTAAATACCTCCAAATACCCACTGATTTGGAAGAGTTCTGCCTCTATTGTGTTTTTGAAAATGAGGTCTCGTTTACTTCTGGACCACCTATCTTTTCTTTGGGTTTTTTATTAAATTATGATCGCTTCACTTGACATTAATCTATGCTCTCTTCGCTCGCTAACCTTGACTAATGAATATATGAAATATTTTTAAAATGATAAAACAGCATTTAGTGTGTGTTCTGTAACGTTTTATTCATCGATTATTTATAAAACATGCTATATTAAGTAACTTTTATCTAAAAAAAATGCGAAAAAAGGGGGGACGTAAAACGAAAAAGTACCAGGTTTCCCTCAAATTTCTTTTGTTAAAACTTCTACTTTTTTTAAAAACAATAAAAAATAAAGCTACTTAATATATTTAGACTAATTTAGAAACAAAATAAAATTGAACTGTTTACCTCGGGATCGATCACTAATACTTCCCACGTCACGTTACTTACACCAATAAAGGAATAAATTATATGTGTACAGAATTCGGCAGGTATGTCGTCGATGGTATACCGTCCGATACCTGGACGATAAATCGCCCAGTTACTGAAGTAACATACTATACGGGCATCTGAAAATAATAATTATTAGTATTATTAAAATCTTTATTATCAATAATTTATTACTCGTCAAAGTTTAGAAAGCACAGTTTACGCGAAAATTGAGGATGATTTGTTATCCCGGTGATAATTCACCGGATTTCCTAATCCGGTACAGGATTGCCATCGGATTGTACGGTGGATGAGATGCGGTGGTACAGCATCTCCTCCATTTTACAGTTAGCAGATACAACACTTTTTTAGATACCCCAGGTAGAACTACTGCGCATCTACGTACGAGTATTTACGCTTTTTAAACTTTGACGTGTAATAATAATAAAAAAAATTATGTAATATTTAAATGATATAAAATCAGCAATTTATTCAGGTTGTAAAATTATATTTTTTACGTTAATATTTAAAAAAAAAAAAATAACAAGTTTCCTATTCCGCAGAAATGGAAATAGTTCAGAATTTTTATGGAAGGTTCAACGGAAACCACAGAAAATTCATGATCGGTGATTAAGTAAACTGAATGTTTTCAGTTTACTATACCAGCCGTCGTAGTCCAAACTTCAAGATTCATTGGGGCAGCTATACAGCTTATATATATAAATCCTTTGTATCAACATAACATCGTCGAAAGCCTTCTCTAAAATTTTCACACTTCTCTGCATTTTATTTTATTTTTAACGCAAAATTTATTGTAAATTCGTAATTTACGAAACAAATTAAATCGCCACCGGTAATAAAATATTTTCTAATTACGCGGCTGCTAAATTTCAGCTAGGTGTTAAATACGGCTGAAGATGTACATTGCGTTGAAAAAAGACGAACTCGATCGAAAAGACAACGCGCATAATTAAAAGATTCTCGTTATTTTTTTAACATACTTCATACGTGTTATTAAAATAGTTCGGGTTTTTAGCTTTTATTTAAAAACTCACTAATAGAATAATATTATTTTTCAAAAAGTAATTTAATTTTAAATAAATTGATTGAAACTTTTTCCCAGATCGAATTGATACGTTGTATAACAGGAAAGTAGTCGTGTACCGTTTGTATTTCTTTAAAAATAATTAATAATTTTTTTCATAAATTGAAACGTACGGAAACGTCGCAGTTTCTTATTTATTAAAAATCGTTCTACACGGATGATTTTTATCAGAAAGAATTTTTAAGCAGAATTAAAAGTACATAGATTTAAATTTTAGATTTTAAAATGCACGTGTTCAAATTTTGTTCCAAAAACAACAGTTCCATTATTTGACATAAACTGTGATAACAGCAAAATTTTTAGTTCATTTTGCATTAGTGATCGAAGAGGTAAAAACGTACCTCTATAATTATATTTTTGTAAATTTCCACGTATTACGTTCTGAAGTACAAGTTTTTTCGTTCTTTTTTTTTAGGTGATTAATTCATGAAATAAGACACGAAGCAGGTTGATGGGAGTATAGAGTAGAAGTTATATAGAATTTAAAAAATGCCATGCGTAACCGGTAATCGAATTGTGGACTTTGTAAAGTTGACATTCTACTGCGGAGGGACATAGATATCTTTGAATTTGTAAAACGTACAGGAAAACGGTAAGTGAAAAAAATTAGTTATTGTAAATAATTACATTCCGCCGCTAGGCAGAATTGCGATTTGCTAGATTAGTATTTGTACACATTCATTTAAATATTATTTATTTCAAGGAATTGTAATATACATCCTCCTACTGGACTAGAAATAGGTCCAGTAGTTTTTGAGGAAAATGGTGACAGGCATACTCACGCGCGCGCGCGCACACACACACACACACACACACACAACCGTTTACCCCAAAAGCATATACTGTTCCGTTCCATCGCGGGTAAAAAAAATTACTTTGAGAGAATTGAAAAGGCGTACCTTTTAAATAAAATGTTCAGCATTTAAAAAAAATTAGGGTTCAAATACAGAGATAAAGGAATAATTGCTAACATTTACAGGAACCAAACAGCAACAGTAATAATTGAAGAACATAAGAAAGAAGCCGTAATAAGAAAGGGAGTCCGACAAGGATGTTCCTTATCCCCGTTACTTTTTAAAATTTACATAGAACTAGCAGTTAATGATGTTAAAGAACAATTTAGATCCGGAGTAACAGCACAAGGTAAAAAGATAAAGATGCTACGATTTGCCGATGATATAGTAATTCTAGGTGAGAGTAAAAAGGATTTAGAAGAAACAATGAACGGCATGGATGAAGTCCTACGCAAGAACTACCGCATAAAATAAACAAGAACAAAACGAAAGTAATGAAATGTATTAGATATAACAAAGATGGACCACTGAATGTGAAAATAGAAAGAGAAAAGATTATGGAGGTAGAAGAATTTTGTTATTTGGGAAGTAGAATTACTAAAGATGGACGAATCAGGAGCGATATAAAATGCCGAATAGCACAGGCGAAACGAGCCTTCAGTGAGAAATATAATTTTTTTACATCAAAAATTAATTTAAATGTCAAGAAAAGATTTTTGAAAGTATACGTTTGGAGTGTCGCTTTATATAGAAGTGAAACTTGGACGATCGGAGTATGTGAGAAGAAAAGATTAGAAGTTTTTGAAATGTGGTGCTATAGGAGAACGTTAAAAATCAAATGGGTGGATAAAGTGACAAATGAAGAGGTGTTGCGGCAAATAGATGAAGAAAGAAGCATTTGGAAATTATACTTAAAAGAAGAGAAAGACTTATCGGCCACATATTAAGGCATCCTGGAATAGTCGCTTTAATATTGGAGGGACAGGTAGAAGGAAAAAATTATGTAGGCAGGCAACGTTTGGAATACGTAAAACAAATTGTTATGGATGTAGGGTGTATACCAAAATGAAACGACTAGCACTAGGTAGGGAATCTTGGACAGCTGCATCAAACCAGTCAATCGTCATTTGTTGTGCAGGATTTTCAGATTTTTGTGTTTAATTTTGAAAAATTTTATTTTATTTTTATTACCTTTAATTGTATAATTTTTTCACAATTAAATTCTCTAAAAAGTTTGTCTTATAAATTTTATTTGATTATCTACTATTTAGCAAGTAAATTTATGCCGAAAAAGTTTTTGACTACAATTTATTGGATTTTACAACAGATTTTTGGAAACTACTGGAAATAAACAGTCGGATTTTTTGTTAAATTTTTCTTTTTAAATTACAAAACCAGTAATTGTATAATTCCTCTATACCTTTTTTTTAATTTCAAATTCTTTTTCGCAGTAATTGTTCATATCCATCATTATCTAATACAAGAGGAGATTCCTGAGTCTTTAAAATTTTTATTTAAGTGATACTAACAGAATTAACGACACTAAAAATATTATTAATCAGCGCAAAAACTTATGTTTCCATTAAAGTGCTGTTTAGTAAAGCGATAAAAAATATTTGAATGAAAATTCTAATTGGTAAAATGAAATATCCCAATAATTCGTTCTTTTTTTATCAAAATTCTCGTTATAAAATTTCCATTGTCGCTAATCGTTTTACATATTAAATAGATTGTTTACGCTGTAATTTATCGATAAAAAAAATAATAAACGATAGTAAAAATGTAATCGACTTACCTGTTTGTGCATCGGCCGATAGTGAAAATGTTACGGTAAAAAAGAAGAGAAAACATAAAGGGAAAGCGAACGTAATTTCTTTAAATACTTTCGGTATAGAAGATGAGATGAACATCGTACTCGCTCTGTTCGAGTTGTACCTGAAACCGTTTAAAAATAATAAGTAAATGAATAAATGAAAAGTATAACACTCGATTCGTGCAAGAAATAAATAAAAATGAATGGAATTTCACTGGCGCTTTGTTTTGTTTGGAATTCTCTTTGTTATTTTAATTTTAATCTTTTTTATTATAATTTTTTTCTTAAGCGTATAAAAAGTAGAGAAAGTAGAGGTATTATAATGTTATTTTGATTAATTTTATGCGTTTCAAATATTACTTTTTTCTAAATATTATTGGAGAAACGATCTTTTTAAATTACGATTCCATATCGTCCAGTTTTGGGCTTAATTACGGCTGTCCCAGATGTTTCAATTATGTCTATTAATCACGCGGTGATGGGGCATTAAAAGAATGAGCTGCTTTTTTAAACTGGAGCACTTGTCATTTCATCATACGTGCGCGTGTTTATAATACACGATACTATGCGACTGCATCGCTATGATTTCATATAGCGATTTTTTTGAAATTTATTTCTTTTTATGGTAGTTGTACCGAATTAATATTACGATAAGGTTTTATTTACTTCTTAGAATTCGGCCGCGAATTTTTTTTTCCTTTAATTATTCAGTGTTTGTCTATAGTAGAAACAATGTACTCATTATAAAATACGAAAAATGTTTCAATTTTTATTTCTTTTCATCCTAACATGATTTGACAAAATTCATCCATAACAATGATTTATAAAGAATATTTTTTTTTTGCCTTAAGTCACATGGTTATCAAAACATAAGTGTAAAACGATTTTTTTAAAAGAAAAAACTAAAAAATTCTTTACTTTTAACAGTAGGTTGGTTTATTACCTGTTAACTTTCTGATACGCCTCATTTAACGGCAAAAAAAAATTCGGGTCAATAAACTGAAAATGTCAAATTTTAAACAGTTGAATATTTACGAATGAAGGTAATTTATAAAAAGTTTTTTATATTTTTGAAATTTTTTAATAAAAAAATTCTTCGGTTTATTATTTGCAGTTCTATTTCTGATGTCTATTTTATAAAATTAAAATAAAAACTGCACGTGTAAAACTTTCATATATTCAATAATATCTTATTTAGTTAGTATTCTATGATATCCCATCAAATATCCGATCCCATCAAATATCCCATCAAATATTTTACTTTCCCGTCTAGAAAGCGCTATAGTAGAGTTATAGCTGTAGAAAGGAAAGTATTGTATTCGATCCGATCTGGGCATTCGCGGTTTTTACCGGATCTTGACGTTTTATCATCTAAGGAACCCAAAAAACCGGATGAAAATTTTCCGGATGTTAATGTATGTACGTGTGTGTGTTCAGTATCGATCTTTAATTCACCTTATATCTCTAGAATTACTGGACCGATTTTGACCAAACTTGGTCAGATTACTTTTATATATGGGACATTGATGTCGTTAAATTTTCAACTTAAAAGGTGAACTTGGTGAGGCTGTAGAGCAAGAAGACCATCAGTATCTCGAGATTTCACCCGATTAAGGTCGTATTTTTTCTTAGGCGCATTTTTAACGATTAAAAAATAACAATATTTGCAAATAAAACCTTATGAAAACTCGCGCCCTCACCGCAATAAATGCTATTGTAGTCCTCTGCTTTGTTGTGACGTCACAGGTGAGCGTTAGAATTAAATAAATGAATAATATTTAAAGTATAAAAAAATAACTCGGTCTGGCTGAGTCTGGAACTCGATCGACTCGGACTCGGTGCGTTAAGCCTCGCGACTGCACTGATCTGCCGACCGTACGAGCGAAAGGTTGTTCAATGTAAGTTGTGAAATTACATCAGTCTAGTTAGTGTCGACCGCTAGTGCCGCTACACCCGTAGAAATTAATACGGTTTGCACGCGCGCTTTAGTTAGAATCATTGAATTAATGGTACTTACTACGTATTAACGCCACCGCAGCTACAGCTTCATTTAAAAACAATCAATCAGAGTCAATCGGAGTCAATCACAGTCAAACAGTCAATCGTAGTGTTAATTAACAGGAGTGTTTTGATTATTTAAATAATAAATAATTGCAATAATTACTGAATTTATTAAATAAATACTAAAAAAATTACGGTGTTAATTAGTCAAGGTTAGCGAGCGAAGCAAGCGTAGGTTAAGTTTGGTTAAATTATATTTATAAAATAAATAAAGAGACTGTTTTGAATCTATGTTAAACTCTATATCCGCCCATTTTCCACCGAAATCCGATTGACTACTTTGTTTTAAAATAAAGCTGTAGCTGCGTTAATACGTAAGTACCAATTAAGTAAACGAAAAAATATTATATTTAAATAAAACGATAAATATTTTTAATTAGTATGCGTGTGTATGTGTGTGTAAGCCGTGCATCAGAAACAACCCACAGTTGTCCGCTTTTTTACAAAAATGAAAGTTACGATACCAAATTCACTGTTGTAATTTGAATATTTCTTATGAAACCAAAACACATCATTACATCGGTATTTTATGTAGAAAAGTTTGTAAAATAATTTTATTTAGAGACATTTTATCGTTTAACATTTTTTCAATATTTTATATTTCCATTAGGATTATCGTAATCGATTTGAGTGTCGTTTCAGTGCCGTAGTTTTGAGAATAGAGGTACTTACTAAACGTGTCGACTAGGAATGTTAGAGTGACATTGGTAGGAAGGCCAGAAAACAACATTGAAATAAAATTTTATCGTTTTCTGAAAAACCTTGAAAAACGATAAGCTTTAGGATGAGGAAATAAGAATATGCGAAAAAATAATGAAAATTATCTACTATTCTACGCGTTTCCCTCTAGATAAATAAATGAATAATTGGAAAGTTTAAACGGGAATCAGTCTGTCTAATAATTTCTTAATAAACGACGGCTGGTATATTATTTAGTAAAGGTAATAAATAATTATCAGTAAATAAATCAGTATTTTTGCATGTTATTAATTACCGATCGTAGACCAAAACCAAATAATAATTTTACCCGATAAAATATGTTTGACGTTTAAAATTATTTATATTCAAGTTTTTATATAAAGTATTGGATATCGGAACCCTTAAATAACTTTTTACCCGTAAACATAGAAAAATGAAAATTGCCGTACGTTACCTTCTCAAAAAGATCTATTTTACAATATGAGACCGTCTCACCCCATGCACTCTCGGGAGAACATTCCAGCCCCGTAGGGGAAGAAACTCGCCTTGTGACGCTTCCGGTAGCCACACCTCTCCCGTTCCTAGCCCTTTGTGAACTTTAACGGGAGCCCACGGGGGAACAACTCAAAACTTTTTAATGGAAAAGGTTACGAAACGCATACAAATGAAAAAAATTTGACGTAAAACACTTTTAGCTATGACGACCTTAAACAAAATAGGGACAATTTATATTTTTCACAGTTAGTTTTAAATATATATTTTTGTTTAGTTATTTAAACGATTGAACTGTACAAAGAAATTTAATTATCTAAAATTGATGAAGATTAAAATAGAGTATAAGAAAATTCGTAACCGGTTATAGAAAGTTTAGTCGGTGCTAGTAATTACTTTATCGTGTTAACATCGACTGAAAAATGTGTACTAGTGCTAACATTATATCTAATAATCATTATATTATATCTCCCTTCATTTGTATACAACAGCCGTAGAAAAAAAAAAGTTGATCGATCGACTGAATCGAGGTCTTTTTTTAACTTGATCTGTTCGAATTTTGTTTTTTTTTTATGGGTACGGGGCAAACATGATTTTCGATTTTTATGAAAAGCGACTAAGAAAATAGTTTTCAACCTTTATTACAGAGACAGAGAATAATATTTTAGATGTTTTAAAATATTAAGTTATTTTTTTTTTTGTTCAAATAACATCTATTGAGGCGATTCATTTGCAATTTCATTGAAAATTTGTGTTATTTAAAGGGGTTTTAACCGCGTACCTGTATTCTATTGTCAGTTTCATTCATTTTTAATTTTAGTTTGTAACACAGCGGTCACGTAATAATAGTAATTAGTATTTCAACGGCAAACACAGATTATTCAATCGATTGTCATAGGAAGCCTTAATTGTACAGCATTAAAACATTTTTTTTTGTTACGTCATCTGGGCTTTTATGTTAAATTATTTCACGTCTATTGTCCTTATCAATATACTTCTGTAACCTTGTTTTTGAATAGCTAGTATATATTTACACCGATTCTTGTTTATAGCTATAAGTATGTATGTTAAACTATTTCAATTATTAATCGATCATCATTGGTATGTAGACTGTATGTAATTTTTATATATATATATATATATATATATATACACACACACACACACACACACACACACACACACACAACGTGTCCCACGATTATGCTTTTGATTTAGTATCGCTCGCCCGTTCCTACAGCGATTCTATTGAAACTTTACAGACATTTTAACGAAGCTTCTAAAACTGTTGTGAAAATGTCAGCCTTCTAAGATTTATAGAAACAAAACGGCGGTTTTAAATTAAAATATCGATTTCATATAAACCACATTTTTTATTCGTTACAAAATATCCAGTAAAAATGATTAAAAACGGATGATAATTAGAAGTAGAATAATTAAACAGTTAGATAATTAGTCGCGGTTATGACTAATTATAAACTTATTTTATTCAATTGGAACAGCTATTTAACGATAGATCATCTGGTTTTAATCTTTTTTTAACGGCTATTTTGTAATTAATAAACCATAGATAAATATTACATATATTAAAAAATCCCTTTCGGCACGCCGGAAGACGTAGGTAAATTTAACTGGTGCTAAGTAGGGGATAAAAAAGATTTCCACCTTAAAGTTAAAAAAAATTTCAATTTACTCAATACGACAACGGTTGCATGTAACAAAAAAGTTTTACATGTTTAGCATACAAGCCCCCATCTTCTTACAATTCCAGCAACATTTCGTCATCGCTTGCCGTAACGGTTGGTCACATAAAAAATTGTTTTAGACAAACGTCTTAGGTAATGTTTAGAATACTAACGACCACTTTTAACCGATTCGATACTGTGCCAATTAACGGAGGTACGATTTTTTTTGTCTTCGAGACTATTTTTTCCACCCCCTGGGCCGGTTGGTGATTTAAAAAAAATTTACTTAGACAGGTTTTAGGTCCTTATCCAAAGAATATTAGGAACTTTAAACGAATTCGATATTTTACTTAATATGAAAGTTATAGCAATATATTTTTTTTCGAAAAAGCCCCCCATTTTCACCTCCATGGTTCAATTTTTCCCATTAACGAATTCGACCGAGATTTTGGGTCGTTATGTATGAATTTGAAAGTGATTGGCGCAAAATTACGGCAGTTATCGTGTCTACAACAAAGTGTAATATATGTATATAAACCTCTGAACTGACGATGGTTTTGGAGTCTGGGGGTGTGAAACGCGTAGATATGTCGAAAGTTTTCGGAAGTCGAATCATGGTACCCATTACAATAGAAGGTAGATTTCATAAAAACATGACTGCCAAAATAAAAAGATTACTGACAAACATTGCTCTTTAACGTTAGATAATTACTGATATAGGATAATTAAACAGCGTACGGGTACAATTTTGTATATAGTGTAATTCTTTTTTCCAGTTTATTTAAAACAATATATATATATTATATTCATATAGCCTATGACACTCCCGGAAACTTAAGGATTCCAACGCGGGGTCATACATCTAAATCGGTTCGGCGGTTGAGCTGCTACGATGGAACATATATACACCCTAAATATATTACATTCCTTTTTGGGAAGTCGTGTAAAAATGTTGTTTTTCAGAAACTGATGTTTTTATTTGAATGCGGCCATTTCTTTTTATACATCCTAGAAGGTTTAATTTTAACAGAACATTTTTAGAACTTTCGTTAAAAGCTCTGTAAACTTTCAATAGAATCAGTGGAAGAACGGACTAGTGATATAGTAAATAGAAATTTTTTTTTTTTAATAAATGATAAAGTAATAACAATAAATAAACAGTTCTTACGAAAGGTTATTTTAAAAAAGTGTGTATTTTTTAATATCTTTTAAAAACTGTTTTTTTGAATTAAAAACTGTGTTAAAAGTAAAAGTTTTATATTTTATATGAATTATTTATTCATAAATTATTTTAAAAAATACTTATAAATTATGATTTTTTAATTTTTAACTATTATTATATTTTTTAACCACTTTTACTGATTTTTATGTTCTAATTCCCCCGCTATTACGCCCTGATGATGATTGTTTAGAATCGAAATGGCGAAGTAGTTTTTGACGTTAAATAAATTTTTTTAAAGTGTTTTTTTGAGCATCTTCTTTATTTCAATTTGTGCGAAATATAAAATATAAAATACCGTACGATATTTTTCTTTTTTTTTTCATTATTGCGAATAATATTTCAATAAAATCATCTAAGAATATTGTAAAAACTATTATAAAAGTAAAGTAATTAGTTAATTTGCTAAAAATTTATTGATGTAACGATTTTAAATAAATTTTCTACGCTGTATATAAAAATATTTTAAGTTAGTATTAAAGTAAAAAAGTTAATTAAATTCTTACCGCATAAGAAGTAGTGTAAAAAGATGTTTGCTAATAGTTTTTGTCGAATTTCACGCCGGACTTTTTTTCTAAATGATTGCTGCTGTAGCGAGTTAAATAATTATATATTAAAAAACAAAAACGATAATTTATTTATATTTAAATTAATTCATAATCTGCGTATCGTATCGTTTTAAATCTCGATTAGCAGTAAACAAACACGGCTGTCGTTTACTCGTGAAGGTAAATGAACGCACTACAGTTAGCGAACCGGGTATTACAGTCTGTTATACTGCTCTGTAAGGTGTGTAGTGTGTTTAGAATTTACCGGTCGAACTATAAATAAATAAATAAATAAAATAATATATGGTAACATCGACGACGACGATGATGATGATGATGACAAAGATAGAAGGAAGAAAGGTGGTCCTTGTCTTCAAATCCGGTCGACCGTACCTCTTTCCCTCCCACCCTTATAGCTAATCTAACGAAGAACTTGCGGGGGAGGTAATGAATGCGGTAGGGTTTAGGTCGTTTCACGCCGCCTTATTTATCGCATTACGTTCGGCTTACTCGATTCTAGACGACATTGCACTAACGAACGCGTCTGTTTTGTTATACAAGTGTTTCGGTTTTGTCAAAGGAGGACTGCCTCCTGGCAGGCTTTCAGTCCACCGACCTCTTCTGGTATTGTAACCTTATCCTTCGTCCACTGCAAACAACAAAACAACCGATCGCGTCTCTCTCACACTCTCTTACTATTTTGCATGTATCCGTTTCATTTTATCGTCGTAACGGTTATATTAAATTAAAAGGCGGGTGGATATCTTGTTCTTGTTTATTTATTATCTTTTTATACTCTTAATTATCTTAACATTTTATGCGTTGTGATTGCTTTTTTAGTTGAAAGCGGTTGCGATAGGTCGATGGTTTCTTAATTAACCTCGTTAATAAAGTTATATCCTTATATTACGGGCATATTTATTTAAATTAGCAAAAATTGTATCGGTTTTTATTTTTACACGGAAAGAAAATACTTAACATTTTATTTGTGAAGAATAAAATTTATATTCTATTAATTCAACTTTTTTTGAATTATCAGTAATTTTATTGATTTTAGTAGACTTTTTTTCATCGGCAAGTCTATTTACGGCATACCCAAAAAATCCAGCGTGTTTTACACTCAAAATTTGAGTTTGATAACGATATCAAACTACTGTACGTTTCTGATTCTCACCTTTAAAAAAAAATTCGTGAAAAAATCATACCTTTTGATCTGTAATTTCTTCTTTTTTTCTTTTTTCCTATTTAACCTCCGGTAACTACCGTTCAGATAATACTTCAGAGGTTGATATGTATGATTGTAAATGAAGTGTAGTCTTGTACATTCTTAGATCGACCATTCCTGAGATATGTAATTAATTGAAACCCAACTCTACCATAAGAACACCGGCATCCACGATCTAGTATTCAAATCCGTGTAAAAATAACTGGTTTTACTAGGACTTGAACGCTGGAACTATCGATTTCCAAATCAGCTGATTTGGGAAGACGGGTTCACCACTAGACTAACTCGGTGGGTTTGATCTGTAATTTGGATGTCCATGATATAACGCTGAAAAAAAAAAAGTGAAATTATTCGCTAGTCGTTAATTTAAAGACAAACCTTTTCAGAATACGTGTCCTTATACGGAATGATATTAAGTATGGAAACGACGACGTGTATCAAAACTGAGTAATACTAGAAGGTAAAAACAAATGCCGATCTATATAGTTACAAAATTACTACACTACTTTATGATGTATGAAATTTTTTTTTATCGTCTTTGATCCGATGCTTTAGAAAATAATTAGCTGATTAATAAGTATCGCTTGATTTTTACATTCCTGTCTAATTAGGGATATAGCTCTAGAAGGAAAAATATTGTAATCTGTCCAATTTGGGCGTATGTGGTTTTCACCGGATCTTGACGTTTTAACATCTAAGAAATCCAAAAAGCCGAATAGAAATTTTCCTAATGTTAATGTTCGTATGTACGCTTATGTGTTCGGTGTCGGCCTCTAAATCACCTTACATTTTTGGAACTATCGGACCGATTTCGGTCAGATTCTACTATACATGGGGCATTAATACCGCTAAATTTTCAAATTCAAAAGTCAAGGGGGTGAGGCTTGTGACTTAAGATCATATTTTTATAAAATAACAATAAGAATATTAAAAAATAACAATATTTGCAAAAACGTTTTTGCAAAATCGCATCCCCTTCCAAAAAAATACTGTTGTAGTCGTCTGCTGTTATGATGTCACAGGTGAACGGTAGAATTAAATAAATGAATAATATTTGAAATGTAAAAAATTAACTTGGTATGACCGGGCCTCGAACTCGATTGCCCGGTTGAATTCAGTACCCGGTGCGTTAATTCTCGCGGCTACACCGACCTGCCGACCGTATAGGTGAAATTTGTTTTATGTAAGTCGTGAAACTACATTAGTTAGTGCCGACCGTCGCCGCTAGTACCGCCACACCACGCGAATTGAATACGGTATGCCGCGAGCATTAGTTAGAAACATTGTATTAAATAAACTAAAAATTATTATATTTAAATGAAATTATATATATGTTAAATTAAGTTGTGTATGTAAGCCGTGCATTAGAAACAACTTACAGTTGCAGGACTTTCCCGGAAAGCGGCTTTATCTGTGTGACGGGAAAGTCCTACAACTGTATTGTCATCTTTTTTGTTGACAGGTGAATTGCGGGCTTGTATTCCATCTGTCATTTTGACTCCGGTTCATAATGGTGAATCCACATCTTATCTTCCTGTTGATACGGGTTTTTCAGCTCGTGAACATGCAAGGACTTGTTTCCTTACGGTGATTTTTCGACTCTTTTGGAACCAGTCTTACGCCTGTTCTACTTTACTCGAGCTCATAGGTGATTACGAACTGTACCGACTAAAATCTCGACTGTAATCCGTCGGTCTTCCTGGATAAGAGGGTCCTATGCTAGTTTACAAGGGCTGGAGATGAAACTTCAATAGGATGTCCAGAACGGTGCTTGTCAGTCACGAAGTTCGATCGTCTTTAAATTTTGCTTCCCTCTTGTAGAATTTTCTGCGGTTCGTATAACTTTGTCCGTATAGTTTTGTCGTACGAGAATAAATTTTAACCGGTTTTTTACTATCGGAAAACAAAAAAAAACCGGATCGCTACACGCTCTTCAACTAATTCAGAAGGTTCAAGAGGATGTAGAATTAGATTTTGTAAGAACACATTTTACTAAAACGGTCGACGAAAAGTCATCACAGGGTTACCGACTTCGCTCTGAAAGTACCGTAACCATCTTACTGACTGTTTTCCCTTCGCAGCTGTTTGTGCCTTTAATTATTAAACGACCCTCACATACATATAACTATTTATTCGTATAAATATCGATCCGGAAACACTTTGTTTTCACTTACAGCTTGCGAAAAATTTTGCCTTAATTGCTACTCCAAATATAACATAAAGCCGCACTGAAACTCTTGAAATTTAAATTATGCGGTAGATTTGACCGTTTCATCCCGTAACTGTACCGTTAGTATTTTTTTTTTAATTTCCTTTTGAAAATTATTGTAAAATACAAATCATCGATATGATAAAACTCAATTTTTTAAGTTTGACGTAAAACTTCTTTAAATTGTCAGTAATTAAATAGAATTTTGTTAGAGATTTTAATTTTGAAAAAATTAAAATTGTCTTAACTTCAACCGAGCGTGGAAGAGAATTTAAGAAATTTGAACTTTATTAAAAACAACACGGTTAAAACTGAATTGTAATTCAACTTGAAGTAGAAATCATTTCCGATAGGAAAATAACAAATGTAACTATTAAGTTCTTGAATTTAAGTACGGCTTTATTTTACTCTGAGTAGAAATCGGAGCGAAATCAGTGCCACATTTTTCGCATGCTATTACATGAAACATAGCATTTCCAATCCCGTGTTTTTATTAATTTTTGTTTGTAGAACATATCTGTAATTTTTTTCTTGCAAAAGTTATTTAAATTTCATATTGCGAGAATTGTAGTTCCATAAACGTAAACCGTGATTGCAATCCGACGTCGTTTACGTAAGGTAGAGGTGTTGGAAAAACTTTGTTTACTGTGAGTATGACAGCGTTTTTATTTATAAACTTCTGATCGGGTCTTGTCGGGTAAGCGTCGTTATTTAATTAAATGTGAAAATAGGTAAACCGATTTTCTTAAATTCATTTATTAAAGCTGTCATAATGTATCTTCTTTTTCGATATCTGTAGAATTTGGAGTTAAAATATTATATAATCTGTGAAAAGTCGTTGTTATATTCTATTAATGGAGCGATACTAATATATGGGCAAAAAAAAAAATCAAATTATAACTTACTCCCCGTCTCAAAATGTATTTTTTTTAAGTTTCCGGATATTTTTATTTTTTATATCGGGTTAAAATCTAAGTAACAAAAGTGGCAGGCGATATTACGTTAATGTTTTTTAGTATTTTTCTACTCGCACGTAAAGTCGTAGCAGCCGTAAATAACTTTTCTGCAACAAACAAAATAAATAAATAAAAATCTGATGTGGACACCAAACGACTTCTTTCTACGCCTATTAAATCAAATATACGCATTTTTAAACGTACAAAAATTTTATTTCACTAAAAAGTTGTGATTTATATATTTTTTTTATATTGTTATCAGTGGCGGCTAGTAGCTAAAGTTAGCGGAGGTGATGCTCCAGAAAATCTTAATCTGGACCTTTTCAAGGCCGTGGTTAAAGTTTTCTGTAAAATAGAAGAACCGAAAAAAATGAATCAAATAAAATAGTTGGTAGCAGGATAATAATCTAATTCTACACTTTATCACGTTCAAGAATACGGTACACGGTTTAAGAGTCATCCAAACCAAATTATACAGGTGATGAAACTCATAGTCTCAGAATGTCATGAAAAATTTGTTATTTGTTCAATTTGCCACCCTTATTAACCATGTCAAATCTTATAAATACTTTTTAAGTTATTCATTTTTTAAATTTGTTAAAAAATACGTTATTGTTCTTCCGATGCTTTTAGCAATTGTGATGATATTTTTTTTTTGTTTAACCTCCGGGTCCACTGTTAGGCATGCTTCAGAGGTGAGATGAATGATTTGTAGCGCGTGTGAAAATGCTATGCCTGACGGAGATTCGAACCCGGGGCGTCTCGGATGAAAGGCCGAGACGCTACCACTCGCGCCACGGAGGCCGGAAATGTGACGATGATTTAGTAAAAAAACTCATACCTTTCTCAATTTTCATTATATCACAAAGATTTTCTGAAAAATGTACAGAATAAGGTAAACATGCATTTAGCAATTCATCTCTTAATCGGTAGAAAAGGAATTTAGCAGATGAATCTTCTATTGCATTGACAAAAGAAATTGAACAAAAACTAAAGGATATGGACAGACTAATAGACTTAATGAAAGTAAATATTAATGTTACTACTTCACAAAGAGAAAAAAAATACAAAACAAAATTACAAAAATATATTTGATTATATATAAAAAAATATTTTTTAAAAAAGCCTTTATTTAACTAATATTAATATTAACTTTAATAAAAAAAGGAAACAACTTAGAAAAATCCTCTAAAAAGTAAAAAAAAAGAATTAAATCAAATTGAGAATTTTAAACAAAAAAATATAATATATTAACAAATATAAAAATGCACTGAAAAGTAAAAAATAAATATCTAATGAATAACCAATAAGTAAATGTAATAATTATTAAATTTTTAAAATTAAAAGTAATGAAAATATTTAGTTAAATAAAAGCGTGGCGCAGTTTTTAAGCTTGTTAAAAGCTTTTACCAAAGCGGTCAATACTCTTGAGTCATGCCAGGAGCTAAAGATTAAATTAGCATTTCTAAAAATGAATATATGCAAAAAGTGCTGTTAGGAAATTCGGATGAGCTGTACTCCGCTTTCAAGTTTGAACAACCAGGTCTTAAAATTGTACTGTCCAAGTTCTCTATGATCCGACCAAAATGGTGTGTATTAGCCGGTACACATTTTGTTTGCGTCTGTACTATTCATCAAAATGTTTCACTATTGCTTTACTCTTGTTCAGTTAAAGAAAACCGCAATGGACTTATTGAGAAGTTAGTATACTGAAGAGAAAACAGAGAATGTACGTTACGGCACTGCTCAAACTGCCCTTTAAACAATTTAAAAATCCTTCATTTTGGAGAAATCAGAGTGGGATCCCAATGATGAGGTGACATATTCAGCTTGGATATCTACTGACAGAACTCAACAGGTGCAGTTCACCGTAACGTTAGAAGAATATCTAGAATCTAGTTGAAGGCCGATAAAAACTAATACCTCAATCTTTCGTTCGTTATAAAATCTGAGGCCAGATATTTGAAAAAAAATCAAAAAGCAATCTGAAAGCAGATGAAGCCATTGTTATTATTGATGTTAGTGAAAACTATTTTAAGAAACTCAAGGGACAGCTGTTCTCTTCATCCAGTTGTGATTTACACACGTCAACGCAACAACGAAAACCTAGTAATTTCTAGTTTGTGCATAGTGTCTGATGACTTGGAGCATGATGTACCGTATACCGTGTAAAAAAAGTAACTCGGTCCGGCCGGGTCTCATACCCGATCACCCGGGGTCGACTCCGTATCTGGTGCGTTAAACCTCGCGGCTACATCAGTCTGCTGACCTTACAAGCGAAATTTGTACTAGTAAGTTGTGAAATTACATTGCTTTAGTTAGTACCGACTGTCGCCACTAATACCGCCATATCCACGCGAATTAAATACGGTATGCACGCGCGCTTTAGTTAGAATAATTGAATTAAATAAACGAAAATGTATTATATTTAAGTAAACTGACAAATATTTTAAATTAAGTTTTGTGTGTAAGCCGTGCATCAAAAGCAACTGTGTTGTCAACTTTTTTGTTAAGTTACTTATTACTAAATTTGAACAGTTCTTGTTTTATAATTTTCATCCTGGAAACAAAAATAAAAAAAATAAAAATTTTCTGTCCTCTGTTCTTTCCTCTGCAGAGGATGTAAATGGATCCATAATACAGAAAAAAAATCATTTTCCGTTTTTCTTACCGTTCTGAAAAATTGCGTATAATGAAATCGCAAGCAGCCCGATTGTATATACCGTTGATTCCCAAAGTGGTCCAGGTGGACCCCCAGGGGTCCACCGGAGACTCGACGGGGGTCTACTTTGGCGTGACAAAAAAATTGGGGGTTCACAATTCGTAAGCGGGGGGTCAACGAAAATTCATCTGGTTTCGATAGTGAAGAACTAAAATGTTAGCTTGAGTTTGCGTATCAATCTAGGCAGATAATGTTTTGAGAAGCTCAGCGACTGTAACTTACAATTACAAGGGGACAGTCTCAATTTAATAAAAACAAAGGGTGTAATTTCAGCTTTTCTTGGAAAATTGAAATTTATGAAGCAAAATATTATTCGGCGCGTATTTTTCCCAGTTTTCAAACTTGTCACAGGTAGAATGCCTTGATGAGGATATTCAGACATACGTTCAACATTTAATCGCCCTGCATGATGACTTCAAAATCAAATATGAAGAAATTCTGACGATGGAAATACCACCACGGATCATAAATCCATTTGATGAAACGGAAGTGGAGAATGTGATATTACAAGAGGAACTACTCGAGCTTAGCACTAATGAGGAGCTGAAGGTGAAATGTTTTTGAAAGAGGGTTTCAAAAATTTTTGCTGCAGGCAGAAATACCAGAAAAATATCCTGGACTGTGGGGAAATGCGAGAAAGCTTTTGATAGCGTTTCCCTCGTCATATCTTGTCAAAAAAAGTTTTAGTGTCGTTACAAACCTTTTATCAAAAAAAAGGAGCAGATTCAATATCACAGAACGGGGAGATTTGCACTTATTCCTAACAAAACTGAAGCCAAATATTGATAATTTGCTGTCAATCCATCAAGTACATTCCCCCCATTAAAATTGTAACTATTTTGTGATTGTCATTGTAGAAGTTACATTACGTTATTAATGTTTAATTTTAATTATATTACGACAATTATATTATATTACATTGCAATATGATAACAATAATAATTAATAGCGTAATGATTAAATATTTGAATAAATGCAACACAAAAAAAATATACTATTTTTCTTTTGCTTTTTACCACTCTGAATGGGAAGTTTTCTAAATAAAATAAGTGAGAATTGATTGCTTTCTTGTGCTGTGAGTAGATGTAAAAAATGTAAAGTTGGATGGAAGCATTTTTTTTGATCGGCCAACTTTACTTTTTGATATCCACTCACAGCACAGTCGATCAAAAATTAACCGATCGATTCTCACTTTTTTTTCGGAAGCTGTTAGTTCGTGGAACTCAGCCGTAACGCAAATTTTCATAGTTAGATCTAATCTTTACATTTTCCGTCGACTGGAAATATGGTAGAAATGTAACTGCAGGGGGTCCACCGGAACCAGCAAGATTTTGAAAGTGGTCTATGAGAAAAATAAGTTTGGGAACCTCTGGTATAAACAGAAGGCAATTACAGTTTAATACTTATAAAATATTAAAAGTAAATTTATCAAAAATAAAATCCGAGCAATTTAGTAATCATAATAAATAACGGAAACTAAATATTCTATTTGTTTTTTATTTATATTTATTTAGTTTTTTTATTCAAATTTTATAAAAAAATTAAGATAAATTAAAGATAAAAAAATGTATCTTTAATTTATAGCAGAATAGAAAAAAAGTACTGGGTGAAAGTAGGCTGCTTAATTTTTTTCTAGTTGTAATTAGCATTTCCTTTATATAAATATTTTCAGTTTTGTAATTATGAAGTAACATATAAATATATATATATATATATGAGTGTGTGTGTGTATTTTGTATAATATCCGGTCTTTAAGGTGCGTGTGAGTGTTTAAGGAAATTTCATTCATCCTTATTTGAGAAAAACAGTACAATTATGTAATAGGCTTCTTTACTTAATTTCTTCCTGAAAGGTGTGAAAGTTTTTATAACATTTAATTTAAAATTTTATGTTTCACTTTTAAAATAACTTTTCCTTTATCCTAGAATTTAAAGTTTTAAATAATTTGTTGAATCTAAAAAAAAAGTGAAAACTTAAATAAAACTAAAGTTTGGAAATTTTTTTTTTCATGTGTTGAGGAGTAGTACCATTTATGTACTCCCCACAAGTGGGGGAGTGTCGGACTCGTACGGGTCAGGTTCGGCTAGATGTTTTATATATATATATATATATACAGAGTCATTCACGGGAACCGGATGTTTTTGAAGTGGGTTGTACTCGGACGTTCTTGGTGGGAGAGGCACGTGGCTGGTGTTTGACGTTTCCTTTGTTCATAGCATTTACATTTTAGTCGTTGAGATGGAGCCGTGGACGCTAGACCAACGCCTGTACGCGTATGACAGTTTTGTGCGAAATGACGAATCCGTAACTGCTGTTCAGCGAGATTTCCGCCGTCAGTTTAATATCCATCGTAATAGAAGTGTTCCTTCTCGTAACACAATATTGCGACGGGTAAACAACCTTTGAACAAGCGGTTCAATATTGAAGAAAAAACCACCGGGTCCCCGACGAACTGCTAGCACTCCGGAGAACATCGAACGAGTAAGGGAAGCCATTGTCAGAAGCCCATGCCGCTCTATTCAGAGGCATTCAGCAGCGCTTCAAATGAGCACAAGTACGGTAAGACAAATTCTGCATACAGACCTGCATTTCCATCCTTACAAGATAGCCGTCGTGCAGCAGTTAAACGAGCAAGATTTCACGCAGCGATTACAATTTTGTCGACAAATGCTTACCGTTTTTGAAGCAAATTAAAATTTGTTATTGTTATTGAGAGCCCATTTTCATCTGAATGGCTTCGTCAACAAACTGAATCGCCGGTATCGGGCAGAAAGAAACCCACATCGGCTTCATGAGAGACCACTTCATAGCCCAAAGGTGACTGTCTGGTGTGCAATAGGAAAGGTCGGTGTTATTGGACTATATTTTTTTGAAGAAAATGACGCTGCCGTAACTGTAACAGCTGATCGTTACATTGCGATGTCGAATACGTTCTTCATCCCTGAGTTACGAAGCCGGGGAATCGATTTTCAAAATGTGTTATTCCAGCAGGATGGAGCTACAGCGCACACAGCGAGGGCAACGATGGCTGTTCTCCGTAACTTGTTTCCGGTACGGATCATTTCCAGATTCGGCGACATTCCTTGGCCCCCTCGGTCCCCCGACTTGAGTAGTTGTGATTTTTTTCTGTGGGGGTTTCTGAAATCGCGTGTGTACGGCAATAAACCGCGTACATTGGAGGACCTAAAGATCGCAATTCGTCATCACGTCACCCAGATTGATGTAGACATGCTGCAAAGAATTGAGGCCAGTTACCGTGAAATGCTACAACAATGTATTGCCCAAAATGGACATCACTTGCCGGACATAATTTTTCTTTCATGAGTAAGCAACAAATGCTTTGATTTAACAAGTGTTTCAGTACCAATAAAACTTTTTTAAAGTAAATATTCAATTTTTTATGATTATTTTTAAAACATCCGATTCCCGTGAATCACCTTGTATATATACGTACAAACGAGAGGTTATCTCTAAAGTAAAGACCGTTTAATGTAAAAAAATTAATACTGAAAACTTTATAAATATTTTTTATTTATTTTAAACTATATACCTTGTACTACTTCTCTATATAATCGCCATCCATTTGTCGTACCGATACACTAGCTGCAATATAGGTACCCTCGTTGTATTCTTCTGCCGCCATTCCATTTAGCCCCTGATTAACAGCATTTTTAAGTTCATAGTCACGCGGGAATTGCTTACAGCTAAAAAATTCTTTTCAATTTCCCAAACAAATGGTATTCAGAAGTAGCTAAGCCCGGATTATGTGGTGAGTGATCGTAAATTTTCCATCCAAATGTTCTCAGTAAATCACGTGTCGGACCCGCAACATGTGGACGTGCATTATCTTGCAGCAGGATGACGCCGTCGGTCAGCCGCCCACATTGCCGATTTTGAATAGCGCGCCGTAACTTACGTAGAGTTTCACAGTAGGCTTCTACATTTATATTCGTTTCACGCGCGATGAAATCAATCTCCAGTATTCAAACCGATCCCAAGATACTGTAATCAGTTTGCGTCCAAATGGCTGTGGCTTGACTTTTATCTATCTGGTTGGTGATTGAGGATGACGCCATTCACTTGACTGCTGTTTTCTCTCTGGCGTGTAATACGAAATCCACGTTTCACAGCCGGTAAAGATTGAATTAAGGAACTCATCGTTTTTATCTGTGTAGATGGCCCACTGAATGTGAAAATAGGAGGAGAAAAGATTATGGAGGTAGAAGAATTTTGTTATTTGGGAAGTAGAATTACTAAAGATGGACGAAGCAGGAGCGATATAAAATGCCGAATAGCACAGGCGAAACGAGCCTTCAGTAAGAAATATAATTTGTTTACATCAAAAATTAATTTAAATGTCAGGAAAAGATTTTTGAAAGTATATGTTTGGAGTGTCGCTTTATATGGAAGTGAAACTTGGACAATCGGAGTATCTGAGAAGAAAAGATTAGAAGCTTTTGAAATGCGGTGTTATAGGAGAATGTTAAAAATCAGATGGGTGGATAAAGTGACAAATGAAGAGGTATTGCGGCAAATAGATGAAGAAAGATGCATTTGGAAAAATATAGTTAAAAGAAGAGACAGACTTATAGGCCACATACTAAGGCATCCTGGAATAGTCGCTTTAATATTGGAAGGACAGGTAGAAGGAAAAAATTGTGTAGGCAGGCCACGTTTGGATATGTAAAACAAATTGTTAGGGATGTAGGATGTAGAGGGTATACTGAAATGAAACGACTAGCACTAGATAGAGAATCTTGGAGAGCTGCATCAAACCAGTCAAATGACTGAAGACAAAAAAAAAACCCAAAAAAATGAACGATCCGCCCGACTCGACGCTGTTATTGATGAAATTATTATCGATGCACTTCAGCGCAATCCAGACGTGAGTACGTCTTTCTAAGCGGATCGGAGTTTCCCATTCGATGGCTTGGAGAATACTTAACCAAAAAAAGTTATATCCTTATCATAAACTGCCGGTTCAACATCTACACCTAGGAGACGGTTCGCTTCGCTTCGAGTTTTACAACTGGTGAAATACAAATCAACTCTATAAGTATGTTCTGTTTACCGACGAGGCAAATTTCGCTCGAGATGGCACCAACAACTTACGCGATAAGCAAATCCTCATGATGTAAATCCTCATGAAACGATGGAAGACGATTTTCAGACCTTCTTCACAATCAGACCTTCTTCACAATCTCTTGGAGAGCTGCATCAAACCAGTCAAATGACTGAAGACAAAAAAAAAAAATAAAAAAAAATATATATATATATATAAAGCTTCGCTTCACTTTAGCTGTATTTTTGATCCCATCGGACAAAGAAGCATCGCTGAATCTATGTTTTTTTTTTAAATGGGATATAATTTTATATTTAAAAAAAATTATTTTTCTTTGTGTAACGTAAAATGAATGTAATCGATCGATCGGGGAGAGAAATTGATTTTTTTTCCGTTTTGAGGTATGAGGAGAACGAATACTATTCACTTAAAATTAAATTTCGATCTATATAATAAAGTTGTGGCTCGAAAATCTGGACCAATTTCATTAAAATTTAGGTATGCCGTAGAATTCTATCTGAAGTTGTGCATATAAGAATTTGATGAGAATTGGTCGAGTCGTTCTTCAGTTATGCTCAATTTAAGATCCTGAACAGTCAATATAATTTAAAGTTATGTGAACTATGTATCGGTGTATTTTTCATACGCGCTTTGTCATAGTGGTAATCCAGTTAAAACTTGATGCTTGTGTATGGGGTCCGTTCGTTATTTTTAATTATTTCATCAAATTACGTTTATAATAATTTAATCTTCTTATAAAGATAAAATACATTTTAATATTAAATAAAAAAAATTATACTAATAATAAAAATTATCTTATAATTTTCTCATTTAATTTATATTTTGTATATTTCTTCCCCAGAAATTTATACAAAATAATTAAACAAAAATATTTTTCTAGAAAAAATAACCAAAGTCGGTCTTCTTGCGCTTAAATTAAAAAAAAAAAAAATCTTCTTTAAATACGTAAATAAATAGGGTCATGAAAGTAAGAATCTGTTTTAATTTTATTACGAGAGATGTGAAGGGTAAATTAAAATTTCTATGCAAATCATTACCGGTTTTCTTCTTTTTTTTAAAATTTATTTTGAATTAAAAATACTTTAAGGAATTTAAGCCTTAGGCCCGTACATAATTTTAAGGTCGATCTTTCTCTTGCTTAATGTCATACGCGTTTGTGGAAGGGAGGAGATATTATTAATACCCCGGTTAATCTTTATTAACATGAATTTATATATGTGCGCACTGCTTCCAGGAAAAAAAGTGTTTATTAAAAACACGAATGAAATAAGATTTTCGCTGATTTCTCTCTCTTGCTGATTTCTTTTTTTTTTATCATTAATTTGGCAGGTCACCAAGAATTAAATTGACAGCTTAACTAGTTTAGTTATCATGTAGAGAGGGGTTAACGAGAGTTTGTTTTTATATAAATTATCATGTGTCTGTGCATGTATATATATTAAAACTGGGGCACAGACTGTTGATAGACAAGGACAAAGATAGCTGAAAAATTGGTTTAACCATTCCGACGTCGATTGTTGGTGCTTTGATGATCCACAGCCCATTAGATTTAAAAGCGATCATGTCAGAACGATTCAACGATGACCCAGTTCGGTTCAGTTATTTATCTTTATTTATTTTATTATACAAATAATATTGCAATACGATTATCTTTGTACATTACAACATGATTTTTCTTGAACTTAAACTTCTGTGTTGCAAACAAGAGAAGGGTTATTTGCGTAACCATAATGAATTTTTTTTTCTAATCTCTTATCATATCTTGTCTTGGTTTTTTATCTGAAGAAATTAATCTACATCTTTTTGATTGAAAAAAATTATTTAAGAAAAAAAGTTCACTTTAGAATCGTTGACGTTATCATCATAATTACATTTGTCCTAAGGCAGGTCCTTGGCCATGACCCATCGGGTTGGGTCTAGTGGTGGACGCGTCTTCCCAAATCAGTTGATTTGGAAGTCGAGAGTTCCAGCGTTCAAGTCCTAGTAAAGCCAGCTATTTTTACACGGATTTGAATACTAGATCGTGGATACCGGTGTTCTTTTGTGGTTGGTGAAAAAAAACAATTTTTTACTTTTTAATACGAGTTGTTTTGGTTTTTTTAAAAGAAAATCATGTATTAAAAAATTTTTTAAATCTACTTATTTCTTTAATTACTCGGCTATATTTTTTTGAATGTAAGATAAACAGATTCATTCGGTCGAAAACCTTAAACTGAATTAGGTTTTATACATATTTTGTTATATGTATATTTTTTTAATTTCTATTCTATGTCTCGTTTGATATTTACCAAATATTTTGTTAACAGTCCGGGAATTTTTCAAGCTGTCAGTCTGTTGTCTGGTTTAATGCACTTTTCTATTCCTTTCTATTTTGGGTTATTTTTTCTAATTTTTTCACATAAAACTTACTTTAATAGAGAATTTTTTATAATAATTGATGAATAAAACATTAGAGAAAACACAGTAACATGCTATTTTATACCCATAATTTTAGACATTCTCCATATTTACATATTTTGCGTATTAAAAATATAAACATTATTGCTTATAATTATAAATTATAAATATAATCCAACCAAAAACCTTCGCTCGCTAACCTTGACTAATAAACAGTAATGTTTTGATTCCCAACAAAAAATCTTTTTTTGAATGTTTCCTTCACTTCATGAGTCAAATCTTACTAATTTTGGTAAAAAGGCAAAATCACTTGTTAAGCAACTAAACGTTTGTGAAATGAACAATTACAAACACATCAGTATCGCATCTTAAGTGCTCTCATAATACAGTGTAATCGTATTTTCTCTTTCTTTGATTTGCGTATAAATCTAGCAATATTTTGCATAGTATTGTAAAAGTACTGAAACTCATTAATTCATTGAAAACTGCAGGCGGGAAGATAACCGTAAAAATCAGCTGATTTGGAAGTCGAGAGTTGCAGCGTTCAAGTCCTAGTAAAGCCAGCTATTTTTACACGGATTTGAATACTAGATCGTGGATACCGGTGTTCTTTGGTGGTTGGGTTTCAATTAACCACACATCTCAGGTATGGTCGAACTGATAATGTACAAGACTACACTTCATTCACACTCATACACATCATCCTCATTCATCCTCTGAAGTATTATCTATACGGTGGTTACCGGAGGCTAAACAGGAAAAAGAAAGAAAGGTCCTTGGCCATAAGCGTCTCCATTTTTCTATAATTTTTACTGCTTTCCATCCTCTTTCCTTTACACCTTCTATTGATCTCTTTAGCTCTGTTTCAATCAATCCTTCTACTCTCACGATATGTATCGGCCGATTAATCTTTTGTTTTGTTTTCATTATGTTTCAACAGAATGTTCAAAAACTGACGCAACCTTATGGGAAATTAAGTAATTTACAATAGTTGTTAAAAGTGGCCCTCCATTATGCAATTCACATAATCGAATAAGACGTTGCACACTCTTAAACACATGTAACGTTTGTTGAGGAATTACAGCGATGCGTCTTTGATTCGGAAACGTGTGAGGATGAGTGTTGTAAGTGACATCCTTAAGGTGTGTATCCCCACAAGAAAAAGTCAGGAAACGATAAATCAGGATACCGAGGAGGCCACAACACCTTCGAAATCACTTATCCGTGTAAACACTGATCCAATAAATTCGTATTGTTGTCGGCTGTATTAGGTAGCAGTTTCCCGCTAAAACCGCGTGTACTCTACCCGGTCTGCAGGTATAGTGTTATACCTGCAGAATCGCTCACTGTTTTATAATGAAATTATTATAAAATCGGAAAACAATTTTGATTTCGGATAGCAAAATATAATACAGCTTTCCAAAAAAATATTTAAAATTTTACGGCAAATAAAAAAGTTGATATAGATAAAATATGGTACGAATATTCAAAATTGAAATTTATAATTCAGAAGAAACTAAACTAGGATTGTTCAAGATTTTTAGCGATACGTTAACCTTTCTCCAAACTAACCCTGAATTATTAACCTTTCCTTCGTACGCGTAAATAACATTAAGGTAACTTTTCAAGCATCCAGCGCAGACTGCGAACGTGGATTTTCGGTTATGAATTTCATAAAAACAAAATATCGAAACAGATTCGAAAATGAACACTCGGTTATAAGAATTAAATTACGTTTAGCCAATGGTCAAAAATATAAATGAAGTTTACGAAGAACGGATTCGATGAGAGACAGAAGACAAGAAGTTCAAAAATGTTAAGAAAAATGTTAATCTAAAATAAAAAAAAGTTACCTAGTCGTTTTTGTTTAAGTATATTTACACATATAACACATTGATTAATTGATAAATATGTAAATAATAGCAATAAAAAAACTTTGCGAAAATTAATTTTTGAAAATTGTTTTGGTTACAATTGATTTTTTTATGCGTATCTTTAAAAAAAATTTAAAGGAAACTTTGGTCACGAATGTAATAAATCAGTTTGCAGCGCCTTTGTTGTGGAAAAGCCCTCTCCATCTGTGAATTTCCGAATATTATCACCGTTTTTGACGCCAAGCAGTATACAATTAACAAATCCAAAAGTCACCGACTCCCAGATAAAACCGTGTCATTGTTTACCGTTATTCGATAAGCGCATTAGAAGCGGTAAGAATTTTGCACTCTAAAAAGATTTCTTTTCTCAGAGATACGTCAACTATTTCTGTTCTAGCCGATCACAACTCGCGCATGAAATTCTACTGAGTTCCAAATCATATCGGAATTTCCCGAATGAGCGCGCCGACTATGCCGGCCTTTATTAGTCGTGCTGTTAAAGATTTTTCCAATTCTCTTATATTAAGCAGGGTGCTATTCACCACCCGCTTATGTGTCCCAACCGCTCACTTGTCAAACTATATCTAGATCGGGGAGGCGCACCCCTTGTTATTAATTACTATAAGTCATTAAAGTTAATAATATAAAAGACAGCAATTTAGGCTGTCACGCCTCGGTTGCTGTATGCCAGCCAATGCCTGTCCACCATTTAAAGCGCTTGGAGCTTGTATCTGGCTGGTGGCCAGCCATTATCTCAGGAAAAACTTCCCACATCGGCGCTATAGGAATCAGTATAACCCAGATTAATTAAAAAACTCTAGCGATGACGGTTGAACTTCGCAACCTCATCGAGAAATTTTCAATTCTACTTAATCCGCTCACGCTGATAGGTAGCTCATTAGGAGCTTTTAGGTAACGAGGTCGTTAAACTGTTTCAGAGGCACAGTAGCCGTATCTTGGCACTGACATTTGGTCTATGCTCTAGGGCGACCGAATGGGGTGGTGGGGGGAGAAATGCCAGTTAACCAAAATTCTCTTATACGGATAATTCGTGTCGAGCGATGCAGCGAATGAAATCCTGATTTCGACGTATGAAACCAAATTAACACGCCGATCAAGCGATATCCCCATACATCTCCGATATAATTGCCGTTTAAGTGTTGATCTCTATCATAGCCTTCTGTTTTATGGCTTTACGTCGTAGATTTAAGACTGCAAAATAATAATGGAAGTATTTCGGGTGAAAACAATAGAATGCTAGATAATAATTTTAGTTTTGTATATAAATAGAGAGATGTGATATTTTATATTTATAAGTTATTAGCTTTTTGTATCTATAATATTTTTTTTTATTACGCCGTTTCATGTCGGTTGTGAAAAGTAATTTTATTTTAGTTGTTGCACGCATTACACACAACTTAATTAAAAATATTTATCATTTTACTTAAATATAATATTTTATCGTTTATTTAATTTAATAATTCTAACTAAAGCGCGCGCGTATACCGTATTTAATTCGCGCGAGTGTGGCGGTACTAGCGGCGACGTTTTCTACTAACTAAGCTAATGATATTTCACAACTTTTTTTTCCCCCCTACATCCCCGAGCCGGACATCCAATTAAGTATACTCGACTCGGGGACGTGTCCTTTCCGGATCTTTTAATTGCCTGCCTCTAATCTCCGACGGAAGAAACCGCTATGCTGTTCCCAGCCTCCCCGCCGGAGATCAGGTCTCGGTCTTTCCTTTTGCCAGCCTCAAACCGACGGCGCAGAAGCCGAAGCCGCCAAAGCGTTTCCGGGAACCCACACCGCCGGCCGGGTCTCGGTCTTTTCATTAATTCACACCTAACGGACCCAAGGAGTCCCCGCTCCATCACGGGAACTCACACACCAGGGCATGTGAGTCCTCAGGAACGGGGGTGTCCTCCCAGCCCTGCTATTAACTAAAACCCTCAGTATCCCAGTCGTCTTGCATCATGTTCTTTTATTCTGAGGTCTGCACTTGCAAAATTATGCCGGTTTGCGGACATACCCAAGAGCCACTCCGAGAGCTGCTCCGGTCGGGTACGCATCAGTCCTGCATTTATACGATGTTCCTTCCATTGTCTGCACACAAAAATAGTGTGTTCGGCATCGTAAACCGCATCGCAGTAACAGGAGATGGGTGACTCTCTCCTGCCAAACCTATGCAGGTATTGTTCAAACCCACCATGTTCCGACATGAGTTGCGTTGTGTGGTAATCTAATTCGCTATGAAAGCGATCTAGCCAAGCATCCAGGTCCGGGATAATTCTTCTGGTCCATGCGGCCACTGCTGAACCCACCATACTTCACAACTTACATAGAACAAATTTCACTCATACGGTCGGAATACCGGTGTAACCGCGAGGCTTACCGCACCAGGTACCGAGTGCCTGTACTGAGTGACGGTCAAGATTCAGTGAAAAATTCATATGCCGAAATTGGACCGATTACAATACTTTCCCTTGTAGAGCTATAGAAGATTTTTTCCCGAAAGTAAAGTGAAACTTAAGTGAAAAGAATTTACAAAAAATAAAAAATGAAAATTTATTCGTAAAAGATATTTTTTACGATTAGTAAACATTACAAAACGTCAACATATATTCAGGTTGATTTTTAAAACGTCTTTTTTAAAGACTTTTTAATTGTATTAATAATGACAAGTTTATTGGTGTTAGAATCGATGTTAAAATAATCAACATGAATATGCGATTCTTGAATAATAATTGGTATCTATCAGACCGTGATAAGATTTTGTGTGGTTTGGTTCGTTTGTTTGTAGATTTATTACAATAGCCAAGGTTCGCCAAAGTCAAGCCAATAAGGAGTAAGTGCTTGATTTGTATTCTGTTTATCACAAATAAACAGGGAAGAATAATTTATAGTCGATTGTCGTTCAACGTTTCAATATATTTGAATAGATGTCCCAAGTATATTCAACGTACAAAAATAAACGTTCTCTTTGTACATTCTTTTATATATTTATTTATTTTCATTCTTTTCCTCTTTCTCATCACGTCTTTTTTTTATCTTCTTACTTTTTCCTTAAATTGTTCTTTTAGAATAGTAATCGTATTTCGATACTTGCGTTCTAATGATTATTTTTGCATATATTTATTTATTTAGAGGTTTCTTATACCATTGTTTAACTGTAAACTTGAAAGGTTATTACGAATTATTGTTCTGTAGATAAAGATTTTATTTATATACGCCATCCTTCACAAACGATCGTTTAATATTATGAATTTAAAAATCTCCTTACCCTGTAGAAAATTTGAGCCGAATGAATAATTTTTAAACTTACGGTAATTAACGCCAAGTTTTATTCCAGTTGAGCTCGGCTAGACTTTGCATTATTTTCCGTGAACCACAGGCGATACGAACAATAAATGGTGTTTTATTTCAGTGTAGAGACAGTGACAGAGAGAGAGATTGAGAGAGAGAGAGAGAGAGAGAGAGAGAGAGAGAGTGAGAGAGAGAGAGCCTTCTGACTTATTTTCTAAATTAATTTAATTACCTTATTTTTTAACGTTATTTTTTCTACGGCTGTATTATAACGTTTGAATTACGCGGCTGAAATCTGTATCATAATGTGGGTCATTACGACACAGATTTCCATTATGATGTAGATCAAATCGTAGGAACGGCAGCTGATTTGGAAATCGAGAGTTTCAGCGTTCAAATCCTAGTAAAGACAGTTACATTTATATGGATATGAATATGAGATCGTGGACACCGGTGTTCTTTGTTGGTTGGGTTTCAATTAACCACACATCTCAGAAACGGTCGACTTGAATTGTACAAGACTACAATTCATTCACATTCAAACATATCATCCTCTGAAGTAATACCTTACGGTGGTTCCGGAGGGTAAAACAAATAGAAGAACAAGAAGTGTCCAGCCGATGAAAAGCCTTTTCTATTTGACCACTGAACGATCAGAAGCGGAGACTTGTTTTATGAATCAGCTGTTTTTTTTTTTTTTTTTTTTTTTTTTACTTTCCCGTCTAGATAGCGTTGTAACTCGAAGGGAAAGTATTGTAATCGGTGCAATTTGGGCATATGCGGTTTTCACCGGATCTTGACTTTTTGACACCTAAGGAACCCAAAAAACCGGATGGAGATTTCCCAGATGTTAATATACGTGCGCGCGTGCACGTTCAGTGTAGGCCTCTAAATCACCTTATATCTGAAGAACTTCTGGAACAATTTTGACCAAACTCGGTTAGATAATTCTATATGTGGGGCATTGATACCATTAAATTTTCAACTTAAAAAATCAAGGGAGTGAGGCTATACAGAAAGGTTTCCCTCAGTATCTCGAGATTTCGCCTAATTAAGGATATATTTTTGTTACGCATATTTTATTAAAAATTAAAAAATACAATATTTCAAAAGAAATATTTTTTTGAAATATTTCACCTACACCCAAAACATACTGTTGTAGTTTTCTACTATGTTGTGACGTCACATTTGAGCGGTAGAATTAAATAAATGATTTATATTTAAAGTGTAAAAAAGTAACAGGGTCTACAACTAAGCCTCACAACTACACCAGTTTGCCGACCATACAAGCAAAATCAGTTCTACATAAGTCGTGAAATTACATTACTTTAGTTAGCACTGACCGTCACCGCTAGTACCGCCACAATCGCGTGAATTAAATACGGTATGTACGCGCGCTTTAGTTAGAATCATTGAATTAAATAAACAAAAAATTTTATTTTTAAATGAAATGATAAATATTTTAAATTAAGTTATGTGTGTAAGCCTTGCATCTGAAACAACCCATAATTGTAGGACTTTGATTGTAATCCGACTTGGTAGTTAACATGCAGAGGTTAATTTAAAAGTACACCTATAAGTAATAAGTTTCAATATTACACTGTTTATCCTTTTGTTAATTATGTTCGATTCTGAGGAAGAAATGTTTTTCACGTCAATCGTTATTAAAGAAAAGGCATAACTTATGACTATCGCCACAGAAGTGTATTGTTTAATGAATTTTTTGAAGAATTTAAAAAAATATTCTGAGAACGATGTATTCCGTCGTTGATTTAAATCAATACGCGTAATATTTTCTCGGCCGTAGAAAAAATAGGGTATGTAAATCTCTATAATGGTCATTAATGCACTCCTTTTACTGTTTAATAAATACAAGAAATATTTTTAGAGCCTAATAAAACATTAACCATTACTATAGTCTTACCTCTTTCATGAATCCCAACGATTTCTCTATATATTCGGTGCTTCGGTTTCAATTTTTTTTTGTCTTTTTTTTTCTTCATCAAACCAGTCATTTGACTGGTTTGATGCAGCTCTCCAAGATTCCCTATCTAGTGCTATTCGTTTCATTTCAGTATACCCTCTACATCCTACATCCCTAACAATTTGTTTTACATATTCCAAATGTGGCCCGCCTACACAATTTCTCCCTTCTACCTTTCCTTCCAATATTAAAGCGACTATTCCAGGATGCCTTAGTATGTGGCCTATAAGTCTGTCTCTTCTTACAACTATATTTTTCCAAATGCTTCTTTCTTCATCTATTTGCCGCAATACCTCTTCATTTGTCACTTTATCCACCCATCTGATTTTTAGCATTCTCCTATAGCACCACATTTCAAAAGTTTCTAATCTTTTCTTCTCAGATACTCCGATCGTCCAAGTTTCACTTCCATATAAAGCGACACTCCGAGTTCTTCACCGTCTGGCGTTACAGATGACATAATTCGCTGACAGAAATCTACACGTTTTCCATTGTCTGCAGATAACAACTCGTGAACGTTACGAATTCTGTACGGATACATCTTTAAAATGGTTGGTCGATGTCGTGTGGACCTGCCGACGAAGAGACCATACCGCTTAGATAGGCGTCGCACAGACTTCTCGGTGGGAACTAGCGAAAAATATTCTGTCGCCTGAGGGTCGAATCGTAAACACGTGCAGGATCAGGGAGGCAGCCTCTTTTCTGAGGGCGTTCGGGTCCAGCAGATGGCTGTATCAATCAGGACGTTCTGATGACGCATTGAGGACCCTCGAGGTTTGTGAGGTGGGCGCGCGATTCAGGGGGTATGCGTGGGGTGAATACCCGGACCCAGACTAAGTGATAGGGAAGGAAAGGGTAGTCCTCTTGGGGAGTGTCACCATGGCAACCGGGAGGGATATTGTGATGTCTCAATGATCCAAGAGGGACCCCGTTGTCTTCAGCCACGTCACTTGGGACCGACCGAAGTAACGTCTTCTAGGCGGTTACCGGCTGATCTCAAGTGGTTTACTCCCAAGGCTTCTTGGGAGTAACAGAATATGCAGCTTGCATGTCGATCAACTTTTCTTATGTTAGCGCTTTCGGTCGACCGCTTTTGACTGCATCTGCCGCATTCCCTGTCTCTTGGCACTTGACGTACAGCCGCTTGATGGACGACTTGATGGTGCATTCCCACCGTACTTTTCTGTGAATCTGGATCTGGTAGATAACTGGCACATGTAATGTATTGGGAGAGGAATCATTCTTCCATAAGGTTGCGTCTCTTTTTGAACACTCTGTAAATATTAATGCTTTCGTGTTGCTGTGCACACGTTCGGTTCACACTGTTGCATTTATTAATACACGGTTAAATAGTTTGTAAGTTTTTCATTTAAAAAAACTGTGTGTGTGTGTGTGTGTGTGTGTGTGTGTGTGTGTGTGTGTGTGTGTGTGTGTGTGTGTGTGTGTGTGTGTGTGTGTGTGTGTGTGTGTGTGTGTGTGTGTGTGTGTGTGTGTGTGTGTGTGTGTGTGTGTGTGTGTGTGCGTGCGCGCGTATGTATTTATATATATATAGATTTGTGCAACTGTAAGTTGAACTATGAGTAGTTAATTTTTTTTATTACATTTAACTAAATTATTGTTAGGTAAATAATACGTAAATCAAACAGTACACCCGCTTTTTACATTGAACTGTCAGTCTACTTTGCAATTCAGTTTAAACAAATGTAAAACGTGAAATATTTCTCGCTATACAATATTATTTCTTTTATTAATTCCTCACATTCTTAGATATATAATATATTATATTCGTGTGTGAATGTATTATATTAATATACGTTCTTAACTACTATTTATTTTCAGAATTGTTATATTTAATTCTGTTGAACAGTCTAATTCCCATAGTACTGTAAAATTGTACACAAAAAAATCCCTTTCGGCACGCTGGAAGGCGAAGGTAGATTTCACCGGTGCTAAGAAGAGAACAAAAAAGATTTCCACCTTAAAGTTAAGAAAAACTTCAAATTAACTAAATACTACAACGGTTGCATGTGAAAAAAAGGTTCACATGTTTAGTATACGACAAGACCAATCTTCTTACAATTCCAGCGATATTTTGGCCACCGTTGCCGTAAGGGTTGGTCATATCAAAACTTTTTTCAGATAAATATTTTAGGTAATGTTTAGAGGACTAACGATCACTTTAAACCGATTCGATACTGTGCCTATTAAGGAACGTATGATTCGTTTTTGTCTTCGAAACCCTACTTTTTCAACCTCCTGGGCCAATGGTTGGTGATATAAAAAAAATTTACTAAAACTAGTAAATTTTTAGGCCCTTATCCAAAGAATAGTAAGAAATTTAAGCGAATTCGATATTTTACTTAATAAGAAAGTTATAGTGATATTTTGTTTTTTAGAAAAAGTCCCCCGATTTCCACCCCCATGGTCTGATTTTGGCCGTTAACGTATTCGACAGAGATTTCGGGAAGAATTATTTTTAAGGAACAATTTGAAAGTGATTGGCGCAAAATTACGGCAGTTATCGTGTCTACAAGAAAGTGAAATATATATATATATATATATATATATATATATATAAACATTTGAGGTGACGGTGGTTTTGGGGTCTGTGGGATGTGAAACGCGAAGATATGTCGAAATTTTCCGGAAGTTGAATCACGGTACCCATTACAATAGGTAACTTTCTTATGAAATCTACTTAAAATCGAAAATGCATGAATTATTTAGAAAGTGTAGTATATTTATATAGATGAATATTTTATATCGTGTATTTAAAAACTTGATGAACCTTTAAATTAATTTTCAACAGTTAAACAGAAAAATTAAATTTAAAAAATGCTCCTACCTTGTAACGATCGATTTTTCAGTACAATGACCGCTACTCGGTTGGAATGTACGAATACTGTAAAACGCTTTTGAAATTAACTATTACAGATTTTTTAAACAGTAAATGGCTTTGTGTAACGTGAAGTTTTTTGCGTCAGTTTTTTTTTTCCATAGCTCTTTAAAATGATTCAAAACTCTGACATCTCAATTGAAAAATTTAGAATTGAACCTCGTGAGGGCTTCATTGTGATCTTATACCCAAAAGAAAATAAAACGTTTCGAGAAAAGATTATTTGTTAAACCTCATTTTCTCTGTTTAACAACAGAAAAGTTATTTAAGGTTTCCCAATACGTTATAAAAAGTCCATATATAATATACATACAACACGTACGGTACTCAAAACCGAGGTTGGAGCAGTTTTAATTTTTTTATGGCTAATATTTTGACAGCTGAAAAAAGTCGTAAAATACAAAAAAAAATACTACTTTATAAAACGAAAGAAAAGATTCTTTAACTTATATATCTTTCTCTCTTTGCATTCCATAAAAGCATCTTTAACACGTAAAAAATAAAAATTGGTTTTTCTGTGCCTTGATTTTTTAATATTAGCAATATATAAGTACAAAAGGAAGTCGTAAAAGTTTAAGCCAGAATTAATAGAGTATTTTTTTTCACGCTGTAGAAAACTTAAAAAACTTTCAACAATAAAAAACTACACGAATATTAATAAAAATATTAAAGTAAAACAATCAAAGAACATTAATGTATAACATCTGATTAAATAAATCATTATTTTTATTCTATTCAGTAAATAATAATAAATAATACGATATATACAGAGCGTTCAAAAAGTGACGTAACATTATGGAAGTATTTCCTTCTTTTGTTGCATATTTAATTTAGGAAAAACGGGTTACACAATGCAGCAGAGAATATCTATCCGTTGTCTCCCGATAAATTAGATATGCCAGTTACACCCAGACCCAAAATGCCGTCACAGAAAAGTACGGTGTGCATGCACCAAATAAGTACTCCATCAAGCGTTTATATGAAATATTCCAAGAGACAGGTAGTGCGGTAGATGCAGCCAAAAGCGGTCGATCGAAAGGCTAATAACAGAAAAATTATCGACGTGCAAACTGCACATTCTCGGTACGTCCCAAGAAGTCTGTCCAACGTCTATCTAGCCGGTCTAGTACCTCCGTCGGTAGTGCCCACACGGTATCGCGCAAGCGCTTAAAAATGTATCCGCACAGAATTCTTGCCGTTTACGAGTTATTTGTAGACACTGGAAAACGTGTACCTTCCTGTCAGCGGTTCACGTCATCTGTAATGCCGACGGGGAAGAACTCGACGATCTGTTTCGGTCTGACGAGGCACGGTACCACCTCGATGGATACGTGAATGCATAGAATTCACCCATTTGGTGTAGGAAAATCTATATCAGCTGCACGGACAAAAACTGGGTGTTCAGTGTGCAATTTTGCGTACGCAAATCTTCATAGCCCACCGGGCCGGTCTAGCGGTTAACTCGTCATCACAAATCAACTGATTTCGAAATCGAGACTTCTAAGGTTGAAATCCTAGTAAAGGCAGTTTATTTTATACTGATTTGAATACTAGATCGTGGATACCGGTGTTATTTGGTGGTTGGGTTTCAAGTAAGCGCACATCTCAGCAACGGTCGACCTGTGACTGTACAAGATTACACTTCATTTGCGTTCATACTTATCATTCTCTGAAGTAATACCTTACGGTGGTAAGGTGTTACGTAGGCTAAATAGAAAAAGAGAGAGAGAATCTTCATGACATTATTTTACGGCACAGTGAACATTGAGCGCTATATATAGGTGGCGCGACGATTTGTAAACACTATAAATGCAGGGTATACTTGGTTTCAGCAGGACAGTGCTACGAACAGCCAAAAACACTATAACTTCCTTGGATCATTGTTTTCACGGACAAGTAATTTCAAAGGGATTATGGCCCCCTCGGTATCCTGATTTATCCCCTCTAGGAGGGGATACTTTAAGGATGCCGATTTCAAAGCTCACCCTCACACCGTTCTCGAATTACAGAGCGAAATCGAACGATGTGTCGCTACAATATCTCAACATACGTTACATGTGTTTAAGAGCACGCAACGTCGTAATCGATTACGTATGTGAATCGCATAATGCAGACCGCTTTCAATTACTATTGTATCTTCTTCATTTTCTTATAAGGTTTCATCACTTTTTGAACACTCTGTAGATCACGTGAGCAACGGGTAGTTATGTCACTCCGCGTACGAAAAAAATGACTACCTACAGCATTTACCTCGACGGATCGAAGGACAACGTGATTAAACCTTGATCGAAGCAGCATTACAAAATATACAATTAATTAGGATAGACGTGATTAGAGTCCTTGTTACACATGAAATAATATAAAGGTAAATAAATACGTGAAGATATTAAATACAAATTTAAAGCGCTATTCAGATGGAATTAATGAAAATTATTTCATCACGAATTTATATAAATGTTGAAAATCATGTAGAAAATTGTTTTTTTTTTAAATTATTTAATTAATATTATTTAAAAATTCACAGAATAATATTGTTGACGCGAAACAAAACCAATTTATTTAAAATAAATCGCTGGGAAATTAAAACCATTTTAATCTCCCAGCGATTTCCCAGTGATTTTAGTCATTAAATAATTTTAAATCGGTCGTAATTTATTAAAAATGAAAACGCAAACGGAAATAAGGTGTTTCCTCAAAAGTCGAAGTACTGTGTCGAGTTTTACGTAAACATTTCCATCCGGTTAGGTAGAAGCAGTTATCGTTATTTTTTTTAAAAATATACGACTATAAATAATAACATTTATTAAATATGTGTTTACACGATTCATATTTACGGGGGACAAACAATCATCTGCACCCTCACTTTTGAAAACTAATTTTCTTAGCGTTGTTATAAGTTCAGGCCGTCACGAACGTATTAAATTTCGAGTTAATGGCTTGGGAGTCGGTTCGACACCTCTGTACACTATTCTCAGTTCGACGATAAGGTACGGTAAACGGTATACATGATCGCAAACTTTAATTACTTAATACAAAAATATAAGAGAAGAATAAAATTAAAATTGACAAAACATAAAAAAAAAACATGATAATTATTAATAGAAGAAAAAATAATTTTTGCTATTTATAGTAAATTTAAAATTTTGTTATATTGCAATAATATGTATAATTATTAATAAAAATTAACTTTTTCACTTACTGTTTTGTGCATTCCACCACGTTATAATATTTTCCTAGAGATTTCTACTGTATCAAAACGTAATATGTAGAATTAAATTAAAATATTAAAATTATTATCTTCAGGTAGTTAATCATTTCAGTCGCGATATAAAATGATAGGAAACTTCTGTTCTTCTGCTGCCGTTACAACCTGTTGGTAGATAATTGAACTATTGTTTTTTTTTTGTTTTTTTTTTAATAACATATATTTATAGTGTAGATTTAAAGAAATTTATTCTGTTTATTTAATTATATTGTTATTCCTGTGTTTTCTTATTAATTGTATTTTTTTAACTTTGTTCAAATCTATGTTTATCTTTCCAAATGTAATCTGCGCAATTCAATTTTATTTATATACTCGTAAATTTTCCTGAAAATGTTTTCTTTATTGTTTTTATTTGTGTTTCGTAGAAAATGTTTTTTGTGTAAGTTTTTCTAAATATTTAATTTTATACAAAGTGAGTTTTTAGTCCTGTTACCCAATTTTAAATGTAATTTAAGAAAGGGAAATTTAGGTGGAATAAAAAAATGTATTTGTTACTTACAAAAGAGATTTAATATAAAGCTATTACTTACATAATTGTTAAAGAATATGCTCAAAATGTCCACCTCTTGCGGTTATACACGCACGGACTCTTTTCAGCATATTAGCAGAAACCTTTTTATGATTCGCATTGGAAATATTCGTGATTAAGTCTGTAATATTGACTTTAAGTTCATCAGTAGTGTGAGGATTGTTTTTGAAGGCCTCGAACTTAATATAGCCCCACAAAAAGTAGTCAGGAGATGTGAGGTCTGGGGACCTTGGAGGCCATAAGCCTTTGCTTATTATTCGATCGTTAAAGAACTCTTGCAGAAAATCCACGGTTTCTCGAGACTTGTGGTATGTAGCGCCGTCTTGCTAGAACCAGCAATACCGTTCTTGAGGTTCCAGGAGGGACACAAATTGGCGCACAATATTCCTGTATACTTCACCGTTTACTGTCTGTTCGAAGAATGCGGGTCCGACTATACGATGACGAGATATCGCACACCACACACCAATGTTTTTCAGGATGTAAAGATTTGTCTTGTAAAGAGTTAGGATTTTCAACCGCCCACATTCGACAGTTTGACTGTTCACATAACCGTCGAGATGGATCCAAGCTTCATCACTAAAGAACACTGTGTTTAAAAATTCGATACCGTTATCGTCTACGAGAGACCTAAACCGACGGCAATATTGAAATCGCTTGTTTAAATCTGGAGCCTGAAGCTCTTGGACTAATCGTACGCGATACGGATACAATTTCATTTTTTTAGCGGCTCTCTGAACACTCGAATATGACAAACTGACTTACGTGGAAGTTTTCGTAAACTTTTCCGTGGAGAATTGAGCAATATTGTTTTTACATTTTCTAAAACGTCATCTGTCATGCGAGTTGGTCGACCACTACGTTTTCTGTCACAATCACTACTTGTCTCTCGAAATCGGTTTGCTAGCCTAGAAATTGACATTTTTTCTGGCAGAGGAACACCAAAAAATTTAATTTGAAATGATTATTTTACATTCGCGTACGATTTCGTAGCAAAATATTTTTCTAGAATGAAAACTCGTTGTACTATGGTAAAATACATATTGTTCGTAACACGACTGGAAACGTCACAAAAGTTTACACAGTTCAAGTTTACAGTAGTTCACACTACTGTATCTATACCGGTTGAGTATCGCTACCAACTTCGTGTCACAAAAAAAATTTCCCTTTCATAGAAAAAAATTACCAGACATTAACAATTGAGTAACAGGTCTAAAGAATCACTTTGTACAATCCAGTCGGTATTATTATAAATACTATATAATTCGATTTAATTTTTCTATTATTAATTTTAAATGCGATCAATAATCTATTAGTACTATAGCTCTAGACGGGAAAATAATGTATCGGTCCAATTTGGGGATATGGTTTTCACCGGATCTTGACGTTATGATACCTATGGAACTAAAAAAAAAAAAAAAAAAAAAAAAAACCGGATGGAAATTTTCAGGATGGTAATGTTCGTATGTTACGCGCGCGTATGTGTTCGGTGTTGGCCTCTAAATCACCTTATATCTACGGAACTACTGGACCGATTTTAACCAAACCTGGTCAGATTCCTTCTATATATGGGGCATTGATGCCATTAAATTTTTAACTTAATTGATGCCATTAATTTTCAAGGGAGTGAGGCTGTAGACCTAGATCACCCTCAGTATTTCAAGATTTTGGCTAATTCAGCACGTATTTTACTTAGTCACATTTGTTAACGATTAAAAAATAACAATATTTGCAAAAAAAGTGTGAAAAATCGCACACCCACTCAAAAAATGCTCTTGTACTCGTCTGCACTGTTGTGACATCACAGGTGAGCGGTAGAATTAAATAAATGAATATTATTTAAATTGTAAAAAAGTAATTCGTTTTGGCTGGGTCTAGAACTCGATCACACGGTCGACTCTGTACCTGGTGCGGCTACACCAGGCCTCGCGTCTACACTGTTCTGCCGACCGTGCAAGCGAAATTTGTTCTATATAAGTTGTGAATTACATTAATGTAGTTAGTGCCGACCGTCGCCGCTAGTACCGCCACAACCGCAAGAATTAACTACGGTAATCGCGCCGCTTTAGTTAGAATACTGAATTAAATAAACGACAAAATATTATATTTAAATAAAATGATAAATATTTTAAATTGAGTTGAGTGTGAATGTGTGTGTAAACCGGCATCAGAAACAACTGTATTGTCAACTTTTTTTAGATGGTATAATAAAATTTAAGTGGCGTTATTTCTTTAAATTTTTGCGTCCTTCCGACGCGATTCACTTTCAGACTGTATTCCAAATGCCTTTGGGTGCTAGTGAATTTCGATCTAGCAAAAACTCTCCAAACGGGCCCTAATTTTGTGGAATAATCTTCGCTCGCTTGTCTTTTTTTCTAGAAAGAATTTTTTCTGTTACTGTTCTCGATTTTTCTTTTTAAATTAATTTGTCGATTTACATTCTTAATTTTCTCTTTGTTTCTTAATCTTGTACTTAGCATTACTAAAAGCTTCACACATCACAACGCACGCAATCGGACATTATAATCAGCTCACGCATCACAACTTTATATATATATATATATATATATATAGAAAGAGAGGGAAACTTCATTTTTATTTATTTTTTTATTACTATTATTTCATCGACAAATATACAAAAAAACATAATTTTAATACGGAAAATATTTGAGTGCATTATTTTATTAAACTTTCTAAAATAATTTTTATGTCGAGTATTGTTTACCTTTCTTAGCTTCATTTTTTTATTATATGTTGACGCGCATCGAAACCACTCCATTGTCAAAACTTACTGTATTGGTACTTTTAAATTTCTGTTAATCTTTATGTAGCGTTTAGTCAACGCTCCTCCCTATATTTGATGTCATGCCTTATCTGGCTTTAAATATAGAGAGGGGCGTTGACTAATCGCTATATAAAGATTAACAGAAATTTAAAAGTACCAGTACAATAATTTTTGACAACGGAGTTATTCCAAAACGCGTCAACATATAATAAAAGAATGAAGTTAAGAAAGGTTAACGGTACTCGACATATAAACTATAGTGATCTTAGCAGAAAATATAATAAGAATTATTATCCTAACGACAATAATTCTTAAAATAACATCATCTGGTGTTCTGACTAGCGGTAAATTCCTTACGCCATCAACCCTGTCCATCAACGTTGATTCCGTCAACACTGTCTCAACACTTCTCTTTCGTCCACTTAGGTTTCCAGTTTTCACCACATCGAAAAACTTCATCCTTCTTCTTCCTCGCTTCCTTTCACCTTTTATTGATACTTCTGATGCATTTCTCAAAATTCCACTTCCTCTAATCATATGTTCCAACCGGTTTCCTTTTCTTAAAGTTTACTTCCCGCATAAGTCTCTTCTTTAATGCTGAATTCATTACTTCCTCATTCGTCACTTAATCCGTCCGTCTTACTACTTATACTACATGCAAAATTGTTAACCGCACACCCTTTAATTATCCTCTATTAAAGACCAGTTTTTTTTTGGCAATCGTCTTTTTTAATTTTTAATATTTAGATAAGAACAGTGCACATCAGCTCTGCATTTATTATTATTCGCTTTTATTTAATATATCAATTAATGTATTTTTGTCGTAATTTAAATTCCTTTTGTAGATCTGTTTCAAAAAAATTATCTAATGGTTTTTTATGTACAGTTCTATGAAAATTTTCATTTAAATGAAATTAATGTCATCAACTGTATGTAAAAAAAACCAAAAAAAAAACATGTTTTATCGTATTTGATTGATCTTAACCTAAAATATGTTAATTAAAAACATAATTAATGTATGTATATATATATATTTTGTCTTCAGTCATATGACTCGTTTGATGCAGCTCTCCAAGATTCCCTATTTAGTGTTAGTCATTTTATTTCGGTATACCACCTACGTCCTACATCCCTAACAATTTGTTTTACGTATTCCAAACGTGGCCTGCCTACACAATTTTTTCCTTCTACATGTCCCTCCAATATTAAAGCGACTATACCAGGATGCCTTAATATGTGGACTATAAGTCTGTCTCTTCTTTTAACTGCATTTTTTCGAATGTTTCTTTCTTCATCGATTTGCCGCAACACCTCTTCATTTGTCACTTTATTCACCCATTTGATTTTTAACATTCCCCTATAACACCGCATTTCAAAAGCTTCTAATCTTTTCTTCTCAGATACTCCGATCGTCCAAGTTTCACTTCCATGTAAAGCGACACTCCAAACGTATACTTTTAAAAATCTTTTCCTGACACTTAAATTAATTTTTGATGTAAACAAATTATATTTCTTACTGAAGGCTCATTTCGCCTGTGCTATTCTGCATTTTATATCGCTCCTGCTTCGTCCATCTTTAATAATTCTACTTTCCAAATAACAAAATTCTTCTACCTCCATAATCTTTTCTCTTGCTATTTTTACATTCAGTGATCCATCTTCGTTATTTCTACTACTACATTTCATTACTTTCGTTTTGTTCTTGTTTATTTTCATGCGGTAGTTCTTGTGTAGGACTTCATCCATGCCGTTCATTGTTTCTTCTAAATCCTTTTTACTCTCAGCTGGAATTACTATATCAGCAAATCGTAGCATCTTCGTCTTTTCACCTTGTACTGTTACTCCGGATGTAAATTGTTATTTAACATCATTAACTACTAGTTCTATGTAAAGAATAAAAAGTAACGGTGATGGGGAACATCCTTGTCGGACTCCCTTTCTTATTACGGCTTCTTTCTTATGTTCTTCGATTATTACTTTTGCTGTTTGGTTCCTGTAAATGTTAGCAATCATTCTTCCATCTCTGTATTTGAATCCTATTTTTTTTTAAATGCTGAGTATTTTATTCCAGTCTACGTTATCGAGTGCCTTTTCTATGTCTATAAATGCCAAGTATGTAGGTTTGTTTTTCTTTAATCTTCCTTCTACTGTTAATCTGAGGCCTAAAATTGCTTCCCATGTCCCTATACTTTTCCTGAAACCAAATTGGTTTTCTCCTAACACTTCGTCCACTCTCCTCTCAATTCTTCTGTACAGAATTCTAGTTAAGATTTTTGATGCATGGCTAGTTAAGCTAATTGTTCTGTATTCTTCACATTTATCTGCTCCTGCTTTCTTTGGTATCATGACTATAACACTTTTTTTGAAGTCTGACGGAACTTCCCCTTTTCCATAAATATTACGCACCAGTGTGTATAATCTATCAATCGCTTCCTCACTTGCACTGCGCAGTAATTCTACTGGTATTCCGTCCATTCCAGGAGCCTTTCTGCCATTTAAATCTTTTAATGCTCTCTTAAATTCAGATCTCAGTATTGTTTCTCCCATTTCATCTTCCTCAACTTCCTCTTCTTCCTCTATATCACCATTTTCTAATTCATTTCCTCCGTATAACTTCAATATATTCCATCCATCTATCGACTTTACCTTTCGTATTATAAATCGGTGTACCATCTTTCTTTAACACATTATTGGATTTTAATTTATGTACCTCAAAATTTTCCTTAACTTTCCTGTATGCTCCGTCTATTTTACCAATATTCATTTCTCTTTCCACTTCTGAACACTTTTCTTTAATCCACTCCTCTTTCGCTAGTTTGCACTTCCTGTTTATAGTATTTCTTAATTTTCGATAGTTCGTTTTACTTTCTTCATCATTCTTATATTTTCTACGTTCATCCATCGGCTGCAATATATCGTCTGAAATCCAAGGTTTTCTACCAGTTCTCTTTGTTCCGCCTAAGTTCGCTTCTGCTGATTTAAGAATTTCCTTTTTAACATTCTCCCATTCTTCTTCTACATTTTCTACCTTATCTTTTTTACTCAGACCTCTTGCGATGTCCTTCTCAAAAATCTTCTTTACCTCCTCTTCCTCAAGCTTCTCTAAATTCCACCGATTCATCTGACACCTTTTCTTCAGGCTTTTAAACCCCAATCTACATTTCATTATCACCAAATTATGGTCGCTATCAATATCTGCTCCAGGGTAAGTTTTTTAGTCGACGAGTTGATTTCTAAATCTTTGCTTAACCATGATATAATCTATCTGATACCTTGCAGTATCGCCTGGCTTTTCCCATGTGTATATTCTTCTATTATGATTTTTAAACTCTCTCTCTCTCTCTCTCTCTCTCTCTCTCTCTCTCTCTCTCTCTCTATATATATATATATATATATATATATATATATATATATATATATATAAAGCAGTAGAATATATTACTATGTCGTAGGCCTTTTCTTTGGTTATTATTAAAAAAACCTCATGTGGATACCATATGACTTCCGTGTACGTCTGTTAAATTGCAAATACACATCATTTTAAAATGAAAAGTGTATTCATATTTTTTTATTGTTATTATTGAATTATTATTTATCGTAAAACTTTTTTTACAATCAAAGTATAATAATTATTAAACAATCAATATATCTAAGTTAAAAAAAAATTAAAAAAAAGGAGATGAAGTCTGATTCGAACCGATGTGCCTTATTTTTGTGAGATCCAAATATTTCATTAATTAAAATTTTATTTGATTATATCTCCGGAACCGATGAAAATAAGTACCACTTACTATGTATCTTTGAAAATCTTTCAATGAGGCTTATTAGTGCAGTTAAAAAAAGTCCAAAATCCAATTTTTTTGAATTTTGGGCTTTTTTTGGACATTTCAGCCCAATCGATTACAATCAAAAGGGAAGGTGCACAATTAGATGTTCCAAGTCCTAAATCTAAAATTTCAAAATCCTACGGCTAATCGTTTTTTAATTACGCGAGATACATACGTACGTAATAGCCGAAATTAGTCAGAATAGTTCAGGGATGGCCAAAATGGATATGCAGAAAGAAATTTTTCGCGATCACAATACTTCATTTACTTCGTACAAGGAAGTAAAAACGCTTTGTCGTAAATTACCTGCGTAGAATGTTTGAATATAAAAATTTTCCAGTGAATTAACGGTAAAATATATATTTTTTTAATTACCAGCTTACATCTTTTGTCACTCTTTTTTCATAGTCATGCTTAAATAGAATTTTTTTAAAAGTAATTTTTGTGAAAAAAAACAATTTTTTACTTTTTAATACGAGTTGTTTTGGTTTTTTTAAAAGAAAATCATGTTTTAGAAAATTTTTTAAATCTACTTATTTCTTTAATTACTCGGCTATATTTTTTTGAATGTAAGCTAAACAGATTCATTCGGTCGAAAACCTTAAACTGAATTAGGTTTTATACATATTTTGTTATATATATATTTTTTTAATTTCTATTCTATGTCTCGTTTGATAATTACCAAATATTTTGTTAACAGTCCGGGAATTTTTCAAGCTGTCAGTCTGTTGTCTGGTTTAATGCACTTTTCTATTCCTTTCTACTTTGGGTTATTTTTTCTAATTTTTTCACATAAAACTTACTTTAATAGAGAATTTTTTATAATAATTGATGAATAAAACATTAGAGAAAACACAGTAACATGCTATTTTATACCCATAATTTTAGACATTCTCCATATTTACATATTTTGCGTATTAAAAATACAAACATTATTGCTTATAATTATAAATTATAAATATAATCCAACCAAAAACCTTCGCTCGCTAACCTTGACTAATAAACAGTAATGTTTTGATTCCCAACAAAAAATCTTTTTTTGAATGTTTCCTTCACTTCATGAGTCAAATCTTACTAATTTTGGTAAAAAGGCAAAATCACTTGTTAAGCAACCAAACGTTTGTGAAATGAACAATTACAAACACATCAGTATCGCATCTTAAGTGCTCTCATAATACAGTGTAATCGTATTTTCTCTTTCTTTGATTTGCGTATAAATCTAGCAATATTTAGCATAGTATTTTAAAAGTACTGAAACTCATTAATTCATTGAAAACTGCAGGCGGGAAGATAACCGTAAAAATCAGCTGATTTGGAAGTCGAGAGTTCCAGCGTTCAAGTCCTAGTAAAGCCAGCTATTTTTACACGGATTTGAATACTAGATCGTGGATACCGGTGTTCTTTGGTGGTTGGGTTTCAATTAACCACACATCTCAGGTATGGTCGAACTGATAATGTACAAGACTACACTTCATTCACACTCATACACATCATCCTCATTCATCCTCTGAAGTATTATAGGCTAAACAGGAAAAAGAAAGTTTCTTTTATTTAAAAAAAAAAAAAAACTATTCGGCTTACAGTAAACTAATTATTCGCTATTAAGTTACGCTGTTATAGACATATAGCACAGGAATAAACGTTTAATATTTATTAACGTTGATAACTTGTCTTATAAGTGATGCTGATTAATAATTAGGTTAGGTCTGGAATAAACAAGTTACTCGTTGAGACGGTTAGTTTTCTACTATTATATGACACAAAACCGAGGTCAACGCACTCGATTTACAACGGTTCTTTTTACATACTAACATAACTGCATGCAGTGTGATGTATGTCGTATGCCTAGTTTTTTGTCAAGTGCTGTTTTATCGAACTGGTAAAATGTATTTTTGTATTATTATATAACCGGTTAGACATTATGTAGAATGAAATTAATAAATCATTTTTTCTAAGATAATAATATATAGCATGAATAGATACGAGATGTTACTCCAGAAACAAAAACAAGAAACTGCCTCAATATTTGCCTGCATGGGTCATGGTAAAATCTCGATCAGAACACATAAAACACATCAATTATTCAATAAAAAAATAGACGTGATTAAATTTCATAACAATAACTTAAAATATCAACATATGAAGTAGTTATTAAGGTTAAGTAAAAGAAATTACAAAAAAATAAATAACTACATATAATTCAAGTTATTTAGTGACTTCTGATATTATAACTGTGTTGTAATATCTTATTTTTGAATTTATTGGTAAGCATATTTTATTGTAAGTATACCAGGTTAATTTATTTGCTTCAGCTAGTTTAGTTTCTTTTTTGGATTGAGGTTTTTTCTTAGGTTTTTTGTTATTATTTCTCCAAGGTATGTAAATTGCGATACTATTGTGATTTTATTATTGTTTAAGTTTACTTCTTTTAATTGCGTTGATTTTGGGGCATAATTTCTGACATTTTGAGGCCAATTTTATTTACAATCTTTTGAAGTGATTTTAGCTTATCTGTGATTTAGCTATGTTGATGTCATTTGGTAGCAGTGCCAAGTCGTTGGCAAAACCAAGACAGTTTGTTTTGATTTTTCAACTTATTTTTACTTTCGGCAGGGGATTTTTTGAGCTGTGATATATCTTGTGTTTTTATTTTGATTTTAGTATATATATATATACAGATACTCATTTTAAGATGTATATTTGCATTGCTGGGTTTTAGTTTTTAATTAATTTTACTTGTGAATTTTTAACATTTAATTTTTTTTTACAAAAAATTAATACATCACGCCCAGACGGTGATAAGACGAAAGCATTTTTCGCACTGGAAAAAAGTATGTTGTGTATAGGAGTGAGATTGCCCTGTAATTGTTGGATCTGTTTTGTACCCTTTTTTGTGTAGTGGATGGATGAGGGCTGTCGTCCAGTATTCTAGTAGTTCCTTTTTGATCCAGATGTTGACAAGCTGTTGATGAAGAGCAATTTTGTCTGATATTTGTCCATGTTTCCAGATTTTACAAAAGATCTTCTCCTGCTGCTTTATAATTCTATATTTCACCCAGCTCTTGATAGATTTCTTTTATTGTGGGAGGATTGATGTTTTCTGGGGGTGTTGGTGTTGAAGTTTATGAGTTCTATTGGTTCTTCACAATTTAGAAGTTTGTTGAAATATTTAGCTAGGATTTACGCATTGTCTTTATTGTTATGGGCCAGTTTACAGTTTTCATTCTTTATTAATAGAGTTAGCGGTTTACATTTTTTGGAGCTGATTTTTGAAGGTTTAGTACTAGTCTGTCGACGGTTTTATTGAATTCTTCTTCTGACTTCAGTGTGTCTTTATGGTATTGTCTTTTTTTTCTCCTTAGGGTTTGGGTGGTTTATTTTCTTCATTTTACTAGATTTTGGAAGTTATTTCTGATTTTTGGGATTAATGAAATAGCCATGGATGTCTTTTTTCAACTTTTTTGCCACATTCAAAAAATGTATTAGAATTAGAATTAGTTTGTTGTTGAATTGAATTATTTGTTAGTTAGTGAATTAGTTAGAGAGTTATTAGAATTCTTCTATGATTTGTTTAATGTTGTTGATAATATCTTTGAGCTTATCTGTGATTGTTATTTTTTCAGTTACTTTTTGGAAATTTTCATTCTTGATTATTTGGGTAGGGTCCACTTTTCTTGTAGTTTTAGGGGCTTCGTTTTGTTGCTTTCTTTGGGGAATTTAAATTTTGATTACATAGTAATCTGAGCTTGTGTCTGCTACTCAAAGGACTTGTATGTTGTAGATATTCTTGTGATAGTGTTTGTCATTGAAAACATGGTCTAATTGCCATCCTTCTTTAGTGCAGTCAGGGTGTTTAACAAGTTTTGAGTTTTTGAGAGTTCCTCTTGAAATATGTGGATTCTGAGATTAGGTGGTGGTTTCTACAGAGATCGACAAGTCTCTGTCCATTTTTGTTAGTTTTCTTTTAAGTTGCCTATTTTATGATGATGTCAACAGTATCTTCTGTCACTGCTTAGTTGACCATTGAAGTCTCCAGTTAATTGTTTAACATGGTTTATTGGAATGTTTTTTTATAGTCAGGTCGATTACATCCCAGAACTTTTCTGTTTCTTTATGGTTATTCATAGCAATTATTATTCATAGCAACATAGCAACAATGGAGGCGCCTTCCTTGGTAAAATATTCCGGAGGTAAAATAGTCCCCCGTTCGGATCTCCGGGTGGGGACTACTAAGGAAGGGGTCACCAGAAAATTAAAAAATAACATTCTACGAGTCGGAGCGTGGAATGTTAGAAGCTTAAAAAAGGTTGGTAGGCTAGAAAATTTAAAAAGGGAAATGGATAGGGTGAATGTGGATATAGTAGGAATTAGTGAGGTTCGGTGGGAAGAGGAAGGCGACTTTTGGTCAGGTGATTTTAGAGTAATTAACTCAGCGTCAAATAATGGGCAGGCAGGAGTAGGTTTCGTGATGAACAAGAAGATAGGGAGGAGAGTGGAGTATTTCAAAATGCATAGCGATAGAATCATTGTAATAAGGATAAAATCAAAACCTAAACCGACAACGATTGTTAACGTTTATATGCCTACAAGCGCCCATGATGATGATGAGGTAGAGTGTGTATACGAAGAGATTGATGAAGCAATTAAACACGTAAAGGGAGATGAAAATTTAATAATAGTTGGAGATTGGAATGCAAGCATTGGAAAAGGCAAGGAAGGAAATATAGTGGGTGAATACGGGCTGGGCAAAAGGAATGAAAGAGGGGACCGACTTATAGAGTTTTGCACGAAGTATAATTTAGTAATTGCCAACACCCAATTTAAAAATCATAATAGAAGAATATACACTTGGAAAAAGCCAGGCGATACTGGAAGGTATCAGATAGATTATATCATGGTTAAGCAAAGATTTAGAAATCAACTCGTTGACTGCAAAACTTACCCTGGAGCAGACATTGATAGCGACCATAATTTGGTGATAATGAAATGTAGATTGGGGTTTAAAAACCTGAAGAAAAGTTGTCAGATGAAACGGTGGAATTTAGAGAAGCTTGAGGAAGAGGAGGTAAAGAAGATTTTTGAGGAGGACATCGCAAGAGGTCTGAGTAAAAAAGATATGGTAGAAAATGTAGAAGAAGAATGGGAGAATGTTAAAAAGGAAATTCTTAAATCAGCTGAAGCAAACTTAGGCGGAATAAAGAGAACTGGTAGAAAACCTTGGGTTTCAGACGATATATTGCAGCTGATGGATGAACGTAGAAAATATAAGAATGCTAATGATGAAGAAAGTAAAAGGAACTATCGGCAATTAAGAAATGCTATAAATAGGAAATGCAAACTGGCGAAAGAAGAGTGGATTAAAGAAAAGTGTTCAGAAGTGGAAAGAGAAATGAACATTGGTAAAATTGACGGAGCATACAGGAAAGTTAAGGAAAATTTTGGGGTACATAAATTAAAATCTAATAATGTGTTAAACAAAGATGGTACACCAATATATAATACGAAAGGTAAAGTCGATAGATGGGTGGAATATATTGAAGAGTTATACGGAGGAAATGAATTAGAAAATGGTTTTATAGAGGAAGAAGAGGAAGTTGAGGAGGATGAAATGGGAGAAACAATACTGAGATCTGAATTTAAGAGAGCATTAAAAGATTTAAATGGCAGAAAGGAATACCTTGGAATAGACGGAATACCTGTAGAATTACTGCGCAGTGCAGGGGAGGAGGCGATTGATAGATTATACAAACTGGTGTGTAATATTTATGAAAAAGGGGAATTTCCGTCAGACTTCAAAAAAAGTGTTATAGTTATGATACCAAAGAAAGCAGGGGCAGATAAATGTGAAGAATACAGAACAATTAGTTTAACTAGTCATGCATCAAAAATCTTAACTAGAATTTTGTACAGAAGAATTGAGAGGAGAGTGGAAGAAGTGTTAGGAGAAGACCAATTTGGTTTCAGGAAAAGTATAGGGACAAGGGAAGCAATTTTAGGCCTCAGATTAATAGTAGAAGGAAGATTAAAGAAAAACAAACCAACATACTTGGCGTTTATAGACCTAGAAAAGGCTTTCGATAACGTAGATTGGAATAAAATGTTCAGCATTTTAAAAAAATTAGGGTTCAAATACAGAGATAGAAGAACAATTGCTAACATGTACAGGAACCAAACAGCAACAATAACAATTGAAGAACATAAGAAAGAAGCCCTAATAAGAAAGGGAGTCCGACAAGGATGTTCCCTATCTCCGTTACTTTTTAATCTTTACATGGAACTAGCAGTTAATGATGTTAAAGAACAATTTAGATTCGGAGTAACAGTACAAGGTGAAAAGATAAAGATGCTACGATTTGCTGATGATATAGTAATTCTAGCCGAGAGTAAAAAGGATTTAGAAGAAACAATGAACGGCATAGATGAAGTCCTACGCAAGAACTATCGCATGAAAATAAACAAGAACAAAACAAAAGTAATGAAATGTAGTAGAAATAACAAAGATGGACCACTGAATGTGAAAATAGGAGGAGAAAAGATTACGGAGGTAGAAGAATTTTGTTATTTGGGAAGTAAAATTACTAAAGATGGACGAAGCAGGAGCGATATAAAATGCCGAATAGCACAAGCTAAACGAGCCTTCAGTAAGAAATATAATTTGTTTACATCAAAAATTAATTTAAATGTCAGGAAAAGATTTTTGAAAGTGTATGTTTGGAGTGTCGCTTTATGTGGAAGTGAAACTTGGACAATCGGAGTATCTGAGAAGAAAAGATTAGAAGCTTTTGAAATGTGGTGCTATAGGAGAATGTTAAAAATCAGATGGGTGGATAAAGTGACAAATGAAGAGGTATTGCGGCAAATAGATGAAGAAAGAAGCATTTGGAAGAATATAGTTAAAAGAAGAGACAGACTTATAGGCCACATACTAAGGCATCCTGGAATAGTCGCTTTAATATTGGAAGGACAGGTAGAAGGGAAAAATTGTGTAGGCAGGCCACGTTTGGAGTATGTAAAACAAATTGTTGGGGATGTAGGATGTAGAGGGTATACTGAAATGAAACGACTAGCACTAGATAGGGAATCTTGGAGAGCTGCATCAAACCAGTCAAATGACTGAAGACAAAAAAAAAAAATATGGTTATTCAGAGTTATTTTTATTTTTAGTGGTTGCATGGGCTTTTATTATAGTGTAGGTTTTATTAGATGCTTTTATAGTGACCATTAAGATTCTTGAGGATTATGACTAATTCTTGTATGGAGTTTATTATTTTGAGGCTGACTAAAAAGCCTGTTCCAAATTGTGGGACGTTTTTTATCATTCTCTTCCGAGGTATATCTTTGTAAAATCTATATCCTTGAGATTCCATGGCATCCTGGTAGGTGTTTCTTATTTGTTGCTGACTCATGATGAGAATATATATATTAAAACATGCAGATTTAATTTGTTAATTGGGATTAAAAACTGTAAAGAAAGATAAAGATTGGAATATTAAAAAGCCGGTAAATTGAGGATGTAGGATGTTGCTATTATTTTTGTTTTAAAATATCATACAACAGAAAGTAATGAAGAAACAGTCAGGTGTTTGATGATTCCACCCAAAAAAAAAAAATAATCAGAAATATTGGCAAAAACAAAGAATACAAATTTATAAATCTGTTTTTAAATAATTAGAAAATTAAATATTGTTTTTAGTTTTAATCTTTAAAAAAATTATTTTATTTCTTAGTTTAGCGAAATTTTTAAATATAAATATTTTATAAATAAATGGATATTTATACTTACCAATATCCCAACGTCTATGATGACATTCAATTATTAAAATGGATTCTAATTTTAGATTTTAATATTTTTATAGATGGGCAGTTTTTAAGTGCATTTTTTCTTCTATAGAATTAGATACAATCACTATCAAAATTTTACTGAGATGAACATAGTAATAAATTCATGCTGAGATTATGTGGCTGAAAAAATTGTAGTTACAAATTAATCCGAATTGCTAAAACTACTTTGAGGAAGTTCACCCATGAGGTATTTTAAAATTGTTTATTCTGTTTTATTTTATAACTGAAAGACCTAATTATTAGTAATTCAGATTCACATGAGTGCAGTAGACACAGAATTTATTAGAGCCCAATATGCTGTATCCATTTTCTAACCTATAACATACTTACTATATGTTACGTTAGTTTTAGCTTTATTTAAAATAAATGGTTACTAACTAATTTTCACATCACCAAGAGTTTCTAAGAACCAGTCTCTACCATAAGGTGATCCATGGAAGGGGGAAATCCCAGTTAACCAAGAACTAGGCCAAAATTTATTTCATAAATATCAGCAGGAAAAAATATTTAATTAGTTTTTTTTTGTCTGTATGTCATAAAAACTATTTTGTGAGAAATACTTTTGTATTCGACATACATACAAAGAATAAGCGAAAATGGAGTTGCCATTTCTCTAATTAGATCTAAAATCCTAATTTTAATTATTTCAAAAAGTCTTTAGAAATTGATTATTATTATACAGAAGAATCATAATGCAATGTTTTTAATTAACCTGACTTGTTTGCTATTTAAATTTTTATTAAAAAATGGCATAATACTATGAAATTGTATTCACATAAAATTAGTTTTTATTGCTTCATTTGTTAAATTAAGCAGTAAACATTTTTATTATTGTGCATTTAATTATTAATCAATTTTACTTATTAATGAAATATTGTTTAAATTGGAATATAAGAAAATGCTCAGTAATTGTAAACAAAAATTCTACGAAAAAATTTAACCGTGTTTTAGATTTTAAGATTATGTTTTTGTTCTTGTTTGCCAGTTTATTTTAGCACAGTTAAATGTTATTTGCATATCATTTTGCTTATTGTTTTGTTATTCTTATTACAGTTAGAAAACAAAAACAGTTAATTTGGTTATTATTTTATGATCTTTATAAAAGAGATTTCCAGTCATGTTCGGTACCATTACAGGAAAATGTCAATGAGTTTGAGTTATCTTATGCTGATAGAATGTAATGGAATAGCAGAATAAAATTAGAAGCAAGATTATAAAAAATGAGAATCAAAAATAAAGCTTATGATGTTGTATATTTGTTACCTTCGAATTTAAAAAATTTGAAAAGTAATGTAACTGATACTGTTATTACTGGTTGGATTAATGTTTTTAAAGTGATGTCAGTATTGTTCTTTTTTAACTTTATTTTTTATTTTCTGAATTATTTTAATTAATATTAAATAATTAGCTAACAAGATCCAGGAAAGGTTCTCAAAGATAATTAGGAAGAAGGCAAAATTCCTGCGTGGAAATTTCAAAGAGAGCAAGTCAAAGAATGTTGATTTGCTATGATCAGAGTAGATTTGCCTAATGAGCAGCTATCATTCCAAATTTCACCACTTTACATATATCGCCTTAAGAAGAAGGTGCAAGCTTTCATTCTTGAAGTACGGCAGAATTAGTGGAATGCTTATCTTGAGGAAAGGTCTATATATGAATTGATGCAAAACTTTGACAAATGATATGCCCCTAATGTTTATAAAAGTATGACATTTGCTTGAGTTCTGTCCAACCATGGACATTTCTTTAAAGAGGTTATGTTTTAATGTTTAAAGAATTAAGCAGCTGATAAATCTTGTGCCTACTGAGAGAGGTCAAATTAAGCCATCATCTCATCTTCTGTACTGTTCTCAGGGGGAACTAGAAACAATATTATTATCCTAGGGCTTAAATATAATATTGATCGGTTATTAACACTGAGGCAATGTGGAATCATATAAATATTCCTCAGTTAGTTTGAACTGTAATAGTTATGCCTCTGCTTTCCATAAAGTTAACCATGCAATGACAAAACATTTATGAGAAACACTTAATGGCAAAATAATTTAAATTGAGTTTTATTGATCCTCGAAACTGAGGTCCTTTTTAACCCAGCCTTTTCTCATTTAGTGTGTGTATTTGTGATGCGTTAAAAATCAAAATATTTTTTCAATTAATGAAATTTTTCAGAAATTTCATTACTGTAGAACGAAGTATGTATAACGATCTTAAATAAAATTTTTCATTTTAAAATGCTGTCTAATTTTCATAGGCAAAGAATTAAATTAATTAATCTATTTATCAGAACATAGTTATGAATACAACTTATCTCTAAAAGGAATGAACAAAAGACATTATCCTCTTGAGGAAAAATAACCTATTTTTGGGATTACCTTCAGAAAAATTACTTTGAAAAAAATTTTCAACAAATATAATCAGTGGGACAGCAGTGGCTACATTATTTATTTGTGATTACTTTCTAAATATTAGCAAAAAACTAACTTACTAAAAGATTTATTTTCCATTTTATATATTATAAGTCGTAGATTTCCCATCTGTAATATAATTATTACTCTACTATTGATAAATATTTTTTTTTTTTTTTTTTTTTTTTTTTTTGTCTTCAGTCACTTGACTGGTTTGATGCAGCTCTCCAAGATTCCCTATCTAGTGCTAGTCGTTTCATTTCAGTATACCCTCTACATCCTACATCCCTAACAATTTGTTTTACATATTCCAAACGTGGCCTGCCTACACAATTTTTCCCTTCTACCTGTCCTTCCAAAATTAAAGCGACTATTCCAGGATGCCTTAGTATGTGGCCTATAAGTCTGTCTCTTCTTTTAACTATATTTTTCCAAATGCTTCTTTCTTCATCTATTTGCCGCAATACCTCCTCATTTGTCACTTTATCCACCCATCTGATTTTTAACATTCTCCTATAGCACCACATTTCAAAAGCTTCTAACCTTTTCTTCTCAGATACTCCGATTGTCCAAGTTTCACTTCCATATAAAGCGACACTCCAAACATACACTTTCAAAAATCTTTTCCTGACATTTAAATTAATTTTTGATGTAAACAGTTTATATTTCTTACTGAAGGCTCGTTTAGCTTGTGCTATTCGGCATTTTATATCGCTCCTGCTTCGTCCATCTTTAGTAATTCTACTTCCCAAATAACAAAATTCTTCTACCTCCATAATCTTTTCTCCTCCTATTTTCACATTCAGTGGTCCATCTTTGTTATTTCTACTACATTTCATTACTTTTGTTTTGTTCTTGTTTATTTTCATGCGATAGTTCTTGCGTAGGACTTCATCTATGCCGTTCATTGTTTCTTCTAAATCCTTTTTATTCTCGGCTAGAATTACTATATCATCAGAAAATCGTAGCATCCTTATCTTTTCACCTTGTACTGTTACTCCGAATCTAAATTGTTCTTTAACATCATTAACTGCTAGTTCCATGTAAAGATTAAAAAGTAACGGAGATAGAGAACATCCTTGTCGGACTCCCTTTCTTATTATGGCTTCTTTCTTATGTTCTTCAATTGCTACTGTTGCTGTTTGGTTCCTGTACATGTTAGCAATTGTTCTTCTATCTCTGTATTTGAACCCTAATTTTTTTAAAATGCTGAACATTTTATTCCAGTCTACGTTATCGAATGCCTTTTCTAGGTCTATAAACGCCAAGTATGTTGGTTTGTTTTTCTTTAATCTTCCTTCTACTATTAATCTGAGGCCTAAAATTGCTTCCCGTGTCCCTATACTTTTCCTGAAACCAAATTGGTCTTCTCCTAACACTTCCTCCACTCTCCTCTCATTTCTTCTGTATAGAATTGTAGTTAAGATTTTTGATGCATGACTAGTTAAACTAATTGTTCTGTATTCTTCACATTTATCTGCCCCTGATTTCTTTGGTATCATTACTATAACACTTTTTTTGAAGTCTGACGGAAATTCCCCTTTTTCATAAATATTACACACCAGTTTGTATAATCTATCAATCGCCTCCTCCCCTGCACTGCGCAGTAATTCTACAGGTATTCCGTCTATTCCAAGGTATTCCTTTCTGCCATTTAAATCTTTTAATGCTCTCTTAAATTCAGATCTCAGTATTGTTTCTCCCATTTCATCCTCCTCAACTTCCTCTTCTTCCTCTATAAAACCATTTTCTAATTCATTTCCTCCGTATAACTCTTCAATATATTCCACCCATCTATCGACTTTACCTTTCGTATTATATATAGGTGTACCATCTTTGTTTAACACATTATTAGATTTTAATTTATGTACCCCAAAATTTTCCTTAACTTTCCTGTATGCTCCGTCTATTTTACCAATGTTCATTTCTCTTTCCACTTCTGAACACTTTTCTTTAATCCACTCTTCTTTCGCCAGTTTGCACTTCCTGTTTATAGCATTTCTTAATTGCCGATAGTTCCTTTTACTTTCTTCATCACTAGCATTCTTATATTTTCTACGTTCATCCATCAGCTGCAATATATCGTCTGAAACCCAAGGTTTTCTACCGGTTCTCTTTATTCCGCCTAAGTTCGCTTCTGCTGATTTAAGAATTTCCTTTTTAACATTCTCCCATTCTTCTTCTACATTTTCTATCTTATCTTTTTTACTCAGACCTCTAGCGATGTCCTCCTCAAAAATCTTCTTTACCTCCTCTTCCTCAAGCTTCTCTAAATTCCACCGATTCATCTGACACCTTTTCTTCAGGTTTTTAAGCCCCAATCTACATTTCATTATCACCAAATTATGGTCGCTATCAATATCTGCTCCAGGGTAAGTTTTGTAGTCGACGAGTTGATTTCTAAATCTTTGCTTAACCATGATATAATCTATCTGATACCTTGCAGTATCGCCTGGCTTTTTCCAAGTGTATATTCTTCTATTATGATTTTTAAATTGGGTGTTGGCAATTACTAAATTATACTTCGTGCAAAACTCTATAAGTCGGTCCCATCTTTCATTCCTTTTGCCCAGCCCGTATTCACCCACTATATTTCCTTCCTTGCCTTTTCCAATGCTTGCATTCCAATCTCTCTTGATAAATATACAGACTATTTATAAATTAACCTCCATTCAGGTGTAACAAATAGCAACATAGCATATGTATAATAGACATCAGCAAAGTTTAAATATCATCACATATATAGTCAGTTAGTTGTCCGTACTGGTTGAGTAGTACATGGTGAAATATGAAGGTAATTTTTGCAGCTCCTGTCAGTTGTTAGGTTCATAACATCATTTGTTTTTTGCAAGCAGAAGGAACATTTGCAGTCAAGATCCACCATCAACTGTGCCAGTTCTAGGTATAGTGTAATGAGTGATGATTCTGTAAAAGAATGGTGCAAGAAATTTAGAAAAGAGCAAACTAATGTGTACGACAAGGAAGGAAGAGATCAACATGAGTGACAAACTTGTTGAAAAAATTAAACATGTTGTTCGTGATAAATGGCTCTTCACACTGAACTTGGAGAAAACTTTTCTCAAATTTCAAGGTTCACTCTTTATGTTATTGTTACACACAACTTGAATTTTCATTAGCACTATTCACAACAGTCAGTGAAACAACTTACAGATGTCTACAAAATAAAAATAACAGGTGTGACATTGAACATTTTTACCCATACCAAAATAAAGGAAGTGAATTTCTTGACAGTTTTGTTATACGGATAATATATGGATTCTGTTTACAATTCAAACAGTATATGCACACATATTTCCCTAACAAGCTCAAAAAACTAAAACAAACCAATTTGAACAAAAAATAATAGTGTTTTGGGACCTTAAAGGAATTTTTTTGGCCTGATATATAAAGCTTATTTTGAAACATTGACAAAGATTATTATAGCGGTGCAGAATAAACGGTGAGGGATGCTAAGAAAGGGGATTGTTTTTTCATGACATGCATGCCCTCACATTGCTGCTAGCACTAGTGGTTTACTAAACAAGTTTGACAGATTTTTTATCATTCCTTTATGGACATGATTTGGCACTTTTTTTTTATCTGATTGCAGAATTGAAGAATTGACTGGCTACTCAACATTTCAAAAGCAGTGTTGAACTCATGGATAGAATCAACAAGTGATTGGATACTTTGGAGGGAATAGACAAGTTGGGATCAGAGCTTTAATTTGGGTGGAGACTATGTTGAGAAGTAATTTAAAATACTTATTACACTATATATGACTTTTGCAAAGTAATTTTTTTCAATATATTTTGTTTATTACACAACTGAAGGTTAATTTATAATGAAATAAATCATAATGAAATTGAAAGTAACAATAACAAAAAAGAAGAAATTTTAATTTCAACAAAATCAAATGTATTCTCTCTTTTAGTTAATTAATTTTATTAAGTAATTTTAAAATGTAAATCAAAACAAACTTTCTTATCATACTGAAAAACAAAACAATTTTTTAATGATTTCATCAACATATTAACCCTTTCTCTCCCTGTGTTGTTTTAAAACAACATTATCTTTATAGACGTGTATGGCCATTGATAGTTAATATTTCCTCATCGTACCAATGATGTATTAAAACTACATCTATTTAGTTTAACATATTACAGTTAGATGGAACTTCAATGCAGTCTTGTTTTAATGATATGTTCTGTTTACATTCTGTGACGCATGGTTTTGATGCTGGTGTTTTTGCATTTTTGTGTATTTTTTTTAATTTTTGAGGATCAATTCATAAGCTAATAATTTATTAGTGTGAATCCTAGTATTTTTATAGTTCTATAGTTTTATTTTATAGTCCTAGTATTATTTCGTTTATAAACATTTTTCTTTATCATTTTAGCTGTGTTATAAAACTACACTGAGACATAATGGTGTTTACAGCATAGGTTATGTTTTAGGTTATGTGTGAGTTGTTTTTACTGTCTTGAATACTGTGTTTACTTGGTTTTTGTTAGTTATCAGGATTTTGTGCTTTGTTATGATAAACAATGAGTAATATTATAAGTGATAATGATTTAGATTTTTTATTGAATCTCCCGCAGGATGAATTCAATAAATACGTTAGTATTCTGTGTGGGAATATTTTGGAAACTTCAGACAATGATGATGACGAAGAATGCAATGAGATAGTAATTATTCATGAACATGCTCAAGAAGTGAAACAATTTTTACAAAATATTATGGATGGCACGTTTCAGAAGGATTTACAGGTAAGATTTACAATAAGTTTTTATGTTGTCCCGTTTTGGTTAAATAAGATAGTAATTATTTTTGTTTGGTTTCCAGATTAATCAAGAAGAAGTAAATGAGCCTGTAGCTTTAGGCTCTAAACCAACATCCCCCAACAAAGAGCTAAAAAGGTTGCACATACATGGAAGTTAAAAAAAATGCCATTTTGCAATCCAGATTCTACGTGGAAGGATCCTCCTCCCGAAGAAGAACTGACTCTATCAGTATTTAAAAAATTATATTTCAGGTGATCTTATAAATTTATTAGCTGTTAGAGTCTAATAATTACACCCATCAAAAGGATGGAAAGGGTTTAAATCTTTTGGCTGATGAAATAAAACAGTTATTTTCAATTTTTTTATAAATTGGGATAGTGCATATGCCCAGTGTAAGATTGTACTGGTCTATTGAATGTTGGTATGGCCTTATTGCAGACCACATGAATAGAAACCGGTTTCAGCAGTTATTAAGGTATTTTAATTTGGCTGATAACCAGAAAATTGTCCCAGTAACTGACCCAACTCGTGATAAGTTGTTTTAAGTTAGACCACTACTGTTGGCAACTCAAACAGCTATGCAGAGTTTTCCTCAGGAAGAAAAGCACGTAGTGGATGAACAAATTATACCCTTCAAGCAATATTTAAAATCTAAGCCCCATAAATGGGGCTATAAATGCTTTACATGAGCTGGAAGTTCTGGAATTATGTATGATTTCAGAATTTATACCGGTAAGAAGACAGCAAATGGTTCAATCCAGCCAGCGCTGGATTGAAAAGTGATCAATTTTGTGTCTTCGTATGCATGTATTGATCCAATGGATTCCTGCAAACGATGGAGTAAGCAGGAACACAAACCCATTGAGGTGCCTCGCTCATTTGCTGTACAGGAATATAATAACTTTATGGGAGAGGTGGATTTGAGTGATATGCACCTTGAATTATATCGCATTAGTATCCGTTTGAATAAATGGAACATGCGCATTGTTTTTTAGTGTCTTGGCGTTTCTGTAGTTAACTCATGGCTGCTGTACAGGTTTCATGAAATACAAAGAAACTGTAAACCCCATCTAGCCTTGATACAGTTTCAAGCAAAAATAGCTAGTGCATTAGTTAATGCCAGTAAATCAAAATTAAAAAAAAGAGGCCGCCCAAGTACTACTGCTGAAAAATACCTGTTGTAAAAAGAAAGAAGCATAATGTATCTATTGCACCAGTTGATGATGTTCGTTATGATAATGTGGGTCATTTCCCTAAGATTGTTGAAAGGTTGCAAAAATTGTATTAAAGGTTTTACAAAAGTATTTTGCATCAAATGTGGTATTCGACTCTGTTTTACTGCTGAAAGAAATTGTTTCTTGAACTATCATAAAAAATAAATGAATAAACTATTATGAACATTATTATATCTATAGTGTTGTACGTTGTTATGTATTTTGTTTTACCAGAGTTTGTTATTATTTTTGCTGTGTTTTTCAGTTACTAGATTATGATTACTAATTTTAACAGTTACTTTTTTGTCATTTTTAATTCATTCTTGTTATACAAATTTTAGATATGAAATTATTCTTTACTCATTTGATTTGTTTTAGTATACTCTTCCACTGATTTTTTAAAATTATGTCGTGTTAGCTTAGTTGATTTATTTTTACAATTATGCATTACTTTTTTTATATTTTGGCATGTTTTGTAATATCTTGATAGTTAGTAAGAATATATATTGTTGATAGTTACTACCATGATGTACTCCTTATTGTCTCAGTGTTGTTTTAAAACATTTCTGTGGAGGGCTTATGGGAAGGAGAAGAAAAACAAAAATATATTTGTCTTTTTTAAGGGGTATTAAGCAAAAAAATAGAAGAAAAAGATTTTTTCCTAAAATTTTCAAAATTTGGGATAGAAAGGGTTAATAACCTATTCTATCATATGAAGGCAAGTCAAAAATTAAAGTAAAATTTAAAAAATTAATATATTTCTTTGTACTTACATAAATGATACATGCATTATTTTTCAACATAATCTCTTCCTGCTTCAATGCACTTAGTCCATCTTTTAACGAGCTTTTGAATTCCTTCCTGGAAGAAAGTTTTTGGTTTGGTGTGCAAAACATTTTTCACCGCTTCTATGGCCTCTTCATCAGATCGATAATGATTCCCTCACAACTCTTCTTTTAATGAGCCAAAAGGAAGAAAATCGCTTGAGCAGGTTCAGACTATATGGAGGGTGTCTGCAAGTCAACTGGAAGACTCGCAGAGAGTGGCCAATTGTGGCTGGCTTCCTTCACTTCCTCGCCCTGAGCAGGACAGTTGAAGGGGTTTAGAGTAGCACCCTGGGTGGCTAGGGGCTGCCTGGGTAGTAGATTGGCTGAAGGTAGGCGTGCTGATATCGAGCCACGGTTAAATAGAAATCTGTGGTGATTATTTTGACTGTTTAGCTGTCGGCAGAACGGCGACTGCACTGCCAAGGGTATGGATTACCATGCAGCCATGAGGTTAGCAGCATTTTGACGAGGGCCGTTTTGAATGAGCACATAATACTGTTGGCAGGATGGCGACTGCACTGCCGAGAGCATGAGTCCCATGCAGCCATGGGGTGTAATAGCATCTCAATGATGAAAGCAAGTAAATGTCGCTAAGGAAACTAGGACTAAATTTTGTTGTTGCGAACAACATTTTTGGTGGTATGTTATTGTTAAATTTGGCTCGAATTTCAAGACATTTACTAGAAATTGGCTCAATAAACTAGAACTAGGTGTAGGGTTTGTGCTTCCGTGAACTCGGTTAGCTAGGTGAGAGGGCAATGATGTATAACATTCAAGATGTCCAAGCAAAGGCAAAAGCTGAGTATAAAAAGCACCAACGTAAATGTCTAACAAGGCATTTACATCGGTGGTATCCCAACGAGGTCTGGTTTATTACTATGAGGTGTAAAAAGTTAGGGGGAGAAAGACGACTCCCGTTAAAGCCTATCAGGGCTAGGAAGGGGGAGGTGACCAGAAGCATCACAATGTGGGTGTCTTCCACTACAGGGTTGGTATGTATGGAGGGTGGTCTGGCTGATCAAAACCGTGATCTTGAAGGCAAAGGCATGTTTTTTTTTTTTTAGCCATATGAGGTCAAGCATTATCCTGCAACAAAATCGCACCTTTAGAAAGTTTACCCTGTCTTTTGGATTTGTTTTTCAGTAAATACAGTAGTTGTTACTGTTTATTGATTGACTTTTAGGTGTGAAGTAAACCAAAAGTTTACTTCAGCACAACTTTGCAGCAAAACTTTTTGCTGCGGGATATGAAGGATGTTTCCACAATAAACTATGTTGCTTACTCTTGGATTCAAAGTGATAGGCCCATATCTCATCAACAGTTATTATTCACTTAAGAAATGAGTCTTCTTTATTTTTGTAATGTTTCAAAAGCTTCTAGAAAATTCTCAAATGATTCTCTTGTGGATGCTGATCAATCGACGTGGAACTCAGCGAGCACAGACTTTTTGAAAATTTAAATAATCACGGATGATTGATGTTGAGCTGTGGCTTATATTAAACTCACTTGCAGTGTCATTTCAACTGTAATTCGTTGATTTCTGAGAATTTGTTTAACCGTTTCAATATTGTCGTTACTCTTTGAAGTGGAAGGTCTACCTTCCACTGTTCATCACAGAGAGAAATCCTACCATTTTTAAAGTGATCAATCCATTCGTAGATGTTGTTTCCATTCAAACAATTCTCTCCGTATTGCTGCTGCATTCAATGAATAATCTCTGCTAGTTTCACCCCTTCTGAATTGACAAAACGTATCACTGCTTGCATTTCTTCCTTGGTACAATCAGACAAAGAGCACTCATTTTAAACAGACTTTTAAACATGATCAAAAATAGCTAACAAAGAAACAATACTTTCAATGAACAGCAGATAAAGGTTATGAGTTATAGCAAAACAATCATTGCTGCCATACATGTGATGTGCCATGCATGTGTGTGGGAGCGAAATCAAAATTTTCCTTTACTTTTTTACTTACCCTCGTATAAAGTAGAAGAGGGTACAAAAAGATTTTAGGGTTCTTCAGGATAATCAAAGAAACTACTCGATCAATCGCAACCAAATTTTTATTCATGTTTCTAGGCAAAAAGGTTTTCAGATACATTTCATTTTAAAATATCTTGAAATAAATATACATGTACTAGTGGAGATTTGCAAGTTGACGCACAAACTTTAATGAATTGAATTTATGAACTGTGACTTTCTATCACTGTGTGAGCTAGGTTTGAATTGGTTGATTCAAATCAATCGAATGAATAATATTATAAAAGTAATAGAATTAAATTTACATTAAATAAAAAAAAATTAAATTAATTAAAAAAATTTCTGTTTAACAATTTTGCCTTTAGTGGAGATTGTGTGTGAGGCTAGAGTAGTGAGGTATTCATGCACCTCGGAGGCTAGACCGATCATCCCTATCAACTGATAACAAACAGGGTGCCCCTGGGGCGCTGTTTTGGAAGTGTAATGGGTATTCTTATAATATTTCTGCAAACAATTGTCTGGTTTGGGCCACTAGGTGGTGAGCTACTCTCAAGATATTTTCCAGTAGACATCTTATTGAAATTGAAGACAACATATCATGAGTGATTCATAATCAATGTCAAACAGAAACTACTAAAGATAAATTGATGAAAATTTGTTCACTTGTTCTTCTTACAGTGTAACTGCATACTAAGAAGGATTTTTTTGAAATTTTTGTGTTTAAAGAAGTAAAATGGAGTAACAATGAAATTTATTATTTTTTTAATTTCCGGGTAACAATTGAAGATATCAGATTGATTTTTTGTGTGTGTAATCTTCATGTGAATATCTAATAACAGATATCTAGGTTTTTTGAAATTTTGAGTTTCAAGAGTTAAAAAATAGATTTCTGATTTTGTTAAAATCCTGCTGTTTTTTTTAATTTCGGTAACAAATGAAGAAACCATTATAAAACATTTTATTTAAAAACCATTTTCAGGTTTTTGTGAATTCCGATTTTTTAAGGGGTGCAAATGTATACGGCGCTATAGTTCAACCAACACATTCACTGCCACTGTTACTGTATGTGTGACTGGCTTCACCTGCCTGCAGTTACTTGACTAATAAACATAAAATAAAAAGATTGACTGCTACAGGAAATGCAAATAACCATACAGCGCAGGCGAAGCTATGTATATATAGCCCTACATCAACGGGGAACTAGTATTGTTATAATTCTTCAGATAGTTTGGTTAGCATATATTTGACTTGAATGTTACACAAAAACATAAAGTATATTATCATCCTGGGTTGAATTATCCCCTTCCTTGATGAAGTGAAAGAAAAGACAGTGTCTATCGCCTACAGTGGGCCTTAAAGTAAAATTTTTGTTGGTGCTTTCTCATTTTAGTTTCTCTTCAGTTAAACGGCCTTTATCATTACCTGCTCTCCTTATTCACTGGTTGTATTCTACAGGTTTTTGGCAGATTCCTTCTGCATCCAGCCTTGCAGAAATAGTACAGAGTTGTGCTATACTATTATTATTATTTTTTATGACCGCTTAGGATCATGGATTAGTCACTCCATTATCCAAGTCTCTTCAATGGTAAATTTTAACGCATTCTTTTGAGTTTATATTCATACATGTGCAAGCATTGCTAAAAATAATATCACTTGTTCTTCAAACATAACAACATACATACACAATTATCAAACTGAACAACACAATTGTTTTCATGTAACGCAACATAACATTTTGTCTTACAAGAAAGGGCCTTATTACGTTTTCTTTAACATTTTTAATAAGTAGTATGAAAACCTTAGGTTTAAACTTCATGTTGACCTTTGACCCCCTAACTTTGACCCCCTTTAACCCCCTAAATTTGAAGTTTAATTAAACCTCACCCTATGTTTTCCAAGATTACCTCCTCTTTGTAGTTAAATTTTCACACTGAAAGAGTGAATTTACTGTAAAGTACATAGCAAAACATGGGTTTGAGATGAGTCCAAAATTACAACAAAGAAATTGAAGTTTAAATCTCATGTGTGTTTCACGACTACATTAAATAATGATTTCTTAACTATAAAGGGAACCACTGTTTCACTATTATAATCACAAGAACAGCTACTTTCAATGATGAATGTGTGTTCACGTTAAATTTACATGTTGAAACAGTTGATATACTGAAAAAATCATAGTAAAACATATGTTTTAACTGCAAACAGCATCATTAATTTTAAATTTATGATGATGATGTAGGTCATCAACTTTCAGCGATATGTGTGTTATATCATTGATTGTTATTTAATGTATACAGTGATCATTATTTACAGTTCAAACTTCAAAATCATTGTTGGTTTTTATAATCTAACAGCTACTCGATTAACGCTGTAAATTTATAATGATGTCTGCATCGATCAGTCATTACTTTCAGCAAAAGCAAGTGTTGTGGTTTAAAATTTTTTGTAGTTGTGATAGTTAATTATCGACAGCTGATGTTATTGTATTTATATTATACATAAGAAACGGGCTTCCTCAGACATATCTTTCATTAAATAAAAATTTAGGGTGTATCCCGAAATCGGTGCATCCTAGGCCAATTCTGATGCGATTTTGAAATGCTTATTTAAGACGATACTGTTAGGTCACTCAGGCCGATAAATCCTAGTCCCATGCATCTAGGTTCAATTGTGCTCGAGATACTAGCGCGAGCGAAATTCGCATATGTCAATTCACCTTAAACCCACTTTTTACTATGCATTTTTTAATAAATCTACTCCATCTTTTAAATGTAAAAAAAAATCTATGATGAGGTTCTGCATCAATCTGTCATCCTTACTTTCAGCGAAAATGGGGTGAAAACATCTGATTGTTATTGTATATGTTCCTTCAAATTTGTGAGATTAAAGTAATTCCATATAAAGCCACAAAAAAATAGTAAATTTATTGATCAAACAGCTTTTACATCAGAATTCATAGTTTGTTATAAATGTATTTTATTATAATGTACTATAGACTGATTATGACTTCAGGGGATTCTCCATAGCAGCTGTCAATCATTCATTAAATGAATTAATAATTAATAGGTTTTTTGTTTTTTTACTTATATTGGTTTAGATAGATATTACAATAGCATTGATTTTTGATCTCTACTTAATGTAAATTACAGTTTTTCTACGCATGCGCAGTAGCATATTAATGGTTGTATGTTACAAACAAATAAAAGATAACTTTTCTTATAGTATTTTCACCGATGTTCAGCTAATTGTGGGAAACAATTTAAAGTATGGTATCGTAATAAAGAAAAATCAAAGATTAATTTAATTTTACAATAATAAAGCTGACCCTCAAATTCGAGGATCGGCTTTTTATGAAGTTAAAGATAATGACAAAACAACTAAAATTATTACCGGTACGTATATTTGTAAGAAGTTTTTACTTATCTGCATTTCGCATATATTAAAGAATTAAAAAAAAAAGGAAACCTGCGGGGTTTCGAACCAGCTCATCATTGGCACACGGACGTGGAATGTCGCCTTAATCCCTTCGACCACGCTAGTCATACGAAATAGGGGATGAAAATTATAGTACATAAGTTGTATGTTATCTTTTACGTATAATAAATGTTAATAGCAATACCATACGATCATTATAATTGTTCACCTTATTTATATTAGACGTGTTTTCATGTTGATTTTAAGTAATCGGACCAAGTAAGCAAAAGAAATGCCAATTCAACAAAACTTGTTAAAAGAGTCATTTTCTCACTTTTTCTTTCAACTAGACCTTATTTATTTTTTTCAATCACAAAGCAATTATGTAATAATGTTATAAATCTATATTTAATACATTATCTAAATGAAACATCAATACTTTTTAGATATAAAAATTCTGTATATAGATATAAAAGTCTATATATAAAAAAAAAAATTTTTATTCAATTACATTAATGGTTACAGTAGATCGACTTTTCAATGTTAATGACTCTTTAATGTGTTTAAATTTAGGCAGTCGGAATTCTAACCACCAAAATATTTCATATAAAGTCATTTTTCCAACACATCAGTCATCATTACTTTCAGCGAAAGCGGGTTTTGTGGAATTTTTATTTTTTATAGTTGTGATATAACTATAACACCGTTTATCTCGTAAACGGTACGTGCTAGGCCAGTAATAATGCAATTTTAAAAGGTTTAACCGCGGTTTGGGATCGCAAAAGGTATTTTGCGATCCCCGGAAGGATAGGTCATTTTTTTCTTGTTTAACCTCCGGGACCACCGTTAGGTATTGTTTCAGAGGATGTGGTGAACGATTTTGTAACGTGTGTGAAAATGCCAGGCCTGACCGGGATTCGAACCAGAGACCTCCGGATGAAAGGCCGAGACGCTACCACTCGCGCCACGAGTGGTTGGTCCTAGGTCCAACCGTTTTCAAGATATTAGCGCGAGCGAAATTCGCAAATGTCAGTTCACCTCAAACCCACTTTTCACTATGATTTTTTTTTGATAAATCAACTCCATCTTGTAAATTTAAGAAAAACTATGATGAAGTTCTGCATCAATCGGTCATCATTACTTTCAGCGAAAACGGGTGTTGTGGATTTTTAATTTTTTATAGATGTGATAGCTAATGATTGACAGATGATTTTATTTAATTTATATTATATATAAGAAACGGGATTTCTCAGACATATATTTCATTAAATAAAAAAGGGCGTATCTCGTAAACGGTGCGTCCTAGGTCAATTCTGATGCGATAGTGAAAGGCTTGCTAAATGATACTGTGCGATCACCCGAAACGATAGGTCCTAGTCGCATGCGTCTAGGGGCCACCATTATCGAGGTACTAGCGCGAGCGAAATTTGCTTATGTCAATTCACCTCAAACCCACTTTTCGCTATGATTTTTTTTCAATAAATCTACTGTTTCATCTTGTAAATTTAAGAAAAACTGTAATGAGGTTCTGCATGATTGGTCATCATTACTTTCAGGAAAACGGGGTGCAAACATGTGATTCTTTATTATATATGTTCCTTCATTTTTACGAGACTTAAAATAATTTCGTATAAAGCCGCAAAATACAGTAAATTTATCGATCAAACAGCTTCACGTCACAATTCATAGTATGTTATAAATATATTTTGTAGTATTTACATATTATAGACTGTCTATGACGTCAGGGAATTCACTATAGCGGATGTCGATCATTCATAATTAGTTGTTTTTTTTGGGTTTTTTTTATATATTCGTTTAGATCAGAGGTTCCCAAACTTATTTTTCTCATAGACCACTTTCAAAATTTTCCTGGTTCCAGTGGACCCCCTGCAGCTACATTTATACCATATTTCCAGCCGACGGAAAATGTGAAGATTAGATCTAACTATGAAAATTTGCGTTACGGCTGAGTTCCACGAACTAACAGCTTCCGAAAAAAAAGTGAGAATCGATTGGTTAATTTTTGATCGACTGTGCTGTGAGTGGATGTCAAAAAAGTAAAGTTGGCCGAACAAAAAAAATGCTTCCATCCAACTTTACATTTTTTACATCTACTCACAGCACAAGAAAGCAATCAATTCTCACTTATTTTATTTAGAAAACTTCCCATTCAGAGTGGTAAAAAGCAAAAGAAAAATAGTATATTTTTTTGTGTTGCATTTATTCAAATAAGTAATCATTACGCTATTAATTATTATTGTTATCATATTGCAATGTAATATAATAAAATTGTCGTAATATAATTAAAATTAAACATTAATACCGTAATGTAACTTCTACAATGACAATCACAAAATAGTTACAATTTTAATGGGGGGAATGTACTTGATGGATTGACAGCAAATTATCAATATTTGGCTTCAGTTTTGTTAGGAATAAGCGCAAATCTCCCTGTTCTGTGATATTGAATCTGCTCCTTTTTTTTGATAAAAGGTTTGTAACGACACTAAAACTTTTTTCGACAAGATATGACGAGGGAATCGCTATCAAAAGCTTTCTCGCAATTCCCCATAGTCCAGGATATTTTTCTGGTATTTCTGCCTGCAGCCAAAATGTTTGATACCCTCTTTTAAATTTCACCTTCAGCTCCTCATTAGTGCTAAGCTCGAGTAGCTCCTCTTGTAATATCACATTCTCCACTTCCGTTTCATCAAATGGATTTATGATCCGTGGTGGTATTTCCATCGTCAGAATATCTTCAAATCTGATTTTGATGTCATCATGCAGGGCGATTAAATGTTGAACGTATGTTTGAATATCCTCATCAAGGCATTCTACCTGTCACAAGTTTGAAAACTGAGAAAATACGCGCCGACTAATAATTTGCTTCATAATTTATCAATTTTCATAAAATTAATCAATTTTCCAAGAAAAGCTGAAATTACACCCTTTGTTTTTATTAAATTGAGACTGTCCCCTTGTAATTGTAAGTTACAGTCGCTGAGCTTCTCAAAACATTATCTGCCTAGATTGATACGCAAAGTCAAGCCAACATTTTAGTTCTTCACTATCGAAACCAGATGAATTTTCGTGCCGCTTACGAATTGTGAACCCCCATTTTTTTGTCATGCCAACGTAGACCCCCGTCGAGTCTCCCGCGGACCCCTGGGGGTCCACCTGGACCACTTTGGGAATCAATGGTTTAGATAGATATTACAATAGCATTGATCTTTAATCTTGTGATAAATATCATATATTTTCAGCATCATCTGAAACTTCTAAATCTTAGGCAATGTCCCTAAGAAAAAGCCATAGTATTGACATTATCTGTAGCGACTTTTATGTTCAGAATTCAATAATGCCAATCTGTTTTGATTGTAACAAGTGTTTATTACACGTTTCTTTGAACTAGACAATACCATCTTGTGTAATTTTCCAAATTAGATTCGTCAAGTCAGGCTTTGTAGTAATTAAAATTAATATTTTTTTTATGGCTATTGCTTTTTTCGTAATTTTATTTGTTGCAGTCTTAAAAATGTACATTTTTGATCTCCATCAAATAAATTCGATTGTTTGAATACCGTTTATTTCAAATGTAAACTTAGCCAACACTTTTTTATTTTTTGTAAAATGATTTGGATAATGTTTTTTGATAATCTGATGTGTCAAAGTGTCGAATAATTTGCCGCCTTGGTTCAATACCTCGGTTATGTTAAAATATTCTAAATATTTTGTTGTTCGTTGGTTCATTAAAATAAATAAAACGCTTTATGTCGTTTATAATATAAATTATTTTTATTATAATCTTGAACTTGTGTGTGTGTGTATATATATATATATATATATATATATATATATATATATATATATACATAGTGATTCAGGAGGATAGGACAATACTTTGACAACTCATTCTAGAGGCTAAAAATAAGAAAAAAGTTCGTATGAACATAGGTCCGAAAACGCTTCGTTAGCGAGTTTTACAGGGTGAAAGATTTCGCCCGAGTTTCAGTTCTACCGGGTAAATTAAAGCTTTCTGAAATTCTGTGAACGCCAATTAAGGGGCTAATTCAATTGTTTTTTATGGTTTATTGAGCCGGGAAATCGAAAAAAATAGCTTCCAGAACTGTATCTCTCTTAGTTTCTAAGATATCCCATGTAAAACGCCAAAAATAGGGTCAAAAAACACATTTTTTTACGTTTGACGTACAATAACGTTGTTAAATTGGCCAAAAATCATAGATTTTTTAAACGTAAATTGTAGAGAATTTAATTATAATAAGATTGATGTAAATAATGTCAACAAAAAAGAAATAAAATTTTAAACATGTCGACTTTTTTCACATTCGGATTTTTTTGTGACGTTCTGTTAAGACGTGCGACACTCGACCTGCACAAACCTTTCTGAAGCCTTAACGGTCTTGAACAATGCGACCGAAACAGTTCTTGAAATAACAGGAAAAAAAGAGCCAGGTCGGAAATCGTTGAGCGACGATCTTTTCTGATTTCATCATCGACGCGTTTCAACAAGTCCTCGGTGATTATCGAGGGCCTCCTCGAACGTTTTTCATCGTGTAATTAATTCTGTTATTTCTAAATCTTTCACACCATTTTCGGATGTTTCTTTCATTCATTACATTATCACCGTACACAGAAACTATCTGTCCATGAATTTCAGCCAGCTTAACGTTTTAATGGTTTAAATAACGTATGAACCAAATATTTCATAGCCGGTGACAACATCGATTTTCCTATTCATTTTATAACGTAAGAACTCACTCGTAAACAAATATACTACAAAGCGACAACAGACAACAATGCAGTGTGTACATTACTAATGGGATTATGAACGACACAGTTTCTCCAACCTTAAGAAGAGAAATTTCCCAGCGGTCTTTACTTTAGAGATATCCCTATATACAGGTGATTCAGGAGGATAGGGCAATACTTTGACAACTCATTCTACAGGCTAAAAATAAGAAAAAAGTTCGTATAAGCATAGGTCCAAAAACGCTTCGTTAGCGAGTTGTACAGGGTGAAAGAATTCGCCCGAGTTTCAGTTCCACCGGGTAAATTAAGGCTTTCTGAAATTCTGTGAAGGTCAATTAAGGGGAAATTCTATTGTTTGTTATGGTTTTTGAGTTGGGAAAAAGAACAAAATAGCTCCCAGAACTGTTTCTCTCTTAGTTTCTACGATATGCCGAGTAAAAGTCAAAAATAGGGTCAAAAACACATTTTTTTACGTTTGACGTACAATAAAGTTGTTAAATTGGCCATAAATCATACATTTTTTAAACGTAAATTGTAGAGAATTTAATTATAATAAGATTGATTGATGTAAATAATTTCAACAGAAACAAATAAAATTTTAAACAAGTCGATTCTTATTAACAACAAAACCGACGAAAACTTAGAAGAAAATGATACAAAAAAAGAAAACGGATGTGTCTAGTAGGTACTATAATTTTACAGCTACGGAAAACAAGTTGGCAACACTGAATTTTTTTCATCACAATTTGTTTAAATACTATTCATTGTTGTCAGTTAATTTTGGTAATGTGTTAAATAACCTTTCGCTGATCAATCGTGTTTGCAGTATTACGTCGAATTCTTATCGTAAAAATTTCAGAAAACTGTTAAGAAGTGTAATTTTGTTTAATTCTGTCAAAAAACGTGAAATTCTGTTTAGTTTTGTTTTGAAAAATGCCGCGTATCTTCACTAATGCCGAATATGCCGACATGATTTTCGTCTATGGATTTTCGATTGATTGTTTTCGTCTTATGGATTTTCGATTGAATATTGGAGGGACAGGTAGAAGGAAAAAATTGTGTAGGCAGGGAACGTTTTGGAATATGTAAAACAAATTTTTAGGAATGTAGGATGTAGGGGGTATACCGAAATGAAACGACTAGCACTAGATAGGGAATCTTGGAGAGCTGCATCAAACTAGTCGAATGACTGAAGACAAAAAAAAAATTTCTTGTCCGTAAAATTATACAAAATAGTTATACAAAAATATTCTACGATATAAAATAACGAAAGTCGGTCTTGTTGCGCAAGAGTTAAAAAAAAATTTCTTTAGATATGTAAATAATAAAATTAAGAATCTGTTTTAATATTACGAGAGTAAATTAAAATCTTTATACAAATCGTTAATGTTTTTTATTTTTTAAATTTATTTTGAATTAAAACTACTTTAAGGAATTTATGTCTTAGGCCCGTATATAATTTTAAGGCCGATCTTCCTCTCTTGCTTAATGTCATAAGTGTCTGTACAAGGGTGCTAGTAAGGTTAATTTTTTATTCACAACAAGCATTTATATATGTGCACGCTACTTAAGAAAAAAAAAAAAGTTAAAAAAGTGTTTATTAAAAACACGAATGAAATCTCTTCCTGGTGTCTTTTTTTTATCATTATTTTGGCAGGCCGCCAAGAATTAAACTGACAGCTTAAATAGTTTAGTTGTCATGTACAGAGGGGTTAACGAGAAATTTTTTTTCTTAATATAAATTATTCTATTGTGTCTGTAATATATATATATATTAAAAATGGGGCACGGACTGTTGATAGACAAGGACAGATATAGCTGAAAAATCGGTTTAACTATTCTGTCGTCGATTGCTGGTGCTTTGATGCTCCTCAGCTCAGTCGATTTAAAAGCGATCATGTCAGAACGATTTAACGATGACCCAGTTCAGTTCAGTTATCTTTATTTATTTTATTACTGTTATTATACAAATAATACTGCAATACGGTTATCATTGTACATTACAACATTATTTTTCTTGAACTTAAACTTCTGTGTTGCAAACAAGAGAAGGTTTATTTGCGTTTACTATTTATAAAATAACCGATTCCACTTCTTTATCCGCGAATTAATTTCATTATTTTCATATCTTGTCTTTGTTTTTTATCGGCAGACGTTAACCTACTATATCTTCTTAATTGAATAAAATGATTAAAAAATGACTGGTAATTTTTTCAGTCTCATTTCTTCCGTATTTAAGATAAATAAACTATGTAACTCTTTCTTCTTACTTATGTAAGATATAATACATATGTTAATATAGTTCTACAGCAGTTTTACAATAAGAAGAAATCTATTGTAAAAATGCGCTTTTTATGTAATGCGCTTCTTTTTATGTAATTACTAGCAGACCCGACAATGCTTCGCTATATATATATATATTGCGGTAGCCGAAAATCGACAAACCAGGCTTAGGGGCCTCCATATCGCATGAGCCATAAACGGAATAGTGCGTCAGACGCGTTTCCGGGGTCGCGAGTGAATAGTTTTTTCGCGAGTTATATAGTTTGAAGACTTCAAATACGGTAAGTCGCGCACAAAACAAAAACGCGGTCTAAACAAATTTTTTTTTTTTTTTTTTTTTCTCGTGTGTGTGTTCTGCTTCTTTTGTTGCAGATGCCAACAGCCACCACAAAAACAAATGGTTTCTTCACTGCGGCCACGCGGTCCCCCCAACCCCTTCTCAGACACACGCGTGTCTGAAGGTTAATAATTACGTGGAGAGAATAATTACTGTTTACTTCTTTCCAGAAAATCGCCGCCCCAAAACCGCGATCGCGAATAGGTATCACCATCTGTAAGTTAAACTTACAGTAAGATAAAATAACCCAGCAATTGCGACTCCTCCGGAAAAGGGGACACATTGCTCCCTCCTTATAGCTAGTGCCCCGTTGTGGCGTATTCCTGCTAGCCTATTAAAGAGTTAGCACCGAAAGGACTTCAGTGGACGGTCTGAAGGGGAATTACGTCGGGAGGACAGGCTTTATAAGCCTAGCCTTCCGCGGTCGGCCCATGAAATGGGTTCGATAACGCTGGTTTAACAACGGATTGGAATGCAATTAAATCCGTCTTAAATTCACTAAAATAATAATAGACAAAACTTGAAAAATTAGATCCGAGATTAAAAAAATAACCCTTTTAAAAACAAGCCCGATTAGAAAGATCCAGCAGCAAGGGACTCTGTCCAGGTTCTGCGATAAAGTAGGGAGTAATAGACTCCTGCCAACTTTGCATTCCATTCCATTCCATATATATATATATAGAGAGAGAGAGAGAATTTAAATGAAAACAATTGAAGATTTGATAAAAACAAAGCTGAACTTCACAAATTTTACCTTTCACTTATTCTCCTTCCCCTTTTCCCTTTCCAACTTCTCCCTTTCACCCTTCTCCCTCCTCCTCTCCCAGTTTCCTTTTTACCGTTTCCCGTTTTCCCCTTTTCTCTTTCCACCTTTTCCCAGTTTTCTATTTTCCCTTTTGTCCGCGCGTAAATCAGTCCATTAGTTTTTTGGTATTTAGTGGACACACATACAAACATGCCTTTTATATATATAAAAAGTCTGTATGTGCATTTGTTTGTTTGTTTCGTAAATATCTCGACACCTAGCGGGTATAGTTTTTGCAAAAATATTTCTTTTCACGTAACTAATATTCATATTCTGAATATGAACCAAATCGGTCCATAAATATAATTTTTCTAAATATTTCTAGACCCCAGCGCCATCTTTCGGGTTCATATTTTGCAGAGGTAATTATTTCCATATAAGTAACATGTATTCTGAGTATGAGGCAAATCGGACCATAAATACAATTTTTCGAAATATCACGACGCCAGCGCCACCTAGCGGGTCCTAATTAATTCAGAAACCTTTCCTGGCATGCGTTCAGCTATTCCCCAAAGTGTCATCGCTATCGGATGTACGGTTTAGGAATACTGAAAGGTGTATCGAAACAATTGTTCGAACAAAATTCACTTGAAAATCGTCATCATCATTACATCTGTCCTTAGACTGGACCCTGGCAACTTGTGCGTCTCCATTCTTCTACAATTTTCACTCCTTTCCGGCATCTCTTCTTTGCATCTTCTATTGATCTCTCTATCTTTTGCTTTAATACTTCTTCTCTCACGATATGCTTCGGCCGATTAGCTTTTCTTTTTTTTTTTTTGATTAGTTTCTACAGCGTACAAAAAGTGACGTTATTAGAAAATGAGTAAGTTAAAATAATTGTTGAAAGCGGACTCCATTATGCGATTTACATAATTGAACACGACGTTGCACGCTCTTAAACACATGTTGTAACGTTTATTTAGAAATTGCAGCGACACATCGTTCGATTTCGCTCTGCAATCTGGAAACTGTGTGAGGATTAGTTATATAAGAGGCATCCTTAAGGTATCCCCACAAGAAAAAGTCAGGGAGGGAAAATAATGAGACCGGTGGGGACACAAATCCTTTGAAATCACTTAATCGTGAAAACATCGATCAAAGAAAGTCGTAATATTGTCGACTGTATGAGTCGCAGCGTTGTCCTGTTGAAACTGCGTGTACTCTAGTCGGTCTACATGTATGGGATTTACAAATCGGTGTACCATCTGTATGTAGCGAATATGTGTAATTTTTCAAGTTTTTCCTTCTTGGCAGTAATACTCCGTGGATGTTACATTAAATAAATATAACGAGTCCCGTCATCCTTCAACAAGAATTTTCTCAAATTCTCTCCTGTATGACGTCAGATGCTGTTGTACATACCGAAGGTCACGCGCATAATTCCCTCTAAGTTGCGCGGCCGCGCAATGATTTTAGAGGTATTACTATAAATTGCACAGGTAAATTTATTTTCCGCGCATCTCCAATCCGCTATTGTAAATATGTAAGGTATAGTTGTTTGTTTAAGACTACGGAGTAGCATACACCGGGAGTTTATAACTACTATTCACAATAAAAACATTCTATTCATCCCATAAAAAATTGTAATGTTAAGAGTGATGGAGCCAGTGTTATGCTCGGGAAGAAAAACGGAGTAGCAACACATTTAACTGAACAACACTGTGTAGCACGTAGGGAAGATTTAGGATTAGATGATGTACGGAAAAATGCATCTATTATGAAGGATATAGAACTGTGTACTCAATGTTTCACCGAACTGGCATCGAAAAAAAAATTGAAGAATAATTCAAGTGTTAGAGCGTGTTGTTAGATCATTTAAACCGATAAATGAAGATAGATGATTATCCAAGTATTTCGCGACAAGAAACAAATTACGATACATGAAGATTATTGAGTATTGTAAAAGTCAGACAATAGAATGGGTCCCAATTTGTAAACATTGTGAAAAAATTCTGACTAATTCACAATATCGAGTAGCAATATTTTCTTTGAAAGATAATTAGACTAGCTTATATCCTTGTAATAATAGTGATTTAATAAACCCTTGCTTATTATTCGATCATCAAAGAACTCTTGCAGAAAATCCACAGTTTTTCGAGACGTGTGGCATGTAGCGCCGTCTTGCTGAAACCAGCAATACCGTTCTTGAGTTTCCAGGAGGGACACAAATCGGCGCACAATATTCCTGCATACTTCACCATTTACTGTCTGTTCGAAGAATACGGGTCCGACTATAGGATGACGAGATATCGCACACCACACACCAATTTGTTCAGGATGCAAAGATTTGTCTTGTAAAGCGTTAGGATTTTCAACCGCCCAAATTCGACAGTTTTGACTGTTCACGTAACCATCGAGATGGGTCCAAGCTTCATCGCTAAAGAACACTGTGTTCAAAAATCCGATTCCGTTATCGTTTACGAGAGACCTAAACCAACGGCAATATTGCAATCGCATGTTTAAATCTGGAGGCTGAAGCTCTGACTAATCGTACGCGATACGGATACAATTTCAATTTTTAGCGGCTTTCTGAACACATGAATATGCCAAACCGACTTGCGTGGAAAGTTTTCGTAAAATTTTCCGTGGAGAAAGAGCGATCTTGTTTTCACATTCTCTAAAACGTCATCTGTCAAGCGACCGCTACGTTTTCTGTCGCAAACACTACATGTCTCTCGAAATCGGTTTGCTAGCCTAGAAATTGATATTTTTTCTGGCGGAAGAACACCAACAAATTTAATTTGAAATGATTCTTTTACACTCGCGTACGATTTCGTAGCAAAATATTGTTCAAGAATGAAAACTCGTTCTACGGTAAAAAACATTCTGTTCGTAACACGACCGGAAATGGCACAAAAGTTTACACAGTTCAAGGAGAATCAACTCACACTACTGTATCTATACCGGTTGGGTATCGCTACCAACTTCGTGTCACAAAAAAAATTTCCCTTTCTTAGAAAAAAATTACCAGACATTAACAATTGAGTAACAGGACTAAAAAATCACTCTGTAAATATAAATGAAGTTTACAAAGAATGGATTTCCATGAAAGACAGAAGACAAGAGGTTTAAGAAAAATGTTCATCTAAAATGAAACAAGTTACCTAATCGTTTTCATATATATATATTTATATTTATCAAGAAATTGTGTAGTTAATACGTATGTATATAATAATAAAAATCTTCCACAAATGGATTTTTGAAAGTTTTTTTGACCAAAATTGATTTCTTGCGGGCTGTTCGGAAAATAAATTAAAGGGAACTTTGGTCACGAGTGTAATAAATCGGTTTGCAGCGCCTTTATTGTAGAAAAGCCAACGTATCTTCATCTTTGGACTTCCGAATATTATCACCGTTTTTGGGCCAAGCAGTATGCAATTAATAAATCCAAAAGTTATCGACTCCCAGATAACACCGTGTCATTGTTTGCCGTTATTCGATGAGCGTCTTAAAGGCGGTAAGGGTTTTGCACTCCAAACGGTTTCTTTTCATAGGAATACATGAACTATTTCTGTTTTAGCCGATCGCAACTCGAGCGTGAAAATCTGTTGAGTTCCAAATCATACCGGAGTTACCCGAATGAGCGCGCCGATAATACCGGCCTTTATTAGTCGTGCTTTTAAAAATTTTTCCAATTTTCTTATACGGATAATTCGTGTCGAGCGATGCAGCGAATGAAATCCTACATTTCGACGTATCAAATCAAATTCACACGCCGATCAAGCAATATCTCCGATATGTCGTTTAAGTGTTCATCTCTCTCATAACCTTCTGTTTTATGACTTTACGTCGTAGATTTAAGACTGCAAAGTATTTCCGGTGATAACAATAGAATGCTAGATAATAATTTTAGTTTTGTATATAGATAGAGAGATGTGATATTTTATATTTATAAGTTACTAATTTTTTATATAATATTTTTATTGTAACGCCGTTTCATTTCGGGTGTCAAAGATACTTTTTTTCCCCCTAAAATACACTAACTAACATAATGTAATTTCACAACTTACATAGAACTAATTTCGCTGGTACGGTCGGCAGACCCGAGTAGCCGCGAGGCTTAATGTACCAAGTTTCGAGTCGACCGGTGACCGTCAAGATCCGCATATGTCCAAGTCGGACCGATTATAATACTTGTAGAAGTATAGCATTATCTAGACGGGAAAATAAAAATAATACGTATTGACAATTTTTTAACTTAAGTGAAAAGAATTTATTTTTTATTTTTTTGTCTTCAGTCATTTGACTGGTTTGATGCAGCTCTCCAAGATTCCCTATCTAGTGCTAGTCGTTTCATTTCAGTATACCCTCTACATCCTACATCCCCAACAATTTGTTTTACATACTCCAAACGTGGCCTGCCTACACAATTTTTCCCTTCTACCTGTCCTTCCAATATTAAAGCGACTATTCCAGGATGCCTTAGTATGTGGCCTATAAGTCTGTCTCTTCTTTTAACTATATTTTTCCAAATGCTTCTTTCTTCATCTATTTGCCGCAATACCTCTTCATTTGTCACTTTATCCACCCATCTGATTTTTAACATTCTCCTATAGCACCACATTTCAAAAGCTTCTAATCTTTTCTTCTCAGATACTCCGATCGTCCAAGTTTCACTTCCATATAAAGCGACACTCCAAACATACACTTTCAAAAATCTTTTCCTGACATTTAAATTAATTTTTGATGTAAACAAATTATATTTCTTACTGAAGGCTCGTTTAGCTTGTGCTATTCGGCATTTTATATCGCTCCTGCTTCGTCCATCTTTAGTAATTTTACTTCCCAAATAACAAAATTCTTCTACCTCCATAATCTTTTCTCCTCCTATTTTCACATTCAGTGGTCCATCTTTGTTATTTCAGAATTTACAAAAAAATAAAAATTTATTCGTAAAAGATGTTTTTTACGATTAGTAAAAAATATTACAAAACGTAAAAATATATTCAGGTTGATTTTTAAAACGTATTTTTTCAAGACATTTTAATTCTATTAATAATGATAAGTTAACTGCTGTTAGAATCGATGTTAAAATAATTAATATGAATATGCGATTCTTAAATAATAATTTTTGTCTATCAGACCGTGATAAGATTTTGTGTGGTTTGGTTCGTTTGTTTGTAGATTATTACCGTAGCCAAGGCGTTTCGTTTCGCCAAAGTCAAGCCAATAATGAGTTAGTGCTTGATTTGTATTCTTTTTATCGCAAATAAACAGAAAAGAAGAATTTATAGTCGATTGTCGTTCAACGTTTCAATATATTTGGATGGATGTCCCAAGTACATGCAACGTACAGAAATAAACGTTCTCTTTGTACGTTCTTTTATTTATTTGTTTATCTTCTTTATTTTCCTCGTTCCCATGTCGTTATTTTTTTTATCTTCTTACATTTTCCTTAAATTGTTCTTTTAGAATAGTAATTGTATTTGGATACTTGCGTTCTAATGATTATTTTTATGTGTATTTATCAAGAGGTTTCTTATACTATTGTTTAACTGTAAATTTAAAAGTTTGTTACGAATTATTCTCCTGTAGGTAAAGATTTTATTTATATACGTCATCCTTCACAAACGACCATTTAATATATTTAATTAAGAAAAAAAAGGTTCTAGAAAATTTCAACCGAATGAATAATTTTTAACCTTACGGTAATTAAGGTCTAATTCTATTCCGGTTGAAACTTATAAGTCGGCTAGACTTAACATATTTCCCATGAACGATAGGCTCCACGAATAATAAACGTCGTTAAATTTCAGTGATAGAGAGAAAGAGAGACAGCCTTCTAACTTATTTACTAAATTACATTTAATTACCTTATTTTTTAATTTTATTTTTTCTACGGCTGTATTATAAATCTGAACTACGCGCCTGAAACCTGTATCATAATGACTCTCATTATGATACAGATGTTCAACTCATTTACTCTTTTCAACCACAGACCGGCCAGAAGGGGATCTTGCTTAATGTATCAGATGTCTTTTTTACTTTCTCGTCTAGATAGCCCTACAGTTCTAGAAGGGAACGTATTGTAATCGATCCGATTTGGGTATATGCGGTTTTCGCTAGTTCATTTAAGATCCCATGTTTTGACACGTAAGGAACCCAAAAAACCGGACGGAAATTTTCCGAATGTTAATTTTTGTATGTACGTATGTTTTCGGTGTTCCCCTTTAAATCACCTTAAATCTCCATAACTACTGGACCGATTTTGACCAAACTCGGTCAGATTACTTCTATATTTGGGGCATTGATGCCATTAAATTTTCAACTTAAAAGGTCAAGGAGGTAAGGCTGTAGAGCAAGGTCACCCTCAGTATCTCAAGATTTCACCTAATTAAGGTCATATTTTTCTTAGGCGCATTTGTTAACGATTAAAAAATAACAATATTTGAGAAAAAAAACATTTTTAATCGCATCCCTACCTCAAAAAATGTTGCTGCACTCGTCTTCTATGTTGTGACGTCTAGGGTAAGCGGCAGAATTAAATAAACGAATTATATTTAAGTGTAAAAAAGTAACTCGGTCTGGCTGGGTCACGTACTCGATCTCCCGGTCGACTCGGTACCTAGTGCGTTAAGCTTGCGGCTTCACCAGTCTGCCGACTGTACGAGCGAAATTTGTTCTATGTAAGTTTTTTGTATTTTTTTTTTTTTTGTTTTCCGTAGGAAGTGGTAACATTTTCCTGAAGCAAACGCCCAGCAGCCCGCACATACTGAGTGTGTGGGGTTCACCGCCTATGCGGTGGGACCCACTCCCTCACGCAGGGTGGTGCTGGAATTGACGTAAAGCCATAACATCAGCACCACCCGCGTCACAGGCACACTTCTCATTCACATCAATATTTACATAACACATTCAGATACTAATTACACTCAACATTTACAATTTATAATATATACACTATAGCTATGCTGGCATCACACAACAGGAACGTGTCCCGCGGAAGCCACCGGCGACGACAATGCCTAGGCACCCCCGCCATCCTACCACGATGGCTGGCGCGCATCGCTGTCTTCAACCGACATCTCAGTTGTCCGCCTCGCGGTCCTCCTCCATTAGTTTCTGCTTTTAGCACCCTTTTAAACCACAGGGCACACGCAGTTTATCCCTTACCGGAAGAGAGCATCAACCGCATGACTTCCCCCGGCGAGTTCAAATCGTTACGTGGTATCTCCTGCCTCCATCTAGATCACATAAAGAAGGTGTGCTACACCGTATCCATGTCGTCACAATACTGGCACAGTTCTGTGCGCCTCTTTCCGGTCCTACAGAAGTAGACCCAGAACGATCCATGACCCGATAACCACTGAGCCGTCCATAAGTCCACTTCTCCATGCAGTCTATTGACCCAGGCAGCCAACTCCGTGATCAAGATGTAGTCAAGTGTCCCTCCATCGCACTCCGCCACCTCTCCGGCCAGTCAGCCATAAAGCGGCCCCTCGCCTCCTCTCTACTATCTGTGGCTCTATCTGTTCTCACTTTGGTCAGCAGGTCCATCACGGCATATCAGCCACCACCAGTGAGGCATCCAATGATATCGTCCGGTAGAGCCGCGCAACTCTTATCGCTAGCCTCCTGTATATGCCATTCAATCTCCGGGCATTTCTCACCACTCCAAAGGCTTTCCACGATACCGGTGCTGCATACAATATCATCGACACCACGGTAGACGCCAGCTCTGTCTTAAAACCCCCGGCATTGGTCGTAAGCCTCAGCAATGTCGAAGACATTTTTTCTGCCTTCATGGCCACTTGCTGCATGTGAAGTAAAAAACCCTTTGACCTATGGAGCCACACTTCCATATACTTTATATACTACTACTATATAAAGAAGAAGAGGGTTTACCTTTGTTCGGGATAAACAAAAAAACTACTCGATCAATCGCAACCAAATTTTTACCGATGTTTTTTGGCATAACTGCGAAGGTTTTTAAATGTATTTCTTCTCGAAAAACCGTCCAATCTATTGCTTTCAAATACATTTGACTGCTTTCAGGATACATTTTTAGTATATCATGGAAGGTTTTAAGCCACAGATCGAGGTCCTAGTTTCCTTGAAGGTTAAAATATTCTTTATTTAATCGTCCTCGAGGAGGGTGAAGTTGTAAATTAAAAATATTCGTTAAGGGGAAAAAAAGATTAAAACTTTCACTTCATTATTGTATTTTTGTCTCCACGGAAAAGAAATAAGTTGTGAATTTTCGTCGTCAAATGTGTGTGTACTTTAGTTACTACTAATTTTCCTGGGTTCGAATCCCGGTTAGGCATGGAATTTTTTCACACGCTACATTTGTCATTCATCTCATCCTCTGAAGCAATACATAACGGTGGTCTCGGAGGTTAAAAAAAAAGAAAAGAAAAAAAAAGGTTACTACTGTTTGTCTTTTGTAATTTAGTTTCTTTATAGAATACTTCAATTGTTATTTACCAGTAATATTCTCAAAATCATGAGAATAAGGAAGGGTGCGGGAATTTTGGAAGCGGACCCCACGTAGTGGACGGGAATGGGGACTGAAGCCAGCTTCTGTGGGTGTCCATGGCGCCGTCCCTCTCCAACAAGGGAATGGCGAACGAAGCGAGCTCTTCGGCCATGGGGTAGGCCCCGTGTCTCTGAGAGGCCCCGATACTATGAGTTGGCTTCTGGGTTCGCTTGGGCTGATGTGGGCCCTGAGGGCCCAGATTCAAAAATGAGCTGATATATGATTGTTGGAAACATAAGTGTGGATCGTGAAAATTAAACACTTTTAACTTAGCCGTATGTTTTTATTTATGAATGCAGAATCGCTGCAGTAAAGAATGGACCTATTCTTTATTCACTTCTACCAAACAAGGCAACAGAATTGTTTTTGTCAATGTATATGAAATACTTCATCTTATAAAAAAGGCTTTGTTACGCATTTGGTCCCGTTTTTAATAAATTATTGAACCGTTTGAAAAATTTTCTCACTAATTTATTTAAAACACAATTAAAAGATTTTCTTAAGAAAAAATCAATATTACTCTGTCGATGAATTTTTTTCAGCATTTTATTCAACCTGTACTTATTTTTATGTTCAAATAATTTTTGTTAACGCCTTATAAATTTTGAATTTTTTTTTGTAGTTCTTTTTATATATTTAGTACTTATAGATATATGAAATACGTGAACATGCTAAAATAATATGTGAAGATGCTGAAATATACATGAAGATGCTGAAAATTTGAACGTCTTTCATTCTCGTGTGAATTACGTGAAAGCGCTAAATACATAAAAAGAACTACAAAAAAATTATTTATTTTTAATCTGGAGTTTGCTCATTTAGATTATAATGTGTTTTGTGACACTGTTGTAATGAAAGTTTTACTGCAATTTCCCTTAATACATTCAGGCATGTGCTAAAGCAGTTCCTTTTTTATCTGTGAAGTAGTATTGATGTGATCTACAGCATATATTAAGCAGAATATAGGATTTATGTATGCCGTAGTGCTCAATTCAATCAACACAACGGAAGTAACGTACGTAAATTTGAACGTCTTTCATTCTCGTGTGAATTACGTGAAAGCGCTAAATACATAAAAAGAACTACAAAAAAATTATTTATTTTTAATCTGGAGTTTGCTCATTTAGATTATAATGTGTTTTGTGACACTGTTGTAATGAAAGTTTTACTGCAATTTCCCTTAATACATTCAGGCATGTGCTAAAGCAGTTCCTTTTTTATCTGTGAAGTAGTATTGATGTGATCTACAGCATATATTAAGCAGAATATAGGATTTATGTATGCCGTAGTGCTCAATTCAATCAACACAACGGAAGTAACGTACGTAAGGTCGGTATATTTGAAGGAGGAACAACAGACTAGGATTCTTTCCCTTTACTATCCCGAAGACTGACTTCGGCCCCGCCTTCATCGGATAATTTCAATACGGTTTAACCTTCTATCTGATTCACCGGGTTATTTAAACCAAAAATCTGAAGGTAAGAAACGTTACATCTAGCCTAACCCTGAAGTTTACAGATAATGTGACGTACTCCTAAACATCTGTTATGTTACCGTCTAGACAGCGCTGTAGCTGAGCTATAGTTCTAGAAGGGAAAATATTGTAATCGGTCCGACTTCGGCATATACGGTTCTCAACGGATCTTGATGTTTTAACGCCTAAGAAACCCAAAAAACCGGATGGAAATTTTCTGGATGTTAATGTTCGTATGTGTTTGTTCGGTGTTGGCCTTTAAATCTCCTGAACTACTGGACCGATTTTGATTCGCTCAGATTACTTACTTCTATATATGGGGTATTGATTCTGTTACATTTTCAACTTAAAAGGCTGTACAGCAAGGTCACCTTCGAGATTTCGCCTAATTCATATTTTTCTTAGGCTCATTTATTAACGATTAGAAATATTTGCAAAAACAACTGTTTAAAAACGCTTTCCTGCTCCAAAAAAAAATGATATTGCAGTCGTTTGCTTTGTTGGTGAGCGGTAAAATTAAATAAATGAATATTATTTAAAGTGTAATAATGTAACTCGGTCTGGCCGAGTCTCGAACTCGATCGCGAGGCCGACTTGGTACCTAGTGCGTAAAGCCTTGCGGCTACACCGGTCTACCTACTGTACAAGAGAAATTTGTTCCATCTAAGTTGTGAAATTATATTGGTTTAGTTAGTGACAACCGTCGCCGCTAGTACTGCTACACCCGCGCGAATTTAATACGGTTTGAGCGCCCGCTTTAATTAGAATTATTGAATTAAATAAAAGAAAAAATATTATATTTAAATAAAACGATTAATACTTTAAACTAAGGTGTGGGTGTGTTTCGGCATCAGAAACAACTGCGTTGTCAGCTTTTTACTTTGCCATCTTTGTATTTCTTTATAAAACTTCGAAGATGTAGCATTATTTTTTGGAAATGTTATTGAACATTTTATACAGTATAAAGCATTCTACGTTACACTTCTCGATTAACAATCGAATTTACGGACTGAACTTTGCAATCGTTAGATGTTTCTTCTTTGAAATAATTATTAATTAATAATAATCATCGTTTTTTAAATGGCAGAAAGGCTCCTGGAATAGACGGAATACCTGTAGAATTACTGCGCAGTGCAGGGGAGGAGGCGATTGATAGATTATACAAACTGGTGTGTAATATTTATGAAAAAGGGGAATTTCCGTCAGACTTCAAAAAAAGTGTTATAGTAATGATACCAAAGAAATCAGGGGCAGATAAATGTGAAGAATATAGAACAATTAGTTTAACTAGTCATGCATCAAAAATCTTAACTAGAATTTTATACAGAAGAATTGAGAGGAGAGTGGAAGAAGTGTTAGGAGAAGACCAATTTGGTTTCAGAAAAAGTATAGAGACAAGGGAAGCAATTTTAGGCCTCAGATTAATAGTAGAAGGAAGATTAAAGAAAAACAAACCAACATACTTGGCGTTTATAGACCTAGAAAAGGCTTTCGATAACGTAGATTGGAATATAATGTTCAGCGTTTTAAAAAAATTAGGGTTCAAATACAGAGATAGAAGAACAATTGCTAACATGTACAGGAACCAAACAGCAACAATAACAATTGAAGAACATAAGAAAGAAGCCCTAATAAGAAAGGGAGTCCGACAAGGATGTTCCCTATCTCCGTTACTTTTTAATCTTTACATGGAACTAGCAGTTAATGATGTGAAAGAAGAATTTAGATTCGGAGTAACAGTACAAGGTGAAAAGAAAAAGATGCTACGATTTGCTGATGATATAGTAATTCTAGCCGAGAGTAAAAAGGATTTAGAAGAAACAATGAACGGCATAGATGAAGTCCTACGCAAGAACTATCGCATGAAAATAAACAAGAACAAAACAAAAGTAATGAAATGTAGTAGAAATAACAAAGATGGACCGCTGAATGTGAAAATAGGAGGAGAAAAGATTATGGAGGTAGAAGAATTTTGTTATTTGGGAAGTAAAATTACTAAAGATGGACGAAGCAGGAGCGATATAAAATGCCGAATAGCACAAGCTGAACGAGCCTTCAGTAAGAAATATAATTTGTTTACATCAAAAATTAATTTAAATGTCAGGAAAAGATTTTTGAAAGTGTATGTTTGGAGTGTCGCTTTATATGGAAGTGAAACATGGACAATCGGAGTATCTGAGAAGAAAAGATTAGAAGCTTTTGAAATGTGGTGCTATAGGAGAATGTTAAAAATCAGATGGGTGGATAAAGTGACAAATGAAGAGGTATTGCGGCAAATAGATGAAGAAAGAAGCATTTGGAAAAATATAGTTAAAAGAAGAGACAGACTTATAGGCCACATACTAAGGCATCCTGGAATAGTCGCTTTAATATTGGAAGGACAGGTAGAAGGGAAAAATTGTGTAGGCAGGCCACGTTTGGAGTATGTAAAACAAATTGTTGGGGATGTAGGATGTAGAGGGTATACTGAATTGAAACGACTAGCACTAGATAGGGAATCTTGGAGAGCTGCATCAAACCAGTCAAATGACTGAAGACAAAAAAAAAAAAAAAATAATCGTTTTATATAATCCTATTACAGATTTCATCGATCGATTCACAAAAGCAAATATCAATTACGAATCAAGTAATGTTCGACTGCGGTCGACCCTTCCTGGTCGTCTTCCTTTCGGGAAACAGACTTTTAAACGTGCGTGAGGCTTTGGACTGCTTAAATTTTGCGTCTGTCGTGGAATACAGTCTTATTCAAGTCTATCGGCTAAGTCATCTATGCTCTTTAGTCTTGTCTTGTGTTGCATCTGAGTAGTGGGTTGCCTGGTCGCCGGGGTTGTACATCGTTGTGGTTTCTATTCTGTGCGGTTTGGCTTCTCTTCTCTTGAGGTCTAGCGACGGGATGGGACGACGTGTCCCGACTGATTCAAAAAGTTTGGTATCGGACATGTCACTGTCAGGAGGGGTTTTTTAGTCGGTCCTGGCTTCATCGACCCGAGTCGGTTTGGCTGGAACCTAACATAACTACATACGGGCGCGTTGTGGTATCAGCGAGCAGATTATTTGACCTCTTCCTATGTAAATCTCAACAAAACAAAATGGAAGAATATTCCATAATCTTTAAAGTCTCGGATCATCTCTAAGGCCAAATCGTGTCTTCCGAACGCGAAGATAATTTTTTATCGTCTTTCGTGTTCTGTTATTAATTTCAAAACGTTAACGTTTATAATTAATTCGTAAACGTCTACTGATATATACGATCGACTACATAATATCCTTCTGAACGGACTGTACTAATTTTTGTCTTAACATTACGATATCAGGAGCGGAACGCGGGTCGCCGTGGATTGATGAGGCCCACGTATTCCTTAATATAAACTAATAAAACTTACGAAAATATAATACATAATATATTTATCTATGTAAACAACATTATCCCGTGTTATTTCGTCTATAAAATCAATAAATCCCTCCGTGAAAAGGAGATATTGAAATATTGCATATAATTTATTTTATATTTAAATGTTAATACATAAAATAGTATCTCGTAACTTGTGGGTGCATCGTCATCATTTTGTCCATTAAAATTGTACTCCCATAATATATATATATATATATATATATATATATATATATATATATTTCAAATACAAACAGAACACACAAGACGGGTACAGGGGGTACGGGGTTGTATTAAAGTAAGGCTTAAGCATGCGCAGATATTACCGAACATTACTTTAAAACAACTGTTGTATTCCGTGTTCCACGCGCGCGGATCTCTTTTGAATAATTCGAATTGCCGCACCTTGTTTCTACTTTATCAACTACACGATATTACAATGTTGTCTTCGCTCTATATATTTCAGTATTCATAGGTAAATATTGAGTTATTGTGCTACTGGTTTTTTTATTATTATTATTATTATTATTACTACAATATTTCAGTGAATTTATTATTATTATTTTTTTTTTTTACAAGATTTATTACGGTAGTTTTTAATCGGTAGTATTAATCGATTAGTCTTATAGGTTCATTTTTATAATAACTTTTGTTACTTTTTAAATATGTCATTTATAATTTGTTTGATATTTAAATTTTAAATCTATTTTCCTTAATATTTATTGTAAGCGGTTTATTTTTATAAGTTCGTCATTCTGTTTGTACGCAATCAGAATTAAAAAAAAAAAAATGTTGTAATTTTAAGCTAAAAATTTGTAATAGTTTTAAAATAGGAGTCATTTCTAAATTAGATTGTATCCAACAATTTTTCATGTATTTTTAAGAACTTTACTTTTCATCTAATATATCGATTTCGATGTACTATTATTATTATTTTTCGATTGTTATAGAATATAATATTGCTATTATATCGATAATGAACCGTTCATATATGTATATTTTCCTTTTTTCTGAATCAGAGTACCATAAAAAGTCAAAATCGTTAAAAACAGCTTACATAAATCTGTTTCGTTTATTTCAGAAACAAGTTTATATAGAAATTAGAAATTTTTTTGGATAACTTCTATATTTTAAGACACCTATTCTATTGCATTTTTTAAAAAAAAATACGTCGGGGAGTGTGGCACAACGTTAGGGGGAATAAGAGGGGTGATATCTCGATATAAACTTAAGAAGGATATATTTTTTTTAGTATAAGTTTTGATACAAGGAATCTTTTTTAATGAATGATTCTTTGTTTTTTTTCTTAGTAGTATTTAAAATATAATATGAATTTCTTTGGCGCTTAATTTTTTTATTAATTCCGTTCTGATTTAACAGTTAATTATTTTTATAAAATATATTTTAGAAAGTTTACAGAAAAAGGTTATACTCTATTTTTCATTTTGTCCTATGCGAACACACAGATGGATGAACTTTTTCATATTGTATACTTTGATGATGGTTGTTTAACGATTGGAATGGCTATCTTCAAAAAAGATCTTTGTAAACAGTCTTTGAAGTGTAGTTTTATTTCACAATCTATTTCAGTAACCTCTTTACGGTTTAAAGATACTCAAGACTCATTTTGACACACTTTTCAAAAGGGGTAGAGAGAGCTAACGAAATTGTATTTCATAGTGTAACAAGACCGGTATACCAGGTCTGAGTAACGAATTTCTACCAATTATTATGAAAGTAATAGAAAATATAATAATTGGTAGGAATCCCTTACTCAGGCCCGCTATACCGGTATTGCATATTGAACAGAATTAACGTAAACACCCGCACTTTGGTATGATGGCTTCTGCTATATACATAGTGTATCAGGAAGTTGTCTCGGGACTTTCATAACCTATTCTACTCGTGGAAATAATGGAAAAAGTTCTCATTAATATAAAAATGCTTCGTTTGGGAATTACGGCCAGTGAAAGATTTCTCTCCGATTTCAGCTACCCCAGTAAAAACAGGTAATACTGAAGTTTTTAGGACGTTAATTAAGTAGTAGAATTAGTGACTTCTTATGGCTTTTGACCTGAAACATCGAATGAAATAAGTTCCAGAAACGTATTTGCAGTAGTTTATGAGAAATCTTGTGTAAAAATTCCCGCTTTTTTATGTTTGACGTACAATAACTTTGTTAAGTAGGTAATAATCACGTAAAACTTTAAAACAAAACTTGTAGAGAATTTAATTCTGAAAAAATGTTGTAAGAGAAATTCGCCAAAAAAAAAATAAAATTAGAATTTTATGTAGAAACGTTACATTACTACATTTGTCAGAAAAGTACTTTTTTGTATAAACAAAAACCAAATTATCTTTTTTGGTGATGTGAAAATTTGTAAAAACAAAATTTACTCTTAACCACTTTTTAAAAACTGGAAATTATACAATTATATAAAATTAAATAAAATTGTAAAAAACTAGAAAATCCTTTTTTTTTATTAATAAAACAATAAATTATATGAAAAACTATTCTTTCAAAGTAGGCAACAAAATAACAACAGCTGATAACAATGTGCAATACTGGATTAGTGTTTAAACCATTCTGTAAGGTACATTAAGCATATCGGGTACTGTGAATTGTGGTCTCGTTGGCGAATATTTTCCATCAATTTTAGTTTGAACGTGATTGGTTTACCTTTGAAGTAATGCCGTACTTATTTACAACAAAGGAATACGCTGATATGATGTTCATTTTGGGTGTGTGTAGTGGAAATTCTACAGCTGCTGCAGTAGATTATAAAATACTTTTTCTGAATTGCAGGATTCCAAATCCCAAAACAATTAGCGCGCCTTTTCCGCAATCTTCGGGAAACAGGTTCACTAGCTAGTATTCGAACCGGCTATGAACGATCTGCCCGACTCGACGCTGTTATTGATGAAATTATTATCGATGCACTTCAGCGCAATCCAGACGTGAGTACGTCTTTCTAAGCGGGTCGGAGTTTCGCATTCGATGGCTTGGAGAATACTTAACCAAAAAAAGTTTTATCCTTATCATAAACTGCCGGTTCAACATCTACACCCAGGAGACGGTCCGCTTCGCTTCGAGTTTTACAACTGGTGAAATACAAATCAACTCTATAAGTATATTCTGTTTACCGACGAGGCAAATTTCGCTCGAGATGGCGCCAACAACTTAGAGCGATAAGAATTCACGGGCAGAAGTAAATCCTCATGAAACGATGGAAGGCGATTTTCAGACCTTCTTCACAATCTGCTGTTTGGACCGTTCATATTTGGGCATTTAAATGCTGAGGCTATTTGCACTTTCTTCAAGAAGAATTGCCGCAGCTGCTTGAAGATGTTTCTCTAGCGGTGAGACAAAGTACAGTATATTTCCAGCAAGATGGTGCGTTTCCCCAATTTTGTTGCCGTTTCTTCTTCCCTGAGAAATGGATCGGTCGTGGAGGTCCACATTCCTGGTCACCAAGATCGCCTGATCTATCATTTTTAGATTTTTTCGTCTGGGGATGGATAAACAATTTTGTTTACAAAACAAAAATACACTCTCGTGAGAAATTAATTATCTGCATTTTGGATGGGGCTAAGCAACTTAGGACAGCCCTGAAGAACTAAAAAGAGCAAAAAAAGCAGTAGAGAAGCGTTCCAAGAAATGTGTTGAAAATGGCGAGCCTATTTTTGAACATTTATTATTAATTGGTTCGTGTATTGCACATTTGTTTAGTGTACTTTTTTGCTAAATAAAATTCTAATTTCTCTAACGTATCTTTGTTTTATTAATTTATCTTACAAAATTTGTTCAAAATTTAAAAGTTTTACGTATTTATTATCCGTTTAATAAAGTTATTGTACGTTAAACATAAAAAAGCAGGGTCTTTTATCCCAGATTTTTCATAGCCTACTACAGATATGGTTGTGAGACCTATTTATCCAATTTTTCAGGTTAAAAAACGTAAGAAATCACTAATTTTGCTCTTTAATTAACGTTCTAAAAACTTCAGTACGACCTCATTTCACCTGTAGCTCAAATCTGAGAGAAATTTCCCACTAGCCGTAATTCGCAAACGAAGCATTTTAGATCATACGTTTATGTGAACTTCCATTATTTCCACGAGTAGAATAAGTTATGAATATCTAGGGAGAACTTCTTGATACGTTCTGTGAATATTAGACATTGAATTTGTTTTTAATTCGGCTTAGGTGGAGGGAAATAAAAAGATATCTTATCTCGATAGCAACATATTCAGAGGAGGACAACTTTCTCCACTTACTTATCGCCTCTTTGATATAAATAGTATTTGTGATAAAGGTTTTCTGATAACATTCCCTCCGCCAAATATCTCAATCAGGGCTGATCTTTGTTAGTTTATTATTATATGTAAAATATGACTTAACGTTAATAATATTAAGCGAATACTTGTGCGTAAATATAAGTTCAAATAATTTTTATTTACGCTTTCTGAAGTGTGATTTATTTAACATTTATATTTAGTATAGTCACGTGTTGGCTTAATATTATTTCACTTGTCTATATTTAAAATAATTAATACGGAATTAAATCGCATGTTTTACTTTATAATTAATTGTGAAATTTGTGACGGCACTCCGTCCAACATTTTACCACGTTTCCCTTGAATCATCCAGGTAGACGCTACGGATATTCTTTCTTTATCGTGGAATAACATTTGTATACATTTCTGGGGAATCTTTATCATGTATTATTACGTACCGATCGTGTATTTAGTATGTAAAAATTGCAGATATTGTTGATATTTCAGTTTCGTTAACATAAAACCTTGAAATTTGTTAGATGAGTTTTCAATACGAGATAATGATGCCGATAAATTTTTTATTAAAAAATAACTTTACGACTGATTACGGAATTTCCTCCACAAATTCGGGAAAGGTACACAACTCGTCTGATTTTTTATTTTACAAGGTACAGCTGCCGCAACGAATCTTAAAGCTTGGACTACGACGACGGCTAGTACGGTAACTGAAAACATGCAGTTTACTTATCACGTGCAGAAGCGAATCACTTTCTTATTTCTTGTAAATACAAGTTATTATTTTATGTTATTGGACGAAATTACGGATTACTTTAAACAATTTTATAATTCTGTCATTTATTCTTTTTCCGTAAAAAGAAATGTTATAAAAATTTGGTCTGTTCTCAACAACTATTATAATTACGTTAGCAGACAAATGCTAAATGATAAATTAATTAGCATTTACCCAACACTGTTGGGTAATGAAGCAAATGTTACGCTAAAAGGATAGTAGGATAATTCTAATTGCGGCTGTCGTTGCTATGACACCAAGCATAAAGATTGGTTGCGGCCGTCTGTACGTTCCTCAGTTGTTAAAACGTAATTAGATATTCAAATCAAGTTACATACACAAAAACCAAGTTGATATTCTTCATTTGTTACCGACAAATTAAAAAAAAATAATAATAACCTCATTATTACTCCATCGTAATTCTTTAAACTCGGAATTTCAAGAAATTCTTTCTTAGTGTGCACTTACACCATAAGAAGAACGTGTATACAAATTTTCAACAATTTATCTTAAGTAATCTTTGTTGGATGTTGATTATGAACCAAGCACATGTTGTTTTATATGTACACACACACACACACACACACACACACACACATATATATATATATATATATATATATATATTTTGGGTGTTTTTAAAGCATATTACAATATTTCTTTTTAGAATTCTGAGAGTCAAAAAGTTTTGAATAAAATTTCAAGAAAATTATATGAAAAACTTAGAAGTTTTTCATAAAATTTCATTATTATTTTATTATTTCGTTCATTTTCTATTCTTTTTTTTTTTGCAGACGGCTTATTTTTGGTAAAGCAGTAATTTTCATAATAATTAAAAAAATCTGATGTGGACATCACATGACTTCCTTGTACCCCTATTAAATTACATATACACATATTTTTAAAATGAAAGTGCATAAAATTTTATTTCATTAATATAACTTTCGATATTTTTTCATATTCTTTTTTTTATTGTTATTATTGAATTGTAAAGTTTTTTTTTACAATCAGAGGTTAATAATTACTAATAAATCAATATTTTTAAATTAAAAAAAAACAAAGGAAATGAAGTCTCATTTGAACCGATGTGCCTTCTCCTAAGATTCAAATAATTCATTAAATAACATTTTTTTTTTGAGTATAACTCTGGAACCAATGAAAATAAGCACCACTTATGATAGATATATCACTGAAAGCTCCCAGAGAGGGCTTATTATTGTAGCTAAGAAAAAGTCCAAAAAACAGATTTTTGTTTGGATTTTGGCCTTTTTCGGAAACTTTTGGTCCAGTCGATTGCAATCAAAATGGGAGGTGCACAACTAGATGTTACAACAGTCCTAAATCCAAAATTTCAACATCTTAAAACTAATCGTTTTTGAGTTACGCGAGATACATAAGTACAGACGTCATGCCGAAACTAGTCAAAATGGACTCAAGGATGGTCAAAATGGATATTTCCGTTGAAATCTGAAAACCGAAATTTTTCGCGATCACAATACTAACTTTAATTCGTAATGAAGTAAAAAATGTAAAAGAAAGACCCGTGAAAAATAATATTTTACAAAGTAGCAAAATCCCTGTAAATTGCTACTTGTTTTAAATTTTAAACGTACAGTGTTGTAAATTTTATAAAAATTTTAATAATTAAAATACATCAACAATCTTTGTAAACCGGAAAATATTAATCTATAGAATATGAGATGTTTACGCCAAAGGTTACGGTGCGATAAATAATCTTTTATAACCTAATAAAATATGGAGAAATTCATCGGATTACTAGATGTGTTACGATTAAAAATTACACGGCGGAAGACATATTTCCTAAAAATTAACGATGTTATTTATTAAAGTAATATTTTGATTACTCGGAGGTAAATAACGGAAGACTATAATTACTTTAAGAAAACCTAAGTAAATTTACTACCTTAAAACGGTTTTCAAATATAAATTAAAATAAATATAAATATAATAATAATAATAAAAAAGTTTAATCATTTTCGATTTCTAAACGTGAGGCTGTAAATAATAAATAAATATTTATCCTGGTCAGAACATAATAATACTTTATATACTTTATAAGATAAAAGTCAGATGTTATTAAAGTCCGTTATTAAGTATATATATATATATATATATATATATATATATATATATATATATATTTAGAAACATGAAATTATATTAAGGTAAGCAGATTGAGAATAAAAAATTACTACTAAATAATTCACAATTCAGAAGCCGATATTCACAATTATTTTTTGCACTCTTTTTACTTCCTTGTACAAAATAAAGAAAGCATTGTGATCGCGAAAAATTTCGGTTTTCAAATTTCAACGGAAATATCCATTTTGACCATCCCTGAATCCATTTTGACTAGTTTCGGCGTGACGTCTGTACGTACGTGCATATGTATCTTGTATAACTCAAATACGATTAGTCGTAGGATGTTGAAATTTTGCATTTAGGACTGTTGTAATATCTAGTTGTGCACCTCCCCTTTTGATTGCAATCGACTGGACCAAAAGTGTACAAAAAAGCCAAAAAAATAAATTTGGATTTTGGAATTTTTCTTAACTACAGTAATAAGCCCTCATTGAAAGCTTTTCAACATTTCATAAGTGGTACTTATTTTAATTTGTTCCAGAGTTAGAGCCAAATAAAACTTTAATTAATGAAATATTTGGGTCTTAGGGGAAGGCAAATCGCTTCGAATTGAATTTAATTTCCTTTTTTTAACTTTGTTCTTTAATTTAAATATATTGATTTATTAATAATTATTAACCTCTGATTATAAAAAAAAATTACAATAAATAATATTCAATAATAACAAATTTCTTGAACATGGTTCAGCTGGTATATTTTAATTTAAAAATAATTAAAAGTAATTAATAAGTAATATATCCGCCTTACCAGCAAATAAGTATTAAGTCCTCGAGATCTTTCGGGTTTTCAAACCATCATCAGGTGTTAAAATATTATAATTAAGTCGCATAAGATGTAATTTTAACTTATCATATACGGTCGGTAAGGTATGACTTTACCCTATTGTAACCAGCTCTCCTCTTTCTTAAAACGAAGCTACGAAGTTTTTTCATCGGTTAAAAAATATGAAACTAAATCGAAATTTTTATCGAGGTCGCGAAAAATTAAAAATGGAACCTTTTTGTTATCTGCAAAGTTTAAAATATTTTCTAAAAACTGAGATGTGGATGTCAGTAAAGAATTTTTTCCTAGAAACATGTTGAATGCGTAATGCTTTCAAGAAACATTAAAAGTTGATTTTTCATGATTTTTTTCAAATAATTTAGAGAATATTTCCCCCCTTAAGGAGGGGAATAACAACAGAAGTCTTTAAGGAAGCTAGAATGTACACTCTCCATTGTTGAAATATTCCAAAAATATAACAAAACAAATAGTTTAATTAAATAAAAACTGTCATCCTTAGATATTTTATTTTGTTTTTATTTCGCCACGCAGTTTAATCTTGTTGTCTGTCGGGTTTTAATGTAATAATTCCAAATATTACGTCCAAAAGTTTCACCTGTCGTCCAATCCAGTAGTTACCATGATAACATTTTGGCCGCAGCCAATTTTATACGATCAGATATCGCACGTTTGATGCCAAACGTATGAAAATATCAAGGGAAAATTGTAGATCAACCCTAATGTGCCAATATGTATTTTTTATATGCATTTCTGCATGTATGTTGTAGGGAAATATTTGTCTAAAATTGGATCGACTAAAAAAACTAATTACACTTCAATTTTGAGGCTTTAATTCCTTTTAATCCTCTTGTAGTTTGTTAATTATTTATTATTTCATCAGGGATAATTAAAAAATATTTCAAATTTTCGGTTGTTCGAAAAGATAGTAAAATTATGTTTTTATTCACCGTTTCACCCCTTTTTTCTAACCCTTTAACGGTTAATAATCTGAATAAATTTGCTCGTTAATGTTTTTAGAAAGATTGTGTCAAATTTTTGCTTTTTCGGTATTTAGAAGGTAGAAGCATCCGTGAGGAGTGAAGGGTTTCGTGTTGGTAAATTATGATTTGTGGGAATATCGATTATTGATGCGGGATCCTTATGAATTTTATATAAAAATTTTTTTGTGTTATTTTTCGCCTCCCTCCACGGAAAATGTAAGATTTTTCATATACGTTAATTCTATCTTAAAAAAAAAACTTAACCTACCATTCTTAATTAATTTTTCATTATATAAAGCACTACTACCTTTACATAAAAGTGTTTTTTTACAAATATAAAAACCTTTTATTGGAAAATCACGATTATTTGTATATATATATTCCCCTCCCCTGAAAATGTAAGATTTTTCATATACGTTAGTTCTATCTTAAAAAAAACCTACCATTCTCAATTAAGGGATTATTTGTGTATATATATATATGTGTGTGTGTTACGGTAAAACCCCGAATACCGGTAAATCTTAAGTTTTACTGGTAAATTCTAACATTTACCAAGTTACTTGGTAAAAGTCCGAAAAAATCTTGAAAACACATTTAATTCGGACTTTTACCAAATCGTTTTGGTCATTGTTGACAATTACCATATTCTGTTGATAAAAGTTGACAATTCTGTAACGAAATCACTTCTAAATAGGGAAGAGCATAAATTTAAAAATGCTATTCTTAATTTCGGGATTTCAGTTCAAAAATTGAATTAAAATTAATCATTTTCAAACGTGAGAATAATCAATTAATAGTTAACTCTTAAATACACAGTCTGGGTCTAACACCCGGATTGTTTTTTAACCCAATTTATATTCAATTTTTGCTGCGGGAAAAGAAGTTTTGAATCCCAACTGAACGTTTTTCATTAAATACAGTCATTTTGTTCGTTCAAACCGTTCTAAAACTTAAGGAAAGATATAAAAAACCTCAAAAATATAACTAAAAATTCCGTTTTTTTAAAATATAGCCTTCCAGTTTTCTGTTTATCGTAAAATTCATCTTTCCTTTTACAAAACACCATGATTAAAAAAACATGCTGCTGAGAAAATTTTCAAATTTTTAATTTTAAAAAACCTGTTTGATTTTTCACCCGCGGTGCACTGAAATTCCGAAATTTGGAAGAGCATTTTTAAATTCATACTTTTGAGTGATTTCATTACAGAATTGTCAACTTTTTACTAACAGTCTATGGTAAATGTCAATTATGATCAAAACTATTTGCTAAAAGTCCGAAATAAATGTGTTTTCAAGATTTTTTCGGACTTTTACGAAGTGTCTTGGTAAATGTTAGAATTACCCGGTAAAACTTAAGATTTACCGGTATTCGGGGTTTTCCGGTATCATATATATATATATATATATATATATATTATATAATCGTGATTTTCCAATAAAAGGTTTCATATATATATATTATGTTTGCAATAATAGAATTTTAACGGTTGAAAGTGCAAATATGTAATCTACGCAAATAATAAAGAATACTTAAATGAAATTTAAAAAGTAAATAAATAAAAAATAGAAAAAGAGATTATCGGAAGGGAAGACTATGAAAGTGTCACTTCATTATACTTTTACATGCACATGCACTCGATTGACCGGATCCCGTAACATCAACCGACATACATGCGCTTCTGTACTTTATAACGCAACATTTCGTGTTAATTTTAATAATCTCTGTTTAATTATATGCATTGAATTTTGTTATTAAGTTACAAAGTTATACATACGATGAAATTTTGAAACATTTCTATTACCGGACTGGGAAATCTCCCTCGATTAAAAATTTATCCGAAGGAAATAGTTTTTGTAAACTATTCTTTACTGTAGATTTACTTGATTTTTGTGACGATAAAGGGCGTTAATTATAAAAGGTTATTAATTTATATTTAAGGGTTTTTTTTTCATTTAAAAGTTCGGAGAACGTTTCCTTAATTTTTTCTTTAAGAGTAAATAGAAACCGTTTGGATACTTAAGGTAAGGTATTGATTTCAGTTAGTTTCATATATATTATTTATTTTCTCGCAAGTAAATTTGAAAAAAATATTTTTTCACTGAATGAATTGTAACTGTTTAGCTTCAAATACGAATAAAAATGTCGATGAATTGTATTTCTCAGATAGACGAGGGTAGAATTCCCATTAATGATAACGATAGTATTTCTGTTGCCCGTAAAACAAAATTACTGGGAGATTTATTGGGTGAACTGAATGAAACGTAGCGACTTCACAGCACAATCTAGGGTGTAGTGATAGCTTTAAATCAAATCGAAGTGAATAAACAAATGCTACATCTAAGTATTTATATATATATATTTTTTTTTGTACGAAGGAGGAGGGAAAATCTGCAACCAGACGCGGGTGTGTGAGGTTTCGGCTTTTCTGCCGCAGCAGGAACCACTAAAATCCCTTCCTCTTCCACGACGCGGCAACGGTATTACCCTCGGGTATACGTCGCCACTTCGCGTGTCTATGGGCACATCCTGTGCTGCCCTTCCGTGAGGGCCTCTCAGCGTCCACCGGGGGCACCCAGCGTCGGCGATCCTGTTGGACCCCCACCGCTCACTCCCGAAGGCGCAGGCCTTAGGGAGTATTTATATCTACGCTGACAGGAGTGGTATCCGGAAAAACTGAACGTAAAATACGAGTAGTTATAAAATATACTACAGCAACAATTGTCTTTCATGTTGGAACTTGTTCCTACTTCTTCTTTTTCCTTTTTAGCCTCCGGTAACTACCGTTCAGATAATACTTCAGAGGATGATATGTATTAGTATAAATAAAGTGTAGTCTTGTACAATCTCAGTTCGACCATTCTTGAGATGTGTGGTTAATTGAAACCCAACCACCAAGGAACACCGGTATCCACGATCTATTATTCAAATCCGTGTAAAAATAACTGACTTTACTAGGGCTTGAACGCTGGAACTCTCGACTTCCAAATCAGCTAATTTGGGAAGACGGATTCACCACTAGACCAACCCGGTCGGTTACCGTTTTAGTTTATAACACCTTAACAAAACGCTAATCTTATCGTTGTTATTAAATATTTATTATCTATAAAAATGTATACTGTTTTATTATGCGTATTATATCAAAAAAAGGAAATTATACAGTCATTTTCGTGAATAGGGTGAATTAAAACTAGGGTAAAAACCTTGATCGGAACAGCATCACAAAATAAAAGAAATTAATTATAAAATATAACGGGATATAAGATGAAATAACAGCTTTGGCCTAATTTTCGACCGCATCAGACAGGGGTATTCGTGGTACCATTGTGTATCGTGGTACCCTTCTTTAGTCTTTCTTAATAACAGCATCAAATCGGCCAATTTACTACTCCGATACGTAAAATTTTAAGCCCCAAAATAGCCAGGGGGACTGAACGGGACCCGTATTTAAATTATCAATTTCTATTAAATTTAATTTTCAAGATTGAAAATCAATTATATTTTGTATTAATGAACACGAATGGGGACTTAATACAATATTAAAAATAAGGTGGTCCCATGGCATTCAACTTTCAGGAATTTTTAAAAAAATATATTTTTTTTTGTATTTTTTCTGGTACTTATTACGTTTTTTTATCTAATTGTGATTTTTATTAAAAATGATATACGAGGTCAAGCAAGGGGTTCAAATGGAATACATTTTTTTTTTTAATAAAGATTTTGATTTTTTTTAACAACTATAGTACTCTAGAGACGATATAATTTTTTAAAAATATTTAAATCTGGATGGTGAAAGTATTTTTGAACGAATTTTACTGTCGATGGCGACTAATAATTATGTTTCCATAAATTAATAAAAAATAGAAACGAATTTAATAAAAGCTAGCAAAGGGTTGCAAAGATTTTCCGGTTTTAACTTTGACAAATTTTAATTTCAAATATGCTCCCTTTTTTTAAAAAAGTTTCCATCCCATCTACATTAATACTAGATGTTATTAATATTAAAATAAAAATAAAAAAATTGAATTTTAATTATGGGTCTCGCATTTAGCTATCTTGTTTTTTGGAGCTTAATTTTTATTTAATGGAATAATAATTTACTTTTTTAAGTCGGTAAAATGTTATTCACCAGGCTAAAAAAATGTATAATTTATTTTTATTTTTTAAAGTATCGATATTCTGATGTTTCCTTGTCCGAAGGGTTGAAAAGAAGGTCAAACTTGGGATACGTATAAAAAATATTTGAAACCAATTTTTCAATCGACAGGTTTTTGTAATATGAGGTGAAAACTGTTTAGAAATTATATTTAATATCCCGCCATCAGAAATCCGATCGCATGGATACTTTTAAATTTTAAATAAATTAATAAATATTTTCATCGTACTAAAACTTTGATTACGACCGCTATAAAAAAAGTAAAAAATCTGTTAAATTCCAAAAATTTTGTATAGTCGATCCGGACTTATTTGAAAAAATACAGGACAACGGATAACGGATTGGAAAAACTATTTACGTCGAGATTATGCAAACATAATACTCTACAATAATTAAATAGTTATAGTCGGCCCCCGCTAAATTGTTTAAATTATGGAATTGCTTTTTTTCAGATGAAAGAAAAAAAAAAGCAGGATATGGGGATATATCCACAGCAATGAGAATTTGACGGCAAATATAAACGAACAGTTGATTGTTTTTATACGCCGTACATGACCGTTCTGCTAACACGTTATTAAATGTAATACAACTCTCCATTCGACCGGACGGCATAACTGTGTCGATGTATGTAGATCGTACGGAAACATACCTAATTACCCTGTATACTAATTTCTGCACCATCTGCCAATTAAACGCTTAATTTCGTCGACTCCGTAACGGATGTTTTTGTGGGCTTCCGCTACATTACGAAATAAAAGGACTACGAAACCAACCTAGTTCCGAGATTCATTTTTATGTGACCGTATGGGACGGAGATGTTTGAACAGATAATGGCGAATAAATTCGCCTTCTGCCCACCACAATTACTGCAACATCCATATTATATATACACATAATTTACGAATGTAATGAGTAATACGGATTATAAAATCCATATTAATTATTTATAATATAAACAAATGAAATAATATAAAGACAAATATGTGAAGACGGAAAATATATAAAATAATTCGGAACGGTTATTGAAAATTATTTGCGCAAATATTTATTATGTACTGGCCGGCCCATCTAGCCGAACCTTGACCCTTTGACGACGAAAAATTCATAACTTATTTCTTTGACGTGGTGGCAGAAATATAATAATGGATTAAAAGGATTAATTTATTTTTTCCTTATTTATAAGGAAAAAATAAATTAATTCACATCTTCATCCACCTGAATGAATATTTTTAATATCTTAACTGTGAAGGGAGGTAGCCTTAGTCGATGGCTTAAAAACACACAAACTTTAACAACAGTATAGATTTCCGAATAACTCATCTGTTAGATCGGGAGTGTACCTGATGAATATAAATTTAGCCTTCAACCTATTAACAAATACCCCGTTTTAGTTTCGAAAAACCGGACGATTGTTCACAGAGATATTATAAGAGCACCTCATTGTACTTCCTAAAACAGCGCCCCGGGGGCATCCCGTTTGTAACCCGGTCGATGCTGATGATTTGTGTAGCCTGCCACGAGGTGCTCGCATACCTCACCACTCTAGCCTCACACGCAGTCACCCCACGAGAAGCCCGTTATTGTTAATCAGAAATTTTTTATTTTATTTAACGTAAATTTAATTCTATTATTTTTGTATCACTATTCGTTCGATCGATTCAAATCATTCGGTTCAACCCCAGCTCACACAGTGATAGAGACTCACAGTTCACAGTTCATTAATAATTCAATTCATTGAAGTTTGTGCTTCAACCGGTAAATCTGCACTAATATATATATATATATTTATATTTGAGACGAAATATTTCTAAATATATAGCTGTAGAACAGGATGCAGAAAGTTGGTTTTTTAATTTTTCAATTAGTGTCATTAAAAAATTTATTGACAGAGTAAGATTATTTCCGTAGAATAAAATTTTTATTTGTATTTGAAATAAATCGATGGGAATATATTTTAAACATTTCCAGTAATTTTAAATGGCAATAGAAGCATAACAAATTCCTTTTTCATAAGCCAAAATATTTTATGAAGTTAAACGAAAACAGTTGTTTGGTAGACAACACAAATACTAAGAGTAATAAATAAAGAAAAATGGATGTAGATGTGGTGCAAAGGACCTAATGTTATGACGATATATATATTATAATATATATTCCACATTTAATTCGAATAAATTTCTATGTAGTATCAAAATTTGTTTGTTCTACAAGTTCTTGTGATTATTGTTCTGATATTAATTAATCAAGAGTCATTGAAATCTATAAAATTATTTACAGATTTTTTTAAATTATATTTACACTACTTAGGTAGCCTTCATAACCGAGAATTACACATTACTCGCCTACTTAGAAAGATTATGATATTTTTCAAAGTATAGAAAGCTCAGTCGCAGAGAGGGGAAAGATCGGTGAACCGACGATTGGATTCTTATTACCTACGACGTCCAGTCGCTGTACATCTATTACCTCAGCTATATTATTAGTAGTCCGATACTTCTGTGTGCATCTAAGTATATGCAGTTTCTAGACTTTGAGGAATAATACAATATATATATATATATATATATATATATATATTAAATTGGTGACACTTCGAATAATTTAATTTTAATGTCGATAAATAAAATTCCAGAATAAAATTATGTTCTTTATCTTCACTTCATCAAGAGAAAGTATTTAGTTATCTCTTAGGCAGTTTATTCATGGCGTTCAAATATTAATATACGAAAAATAACGATGTAAAATACAACCTCCTTTCTGTTTAAAGTTCATTAATAACCAAATAATGGAATTATCTAAATTATATAAAGGCTAAAATTATCCTCAAATTTCAGTAACAGTATCTGTAAAAGAATTATTTAAATCGGCCCAGCAGTTTTATTTAAACATCGATACAAACATACGTATAAAATGAACATTAATATTCTGATTTATATACATAAAAAATAATTTAATTTGCCCTGTACTGTTAGTTTGAAATATTATCATTTTGTCCTGATTTTTCTTTTATAACGTTATTTATGGAGAAATTATATGAAAGCCTCTCCCTCTCCGAAAATGCAGCTCTAGAAATACTAAAATAATAATAATAATAGTGGCAGTCGATCGTGGTTTTAATGTGGATAAGGTGCGGTGTGAGGTTCGACGTTTTATATATATAAAGTATATTTTGCTTGCATATCGATCTGGTTGATGGGAACTCTGAAGATGAGGTGATAGGTTGTTAATGGTTGTGGTGGCGCGATAGTTACAACGAGCTGTCGTACTATATGATAGGTGGTAGAAGGTAAAATGACCCCCCCCCTTTTTTTGTTTTATTATTTTATAAGTTCTAACCTTTATACTTTACATGTCAGTTTCGTTTATGCCTCTATTTTATTTTCGTTTTTGCTTTAGTTTATTATTCTCTCTCTCTTTTTTTTCACAATTTCTGACAGCTTCCATTTCAACTGAAAAGTTTTATGTATATATATATATATACCTCGAATAAATAAATTTAAAATCGCAGAGGAAATTCTATCCTGTTTAGCCTACATAATAGTACAAGTATCGTATTGCATGTTACTAAGTAACTTTAGATAGAAAACTGAAAACCTAACCTAACCTATTCTTCTTCGCGTATTCCACCTAACTCTCTACTTATGTATTTATCGAATCGACTGTAATATTACCAAAACTTAAATATGCGGTACGACGTTGTTCCATTTTCACGCGCTGTCTTTTCTCTGTCTGATGTTCGTTTATTTATTGCTTTCCGGTATCGTTAAATTATCTATTGAATTTATTAAATGTCTAAAGTCTAAAACGATAATTAATTGTAATACGCTTTAATTTTTTAACCTAAAATATATTTAAACAATTATTAAGACTTATAAATGAAGCGTCTCCTAACCGGAATGAATAATTTATATTTATTTTAGTACGCGTCTGGGTGGCTCTTGCTGTGATAGTTCGAAGCCGACTCTGGTAACGGACGACCGACTTAAAATCCGGGCCGAGCCGGCTCGAACTACAGTTATTTGAGTGTCACCTTTAACGCTTCTACTACTAGTCCCAATATCAGTTCTGTAAGTTACTTCTCTTGTCTGTTGTCGTCAATTTTGAACCATTTGTGCTTCAGCGTAGTATAATTTCTTTCTTTGAAGTCGTGTTTTTCTAAAATTCCTTATTCGATCGAAGGAAGGGTAGCGTTTACGATTCGGTTAAAAATTGGCGTATTGCGGAATTAGTGTCACACGCAAAACGAAAGGCGGGCGATTCCGGAGGCTAAAGCATATATTTAATGAAAGTTTTCTGCCGGTTTGAAAAAACCTTTCCGTAAATTATCGCAAGAAAGAGGGGTAAAGTACTTATTTTGTTGTAAGTTCATCGTGATTTAGATTTAAAACTGTACCCGTATCAATACTTTTTAAAGAATAGACGAACCAAAACGACTTAATTGCGGCGACCGACTTCTTAAAAACATTATCGAGGGACAGATAGACACGATGCTGTATTTCATGTCAGCCGAAGCACGATTTCATTTATCTGGGCGTGTAAATTCGCACAACACCGGTACGGGACGTCTGAAAATCCTCACCGTATGTTTGAGCGCCCACTTAACGATGAGAAAATCGATATATGGGTGTTGTTATTGAGAATCGTGTAGCGGGGTCGATGTTTTTTGACCGAATTGTCAATACCGAAAAATTTTCGAAAAATTATACGCTCGGTTGACAGATCGACGTAAAAGAAGATGGCTTCTTTTAATACGGAGCAATGTGTCGCACATCAAACGATTTAATAGCACGCGTTTACGCTGATTTTACAAAATGATTTATCGGCAAAGAACGGTGGCCTTCCGCGCGCCCCAGATTTATCTAGCTGCGATTTTTCCCTTCGGGGCTATCGAAGGATAAAATTTATGAATCGAACACCACTGATGAACCGAAGGGAAACGTTCAACAAGAAATCGACAGAAACTTTTTCCATCAAGTGTCTTTCAATACAATGATTCGAGCAGTCCTGAATGGTAGGGCGCTCATTTGGAATATCTTTTTCAAAAGTATAGTAAATATATAAAACTTTTTGTAAAATAAATGCATAACGTAATTTAATTACGTTTTTTCATTTTATTCATAAGATGTTACTTGCCGCAACTGTGTTTAGTATATAACGGTTCGGTTTAAGTTACCTTATCCGGTATTTTAAAATCTCTTCTTCTCGAAACTTTCATCTGTCGATGACTGGGTCAATACTTCATCATTGGTTTTTTAAATTAAAAATAAATCTCCACCCGACCTTCTGTAAACGTACCGGGATACAAGTAGAACAAATTTAACCTCCAGTAACGTTTTTTGTAACTTAGGAACAGGCTAACGTATCTATATGTAACATTTCTCGATCCCTAGAATAAGTACGTCTACTCACTTGCGCGCTTTGAACGGTATAGTCTTATTATATAGACCTCTGTTATTATCCAAGAACTTGTTACTTGTCTGTAGAAATAATCCTACGGACAAATTTGAATCGCTCAGTTTTCATATATGCTTTAAGATGTACTTTATCAGCGTCCGTTTTTTGTTTTTTAATATTATTTCTGGAATGTAGAATGAAATTACTCATGTTTACAAGGAATTTATAAATTAAAACTCACAACGGAACAGAAGGACAATCGAAGAAACGTGTGCGTTGATCTTCTTGAGAGGATTGACAAGGACCAAGAATTCTTCAATCGTGAGATCACAAGTGATAAATCCTGAATATTTGAGTACGATCCTAAAACAAAGCTGCAAAGCGAAGAGTGGCACACTCCGTCATCTGCTCGACCGAAAAAATGTCGAATAAGCAAATCAAAAATCAAAACCATACCGATTTGTTTTTTTGACAGTAGGGGTTATCGTGCATAAAGAATTTGTTCCTCTAGGACAAACTGTCAACCAAGTCTCCTTGGTTTGGACGCCTCCAAAGGTGTCCAAACCTGAGCCTTGAAAGGCTCAGGAAAAGTGTGATTCGCGTGAGACCAGACATTGCAAACAAGTGGATGCTTCATCATGATAATGCCCTGTGTCACACGGCCATTTCCATCACGGAATTTTTGACCTCAAAACGCATTCCTACGGTTCCGCAACCCCACTATTCACCTGATTTGAGTTCTTTTGACTTTTTCCTTTTCTCGAAATTGAAACATCTCTTAAAAGGATGTCATTTTGGAACTCTGGAAAACATTCAAAAGACTGTGACCGACCAGTTAAAAGCCCTACCAGTTAAAGCCTTCCAGCGGGAACAACGACTCTGCCGATGTATAGCTACTCAAGGGAACTACTTTGAAGGGGAAAATATTGTTGTTTGAAAAAAATAAAAACCTTGGTAAGTAAAAAGTCAGTCTCATTACTTTTCTTACACACATCGTATATAAATACTATAGTGAACAAATGTTTTATCTTTGTTTTCACAATTGAAAAAGCTTACGACTGTAAGTTAAATATTGTAAAGATTATTTTTATATTTTTAATAGGTGGACGGAAACCTTACGAAAAAATAAACTTAATATTAATTATGGGAACAAAATATTATACCGTATTCACTTATGTATGCGATAAGACAAGCAACCAGATTTGGAAAACTGAAAAAAAGTAAAAAAAAATATTGTTATTCTTTTGCATTTTATGAAGAAAATAACCATTGATGATCGAAAGTATAACGGATTTGCTATTTACTTGTCAGCAGATTACTTGTACAGTAAATATTTAATTAAAAGCGTAGAAATTACAGAAGTTATTTATCTTAATTATTGTCATCAGTCCTCGGGTTTTCGTCATCCGTAGAATTGCAGTTATCTTCGTAATCAGTTAGCCGAAAATAATTGTCCTCGCTTTCACTGAGAGCATTCCATCGATATCGGTGGGGTTTTCACCCGAAATATTTCTGTAGAAATCGCGTATCTAAACCGAGGTACATTCGATATATATGCTGCAAGGTTTTCTTCTATTTGCGGATATTTCACATTTTTCCTCTGAACTGCTCTGTTGTTTTTAACGACTACAAGAAATTAGTTTTCTTGAACGATTTTTTAATCAAATCATCCGGTATTTCTGACCGAACCGCAATGATCTACTCAAGCAAATCTACGCAGGCGTTAGTAGGTTGTGTAATTTTACCGATGGAAATATCTGCCGAGACAGTGGCATCCTCATGTAGACCAAACCGATGGTTGTGTTGTGTTATCGAGATCAGAGAGTTTAAAAGACGATTTCCGGTAAAGAGCATCAGGGCTTCACAGCAGATCAGGGCGACCGGAATCGTCACAAGGCGGATGGATATGTTCCTCTACGCGGGTTTTTTTTCCCCTACATCCCTGGGCCGGACATCCACTAAAGTATACGCGGCCTCCACCTTGGGACGTATCCTTGTGACTCTAAGAGGGCCTTCCCACCCACCGGCAGTACGTCCGGCACGGTAGGTCAGCCCCCCCCCCCGGTTCCGGATCTTTTCATATTGCTTGCCTCTAATCCTCCGCGCGCAAGGAAGACCCGGCTATGCCGTCTCCCCCCCGCCCGCGTAGGACCGGGTCTCGGTCTTTTTATGCCTGCCTCAAACTGATAGGACCAGTCCCAGCAAGCGCCGAAGCGCCCCCCGGAACCGGTGCCACCGGCCGGGACTCGGTCTTTACTTGACCCCTGTTAGACTCCCCAGGAGTTCCCACCCCTTCTCTGGTACCGACATATCTAAGCATGCCGGCCCTCCAGGATGGGACTGTCCTCCCTGCCCTATCGTCACGCCTGTCCCCCACGATGCCTCTCTTCTTCCTCCTTGATTCTGAGGATCGAGCTCGCGAAATTAGAGAACCAGTCCCAGTTCCTGCTATCTTGTAATAACCATTTGACAAGGTTATCCGGTGTGAGATTATTACTCCTGATTTCATATCTGAAACCCTCCCATTTTCGACAGTTGAAAATAGTGTGTTCCGCTTCGTCCTCCTCGTGGAAATCTGAACATTGTGATGTCTGCCTTTTCCCTATTCTAAAGAGATACTTGCCAAACGACCCGTGTCCTGTTAAGAGTAGGGTCGTATGGAAATTTAATCCACCTTTTACTTTGTTTGTCCACTCCTTCAGATCAGGGATTAGCCTTCGTGTCCACTGTCCCACTTGAGAAGCGGACCGAACGGTTTGCCAACTGTTAATAATCGTGTTTTCCACCTCAGATTTTGTCATGCCTTCCGCCCTCATTCTTCTGCCTTTTATTTGAAGCTCTATAGGAGGAATCTGAGCTAGTACACATAATGCGTCGTAAGATATAGTTCTGTAGCCTAGAACTACTCGGATTAAGGCCACTCTGTGAACGCTTCTCATTTTGCTTTTGTTACGTTTTACGTTCATAGCACTTTCCCAGACTGGGGCTGCGTATAGTATAGTTGATATCAGTGCTGATGTAATGAGCCGTCTAACTGCCAATTTTGGTGCAGCACCGCGATTATTAAATAATGCTGTTAGGGCTTTGGTTGTTGGGGCAACCTTTTGACAGACCATGTTTATATGTTGGTCGAATTTTAGGCTTCGGTCTAAGTACACTCCTAGGTATTTTGCGTTGTTGACTTCTCGTATGTTTGAACCTCTTATCTCAATATTTATGCTCCTGACTCTTCTCTTGCCCGAGAGTAAGATGCATTTGGACTTGGTTGGAGACATCTGCAATTGGTTGTTGTTAAGCCAGTTATCTATTAATTGTAGGGCCTTATTTGCTTTAGTTTCGAGTTGGTCAATCTCCTTGTCTTTTACGAGGACGACCACGTCGTCTGCATATCCGACAATGTCTACGCCTTCAGGGTAGGGTAGTCTGAAGATCCCATCGTAAAAAATATTCCATAATATGGGTCCCAGAACTGATCCCTGGGGAACTCCTCCGAACAGTTGATAATTCACCTTGCCATCTACGGTCTTAACCTCAATATGCCTAACAAATAAGTACTGATTGATTTGGTTAATCAGGTATCTGCTGATGTTCATGTTTATTAGGGCTTCTATTATTTCTGGCCAGGGTACTGTTCCAAAAGCATTCTTCACATCGAGTAATATGAGTAGTGGGAGGTTTCTTTTCTCCAGGTGCCACCTCTGGTTACTAATGCCCAGTCCGTGACTCGTTTGATAGCCTGTACTGTGGATCGACCTCTCCTGAAGCCGTATTGGTCTTGATGTAGGCAATTCCTTTGTTCCAGCTCCTCCTCCAGTTGGCCGGCTAAGAGTCTTTCTACCGTCTTCGCCATGTTATTAATCAGACTGATTGAGCGATATTCCTCCAGGTCAGTATTCGCACCCTGCTTAGGCAGTAGGACGGTTCTGGCCTCTTTCCAGCAACGCGGAAAAGTGCAGTGCTGCAATCCAAAACTGGCCACATCCACCACCTCCCAAGGGACAGTTTCTGCCAGTCCCTTCAGTATTGCCGCGGGGATTCCATCTGGACCCGGGCTTTTCTTGTTACTGAGTGTTTTGAAAAAAAAACTCTACGCGGGTTAGGACCCATCAAAGATGACTTTTTAATTTTACCGGATGACGTAGTCTGGTGTGTCGCGTTGGTCTTCCAGTTTACGTAGCGTTTACTTCTAAACAGTCGGTTTATGGAGATATTAAGAAGTTGAGGAATCGATCACACTTTGCCATAATCTGTCTTCTTTTTATATCGTCGGTCGTATGACCCGTAAAATTTTCCAAGTTGTTTCAGGTCCTCTGCTCGTCGCTCCTAGACACATTTAATCCAGTTTAGTTCTAATTCATCCGTCCTTTGCTTGGGCTCGAACGATACTACGGGCTGGAAATTTTTCATCTTTCAATAATTTTTCCCCGTCCGAAAGTATTGTCGGGATCTCCGAGCGACGTCGTTTTTCGTAACCGGCAGTTCGTATCCGAAGACTCTTTGTACCATACTTTCGATTGTTGTCGGTATTTTGAAAGTAACCGATGTGTGGTGCGCATTCCCGATTCTATTTACGGAATAATTGTTTCTTTTTCGTAAAGTTATTTTTGAAAGGATGTCAGTTTATCTTCTACGATTCTAGTAGCCCAGTGTTATTTTTGTCCTATGTCGGCAAAGAAATCGTCGTACTCGATTAAGACTAGGTTTAAATTCCTCTCTTTCGATATTCTATTCTTCGGGGACTTCATCCGAAATATTTTTGAAGAAATCGTGTACGCAAACTGACGTACATTCCATATATTTCCTGCAAATTTTTGTTTCTATTTACAGATATTTTGCGTTTTTCCCCCGAACTGCTCCCTTGTTTTTATCGGCTACGGTAAATTAATTAATTTTCTTTCTTTCGCGATCACGAATGTAGGACTCTGTTGTGTCTGTGTAAAATTGTCTGCCTGTAGCAAGATTTCCATGTTCTAACGCTTATGCAGTCCTCTAAGCAATTCAATCTTGTAAAAAAAAAAAAGCTCTTACTTATTAATACTAGTCACCTTATTGATTAGACACAAAATTTCTTTTTTGGCTCATTTGTTTATATATTACGGCCGTATAACTTGGCGGGTGACTTTGCCGCGTTAAAAAGTGTCGCCAAAAAATCTAATTACGTATTTATAAATGTATAAAACAACATTTGTTTTCCGTTTTGTTTTTAATCGCGTTAAGATAGGAAAACCATTATCGGTACAGTAAATTTTAGAATTATAAAAAAAATAGCGGCGGAAATTATGATAACATATTATTCGACTAACGGTTATATCTCTGTCTGTCAATTGAACGATTTTTAAAATGCATGTGTTGTTTATTTAAAAAGAAGCGCATTTAGGAATCTGACAAGCGTTTTGCTTGTAAGAAATTTCGTTTCGTTGGAATCATCAGTGTAACACCGATTGACTATAGTTAGCTGAAACGGAAATATTCGAAATATTTTAAATTATTCTACTTCTTATTCAACTTAGTTTAGAACTGGCATCTCTATTGATCAACGGATAAAAAAAGGGTAATTAATTTGAGAAATTTCAATATCGATGAAATGTTATAATCAGGGTGTGAACATTGACTATATATTATTTTACAAACATTAGTACAGGCAATTTGTCATCAAAATAGGGTGTATTTGAAAATCCTTACCTACCGATTGATCTTTTGTCCATGCGTTAGGGTGATGAGGGAAACTTAACTCCAGATTTTTAACATCACGCCTCCCATAGATTTTTGAAAAACTCGAAAAACTCAAAAAGTTTTTGAAATGCGTTTTTCTGTGAATCTATGCATTTTAGAGAAAAGTTTTACAAACAAAAAATGTAGAGGACATTCTCCTCTACAATTAACTTCTTTGAAGTTATGCCGTATAATTTGAAATTGAAATACTAGGTGGCGCTGAAGTTGTAAAAAAGTTGTAAACGAGTAGACCGGTTTCGAACACGTGTCCAATTCACAACATTTTCACACTTTCACAACCTACAGCTCCAAAACGGTAAGTCGTACAAGAAAATTGTTTAAATAAAAGTTGTCTGTTTTTTTGAGATTAACTACTTTTCCAAATGCAATACAGACGAAAAACTATTTTTTTCCGGTGAAAAAAACGAAAAAACACGTTTTTTACAACTTCAGCGCCACCTAGTATTTCAATTTCAAATTATACGGCATAACATCACAGACATTAATTTTAGAGGAAAATATCCTCTACATTTTTTGTTTGAAAAACTTTTCTCTAAAATGCATAGATTCAGAGAAAAACGCATTTCAAAAACTTTTTGAGTTTTTAAAAAATCTATGGGAGGGGGATGTTAAAAATCTGGTGTTAAGCTTCCCTCATCACCCCTAACATAGGGAAAAAACATCAATCGGTAGGTAAGGATTTTCAAATAAAAATACAAATTGACTGTACTACATTCAATTTTTATTTTTTGTTAATTGATTAATGAACGTGTATTTTCTTGTAATGACTCGGTTAGGTAGCATCCAGAATATCGGTCCTAACCTTACTAAGAGGAATGAATTAACTCTCTCTCTCCCTCTCCTAATCTCTCTCTCTGTCACTCTCTCCTACTCTCTCTCTCTCTCTCTCTCCCTCTCTCTCTCTCTCTCTCTCTCACTCTCTCACACTCTCACTCTCACTCTCTCCTACTCTCTCTCTCACCTACTCTCTCTCTCTAATAATAATAAAGTATAATAAATATTTTTTAGCTGATATATAAGTAATTTTTGCGATTTCATGGCACAAACATTATTACTATTATTATATTTTATTAAACCGTTTACCCGATTAAGCGTATATTATTTTACCAAGGTCACGCTGTCGCATCGATGTTCAGTTTATTGTTTTAAAGTATATGCGATACATGTACGCAGCAAACGACACAAAAGATTTTTTTTGTCTTTTAACTCGAAGTCATATTTTCATTGTTTATATTTTGAATCACGCACGTCGATGTCGTGTCGAATGTATTTTGCGATTCATCGATGATACGCGTCTAAATTGTTTTCTTTTTCTGTAGTGTATTTACTCGTCTATCGTTCGACCTGATAAATTATTCCAAGGGCTGAATAGATTTGTGTTTATTTGTTTATAGTTCGTTTTTTTTTTTTTAGAAATTCATGATTTCGAACTTTTTTGTTCTGAAATCAGTTATTTTTTTTTCAAATTTAACAGTAAATTTATTTTTACTTAAAATAAAATATATCTGTAATTTTTTTTTCAGCGTTTTGTTCTCTGACAACGATAAACGATATTATTTTCTTTATCTACATTGCGAAATTTCTGGTTAAATTTTTACGGCATTCTGGTAGAATGATCGAATTGATTTCGTTTGTAACAAGATGAAAACCGTATTAGTATTTTGCTTTACAGCGTCTTTATCATTATTATATTACCCTTACTTTTGTTTCTATCTGTGGTATAATTAAGAGGACCCTCTTAAAAAATTAAAACAAAAAAAAGTTCAAAATATAAAATTGGGTTTCAGTATATCTTTTGGCCCCAACTGTGAATCACGTCGACCGATATTTAAAACTGTTAAACGTTAATTTTTTTCCGTTTATATAAATTATGAACGTACAATCTTTGCTAAAAAGAGTAATCACAAATTTCTAAAAAAAATCACCACTATTAAACCGGAGGAAGAACAATCTTAAAAATAGCTTAACACAATACTTACGTGAAGGTGCTTATTTTGCATCCGTTGCCATTTTTAGCAAATTATCGAACCGTTATAAAATCTCACCTTTAATTTATTTAAAATATATTCAAAAGATTTTATTTTAGAGCAACATTAATAGTAATTTCAAATCGTTTAAAACCTTGAATTTCCTTTTAACCAGTACTTACGTACGCGCCCAAACAATTTTAATCGACGCCAACTGAAATGTGATTTATTTGTATTTCTTTATTTTATTATTTTGTAATTATTTTTAATATTTTTTTGTCTTCATTATTATTTACCCTCTGATGTTATTGCGTAAGTTTGTATTTTAAATAATTCATCTATTTTTTTTATTTTATAATTAACTAGCTGTACCCGCCACGCTTCGCTGTGGCACATTGTGGTTGCATGGATGAGAAATGAGAAACAAAACAAAGCATATGTTTCATAGAAGTTTAATTTTGCAATACTTGTGGATATACAATATTTTTTGTTTTTCCACTGTCTGGTTTGCCGACTCGGGAACACGCACATACAGTTGTCCATGTGAGAAGCAATCCGCATCTAAATCTAAACCACACAATTCTAAAGATTCACCTTGAGCTTTATCGATTGTGATTGCAAATGCCAATCGAATTGGGAATTGCAATATTTTAAATTGAAATGGTGTATCGGTCGGGATCATGGGTATTCGAGGAATGAGGACATCTTCACCTTTGAAAGGCCCCGTTAAAATCGTTGCTTCCACTACGTTATTCATCAATTTCTTAACAGCAAGTCGCATGCCGTTGCAGAGTTTTGGCTGATTAATATTCCGCAACAGGATAATTGGCACACCTATTTTCAATTTTAATATGTGTGGTGGCATCCCTGGCAGATCAAGTGAGTTTAAAAATTCCGTTGGATAATTAACTACTTCATCTGCTTCCACAACGGTGTCTATCGACTTATAATTTCCTCACTTTGAATGCTGGATTGAATAACATTATTAAGTCGATAGACATCTTTATTCTTTGCGGCAAGGATAGCTCGTTCACTGAGCCGATCGTGATTTCTATGATTAATTTGAATATCAAGAAATACTTTTTCGATCAGTTGTTTTTTCGATGTTACTAAATTACAAAAATTATCAGGAAATGATATTCGTCTAGACGTCTCATCGACTGGCAGCAGTCCGTTTCCAATGTCCAGTAACTGTCGTGAGAATACCTCAGCTGATGGATCATTCTGCAACTGGACACGCATATTCGTAGTCAACTGCAATGTACGCACGTGTCGCCACAGTGTTGAATATTTCAGGCAAGCATTTATTTCGTCTGCTGGTGTCGATCGAGAAATTACAGGCAATGTTTGCTTAAAATCTCCTGCGAGCAATATCAATGCATTCCCGAATGGTTGAACGTTTCCACGCAAATCTCGTAACGATCGATCAAGAGCTTTAAGCGATATTTTATGTGCCATCGTGCATTCATCCCAAACAATGAGTTTACATTTTTGTAATACTTTTCCCATACAGGATGCTTTGGAAATATTGCATGTGGGAGTCTCGATGATTTGCATGTTTAATGGCAACTTCAGAGCTGAATGCGCAGTCCTTCCACCTGGTAACAATGTCGCAGCTATTCCAGACGAAGCAAGAGCTAAGGCTATGTCATTTTTTGATCGCATCCAAGAAGAAGGCCCTGAACTCCGTCATTTATCATTTGCATTATGCGATCATAAATGCCTTTCTGTTCACGCGTTAATTTGAGAATGTTTGATTGGACATATGACTGAAGATCACCAATGTTGTAACTCTGTTCACGGCGTAAATCCACATCAAATGAAGCAATTGCAGCTCGGGTGGGTGCTAGCATTTCCAATCGACTAAGAACTTTATTTGCATTAGCTAAGCACTTGTTTTCAATATCTATCAATGCTTCGTTGTAAATGGCTTCTGTAAATTCAGACAAAAGTGAATATTTAACCTAACAAAGGATTTTTTGGTCATTATGTAGGGATATTATTTTCTGTGTATTTGGTTATTTCGACTTTTTTTGTTTGCATAGTCTTAAGTCTATCTGGGCTATAAGAAAGTTGGGTGTTTTAATTTATTTACTGTAAGTCATCCTTCTTGGTGGCTTTTCTTTTTGTTTTGGTGTTTTTTTTTTTTTTTTTTTTTTTTTTTTTTTTTAATAAAATACAGATGTTTTAGCTGTTAAATATAATTCAAAGAAATTTGTTACTTAATCAGTTGTGATTTTATTTACATTGGCAACGGCCATACGGGCTCTTTGTGATTGGTCGTTGTGTTTGACAGCGCCCATCTTGCATTGTTCTGATTGGTTTTCCTTTGTTTACATTTCCATCTGATTTATTAGCCTCTTATTTATTAAATAACTACAAATTAAAAATAGATAGATAGATTTATTAAAAACAGATGAAAACAATCTTTGATGCGGGTTATATATCGCGCTGACAATTTTTTTATCGTGTTTTTTTAATAAAATACAGATGTTTTAGCTGTTAAATATAATTCAAAGAAATTTGGTCGTTGTGTTTGACAGCGACCTTGCATTGATCTGATTGGTTTTCCTTTGTTTACATTTCCAAATTAAAAATGTATAAATTAAAAATAGATATAGATTTATTAAAAATAGATGAAAACAATCTTTGATGCGAGTGATATATCGTGCTAAAATTTTAGTTTAATCGGTGCAGAACATTTTGAGTTTTTGAAGCGTACACAAACGAACTTAACATTTTTATATATATAGATTGTATACTTAGAGATGCTGTTCCGATAAAAATTTTACTAATAATTCCCTTGATCCATCCAGGCAAACGGCAGTTCTTTTGTTTTCCCGTCTAGATAGTGCTATATCAGAACTATAGCTCTTGAAGCCAGAGTACGCATACGATTGGGCGCATATGATTTTCACAGGATCTTGACGTTGTGATCCCTAAGGAACTCAATAGACCGGATAAAAATTTTCCGGATTTTAATGTTCATATGTAATTATGTGTGTTCGATGTCGGCCTTCAAATCACCCTACATCTCCAGAACTACTGGACCGATTTTGATCAACCTTTTCAAATTACTTCTGTATACGGGACATTGATGCCATTAAATTTTCAAAGTGATGCCATCAAAATTTTCAGCTGTAGAGCAAGGTCATCCTCGGTAGGAGATTTCGCCTAATTAAAGTCATATTTCTTTTAGGCACATTTTGTTAACGATTAGAAAATAACAATATTTGCAAAAACAAAAGAATTTTATAAAATCGCAACTCCATCCCAAAAAAATCCTGTAAAAATTGTCTGCTATGTTGTGACGTCACAGATAAGTGGTAGAATTAAATAAATGAATAATATTTAAAGTGTAAAAAATTAACTCGGTCTGGCCGGGTCTCGAACTCGATCACTCGGTCGACTAGGTACCTGGTGCGTTAAACCTCGCGTCTACACCGGTCTGCCGACCGTACGAGCGAAATTTATTCTATGTAAGTTGTGAAATTACATTAGTTTAGATAGTGCTGACCGTCGCCACTATTGGTTTCAATTAACCACACATCTCAGGAATGGGTCGAACTGAGAATGTACAAGACTACACTTCATTTACACTCATACATATCATCCTCATTCATCCTCTGATGTATTATCTAAACTGTAGTTATACCGGAGGCTAAACAGAAAAAAGAGAGAGATGTAACTCGACAGCTGAACCAAACTTAACGAAACTAAAAGCACCAGTTTAGAGAGACCTACAGATTTTTGAACATGAATAACTAAAAAATTATCAATTTTAGAAAAAAGTCTTAAATGAAATTTTAATTTGTTTTTGCTAAGAATTCGATTCTGCAATAAAAAATGTAGGTACTCGTGTAAAAAAAATTAAATTGACCTTGAAATGACATTTATTTGACCTTATCAATAACAACAAGTTCACAACAAGTTGTGAACGTATTTCTCCCTTGAAATGGAAAAAATTTAATAACAAACATTTTTTCTTAAAATTTGTAGTTTTTGATGTATAGATGTCTCAATTTAAATGGACCATTCGGTATAATACCGATCTTTTATGATCATTTTTAAATGAACGTTTTATTCTGATCGTTACTACGTAATACATTTTATAGATTCACGTCAAGGATGGGTAGATTGCAAGGATAAGTAAAAGAAACTTTTCCAGAACTTTCTTCAATTGATTGAGGTAAACCGTGGTAAAACATTGTTCGGAGTACCGTCACAAAATACTACGCGTTTAATTATAAGATAAAAAATAGATTTAATTGAAGTACATTTTAATTATTTTAAATATGAACTTTAATTGAAAAAAATGTTAAAGTAAATATGCCAAGATAACATATATAGAGTATACTATTACTATTATATAATTATACTACGAGTATATACAATTATATAAACAGGAAAAGGGGTTTTGTTTGTTCAGGATAAACAAAAAACTAATCGATCAATCGCGACCAAATTTTTACCCACGTTTCTTGACATAACTGAGAATTTTTTTTTAGATATATTTCATCTCAAAATATTTCAAAAATATATGTATACATTTAGTAGTGGAGATTTACCAGCTGAAGTATTAACTCTAACGAACTGAAATAATGAACTGTGAACAGTGAGCCTTTATCACTGTGTGATCTGGGTTTAAACTGAATGATTCGAATCAATCGAATGAATAATATTACAAAAATATAGAATTAAATTTAAATTAAACAAAATAATATTAAATCAATTTAAATAATTCATTTTTAAAAATAACAGACTTCCCGAGGGTCATATGATCCACACGACAAAACGGTCTTTCGAGGAACTCAATCGCTTGAGAAATATAAATTTAGATCGGTATACGCCAATTAAATAAACTAATTGAAACGTTTACATTTCGTCATTTGCCACAGTACGTTAAATAAATTATATCTATAAGTTTTCGAATCACGAATTTTTCTCTAGGATCACTAAAATGTATTAATAAAAAAACAGTTATAAAAATTAAAAAATACGACTGCCAAAAAATAAAAAAAAAACATCTAAAAAGAAAATAAGGTATGGAAATAAAGGACTAAACATCGTTATGCAGTATTTAGTTAAATAAAATAACGTGTGACCGATCAATTTTCAGTTGGTTTCAATTTGTTTAAATATATTTTTCATGTTTTAGAAATACGGGCGTTTAAGGTTGTCTAATTATGTTCTTACTAGGTCTTACATCGACAGAAAATCTTTCAACGAAAATATTCAAATGCAGCTGGTGGGCTCTTTAATAAAGAATAATTAGTATTCAGAGCTGTTTAATGTAGGACAGTTACAATTCAGAGTAATAATAGTTAATTAATGATGTGACAATACTTATCTTTAATTAACTATTATTCGTATCATCTTCATGAAAGATGAACGATAATCTGATAAGTCTACGCATGTTACATTTGCGTTGAGGAGAGGTAACTGCCCGGAAATTCAACTTAATGGCATTTTCATCCCGCATGCTAACAGCATACGACAACTAGTAAGTACTTCATCTAGATCGCTGTCTGACGTGAAAGATTCATGTTAAGGCATAAAGGACGCAGCTTAACGTTGAGTTCAGAGAATTATACTGGTTGTTAGACAGGGGAAAATGTGAAAATAGGAGGAGAAAAGATTATGGAGGTAGAAGAATTTTGTTATTTGGGAAGTAAAATTACTAAAGATGGACGAAGCAGGAGCGATATAAAATGCCGAATAGCACAAGCGAAACGAGCCTTCAGTCAGAAATATAATTTGTTTACATCAAAAATTAATTTAAATGTCAGGAAAAGATTTTTGAAAGTGTATGTTTGGAGTATCGCTTTATATGGAAGTGAAACATGGACAATCGGAGTATCTGAGAAGAAAAGATTAGAAGCTTTTGAAATGTGGTGCTATAGGAGAATGTTAAAAATCAGATGGGTGGATAAAGTGACAAATGAAGAGGTATTGCGGCAAATAGATGAAGTAAGTAGCATTTGGAAAAATATAGTTAAAAGAAGAGACAGACTTATAGGCCACATACTAAGGCATCCTGGAATAGTCGCTTTAATATTGGAAGGACAGGTAGAAGGGAAAAATTGTGTAGGCAGGCCACGTTTGGAGTATGTAAAACAAATTGTTGGGGATGTAGGATGTAGAGGGTATACTGAAATGAAACGACTAGCACTAGATAGGGAATCTTGGAGAGCTGCATCAAACCAGTCAAATGACTGAAGACAAAAAAAAAAAAAAGACAGCGGACTCAATTGCCATTATCTAACAAGAAGTTTCTGTAATCAGTGGTCCTGAATCAGAGGTAGATCCAGGGGGGTCTATGGCCTCTCCAAAGACCCGAAGGCCTTTGAAAACCCAGTTGAAAAAAATCGAAAAATTTTACCAATATTGCATTGTCAAAATAACCAGTTGTAAGTCTGTAATTAACGTGAATATATATTTTTTCTCGATAGGTAATTAAGAGATGCTGACGTCACTTGCTGTAATGCATAAATTCATAACGACATGCAAACTGATTTAGATCGCGTAATTGTATGAAAAAGAATATGTAAAATTTTGGATGTAATGGATTAATTGTAAATATTGAAATAAAAATCAATTTAAAGCTTCATCTTATATTATTATATAATTTTGATTAAAGTTGTTAGGACTATACAGTCCGAGCTTAAAGTTAATTTAGCTTCTGGACTCCCCTGAGAGTCACTTCCAATAACTTACAGCCTAATTTTTATAAATCGAAATAAAATTGAAGAAACTAAAGCGCGCTTTTTTGGTTTTGCCGAAACCGTTCCTTTTTGCTTCTTTTATAGCAATACTAATGATAGGTTAAACGAATTTTCCTGTTTAAAAATAATTCAGAATATAGTATGTATCCGTTAAAAAGTGTATGAAATATTATATACCAAACCCAATTAGAAGTGAGTAGGAAAATGTCATCCATTTCCCCCAAATTCTGGATCCGCCCTTATCCTGAAACCGATTTGGACCAACGGAATTCAATTATGGGGTACGAAAAGCGAGAGTAACATCACAGTCGTACAGCGATTCCAACAAAAACAAAAAAAAAAAAAAAAAGGGATAAATATAAAAAAAGAACCATAGTTTGGGAAAAATAATGAAATACACGTTTATCTGGGATTGCCAACTGTTCGAGAGGAGATTCGGTGAATCGGTACAAGATAAATGAGACTGAACAAACATGTGAACCGGCTTGCGGTTAACTCCTGGATAACAGCGAGGACGATAAGCGCTTAAAGCGACTGCATTAGATCTGTAAGTTCTCCGAGATTTGAGGTGAATCGGGTACCGTAGGGTGTTGTGTATGGTTTTCTTCATTTCGTTTCGTCACTTTAGTTGGTTCTTCGATTTGTTTCGCCGTTTCTTTGTTTGATTAGGTAATCTTTGTGTGATTGATAAGACAAATTTTTTGGCATTTTCTTTGCTTTTTATGTTCTGAACTTTGGACTTTGATCAGTACTCTTTGTAGTCATCTTTGTATGTACTTATTTACGTATACAGTGGTTGATATGTATGTTCTTGTGGTTAGTTTTGCGTATCAGGTTTTAGTGTAATGTTCAGTCTCGGTTAGCGGTTTTATGGTTAATGGTTATTTTGGTTAGTAATGTTTTACGGGATTGTTTAGTTTGTTTTTCTTCAAGGTTTTACGTTTTGAATTTCGGTTTAGGTGTTTAGCACTCTACGTTTTGCGTGTTGGACTCGTCCTTCCGTCGGGTCAGTTCAATCGGTATGGTCTTCTTAGAGACTTTTGAGTAATTTTTGTAAGATCCGTTTAGGTTTTACACCGATGGAAATGTAACACATGGCATTCGTATCGGTGACATTTTGATTGGAGCTAGACTACAAGATGTCTTGAGACCTATTGAAGATGATCTCCGGTAAAGCACCTAAGAGCTAGGCACGGATGGGGGTGGTGTGGGAACCGTCACTTGGCTGTTGTCCCCGAAGGGGAAGACAACGGAATACTCTTCTTGAGAATGCTTTTGAAATTTTCAGGATTGACTCTCGACTAAGATTTAAATCCCAGTAAACCCAGTTACATTTATACGGATTTGAATCCTACATCTAGAATACCGGTGTTCTTTGGTGGTCGAGTTTCAATTATCCACATCTCAGGAATGGTCGATCTGAGATATTGTACATGACTATACTTAATTTACATTCATGCGTATCATTTTCATCCATCCTCTGAAATAATACCTTATGGTGGTTTCGGAGGCTAAACAGAAAAAGTGAGAGGATTGACTGGCGATACATGTACAATTCATCGAGGTATTTCAATGGAAACTCCTCTCTGGACGTCATTCTTTTTTTTGTATTCAAATTTACTTCTGGTTCCGGTAAATTTGAACTGATTGTAAATTAAATATTGCGACAAAACAAAATTATTAAATAAAAATTATATTAATTAATATCTCTGGTTCTTAATTAATCCTAAAATAAATGTCTATATAGGACATTTTTAATAAACCCTTTACAATAGTTCAATTTGAGTTTAATTTATTAACATAAATTCGAAAAAAAAATTTGATTTTAACATAACTTTTTTGTGAAATAACATTTCATTTTGTGTGATTTAAGTTTACGTATTTGTACAACTAATTTCTTGTTTGTTTTTTTCAGATTAATATTGACAGTTAACTGTGTGTTGTGGTGGAATGACATGTTAGTGAAAGATAATGACTCTTTGGATTACCTACATATCTTGTTGCCGAGTGATCCGACTTGGAGAACGAAAAATTATTTGAAACTTGTCGAAAAACAAAAAGTTTTAAATGTCTCCTCTAAAGAAAAGGGATGCACAGTTGATGATGATGATTCCAGGTATTTTTTTAAAATTATAAATCGTAATACTATTTCCAGTTAAATTAATTAATGGAAAAACGTTATTTTTTTTTTATAGACGCTTATTGATGTTTGTTCTCCTGGCCGATTTAGATTATTGTTTAAAAAAAACTCAAATTTACATCCTCTATTAATTGGAGAAAATGTGATAAAATATAACGTATTTTTTTTTTTTTTTTTTTACTAAAAATAGGTAATTAATTTGTTGTTTTAAACTATATATTCAGTTTTTGGTACGACTATGATGCTTGAAAAGGAATTCGAGGTAGTAATCAGATTTGCTTTCACTGACAGTAGTAATGATAATTATTCAGTCAGCCCCTAATGAATAAAGATGTGGCCACCTACCGGAACCGATTAACACTTACATTTTAATGGAATTGACAAGCCGATGCGTGATTGTATATTTAATTCTTTAATAAAGGTAACAGAAATTACTTTATTTTTCACTTTCTCTACTCATCCTAGCACGGAATACTTATTATTCTTGAGAATAGTTTTGAAATTTTCAGGATTGACTCTCTACTAAGGTTTAAATCCTAGTAAATCCGTATAAATGCAACTACATTTATACGGATTTGAATTCTAGATCGAGGATACCGGTGTTCTTTGGTGGTTGGGTTTCTATTATCCACATCTCAGGAATGGTCGACCTGAGACATTGTAAATGACTACACTTCATTTATATTCATGTATATCATTTTCATCCATTCTCTGAAGGTATACCTTATGGTGGTTTCGGAGGCTAAACAGAAAAAATGAGAAGATTGACCGGTGAGTCGTCATTAAGTTCATAAAATTCTACAAAGTGGCAACAAAGTCCCTTTTCCGTGATCATTTACCTGAAAGGACCGTATTTTTTAAAGGAAATGTTAACAGCAATTCTTACCTTAACACGCTTGAAAATTATTCTATTCTTCAGTTTCGATCGATCGGTATAGAATTGACTATACAGCATGTTAGCTTGATCTTATTATGTTCAATCGGTATAGGACTTTTTAAAATTAAAATGTTGATGGGCGGTGGATCGTTAGTGCCTCTGAAATTCAGTGGCCTCGTAAAACTCCAGACTTAACCTGTGACCACTCTCTTTGAGGCATAATCAAAGAAAAATATTTCCAATTTTCGACTATGGAATATTGATGAACTGAATGAAAATCGTTGTCAGAGATTTTTTAACGATTTTGTTTCTTTATCATGGATATGAATATCTAAGCGAATTTGGCGACTGGTAAAACTGTGCGCGGATAACGGAGGAGCGCCCAAAAATGTAGTTAGTAAGTAGTGTTAATTAGTAATAATTAAGTTTACGTGTAAAATCATTAAATAAACTAATAGCAAATAATTCGTGTTTATTTTTTTTTAATAAAAAATTGGTCACAAAATAAATTTTGTGGCCATTTTGTAGATGGCTTATAACATCCGACCACCGTAACGGAGTGATAGCATTTCTTCCTTTCATCTAGAAGGTCCTGGTTTCGAATATCGGTAAGGCTTGGCATTTCTCATTCGCTATAAAATTAATCATCCCATCTGGCAACACTGTAATTTGGCGTTAACATTTAGATGATCTTTTGAGTTTTTCTATCGGAAACCTTTAAATTCTTGAATTTTCTTTCTATAATTGTTTCTGTCCAAATGTAAATTCCGTTTAATTCCTATTTCTTGTTAAACTTCTCTAGTTTGTATTCTTCCCCAACCTTTATGTCGGTCAGTATTCCTATTATATTTAAAAAGTTATACATCTTTCTTCTTGGTTTTTATACATTTACTAACAGACCCGGCAATGCTTCGCTATTGCTATATATATATATATATAGAGTGAGTGAGAGAGGGAGAGAGAGAGAGAGAGAGAGAGAGAGAGAGAGAGAGAGAGAGAGAGAGTGGGGGAGAGAGAGAGAGAGAGAGAGAGAGAGAGAGAGAGAGAGAGAGAGAGAGAGAGTTTAAATGAACACAATTGAAAATTTGATAAAAAAAATTAAAAAACTGAACTTCACAAATTTTACCTTTCACTTATTCTCCTTCCCCTTTTCCCTTTCCAACATCTCCCTTTAACCCTTCTCCCTCACCCTTCTCCCAGTATCCTTTTTACCCTTTCCTGTTTTCCCCTTTTTCCCTTTTGCCCGCGGGTAAATCGGTCCATTAGTTTTTTGGTCTTTAGCGGACACACATACGAACATGGCTTTTATATACACACATATATATATATATATATATATATATATATATATATATATATATATATATATATATATATATATAGAATAAAAAAGTCTGTTTGTATATTTGTTTGTTTGTTTCGTAAATATCTCGACACCGGCCCCACCTAGCGGGTATAGTTTTTGAAAAAATAATTCTTTTCACGTAACTAATATTCATATTCTGAATACGAACCAAATCAGTCCATAAATATAATTTTTCTAAATATCTCAATCCCAGCGCCATCTAGCGGGTTCATTTTTTGCCGAGATAATTCTTTCCATGTAAGTAACACGTATTCTGAATATGAGGCAAATCGGACCATAAATACAATTTTTCGAAATATCTCGACGCCAGCGCCACCTAGCGGGTCCAAAATAATTCAGAAACCTTCCCTGGCATGCGTCCAACCATTTCCCAAAGTTTCATCGCTATCGGATGAACGGTTTAGGAAGGCATAAGAGACATTTAGATAGACAAACATTCATTTATATATATATATATATATATATATAGACATTTATTCACGTTATGTTCTTTTTCAAGGTTTTCCATTCTCTAATAACTTCCTCTGAACTACAGTCAAAAATAGGTGGAGATAATCCATCTCCTTTCCTAACTCTAATTACAATTTGAAAGATAAATTTATGGGAAAATTTAACTTAATGAATTTTGTTAAAATAATAATTTTAATACAGCAGATTTTAGATTATCCGAACCGACAGACAATGTTTTTTTTACAGTCTAATTCACAAGAAGAGAATGAAACAAATTATAATGAGTATATATAACCATTTACTTTAGAAGCGTTAGGATCGAGAAAGATTTTGTAGCGGTAGACCGTTGTTTTTCGTTCGGCTTAGTCGAGTAGATTTTAGTAGGGAATACTTATGGTGGGAAATCAAGTAGAGGGGGGATTATAAAGTATAAATTTTCATTGGTCGATCGTTTAGCAAGTCCACCCGGCCGTAATTTATCAGATCGCTAAACAACGATATACTTTCACCCAATCCAAATACATCTCTTCTCCGTATAGAAAATCAGACGCATTCCTGCTAGTCCACCTTCGGTCCATCCTAAAACTTGTTTTCAAGGAACAGACTGAAAGGGAATTTCGCCGCGAAAAAGCTGTACGATCTAGACACAGCCGATCGCAGTCCTACATTTCGTCCACACATAATTATGAATACAGTCACGATGAAATACATGACCGCCAATTTATAAGAATGATCCAGCAGCAAAAGGCAAGATAAGGTCATAGAGGGATAAGTTGCAATTTTTTGCAATTTTTTTTGCAATTTTTTGCGATTTTTTTGCAATTTTTGCAATTTTTTTTTGAGTTTAATTTTTCAACAAACATTTTTTTGTTATAACCCTCTTCACTTGCTTCCTCGTTCATCGGCCAGCTCCTGAAATGTTGTTTGTGTATATTAACGTTTGAAAAAATTTAGGATTATAAGCGAAACTTTTCGCCGGTCATTTATTTACGTTTAATCAACATCTTCACCTTCACGTATAGTCACGGACGTACCTAGGCAGATACACCGAATGGCAAAACATTAATTACGCTTTTGGACAGAGAAACATGTCTACAGAACATTTTCCAGAGTCTTTTTTTTTTCCTTTCAGTTTTTGATTAGGACATAAAATCGAAACACCAGGGGAGAATCCTATCATTTGGTGTTCTGCGGGGAAAATGATTTATTAATTTTTTATATTTGTTACTTCCTTAATGTCTAGCAATTATAATTGATTCAAAATAGCAGTTCATCTAATTTTAAGTTTAAGTTTTTAAGTAGAACTTTTTTAAACGCTTTTTGAGTATTTTCTTATTTTCCAGTTTGTTAAGTATACGGAGTTTGGAGTCTGTTTATAGTTAACCCACCGGGTTGGTCTAGTGGTTAACGCGTCTTCCCAAATCAGCTGATTTGGAAGTCGAGAGTTACAGTGTTCAAGTCTTAGTAAAGCCAGATATTTTTACATGGATTTGAATACTAGATCGTGGATACTGGTGTTCTTTGGTGGTTGGGTTTCAATTAACCACACATCTCAGCAATGGTCGAACTGAGAATGTACAAGACTACACTTCATTTACACTCATACATATCATCCTCATACATCCTCTGAAGAATTATCTAAACGGTAGTTACCGGAGGCTAAACAGGAAAAAGAAAGAAGGAGTCTGTTTATAGTAATAGAATTTTAATATATATATATATATAATATATATATATTTCAATAAAGATTAATTTATCCACTCTGTAAAGAACTTTCGCAGAAATTTTGGTTTCATGAGAATGCTTTTTTTAAAGAATTAAAATAATTATTTAAAATATTAAAATAATGGAAATGTATATATTTATCCTCTCAGTCAATAATATTTAAATCAATTATTCTTATGCTATTACAATCTGTTGGTAGATGTATAATATTTTAAATATATATATATATTTTTTTTTTTACTAGTCGGTCCGTCTAGCCAGAACATCTCATATTTATTAATCTCATATTTAATTATATTTATTTACTTTTCTTTTAATTTCTGACGTCACCTTAATTACGTATTGGATAACCCTCAGGGACCAGGTCGGCTCAGGCAAACACCGGAGCCAACTCAGGGACTCCTCGGGACGTCCCGGAGAAACGGAGCCTACCCCAGGGCAGCAGAGCTCGCTTCGCTCCCCCGTGTTACGGGGGACGGCGCTTTGAACACCCATAGAGCTTGCTTCGGTCACCATTCCCGTCTACCCAGAGGGCTCCAACCCCTCGCATCACACTATACGGTTGTAAGAATAGTAATAAAAAAAAAAATATTAATAATAGAAACATGTGTAAAAATTTGGTTGTGATTGATCGAGTAGTTTTTTGTTTATCTCGAACAAATAAAAACTATCTTCTTCTTCTTCATATAATAGTATAGATATGTAATCCGTAACAGGAAAGAACAGCATAAATTTAGATGTATCATTTATTTAAAGTTACCTTTACGCAAATTTAAAAAAAAATAACTATTTAATAAAACTTTATTAATTAATATTTATTTAGTTTTGTTTTAATTTCTGACGCCACCTTAATTAAGTAATGGGTAAAATTTTAACTTTTACTAAAAATATACGTATATTTTTCATTGTATTTTTTTTTTTGTGTTGTACTGTGTAAATAACTTGTACTCAAATTTTATTAATACGGAAACCTACTGACGCAACTTATATCTTAGCGGGACCCTATACTGTACAATTTTATAAAAATATATAAATAAAATTATTACTATTAAATAATTTCTGAACTAAGAGTCAAGATTGCTCTTCTGGTTGTAAGGTTGGTTAATTTACTTTAAAGTTAAAAAGTAAAGTAAAATTAGAAGAAAAAAAAAATCCATTTACATAATTTGCTTATTTGTATTAACTTAATCCTCTTCTACTTTTTCTATCCGCTTAACCCATCTTTTAACAAGTTTTTTATTTTTAATCCTTTACCGATAGAAACTATTCGGTCTGGTATGTAACCAATTTCGCATTGCTTCTATGATCTTTACGTTAAAAAAAAAATTACAAGGGAATCGTAATTCTTCTTTCAACGGCCCAAAAAAATGTTAATTTGTTGAAGCCGGGTCAGGATTATACCGGTGGTCGGTTTAGCAGCTTGAAACCGAGATCTTGATGTGAAAATATTCTTGTTTTTTGTCGTATTAGTTGAGCGTTATTTCGGAACAAAATAACACCTTTTGAACTCGATATATGCCTTCGTTGAACCCAGTACCTCACGTTAGTTGTAACTCTTTACCGTTTTACTGGTGAATCGTTTATTTATCTGGCTCGATGTCGTTATTCTCTAAAGTGAAAGACCTATCTTTCCGTTGTTCATGTCAAAGAAAAACCTAACTTCTTTAAAGCGATCGATGCAATCGTAAATCCTACTTTTAATCTCTCCATACGGAGCGATTCAAAAGTGACTTCACAACTTTAAAAGCATATAAAAATTTATTGAGATAACTCTAACGTCTCGTTTCATAAAAAAAACCGTCAAGTTTGTCACCCGACATTCACTTTGTTTTGATATGACTTCCGTTTGGAATACGAAATTCATTCCGCCTGAAGTCGATTTCACTCCAGACTGTAGCCGGAAAGTCGGGCGTTACCCCTCTACAGCTGCAGTATTAATTCGAAGTCTTAGCTCGACAAGATCACCAGGCAAAGGAGGTATATAAACCTGATCTTTAATAAAACCCCGTCAGAAAAAATCTAGCGGGCTCAAATCGGGGGAGCGAAGTGGCCATGCGATTGGACCTTCATGACCGATCCATCGACCTGTGAATCAAAAACGTCTCGGACTTCTAGGCGGTAGCGAGGTGGTGCCGCATCTTGCTGATACTAATGGCGTCCATCTTGGATCATCATCATCTAACTGAGGGATTAGAAAATTTTGAAGCATATCCAGGTAAACGATACCGTTTACGGTTGCCTCCTGGAATAAGAACGGTCCGTACAGTCTTTGTTTGCTTAAGACAAAAAAAAATTGATATTAGAGCTATCACGAATGTGCTGCAAAGTTTCACGAAGGTTTTCGCTCCGTATTCGGCAGTTATGGGTGTTCATCTTGCCATTAATGTGAAACGTCGACTCGTCACTAAAAATTACGTCATCTAAAAATGTATCGTTATCTGTGATTCTATTCATCATTTCCACACAAAACTGCAATTTGTTATTTGTCGAATCACGATTAGTTTGTAAGGCTTCAAGTGTAATCGTTTACGTAATACGCGCCAAACAACCGTTTGTGGAATGCTAATCTCACGTGACGTACGTCGAGGCAATTTATTCGGACTACGTGCAAAGTTTTCTCTCAGTTGTTCTACAGGAGTTTCAAGGACGCGTAAGCGTCTTAGTGAGTATGTATGTTTAACAAAACGACTTGTTTCGACCAAGGTTTGGTGTCAAAAGTTAATTGTACGCCTACTAGGAGGCTCCCTACCGTACTCTTTACGAGAATTACCTTGACCTGCAGTTGCTGACTGCAAATTAACGACGTTATGGTGAACATGGTTATCGTTTGAGAAGATCTTCGTGTTGGTGTGTGGCAGTCGAGGAAACTGCTGCACATCCAAAAAAGCACACGATCTTCTGAGCGAGAGGTTGCATATGAAACGCATCGCGTGTTGTCGGGTTCTGCGGCTTGTAACGCATGACCGAACCGAGTACTGCGTATTCGTTTGCTAAGAATTATCGGCTCGCTACAAAAAGGAAGGAAACCGCTTTTTACATGACTGCTCAAAAAGAAGCGGAATGTTTTTAGGGTGTTTGAATATTTCTTCCACCGTAGCAACTGAACGGCAAAACCGATTTAGATGTATGACTCCGTTTGGAATTTTGGAATTCGTACGTTTCTTGGAATGTCATAGTCTACATATATAGCATATAGGCATATATTTTAATGAATCGAATTAATTAACTGTGAATTGTGAGCCTCTATCACTATGTTAGTTGGGTTTGAACCGAATGATTCGAATCGATCGAATGAATAGTAATACAAAAATAATAGAATTAAATTTACGTTAAATAAAATAAAAAAATTTCTGTTTAACAATAAGGGGCTTCTCGTGGTGACTGCGTGTGAGGCTAGAGTGGTGAGGTATGCGAGCACCTCGTGGGATGCTAGACCGATCATCACAATCAACTGGTAACAAACAAGGTGCCGTTGGGACGTCGTTTTGGAGGTGCAGTGGGGTTTTCTTATAATATCTCTACAAACAATCTTCCGATTTTATAAATTCTAACGAAGTATTTTTAAGTAGGGTGAAGGCTAACTTTTGCATGCATCAGGTACACTCTCGATCTAAGAGGTCACGGTTATTCGGAGATGTTGTATATCTTCGCAACCGATCTTCCGATTTTCAAAGTTCAAACGGGGTATTTGGTATTATAATACAAAATCACGATGGAACCCAACTGGAACAAAAATTAACTGATATACTCAGAAAAATCGAGTGGCTTGCGTTACACCGAGAACGGCTTGAGCCCGGTCAGCTCCCGCAAACGGTCTTTGTAGAGTTTGATAACAGTACGATTAGAGATAATGCTGTCGCCATCCGATTGACGATCGAGCCCACTATTGTCGAATTTAATGTTGTAGGGGGACAGGACAAAGCGGAACAATATATGCTGACGCTAATATTGTGCTGGGCTGTGACTGTGCATAAACTACAAGGGCTACCCGACATTGAACTGTCGTAGATCTGAGCACTCGCTTGCCGAGGGCCAGGCCTACGTAGCATAGAGAAGCGTGAGACTATTGGAGAATTCAGCGCCATTACTTGTTTGGATTTCAGAAAATTGCTGCCCGCACGATAAAAATTCTCTCTAGTAACTCAATCCGTTGAGAAATCTGTAAATTTAGAATAGTAAGTATGAGAATCTAAGTTTATAAATCTATATGCCAGTTAAATAAAAAAATCGAAATTTTTACAATTTCGCAACACTCGCGCGATTGATACATAGTATGCACGCGCGCTTTAGTTATAATCACTGAATTAAATAAACAAAAAATATTGTATTTAAAGAGAATGAAAAATATTTTTAATTAAATTGCGTGTGTATGTGTGTGTAAGTCGTGCATCAGAAAAAACCCGCGTGACGGGAAAGTCCTACAATTGTGTGTCAGCCTTTTTTATTTTATCCACACACAAATTTCTCACGTTTAATTTTTTCAAATGATTTTTTTACCTCAGTGTTTTAAATTAAGAGTAAAATTTAACTAATGTAAATTGAAATAAACTTATTAAATATATATTATTAATAAAAAGTCGACAAAACAGCAAAACAGAGGGCTTCACCCTCAGCAGACTACTATTTAGGAGGAAAATTATTATTAAGCCCTTACCTTGTACGATTTCATGATTCGCTTTGATATAATTTCAAGCGATTTTATTACTGTAATTTTTCTTATGAAATTCTATTACTCGCTGATTTTCTTTCAAAGAATGTTAATCGATACCGATTATATTCCAAAGTTTCCTAGTTACCATTTACGTACATTATCAATCGTTCAAAACTCAGATTTGTTTGACAAAGTTTTTATGATATTTTCCCACCGTGTTTGTCTGTCTGAATAAATTTACAACGTCTGAAAAAAATTTTATACCTAATTTACTGTACGAAATTTCAGAATTATCTGACAAACCGTCGTCCAGATATTTAATCAGTCCTAAATATTGGCTACCCAACCCCGCTAATTATATTTACTTCAAAATAAAATCACAAAACTTGTTAAATATGTGACATATTTTAGCCACAAATAAGGGAATTTTATAATTCATGAAAAAAGTAAAAAAAAAATACTTTTTGCCCTCATCATTTTAAATTAGAATAATATTGAATAATGTAAAAAAAAAAGCTGACAATATAGTTGTTGAATTTTCCTGAAAACGGCCTTATCCGTGACGACCGACATGAACGTGGCCGAAATAAAGTGGCCAATGTGAATGAAAAAAAGCTGACGATACAACTGTAGAACTTTCTTGACACGCGGCTAAAAGGTCGACACTAATTAAAATAATGTAATTTCACAATTTACATAGAAGAAATTTTACTTGTACGGTCGACAGACCGGTGTAGCCGCGAGGCTTAACGCACCGGGTACAGAGTCGACCGAGCTAACGAGTTGGAGACCTGGCCAGTTCGAATTACTTTTTTACACTTCAATTTATTTATTTAATTCTATCGCTCACCTGTAACGACACAACACAGCAGTGGATTGGAGCATTTTTTGAGTTGGGGATGGGATTTTTCCAATGTTATTTTTTAATCTTTAAAAAATGTACCTAAGAAAAATATTATCTTAATCAGGTGAAATCTGGAGATACTTAGGATGACCTTGTTCTACAGCGTCACCCCCTCGACTTTTTTAAGTTGAAAATTTAATGGAATCAATGCCTAATATATAGAATTAATATGACCAAGATTGGTCAAAATTGGTCAAAATAGTTCTGAAGATAAGGTGATTTAGAGGCCGACAACGAACACACTAACATTAACATCCGGAAAATTCCATCCGTTTTATTGGGTTCCTTATCTGTCAAAACGTCAAGATACGTAGAAAACCTAATGTGCCCAAGTCGGACCGATATTTACTGCCGTGGAAAAGTAAAAACACAGTTACGATATACTTTCCGTTTTAAATACTTAAATAACCCACCTGTCAGTCCTAAGAGATGGCTGTAACCCCAATTTTTAAACATTGCAAAATATAATATACATAATATACCGTGTTCCTGATCGAAAATTTTCGATGTTTTGTGTAAATTTCAAAAAGTTACGAATTACGAAATATGCTGTATAATGTATTTAGAGGTATTGTGTGCACGACGAGGCCTTTTCTTTTTTGTATACAGGCCTCTGTGTGTATGTGTGTATTCTTTATTCTAATTCTGTCTATATTTTACACCATTCTTCTTCACTGTCTCTCTCTCTCTCTCTCTTTCTGTTAGTCTACGTTTAAAGTTGTATCTCCTTCCTCCCTTACCGTAGAAGAAAACTATGTACTTATATACGTTCCTTCCTCCCTGCCTCTTTTACTTTCTTGTTATTTTACCCGTTTGACTGACATCCTTTCTAAAAGGTGAAGTATTGTAAGTAGGTGTAATGTTTATAAGAGGTGGCGCACGGTGGCGGTTTGGGAATTTAGTGGAGCGGTGCGGGTTGCGAGGCGACTCCTGGTGTGCGCTCTATTTGTAGTGCCCCTGCACTTCTCGGTTTGATAACACAATACAGTTCTATATTGAATATGACAGAGGTAACAGTTAAATACAGTACGATGCATTCTCGACAACGCCGACGGATACCGACCGATTACTGCTCGGAGAATTAATTTTAAGGGCGTCAACGTACAATTCTGTTGTCACTTTTGGGTTCTATTTTTTTTTAATTTTTTTTTATTATTACTGTTATTTCGTAATATATTTTTAATTTAGAATGTTTACTTAAACAATTTAAAATATTAGATTAATTAATTAAATATTATTTAGTCGTGGTGCTTAAATGTTACAACTATGTAATAATAGTGAAATAGAATTACAAAAATAACTATAGATATGTTTTTTAAATGTAATTTTAATTTTTTTTCTGCTTGATCAGTTAATGTGCTTTTTATTAAGGGATTTTCTGGAGCCGCCTTAGTATTTTTTTTATTATTTTTTTAATAATAATTATATTTTCGTATTAATGTATTAGTTTAGAAAATGTCCAATCCTCGATAACAAATAGAACTATATTTTTCTAACAACAACATTTACGATTTTGATTTAATATTTTTACGCGATTTAAATAATTGTTTTTTTCTTTCTATTTCTAAACATATAATATTCAAATTATTAATATTTTTATTAAAATAGAAAATAAAATTTTGAAAAGCTTTTAAAAGAGTTTTAAATTTAAGAAAAATTTGTATATATAACGTCTTAACAAAGTTCGAGACAATTCAAAAATCATTTTCCAACAGTTTAATGTAGAACACGTTCCTATTAAGAAACGATCTGTTTTATTTTTGTTTTTTGTTTTTTTTTTAATGAAACCACCCCGCTCTCAAGCCTCCGTTGTGTAGCGATTCAAAAATCTTGAATGGAAAAGGATAAAACTTTTGCCGTGAAAAATTTCGAGCTAGGACAAATGTAACCAAAATAGTTTTTGGCATTTAATATTTTTCCATCTATTTTTTTTTTTTCAAAAGTCGCCTGTTATACATCTCAAGTGTACCGAAAAATCAGATCATTTTAAGGGAAGAAAATTTTATAATTTTTTTAGTATTTCACTTTAGAACAATTATTTAAGAGATACTGTGGACCGCTTTCGAAACTAGTTGTGAAAAATAACCGCCATTTTGGGTAAAGTTGTCATAACTTGATAATCTACTTTGATTTATCACAACTCCATTCTATCCATTTAACATTTTTTACCGGTTCTTCTAGTGCGGTTGTCCCGTACTAATTACAGGATCGTTTCGAGATAGAAGCTTTAATAAATTTAATTTTTGTACGTTTAATTGTCATAAAGTTATTTAGAGGTTGCCGCGTACTCAATTAACACCCGGTATATGTATTCAGGATTTAATTTTTTACGAGGATAAATTATTAAATTAAAGAAAAAATTAAAAGGCAATATGTCCAGATTTAGACTTCAACTCTGTTACTGTCATTACAACAAAAATGTTTAGTATCCGTACTGTATGAAAATCTGTTGCGGTTTGAAAGAGTAACGGTGACCATATCGATAGAACAGTGATAACTGTGTGTGGGAGGGGTGAAGATGGATAGCGACGAGATAAGATTGCATATTATACTGCCCAGCAATGAGGCGTGGAGAGTTGACCGTTATTATTTTCTCATCGAGAAACACCGTAGAACAAAGGTTTTATTTAAAAACAGGTAAGATAATTGTTCTTTTTTTTCAGTTTTAATCGTGTCGATAGAATTTCAGTTCCTAGAAACATTAGTATTTTTATTTTCTATATTGTAAAATCTTTGGAAATTAAGTAGATTAGTATAAATGTTCATTTTAAATAATATTATAAGTATTAATGGATTTACAGTTTGATCTATACCTTCTACTTGTTTTACGGCAGCTGAAAAGGGGAAATTGGCTTTTCGGCAAAAGTAACTATTTTATAAAAAAAAAAAAGAAATTGAAAAAATTATTAAATCTTTATAAAATTTATTCTAATTTAGTTTGTGATCTATTGCTGTAAAACAAAAGTTAACAAAGATGCACAGTTTATCAAATGATCCATTTTTTACCGTTATTCAAAAATAAAAGAAGTAATTGTAACGCTTTCCTTTTACCGTTATTGTAAAATGAATTTATGAAGTAAATAACAATTTAAGTTACAGTTCATGTTTGGTTACGTTATCTCATTACTATAAGAAAATAAAATTTGGTTGTTTTTGTAGATAACAAATTCTTTTAGTATGGTAAAATTGGTTTCCTTTGCAACAAAATTATACCGTATTATTTCACTTTGAAATATACGGAGTGAACGTAAATTATTCATCGCATTTTAGGGGTAAATATAAAACGAACAAAGGAATATAACGCGCGTTAATTTTTTTCAAAAGTTGCTTCAGGTACTAGAGTTAATAATAACTGTGAATAAACAAGCCGGTAGGATGTAAAACGACAGAAAGGACTGTTAAGCAACGTTTACCGTGCAGGATGCATACTATTGTTTCATGAAAGCGGATCTGTATTGTTTGAAGACGTTTTCATTGAGAGTACGGTTGTAATCCTCCTAAACTAAACTTTGGAGCAGTTTAAGGATACAGGAAGCGTATTCCACTCTCCATTAAAAACACGGTGCGTGGGTTTTTTGTTTTATGTACTCACATTTTTATTTTAGTTACTACTGGCGCAGAGCGGACCACGCGGTGGTCCGCTCAGCGCACGAACGATTCATTCGTTTGAACGATTTACACTTATTGATATGAACGATTTGTCTAAAACTGTGTTTGCGTTTTCAGTATAAAAAAGGAAAACATTGGAGTTAGAGCTGTGTTAAAAAATCACAACTCAAGAAACAGTTAAGAATGTTTAGGTTTTTGAATCTTTTCGTTGTAAAAGTTGTTGAGAGATGTCGTTGAAAGATGTTAGTACGCTAAATTCATGTACGTTATTTAATTACAACGGCAAAAACCATTTAACAAAATCACGTGTAATGAAACATAAACCATATAACATTTTTGTGGTGGGCCGTAGTCCCGCCTTTTTGCTAGTACACAGAAAAGGTGTAGGCAGACTTCTCGTCTCCGAGAAAGTTCTCTGTCGAGTAAGATAAACGTTTTAGAGAAGCCCGGATAAAGTCGTACAAACTTGTACGACTGGGAATACCATGATTGTCGATCGTGAAGATTTTACACAAGCACCTAAAACTTCACGCGTACAAAATGTAATCTGTACAAGCGATCGAAGATGACCATAAACCACGCAGTTATAATTTTACCGTGGACATTCTCGATGCGTTTTTAAAAAAGTTATCTTCTCTGATGAAGCTACCTTCCGTGTTTCCGGTCACGTTAACCGTCATTATTGTCCGATTTGGGGTAGCGAGAATCCTCACGCCGTTCGACAAACACGACGTGATAGCCCAAAAATTAACGTTTGATGTAAGTTGACTGCTTATGAAACGATCAGTCCGTTCTTCGCCGAGAAACAATCATTTGCGCAAATTATCTAGACGTTTTACAGTAGTATGCGGTACAAAAAATTGGACATCGACAACGCAACGTTTACTGACAAGATGGCGCGCATTATCGCAGTGGGGCTTGCATGATAGGGTCTACCTCCACATTGGATCGGCCATGATGGACCGATTCTCTGGCCACCTTGACGTCACGCCATTCGATTTCTTTCTTTGGAGGTTTTCCGAAGACAGTGTGTACGCAAGGAAGGTTGTCTACATAAGTGAACAATAAGGAAGAACTAGAAAACGGGCTCATTAATGGAGTAACTCCAAACTCCAAATATTCTTCCTAACGTGTTGTGGTGTGAAATTGAATATCGTTTAGACATTTTACGGGCCGCAAAAGGTTTTCTTGTAGAACTTGTTTGAAGTTAATGTAATAAAAAAACTGTTTGAAATACTCTGTTCAACTATAAAAAATACATGTAAGTACATTCCTTTCTTTATTTATTATTTTTTTTTTATTAACACCTAAAATGCGCTGAATAATTTATATCACCTCTATATATTACACTTACATATATTCTCATCTGAAGTGTAAAATCATCTCTTGGGAGCTTTCTTAAAAAATCAGATAGAAAAATGGGTTGTCTCATCCACATCATTATTTAGTCAATCTAAACACATCATTATTTACGTTAGTATGAATTAGGTAAACCGATTTAAAAAAAAGTTTATTCTTTACTTGTATTTACGAACGTTAAATCTTTTCTGTTGAGAATAATAATAGTCATTTATTCTTTAAAAAATAATAATTTTCATTTCTGATAAACCAAACAACAGAAATATTTTCGTGTAACCGAACACAATATTTTGTCATTTTACAAGAAAATGAAACTTTTTTTTCATTGTAGTTTTTTAATAAATTACCGAAAAGTTAAAAAAAATATTACCAATAATTTATTTGAAGTACAATTAATGATAGTTAATAAACTTTGAGTTTTCTGTATTTCTGTTTAGTGTATTCAATACTTAAATTTACGCACAAAAAATTTAAATTGTATATTTTCATATATATTTATTCCCTTCACGTAATTATCTTAACATTATTTCATATATTTATGTTTTAAATAACTAAAATGGACTTTAATCACAACTAACATTTATTATACCATTAATCGTGTATTTTGTGATGCTGCTGTAATCCAAATTTTACCATGGTCTCCCTTGATCCATCCAGACAAATGCTGATGTAGTTCCTTTTTTTTATTCATGAAATAGCATATCCAACCATCTCTGTCATGATATATGTCATGATTTATTTACCAATCATAATAAAAAATTATTTATTATATATGCAAGGTTCCCACGTAGAAACTGAGGAACTTAAAGGACACGTTTTACAGGTTCATATAAATATATGTAGGTCTGGAAATGCTTTATTTTCGAATTACGGTTAGCGAAAGATTTCGCCCGGATTTTAGCTGTTCTAATAAAAAAAGTCCTATTGTAATTTTTGGGACAAAAATTAAGGAGTAAAGTTGGCGGTTCTTTAGGCAATTTGAGCTGGGAAGTAAGATAAAACCGGTTCTAGAACTGTAAATCTAGTAATTTATAAGACATCCGATTTAAAAATAAAAAGTAAATAACTTATAAAAATTGATTTTTTATTGGAGGAAAACTGCCGAAATATAGACAAAAAATCGTATTATTCTTTGTGTTCCTAATAAAAATTATTGTTAATGCAGCAAACAAACCAAAAATAAATAAATAAAATAGATGACATGATAAACGGTGACAGAATAACAAATCTGTTACAGTAATTGTTTGAAATTCCCTCTTTCAGAATATACACAGCACTCTGCCCGACGTAAAATACAGTGTTATCATAAAAGAATGGTGCGGTTTTGAACATGGTTTAAATTAAAACAGAATCTTACAATTTATGTTTTTTATTTTTCAAATTTGTCGTCTCTTTTTTTTACATAATTAATAAATTTCAATATATGCACCCTTAGTCGCTCTACAAATGTCCAAACGATACTCAACTTCTCTCCAAACATTAGTTAACATTTCTTCGTTAATGGTTGTCATTGCTTCATTAATCCTGTTTTTTAAGTGGTTTAGGTCGCGAATTTTTTGTGTATAAACAACGCTTTTGATGTACCCCCACAAGAAAAAATCGCAAGGTGTCAGGTCTGGACTCCTTGGAGTCCAAAGTACGGGTCCTTGCCGGCCTATCCATCGATCTCCAAATTTTTCGTTCAAAGCGTCCGTGACCGATACACTGAAGTGCGAGGGAGCACCATCTTGTTGTAAATGAAGTCGATGAATGTTGTCGAGTTCATCCGGCTGAGGAAAGCAATAATTCGTTAACATGTCAAGATACACAACTCCATTAATTGTTTTTCAGCAAAGAAGAAAAGCCCTATTACACGATTTTTCATCACACCACACCACACCAAACATTAACTTTAGGCGAATCGCGTTGTTTCTCGATAATTGTGTGTGGGTTTTCAGAGCCCCATATTCGTGAATTGTGCCTGTTAACGCACCCATTCACATGGAACGTAGCTTCGTCTGTAAAAATTATATCATCAAAAAATGATTCGTTTTCACTTATTCTGTCCAACATTTCAACAGCGAAATTGTAACGTTTTGCACCATCATCGGGTTTCAATTCCTGCAGTATCTAGATTTTATAAGCGTGTAATTTCAGTTTTTTACGTAAAACTTTGTGAACTGTTGATTTTGGAATACCTAATTCGACGCTTCGACGGGAATGGACTTCCCAGGACTTCTAATTGCCGATTGTCTAATTAGTTCAACCGTTTCGTCCGATACACTTGGTCTGCCGGTTGATTTCTGTTTCTTAACCGATCCGGTTTCTTCGAATCGTTTGAACCAACGCGTTATGTTATTTTTGTCCGGTGAATCTCTTCCGAATTCACGTCGAAACGCACGTTGAACTAAAATTACGGATTTTAATTCAGGTAACAATAAAACGCACTTTGCTTTGTCTTTATCCGAGAACATAGTAACTCACTAAACTCACCGTAACAACAATACAAGAACTGACGTTGTGGTTACAACTGCTGATAAACTTTTGGGTTGGAGGCTTTCAGGGATACCAACATAACATCTAGAAATTTCCCTACAATCTTCCTATGAATTACTGAAACCGCACCGTTCTTTTATGATAACCCTGTATTTCCGGTGACTTTCCGTATCACCTCAGGATCGTTTCGTGTAAATTCAATAGCATTTCGTATTTTAACGAGTAACTCTTCTTTAGTACTAACTTTTTGTCGGTATACTATACTTTTCATTTGCCCCGAAATGACGTAATCTGGTCGCCTTAAGTCAGGGAATCGTGGTGGTCAATCGATCGGTTCACCACAACGAAACCGGTTCAAGAAATTAACATTCAAGTGATTTCTAGGTAGTAAAGAAAAATGTGGCGTTGCACCGTCGTGCAGGAAAATCTTTCGCAATCTAGTTTGTTAAGGTAAGGTACATCCTTGAAAAGGCGGCAAATTATTTTTCAAGAAATGAACGTACACAATCTCCCATAAGGTTTTAATTGAAAACAAACGGCCCCAGAATTTTGTCAAATAAATAATCCCACAAAAAAATTCTTGTGAAAACTAATTTCCCCAGTACCATGTAGATTGTCTTCGCTCCATTAATGACTATTTGTAGAATTGAAGACTTCGTTTCTCATAAAAGTGGCTTCATCAGTAAATAAAATTGAATTTACCGTACCAGCGTAGTCTAGAAGTCAGTGACAGAAGTTTAACCGCTGGCGGGTAATCTGTTGGCCGCAAATCTGAACCTAATGTAGGCGGAAAGGATAAAGATTTTTTTTCCGTAGAGGTTGCGCCACACTTTGGATTTTGATAAACCAGTGGGACGTGAAATTCGCCTTGTACTATTGCCAGTGCTAGGCTGAATTACACGATGTTCATCATTACAATCTTGCTTTACTTGGCGTTCAACAGAAAACGAACCCGTTGGAAATGACCCTTCCGTTCGTAAATGCTGATACACAGAAGAATGTTAAAAAAATTGTTATATTATTGTATTTTCTGCTAAGAAGTATGATTTCTATAATTAAGTACCGTTTAACTATGTCAAATTTATTCTTTTATTATATGTTGACACGTTTCGGAACAAATCAATTGTCAAAACTTACTGTAAAAAAAAGTTTTGACAACGGAGTTGTTTCGAATCGCTTAAAAAGAATATTTATTAGGTACAGAATGAATAATACAATTTTCTGTCTATTTTTCATCTGTTTTGCTCCAATAAAAAAATTATTTTTAAAAGTCTTTATTTACTTTTTATTGACGGAATTTACACTGATTTCCTCAGAATTAAATTCTCTTGTTTTTCGAAAACAACAAGTCTGAATTTTGTGTTTTACTCAAAGGTTGCATAACCTTCCTGGCTTTTCCCTTATCAGATTTTTATTTCAAATACGGCCATAGAGTTTGTAAATATTAATGGCTTAAATACAGTATTTAGAGAATAGTTAAGAAAAAGATTAAAAAATTTAAAAAAGAAAATTTGGCTTCGATTTGACACCCTGGATGAAATTATGTTTTTACTTTAAAAATTACGCAGTATTAAAGGTATAAGTATAAGTGATAAAAAAAAAAATAAAAAGTTTTAATAATAAAAATATTTTGACCCCAATTAAGCTCTTGACTAAATCATCAAAATTTTAATGTATTTACAGTATAAATTAAAAAAATAAATTGGGTTGTATTTGGCTACCTTGCTCTGCAGATAACCTCATATAATTTTTTTAATGACAACTTAAAAAAAAAAGATAAAGTATAAGAACAAAAAATCAAACAATGTTAATATTCTTACTCGGTTGCCATAAGACCCCCCTTCTTTTTACTTCTTTGTACGTAGTAAAGGAAGTATTGTGATCGCGAAAAATTTCGGTTTTCAGATTTCAACGGGAGTATCCATTTTGACTAGTTTCGGCATGACGTCTATACATATGTGCGAATGTATGTCGCATAAGTCAAAAACGATTAGCCGTAGGATGTTGAAAATTTTGATTTAGCACTGTTGTAACATCTAATTGTGCACCGCCCACTTTATTGCACTTTTTTTGACCAAAAAAGCCCAAAATACAATTTCATTGGATTTTTTACTTTTTCTTAACTGTAATAATAAGCCCTCATTGAGAGCTTTTCAACGATATAAGTTGTACTTATTTTCATTGGGTTTCAGAGTTATAGCCAAATAAAATTTTAATTAATGAAATATTTGGATCTTACAAACGGAAGGTACACCGGTTCAAATCCGACTTCATCTCCTTTTTTTTAATTTAAATATATTGATTTATTAGTAATTATTAACCTCTGATTGTAAAAAATAATTATAATAAATTATAATAATTATTATATAATTATAATTATAATAATTCAATAATAGCAATTAAAAAAGACACAAAAAATATCAGAAGTTATTAATGAAATAAAATTTTATGTACTTTTCATTAAAAAAAATATGTATAACTAATTTAATAGGAGTACAAGGAAGTCATGTGGTATACACATCAGATTTTTAAAAAAATAATAACCCAATATCATTTGTATTAATGCTAGATAGTTAGTTTTTTAATCATGAAAATTAAATTTAAAAAGTTGATATTTTAGGTACGGATTTCATTCAGCCCCCATGCATTTTTGAGCTTAAACATTTATTTATCGAAGTAATTACTTACTTCAGTAAGTAGGCCCAAATTCATCTTAACAGACTACAAAAAAAGTTTAGTATAAAAAAAATCGACCACACATTTGTAGGACCAAAATGAGAAATGGTATTTACCAATTTTATTTAAAGATATTTTTTCGTTCGTTTAATTCAATGATTCAAAGTAAATCGCGCGCGTATACAGTATTTAATTCACGCAGGTGTGGCGGTACTAGCGACGACCGTCGGCACTGGGTAAACTATTGTTAAAAATCAATTTAAAATTCAAATTTTAATTAGATAAATGCATTAAATTTATCTTGATATAGAATAATCGATTTAATAAAAAAAAGTTATTATATTTATTTAATCATTTACTTTAAAATTTAGACTTTATTTAATTTAGCTTGTCAATGTAATTTCACAACTTACATAAAGTAAATTTGGTTAATAATACGAGATTGTTTCAATAAAAAAAATTATCGAATTTGACCCGGTGACTTCTATAAAAGTGTTATTTATGATATTAATTTTGGGATTACCATCTTTAAAGGATGGAAAGATAGAATGGATCACGGGTTTCATCTCGGCAAGAGCTAGATTTAATTAAAATGTAACAAGTTTTGAGCTTTTGTAAAAAGACCATATCGATTTTAAAAATTATTTCCAAATTGTACAATTAAATTTTTAGTCGAAATTTTCATTCAACTTGTTCCGATTATAATTTTTTTTTTAATTTTGAACAATTACATATATTCTTCGTTCCTATGTAATTTTTGCCATTATATTTAAATTTAAATAAAATTCAAGGAATTTGTGCAACTTTGTTATTGGTTTTTGTTGTGGTTTTTTTTTTTTTTTGGTTATATTACAGAGATGCCTGTTAATCTTGACAAGAATAGGATCTCAAATAAAATGTCATGTACAGATGATTTGTGGTTTAGATCCTTAGAACCTTCCATACTAAGTCGCTTTTTACTCAATATGTGGACATCATCACATCAAAAACACAAATAAATCCTGAGCTGCATTTTCGAGTGCATAGGCACTTTGAGTAAATTAACACCATTAGTTACTAAACCATTTTAAGATCACTTTTATGAGTATTATTTTGACATTTGGAATTATGACTAACAGATTATTAATAATTTGAATATTGTGGCTACATAAAGAAAATTCTTTAGAAGTTACGCCATCATGAGCTGAATGCACATCAAATATCTTATTAAGGCGAACATAATCTCTTGTGCATCGAGATTCTACGAGAAATATACAAAAAGTTATTTTAATTTATGAAGCGAATCTCGGATCGACGATGATATTTCAGGAATGGGTATCAGGATTCCGTAGACGAATAATAGAAGACGTTAATTATTCGAATGTCGCCAATCCGATGTTACCGCAAACTAGAGGTATAGTCAAAATTTAATTCATGAACGAGGAATTTGTTTTCACATATTTTATACTTTCCCTAGGATTATCATGATTTATTTTCTGCCCTTCCTAGCATTGTCATTCTAACATTTGTAGTCGACGCGTTTCTTAGTACCTCCATTCTCAAAACACTTTTAGCACCGAGTCTTCCTGAGTTGGAATCGTCGAATAAATAACGATACCTACTCTTCCTGGAAGGTGGAGAAGCTTACTTAACACTCATCGGATTGAGTGTGTATGTGTCCGATGTAATGTTTAAAAATTTAACATAGTTAAATGGAAAGATCAGAAGGATTACAAAAATCGTATAACCATTAGAGCGGGAGGGACAAAGCAGAAGAAGCCGCGAGAATAGGGATGCGGAGTGGGAGGAGCTTAATATCAGACTATCCTAAATCAGGACGATTCGGTGTAGTTTTGAGAATGGAAATACTCCGAAAGCGTCGACTACGAATCTTAGAATGATAGGGCTAGGAAAGGGAGAAGGTAGTATTCATATCAATGAAAGTAAAGTAAATGTGTTTGATGAGAATCTTTTACTATTAAGAAAAAAATTGGGAATTGGAATGAGTTTATTGAATTGCGTTAGTATTACACGATCACTTTGTTTGTTCTGACATAGAAACATTGTAATCCACCGTACCATTCTACTGGTGAACTTGTCATGGTAAATCAGGTGATTTCGGGGTCAAGAGTTGTTAGGCTCAAATCCTAGCAAATGCGGTTACTTTTACACGGATTTGAATATTAAATAGTGGATACCGGTGTTCTTTGCCGGTGGGGTTTCAGTTAATCACACATCTCAGGAACGGTCGATTTGAGACTGTACAAGAACTATACTTCATTTACATTCATAAATATTATCCTCTCAAGTAATATCTTACGTTGGTTCCAAAAAAGAAAAACATATACGAACATTATTAATTTATATGAATGTTAAGAATCGCGTAAGATAGACCCCTACTGTAGCTACCACTTTGGAATCTATGTTATTTAACTTATACACTCTTAGATATTATTCATTTATTTAAGTCTACCGCTCACCTGTGACGTCACAACATAGCGGACAACTGCAACAGCACTTTTTGGGGTAGAGGGTGCAATTTTACAAAATCATTTAAAGTCATATTTTTCTTAGATGTACCTGAGAAAAATATGACTCGAGAAAAAAATATATCAATCGAAATTACAAGATACCAGGGTGACCTATCCCTAAAGCCTCACCCGCTTGATTTTTTAAGTTGAACATTTAAACACATCAATGCCCCATGTATAGAATTAATCTGACCGAGTTAGCTCAAAATCGGTCCAGTAGTTGTGGAGTTAAGGTGATTTAGAGGTCGATACCGAACACACACACGTACATACGAACATTAAACATCCGGAAAATTTCCTTCCGGTTTTTTGGATTCCTTAGATATGAAAACGTCAAGATCCGGTGTAAACTGCATATGCTCAAATCGGACCGATTACAGTACCTTCCCTTCTAAAGCTATAGCGGTATCTAAACGGGAAAGTAAAAAATCTTCGTAATTATTTTCAAGTAGGTAAAAATAATAGAATAATTTTAAATTCATCCTTTAAGTTTTTTTTTTGTCTTCAATCATTTGAGTGGTTTGATGCAGCTCTCCAAGATTCCCTATCTAATGCTAGTCGTTTCGTTTCGGTATCCTCCCTACATCCTACATCCCTAACAATTTTTTTAACGTACTCCGAACGTTGCCTGTCTGCACAATTTTGCCCTTCTACCTGTCCCTCCAATATTAAAGCCACTATTCCAGGACGCCTTAATATGTGGCCTATAAGTGTGTCTCTTCTTTTAACTATATTTTTCCAAACGCGTGTTTCTTCAGCTATTTCCCACAACACCTCTTCATTTGTCACTTTATCCATCCATCTGATTTTTAAAATTCTTCTATAGCACCACATTTCAAAAGCTTCTAATCTTTTCTTCTCAAATACTCCGGTCGTCCAAGTTTCACTTCTATATAAAGCTATGCTCCAAACATATACTTTCAAAAATCTTTTCCTGAGGTTTAAATCAATTTTTGATGTAAACAAATTATATTTCTGACTGAAGACTCGTTTCACCTGTGCTATTCGGCATTTTATATCGCTCCTGCTTCGTCCATATTTAGTAATTCTACTTCCCAAATTACAAAATTCTTCTACCTCCATAATCTTTTCTCCTCCTATTTTCACATTCAGTGGTCCATCTTCGTTATTTCTACTACATTTCATTACTTTCGTTTTGTTCTTGTTTATATTCATGCGGTAATTCTTGCGTAGGACTTCATCCATGCTGTTCATTGTTCCTTCTAAATCCTTTTTACTCTCATCTAGAATTACTATATCAGCAAATCGTAGCATCTTTATCTTTTCACCTTGTACTGATACTCCGGATCTAAATTGTTCTTTAACATCATTAACTCCTAGTTCTATGTAAAGATTAAAGAGTAACGGTGATAGGGAACGTCGGACTCCCTTTCTTATTACGGCTTCTTTGTTATGTTCTTCGATTATTACTGTTGCTGTTTGGTTCCTGTAAATGTTAACAAATGTTCTTCTATCTCTGTATTTGAACCCTAATTTTTTTAAAATACTAAACATTTTATTCCAGTGTACGTTATCGAATGCCTTTTCTAGATCTAAAAGTGCCAAGTGTGTTGGGTTTTTTTCTTTAATCTTCCTTTTACTATTAATCTGAGCGCTAAAATTGCTTCCGTGTCCCTATAATTTTCCTGAAACCAAATTGGTCTTCTCCTAACACTTCTTCCACTCTCCTCTCAATTCTTCTGTACAAAATTCTAGTTAAATTTTTTTATACATAGCTAGTTAAGTTAATCCTTTAAGTAATCCTTAAAAATCCTTTAAGTAAAGAAGGAAATACTTCCTTCTTACTTAACTAGCTTAGTTAAGTAAGAAGGAACTGTTATTGTTCCTGTTGTGTCAATATTTATTTATTAAACTGTGATGGATTTTGCGAGATATAACTGTTACTAGTAAATATAAACTATAAGGCTTAGCTTACAAACATATAAATGTTTAAATCATTCAAGCGCTTTCGGATTATTATCCATCTTCAGGAATATCCAATTAATTATAAGATGTATAAAAATTCATTTAAAATAGTATAAATAGAATAAATTGATATTAAATATGGTAAATAAGTAAAATGTTATATATACAACAATTGATCGTCATATTAATAAAATTAAAATATTTCATGTTATTAGTATTATTATTATTTTATTTTATTTATTTTTTTTTTTACACTGTTACTTAACTTAGTATCGATGTAGATTTCAACTCGTTAACTACTTATTGTAATTTTTTATTAGCTAGATTATTAATATAAAAAAATAATAATAAATATTATAAAATAAAATTTATTATAATAGAATGCATAAAGAAATCAAAAATGTAACCGGTATTTATTTCATTAAACAATATTAAAATGTAATGTTAATGGGGAAAAAGTTTTATTCGAGTTAATAACAACTATATTTTATTGGCCGAACTTTAAGAAAACTGCAGTTAAAAAAAGAAAGTTACATAATTTACTAAGAGTAAATTAATATTTTAATTGAAATTTCAAACACGAATAATCGTCAAGAAGTTTTAGACGGATTCGTTTTATAATTCATTAATAGTTTAACTGATAATTATCTTTTTAAACGATTACAGAAATACCTTTCGTTTAAAGCTTTTTTACAATTTCTTTTTCTACTATGAAAAAATAATTTTCAATAGCCACATCAGAATGGGGAATTATATTGTAATAATTTATATTTAATGTATTTACTTTAATGTTATTACATATATTTAAATATTAAATAATTAACATGGATTTTAAACACATCTACGTTTTATCTTATCTGTATAATATATTTATAATTTATTTTATACTAGCAGACCCGGCAGTGCTTCGCTATTGGTAGATATGAGTATATATATATATATATATATATATATATATATATATATATATATATATTAAATGAACACAATTGAAAGTTTGATAAAACATTAACAAATGAGCATTACGGAACTTCACAAAATTCAATCTTTCCCTTTTACCCTTTATCCCTTTCCCCTTATCCCCCGTTATATTTACCCCTTCCTCCTTTCGTTTTCCCTTTTCCTTTCCCCTTTCCATTTCCCCTTTTTATTTTTTCCCATTTACTTTCTTCGTTTCCCCCTTTCCCCTTTCCCCATTCCACATTTTATTTTCCCATTTCCTCTTTTCCCATTTACTCTTCCCACTTTTCATTTCCTTTTCCCCGTTTTCCCCTTCTTCCGTTTTTACCTTCTTCCCTTTTACCTTATTCGATTTTCCCTTTCTCCATTTTTCCCCGCGCTTAAATCGGTCCAATAATTTTTTAGTCTATAGCACACATGCACATCGGAAACATTGAAATGGAATCGTAAAATATTTATTATAACATATGTTGCTTTTACGTCCAATAGCTGTTTTTAAAAAAAAGCATGGTTTTACCTGTCACAGGTGTGATATCTTAAACCCACCGGGTTGGTCTAGTGGTGAACGCGTCTTCCCAAATCAGCTGATTTGGAAGTCGAGAGTGTTCCAGCATTCAAGTCCTAGTAAAGCCAGTTGTTTTTATACGGATTTGAATACTAATGGATACCGGTGTTCTTTGGTGGTTGGGTTTCAATTAACCACACATCTCAGGAACGGTCGAACTGAGAATGTACAAGACTACACTTCATTTACACTCATACATATCATCCTCATTCATCCTCTGAAATATTATCTGAACGGTAGTTACCGGAGGCTAAACAGGAAAAAGAAAGAAAGAAGGTGTGATATCTTAGATATATAAATAGTAGGTATATAAAAACAAGCACGTATTCAAATGCAACGATGTGTCAGAATTTCAAAGCAATCGGTGGAGAACTTTCGGAGATTTAAGATTTTGAACAAACGAACATTTACATTTTTATTTATATACATTAGCGACATCTATATAATATATTTTTACGTACCGATCAGAATAAAGGTTTATTGATGTTTTTTCGGTTTAAGCGTGACGCAGTATGAACGCAGAGTGACTACATATCGCCATCAGGCGATCATCAGCTCTATCGCTATCAGGCGCAACAAAGAGAGACTGGCGAGGACGCACAGGTGTGTGCTCCTAGGTGTCCTAGGTGTTGTGTCCGCATACAGGACAGTGTCCTATGCCGCCCTGTGCGTGTTATCGGGTACACCTCCTATTGACCTAATCGCAAAAAAGAGGGTGGAGAGGGCACAAGGCAAGCCAGAACAAGAGGTCAGGGATGCCGTTTATAATATCTGGCAGGAAAGATGGTCGCAGGAAGCTGTGGGTCGATGGACGAGAACCCTCATCCCCAACATCAAGCCATGGTTGTCGAGAAGATTTGGTGAGGTTGATCATCACCTATCGCAGTTTTTTACAGGACATGGTTCCTTCAATAACTACCTGCACAAAATAGGCAAGAGAGAAGAACCAATTTGCAACTACTGCAACGAGATAGATGATGCTGAGCACACCTTTTTTGAGTGCAATAGGTGGGACACACTTAGACATAGTAAGGCACTCACAGGTATAACTCCAGAGACAACAATAGACTACATGCTAAGAAGCGAGTCAAACTGGAATAATTTTGCTAGTTTTGTTAGACAAGTTGTTCTACAGAAATACTCCGATGAGAGAAGACAAGGTGTTGGCTAGAATAGGACTGGGTGGACAGCCTTGCTGGTGAGGTCCAGCATGCTGCGGTGTGTTGGCACTGATGAGCCACCAAGGACTCCACGGGTAACAGTCAGGCAAGAGCACACTGAATACTGAAGGGACCCGGTACCGCGTCGCGGCGAACTGGGTCTGGCGTGGTGTATTAGTATTGCCCTTTTGGGTCCCCAAGGGGCCAATATTGATAAAGAACTCTCAAAAAGAGCTAACCGGTAGGCCGACCTGCCTTGCCGGTATATAGCCGGTAGGTGGGGAGGCCTATTTGAGTTTAAAGACACTCCCCTGGGCGGCGTAATACCAACAAGTCGGTCCGGCCCAGGGGAGCTGAGAAAAAAAAAAAAAAGAGTGACTACATATATTTTTCAAATATAGAGATTACTAAATTAAACGAGTTTTGCAGGAAATTTTACGGATGTGTATCTTTAAGTGTCCTGTTTGTGCACCGTAAGTCGCAGACATATATCAAAATGTAATTAGATTCATCCCAAACACGAACAACGGCGTTGTTATTGTGAATATACAATATTAAAAGCCGTTTACGTAAACATGAAGAGATGGACAAAATATTTATCTGATATAAAACCTAAAAAAAAAATAATCACTAGGCTTTAAAACAGGATTTCTTTGTGTCCAACGTATCGACGTCATATTTTCGTCAGTTAAGCGATCGATTCGAATCTTGGAAGGTGTTAATCCGGTTACTTCAAACTTTTACATACTAGTGAAACGGAGCTACATCTTTTAAAATAATTCAACTAACTGTTTATATGTTGCACTGTTTCGCTAATTTTTTCTATTTCCCGTATTCATACGTCGTGTGTATTGACATTTTCAATTACGTGAAACGTTTACTCGTCAACAAAAATTTGGCGATGCAAGAAATCATCAAGAGTTTCTTTAACACTTATCTGCATATCCGAACAAAATTTTTACGTAAGAGTTAGCATCCTCGCTTAAAATATGTACTAATTAATCTGGAAGACGTCATTATAAGTTTATAGAGCGTTAGTTTTAATTTTTTTTCGCAGAAGTTTCAATACGATCGGTTGCGTAACTTTTTAATTTTAGACACGTTGATCTACTCGGTACACAACATGAAGACAATTGACTTTTTCTTGTTGTTATGACGTAGGAGGTCTTACAGATATTTCCTTTAACAAAGGTACACCGTGTTTTCTAATTGCTTTTTCAGTCGTAGATGGATTGCCTTATAGATGGTCATTTATCGTATTCGATTCTGAACCTTCGCTGCTCCATAGTTACGGAGTTTTAGCTAATTTAAAAGCATAAATAGCTTTTTCCCGTAGGTTTAGTAACCGTCTGAATTGGTTTATGCGACTCTGTAATCAATATTGACGTCAACAAAAGCAATTGTACTAATTAAAAAAAAATTCCCTGTAAAACCACGTTAATTACTGAACTTGTATGTAAGGTTATTTTATTTTAAACCGTGAAATATGTCCCATTTCATTTGTAATCACCCTGTAGTGTTAATGTTGAAAAATATCCAGTGGAAAAATATACTTAAAAAAAGAGAGAGACTTATAGGCCACATATTAAGGCATCCTGGAATAGTCGCTTTAATATTGGAGGGACAGGTAGAAAGAAAAAATTGTACAGGCAGGCAGCGTTTGGAATATGTAAAACAAATTATTAGGGATGTAGGATGTGGAGGGGGTATTACCGAAATGAAACGACTGTCACTGGATAGGGAATCTTGGCGAGCTGCATGAAACCAGTCAAATGACTGAAGACAAAAAAAAATCCACTGGATTATACGTTGGAGATTTGTGATAAACTTTATAGGCAGATTTCTTAATGAAAAGAATGCATATAAATGCGGTTTTCTTAGGAACGCTTTTCTTTTGAGTTGAGGACGTTCAAAGATTGTTTCCCTTTTTTTATTTGAGAGGTAAAACAATGGTTTACTACACTTATTATAAGGCTAAATTTAAGGTAATTTATTAAGAATCTTTTTTAAATTGCTTTCAAAATTGTACAATGAATAATTTTGGAGAAACAGCGTTAGATACTGGAAAATTAACCTAAAACGTAATTTTTAAAAGTTTTTGTATGACACGAATTGAAAACAAAAAAGGTTTTGCCAAAAAATGAAATTCACACGTTAATAATTAATATATTTAGTAGTTCTAAGTTTACGAGATTTAAGAGTGAAATATATTTTCACCATTTTCATAATATAATTTGGAGATACAAAAAGCTCCTTTAAGTTTCAACCACTTAAGGATCTCTTTAAAGAAAGATCGCTAAATATATCAATCTATCCTATTATATAAAGAAGTGGGTTTTTGTTTGTTCGAGTTAAACAAAAAAACTACTCCATCAATCGCAACCAAATTTTTACCCCAACAATTCTTGGTATAACCGAGAAGCTTTTAAATATATTTCATCTAAAAAAAAAGAAACACACAAAAAAAAAATATATATATATATATATATATGCACACACATATAGTTTACTTTTAGTTTTTTTATTATAAAGTTACAGTAACTTTACAATTTGTTCAGAGTTAAAATTGAACAATAAATAAATAAGCTAAATTTGGAATGAACATTAAGAAGCTACAGACTCATTGATTTGCTATTTAAAATATAAAAACGGAAAGAAATAAAATTGAACAGGACTTGGTAAAGCTAAGTTATAAAACCACTTAATTGAATCGATATATCAAATCAAGGATATTGTTTCTCATTAATCTTGAAAAATCGCTGATAGTGTTATCCAATAAATTGACTGCCATATAATTTGGATTCCGATCCAAACGATTTTGATATCGTTGATTGATCAGAGAGATTTCTTGCGTAACGGTTCGTAATTTAAAATCATTATATATAAGGTTATTGCTTATATACCAAGGTATTTTTAACATTTTTCGCAGTGTTTTTGTCTGATAACGTTCAAGTATGTCGATATTGGAATCGTTAGCTGTACCCCACAATTCAAGCCCATTAAGTGCAAATTCTTTTCAAAATGGATTTATAAATGAATAATTTATTTTCTAATGAGAGCCGAGATCTGTGTCCTATTAGCCAATACATGTTTTTAAACTAACTGCATTCGCTTAGATTTTATGTTTCACCCAAATAAGGCGCCGGTCAAGATAAAAGCCTTTACATTCTTGAGAACTTGGAATTGGAATATTAAAGGTAGAAACAGTTGGGCAGTTTTCCTTTCGAAGGGTGAATGTGACCTTCTTCGACTTTGTTTCATTTATCTTTATTTTCAAACTTGTAGGCCAGGATTCGAGAAGTGCGAGATAATTTTGAATATAATGAGATGCAGTAGCTGGATTTTCATGGACAGCAAAAATTGCAGTAACGTCAGCAAACGTTGCAACGGTCGTATCTGCCGTAACTGGTAAGTCGGCAGTAAACAAAACATATAAGATGGATCCGAGAACGCTTCCTTGAGGTACCCTTGAAAATATTATTAGGTACAAATCCGTTAAAACTTCTTTATGTTTAACTTGGAAATATCTATATTCTAGGTAAAATTTTAGCACATAGAAAACATGCGGTAACACTTTTTTCAATTTATAGAGCAACCCTACGTGCCAAACTTTGTCAAAAGCTTGACTGACATCGAGAAAACCCGCTGAACAGTATTTTTTGTTGTCTAGAACATGATTTATAATGTTAATAATTCTGTTTGCTTGCTTCACAATAACAAAGGTTCTTTACCTTGTTTTAGTATAACAATTATTTATTAAATTTTCCACGGACCAGGAAAATAACCAATTCGAATAACAACATAAAAAATTAGAGAGACTAAACGTATCGCCTGTCAAGGTAATGCTTGAAGAATCTGACCGGTGATTAAATGATATCCCGGCGCGTTTGTTGGGCGTACTTCATTGAAAATCACTGAAAAAACTTTGTGGATTGTAAAGCGTTTAATTGGTAAGGACATTTGAAAAGGAGATATCAAATATTCGGAAATTTTCCTAATTTCATTTGGATCCGTTCGATATTATTGGACTGAAACACGTCGGAAAAGTGTTCAGCAAATAAGTTCGCTTTCTCTTGAAAACTTCTTGCCCGTGTTCTGTTGTTTTTACGAAAAGGAGGAATAGACTGCTGGGGTTCCTTGAACAACTTTGTAGCTTTTCATAAAATATATTCAGCAGACTGCCTGTCAGAGATATCTTCAATATAAGATTTTTTTTTTTTTTTTTTTTTATCCTTTTTTTAACACCCCCGAAGTGACCGGTCCTCGCCGTTAAGCTTTAACACAATCACTTCAGGGTGTCGTGGCGGTCGTCTACCCCCCTGTCTTGCCCTCTCCTAGGGCTTCCCATCGGGGTCCCACAAGCCTCATCAAGATGCAGTAACCATCCCTTCTGGACGGCCGCTACACCCTTCAGCTAGAGGGCTGCCCGTCCCACGTCCTACTCTAGGTTGCGGAACCCGCGTTCCACGGGCCCAGCAAACCTCCGCGTCCCCCAAACACACCTGAGGGTCCCGAATGCATCATCGGAGCACCCCGACTAACCCTCATTCTTGCATATGAAGGAGCCAGAGTGACCTCTGCATCCGGGCTGCCTTTCCGGCCCTACACGGCGACCACGATTCGTCCCCTTTTTTTTTTTTTTTTTTTTTTTTTTTTTTTTTTTTTTTTTTTTTTTTCTTTTGCTCTTAGGTTCGTCTGGAACACTCTCCTCAACACTCCCGGTATCGGTAACTGACAGTGCCGCTACCGGGAGCACCACAGAAAAACTGCACAAGGTTAAGAAACAAAAAATACACATCATAAGACAGTCACAAGACAATACAAAATACAATACAATACATCATAAGACACAATAAGAAAGTTTACAAAATACACATCACACAAAACTGCGCCGTAGCACCATCAGGCCTTTCCCAGCGCTATGCATGGTCGGTCACCTGCCTCTCAGTGCCTCCTCTATTCGGCGCTGCTCCTCCTCCTTATCCCGCAATATCCTGTTGACTAGCGTTTCCACGGCGCACCATTCTCGCCGTCCCCGGAGCATGTGTGCTACTACATTATCTGCAGTCAACCACGTGAGCCCCATCATCCTCCTCACGTGACCCCACCTTACGCACTCAAAGATGGTGTGTTGAGCCGTATCCTCGTCTGTGCAGTAGATGCACTCCGGGGAGCCTCTTTTTCCAAATCTGAAGAGGTACGCCATGAAATCACCATGCCCCGACAGGAATTGAGTGAGATAATACCCCACTTCTCCAAATCCCCGCCGGACCCATGGTTCAATATTGGGGATAAGCCTCCACGTCCATCTTCCTTTGTCAGAGGCCGCCCATCTCTCCTGCCAATTCACCAGCATTTCTCCCCAGGCGTCCTTCTTGCTCATGCCCCCCCCGCCTTCTCTCCAGCTGCCTCGCACGCAGCTTTATCGGTGGGACCCCGGCAATAACCTCCGCCGCGTCCCCTGATACCGTTCGGTACGCGGAGGCTATCCCAATCAGCGATCTTCTCTGCAGGGAGGTCAGTTTCGACTCATTGCACTTCCTCGCCAACGCTTCGTTCCACACCGGCACAGCATACAGTAGTGTCGATGTGGCCACTGAGAGAATGAGCCTCCGCCTCCCCGCCCGAGGTCCCCGCAGGTTGGACATGAGCCTCACTAGCCTAGACGTCACCTCCTCCGTCCTGGCCACAGCCTCCTTCACATGCCTCGTGAATTGGCCCGACCTGTCCAGCCACACGCCGAGATACTTCGCAGCCCTCGACGTGCGGATCTGGACACCTTCGACCTCTACGGTGATGTCTCTCAGGCGCCTCCGGCCCGTCATGGCGACCATCACCGTCTTCTGAGGGGCCAGAGCCAGCCCTCTGCCCCGTAGCCAACCCCCGACCATGTTGACAGCGCTGGTGGCTCGTTCCTCCACCTCTTCCTCCGACGCGCCAGACACAAGGAGCGCCAGATCATCTGCGTAAGCCACCGCCTGAGTGCCCGCCGGGAGCTCCATCCGCAGCAGCCCGTCGTACACCAAGTTCCACAACTGTGGACCAAGCACCGAACCTTGTGGCACCCCGCCACCCATCCAGAAGTCCTCTCTGCCATCTTCCGTTTCCACCAGGATCCTCCTCTCGTGGAGGTAGTCGTTCAATAGAGCGACGATGTACTCGCTGAGGCCTCTGTCTCTCAGCGAGTCCATGACCACTCCCCACGGTATGCTGTTGAACGCGTTTTTGACGTCTAGGAGAACCACTAGTGGAATCTTCCTCACACGCCAGGTTCCACGAGCCGTCTCACGTGCCCAGTCCACGACGTAGAATTTAAAATGAGAGTGGAGGCCCACGCCCATGACTGAATTTGGTCAATTCGTGTACTGCATTATCCACATCGACCGCTGATTTTAAAGGCACGTCCAACCTTGTATTTTCCTCCAAAAAGTATTGAAAACGTCGTTTACTGGTCAATTTACTAAACGGAGTGGGAGTTAGCATAACGTCAAAAGATATCGAAAGCACAACAGGTGTGTGATCTGACAACAAGACAAAATGAGGTTCAACATGCAAATAACTTTCAGAAATACCTTTGAAAATGAAAAAATCCAGGAGATCTAAAATTTTATTAAGATTGTTAGGCCAGTAGGTTGGTTCTCCAGAAAATAAACTCCAAATTATTGTCAGTAATCTATCTGAAAAGTTGCCTGCCTTTTGGTGATGTTAGTCGCGATTCCCAGTGTAGTTTCTAGAATTCCAATCTCCATCACAGATGAATCTCGGACCCAAGAATCTAAAGAATAATGTAAACTGATCCGCATTCATACCATGCCTTGGTGGGCAATAAATTGAAGAGACAGAAAATTGTGATCGTTCATCGTGGACAATCACGGTAGTGACTTGTAAAAAGTCCTTTTGTGTTCAAGCGATATAAAGCGAGAAAAAATAGTTAAATATCAACAGCAGTACCGCCTTGTGCATTCCCTGATGGATGATTGGTGCAATATATTGTATAGCCATGACATTTGACAACATGTCTATCAGTAAACCTTGTTCCAGATATAAGCATTATGTTTATCTTATTAATATTTAAAAAAGATTCTAATACTAGGTTTTTTATCACACAACCCGTTAGCATTCCATATTGATAGTTTGAAACAGTCGTTCACTTTTTTTTTAGACGATTCATGATTAGTCCAATCATTCTATCCATCATATTTTCAAGCAGTCGCTCAAATCTTTGAAACATACGGTCCAATACATTCATGAACCCATGAAAAGTTTGGTTATCAATAGTTTGTTGATCATAGGAACTACTTTCAGCGTAGGGAGGACCAGAAATATTCAGCCTATTATTATTATCACTAACATTACTACTATTATAATTATGAAAACCATTGTTACTCGAATTAGTTACACAAACATCTCTTCTTTTAGGCTCAGATTGTTACTAATGACATGAGTATAATTATTATTATCAGTAGAATTGTTATTAGTTGCAACTCTGGAAGAGAGGGCGGGTTTGGGTTTGGGAGAATAGACCGTAGTTTTATACTGTTGATAAATGATTATACCCTCTGTAACTACCTGGGTGTTGATCGCCGCAGTTGACGTAGGAAGCTCGAACGTGTGATGCTTTAGACTATTGTGGCACGATCTGCACCGCATTTTACACAACGGTGCGGGCAATTTCATAGACTTTTGGTATGGTCAAAGCGTTGACAATGTTTGCATTAGACCACTTCTTTTTTAAAATACGAAGCTTCAAAGCTTACAATTGTATAGTTGAGAGATCTCAAGTTAAAAATTTCGTTATTATTATATTTGGGCTGCAAATCTACGAAATAAAGTGGCAACGGTTCCTTTGTGTGACGATGTAGAACCTTAATAACGTTTCTAACCTTGTGGCGTAACTTCGTCAATTCATCAATAATTACGGATTTATCTTCCGAGTGATGAATGCCTCGCATGACCACTGTATATGCTCTTTCATATTTAAGTTTATATGTTTAGTGACTAATATTGCTTTCAAACATTTTGACCTAATAATTTCATGTTATAATATAAACTGATAGAACTTTTACCGTTTGACTCGATTTCATTCTTGTCAATTTATATTTAATAACATTACAATTAGGAAATAATTATTGATGGAAAATTGTTCAATTCGTTTACTGCATTAACGCCTGTTACCAAAATAGGCTCAGGTTTTAATGTTTTTGCATGACAACCTTCGTTGTCCGCAATGTTTTCAAGAAGACTAAATTTATTTGACGTAGGAACAGCAAATGTAAATGGACCAGCTGACTGTACTCGAATATTATCTTCAGTATAATTTGTAAGTTGGCGTTTTTTTGCCAAGGGAATTTCATTGTTCTGCCAACCGACATTTTTGTTTTGTATGCACAATAATGGTATTGCTTGGTAAGGAGGGTTTGCCTCGCTAAAATCCTTAATATCACTTTCACTCTCTGCTCCTGAAAAGTCACTCATGTTATCGATAATGTCGTCTATAATTAACTTACGCCGCGCCGGTTTCCGAGGGGCCCTGTCAGAACACTTTAGAAGCTCACGTATTCTATTATCTGGTAGGTTAGGGTTTATATGAGATAGTAGGTTATTGTTAACATGGGATGATTCGCCGTTGCTAAGAGTAACAGCTTGTAGCTGGTCCATAGCAACGCGCTATGGAAGGTTATGTCGCTTATTTAAAAACGACACCGAATACAAATATTCCTTCTTGAGACAATACTGATAATAATAATACACAATATAGTCTATAGATAATAAAGTGTACAATATAATACCTGGTTATATTTGGTATAAGATAAATTTTCACTAGAACTTACTAGACTCGTCTCTCTTGCACAAAAACAGCTGTTGCACATATATATCGTAGTAAAAATTTTCCGGTTGAAGCATAAATTTTAATGACTTGAATTAATGAACTGTGAACTGTGAGTCTTTATCACTGTGTGAGCTGGGTTTGAACTGAAAGATTCGAATCAATCGAATGAATAATATTATAAAAATAATAGAATTAAATTTACGTTAAATAAAATAATATTAAATGAATTTAACAATTTTTTAAATTTATTAAAACGTTTTTTTATATAATAATGGGCTTCCCGTTTGGACTCCGTGTGAGGCTAGAGTGCTGAGGTGTGCGAGCACCTCGTGGGGAATTAGACCGATCATGCATCAACCGATAACAAACAGAGTGTACTTGGGGCGCTATTTTGGGAGGTGCAGTGGGGGTGCTCTTACTACAATAGATCTGCAAACAATCGTCCGATTTTGAAAATTCAAACGGAGTATTTGTTAGTAGGTAGAAGGCTAACATTTGCACGCGTCAATTACACTCTCGATCTAACAAATTACGGTTATTCGGAAATTTATATATAAATATATATACAGAGTGTCCCATATAAAACGCAACCCAACCTTATATTGGTAGGTATTTAAATAATAAAAAGGCATGTGTAAATGTAAATGTAATTTTTATTGTTACCATCCATTACCTAACATTTAGAGTAAATGTTGAAAGTGGCCGCCATCTTCTTGAATACAAGCTTCAATTCTTTTTACAGCGTTTCTTGCAACTTTTTTCAAAGTTTGTGGCTGGATATTTAATACAGCTTGTTCAATATTGACTTTCAATCGTTCAAGTGTTCGTGGTTTGTTGCTGTAGACTTTTTCTTTGAGGTAACCACGTAGAAAAAAATCCGCCGCAGTCAAATCTGGAGATCTTGGTGGTCACAAGCCTCGACCGATAACACGATTACCAAAGAATTCCTCGACGAAATCAGAAGTTGAACCTACGTCGCACCGTCATGTTGTAGCCAGCAGTGTCTGTCTTCCTCTTCGAAGAGTGCGATGAGCTGAAATAAAATATCCTGATATCGTTCTGAATTAACGGTGTACTCGAAAAAAATAGGACCGATTATTTTCTTCCGCGATATCGCGCACCACACGCCCAACTTCTGCGGGTGTAATTGTTTTTCGTGATAAACGTGGGGCTTTTTAGCTCTCCAAATTCTACTGTTTTGGCTGTTTACGTAGCCATCCAAATGAAACCGTGCTTCATCTGTGAAAAATAACGAATCCATAACATTAATTCCCTCACGCAGAAATCGACGGAACCGTTGACAATACTGTAGCCGTTTTTCTTTGTCGGGCTCAAGAAGTCGATGAACCGTTTGAATGCGATAAGGTCGTAATTGTAATTGTTTGGTCGCCCGATGAACGGTTGATTTAGACAAATTAATTTCAGCAGACAAACGTCTGATCGATTTATTTGGCGAGGCGAGTAATCGGTCTTTGATTTCAGTGACTGTATCTGTATTCAACACCGACGCAGGTCTTTTGTGTTCCTTCTTATTAACAGAACCGGTCTCTCTAAATTTTGCGACTAACCTTAATACTGATGTTTTGTTAGGAGCCGGTTTATCTGGGTACTTATGGCGAAACAAATCTCGCACTGCAACCACTGATTTCGTACTGAAGTACGACTCAACAATGAAAACACGTTCATCTAGCGAAAACACCATCTTGTCTCTAGCAATACACTGAACGTTATGATTGCATTGTTACTATCGGTAGTGTTCTACTGCGTCACCGCGATGTTCAGATGTTGGACGAGTCCATTTCAGTAACGAGTAGGGAAGTAAACTTGACTTTTGAAATTTGATGGGTTGCGTTTTATATGGGACACCCTGGTATATATATATATATATATATATATATATATAAATTTTGTCTGGTTTGTTATCGCATCACACGAGAACTGACTGACTGATTACTTTCAATTTTTCAAGTTGCATACGTGTTATCCCATGGAAGAACCATCATCAGTATTACCCTCACAACCCTGAGGATAACGTACAGTGCGGGGTTCCAGGGAGTGAAGTCCTCTGGTTAGATGGGAATGGCGACCGAAGAAAGCTTCTAGAGTATCCAGAGCGCAAATCATCCTGGAAAATTGGGAATGACGAGCGAAGCTAGCTCTGCGATCACGTGGTAGCCAGATCGCTTGCAGTGTTTCCAATCTTATTACTTTTCTCACACACCTCGTATATATATAAGGAACAAGCAGTTTTCCTCGCTTTCTTCATTAAACCAAACTTACTGTAGCAGTTTTTGTTAAAAACCAATGCATGAAATTGCATCAAAAATATCTAAAAAGTAGTATTAGGATCCCCCCCCCCCCCATGAATCCAGCTGCTGTTACGTACGTTAGACAGTTAGACAAACATTTTGCCTGGTCGAATAGTACACACTTATATTTACGTATGTATATGATTTGTATGTCCTTTAAACTGGTGCGCATGATAACATAGAATGCGATATAAATTTTAAGTGTATTGTATGCATATTAGAATAGCATTACGGAATTTCTGTATCATATGCGGAATTTCCGGTGAAGCTAGTTAATATGTTTATGTAACGTACTTGAATCGTACTCCGTACTAAGCCAGACAGTCAGTTATCTTGCGGTAAACTTTAAAACTAACTTTTAATTTTTTTTTTTTTTCAATCTATTTCTCTAATAAAATTTTTAAGGAAGAATATTTTTATAATATTCTTTTAAGTTAATTTTTGTTGAGAAGGGGAAGAAATTTTAATTAGAAGTTGTTTCCGATCAATTTCCATTTTTCAATATTGAACGCTTGTTATTTATCTAATCTAGATCGCATTAAAAGGATTACGAATCCTTATGGTTTTTATAAAGTACTCATAAAGCTTATCGGTTACCTTTTGTATACCCATAATTACGTATTAGTATGGAAACCCCTTAAGTAACTTTTTGATATTTGAACATAAAAAAATTATATTTAAAAAATGCTCCTGTTTCGAACGATCTAATTTTACTTTCCCGTCTAGATATTGTTATAACTCTGGAAAGAAAAGTACCGTAATCGGTCCAATCTGGGCACATGCGGTTTTCAGCAGATGTTAACATTTTGACACCTAAGGAACCCAAAAAAACGGATGGAAATTTTCTGGATATTAATGTTCGTACGTACGTACGTACGCGCGCGCGCGTGTGTGTGTATGTTTGTTCGGTGTTGGCCTCTAAATCATGTTATATATCCAGAACTACTGGACCGATTTTGACCAAAATTGGCCAGATTACTTCTATACATGGCCATTAAATTGATACCTTAAATTTTCAACTTAAAAAATCAAGGTGGTGAGGCTGTAGGGCAAGGTCACCTTCGGTATCTTGAGATTTCTCTTAATTAGGGTCATGTTTTTCTTAGGTACATTTTTTAACAATTAAAAAATAACAATGTTTGCAAAAAAAGTTTGCAAAATCGCATCCCACCCCAAAAAATGCTCTAAACTACTGCTGTATTGACGTCATAGATGAGCGGTAGAATTAAATAAATGAATGAATGATATTTAAAGTGTAAAAAAGTAACTTGGTCTGGCCAGATCTTGAACTCGATCCCCCGGTTGACTCGGTATCTGGTGCGTTAAGCCTTGCGGCTACACCGGTCTCCCGACCGTACAAGAGAAATTTGTTCTATTTAAGTTGTAAAATTACATCAGTTTAGTTAGTTCCGACCGTCGCCGGTGGTACCGCCACATCCGTACGATTTGAATACGCGCGCGCTTTAGTTAGAATCATTGAATTAAATAAACGAGAAAATATTATATTTAAATAAAATGATAAATATTTTAAATTAAGTTGTGTGTGTAAGCCGTGCATCAGAAACAACTTAAGTTGTAGGACTTTCCCGGAACGCGGCTTTAGCCTCGTGACGGAAAATTCCTTTTCCTTTGTTTCTTTTGTTCAAGCTTACGTCTTTCAGTGTTTTTGTTTTTCTTGGAAATCTTTGATATTTTGCAATTTCATTCCAAGTGGTGAACGTTCTTTGATGTCTTTTTGAGTTGTTTTCAGTTCTTCCAGTTGCTATTGGCTTAAATTTTAAAGCATGTAAATAGCCTCTGTTAAGGTTCATTATTTATAGGTGACCTTAGAAGTCCATTCTTCTTTTTCCGATTACATCTGATATTTTCTTCTTTACGTTTACGTTTGTCTTCTTCTCTATTCTTATTCGTCTTTCACGGGTTCTAGGACATTTCTGAGTATTCTTCGTTCTTTTGTTTGTGGTTTATCAATTCAAAGTTTCTTGTTAAATGTCAGACATCTGGCTGCATATGGAGCTTCTGGACGAACGACTGTAGCGTAGTGTCGTAGTTTCGCGTTTTTTTATATTAAATTTCTTACCTTTATACAGATCGTGGTAGTTGGGTTTTTATTAAACATACAGAGTGATTCAGGAGGATAGGGCAATACTTTGACAACTCATTCTACAGGCTAAAAATAAGAAAACATTCTGTAGATGGTTCAACGTAGTCCGGCAACGATCACACGATTAATTGCAACACGGCTCAATATTTCACAAAGTAGAGTATGGAGGACATTAAATAATAATGGATTGCATCCTTTTCATATTCAGAAATTGCAACATCTCCAGCCTGGTTTGACTACGCCAGCCGGCTGCAGATTTGTCAATGGGTTAATAGGAATCAACATTTAATTTCATTTATACTATTTTCGGATGAAGCTACTTTCACCCGTAACGGAATAAACAGCACACAGAATGCGCGTCGGTGGTCTGAAGAAAACCCACAGGCTACAGTGGAAAAAATTTCCAGCAACGATTTTCAGTAAATGTTTGATGTGGTATCATAAATTACCAATTAATTGATCTTTTCATACTACATGTGTCACAGGTAGAAATTATCTGGAATTTTTACGTAATGAATTTATTATATTGCTGGAAAATATCCCCTTAGCAAAACGAATTGAAATGTATTACCAACTTGGTGGAGCTCTTACACATTTCACTAATGAAATAAGGCAATGTCGAAAAGTTTGCTGGTAAATGAATAGGACGTGGAGGGCCGGTTAATTGGTCACCGAGATCCCCAGACCTCACTCCGTTGGATTATTGTTTGTGGGGATGGTTGAAAAATGAGGTTTACAAGGAAAAAGTAGACACAGGCGATGAACTGATTGCTCGCATTCTCAACGCTGCAGCTATAATCAAGGAACGCAAAGATACCGTTAGCCTTTCAACACAAAATCTAGAACAACGCGTTGAAAAGTGCATTGAACACAACGGTGGTATATTTGAAAGTTATTAAACCATATGAAATACTACTTGTTAGCAGAATTTTATCATTATCATAAGAAAACAGTAAGCATTCTTTCTTTCTCCAGTGATTTTCTACTGTACATAACGAAACGTTTTTTTCAATCTGTTAAAAATTAATCTTTTTTGTTGTTAATAAAAGTCAACATGTTTAAAATTTTATTTGTTTTCTGTTGACATTATTTACATCAATCTTCTTATAATTAAATTCTCTACAATTTATGTTTAAAAAATTTATGATTTATTGCCAATTTAACAACGTTATTGTACGTCATACGTAAAAAAATGTGTTTTTTGACCCTAATTTTGGCGTTTTACATGGGATATCTTAGAAACTAAGAGAGATACAGTTCTGGGACCTATTTTTTTCGATTTCCCAGCTCAAAAACCATAACAAACAATTGAATTTGCCCCTTAATTGACCTTCCCAGAATTTCAGAAAGCCTTAATTTACCCGGAGGAACTGAAACTCGGGCGAAATCTTTCACTCAGTACAACTCGCTAACGAAGCGTTTTCGGACCTATATGAACTTTTTTCTTATTTTTAGCCTGTAGAATGAGTTTTCAAAGTATTGTCCTATCCTCCTGAATCACTCTGTATATCTCAGGAACCTGAGTATACAAGTCTACACTTCACTTACATTCATTCTGAAGTAAAACCGTACGGTGGTTCTAGAGGGTAAACGGAAAAAGAAACAACTTAATTGATAGACTAGTTACATTATTTAATCTGATATGATAGCCGGATGATATGCGAACGCATGACACTCCATTGTTTAGTTGTTTTTGTAGTAATCCAGTCTGATTTTCCAGCTAATTTTGTGTTCTTCCACGTTCTTTTCTCCAACCTCTATTAAATTTTTCCGGTATATACTTAAAAAAGAGAGGTTGAAGCACATCACTTGGTTTTACTTAAGTCTTTATCTCGAACAGTTTTAAGATTTCTTCTCGGGACTTTATTTTTGAGTTAATATTTGTTAATGTGTGCCCGATAAGTACTGTTGTTTTATTATCTAAGTCGAATTTCTCCAGGATTCTAAATACGGTTTCTCTATCGTTTGAGTTATCGTAAGCTTATTTAAAATCAACATAGGTGACTGTGTCTCATAGTTTGAGGTATGCGGTTATGGACTATAAATGAAATTTATTTTGCGAAGAAGCAATCTTTCCAAAACCTTCCTTGTTATTCTCCTGATGAGGGCGAAATTTTTCGACAGCCGTATTTTGAAAATAAAGCGTTTCCGGCCTATGCTTATGACACTTTTGCCCTTATATTTAGCTCTAGAATTATCTCCCTATATTGTGACTTTTCTAAGTTGAACACTATATATGTATTTATTAATAAAATCGTTTATAAACATAATGTATAATAGACATAAGATGTAATATATATAAAACAGGAACACAAATGCGAAATATACAGAGAGATTTTTTAGCCCTGTTACCCAATTTTAAATGTAATTTAAGAAAGAGAAATTTAGGTGGAATAAAAAAATGTATTTGTTACTTCCAAAAGAGATTTAATATAAAGCTATTACTTACATAATTGTTAAAGAATATGCTCAAAATGCCCCCCACCACTTGCGGTTATACACGCACGGACTCTTTTCAGCATATTAGCAGAACCTTTCTAAGATTTACATTGGAAATATTCGTGATTAAGTCTGTAATATTGACTTTAAGTTCATCAATAGTGTGAGGATTGTTTTTGAAGGCCTTAATATAGCCCCGCAAAAAGTAGTCAAGAGATGTGAGGTCTGGGGACCTTGGAGGCCATTAGCCTTTGCTTATTATTCGATCGTCAAAGATCTCTTGCAGAAAATCCACGGTTTCTCGAGACGTGTGGTATGTAGCGCCGTCTTGCTAGAACCAGCAATACTGTTCTTGAGGTTCCAGAAGGGACACAAATCGGCGCACAATATTCCTGGATACTTCACCATTTACTGTCTGTTCGAAGAATACGGGTCCGTCTATACGATGGCGAGATATCGCACACCGCACACCAATTTTTTCAGGATGCAAAGATTTATCTGGGTTAGGATTTTCAACCGCCCAAATTCGACAGTTTTGACTGTTCACATAACCGTCGAGATGGATCCAAGCTTCATCACTAAGGAACACTGTGTTTAAAAATTCGATACCGTTATCGTCTACGAGAGACCTAAACCGACGGCAATATTGCGATCGCTTGTTTAAATTTGGAGGCTGAAGCTCTTGGACTAATCGTACGCGATACGTATACAATTTCAATTTTTTAGCGGCTCTCTGAACACTCGAATATGACAAACCGACTTACGTGGAAGTTTTCGTAAACTTTTCCGTGGAGAATTGAGCGATCTTGTTTTCACATTTTCTAAAACGTCAATCTGTCATGAGAGTTGGCCGACCGCTACGTTTTCTGTCGCAATCACTACCTGTCTCTCAAAATCGGTTTGCTAGCCTAGAAATTGACTTTTTTTCTGGCGGAGGAACACCAAAAAATTTAATTTGAAATGATTCTTTTACACTCGCGTACGATTACGTAACAAAATATTGTTCAAGAATGAAACTTGTTGTTCTATGGTAAAAGACATTCTGTTCGTAACACGACTGGAAACGGCACAAACGTTTACACAGCTCAAGAAGAATCAACTCACACTGCCGTATCTATACAGGTTGAGTACCGCTACCAACTTCGTGTCACAAAACAAAGTTTCCCTTTTTTTATAAAAAAATTACCAGACATTAATAATTGGGTAACAGGACTAAAAAATCACCTGTATATATTGAGATCACAAATACTCCACGTTATAATTCTTCAGATAAAAAACAACCATTTTACATTATTATGATATAATTACTTAAAATAAAACAATAACAAAATGTTTCGCCTTCAAAGTAAGGCTCTATCAAGTGCACCTTGATAAAACGTTGTCAAGTATTATCTATGTACTATTTGCATAGTGACTTATTTGGAATTTTAATATTTTGTTTTCCTCTTATTTTAATATCCAACCGAGAAGTTATCATTTATTATATATATGTAAAATGTTTAGTAGAAATATTTACGTTTCTTGCTATTGACTTCTTTTCATATGCACAGCATTTTTTATCGACCTAACCAAACTTTAAATAATTTAATCGATGTAAAGTTAAATAGTCGAAAAGAAATTATAAACTAAAACACAATACATTCTACTTTTTTTTAAACGTCGATTTGAAAAGTCCGCGGCAGATTAAATACGTTTGTGACGTTTCCTTTCTTTCAGTTTGAAACAAAACAAAAAAAATAATAATAATTTTATAAGAAAGTATCGCTTTTAATTTATCTTGTTCTACTTTTCTATATCTGTTATATATTTTATTTAAAAGGGTTTGTTCAAAATAAAAAAAAAATATTGTTGAACGAACTGTCTTTTGAAATTACCGCTTCAGTAATACGGTTGTCACGTGATAGATGGAATCGTGTTGAATTTATTTCATAAGGGTTTCATATTCTACCGTTAGATGGTGCTGTATGTCGGTTTCATTACTGTTCAAGTCTTATTATATTCTATATTCCGTACATAAAATAACAAACTTATCTTTATTTATTTCTGTAAATTTAAAATAATACTTTCTACAAATTCGGGAAATTATTTTTTTTTAAATATTTCTTTTTGTAGATTTTTATTTAACCATCATTACTTAATAATTCGTATTATAAGTTTTTAGTATTTATAAATTTTATATTTTTAGTTTTTGCAAAATCGTGAAAATCGATAATGAAATTTGTTAAAGAGAATAAAGCACCTACATATAAAGTACAAATTGAACATTTTTACTCCAAGTATTGGCTTAAATAAGGAAAATTATTTGAAAAAAATTATGTGTCAAAACACGCGTAACATAGATATCCTTTACGTCTTTGTGTTATATGCTAATCTTTTTACCTCAGTATATTAACATCCTTCATCAATTGTTTTGTCTTATTTTGCAGTTTTTATTTTATTTTCTAATCAACTTTTCCAATAATCATCTGGCCGGTCGGTTCATACGCCAGTCGTATAGTTTTACGTACCATACATTGAGAATGTGGACGAGATACTTTTTTCAGGACACTTATGTCGGTAACTAGATGGCTCTTCAATTTTTTGAGAAAAAGCTTATGTTGCAGGACAAAAAAATCATCGTTAGATAATTCGCTACTCATATCCGGTAAAAACACCTCGATTTCCCGTGAAATTGAAGCCGGAATTAGCGCGTACTGCCTTAAGGTTTCCTCTAGGTAGGAATTTTAGTCCGATATTGTGATTACTTCAAACAGAGATGACACTTTTTTCTTTTTTTTTTTTTTTTGTTTAACCTCCGGGTCCACAGTTAAGCAATTCTTTCCGCAGAGGATGAGATGAGTGTTTTGTAGCGTGTGTAAAAAATGCCATGCCTGACCGGGATTCGAACCCTGGAACTCCGGGGTGAAAGGCCGAGACGCTACCACTAGCGCCACAGAGGCCGGCGAAGAGAGATGATACTACTAGTAATTTTTCACCGTCTACCACTTCTTATCTTTGATTCTTTCTATCACGTTATCGGTTCTGTGCGCGTAGGTCTTTTCTCGCTAGTTCCAATCCCATTTAGGATTCTGCGACCTGTAAGTCCAATAAATTTATGGGAATCTGCCTGGTTAAGTTTTGGTGTCATTTGATGGAGAGCTGTCTGTGGGCCGACTGAAAAACTAATTCCCTTTTCGGTTTCCAAACAATTAGACAAAGTACAATATAACTTAACGGGTGACTTGTATTATTATGTCGTAAAAAAAAATCGGGAAGAGAATGTACCGTATTAGAAAGAATCATCAGTATTTTCTTTGGTATTTTTATCGGTATTAAAGTAGAAAAAATACTGTTTTTCAGGAAATTTTCGGAAAAGTAAAATGTAGGCAACTATAAAAAAATCTGACAACACAGTTGCAATACTTTCCCGTCAGTTTCCCACGTTCCGGGAAAGTCCTACAACTGTGATATCGTTTTGATTGACGGCTTACGCACATATACACATACAACTTAATTTAAAATAATTAGCACTCAATAATGTTTTATGCGTAATCTTGAAGCAACAATTAAGTTTTACTTTATAGTTCGTTCTCGATCAGGTAACAGCTTCGTTTGTGTATTGCACAGGCCAAGATGTTATGAGACCGGGCTTAAGTACTATGGCGTCGCAGCAAGAAAAAGTAGTATGTGTACCCGTTTCCAGAAACATAATCAATCACTGTCGTACAAAACGTTATACGTAATATATATATATATATTATACGCAATGTAACATCGTGAAAATTATCCGAGTAACAAAAGCACACTTAAGTGATTCGAACAGTTTTTGGAAACCGGAAGCGTTTTAAAAGGATACTCATCCAGTAAGCCTAAAACGAATACCGAAAATACAGAAAAAATTCGACTTTCTTTCCGAGGAAGTCCAAAAAGTTCAGTTCGTAGTTTTAGTCTTCCGATAAACATTCCTAAAAGCGCTGTCTATAAAAATTAATCGATTGAAACTGTACTTGGTTCACCTCATCGATGAAATTAAACCTAACGATAAACCACAAAGAGTTCAATTTGTAACAAACATGTTAGATTTCATTTCTGTTGACGAAACTACCTGCAGCGCGTTTTATTATCTAATAAAACAAACTTTTACGTTCACGCAGTCGTGAATCGCCATAATTGTTGAGTTCATAGCTCAGTAAATCCATATGAATCGGAGGAATTCGTATGCAACAAGGCGAAAGTGAATTGTCTGGTGTGGTGGTATCGTGCGTAATCGAATGTTTAGGCAGTATTTTTCTCCACGAGCAGACTACTACGGGATTAGTGTACTCAGACATGTTAGTTGAGATCACTTATATTTCCGCAGATTGAAAATATCGAAAGTCTAATTTTCCAACAGGCCCTCGAGCTTCTCCAGTTTACTCAGAAGTTGTACGGATTGCGCCTAACGACAGATTCCCAGAAGGCCGGATAGCACAGAACTTTCCGTCGCTCGGCCATCGTGAAGTCCCGGTCGGAAACCGATAGATTTCTTCTTTTAGAGCTAAGTAAAAGACATCGTATACCGAGAAAAAATTCAGTCACTCGACCGTCTGCTCCAAAGAGTAGCAGTAGCCGTGGAAGCGTATACAGGAGCCTTTATGCATTTTCGCAGAGTGTGGAAAGAGGTGGATTATCGGTTTGACTTCTGCAGGAGTGTAAATGATGATATTGAGTTACATAAGAAGGTAAAATAAAATTTAGATTTTGTTCTGTACTTTCATGTCATAAAACACATTTATTTGTAATTCTAAATGTAATAAAGTACATTTAATTTAAATCCGCAGAGTTCTTTTTCAGATACCAGATATACCCTTTCGTATATATAATATTACTCACCAGTCTGTCCCCCTCATCGCTCGGTTATGAATTTTTTTTTGAGAAATTTCAGTGTACGATTCGGATATGTATGAAGTAATGTTCGTTTTTAAAAAAAATTAATTTAATAATACTTTTTAATAAACGTAATTTTATAATATTGATTGTCGGTTTTCAAAACGAGTTTAGTTGAGTTATTTAACCGTTGCTCTCTACCGTCGCTGTTTTAATATTGATTTTCACCAAGAATGCGGTTGTACTGCCCTACATATCGCCGCCAGTAGAACACCGATTTAATAATAATAATACTAGTAAATGAAGCTAGCTTTAACCTATAATGGTCGGTAACCCCCTTCGTTCGAGTTATAACTGACTCCCCATTCCACTCACCGTATCTCCTCTCTCTCTTCATCGAGCGCTTCGGACCGACTTCCAATGTTTAGCTTTTATTTCAGTTAGGTGGAAGAAAATAAGACACAAAATGTAATGCAATTTTTATACTCTCATCTCTCCTACTTTACAAGTGCCGTTTCTTCTTTTTTCTTTAATCCATTCATCTTCCTACCTATATCGAGTGAAACTCCTATCTGTACAAAAATATGTATATATATTTAACTATTATTACAATTATCGAAATTATACTATAAATAATGATAAATTTGACTTTTTATTTGAATTTTATAGTAGAAATTTGTTATTGACATTATATTAAAAGAACCGACCGGCATAAGGTTGCATAACTTTGCTGGCTTTGTCCTTGATAAATTTTTCTTTCAAATATGCCATAGGATTTTAAAATATTAATTACTTAATTATATTACTCAAAATTTTGGGTAAAATTAATTTTACAATTGCGAAAAAGTTAAAAAAGCTGACAACAAAGTTGTAGGACTTTCCGTAAGCGACTATAATAATTGCGGGTCGTTTCTGATGCACGGCTTACACACACAACTTAATTTAAAACATTTATCATTTTATCTAAATATAATATTTTTTCTTTTATTTAATTCAATAATTCTAACTAAAGCGCGCGTACATACCGTATTTAATTTCTACGGTTGTGGCGGCACTAGCGGCGACGGTCGGCACTAAGTAAACTGGTGTGATTTCACAACTTACATAGAACAAATTTGTTCGGTCGGCAAACCGGTGTAACCGCGAGGCTTAACGAACCAGGTAACGAATCGACCGGGTTTTCGTGACCAGCCGGACCGAGTTACTCTTTTACATTTAAATATTATTCATTTATTTAATTCTACCGCTCACCTGTGACGTCACAACATACAGACGACTTCAACAGAATATTTTTAGGGTAGAAGTATGATTTTGCGAACTTTTTTTTTTCAAATATTGTTACTTTTTAATGGTTAACAATTGTGCCTAAGAAGTATGTGACCTTAATTAGGCGAAATCTCGAGATACTGTTGGTGACGTTCCTCTACAGCCTCCACCCCCTTGCCCTTTAAGTTGAAATTTTAATGGTATCTGTTGGGTAAAGTTAAAAAACAAAAAAACACACAGCTAGTATTTGCCAAAAGAAATTGGACTTTAATGAAGACAAATTAATATATGTTATAATTAGCATAACCTTAAAAACTACTTAATATATCAGCTGAAATCAGCGTCTGAACAATGATAGTTAAATGAAAAAATACATGAATATACGCTTCTAAATACAGATTTTGGCCATATACATTTTTGACAAAGCCTGAAAGAGAACATGAAACACCTTAATTTTAATTATAACTTTGGAAAAATATAACATCAATAAACATAGTATGTCTGAAAAACTATTGCATTGCTGACAAATGCTGTAATATTGAAAAATTAGGAATGAACAAATGCCATTAACTTAGAAAAACAAATTACCGTAAATCTTAATTGGCATTGGCCTTTCCTGATTTATGAACCACAAACTTAACATTAAATAATGTAAAAATGTAATTCTAGTTTGACGTAGAAAAAGACACAATAATATTACAGTACAAAAGAGTTAATTACAATATAATCACACTGAACTTAATTGAGCACATGAAATAGGTTGCCTTCTGTAAGTAACTTGTCGTGACTGTACTAAAGTGAAATTGAAACTTGAACGGTATAGGTATGATGAACTGAATGTTCCACAAATTTGAATGATAACATAGTGGTTTAACGTAATAAGTAATGAAAAACTGAACTTGCCTGTAGCACACAAATATTAGCCAGAGATGAACTCGTGACTGGTAAAGATGAATACCTATGTAATCCTGGGCGTAGTCCGCACGGTGTATCAGGAATACAGAGGTGTGATGTGGTTTGGTGGTAGCATGATGCGTAGAATCTCAGATGTGTAGTGATGAGTTTGAGATTCTGCTTGAGTGAGGAATGTTACCACAAAGTTTGCAGGAGAGTATTGCCCTAGGCGACTGCAGTGGTGAGATGTTGGATTTACTCTGCCGAAAAGATGGCGAAAGAAAGCGGGGGTAACCAGCTCCAGGTAGTGGACAGGAGAGTGTGTGTATGTATTAGTAAGGGGACGAAAAAATAACGGGTGAATGAAAAGGGTAGTCAGAAATAACTCGATAGAAGAATGGGCGCGGTCGCTAAGGATGACGGTGGGAGGGTCGAACACAAGAACAATAATAGAAACAGGTGGACTTTACAGACCCAGAAATACGAAACAAAGTGAGATTTAAACATTCCTTGTAACAAAACAACGGGATCCACCCTAGCTTGGAATTCGTAGAAAATAACGGAAAACTTTATGCCAGAATGGCGTAAACAGTATCAATGCCCCATACATAAAAGTAATCTGGCCGAGTTTGGTTAAAATCGATTTACTATTTGTAGAGATATAAGGTGATATAGAAACCGGTACCGAAACACACACGCTTTAGATAACACTATAACAGATCTGTAGCGCTATCTAAACTGGAACGTAAAATATTAAGAGCCTAGTTTAGATTCAATTTAACCTTTTTTAAGCAAATTACGTTTTTACCTTAATAATTGTACGCAGTACTAAACGTATATCTAAGAAGAAAATAAAAATTCTTAGTAAAACTTTTCCGTTTGCTTGCAGTAGCAACAGCTATAAAGTGAAAGTATACTGACCGGCCAAAATTTTGGGGACCAGAGTTTTTGCATATGTTAACGTTTTAAGACTAACTTAATCCAAAAAATAAAAATAAAACACCTTAATCCAACACGTATTTTGATTAATATCTTCGATCTAAAAAAGATAAATTCTTCGAAAACGGCTAAAAAAATTGTACTATACTTGGGGCTACTGATGACATTAAATTTTCAACAAAATTAAAAAAAAAGGAATCAGAGCGCTTAAAATAATTACTGACCTTTTTATTAATCCATCGGTGATGGATTAGCCATCAACATTTGCCAGTGTAGGCAAATGTTATAGGAGTAATTGTGGTTCAAATTCTCAATCGTAGCACATTGTTAATGCCGGATTTTAAAAAGCATAAATATTTAAGATGCAAAGCGTTTTACTTGAGATGCGTGAAGTGGTATTGACCCTGATAATAATACGGTGGAGGGGTATTACACCGCGATAGGATGTTGAAGGTAGCAAGCAGCCAGTTGAAAGTCCAGTAATCCATCCCTATCCTATCTATGTCTTGATTGACATACTACATACTAAACGGAGTAACTGTAACCATAACAGTAATACCTCTTCAGAAGTACCATTAGTTAAATCATTTTTTAGGTATTCCTTTTTATTCAGATTATTTAACACGTCGTATACTAGATGTAATTATTTTATATATCATTATTAAGTTATTCAGCTAGTTTTAAATAAATCATATGTAACTGTACCTTATTTTATTTCAATCATATATACGTACATTTTTATTTTATTCCATTGCGTATTATTGTAATATAATTTATTATTATCTTTTAGGGTACATGAGTTGATTTACTTCTTGATATTACAGGAACTACGTACACGTAGTTCCTGTAACTAGATAAATGTCTTCCTGTAACAAGATATAGTCCTTCCAGTCTATATCTTGTTCTAAAAATAACTTGATTAATAAAGCATTATTATTAAATTACTAAATACAGATTGAGCAACATAAAACCGAACCCATAATGAAGCCGTTACCCAACACTATTTATGAAAAACTCTAACACTGCTAGCGCGACTGGTGGATGTATATGTTACTACTGATTGTTGCTGCTGCCGTTTGTCAGGTGGGTACGTGCCAGTGCAGTATACTTTTTGTTGCAGTGTAGTATTGTGAATGCAGTTGTTTTGTGTAAAATACCTTATTCAATACAGCAGAGAATAGCTATAATTGAGGCTTATAATAATTCTGGATCGTTTGAAGAATCACGTCAAGTATTCGTAGAAAAATTTCCGAATGCCTTTATCCCAGCGAAGAGTAGCATACACGATTTAGTTAAAAAATTGCGTACAACAGGTTCGATCTCAAAGGCAAAAGGAAACGGACAATAAAACGGAAAACGTTCTGTTAGAACGGAAATGGAATAGGTTCTGTTAAGATTCCACAGGCCATTGCCGATAATCCACCGGGTTGGTCTAGTGGTTAACGCGTCTTCCCAAATGATTTTGAAGTCGAGAGTTACAGCGTTCAAGTCCTAGTAAAGCCAGTTATTTTTACACGGACTTAAATACTAGATCGTGGATACCGGTGTTCTTTGGTGGTTGGGTTTCAATTAACCACACATCTCAGGAATGGTCGAACTGAGAATGTACAAGACTATACACTTCATTTACACTCATACATATCATCCTCTGAAGTATTATCTAAACGGTAGTTACCGGAGGCTAAACAGGAAAAAGAAAGGCCATTGCCGATATTGAAAAGATAATTACTGCCGGTCCAAAAAAATCACAACTTAAGTTATCCAACAATTGGTGTTAAATACACATCTTGTCGTACAATTCTTCATGAATTAAAATTGAAACCGAACAACTGGAGACAGACAAATCGAAACGACTTGATTATTGCAACTGGCTTCTCGAAAACATTGTTGGTAGACAGATAGACCCGAAGTCGTATATCATGTCAGACGAGGCACGGTTTCAATTACCCGGCCATGTTAATTCGTAGAACACCAGGTATTGGATGACGAGGAATCCTCACGAGACATTCGAACGTCCACTTCACGATGAGAAAATTGTTGGTATTTGGTGTGCAGTTTCCTATAATCGTATAGCAGGACCAATATTTTTTGACCGGACTGCCAATGCACAAGATTACCTCACAATTTTCGAAGAATTCTATGCACAATTAATTGATAATGAAAAAATATACAGTTTCTTCCAACAAGACGGAGCAACGTGTCGTACATCAAACGTTTCACTGAATCCGCGTTCGTGCAGTTTTCACAAAGCTGTCGACAGAGGATGGTGGTCTCCACGTTCCCCAGAATTGTCTACTTGCGATTTTTTCCTTTGGAGCTACTTAAAGGAGAGAGTTTATACATATAAACCCCACATTGTTGATGAACTGAAAGTGTACATTCAAGAAGAAATCAATAATGCAATTGACAACGACGTTTTGCGTCAGACTATTCTCAATATGATCAGTCAAGTACAAAAGTGCATCCTTTCCCAGAGTGGTAATTTTGAACATCTTTTGTAACAGTAAGGTAAATAAATGCAACATTTAAATTACGTTTTATGTTTTTCTTATTTAATTTATCGGTATCATTCATAAAATTTCATTCCAACATAACCTACCGATTCTGCAGCGGTTACGTTATACGTTCGGTTTTATGTTGCTCAGTTTGTATAATTATTTCCTTTTTTCAAACATATTTCGCGTTTATTAATATAATTCTGTATGTGCGCTTTTAAATTAGGAGCATAGTATTTTCTTTTAATCTGTTGATACGTTCCACGATGATTCGTTTTTCCTACGTGGTAATTATTTATTATTTCTTGTAATTCATAATTATTAACGATATCTAATAATTTACTATTACATTTAATTAATTGTAGTTGACTGCTTCTAAAATATTTGGCGGTAACAGTTGTAAATATTTCATAAAAATTCTCTTCAAAGTACAAACTATATTTTATATTTCGTATTAAGTATTCTTTAACAAAATCGATTAAATACGAATACAATTATTTTCGCCCATTTCTACATTTATTCTTGTCTTAGTATTTTCAAATAACTTCTGTATTTTTATTTTCATTGGATTATTTTTAAGTAATTATAATATTACTTCATTTTTTACTATAATTAATAGTTGACAATATCTGATGAATCTATTATTGTAATTTTCTTTTTCTTTCCTTTTTCCAATGATTATATAGTACGCATAACAAATATATTTTTATTTTAATTCTTGCATTAAAAATTATTTTCTAACATTATATTTTATTATATACTGTAAATAGTTTTTACATTATAAAAACTACATTGTAAACCTTCGTATTATCTAATGTACGTAACAGATAATCTTTGTTGTACATCTGTTTAAGTATCTTGTTCTTACATATTTTTATTCATCCTTTCAACTCAATGTTAACATAATTTTTTAAATGTAACATAATAACTCACGTTCCTAGCAAAATTGTCGTAACTCAAAAAAAGTAATTTTTTTTATTGTTTCAAAAGAATTGTCAAATGCGATACTCTACGTTCCAGTAAAAGTGTATTAAGGTAAGTTTACTAATCAGCCGCCAAAGTTCACTTACCATTTCTTCACACCATTTTTATCTGTTTCCCGGCAAGAGAATATTATTACTGTAACCTTGAGAAGAGTATGCTAATATTGATCGTGAAGAAATCTGTAGTATTTCGACTTGTCACTATTTCTCTGGTGAGGTACACAGACAGACTGAGGCCTCTGCTTCTCAGCAAGATTTGCAGATCACTACTCAGAAACCTGAGACCTCTTTCCTCTGCAACATCTGGAAACCGGTACTGAGCACTCTGAGACCTCTGTTTTGAAGCATATAAATAATGGCATACATTTAAATGAAAATGTAATGCTGAAGATAACACCGATTTGGACAAAAAAAAATAGAAAAAGGACTCCATCTGCAGTAAAGAAAAATACTCGTAAGCGTAATGAATCTCAATGGATTAAGGCTAGACGGAAAGTCTATCTCTTGCAATCTTAACGTTATCCACCTTTTCTCAACAACTACTGAACCAGTCTTCTTGAAATTTTTACTACGTGTTCTTGCATAAGTTTACAACACAGAGATATTATAAAATAAAGAATTACCTCAGAGAAAAAAATTTTTGAAGTTGGAATCACAGAAATTTTTAAATTTCATCATATTTTTCTTTGTAAAGTTTTTTAAACAATTTTTGAGCTATCTATGTGTTAAAGTAAAGCCCCTAGTAAGTGAAATAATCCTGCAAAATTTCAAGGGAATCGGTCCAGTAAATTTTGAGAAAAGGTGCATAATATATTAAAAAATAGCGTTTGTAAAAAATCAACGTAAAAACTAAATTTTTCTATCTGTTCTTAGAACATCCCTGGTACATAATCAGGTTCATCTTCTACCTCTTCCAAAACATATAAATGCGTGAAGGTCACTCTAGAAAAGTCCGCCGACACCTTCTGTTTATGTAAAATGAGCACATAGTATATATTCGTACCAGCTGGTTTGCAGCTGTCGTTTAGGTTATTGTTTTGGCATTGTTTATACAGAGACTATATTCAACTTCTGTAAAATATATTATATAAAAAAAGACAAGTTAAGTGCCAGTGTCATTAAAATAATAATCATCCTAATTAAGAGTATCATTATTTAAATTGTCGTTTATAATTAGGAATGACATAAAGTACTAATTAAACTAAATAAATAAGCAATTAAATTAATTTTAGTTTTCGCTACTTTTACGGTAAAATGATATCGTGGAGTCTTCATCCGGAAGGTACTTACTTCGAATTTCGGTTAGAGTTTTCGCTTAATGTTATTATTCAGGTGACGATTTCAAAACGTATTCGCAGTGAAAATCATTATAGGAACCCCAGATACTTAAAGCTGGCCAAACCCGGCGTCGCATAACTTCCCGCTTTACACTTTATCTTATTTTAAATAATCCATAGGATTTTTAAATGTTAATGAATTAATCCAGCGTTTCTCAATCTGGGGGTCGCGATGATATGAAGGGGGTCGCAAAGTTAGCCTGCAAGTTTACACGTAAACAAAATTGAAATCATATTACGAGAAAAAGAATACAAAAAAATTACAAAAATATATTTGATTACATATAAAAAATTATTAAAAAAAAAATCTTTTATTTAACTAATATTAATATTAACATTAATAAAAGAAAAGGAAACAAATTAGAAAAACCCTCTAAAACGTAAAACAAATAAGAATTAAATCAAATTGAGAATTTTGAACAAAAAAATAAAATATATAACAAATATAAAAATGCACTGAAAAGTAAAAAATAAATTATTAAAATATCTAATAAATAACCAATAAATAAATGTAATAATTATTAAATTTTAAAATTAAACGTAATGAAAATATTTAGTTAAATAAAAGTGTGGCGCAGTTTTTATAACAATCTTTTCGAATAAGTATTTATAGACATTTGCAGTATTTTAAAATATATTTTTTGTTTAATGAGGTTGTTTAGTATATGTATATACTTTATTTATCTGTAATAAAATAACTCAAGTTTTAATTCTTTGATGGTACAAATTTGCACCGAGATGACCTTTACGGGTTAATAAGATTAAAAATAAAAATTAAATTTAAAAATCAAACATTTTGACGGTAATCTGAAAACTTATTAATTATTATCATTATTATAATTGTAATCGTAATTATGAATTCGTTAAATAAAAATTCATAATTAATTGAAATGAAACTTTTAGCGGAAAGAGTGCGTTCAATTTGGCTTAGATTACAAGCAGAATTCGAAGATGAACTTCAATTATGTGAGAACACGTACAAAGAAAGCGAGTGGGTGCATTTTCCCAGATTGTTACTTGTAGCTAGTCGGGCTCAACTGGAGAGTTTCCAGCAGACCTTTCCGCCTCCTCGCGTCGTTATTGAAAATGAAAATGAAGTTTAATTGTTGTAAAAATAAATATTGTGTTGTTTTAAATAAATTATAATAACTGCGCCACGATTTTATTTAAATAAATATTTTCATTGCTTTTAATTTTAAAATTGAATAATTATTACATTTATTTATTGGTTATTTATATTTGTTAATATATTATATTTTTTTGTTTAAAATTCTCAATTTGATTTAATTCTTATTTTTTTTACTTTTTAGAAGGTTTTCTAATTTTTTCCTTTTTTTATTAATGTTAATATTAATATTAGTTAAATAAAAGCTTTTTTAAAAAAATATTTTTTTTATATGTAATCAAAAATATTTTTGTAATTTTTTTTTGTTTTTTGTATTTTTTTGTTTTTCTTTCTTGCCTGACGATCAAACACCGACTTATGTTAGACTCTCATTTACATTCTGGGTCTTCCCGTGAGCACATTTTCTTAGCAGGTCGGGATGTGATAAGCCTTTGAACACTGGCTGAATAGCTTCTATAATAGCCTCAAAGATGGAATGTTTATGTATGTATTTATGACCTGTGGCTCTTTTGCTACTCTTTTTTGGCTTTTTTTCTACTCTCCCAACTACAGTCTTCTCTGTCTCCATACCTCAAATAACTAGCATATCTTACAGAAGTTGAGAAATCGCAACATTTGTCGCGTTTGAATAGAAATCAGGTGTAAAAACAGTCCTGACTTAGTAGATTACGTTTTTTTATTATGGAAATAATTTTCGTTTATTCATAGATCACATATGAAAATTTTCGTAAAATCGCAGTTTCATATGGCGCGAAAAACGAAAAAAAAAATAAAATTAAAAATATTTTACTTTTTGTGTGCCCTTAAAACAAAGGTAAAAATCCTAAGGGATTTGGAAAAAGAGTGTATTGTAACTGGAAAAACTAAAAAAATAATTGCAGAAAAACAAGTCAAAGAACCCTGTGGGAAAATAAAATAAATACGTGTGAATTCAAGCGTGGTAATAAAATAAAAGGACCTACAAGACAAAGCATTTTCATGAAGATTATAATTTAAACGGCATAGAACGGTAAAGAAATTTCATTTGTCACCGTTTAGAGAGTATTAAGCCAAAGTACAGGTGCTCGATAACTAATGTCGAAAATGAATTTTTTTTTCTATTGTCATTTGACTGGTTTCATGCAGCTCTCCAAGATTCCCTATCTAGTACTAGTCGTTTCATTTTGATATTCGGTATTCCTTCATATAATGTGGATTCATCAGTTCCATTTTCCTTCTTCAACCTCAGTGAGTTTCATATTGACATGTTGTGTTAAACTAAATTTATTTCATTATATTTGATCGCTTCCATGGATTTTATATGTTATGTAAAGTGTTTTACCTATCATATACAAATAGCCGTTGACTAAAATATATGATTATTGTGTAGCCTAAGTGTAATAATGGCATCTGACACTGGCAGAAGCATTTTTATTATACAAAACCAAATAGATGTTAAAAGTTGTTAAAAAAGATGTTTAGCTTAAGGCTGTGAAAAAAAATACGTTATAGAAGATTTTACTAGAGAATTTATGAAACCCACCGGGTTGGTCTAGTGGTGAACGCGTCTTCCCAAGTCAGCTGATTTGGAAGTCGAGAGTTCCAGCGTTCAAGTCCTAGTAAAGGCACTTAATTTTATACGGATTTGAATACTAGATCGTGGATACCGATGTTATTTAGTGGTGGTTGGGTTTCAATTAACCACACATCTTAGGAATGGTCGAACTGAGACTGTGCAAGACTACACTTCATTTGCACTTATACATATCATCCTCTGAAATAATACCTGAACGGTAATTCCCGGAGGCTAAACAGGAAAAAAGAAAGAAAGGGTATTTATGAATCTATTATATTCGAACATTGTAAAATAAATATATCGTAACATGATATAATAATAATAATAATAAAATAACAAACGAAATTTAAAATATCGATGTCAATTGTAAACAATTTTAATAATGATATCCCCTTAACAAAATTCTGTGTACGCCATTGAAATGAATTTTTATATAACAAAGCAATCTATAAATAATAAACCAAGATAAATATAAAACCGAACTAGCTATTTTAGAATACGCAGTGGAATCTTTTAAAATATGTTTAAATGAAAACAACGAAAGCGATACAAATGACAGCGATCTGGATACTAGTGCTGGGTGGTGAGTTATTTTTTTTAAATGTTTATTAGAAGTTAAATCAGAGATATTTCAAAATCGCATCGGACTAAATACTTACAATATAAGACACAATCCGACAACATTTTCCCATAAAATAAGATAAATAAATAAAATATTAACTGCAGGTTTTTCAGTTTAAACATTACATTTAGTGACATAACAACCACCTCACCGATGGGAGAAAAAGGCTACTATTGGACCGGCATATACGCACTCTATCTTTTCATATGCCAAGTGAAATTTCTATAGTAGTACACGCGTCTGGAATTCCAGAACACCGCCAAAAAAAGTTTTGATTTTTCTTTTATTGCGGCGAACCGTAGCCCGGTATTTCATGATCTGCCATTTTTCTTATGGGTCGTAAATATCGATAAAGTTTTGTCTCCCGTCGCAGTATTGAAAAGGAATTTACCTCTCTCGTCTAGATAACGACTCAGAAACACTGGCAGAATCTGTTCGATTTCTGCGACATTTTGTTCTCCCGTTACGTTACAGTGTGCATTACATTTCAGCTGCCATAAAAAGTTAATTTTTGTTTTAAAGTAGTATTTTTTTCATTGCTACTAGACTGTAAAAATCAAGAAAATTCCTTGAGTGAATTATTTATTACAAAAAAAAGAAATATATATATATATATATATTATTATGTAAAGAGGAACAGGGTTTTTGTTTGTTCGGGATAAACAAAAAAACAACTCGATCAATCCCAACCAAATTTTTACCCATGTTTTTTGGCATGATTGAGAAGGTTTTCAGATATATTTTATATTGAAAAACCTCGAAAAAAAAATATATATATACACATATGATATATATATATATATATATATATATATATATGTAGCAGTGGAAATTAGCCGGTTGTAGCACAAACTTTGCTCCAACCCTGACCGTGTTTGAATCACGATCAGACTTAGAATTTTCACACACGCTACAAATCACATTTATCTCATCCTCTGAAGCAATACCTAACGAGGATCCGGAGGTTTAAAAAAAAATCACAAATTTTAATGAATTGAATTAATGAACTGTGAACTGTGAGTCTCTACCATTGTGCGAGCTAGGTTTAAATTCAGTGATTCGAATCAATTGAATGAATAATATTACAAAAGTAATAAAATTAAATTTACGTTAAATAAAATAATATTGAATAAACTTAACAACTTCTGTTTAACATAATGGGCTTAGTGTGAGGCTAGAGTGGTGATATGGGAACAAGTCGTGTGAGGCTAGACCGATCATCGCCCGGTAATAAACGGGGTGCCCCTGGGGGCGCTGTTTTGAGAGGTACAGTGGAGTGCTCTTATAATATTTCTGCAAACAATGGTCCGGTTTTCAAAATTCAGACGGGTATCTGTTAGTAAGTTGAAGGCTAACTTTTGCATGCATCAGGTACAATCTCTATCTAACAGATTACGGTTATTCGGAAATGTATATTAACGTACAGTGCGGTGGTCCAGGGGATGGAGCTCTCTGGGTAGATGGGAATGGCGTCCGAAGTAAGCTCTGCGGGTGTCCATGGCGCCGGCCCCCCTGGCAAATTGGGAATGGCGAGCGAAACGAGGTCTGCGGCCTTTGTGTAGGTCTCTTGGTCCCGAGAGGCCCTCAGTTGGGCTGAACTGAGCCCCGAGGGTTCAGGTTTTGGCTAGACGAGCTGGCTACTATATATATATATATTTTTTTTTTTTTGTCTTCAGTCATTTGACTGGTTTGATGCAGCTCTCCAAGATTCCCTATCTAGTGCTAGTCGTTTCATTTCAGTATACCCTCTACATCCTACATCCCTAACAATTTGTTTTACATATTCCAAACGTGGCCTGCCTACACAATTTTTTCCTTCTACCTGTCCTTCCAATATTAAAGCGACTATTCCAGGATGCCTTAGTATGTGGCCTATAAGTCTGTCTCTTCTTTAACTATATTTTTCCAAATGCTTCTTTCTTCATCTATTTGCCACAATACCTCTTCATTTGTCACTTTATCCACCCGTCTGATTTTTAACATTCTCCTATAGCACCACATTTCAAAAGCTTCTAATCTTTTCTTCTCAGATACTCCGATCGTCCAAGTTTCACTTCCATATAAAGCGACACTCCAAACATACACTTTCAAAAATCTTTTCCTGACATTTAAATTAATTTTTGATGTAAACAAATTATATTTCTTACTGAAGGCTCGTTTCGCTTGTGCTATTCGGCATTTTATATCGCTCCTGCTTCGTCCATCTTTAGTAATTCTACTTCCCAAATAACAAAATTCTTCTACCTCCGTAATCTTTTCTCCTCCTATTTTCACATTCAGCGGTTCATCTTTGTTATTTCTACTACATTTCATTACTTTTGTTTTGTTCTTGTTTATTTTCATGCGATAGTTTTTGCGTAGGACTTCATCTATGCCGTTCATTGTTTCTTCTAAATCCTTTTTACTCTCGGCTAGAATTACTATATCATCAGCAAATCGTAGCATCTTTATCTTTTCACCTTGTACTGTTACTCCGAATCTAAATTGTTCTTTATCATCATTAACTGCTAGTTCCATGTAAAGATTAAAAAGTAACGGAGATAGGGAACATCCTTGTCGGACTCCCTTTCTTATTACGGCTTCTTTCTTATGTTCTTCAATTGTTACTGTTGCTGTTTGGTTCCTGTACATGTTAGCAATTGTTCTTCTATCTCTGTATTTGAACCCTAATTTTTTTAAAATGCTGAACATTTTATTCCAGTCTACGTTATCGAATGCCTTTTCTAGGTCTATAAACCCCAAGTATGTCGGTATGTTTTTCTTTAATCTTCCTTCTACTATTAATCTGAGGCCTAAAATTGCTTCCCTTGTCCCTATATATATATATATATTATATGATAAAAACGTCAGGGCGCGTAAAGTATATAATTAATAGTGTAATTATGGAAATGAATGATTTCATCATTTCCTTTAAATAAATAATTAGGGGTATAAAGATTAAAAAAGCCTGCTAAGCAAATATTTGTTGTTTTTTTTTTTTAATTTTGGAATGATAATAACAATAGTATTTCATTTATTTTCCTTTTTTGGTATATTAAAGTAAATATCTCCTAAAAGCGTGCTGTTATATTGTGGGAGGGGGCTCCCTTCTATGTGTTTTCCTTGTTGATCCGCTATACCGACCCCTCCTGTTTTTTTGTATTCCCATTCGACCAATCGTCGCTCTATCTGTTTCGTGTTCTCGGAACATATACCTTAACGAAATTTTCCTTTATACCGATAATATAAGTAGTTTTACTTTATTCTTAATGAAGACATTTTGAAATATCGTTCGATACCGCGATATTTATTTAAATAAACGCATGATAAATGGGTAAGTCCCTTATAATCTTATTCTTTTATATTTTTAATTAAGTTAATAAATCAAACCTTTTTGTATTATTATTTTCACTGTTGTATTTCACGTACGCGTTTTATAGAAAAAGATCTGTTTTCATTTAAAAGAAGAAAAATTATTTTTTTTCTTAAATTTAATTTTAAAAATGTTAAATTATTAATTAGCAACCGATCGGAATTAAATTGGCAACAAATTAGATAAATATAAAAGAATAAACATAACGGGTTAAATTTTTGATTAAAATTTTTTTTCTTTGTTAACAAAGACCAATCAATTATTGTAGCTAATGGTTGTTAAAATAATTATATATTTATTCTGAAAGGATATATGTTAAGAAAAATAAAATTTTTATACATAATGAAAATTAAATATTACATACATAATTCTGCAATAAATATTAAACGTTTTGCTTGTAATTATGTCATGTTAATGTATTGATCTGTTTTCTCATGGTTGAATTCGATCTCTTTTTATACTGTTTTTTGTTACAAAAGTTAATATCTTGCAATTTTTTCATACTAATATATATATTATATATAAGTTACATTACTGAGAATAGCCTGACAGTAGATAATGCATTACATTCTATAAGCCTCGTGTGTAGCCTATCCCTAGTTTCCAGGAAAAGCTACCGTAAGAAAGAATGTAATGCAGCTGTAACCTTTGTCTTCTTTATTCTAATTGTAAGAATAACTATTTACTTTTTGTCCTGGACTCGTTCGATTCACATCATCCTATTGAAGTCTTAAGTCTGGACCTGTACAACACATATCGTTATATGAAAGTCTTAGACTCGTTCGATATTATATCGTCCTATAATGATATACATAATGATGTTAACAGTTAATTATTTACGATTACATGTATACCATTTGTAATAATTTAATTGTAATAAGTAAAGTTCGTTTTTCAAAAACGTAACTCGTTGAAATTTAAACTTAACTTATATTAAACTTAACAGGAGAATGTGTAAAGAAAAAAAATTGAATAACCAAAAAACAAAAAATATATATATATATACAGAGTGATTCAAGACTATGCGGTAATCTCGCGGGAACTGATTCTATAGCAAAAAATAGGAAAAACGTTCATATAAAGATATACCCGAAAACGCTTCGTTAGCGAGTTACGGCTAGCGGAAGATTTCGGTTCCCTCGGGGAAATGAAGACTTCCTGAAATTCTAGGAAGATAAATTAAGGACCGAATTTAGTTTTTCATTATGGCTTTTGACCTGCAAATATTTTTAAAAAATGGGTGCCGGAACTGTATCTCTATTATTTTCAAAGATATCCGACGTAAAACGACAAAACATTGGGGGTAAAAAATAACACTTCTTTGAGTTTAACATAAGAAAACTTTGTTAAAAATTTGTTTTTAATCAATTGTTTAATTAGTATTGTAGTAGGTTTTAAGGTTTTTTTTATACAAATATGTTTAAATAGATTTAAAAAACTTGAAAAACAAAATTATACTATATTCAAAATTGTCACCCGCACGCTCTTTAATTATCCTATATTAAAGAACAATGTTTTTTTTTTAGCCTTTTATTAAAACGATTTAAAGGGAAGCAGTAGGATTTGATTTTATTATAGACGAACGATAGTATTACAATGTCTTTAATTCAACAAGATGTACAGAAATTTATGCTATGGACCATAAAAAAATACTATTATTTTTGTACGATTGGAGTATTATAATTGCGATTAGCAACGATACGTGTAACTGAAAAACAAAGGATCCGATGAATAACTTTTTTTTCTTTTTTTTAATGACTGAAATGGAGTTTTCTTATGCCATTTAGTTTATATCTTCAGATATAAATACATCGGTATCATTTGGAAACAGGATAACAATAGGTTGTAACTATAACGTGAATTTATGAGCCTGAAAAAATACGGTAGATCAAGTACACTTTAGCAGACTTAAGTGTTACATTAAGACACTAATACCAGATATTAAACCCTGGATAGAGAGACGGCATGGTGAAACTGACTTTTTCATGACCCGGTTCCTCACAGGACATGGGAATTTTAATAGCTACCTGCATAAGGTGGATAGACGGGAAGAGCCAAGATACATGTACTGTGAGGGACTGGACGATGTTGAACGTACGTTCTTGGAGTGTAATAAATGGTCAATTCTTAGAGACAATGCGGGTATTGTGTGTGGGAAAGAGCCCACGCGAGATAATAAGACATATGTTAAGAAGTGAAGTACAATGGAAGAAGATGGCTGATTTTGTGAGACATGTGATATCTCAAAAGAACGTGGATGAAAGGAACTTGGGATACTAGTTAGAGTGAAGGGAAGAGCGGATACACTCAGCGGGGAGAGTCGGCATGCTGAGGTGTGTCGATTTTGATGAACCGCTGAGGACTCCAAGAGATTACTAGGATTAGGTGAGTAGAATAAAAGACCCGATATCACGCCACGACGTACCTGGTATGGCGTGGTGTCAAAAAGGTCAAAAACAATAAAGAACTCTCAAAAGAGCTGACCGGCAGGCCGACCTACCATGCTGGTATATAGCCGGTAGGTGGGAAGGTCTGTTAGAGTAATCAGACACTCCTCTGGGTGGCGTAATGCCAACAAGTCGGACCGGCCCAGGGGAGTAGAGAGAAGGAAAAAAAGTGTTACATTAAAGCCACCGGGTTGGTCTAGTGGTGAACGCGTCTTCCCAAATCAGCTGATTTGGAAGTCGAGTCGTTCAAGTCTTAGTAAAGCCACTTATTTTTACACGGATTTGAATACTAGATCGTGGATACCGGTGTTCTTTGGTGGTTAGGTTTCAATTAACCACACATCTCAGGAATGGTCGAACTGAGACTGTACAAGACTATACTTCATTTACACTCATCCTCTGAAGTATTATCTGAAAGGTAATTACCGGAGGTTAAACAGGAAAAAAGAAGGAAGTGTTACATTAGATTTAACTACGGAGATGTTCAAAAAACCTAAGCGAAAACGAAACCTAAAATTAAATGACCGTAATAAGAGGAGTTCTGGTAAAACCCAACGGGCTAGATTCGTAGAGTGGTCCTACGTTCCCCGACCAGAGTCGCCACAAGGTGGGTGTAACTAAGAATAGAGAATGTAACTTTATCGGTGACAGTATCTTTTACTCGAGTTAACTTACAGAGTGTTCAAAAAGTGATGCAACCTTATACGAAAACGAGTAAGTCACAATAATAGTTGAAAGTGGCTTCCGTTATGTGATATACGTAACTGAATACGACGTTGCGTGCTCTTTGACACATGTTGTAATGTTTGTTGAGGAATTGCAGAGATACATCGTTCGATTTCGCCCTGCAGTTTGTGAACGGTGTGAGGATGAGTTTTGTAAGCGTTATCCTTAAGGTATTTCCACAAGAAAACGTCAGGAGGAGATAAATCAGGAGACCGAGGGGGCCACAATCCTTTCGAAATCACTAAAACCATTAAACTTAAATCAATTAAAACACCGATCCTAGAAATTCACAGTGTTTTTCGGCTGTATGAACCGTAGCATTGTCCTGTTGAAACCACGTGTACTCGTGAGAATCTAGAGACTTGTTTTTTGTTTTTTTAATTATTATTATTTCATCGACCAGTATACGACTAAATATAATGTTAATACGAAAAATGTTTGAATGCATTATTTTAATAAAGTCTTAAAATAATTTCTATGTTGAATACTATTTACCTTTTTTATAGCTTCATTTTTTTTTATTATATGTTGACGCGTTTCGGAACCACTTCATTGTCAAAACTTATTGTACTAGTACTTTTAAATTTCTGTTAATCTTTATATAACGTTTAGTCAACGCCTCTCCCTATATTTGAAGTCATGCCTAATCTGGCCTTATCTGATATCAAATAAAGGGAGGGGCTTTGACTAAACGCTACATAAAAATTAACAGATTTAAAAGTACCAGTACATTAAGTTTTGACAATGGAATGGCTCAAAAACGCGTTAACATATAATAAAAGAATGGAGCTAAGATAAGTAAGCAGTACTCAACGTAGAAACTGCAGTGATATTAGCACAAAATATAACAGAAATTATCTTAATGGCAATAATTCTTAAAATAACTATCATCTGCTGTTCTGATTGGCGGCAAGTTTCTTAGGCCATCAACCCTGTCCATCAACCTTCACTCTTTCAACTCTGTCCCAAGCCTTCTTTTCGTCCCCCTAAGTTTTTAATTTTAACCTCATCGATTAACTCCATCCTTCTTCTTCCTCGCTTCCTTTCGCCTTCAATTGATCCCTTCCGATGTGTTTTTTAAGATTCCACTTCCTCTTACCAAATGTCCCAACCGGTTTCCTTTTCTTTTGTGTACTTCCCGCATAAGTCTATTTCTTCTTTAATGCTGAATTCATTACATCCTCATTCCTCACTTTATCCGTCCATCTTACTTCTTCCATCTTTCTCCATATCCGCACCCACTTCTCAAAAACCTCAATCCGATCTATCTCTTTTTTCCCCGTCATCCTCGTTAACCTCTTTCCTAACTATTAAATGTAGACTTTTTCTACATATTAATTCTCAATTCTTAATGAAAGCTTGTTTTGTCACCGTTATCATTCTCTTTATTTCCATTGCGCTCTTCCACTATGTCACCATAGTCCCCAAAATATCTGTAATTTTTTACTTTTTGTATCATTGTCGAATGACATAGACGGCACTTGGCACCTTAGAACTTTACGGTAGCCCTGAAAAGGGATGTTTGAAGTTTGTGGAGTGATAGCCTAAAAAAAGGCCGTTTGTGGGTTTTCAAAGATAGCCCTTAGAAGGGCTGTCGGGTCCGGAAGCTGGTCTTCGTCGATGTCGGCTCGGCTGTAGTCGGGAAGTTGCGACTGGTCCGTTGGAATCGGACCGGGCTTCCTTTCAGCGGCAGTCGGGTCCTGCTACAGCGTGGCAGTGGTGGCCCCCAGAGCACCGCAGTGTTGGGTCTGCGTCGGTCGTCTTCCGCCGGAGCGGCCGAGGCGGTTCTCTCCGAGCGGTCCGACTCCGTCTTCACTGCTAGGCCTCCTGGCGCTAGCGGACTTCGTGCCGGACCGACCAGAGCGCTTGAAGCCCGGCCGTATTCGTTTAATACGGCATGAGGCCGTTTTCTTATACTCTGTGAAGTACGGTCCTCTCGGCAGGTGATGCCGTGTTCGGACCCGACCGCTCTCTCGAACAGTCTGCGTGCCTGCGCTACCCCCACCTCGGATACGGTGTGTAGTCCCGCATCGTAGCGAAGAGTGACGTTTCTGACGAACCACGGTGCTCCAAATATCGTCCGCAACGCTATATTTTGGACGGCTTCTAATTTCTTTTGAAGCGTGGAGTTCAACAAAGCTCCCCATGCCGGGTAAGCATATGTTAGAATCGGCAGGACATATAACCGAAAAATGAGCAATTTGGTCGCCAGTGGATATGGGCTGGCACTGTTTAGTAGTGGGTATAGTGAGGCCCTGACGGTCTTTGCCGTTTGGGTTACATATTTAAAATGTTCTCCTAAAGTAAGCCGTTTATCCAGGACTACTCCCAGGTACTTGACTGTTTTCCCAAAGGAAATTTTCTATCCTGAAATTTCCAACTGCCTGGCTGGAGCACGTGTCTTGTATGTGAACATCACTGCTACCGATTTTTCACCGTTGACCTTGATTCTCCACATATCGAGCCACGGCTCTACTAGATCCAATTGCCGTTGGAGTCTCTCGATCACGTAATCTACACTTCCGGATTCATACTAAAATGCCGTGTCGTCTGCGTATAGAGCTGTTTTGACTCCTTCCGACAGCGGCATATCGTTGACGTAGGCCGTCAAGCCTACTAGGCCGAAAGCACTGTTAGGGGGACTCCAGCGGCTACGTCTCTGGTGGAGGAGATTGCTTCCCCTACGCGTACAACAAATTGTCGGTTTAGTAAATAAGACCATATCAATCTGACATAGCGACTGGGAATCGTTGTATAATAATACGACTAATAAAGGAACTTTTACTCTATCCTAATATTTCATGTAAGATTGTTGAATTCATAATTGTATAAATATTTGATGTTAATAAAAACTAATATTTCAGGAATTGTATAACTGTCCGAGGATCGTATCTCACTTTCAAATGAAATAAGTTTAAATGAAGTGCAGCAAAAAATGTGGATATATAACTTAATAGGCGTACAAGGAAATCATGTGGTGTCTTCATCAGATTTTTAATATTTATCTCTTGTTTACTTTTATTATTATTATCCGCTTTTATTTAATATATCGATTAATATATTTTGTCGTAATTTAAATTCCGTTGTAGATTTGTTTTAAAAAATGAATTCATAATTTTTTATCTATGATTTTATGAAAATGTCAGTTTAAATTAAATAAAAAAAACCACATGTTATCTCATATTCGATAGATTTTAACCTAAAATATGTTTATTAAAAATATAATTGTTATGTATGTAAACAAATAATAAGCAGTAGAATGGATTACTATGCCGTAGGCCTTTTATTTGGTTATTGTTAAAATGCTCTTTGTCATAAATTATCAGTGTACAATGTTTGGATAAAAAATTTTGCAGTGATTTAATGGTAAAGCATTTTTTATATGTTTTTAATTACCAGCTTATGTTTTTTTTAGTTACGCTTTTTTCTTTAATCATGTTTAAATAGACATTTTTTTAAAGTAATTTTCTTGAAAACAAAACTATTTTTTACTTTTTAGTACGAATTATTATTTTTTTTTTTAATAAACGCATGTATTTAAATATATTTTTAAATATATATTTTTCAATTACTAGCACATATTTTTTTAAACTGTAAGATAAATGGATTTATTCAGTCGAAAACCTTAAACAGAATTAGCTTTTATATATATATATTTTTTTTAATTTCTATTTGGTTTGGTTTTTTGTTTAACCTCCGGTTCTCCGTTCGGTATTGCTTCAGAGGATGAGATGAATTATTCGTAGCCTGTGTGAAAATGCAATGACCGGTTTGATAATTATTAAAAAGTTTTAACAGTCCGGGAATTTTTCAAGTTATCACTCTTTTGACTGGTTTAATGCACTTTTCTATTCCTTTTTATTTTGAGTGGTTTTTCGTTTTACGCCTCTCACTTTTTTCGCATTTTTTCATATAATATTTACTTCAATATAGCATGTTTTATAATTATTGATGAATGAAACATTAGAAAAAAGAATGTTCCGTTCCACGTCGAGCCGTCCGGTGCTGCGATCTACTGTGTGCTGGCGCTAACCAGAAAGTGGGGCTCGTACTAGTATTAGAGTCCTGCCCAGTGCGATTACATTATTTTCATTTCGTCCGGATGGATAATTAATGTTAATGGGGTCGTGTTTTCATTTCAGTCCAAGGGGACTCATAGTTTCTTGATAATGTTCAAGTTTAAGTATGACTAAAGTGTCATATATTCTTAAGTTTAATGTAACTTTTGTAATTCAATTAAAATATCAAGGGTGATAACAAATTAAATATAACCATTCAAGAAGAACATAGCGTTGCTTCATTTCATCGTCTACCATCTCATCAAAAAAATACAGTCCAAACTAGCTCTAAATTCTACCAGACAATAACATGATGTTTTACACCGGTCATTTTAACCATTCTCCACATTATCATATTTTACACATTAAAAAAACAACTCGATTTTAAGCAACAATTACTGAATTTATGAATTAAATAATCAAAACAATACTTTTAATTAGTCAAGGTTAGCAAGCGAACCGAGCTTAGGTTAAGTTTGATTAGATTATATTGATTCCGTGTACAGACGAATCGTACGTATATTAACAAAACCGAGCCAAACATAATTAACACACCACCTTACTAGACCGAAATATAAATAATATATGTCAAACAAAGAAAATTTAATTTCATCGGAAAAATTCACTAATGTGTTGTAATATAATATTAAATAAATCTTCATCTTTATGCTTATTACGCCGTAAGAATTCGCACAAATATGAATCTGACATTTGTCGAGCGGTTTCACTTTTACGTTTTTTGGAAGAAGCCCACAAATGATCTATATCTGGTGTTTGAGTGAATTTTTTGAGTGATTTACAACATAACGTTGAAAATTAAATTAGAAAGGCTTTCCGTTTGTCAGACGTTATTGTTGATCCTCTTTCAACGCGTGCTGTTATAGTCTCGATTTAAGTACACCTTTGGTGCAATCCGGAACAGCGCACGTGAAACGATCACGTGTTTCTCTGCAAATACCTCCAATTACACATTGATTTTGAAAAATTCCGCTTCTATTGTAGTTTCTTTTTGAAAATGAGGGCTCGCCTATTTCTACCGTCATTTTTGAACCGCCGTTTTAATAAATGATCAGCACACATTCCTCTTTCAGGTAGATTTTCCAATCTGATGTCGCTTCCCTTGACGTTTCCGATTCTGGAACAAAACTTAGTCGTATATTTATGAGCTCGACAGTTTATAACCAGCACGATGTTTTGTAGCGATAGTTTACTATCCGCGAACCACGTGTTTTTACTCAAACCAAAGTCTTCTCTGCATGTTCTTTTCTCACACATCCGACGCAAATTTTCTAAATGAAATTTTATTTTAATATATACATATATATATATATATATATATATGTATATATATATACAAAAAATGTTCGAAGCGAACGCCCTACGCAGCGATCCACTTTTCTGCTGGAGCGATGATGCTACGTGTTGCCTGACGTAAAACGTGGTCGTTAATGAATTCGATTTTTTGTTACATAATCGCCTTCGGTTTATCGATCGTATGGAGATTCTATTCGTAAACTCTATCCTTCGTAACGCCTCGAAGGAAAAAATCCCAACTAGAAACTTGGGGAAACGCGGAGGTCTCCGCTGACAGTTTGTTGTTCTACTGTAAAAGCCACATATGTACCCGTGCATGTGAATCCTTTGTCGTGCGACACGTTGTCCCGTCTTTTTGTACTCTTTTTCATTATTTGTCAACTGAGCGTAGAAAACTTCGAAAATTGTATTGTAAACTTTTCTATTGACAGTCCGGTCGGTAGTTTTTCGTTTTATGCTTCCCCACTTTTTTCTCATTTTTTACTTAATACAGCATGTTTTATAATAATTGATGAATAAAACATTAGAGGAAACACACTAACACACTGTTTTATACCGGTCATTTTAAATATTCTCTATATTAACATATTTTACATATTAAAAATATAAGCATTATTGCTTGTTATTATATTAATCTGTACTTTAATGATATGTCTAGCGCGATCTCTAATTCACGTCTTTCGCAATACGCTGATGATAGTGTTTTAGCATTTGGACATAAGCGATTGGAAGAAGCAGAGTTTTTAATGCAAGAAGATTTTAATAATCTATTAAAGTGGCTTCATGACAAAGGCCTAATTATTAAACGCTAAAAAAACTGCTGTTTTACATGTAAGATCTCCTTATCTTCGATCCCAAAGACTGATAAAAATTATTTGTCATACATGTGACTGTATAAAAAATTACCAGATAAACTGTAATTGTGAACATCTCCAGAATGCTGACAAATACAAATATTTGGGTGTACATTTTGACTCTTTTTTTTAGATGGGATCACCATATAAAACATATATGTAAAAATTTAAGAGTGGTTGCTATGAAATTCCACCACATCTCACCCCTATTACCGATTCACTGTAAACGCTTACTCTATTCATCCTTGTTTGAATCTGTTATTCGATACGGCTTGACAGCACGGGGATCAGCCGCAGATTATCTCATAAATAAAATAAATTTAATACAAAATAGGGTCCTCAAAGATATTGCTCTTTATGATTCTGATAACAATTATGACACTAATTTAAATAATCTTACAAGGTTTCTGTCAGCTAGAGGTCTATTTAAATTCTTTATTATTTTTAAGAACTTTTACAACTGTGAATACAGGGTAAATGTAGAAAGTGGATACAATTTGAGAGCAATGAGCTTTATCACAGATAGATATAATAATACTTAGGTAAACGATTAAAGAAGTACGTTGTTCCTGCATTACTTAATTCTTTACCGAATCACCTCAATAATGTAAAAATGAAAAAAATGATTTAAAAAAACTTCTCATTGAGTGGGCATTAACTATAACGTAATAGGTACTAACAGGATTCATGTTGGATTTATACTGGCAGTCCAGACAATTATAACATGATTATAGTTATTATTTTAATGATGATAATTATTGAAAATCAATAAATAATGTATTGTTGAATGGTTAAAGCTTAACTATTTATTTTCTTTATGTAATTGTTGCAACAAGATATTAATTGTGTAATTCGTTGTTGTAATTAAGTATAGTTTTGTTTCTTGAATATAGTTTTAGTTACTAAATCTAATACATCACAAATATTAAAGAAATAATTTGTTCATTAGTTTTTAAATATATAGTTTAATTTTGTTAAATTAATTTTTATAATTGTACTACTGTTATAATTATTATAAAACTAATAATATCTTTAGTTGTTACATAAAATTGGTTATTGCATTAACCACTTAATAATGTAATAATAATTTTTTAGTATATCTGTCGACAGACTTAGGTCTGACGGATGATCATGTAAGTTTTAAATTGTAAATAAATTTAAAAAAATAAAATATAATCTAACCAAACTTAACCTACGCACGCTAACCTTGACTAATTAACAGTAATGTTTTGATTATTAAAATAATAAATTCAATAGCTATTGCAATTATATTTTTTTCTTGTTTATCCTCCGGAATCACCGTTAGGTATTGCTTCAGAGGATGAGAAGGTTAGCGAGCGTAGGTAAAGAATGGTCGAACTGAGATTGTACAAAACTACACTTCATTTACACTCATACATATCATCCTCATTCATCCTCTGAAGTATCATCTGAACGGTAATTACCGGAGGCTAAACAGGAAAAAGAAAGAAGTTATATTTATAATTTCTCTGCAAATACCCACTGATTTTGAAGAATTTTATTTCTATTGTACTTTCTTTTTGAAAACAATGACTCGTCTATTTCTACCGTCATTCCTGGACCACCTTTTTAATAAATTATCAGCACAGACTCTCTGGTACATTTTCCAATTCGTTATCGCTTCACTTGACATAATCCTACACTCGCTTTGCAATAACCTTGACAATATAGAAAAAGACATTAAAACGAAAAAGTATCGCCCGTCAAAGCATATCGGCCTCTCTAAATGATTACTAAAAACAGCACATCAAACACCGATTTTCTGATCGCAAAACGGATGTTCAAACTTCGGGTGAGCATTTCCAATTCCTGGTGTGTACGAATTAACACGTCCAAATATACCGTGCCTCGTCTGACATGCAATACAACCGATCTAACTGTCCGTCGGTCGCCATAATTAAGACGTTTCAGTTTGTCCATTCTCTTAAGTTGTATTTTTGTTACACGATAAATTCAAATTTAATTCGTAAAGAATCTTACGTAAGATATGTATTTTTACACTACTTTGTTGTGATGTCTTCGACCAACAGATTTGAATATCTGCTACGGCCTCTGGAGTTTTAACGGAAGTTCGCTTATTTCGTTTTGCGTTTGAAACTGACCTCGTTGTACGCCATTTTTTAACCGAATCGTGTAATCGTTTATTTGCAGGGATACCGGGATTCGGAGATTTTTCCACGAATATTTGATGTGTTTTTTTGAAAGGCTCCAGAATCAAGATTAGTTTTCAGTATAGCAGCCTTTTCCTCGATTGAATAAGGCGTATTCGAAATACACAACCCCGTACAAAACGCTATGCTGCATTGAAGCGTGATCAGTTTGCAGCTGACAACAATAGACGAGAGTAGTAACATATATAACCGATATTGCCAGTAGTAATAGCAATGATTCGGTTTTAAATGAATTCTTCCTGCAGTTCTTTTTGTTATATTTAATTGCATTTTGTTTATTCTTATTTATCTATTTTTAAATAAATACGTTTCTTATTGATGAGCATCTTATATTATTAATTTTTTTTCCTGTAAATCCACTAAATTATTACTAATTATGAGCGTTGGTTTGAGTATGCGCTAATAACTTAACTCTGGTAGTCCGTGTAATATTAAAAATAGACTGTAAAAAAAATCCGTTAATATATACGTTCGTTGTTAATAACATTAAAAACTTTTTAAATATGTTTTAATTTAATTATTTGGCCGTTTATTCATGCACCTGATAATAGTAGGGTATAAAATACCGACTATTATGTAGTCTGGTATAATAGTCGGGTGAAAAATGCAATATATAATGTAGCACGTGAAAATGCAATGCAATGCTCGAACCTGGTACCTACGGATAAAAGGCCGTGACGCTACCATTCCGTTACGGAAAATAAAAACAAAAATTTGATTGAGAGTGAATTCCTAAGCCAAATTAGTGCCCTATGCTCGTTAGGGGGCACTTTGGCACATTGGAAGAGGGTTTTGTTTAAAAAGGAAGAGGGAATAAACAAAAAAGTCACACGATCAATCGAAACCAAATTTTTACCTCCATGTTAGTTGGCATAATTAAAGTTTTTTAGATATATTTCATCTCGGAAAAATCTCAAGGAAAAAATATATATACATATGTAGCAGTAGTAGTGATTTCCCGATTGAAGCTCAAACTTCAATGAATTGAATTAATGACCTGTGAACTGTGAGTCTCTATCGCTGTGTGAGCTGGGTTAAAGATTCGAATAAATCGAATGAATAATATTACAAAATTAATAGAATTAAATTTACGTTAAATAAATTAAAAAAATTCCTTTTTAACCATAACGGGCTTCCCGTGGGGACTGGGTGTGAGGCGAGAGCGGTGAGATATGCCCTCGTGGGAGTCTAGACCATCAATTGGTAACAAACGGGGTGCCCCTAGGGCGCTGTTTTTAGAGGTGCAAAAAACTGGGTGCTTTTAATCATATCTCTGCAAACAATCGTCCGATTTTCAAAATTCAAGCGGGGTATTTGATAGTAAGTTGAAGGCTAACTTTTGCACGTATCAAATACATTCAAATCACGGTTATTCGTAGATGTACATCTTTTCCAAAAAAAAGGGTGGTGCATGAATTAATTTGTTTGATGTATGAGCTCACATTTTTATTTTAACTACTATTGGCGCAGAGCAAATGACGTGATGCGCCGGACAGTTGCACGCAGAGCACGAACTATTCATTCGTTCGAACGATTTATACTTCTTTATACGAATGATTTATCTAAAATTATATTTGTGTTTGGGAATAAAAAAGGAAAATATTGGGGTTAGAGATGTGTTAAAAAATAATAACTCAAGAAACAACAAAAAATGTTCAGGATTTTGAAGCTTTTCGTTGTAAAAGTTTTTGTTGTCATTGATACACCAGATTCATGAACCATTCACCAGATTCAAGATTCATTTAGTTATAGTTGGCAAAAATATTTAATAAAATCATGTGTAATGAAATATAAACTATGTAATATTTTCGCGGCGTTTTTTTCTATTATATTCGTATAAAGTTTGTCTGTTTGTATGTTTTTTATCGCATCACGTGAAAACCAACCGACAGATTACTTTCAAATTTGCAGGATACATTCGTGTTATCCCAGGGGAAGGTTTTAAGCCATCGACCGAGGCCCTAGTTCCCTTGAAGGTTAAGATATTAACAGGAATGATTGGTGCATTATATTAGAACATTTTGGTTTAAGTCGTCTAAAACCATTGCGGTTATAGTACCTAAAATATATTATGGAAATTAGAAGTCGGATTTAATTTTTAATTTATAACTTGGTTTTTTATCACTGCTGATGCCTTGTTGTATACGGAAACAGAGAGAAAACTGTCAGCCACAGTAAGATTACTTCTGATAATCAGAATAGTTTTCACTCCAGAAAATATTTTTTTTACATCGATTCCAAATATTATTGATGTGAATGTTTTTTCTAGTAGGAAAATAAAAATTGCTATTACAGTTTTATTATTTTATTTTAAATTGTAAAATTAATTATTTTGTATTGTAAGTTTACATTTCACAAAAGTATATTATTTCATCATATATATGAGACAATAACATGCTATTTTATTATTATTTTTTTTTATTTGTTATATTTTTTCTTTTTTGTTAATCAGGGCACCAGCAGTTGTTCAACCGTCCGAAATGGCGTTTACATATACATACAAAGAATTGGATCTCAGTGACGATGAAGATGAAGATAAAAAGACATTAGTGACGGATAAAAGGCCTCGACATTCATCGTTCTCCGTACAATCGACATCACCGCCACCGCCTACGGTTTCAGTATTATCTAAATTGCCTGACAGTAATGAAAAATCCGATAATTTTAGTATAGCATCTTCTGTGATGACGAATTCATTGATGTCGTGCATGAGTACCAATTCTGTTTTCTGGAATACAGGCGATCTAAAACATGCTATCGAGTTGTTCCTATTACCTAAGATACAAACTCCAGTATCATTGCTACATGATTTGGAACAAATGAGGCGTGTTTTTACACTAATTTACGATGTTCTTAGGTGTAAAATATTTTGCTATTTTGAATTACTCTATTGTAGAGTGAGAGAGCAAGAGAGCAAGAGAGCGAGAGAGCGAGAGAGCGTGAGAGAGAGCGAGAGAGAGAGAGAGAGTGTGTGTGTGTGTGTGTGTGTGTGTGTGTGTGTGGGTTTGTGATTTATAATTTTGATCAAGTGTAGTTTATGAGAATTTGGTTTAAATAGTATTATTCATATAAGAAATAATATTATGGGTGAGAATTTTAGTTCTAGTAATCTATGAGTTTAATTTAAAATATAGACTTTTGTCAAACCTAATTTTATAATAAAATGTTATTTAATTAACAAATCAGTACACACAGAATACTATAACCGCATGAACACAATCCGTCTAAAACATAAGTTTAGATTATGGTTGTGTCGCCTACTCTTCAGCTCGTCAAACCGTGCTTAAAATGCTGCACGGTGTACATCATGCTTTTCTTCGGCTTGCCACAGGTGAGTTTAGATCAATCCCTACCGCAAGCTTACTTGTAGACTGTGGCGATACATCAGTTTGGGATAAACGAGACCAGCTTTTGTTATCTTATTTTGCCCGTCTCAAAGGACAACCAAATCACCCGGCTTTTGACCCAGTTCTTAGAAATCCTAACTTAAGAAAGTATGAGGACCGTCCTCGCTCTACTGCACCTGTAAGTATCCGTACCCGACGTATGCTGCAACATATAAATGTTGACACACCGTCGTTCTTTCCATCATGTCCGTGCTCATATCCTCCGTGGAGAATAAACCTTGTAAATTTTACATTTGACCTTATGACATAGGATAAACAATCAACAACACCACCTAAAGTTTTGCGGCAAATGTTTCAGTGTATTCTCACCAAGACGAACCCAGACGCGGTGATATACACTGATGGATCGAAACAAGACTATACCGTTGGTTGTGCTTTTGTTGTCAATGGAAGAACTTATATGTTTGGCCTACCCGGTATTACGAGTGTGTTCACCGCTCAACTACTCGCTACAAATAAGGCTCCAAATATCATTAACCCTAAATATAGAAACATTCTTATTTGCAGTGACTCGTGTAGTGCTCTCCAGGCGTTAGAAAACTTTTATTCGAAGCATCCTGTCGTCGTCATTGAAATTTACAATGCAATCGCTGAGTTGAGTAATCGCAACACAGAAGTACGTTTTTGCTGGGTTCCTAGCCACGTAGGGATTCCAGGTAATGAACAAGCAGATTATGCTGCCAAAGACGCATGTAATCAACCTCCTTTCACCACCCGAGTTACTACCTTTGATATTTTATTAGTCGTGTAAAACAATCGCTGAGAGCAAGGTGGCAAAGTGACTGGGCGACTACCGTCGATAATAAACTCCGACGGATTAAAGATTCAGTGTTGCCATGGGACTCCTCTTGCAGAATAACTCGTCGTGAGGAAGTAGCCCCCTGCCGATTACGGATAGGACATACGAGGATCACACACGAGTACCTAATGTCAGGAGGACACGCACCCCTATGCACACGATGCAACTGCCGCATGACTGTGCACCATATTCTCATATACTGCATATGTTATGCGTCGTAAATTTAATCTACCCAGAAACATCAGTGGTATCTTGTACAATAATAACGAAATTTTGAACCGGATGTTTCTGTTTTTTCGTAGTACCAGGTTACTGCAAAAAATTTAATATTTCATATATATTTTTATGCTAGAAGAGTTTTTAATAATTTTTTCCTTTACTTTCAATTTTGATTTTTTTGGTTCTACGTCTTTAATTTATTATCCGAGAAGGGGGAGCTTTTTGCACAACCTATCGGAATTAGGTAAGGTTTATATAGTTTTTTTTTCTATTATTTTAACTTTTATATTATAACGACTCCGTCTGCGATATTAGTTTTGAGTTTTATTTCACTTTTTGACTTTTGTTTTAATAAATTTTTATTATATGATTTATATTAATTTTAAAGCTTTATTAAGTTTTATTATTTTAGAGTTATTTTACCTTTTTATTAAAGAAAATTCCGGACGATGATAACACACAGGCATTTTTTGCCCCACCCCCTTCACGAAAAAAAAACAAAGTAAATTTCGCAATGTTCTACATCGATCAAACGGATCCAGTTTAAAGAAAGATACAATCATATCCTTGTGGATTGTGTCAGTTATGCGGCATTGCATCGCAAACTTATACTAGAGGCTAGCATGCAAATTATTTTAGAGGATAATGCAACGAGGTAATATTTTACGATTTCTTAGGGCCGTCCTTTTATATTCAAGTATTTGAATTACTGTAATGTGTTTCAGCTATTTATGCCATTTGCCATAAAGAAAATGGTAATTTTATTATCTCAATTTAGATATGTAGTGTGATATATTTATGTGTTTTTAATTCGATTTTAGCATACGCTACAGGTTTTTTCATTTTAAGATGTTATGTTGCTAGATTATACTTTCTAATTAATTTTTAACATTTAGTTTTTTTTTTTACAAAAAAAAATTGTGTCCAGGTGATGAAAACACGAAAGCGTTTTTTTTGACCTGGGAAAAAGATGTATGTTGTGTTTAGGACTAAGATTGCCATGTAACTGTTAGGATCTGTCTGATTTGTCCCATTTTTTGTGAAGCAGATGGATGAGGGCTGTTGTCCAGTGTTCTAGTAGTTGTTCTTTGATCCAGATGTTGACAAGCCGTTGATGAAGAGCAGTTTTTGCTGATCTTCCTTCGTGTTTACAGATCTCTACAAAAGTCTGATCTTGTCCTGCTGCTTTGTAATTCTTCATCTCACCCAGTGCTTGGTAGACCTCTTTTATTGTGGGGGGGGTTGATGTTTTCTGAGGGTATTGGTGTTGAAGTTTAGGAGTTCTGTCTGTTCTTCGAAATTTAAAAGTTTGTTGAAATATTTAGCTAAGATTTTCGCATTATCTTTATTGTTATGGGCCAGTTTACAGTTTCCATTTTTTTTTAAAAAGGGTTGGGGGGTTCGTACTTTTGGTACTGATTTTTGAAGGTCTTGTAGTAATCTCTCAAATGTTTTTTATTAAATTCTTCTAATATTAACTTCAGTGTGTCTTTATGGTGTTATCTTTTTATTCTCCTCAGGGTTCGGGTGGTTTCTTTTCATCATTTATAAGATTTTGGAAGGATGTTTCTGATTTCTGGATTTGGTGAAAGAGCCATGCTTTATGTCTTTTCACATTCACTTTATGTCACTGTTCTGTCACATTCACTATTCCACCACTGATATTTTTTACGGGATTTTATTGGGGCTAATTCTTTTGCGATTTTTTGAAGGCTGTTGACTAGATCTTTGAGTTTAACAGTGATTGTTACTTTTTTTGTTGCTTTTTGGTAATTTTCATTCTTTATTAGTCGGGTAAGGGCCATTTATTTTTAGTTTTAGGGGCTTGGTTTTGTTGCTTTCTTTGGGGAGTAAGTTTAATTTAAATTTTGACTATATAGTAATCTGAGCTACTACTTGGAGGACTTTTACATTGTAAATCTCCTTGTGATGGTGTTTTTCCATGAAGATGTGGTCTAATTGCCATTCTTTTTCAGTGTAGTGAAGGTGTTTCCAGGTTTTGAGTTTTTGAGGTTTCCTCTTGAGATTTATGAATTCTGAGATTATAGGTTGTGGTTTCTGCAGAGATCGATGAGTCTCTGTCCACTTTTGTTAATTTTCTTTTGGGCGGGCCATTTTCTAGTGATATTTTGGTATCTTCTTTCTCTACCTAGTTGAGCATTGAAGTCTCCGATTAATTGTTTAACACGGTTTTTGCGGATGTTATTTATAGCCAGGTTGAGTAGATCCTAGAACTTTCCTGTTTCTTATGGCCTTTTGGGAAGTTATTTTTATTATTAGTGGGTGCATGGTCACTTATTATAGTGTAGGTTTTATTCGATTTTTACACGGATTTGAATACTAGATCTTGGATACTGGTGTTCTTTGGTGGTTGGGTTTCAATTAACCACACATCTCAGGAATGGTCGAACTGAGAATGTACAAGACTACACTTCATTTACATCATCCTCATTCATCCTCTGAAGAATTATCTAAACGGTAGTTACCGGAGGCTAAACAGGAAAAGAAAGAAAGAAGAAGGTTTTATTAGATGCTCTTACAGTGAGAGTTGAAATTCTTAGGGATTATGACTTAAATTCTTGTATGAAGTTTATTATTTTGAGGCTGACTAAAAAGCCTGCTCCAAACTGTGGAACATTTATTGATCATTCTCTTCCCAGGTATATCTTTGTAGAATCTATATCCTTGAGATTCCATGGCATCCTGGTAGGTGTTTCTTATTTGTTGCTGACTCATGATGAGAATATATATATTAAAACATGCAGATTTAATTTGTTAATTGGGATTAAAAACTGTAAAGGAAGATAAAGATTGTAATATTAAAAAGCCGGTAAACTGAGGGTGTAGGATGTTGCTATTATTTTTGTTTTAAAATATTGTCATAGAACAAAGTAATAAAGAAACACTCAGGTGTTTGATGATTCCACCCAAAAAAAAAATCAGAAATATTTGCAAAAACAAAGAATAAAAATTTATAAATTTGTTATTAAATAATTAGAAAATAAATATTGTTTTTTGGTTTTAGTTTTAATCTTTAAAAAAATTATTTTATTTCTTAGTTTAGTGCATTTTAAATTTAAATATTTTATAAATAAATGGGTATTTATAATATCCATATTATATACCCATATATATTATATTATATTATATACCCATATTTATATTTACCAATATCCCAGTGTCTATGATGATTGTTCAGTTATTAAAATTGATTCTAATTTTAGATTTTAATTTTTTTTATAAATGGGGCAGTTTTTAAGTGCATTTTTTAATAATTCTTTTGTCATATTATATTAACATGTACAGCCACATTTAATCACTATTGTGAGATCACAGACATTTCTTATATTTTTACTTTTATGTGGTTTCATTTTTTTTTCTTTTTTTTAGATAAATCTGTGTTAGAAGAAGCTCTGCAATCTGTTAATTTCTTCCAAAAGCACCCAAAGGTTTGTTTTATTGTGACTTTTATAATATGTTTTTTAATTATCTTCATTAGATGTCTGCAGTTTTTAAGGTAACCGAGCTAAAATAATTTTGAATCAATGGTGCAACAACTAATTATTAGTAAAGTATTAAATTTGATGTAAAAATACACTGCTGTGGTGTGTTTGCTCTATGTTACTTCAGCTGCACTTATTCATACTACACTATTTTTAATTGTGGCACCCACCAGTTTGGACTAGTGGTGAACTCGTCATCACAAATCAGCTGATTTTGAAGTCGAGAGTTCTAATGTTCAAATCGTAATAAAGGTTACTTTTCTATGGATTTGAACACTAAATTGTAGATACCGGTGTTCTTTGGTGGTTGTTGAGTTTCAATAAACCACACATCTCTGGAATGGTCAATCTAAGACTCTGTAAGACTTCATTTACATTCATACATATCATCCTCTGAAGTAATACGTTCTGGTGTTTCCAGAGGCTAAACAGAAGAAAAAAAGGCTAAAACTCTATCATTCTAAGATTTCAAGCTTGAGAAAGGAAAAATCTTATTAGTGGTAAGGCTTTGTGACTTGAGCATTATTGCTGGACTTTTGAAAGTCCTTAATGAAAAAGCTTAATTTACTCCTAATCATTAAAGTTGGGGAAGCCTCATCTCTTAGTTTTTATAGAATTAGATTCAGTCATCACCGAAATTTTATTTACTAAATTACATAGTAACATACATGCTATGAACATAGTAATGAATACTTGCTAAGAGATTCCGTAGCTAAAAAAATGTTAGTCACAAATTGATCCAAATCAGTCAAACTACTTAGAGAAAGTTCATCTATGAGGTATTTTAAATTTGTATTCTATTTTATTTTATAACTAAGAGGCCTAATTTTTAATAACTTAGATTCACATGAGTGCAGATGCCAAACACTTTATTAGAGCTCAATAGGTTGTATCCATTTTCTAACCTCTGACATAGTATATGTTAGGTTAGTTTTACCTTTAATTAAAATAAATGGGTCTAACTAATTTTCACATCACCAAGAGTTTCTAAGAACTGGTCTGTACCATAAGGTGATCCATTGAAGGGGGAAATTCCCGTTAACCAAGAACAAGGTCAAAATTTATTTCATAAATATCAACAGAAAAATATATTTATTTAGTATTTTTTGGGTGTATGTCATAAAAATTATTTTGTGAGATATCTTTTAGTATTTGACATACATACAAATAATATGTAAGTAAAAACGGTTTGTGCTGTTTCTCTAATTAGATCTAAAATCCTAATTTTAATTATTTTAAAAAGTCTTTAGAAATTGACTATTATTATACAGAAGAATCATAATGCAGTGTTTTTCAATTAACCTGACTCTTGTTTTCTATGTAAATTTTTTTTCAACAATGGCATAACACTATGAAATTGTATTTACAAAAATTGATTTTTTATTGGATTATTCATTAAAATAATCAGTAACATTTTTATTCTTGTGCATTTAATTATTAATTAGTTTTACATATTAATGAAATTTTCTTTAAATTGGAATATAAGAAAACACTCAGTTTGTACACAAAAATCTTACATAAAATTTAACTGAGTTTTAGATTTTAAGAAAATTGTTCTTTATGGTTTTTGAATATTTTCTTGTTTTCCAGTTTATTTTAATAATCGTTCAGCAAAGTTACATGCTATTTGTATATAATTTTGTTTATCGTTTTATTGTTATTCTTATTTCAGTTAGAAAATCAAAAACAGTTAATTTGGTTATTATTTTATGATCTTTATAAAAGAGATTTCCAATCACGTTCGGTACCATTAGAGGAAAATGTCAACGGGTTTGAGTTATCTTATGCCGATAGAATGTTATGGAACAACAGAGTAAAATTAGGAGCAACATTATCAAAAATGAGAATCAAAAATAAAGCTTATGATATTGAAGATTTGTTACCTTCACATTTAAAAAATTCTAAAAGTAATATAGATGATACTGTTGTTACTGGTTGGATTAATGTTTTTAAAGTGACGTAAGTATTGATCTTTTTATTTTCTAGATTATTTTAATTTACAATAAATAATTAGCTAATACAGATCCGAGAAAGGTTCTCATAGATGAATTATTAGTAAAGAGGCAAAGTTGGAGCTGTGTGGAAATTACAAAGACAGCAAGTCAAAGAATGTTGATTTGTTACGTTTGGTAAAATACTGATCAGAGAAGATTTGCCTAATGGGCAACTATCATTCCAAATTTCATTACATTATACATAACGCCTTAAGAAGAAGGTCCAAACTTTCATTCATGAAGTATGGCAGAATTACTGGAATGCTTATCTTGACGAACGGTCTGTATATGAATTCATACAAAACTTTGACAGATGGTACACTTCAATATTTATAAAAGAATGACATTTGCTTGAGTTCTGTTCGACAATGGAAATTTATTTAAAGAAGTTATGCTTTTATGTTTAAAGAATTTTGCAGGTGATAAATCTTGTGCCTAATAAGAAAGGTTCAATTAAGCCATCATCTTACCTTCTGTGTACTGTTCTCAGGGATAACTAGAAACCATATTATTACCCCGAAACTTATAGAAAAGATATTGATCTTTTATTAACAATAAGGCAATGTGAGATCATATAAATATTTTTCATTAGGTTCAACTGTAATAGTTAGATTCCGTTATGCCTCTGCTTTCCATGAAGTTAACCATGTAATGATGAAATATATATATATATGAGAGACACCTAATGGCAAAATAATATAAAACTGAGTTTTATTGATCGCCCAAATTGAGGTCCTTTTTTACCAGCCTTTTCTCATTTCATGTGTTTCTGTATTTGTGATGCATTAAAATCAGAATATTTTTTTTTATCTATTAAATTCTGCAATAACTTCATTACTGTTCAATTAGAACAACATATGTATAGCAATCTTTAATAAAATTTTCCATTTCAAAATGATGTCTAATTTTCATAGGAAGAGGTGTCTGTGAGATGTTGGTGGCAGGAAAATTCTATCTGTAAGAATTTTGGAAATAGACACTAGTTTTCTTTAAAGAAATCTGGGTGATTCCTTCAAATATGGAGGAAAAACAGTTTGTTGCACTACATTGTAATAATGAAAATATTTATTTTTGAAACGCCCATTGATAGACATAATTATTAATTATATTAATAATTACAGATAAATATGATGCTTAGATCTAATATCCACATATTAGATCACTGGGTTGGTCTAATGGTGAACTTGTCATCATAAATCAATTTATTTCGATGTCAAGAGTTCTAAGGTTCAAATCCTAGTAAAGGCAGTTACCTTTACCCTTAAATGGATTTTTGAGTACTGGATCCTGGATGCCAGTGTTTTTTGGTGGTTGGGTTCAATTAACCACACATCTCTGGAATGGTCGGCCTGAAACTGTACAAGACTACACTTCATTTACGTTCACACATATCAACCTCATTCCTCTGAGGTAATACCTTATGGTGGTTCTGGAGGCTAAACAGAAAAAAGAGAGAGATAAGTAACATTAAATACATCATAAATTAATTAATGTATCCATCGTAACAAAGTTATAAATACAACTTACCTCTAAAAGGAATAAACAAAAGACTCTTTTCCCGTTAATGAAAAATAACCTATTTTTTGGATTACCTTTAGAAAAATTACTTTGAAAACAATGTTCAACACATTGAGTGGTAACAGTAGCTAAAGTATCTATTTATGATTACTTTCTAAATATTAGCAAAAAAACTAACTAAAAGATTTATTTTTCATTTGACATATTATCTTCAAGTCATTCATTTTCCATCTGTAATATAATTATTACTCTATTATTGATAAATATATAGTTTATTTATAAATTAACCTCCATTTGGGTGTAATGAATAAACCAGTTTTCATAGCAACATAGCACATGCCCAGTAGACATCAGCAAAGCTTAAATATCATCACACATTTAGTCAGTTGTCCATACCAATCGAGTAGTACATGGTGAAATATGAAGGTGATTGTTGTGGCTCCCATCAGTTGTGAGGTTCATAACATCATTTGTGTTTTGTAATCAAAAGAAACATCTGCAGCTGAGATCCAGCACCAGCTGTACTAGTTCTGGGTAATAATGTAATGACCGATAATTCTATAAAAGAATGGTGCAAGGAATTAAAAAGAGCAAACAAATGTGTATGACGAAGAAGGAAGAGACCGACAATTTATTATGAGTGATGAACTTGTTAAAAAAAAATAGTTTTCATTATTAATGCCTGTTCACACTGAATTCAGTGAAAATTTTCCTCAAATTTCAATGTTCACTCTTTATGGAATTGTTACAGATAGGGTGAATTTTCATTAGCATTATTCATAAGTTACTGAAAAAACTTACATGTCCACAAAAAAAAAAACAAAAAACAACAGTCACATTGAACTTTTATTTAGCAATACCAGAATAAAAGAAGTGAATTTCTTCACAGTTTTGTTACTGGGGCAAGGATTCTGTTTATCAATATTGATACAAAAGAATAATTCAAACAGTGTATGCACACGTATTCCTCTAACAAGATCAAGTAATTAAAACAAATCAGTTTGAACAAAAAATAACAGGATTTTGGGACCTTAAAGGAATTTTTTTGCCCAAATTTATGAAGTTTATTGCGAAACATTGACAATGATTATTGTAGCAATACAGAATAGACTGTGAGAGATGCTAATGAAGGGGATTGTTTATTGCATGACATGCACAACCTCTCACTGCTGCTAGCACCAGTGGTTTACTAAACAAGTTTAATTGACAGATTTTTATCATTCCATTACGGCTGTGATTTGGCAACATTGGATTTTTATCTGATCGCAGAATTGAAGAATTGACTACTCAACATTTCAAAAGCTCATGGATAGAGTCCATAAGTGGATGGAACTCTGGCAGTATCATTATTTGGAGGGGACAGATAAATTGAGATCAGAGCTTGAATTTGGGTGGAGACTTATGTTGAGAAGTAATTTATTTATATTAATACACTATATATATATATGACTTTTGAGTAAAGTAAATTTTTTCAGTTTATTTTGTTTATTACTAACTGAAGGTTAATTTATAATGAAATATCATTAATGAAATAGGATGTAACAATAACTACAAAAAAAAGAAATTTTCAATTCAACAAAATCAAATGTACAAGTATTTTCTCTTTAGTTACATAATTTCATTAAGTAATTTTTAAGTGTAAACCAAAACAAACTCAAAACAAACTACTGAAATAAACAATTTTTTAACAATTTCATGAGGATATTAATAATCTATACTATTATTTAAAGTAGAAGAGGGTTTTTGTTTATTCAGGAAAAACAAAAAACTACTTGGACAATTGCAACCAAATATTTACCCATGTTTCTTGGCATAGTTGAGAAGGTTTTTAGATATATTTCATCTCGAAAAATCTCATTAAAAAAAGTAGTTTAAGTACAAACGGTTGAAGCGCAAACTTCAATGAATTGAAGTACTGCGACTTGTGAGTTTTTATCACTGTGCGAGCTGGGTTTGAACTGAATGATTCAAATCAAATGAATAACATTACAAAAATAATAGAATTAAACCTACATTAAATAAAATAGTATTAAATAAATTTTTTTTAAATTTCTTTTTAACAAGAATGGGCTTTCAACAGGGACTAACCTACAGGGCTAGAGTGCTGAGGTATTCGAGCACCTCATGGTAGGCTAAACCAATTATCACCATCGACCGATAACAAAACATTTTGGAAGGTGCAATGGAGTACTCTTATAATATATCTGTAAACAATCATATGATTTTCAAAATTCAAACGGGTATTTGTTATACTGTTGAAGGCTAACTTTTTCATGCATCACGTATACTGTCAATCTAACAGATCATGATTATTCTGAAACGTTATCTAAAACTTAAACATTATTATTTAAAAGAAAAATTATTTATTAAAATGTGTAAATAATAAATAATCTCTTATGGTATGGTACTGCACTTCTCATTCTGGCCACAAGGTGGCGAGCCACTAAATTCTTATCCTCCTTTCTTATAGTGAGATGCTGCCAAGGTATTTTTCTGTAGAGTGAAATTAAAGATTTCATTTCTTATTGAATGATTTACAATCAATGCCTAGCAAAAACTTCTGAAGATAAATTGATGAGCATTGTAAACATGTTTTCTTATAGTATAACTGCATACTAAGAAAGGATTTCTTGAAATTTTGAGTTTAAAGGGGTACAATGAAGTAGCAATGAAATTTACTTTTTTTTTAATTTCTCTGTAACAAACGAAGAGATCAGCTTGATTATTTTGTGTGTATAATCTTCATGTGAATATCTAAAATCAATTTCTAGGTTTTTTGAAATTCTAATTTTCAAGGGTTAAAATGGATTTTTGAATTTTTTGGAAACCATGCAATGTTTTTTTTAATTTCTCATTAACAAATGAAGAAACCTTCATAAAACATTTTATTTAAAAACCATTTTTGGGTTTTTGTATTTCGACTTTTTTTTTAAGAGGTGCAAAGGTATATAACGCTGTAGCTCAATCAACATGGCCACTGCCACCATTACTGTTTGTGTGACTGGTGGCACCTGCCTCCAGTTACTTGACTAAAAAACATAAAATAAAAACTTGCTTCAGGGAATGCAAGTAACCACATAGCAGGTTGAAGCTACATACATGTAGTCTTATAGCAACAGGGAGCTAGTACTATTATAATTCTTCATATAGTTTGGTTAGCATATATTTGAGTTGAATATTCAAAATCATTCAGAATATTACATTATCATTGTGGGTTAAATTATCCCCTCCCCTGATGAATTGAATGAAAGGACAGTGCCGTGCCGACTGCTTTAAGTTAACTACTGTTAACTTAAAGTAAAATATTTGAATGGTGTTTTTTTCATTTTAGTTTCTCTTCAGTTAAATGTCCTTTATTGTTAGCTACCATTACTCCATACTCTCTGGTTGTATTCTACAGGTTTCTGCATCTAGCCTTGCAGAAATAGTACAAAATTGTGGTATATATATATATATATATATATATATATATATATACATACATTTTTTCCAAGAACTTTTATCAGACTCCTGTAAAAATGCAAACATGAATCTAAGAAGCTAATCAAATAAAACTAAGTATCCAAATCCTCCCCAATATACATACTCGCATATATACTTACTTCTGATATATATTCGCGACAGATTTCCATACAAAATTAAATGTAATATTTTTAACAAATTTTGTGTGAAATATTGTATGGATTTTTTACTATGGAAGAGGTTCTCAAATATATTTTAAATGTTTTTATTTTAAATTCTTTCCTCTTGGACAGATTTATAATGTTAACTCTAAATTTGTGTAACATAAGAGTGTATAAAAAAATCCTGTAGGTGTTAATCAATTAAAAAGCATATAATTTTGCACATGTATAAAAAATTCTCTACTTTCATGTTACCTTCACCGATCATAGATTCCAGATTATATTAACAATGATTGTTTAAAAAAAGAATATTTAACTTGACTTAAAAATAATGTTAGTATATACATAGCATTTTTCTTTTTATTTTAGATTGCATGAAGTTTTTTTTTCACTTGATGATGATGGATTTTCCCATCTACCGCCAGAAGAAGACACACTTTATCCTTTAACATATAAATTAGATCATTTGTTACCAAGATATATACATTGCTGTCCAAACATTCGTGAAGAATTTGTACAAACATCATTGTTTTTAGATAATGAAATAATAATGCAGGTTAGTTGATTTTAATAGTATTATTTTTATAACTTGATAAGAAAGGATTTTTATAGCATTTCCTAATGATTGCAACCGTCTGACTAAATAAAATTTCTGTATTTTGCTTCTCAGGTAGAATAATATCTCCTACTGTATGGATCTTATGCCCATTAATGACAAGAAGTGTATTATTTTCAGTTGCCTACAGTTTGAAATTTCTGGAGATTTAATCGGATGTAAAATTTACTTCGAGTGATCAAATTGTATTCGTTTACAGTAAAATCAAACTCTTTTGCTTTGTATTGAAGTTTAAGGAACATCTTTGTCGGACTCCCTTCTTTATTACAGCTTCTTTCTTATGTTCTATGATTATTACTGTTGCAGTCTGGTTCCTATAAATGTTAGCAACTGTTCTTCTATCTCTGTACTTCAATACTAAATTTTTTTTAATTCTGAACATTTTATTCCAGTTTACGTAATTAAATGCCTTTTCTAAGTGAATAAATGCCAAGTATGTTGGTTTGTTTTTCTTTAATCTTCCTTCTACTATTAATCTGAATGCTAAAATATACACCAGTTTTATAATCTATCGCTTCCTCACCCGCACTACGCAGTAATTCTGCAAGTATCCCAGGAGCCTTTCTGCCATTCAAATCTTTTAATGCTCTCTTAAATTCAGATCTCAATATTGTATCTCCCTTTTCATCCTCTTCAACTTCCTCTTCTTCCTCTGTTAACACCAGTTTCTAATTCATTTCCTACGTATAACTCTTCAACATATTCCACCCACTTTCAACCTTTTTTTTTTCATATTATAAATCTGTGTACCATGTCTACTTAACACATGATTAGATTTTAATTTATGTACCCCAAAATTCCCCTTAACTTCCCTGTATGCCTCATCTATTTTACCAATGATCATTTCTCTTTTCACTTCTGAACACTTTTCTTTAATCCACTCTTCTTTTGCTGATTTGCACTTTCTGTTTATAGTATTACTTAATTGTCAATAATTCATTTTATCTCCTTCATCACTAGCATTGTTATACTTTCTACATTCATCCATCAGCTGCAATATATCCTTTGATATCCAATGTTTTCAACCATTTCTCTTTGTTCTGCCTAAGTTCACTTCTACTGATTTAAGAATTTTTAATATTCTCCCATTCTTCTTCTACATATTCTACCTTACATTTTTACTCAGACCTGTTGCGATGTCCTCCTCAAAAATCTTCTTTACCTCCTCTTCTTCAAGCTTCTCTAAATTCCACCCATTCATCTAACACCTTTTCTTCAGGTTTTTAAACCCCAATCTACATTTCATTATCACTAAATTATGGTCACTATCAATGTTTCCTCCAGGGTAAGCTTTGCAGTCGCCAAGTTGATATCTAAATCTTTGCTTAACCATGATATAATCTATCTGATACCTTGCAGTATCACCTGACTTTATCCATGTGTATATATTGTTCTATTATGATTTTTGAACTGGGTGTTGGCAATTATTAAATTATACTTCATGCAAAACTCAATAAGTCGATCCCTTCTTTCATTCCTTTTGCTAGGCTCGAAATCACCTACCATATTTCCTTCCTTGCCCTTTCTGATGCTTGCATTCCAATCTCCAACTATTATTAAATTTTCATCCCCTTTTATGTATTTAATTGCTTTGTGTATTTAATACACTCTACTTCATCATCATCATCTTGGGCACTTGTAGGCATATAGGTGTTAACAATCATTGTTGGCTTAGGTTTTGATTTTGTCCTTATTATAATGATTCTATTGCTATGCATTTTGAAATACTCTACTCTCTTCCCTATCTTCTTGTTCATTATGAAACCTACTCCTGCCTGCCCCTCATTTGAAGCTGAGTTAATTATTCTAAAATCACCTGACCAAAAGTTGTTTTCCTCTTCTGACCAAACCTCGCTAATTCCTACTACATCTACATTTAATCCATTTTCCTCTTTAAATTTTCTAACCTACCAACAATTTTTAGACTTCTAACATTCCACACTCCAACTTGTAGAATGTTATTTTTTAATTTTCTGGTGACCCGTTCCTTAGTAGTCCCCACCTGGAGATCCAAATGGGGGACTAGTTTATCTCCGGAATATTTTACTAAGGAAGGCACCTCCATTTTTGTTACATAAAAATGCAGATAGTTACATTTTCTTGGAAAAAAAATCAGCTGTAATTTTCCATTGCTTTCAGCTGCACAGTACTCAGAAGATTGAATGATGCTAACATGGCCATTTAAGTCCTCCAAACCTACGCCCTTAACAACTATTGAAAGAGCTGCTGCCCTCTTTCAGGAATCATTCCTTAATCTGGCTTTCAACAAATACCTCTCTGATATGGTTGCACCTTTGTTCCAGCTATTCTGTATCACTGAGCACTCAAGCTCCCTCACCAACAGCTAGGTCTCATGATTCATAGAGGAAGAGCAATATATATACACCATTATCAAACTAAACAACACAATTGTTTTCATGTAACTCAACACAACACTTTGCCTTACAAGAAAGCACCTTAACACTTTCTTTAACATTTTTAATAAATTATTGAACCATTTAAAAATCTCCAATTTTTTTAACATAATTTTTTTTTTTATAGCATTATATTTCTTTGTGGGTGAGTTTTTAAGTTCATTATTAATTTTTAAAAAAAATCTTTATTTTCTACATCTCTATTTAATAATTTCTCAAATAACTTCTTTTTATACCTTCTGAATTGTGTATTACATTTCAGTTAGTTTATATATTATAAATTACTATGTTTACTGTAATATTATTTCATATATTTATATTTTAAGTAATTAATATGAACATATTAATATGCAATGAAGTATGTTTAGGTTGTAGATTCAGTTTATATAGAGGTACAGATTAAAGGCTACATTTCAAAATGTGTTTAATTTATTTAATATTTCATATGAACAGTTATAATATAAAGCTTGTTGCAAAATTTATTTATTTGGTTGTATGTTGATCACCAGAAAAATTTGATGAAGGCTCTCCCTTTTTTAAAGATGAAGCAAGATACAGCGGAAACTAGTGTATAATAGTAATTAAGCAAATTTGAAATTATTATATTAAATTGCTTATGTTTTAAAAAAATCTTACTTATTTATTGCAGGAAAGAACATTCTGTATAGCACCAGCAATTTTAGCACAAATTACAGCAGATTTTGAGTTATCAGGGAATGTGGTTCAAACGCATGTAAGCTCTTTACCGACTGTTGCATATCTTGCTAATTTATTAGCGACTAATGAACAAATTGAAGCTCTGCTTGTATTTGGTGCCGGTGAACGGTAAACTTTTATTGCTATGCTTATGTATAAACTTATTTAATTTTTTAATAATTAATAAGGAGATTATTCCAAAATTTACTTGCTATTGTTGGCTGTTTAAAAAACTGAAAAAGAATTTACTTTGTATGTAAGTTTTATATATATATATATATATATATATATATATATATATTTTTTTTTTTAAATCAATTCTTTTAATAATCATACTCCTCTGTACTATATACAAATATATTTATTTTATTAGATCAACCAAAGTACAGAATAAATAAAATAGGATGACTTACCTTATTCCACTATATATATGCAGGAGTGCTTTTGCGATTTACTCCCATCATCAACTGCATTAGATATTCATCTCAAATTACATTACAAACTTTGTAAAATATAACATACCATGCATTTACTTATTTTATTTAAAATTTCAAACCTTTAATCATTTTATTTTTTTTATTTTTATTTTTATTCAGTTAAATTAAAAATTAAAACAGTATTTAAAAACATGAAAAATTAATTAAAATTAAATTGTAAAAATTTACATATATAAAAGGAAAGACCACTAGATCAATTAAAGCTAGATTCTTGTAACATTATAGAAATTATAAAAAAAGGTAAACTGGGTTTTTCTAATGTATCTGATCATCTGATTAAGAATAAACATTCAATATCTATCTGATATTAGGACAAATTTAAAAATATTGGAAATGATAAAATATAATATGAATACAGTTACTAAGGGATTTAACACTTTAGAAAGATAGATATATATATAAATTGCTCTATATATATATAAACATGAAAATAAATTTAATATTATCAACTGTCAGACAATATGAGGATGACAGTATTAAGAAAGCTGCAGTTTGTGACACCACCATCTGTTTTGATATTTAATATGTTTCAATCAGTGAAGTCAGTTCAGTTAAATGTACAACAAGCATAACTGCTTTATTTATTTTTTTTGTTTGACTTTAATTTGAATTTTTGATTTTTAATTTTAATTTGATTTTATGCCTTGACTTCATATTTTTACATATGTAAAAATGTTTATAATTTAATTTTTTATGTTAACTTTAACTTTAATTAATTTTTCATAATTTTAAATATTATTTTAATTTTTAATTTAACTGAATAAAAGTAAAATAAAAAAAATAAAGGTTTTAAATTTAAAATAAATGCTTGATATGTTACTATATTTTACAAAGTTTGTAATGTAATCTGAGATGAATATCTAATGCAGCTGATGATGCGAGTAAATCACAAAAGCGCTCCTGCATATATAGTGCAATAAGGTAAGTCATCCTTTTTCTTAAACACCCCCAACATCCCCGGCCTCCGCCGTTAGGCTATGTCCAGGAATGTCGGAGTGTCGTGGCAGTCGACTGCCCCCCTGTCTTGCCTTTTCTTTGGCGTCCCATCGGGGTCCTCTCAGTTTCATCAAGATGCAGCAGCCCTCCCTTCTGGACGACCACTACATCCCTCCACTTAGAGGCTGCCCTTCCCGTCCCTACACTAGGTTGCCGGCTACGCATTGCGCGAAGCCGGCAAACCGCCGCGTCCCCCTCTAACAGCTGAGGGTCCCAAATGCATCATCGGAGCACCCCAACTGACCTTCATTCTTGCATATGAAGGAGCCAAAGCGTCCTCTGCATCCAGGCTGCCTCCCTGGCCCTGCACGGCGACCACGATTCGCCCCCTGTATTTTATTTATTTATTTATTTTTCCTCCCTTCAGTTGCAGCCCATCACGTTGGCGTCTGAACTTATTCCTCCTTCCGCAATCCGCGGGCACGTTCGCTGTGAGTGCCCTCGTAACCGTTAGAAGGAACACAATCAATAAAATAAAATAATACCACAATCATACAATACAAGGAAAATACATAATAAATGAAACCCACTTCATGTTGTCTCTTCGGCGATGTCACCTCTAGCCGTGGCCCTCCTGCACACGGTCGAAGCGATCGTGCTTGTCATCTCGAGCCGGCCGTAGAGTACCAACCACAGTGACAATGGAGACAATGAATTCACAATACAATACAACACAAAAATAATATATATAGTAGAAGAAACACACAGTATACTTGCTAGGGACATTGCTGCTTACCCGCGCCTAGAAGTCTTCTCCCCACTCTCTTCCATGTACCTCCTTCGTCTTCAGGATGCTAGCCACCATGCTCTGTACCGCATCCCATTCTCTCTTCCCTTTCAGCATGTGAGCTACAGTTGTTTCTGGAGTGAGGCCATCTGTGCCATGCCTACGCCGGACCACAGCCCACCTTTCGCACTCGTAAAAGGTGTGCTCCGGCGTGTCATCCTGACCGCAGTAGAAGCACCTCGGTGTCCGTCTTCTCTTGAACCGATGTAGGTAGACCCCGAACTCCCCGTGTCCAGACAGGAACTGCGTGAGGAAGTAATCTACCTCCCCATGCCTCCGCCTGACCCACGGTCCCAAGTCCGGGATCAGTCTCCTGGTCCATGCCCCAAGCCGTAGCCGTTCTCCACATCTCCTGCCAGTTGACCATCAGCTGCCTCCCGGCTTCCGCCTTCGGCGTTCCTTCGTATGTGGAGACCAGCTGCGTGGCCCGCAGCTCGATGGGAGGCACCCCTGCGATGACTGCCACTGCGCATCCAGATACGGTGCGGTACGCCGATGTTATGCGTATCGCCGCTCTTCTGGTAAGGGAGGCTAGCATCCGTACGTTCTTCTTTCTTGAAAGTGCGTCCTTCCAGGCCGGGACCGCGTACAGCAAGACGGAGGAAACCACTGAAAGGATCAGCCGTCGCTTGCTCGCCCGTGGTCCGCTCTTGTTGCCCATTAGTTTTTGTAGAGCGTCTTGTATCTTCTCTCAGGTAAGTCATCCTACTTTATTTATTCTGTACTTTGGTTGATCTAATAAAATAAATAAATATATATATATATATATATATATATATATATATATATATATATATATATATATATATATATATATACTTGAATATCAATCAGTATCACAATCAATCAATATCCCAAAGCTGAACTTGTCAATATTTGCTAGGTTGACCCACACTTCTTCCATGGGGTATATAATTGTAAAATAATTTAGGTAACCTTTCACTCCACATTCTATTGACATGTGTCTTCCAATTCTCTCTTAGTGCTTTAATCCTTCAATTCAGATATATTCAACTCATTTCTTATTTCACTAATTCTTTTCCTGTCGTTCATACTATATCCAGCAACATTCCTTAAAAACCGCATTTATGCCACCTGGATACATTTTTCCATCTGTTTAGTAATACACCATGTCTCTGAGCCACATGTAAACACCAGAGTAGAAGCTACTTAATAAAATTTTAAAAGTGTATCTTTATTCACTTTACTTTTCAAAGTTATTTTTATGGTTACTCCATTATGGTAATTGAATTTTCTATTTTGCACATCAGACTCTCCAAGCATCCCAAATATTTTGCATCACAAACTCAGTTTATTTCCAAAGACCTTTCCAAAGACTATTTTTGATCTCACAATATCCCTACTGTTGAAAGCCACAACCTGGGTCTTACAAGATTTATTGCGACTGTCAATAGTATATTCTTTTACGATTTGACCAAATTCAACTGCTGCCCTCTGTAAAGAGTTTTTACAATCTGCAACTACTACTAGGTCACCTGCAAAAAGCATTGAGAAAACAAAGCTCTCTGAATTTATATCATGTGTATAATTCTTAATCTTGCTTATCCAAAGCCAAAGGAGATTGTCAATATATATATTAAACAGAAGCGGTGATAAGCTACATCCTTGTTAAATACCTAAACTTACTCTCAATTTACTATTCTTATCTCCAGTCATCGCTATTTGTGTGTTGCTGTACATTTCCTGCACGATCTGTATAAACCATCTTTGAATTCCTCTTTACTCCATTATTTCCCATAATTTTATCCTGTTTACTTTATCAAAGGCTTTCTTCAAATCTACAAACAGTACATGAGTTTCGCGATTGTACTCTTGGTGCTTCTCAATGATTTGCTTTAAAGCAAAGACATTGTCGGTAAAAGACCTTCCTTTCCTGACGCCAGATTGCTCTTTTCTCGAAGTTCTTTTGACTAATACCTTTAATCTTTGACTAACTATTCTCGACTAACTATATAATATATACTAACTATATATACTAACTATATAACTAATTCTTGACTAACTATATAATATTTTATAACCTGCATTTAGAAGGCTGATGCCCCAATAATTCTCGCACTGAGTTCTGATAATTGCTAATTTCCATTCATTTGGTATCTTGAGTTTAGTCCAGCATAAATTTAGAAATCTCAAGAATCTGTGTTTAAAATTCTCAGAAGAGTACTTTATTAATTCTATCACTATGCCATCACTTCCTATTCTTGAGTACCTTAATTCATTTTTTAACTCTGAAATTTCCAACTTGTCAATTTTCTTTGTCTTCAACATTTTGATCAACCAAATTTTCTTCATTAGAATCGTCCATTAACCAAATCTGTTGGAATTAAGTCAGAAGTCCTTTGTGTCCTACAACTGGAATTTGGGCATGATCCTTCTCCTCATGTCTTAAGCACTTCATAATTTTATAAGCAATATTTTCAGGCCCATGGACATCATTTTCAATTCTACATATGAATGAATCCACTTCATACTTTGCTGTTCTTTATGGATTTGTTTAGTGATTTTCCTCTGACATATATATTTGTTTCTATCTTCCTCCTTCTTTGTTGTTAACCACTTTAAATATAATTATTTTTTCTTGAATACTATCTCTCTCATCTCTTCTCTCCATAAATTTATCTTATTCCTCTGGGACTTTCTTTGACATCCAAGGGCTTCATAAGCTGCTTTCTTGATTATTCTAGTTAAGTTTTCCCATTCCTCACTAATATTATCACTTACTTGGAATTCTTCATTAACAGTATCCATCCTATGCCTATAGATATTCAGTATTGAACTGTCATTTAGAAGATGCATCTTATATTGATATTCCTTATTTGGATAAGATCAGTTCTTTACCCACCAAGCCTTAATATTAACTATTGCCACTAACAGAAAATGATCCGAGTCGACATCCGTTCCCTTAAATACTCTGGCATCATTAAATAACAATGCTGCTTTTTGGTTTTCAATGAAGTAATCAACCATTGAGGTGTTTATCCTCAAGCAGACCAGGTGTATATATTTGTTAATCCTGTTATGTTTAAAATATGTATTCATTACTCTCATGTTGTTGTTAAAGCTTGAAAAATCCTGTAGGAGTCTTCCATTACAACTCACGTCACCTTCCCCATTATATTCAATAATTCCTTCTAGGAGCACCTTCCCAACATGTACATTCAGATCACCTCCCATAATTAAATAACAATTCCCATTACATAGGTCAATAGTTTCTTGTACCTTCTCATAGTATTCTGTCGTTTCTTCTTGCTTTCTTTCTTCTGGTGCATGTACACAAATGAAACACACATATGTTCTTTTTATTTTACATCGCACAGTTATGATTTTTTCATTTATCCATTGGTATGAATGAATTTGGTTTTCCATTTTCTATTCACCACAATAGCCATTCCTGTTTTTTGCACGTACATTCTGTGGTACACCAGAATCTATTAATGTGTGTATCTCATAATCATAGCTTCCCTTCTGTTTCTTCTTCATTTCTGTTATAATGGCCATGTCAATATTTCTTGCCTACAAAACCTCCTCTAACAGATGCATTATATTGTTTATCCCTCTTACATTCCATGTTCCCAGATGCAGTTGATCCAAAATTCCAAATCTTTTATTTCTTTGTTGACATGTCATGTTATTTACCATTAAATCCAGTCCATCCCAAGGCCAAAATTTCCTCCGGTCATGGTACAAACACTGCACGAAATAAGACCAGTGATGGGGATGCCACTTTAGAGCATCTGATTGTGCTCTGGGTTTTCTTCGGAGACTCACCTCCTAAGCTCTTCCACCACTTCCATTGTTGGGAAAACTACTTTTCCACTTAAGCACCTGTTGATGATTTCCTGTTTGTCTTAGTTGATCTGTGGATGCTTATTTGGTTTTCACCTTATTCGCACCTGCCCTGCACATCTACAGAATTGTTTGCTATCCACCTCTGGGACGCACTTTGTTGGAGTTGAGGCCCCCAATTCCTGTACCTCATGCAAGATTATGAGGTACAGGATACTCAATTCAGAGCCAGTCTCTCATGTAAGCTAACCAGGCATGGAACATTTATTTTCAAAACATAATTATTTTTTAAAAAATACAAAATTTATCACCAGTGATGATTCTATCAAAAAATGTGTCACTTCTATTAGTACAGTTAACCAGATTGTGTTTTGTGGATGGCCGAGCGTGTTTTTTCACATGAAATAAAGTTTCTTTTGGGATCCATCGTGTAGAAAGTATAAACTAAGGAAGTCACCTTTTAAATTTTTACAAACAACCACAAGATTGAGATGTGTGGCGGCACTATTGAGATGTGACTTTACTATTGTAAAATTTGACCGTTTTTTTATTGTTACAACAGTGGCAGCTCAGAAATCGGCCTAGTAATTGATTTACAGCGAGCGGCTAAAAAAAATAGTTTTGTGAAAAAATGGAAATTTCACATGAAGGTTTTCATTGGATGATTTTTTATGATTTTAGTAAGAGTCTAACTCAACAACACTGTCTCGAATCGCTTCATTCAACTTTTGATAATGAATCACCATCAGAAAAGACTATTTATAATTGGTTTGCAGAATTTTATCGTGATCGTTCTTCCGTCAGCAATGAATTTTGTGAAGGTAAACCAAAATCGGTTGTTGTTCCAAAAAAACATTGATGCTATGTGCAACATAATTGAAAAGGATCAGCATGTGACTTACTGTGAGATACATTCATCCTTAGGCATATCGAAGACTACAGTGCATTCCATTTTGCATGAACATTTAGCTGTGAACATTTATCGGTTCCCGTATATTCCACATAATTTGACCGAAGCTCAGAAACAGGATCATGTCATTCGGTGTAAGAAAATGCTCAAAAAATTTGACCAGAAATGTAAAATTTACAATATTGTAAAAGGAGACAAAACTTGGATATATTTTTACGAACCAGAAACTAAGCAACAATCAACTGGTTGGGTGTGCTAAGATGAACTAAATCCAACAAAAGCGGTTCATTCGCAAAGCACATCCAATGACTGTTTGTTTCTTCGGTTATACTGGACATTTAATAATCTTGCTTTAGTGGATCGAAGAACAGTAAATTCTGAATGGTACACAACAATTTGTTTACCAGAAGTCATCAATGATATCAGGAAAACCATCTCTTCATTATGACTATGCCAGATCTCTGATAGCATTCAGAGTGAAAAAATGTTTGGAGAATTGGTTCAAATGCATGCTGAAGTGTATAAATCTTAAAGACAATATTTTGAGAAACAATTTGTACCAAAAATTTTTTTCTTTCATTATTTTTGTACAGGCAGCCCCCTCGTATTCTTGTATAGTACAAACATAAAGTTTAGCAACAATGGTTAATATTGTAGCAGCCTTAACTCAATTGATCTAGTAATAAACAAGTCTTGTAGCTGTAACAATATAATGTTCTTGTTAACGAAACAAAACAAAATACACTGCTGCCAACAGAACTCCAAATGAAATGCATTGCAGATCATTTTTTGCCTTTCCTTATATAACATAAAATAAGTTATAACAAAAGATAAATAAAATTAGATCAAGATGATAAAATTCTGTATTACTTAATATTAAAATCAATTTTATACTTCAAATTACATGAGATATTCTGATTCACACTAAAATGACCTGTATATACATATTTTGTTGATGGCAGGTTCACAATACCATAAAGGAGGTTTGTACAACAGAGGCCTTCAAGTTTTTCTTAAATTCTGCTAGGCAAATGCTAGAGCAATTCTTTTTGTTATTCTACCTCAAAGTAGTAGAAAGGAATGCCTAAAGAGGTATAATTACCAGGAATTGTCCTGATGTAATCTGTATGATATATCTTACTGATTCAAAATCATTTTATAGAATCTTTATTTATCTGACTTTTTATCACTTAACATTAATTTATTATAATTCAGTAGTTGTATCTTTAATATTTTATTTTTTATTTAGGAAAAATCAGTGTGAAGAGTACCTAAATGCCTTGGGTGTTAATAACACGATTATTTTTTCTGAAAATTTTAATAAATTATTTTTGGATCCGAATAACATATTAGAAAATGTTGTCGGAGTACTGGCAACACCGCCTAATACTAATTCAAATGTGCTGGATCCAGTCGACCTTGCTGTATCGCGTGGTGGTGATCTGAATTTACTCCAACAGTTAACCGATGATACATTGCACGATTCATCTGATACGGGGCTTGTCGTGGAAGATATTTTGACTGAACAACGTGATACATTAAGAGTAGCGATGTCCAAACCTCAGGTAATTTAATTTTATCTGGTTTTTCTTATTATTTTTATCTTGCAAAAAAATTTATCATTCAGAATTTCTTTTATGGTTTAATAAGTCATTAAAGTGCTCTCATTAGAATGAGTTTTGGAACCTATTAACTTTCTAACCCCAAAAAAAACAAATTGCTGAACATGCTGAACACTATTCGTGTATAGTACAAACATAAAGTAAAGCAACAATGGATAATGTTGTAGCAAACTCAACTCTTTTGTTCTAGTAATAAACAAGCTTTCATATTTTTGTATGTTGTGCTACAGATATAATTTTTTTTAACATTCCTCTATTGCACTGTGATTTCATGATATTCATGTATACTAATAATAAAATAAAAACAGAATTCTACAAATAATAGCACTAAAAATTTACAAATAATTATATTTTTATTTCTTAACTAAAGTAAAAGTATTTATAACAAATCTACTTTGGAAGTTGGCACCAGCCAACACAAATTAAGAGTAAAGTTAACATTAAACATTCCAAATGTATACTTTTTCAGTTAAATAAAAATTGCCAATGTCAGAGATATTGTGTAAAATACATTAAAATTTTAAAAAAATAGTCAAATTGATAACCTCTCCTTTTTTAAGGTCTATTAATAATATTTCCTCCACACTTAATTTATTATTATGCTATAAATTAATCACTCTGTCATTAGTGGTACTTGGTGCTGCCACAGCCCAGAAATATACATAAATTATTCTGATTTCAATTATTTTCTTGATAAGTTGTATTTTTTTTAATTTTAATTATTTCTTATTTTGTCTTAATAAACCATATTTTATAATTTTGGATATTGGTAAAGGAAATGACAGTTTCTATTCATTTTAAACCAGTAATTTGTTTTTATCATATAAATTATTGTTAATTTTATTTTTTATGTACTTGATTTAAGTTTTTATTTATTTATTGTAGGTTGAAGTAATATGCCCAAAATTAATCAAATATAATACTATAAAAAATAAAATGTTGGAATTATAAATCAGATTAATATTTTTTCAACACTTCTCTTTGTTAGTAGCTAATAAGTTTATTTTAAAATAACTGAATGTTTAGAATTATGGTATGTATAAATTAAAATATGATATTAATAAGGGTTGATGAAAATATTTCTTTATATTTTAATACAAAAGTAAAAAAAGGTTTTTTATAATTCAAATGAAATTTATTAATCCAAATATGTGCATGCTGTTTAAATTGACCACCTTTTGCCATTTTTCAGATAATATCCTGCCGTTGTAGAACTTCTGTGTATTCTGGATGAAAACTATAATGATTTTCAGAGGCTTCTTTTGAATTCAACTGTATACCGTTGAGAGAGTTCTGTAGAGACCGAAACAAATTAGTAGTCTGATAGTACAACATTAGGATTATGTGTGGTTGCATCAAAACTTCTCTGTTAAGCTCTCTCAATTTTCAGTGGGTCACCAAAGATGTGTGGATCTAGTACTGTTGTGATGTAAAACAACACCTTTCCTATCCATCAATTCTGGTTGCTTTATCTCGATTGTTGGTGTAATTTTTATGGTTGTTGACAGTAGAGGTTAGAATCAATCATTTGTTCGGGCGGTGTACAATTCTTTTACAATCCTCCACACAAATAGCATCACTTTTTTGGTGTCAATCCTCCTGGCTTTCCTACCGTTTCTGGAACTTCACCTTGCTTCAACCATGATCTTTTTCATACATAATGTTGTGTGCAATTTATTTTTCATGGCCCATAAAGAGCAGTTTCAAAAAATGTTCGATTTCATTTTGTTTTAGCAATGATTCGCAGATGGAAATTTTTAAGTTTTAATTGTTTAATCACATGACATCCAAAAGTCAAGTTTTTCTTTCTATCCAACCTTTTTCAAACAATTTAAAATATTTTTCTAGATGATGTTTAGTTCATTACTATACCACGACTACTGATGTGCTGGTTAATCTTTCTGTGATGTTATTGACTTTTTAGTCATCAGCCAATTAGAACGAGGTGTGCCATAGATATCAATATTTTCAGATGAAAACATTTGAATCAGCTTTGTACCAGTTATACTGATACCGCATTACGTCCATAAACAAATTTTTTTAACAGTCCTGAGCCACATTCTTCTCTTTTTTTATAAGATTTCAAAACATATTGATATTCTTATTTATTTTTACTCATTTTCAAGACACAACAACTTTTAAGTGTATAAACTAATACAATCATAACCTTTCAAAAGCATGCTGCAAGTGTTGACAGCGCTGCAAGTGTTGACAGCGCTGCAAGTGTTGACAGATTTTATTAATATTGCCTGAGTTATGTGATCCTTAAATCATCTACCAGGAGAGTACAAAGAAACTTTTCCCTTAAGTCCAAGTAATGAATAAATTTCTGTTTAAAGATGTTATAGATTCCTGGAAAATGAAAATTAATTGAATTGTGTGTTATTTATAAGTGAATATATAATTAATAAATTAAACCTTTTTAAAATTAATAGTAATTTAAGTATAATTAATAGATAATATAATATAACAACAACGAAAAATACTTTAATTTCCTACTAGTGTCTGTAATCTCAGTGCCATGGACTATTGACAATTTATCTGCTGTAGGGATTTTCTATCTAGATGTTTAGTCACCTATAAATAACATTAAGCTTTAATATTTCCTTCCATTTCTTTTCTTTGAATTGATTCCCCTCTTCTTTCCATCACCTAAATGGACGAATTCTTCTTCACTTTATGAATGCAAAGCAAGATAACCACTTGATTTTAATTCTGTGTAAAATGTTTCCCTTCTCTTAAATTTTTATATCATTATGTTTCTCTTATTTTTACTTCCTTGTACGAAGTGAAGGAAGTATTGTGATTGCAAAAAATCTTGGTTTTCAGATTTCAATGGAAGTATCCATTTTGACCATCCTTGAATCCATTTTAGATTAGTGATGTGAGTACATATGTATGTATCTCGCGTAACTCAAAAACAATTAACCATAGAATGTTGAAATTTTGGATTTAGAACTGTTGTAACATCAAGTTGTGCATTTTGATTGTAATCGACTGAACCAAAAGTGTCCTCCAAAAAAGCCCAAAATCCAAAATTTGGATTTTGGACTTTTTCTTAACTGCAGTAATAAGATCTCATTGAGAGCTTTTCAACAATTTATAAGTGGTACTTATTTTCATTGGTTCCAGAATTATAGTCAGATGAAATTCCATATAGCCATAATGAAATATTTAAATCTTACAAGGAGAAGGCACAGTGGTTCAAATCCGACTTCATATACATATATTTTTTTTAACTTTTTTTTTTTTAATTAAATGTACTGATTTTAATTTAATTGATTTGGATGTTAATATTAATTTATATATTGATTTTTCTCCCTGTATGAATCATGATGGATGAACGTAGAAAATATAAGAATGTTAGTGATGAAGAAAATAAAAGGAACTTTAGACAATTAAGAAATACTATAAACAGGATGTGCAAACTAGCAAAAGAAGAGTGAATTAAAAAAACGTGTTCAGAAGTGGAAAGAGAAATGAACATTGGTAAACTTGACGGAACATACAGGAAAGTTAAGGAAAATTTTGGGGTAGATAAATTAAAATCTAATAATGTGTTAAACAAAAGATGGTACACTGATTTATAGTACGAAAGGAAAAGTTGAAAGGTGGGTGGAATATATTGAAGAGTTATATGGAGGAAATGAATTAGAAAATGGTGTAAATAAATAAATAAATTTATGAAAATGTGATTCTGTTTGATCTTTTTGAAGCTATTATAGACTTCTGTATTTTATCATGTTCATCAGTGAAATTAATAGTAAAAATTAAAATTTATATATTTGTTATATTCATAACAGTATAATGTTATGTCTCTAATTAAAAAAAAAAAATTGTATATAAAAAAAAGGGTTTTGATAGGCTTTGAAATGAAGTAGTTGACATAACTGTATGGTGTGTGTAGAATAATCACCAGTAATCTACAATAACCTTGTTACTTGTTAACCTCGTTAACAGTCTGTTACGTTCAGCCCTAATAAAGCAATAATTCGTTGAACGTCAGTCAGTCAGTTTCTTCAATCATGGAATTTATGGAATTATTAGTTTTTTAAGTGTGAAAAGATAAAATGCTGGTAAGATCGGTCAAAGATTGTCTCATGTTTGTTGTAATAAGAAATAATAATATGAGTTAACAAGTCATAAAATTCTAGCTGTCACTAATGAACTAAAAATTGATGACATTATTTTGTGACTACCACGGAGATTTTTTTAATAAAGTTTGGAAACATGGACAATAAAAACATTGAAGTTTATAATTAGAGACCAGATTATATAAAACATAAAAAGCTTGAAATATGCATGCAAATATACATGAAAAATGCTTAAAATATGCATGAAAAGTGACAAGATATGCAACTTTAAATAATAAAAAAATAATAATTTTTAGTCCTTTATTTCAAAATCAGCATACAAGTAGTAAGTAGTTGAATAGCACATCGATAAATTCAATAATTAACAATTATTTAATATTTTGTTACTTTTGTAAACATAAACAATCAGAGGTACTGTTCCACGGCTGCTAAGTGTGCTCTAAGAGCCGTGCAGCTAATAGGTTTGGCCAGCTATAACATAAGATTTCATTTATTAACAAGGTACCCTACCGAAAAATATTGTAAATATAACAATAATATGCATCATCACTAGATTTTAAGGAAAATATGCAATAACCGGTGAGAATGGGTTTAATATGCAAGTGCAAAAGGCAAATATGCAAGTGCAAAGGCAAAGATGCAACTGCATATAATCTAGTCTTTAATTATAATGAAATGTTTGAAGATATTTTTGAGAAATATTACAGGACATCCATGAAAAGGTATTCTCCTGGTTGAAACTATTGATTGGCTGTGCAACCTGCAGGTTGCATTAATAGTTCATGGGGAAGATTTTCAGCCATTCCACATACACCATCCTTGGCACTGATTAGTTATAATCTTTTGATGATGATAAAAGTCTGGCCAATTATACAGCATCTTTAAATCAATCAGCTGCTCACGGATGAGTTTATTCTGGCAGTAAATTTCATCAGTAAGGATATTCTTTGATGGATGGATGAAATGTAATTCACACTACAATGTAACAACAGAGCACGACATGTGCTCTCATTGTAATTTCATTCTGAAACTCGTCAGTCCCCATTATTATGGGATTGATTACGCCTGCTATGTCAATGGATTTAAAATAATGTGCAATAATAGAATTTTTAACAGCAGAAAAAGTGAATGTTACTGATATTTTTTTCACCTAAAAGCCACTTATGGTGATGAAACTGTTAACAAAAATACTGTGAGCAGGTGGGCGATGAAATTTTCTGTAACAGATGCTGGTATAATAAATATTGAGAATGAATCTTGCAGTAGTCGACTAGATACAAGTATGTGACTGACAAACTAGTTTAAATTTGTATCTATTCCAAACCATCCATACTCACCAAATTTTTGCTCTGTAATTTTCACTTCTTTCCGTAATTAAAGATGAACTTTAAAGATATTCATTTCACCACATGTGATGAACTGAAGGACACAGTTCATGGTACAAGGAAAAACCATCGGCTTTTATTATTGACAAAATGAGGAAACTAGTCCACTGTTGGAAAATTGTAAATTGCAACTATATGGGAAAATAAATGAAGTTTTTGTACAAATAAAATATACTTTTATGACAAATTTGCCTTAGTTGACTGTGAGTAATGTTTCTTTTTCAAGTTATGAGTGACTGTGCATTAAATTTCAGTCACCTCTCATATTATCTTTTGGATTATACAATGATCTGAAAGGTTATAGATTTCTGAATGTAGGTGATTACTATGTAAAAAAAAAATATGACTAGCTTATGAAATTAATAAAACTTTGTTTTTCATGCCAGCCTATTGGAAATAAATTATGGATGAGTAGACAGTTGCTCCCCAGAAATGATTTTAAACTATTATTTGAGAGATGTTTGTCTCATACAGTAATTTCTGGCATTACATTTTCCTTTCTTGAGACTCATCCCTAATCCTTATTCTTAATATAATTCCTTTGTGCCATTTTTGGTTCTTAAGGTTTAGATCTGATCCTTTAAGAACCTTGCTGAGAATGGTGAGACCCATATTAGATATTGTATTCTTGACATGATCTGCTGATGGGAGTTTCATATGGATCAATTCAGGAACTCTGTTACAGTAAACCTGATAGCTTATTAAGCCATGTCTCCCATTTCTCCTAGTAAAATTCTAATACAAATTCAATATATGTACTTTAAATTAATTTTAAAAATTGATGTTTTAATTTAAATATAAATTTTATTTTTTACCTCACATTTGAGGAAGGTACAGTGTACTAAAACAGCTGCCGTTTCTTAAATAAATTTTGTGAAAATAAAATAAAAATCTTGTTTTCATTTTCTTTTTGTAGAAAAATAAATTTAGAATATTTAATTTTATGGAAACCAAAATCAAAGATGAATAAACAATTAATGTAGATTGTTTATAAAAAAAATATTCAGATAAACAAAATATTTTTATTATGAAATTCCAGATTAGAAAAACTGTTTATGCATTATCTTGCTTTTAAAATTAAAATAAAATCTCCCTATATACAAGTAACCCTCAAAATAAATTCCTTAAATCATTTCAACTAATGAAATATTTAAAATAAATTATGTTCATCATTTATATTTCTAGATACAGTTTGTTGTGTATGAAACGCATTCACGTTATGATGTAGAGAATTCAGATATGGCCGTACGTGTTATAACAGAAATGAATGGCTATGCTACCGAAAAGCATTTAGAAGAAATTAAAAAATCACATTCTACTGATGAATTTCAACAGCAGCAAGAATCAGAAGAGCACGGCGGTGTTACTGCAGCCGTTATCAGTACTCCTCAAACACAACAACCGTCACAAGTGCAGCAGTCTACTGACGATACTGAAGAACTTTCTTTTCGTAGTACACCATCTATTTCTGTGAGTCATTTAAAATCATTGATTTTATAAATATTTAATTATTTTACAAATAGTATAGAGATCATTTTGTTAAATTTAAATAGAATTAAGCATTTTGATTATTACACAAGGTTTTACAAAAATATTTTTGTCCCTGTACATGCTGGTGTTTTGGAGAAGAGTGTGGTTCCCTGTTTACATACATGCAGATAATATTTACCTGCAATACCTATAAGTAGAATGATGAACAACTGATATTTAACATTTTATTGTGTTTCTGCTCACATCAGTAGTTTAAATATTTTACCTTAAGTCTAGGCTGAAAATTAATTTTTTTGTTTACTGTTACATCAACTAATTTTATAATAGTAACATTTGTACCACACTTCTTTACACTATGTTATTCATACTGGAATAATGGTGTGAAAGAATCTATTATGTTTGAATTAAAGAACAGACGGTCACAAAAGTAAATAATAAAAAGATACTTATATATTTAAGTATATATTATGCCAGGTTATTGAAAAAGAAGGAGCTGACCTTAAATATTTATTTCTAATGAACAACAATAGATAATAGTTTGCTATTACAAAAGCATTCGGAGTGAAGCTACATCTATATTGTGGGCAAAGTCGCGACGGGGTACGCTAGTATTTGTATATGAAAGCAAAAAATTACACATTATTAAACATAATTTTTATATTAATGATATTTTTTATTTTTATATAAAAATGTTTTCCTCAGGTTCCACCGTGTGATTTATTTGAGTTGGCATCACTGCCTGATCTTTGTCCTGAATCAGATTACTGTTTAGATACTGAGGCTCATGGAACATATGTTGCTGTTATAAAAAGAAAGGTTTGAAGTTATTCTTTATATTGTATATTAAAATATTTTATTGTTTTCCCAATATAATATCTGTTTTAAAGATCAGTATAGCAAGGAATGTAATGGGTTACATATAATGTATGTAATCAGTGTAAATTAATATAAAACGTGTTCTAATATAAATATATTTTTAGTTATCTTCTTGTGAACTAGAAATGTTTTCTTAATTAAATGCTTAAGAAAGATGTACTCAAGTTTTTATCAGTAACTGTTTGTTAAAAAGAAAAAACATACCATTTTGTTTAAAATAAATATAGAATTGCATTACCTCTCTGGTAAGCTCAGATCCTTAATTCTTTCCTATGAGGTCTGTTCAGAAAGTAACCGAACTTTATTTTATTAATCTTTGTTATTAATTTGACAGAATAACAGTCCTTGTCCACTTCAAAGTACTCCCCTCCCCTATTCACACACTTTTCTCAGCAGTGTTTCCACTTCACACAGTCCTGAGTAGCTTCATTTGAAATGGCCTTTAAGGTTCACAACAAATTTGCTTCATTGTCATCAAAGTCTCAAAACAGTGTCCTTTCATCACTGACTTCAATTTTAGAAATAAGAAAAAATCACAAGGAGTCAGGTCTGGCAAGTAGGGAGGCTGAGGAAGGACAATCATCTGAAATTTGGCACAAAACTAATGAATTGACAAAGTTAAGTATGCAAATGCATTATCGTGGTGAAGGAATCATGAGTTGTCTTACCACAACTCATGATTACCACCACGCCTGTCTCTTTTTGCATATTTTTTCACGTAACCATTGTAAAACGTCTTGATAGTATGCACGGTTCACTGTTTCACCTTGAGACAAGAGTTCAAAATGCACAATTCCATTAAAATCGAAAAACCCAGAGAGCATCACTTTGACATCAGATAGAGACTGACATCTTGGGGCGTGGAGATCTTTTGCCAATCCATTTCATGATTGAACTTTTGTCTCAATGTCGTAGCCATAAACCCAGTTTTCATCTGTCATTATGATCCTTTGAATGAATGTTTCATCATCATCGGCTTGTTCAAAAAGTTGCCAACAAACTTGATGTTCTTTCTGCTGTTCAGTGATCAAACAAGGAACAAAGTTTGCTGTAACTCGATGCACATTCAGTTTTTCTGTCAAAATGTCATGGCATGATCCAATCAAGATGATAACCTCTTCTGCAAGTTCTTTGACAGTCAATCGGCTACTTGCACACACCAGATTGTTGATTTTCTGATCAGTTGAAGTCAAGGACTTTCTTTGACTTCAGCTGTGCTTTATTGATTAATGAATTTTGTGTTTAACTGGTGCAAATACATACTGCAACAAATAAATTTTGTTGTAGTAACTAAAGAGCCATTCATGATTAGGCTCAGTCCTCATAAAAGAACACCATTACCCATACTCTAATTATGCAGTGTATGAAATTTTTCAATTGAACTACAATAGGTTCTATCAGACTACTGCAAGGAACTTTGCTATGAATAGGTAAACTGATTGTTTTCTTGGAAGTAAGTCATAACTTTGTTAAAAATCAATGTATGGAGGAACATGAATCACTTGTATATATGAGTGAAAGTCAAATTAATACCTTAAATATCCTTTATGTTCTAATTGATTGTGTACAAAAGGTATACAGTTACATTTAATCTCCATGGCATGCAGTACAGGCATTCCATTGTTATGGAAATGTATAGGTATATCTAGAAAAAGTATTTTTGTTAAGAGCATAGCTACATAATTGACTGCTCATGCACTGCCGGCTTCACTTCTCTTTGTCAGACCTGAAAATTTTCCTCCCAGCATCTTTTTAAGTGGATGAAAGGCATGTTGATAATCATTGAGGATGAAGTCTAGTGATTACGTATGATATGAAAGAAATCTGAAAGGCAGATCTTGGACAGTTATAACAGTTGTACACTGGGCATGGAATTGAGCATAATCATCTTGCACCAAAACTCCTGAATATTTAATATTCAAAAATTACCCCTCATTCATCCTAAAAGAGAATCATAATAGGATTTCCTTTTGATAGTTGTGCAGAGAATCCTTTGGTTCTAGTGAGCAGCTGCAATGAAAATGATATTCCTTGCTCACTTTCTTGGTTTCTGGTTAGTGTTAATGAACTTTGATTTGATCATTTTTCTTAGAAAGCCGTCACTTTATTTTCAAAGTGCTGGAAAGTTTACTTCCAGGCATTCAACCTGTCATTCATTTAGCTCTGCACTCAGCTGTGTCTCACCCACTTTACAAATACTTTATTGATATCTGCAGAACATTGTGGATGGTGTATTGTGCTGATATAAACAACTCATATCCAGAGAAGTGGCTGTTTCATTCACTGTGGCAAATTAAATTTTCTTCATTCTTGCTTTAATTCTGCTGCCATCAATGCCAATGCCTCTGCACCAAAATCTGGTTTTCTGACTTATTGGAGGAGTCATACAGAACTAATGCCCTCTAGGAACTTCCTGTTATATGCTTCCTGTAACGACAAACATGTATTACTATTCAGAAACTTATTTGTTAATGAATTTTGATGGATATTGCTCCTTTATTAATCAAAAACTCATAACAGAATAATGTTCACTTTTGATATTTGTTGTAAAGCCAACAGTTTTACACTACTACTGCACTATTATGATCTGTTCTGAGTTCATGCTACCATTCTTCAAAATGCGAGTATTGTGTTATCGACTTGTACAGCTATGGTACCTGGTTTTTACTAATTCTTAGTATATTTGTAAGGTTTTCATATGAATCTTTGTATTTTTATATAGCCTGTATATTAATTACTGCCTAGAATTATGATTTTGTGAAGGAATTTGACTGGGTACTAATGGTAGCATTTGTATAAACCTTCTTTCAAACAGATAAATGTATTTATAACACAAGGCAATAGAAAATAAATGTTATGATTTGATTGATGAACTACTATACTTTTTAATTACTTATTATAATTATTATACTTAAATTATAATTTTATTTTCAGGAGATTACAAGGTTAGATCCAAAGTATATGATACAAATGGCTGAATCTAGAGGTTTATTTGGTAGAAAAAGTGATTCTAAATTAAAATTGAGCAAAGATGTAAGAAAAAAAGCATCCATAAAATTACAAATATCACATTCTAGTTCTGATACAGACAGCAAATATAAAAGTAAAACTAAGGTGATTTTTTTTTTTTTTTTCATTGTAATTGTATTTGATACAGTATTATTTTATTTTAAGACTATAATGGTACTGATTATGAGATCAGTATAAAATTTTCTTTATTTAATGTATAATAGTTTAAGTAAGGATAGCTAATCAGGAGTTCCCTGTTAGTCCTGATTAGCTTTTTACTTGAAAAAGAAGTTACCTGCCAATCTAAATTATTTTTTTCTTCACTGATCACAGAATCCAACAGTTTTGTGTTCTGCAATGTTATTTATTACAAAGCTGTTAGTAAGAACTCTTAATGTACAGCTTATTCATAAAATTTTGCTCTTAACAGAAAAGTTTAAAATTTTCAAAAAAAAATTATTTCTTTACTTGCATTTACTAAAAAACAGTCAACATTTATATTAGACATTCTTTCTAATTTACATTTTCATAGATATAAATGTTGAATACCAGTTCTCACCATGGTGTAGCTCTTATATATTGAGCCTGTATTATACTAACTTATTTTTTATTTTCTTTATTTTTTTCTAATAAGTTTATTTCTGTTTTAATATTTGATAATGCTAACTAACCTAACTTTTTTTTAGAAGTGGGTTTTTGATAAATAGGGAAATGCAGCATTAGATGTATTTAAATCATTTGCTGATGAAGACAGTACTAGGGAGTTGAAATCATATACTTGTAGTAGAATCCTAAATTATTACATATGAAGTTTTAAATAAGTTTACATCAAAATAAAAACAACTGTGTTGTAAATGTTGCACTATAAGATCAAATTTTACAGTTTATTTTGTAGGAATGTCTACTTTCATTTGTTAACCTCATAATTTTTCTAAGACATTGGAAGAAAAAATATATCTGATAATTTTTCTCAATTATTATTTTTAAATTATTTTAGAATTTAGATGTTAGCAGGAATGAAAGCTCCAGCCAGCTTTACTTGATTGGTACTTCAGCCACAATTTGGTTTTAGTGCCTTCCTTCAGAATAGAAAACACAGCCCTCAGATTTTCAGCAGGTAAGGTCTCTACATCTGTGAAAGAAGTAGCTTATTCATCAAGCTACTAGAAGTTGCCAGCATAGTACTGTAAGTGGAGCTGGGACAGAAGGGAAAAAATAGGATAAGAACAGAAGGAAAAGATTCACCAATAGAAAGACTGATCACAGTAGCTTATTCTAACAAGAACCTTTGAATTATTATAATGTCAAAAATGATGGGATATCACAGATAGATAATAAAACTTCTACAATATTAGTCCACAAAGCCTCATTACCATATTACCAGTTCATTCTCATCAACTCTGAAAACATTTTTGCTTACCATTCAAGAAGTTAAAAAATGGCTCTGACCACTTTTTGTTGCAAATTGTATATCAAATCAACTTTTCAAAAATTCTATGGCCTTTCATCTTAATCATGAGGATTCTCGGAACTTCATACTCTACTGTTTTGGCTGTTAATGTATCCAGAAAGATTTGAAATCATACTTCATTTGAATAAAGAACATTATCTAAAATATACACAACATGTCAAATGAAACATTTGAATCACCTACAGTATTGAATTCATCTGTTAAAAGTCTGGTTCTCCAAGTTCTTATATTACTCGAATTCAATATGAGTGTAAGTTGAGTTTTTTGTAGTTTTGTGAACAACCCCGATCAAAAGTTTAATCTGTTGAAAAGGTTTCCTAGTGAACATAAAAGCAAATAACGATTGTTTAAACTATCATCATGTAAACCAATGGATGATAACCACTATGTTCATGATTTGTTATATTTCCTGTTTAAAATCTAGAAACTAAATAAATATAAAAGTTTAGATTTTTTTATAATGATTAATTAATTCATCACAGAAGCTTTTAAAGCTTGTACATTTTTTTTTTTTGCCTTCAGTCATTTGACTGATTTAATGCAACTCTCCAAGATTCCCTATCTAGTGTTACACATTTCATTTCGGTATAACCCCTACATCCTACATCCCTAACAATTTGTTTTACAAATTCCAAATGTTCCCTGCCTAGAAAATTTTTTCCTTCTACCTGACCCTCTAATATTAAAGCGACTATTCCAGGATGCCTTAATATGTGGCCTATAAGTCTGTCTCTTCTTTTAACTATATTTTTCCAAATGTTTCTTTCTTTATTGATTTGCCGCAACACCTCTTCATTTGTCACTTTATCCACCCACCTGATCTTTAACATTCTCCTATAGTACCACATTTCAAAAGCTTCTAATCTTTTCTTCTCAGGTACTCCGATCGTCCAAGTTTCACTTCCATATAAAGTGACGCTGCAAACATATACTTTCAAAAATCTTTTCCTGACATTTAAATTAATTTTTGATGTAAACAAATTATATTTCTGACTGAAAGCTCGTTTTGCCTGTGCTATTTGGCATTTTATGTTACTCCTGCTTCGTCCATCTTTAGTAATTCTACTTCCCAAACAACAAAATTCTTTTACCTCCATAATCTTTTCTCTTCCTATTTTCACATTCAGTGGTCTATCTTCATTATTTCTACTACATTTCATTACTTTTGTTTTGTTCTTGTTTATTTTCATGTGAAAATGAAATTTTATAGCATAAGAAAAATGCCATGCCTGACCAGAATTCAAACCCGGGATCACCAGTTGAAAGGCTGAAACTCTACCACAGAAATCGGCTCTATTTGATACCACACTATACATAACCATAAAAATATTCTAGCATTCAGAATAAGAACTCACAATTAAATAATGTTTCATGGTACATATACTATACTTGCCAAAACTTCTGTGAATCTACTGACATCAACACAGGGGTGACGAGTCACATAATTTATGCATTTTGATCTTGCTTAGTATGGTCTTTCAAAGAAATCATCCTTGACAGGAAGACTAACTGTAATCACTAACTTACAAATGTAGGATAAACATTTGTTTTGAGTTGCACGATTTTATGGATATACTGGATAAAACATTTATGTATATTTAAAATTGGAATATTTTATTTAGTAACTACAGTACTTCAAAATTCATGAACAACACAATGACTTCATTATTCTATGTATTTTCAGTTATAGAAACTTCATTTTTGGATGCTTAGAAACATTTAAAATTATCGTAAATAATTACTGTTATACAGAATCTGTATAAAACTCAAAATTATTTAACTTTTTAATCTTTATGTGATAAAGTTATCTGTTGTCTAGACAATAAAAATAACAATTCTGCGCCGTATTTTTTCAGGTGGAAATCAATAGAATTGCTGCTCCTACACATTCATCTAATTTACGTGATAAACGTAATAATAGAATTAGCATTGAAGAATTGATATGTAAACGACACGTTCATCATTTATCATCGATGAGTGGTTCATCCAAAGATGAAATAATAGAGGTGAATTTCCCACGTAAATGGTGGCAAGAACTAGCAAAATATATTTTTACACAGGGTTTTTATCGTGACATAAATTTACCACGTCTTAAACTTACTAGGCCGAGTAAATATCCTGTTCGATTAAAAAAACGTATTAAAAAAGTTCAGTCTCCTTTTCCAATACATGTTAATTATATTGAATTTAGTTCTAATGATTCTGATACTGATTGCATACAATTATGTCCTTGTTTAATTTTATCTTCTTATACAAATAGTTTGTACACCAGTATAACATAGTAATCCATTTAGTTGCTGACTTTTTAAAAATATTTTATGTTTGTAAAACAGTATTTTTTAATATTTTTCTGGGTTATTTAAATTATTCATAAGAAGTATAAAAATGTGTATATTTTCTGAATCAATCAATTCTGTTAAAGCTTGTCAAAAGTTATAACTTCAAGTTTATATGAATTATTATTCTTGGTGTTCACATCAAAGAAATGTTAAGCACTACTTGGAAATACTAATCACTAATTTCATTTTTTTGGACACCAATAAAAAAGATTTGGTTCAGTTATTTCTAAGGAAATTTTCTGTGAAGGAAGAATGATTTTAATTAACAACAACTAAAGCAGTAATTTTAATTGAAGTTGAAAACTAATGTTGAGAGTAGAAGAACTGTTAGGGAAACTTCTAAATATTACAAGGCATTCATAAGATATATGGAGGTTAGCGAATGTTACAATAATCCTGATTATTCCTCTTAGCAGATGGTTTTAAAGAAACTATAAAATTTGGAATAAATATTACTTTCAGAATTACTCAAATGGAGTAAGATGCACTGGTACTGAAAAGCTTGGTATTCATTTTTTATTTTTAGGAATGTTTCAGGAAAAATCCTTTATTAGCAATAACAGTATATTATTACAAGTAGGATATTATTAAATGTGATATACTATATATATTAGTATATATATTTATATATATTATATAGTATATTATAAATAATATATTATAGTATATTATTTATATATAGTATATATAGTATATCACATTTAATAATATACGCTGTATATATATATATATACATAGAAAAATAGAAGCTACTATTCAAACATGCACACAAAATGCGGTATCCTTTTTTTGGATTCAATGAATTTTATAATATTAAGAAATGCAAAATCCTGCTTATCCAAAGTTTTGATCTATTAAATATATTCCCTTATTACAATAAAAAAAAAAATACTAGATTCAACTTTGGGCCCTTGAATGTTTTCTTAATGTACTTTCTGATCATAAATCTTAAAATATAATTTGACAAGAAAATGGAAAACCTCTATTTATTTCATCATTAAAAAAATAATAAACAATGTCTCCATGTGCAAAATAGATTCTAAGACATCTTACTGAAGATCATAATGAAACCAGTCTGTATATATAGGAAACCTAAGATATGGGACTAACTGATTCAAGAAAATTCATTTTTTAATAGAATAATAACTTATAATAAAACATATATGCACCATAATTCAATTGACAAATTATGGTTAATCATCCTGGTTCACTGATCAGGAAAAAATGTATAAACATAGATTAGACTCATGTCTATTGGTTATTGCACAGTCAGTTTATTAGCAGTGAAAAAGCTAATGTGTATATAAAACCAGCTCAGACTTCAAAAAGAATTGTTTGTTACCAATGTAAAAGCTAAATGTTCAAAAAGATAAAAGTTTATAATATTAGGTGGAGATTATGTTGAAAAGTAGGTAAGTTGTTAAATTTATTTATTAAACTGTATTAAATGTTTAAATATGTATAAATGTTATTTAATTAAACTGTAAAAATCATTTGTCTCTCTTCTTATTGAATGATCCTTACATTAATTGTCATTCATGAGCTGATATATAAAGCAAAGTAAAATATTCCAAAACTAGTTCACTGTCTAAATTAATTTTTAGTATTTAAAAAACTTAAATACTAAAAATAAATAGATTTTGAAATAATTTTAAATATATAGATATAATTTTAAATATATATATATATATTTTAAAAATAAATAATTTTGAAATATGAGGATGTTTTCCAAAGCAAACACGTCTTTTGATATAAAAACTGAAATAAGCAAAATAGAAAAAAACTTTATTATTACAAATTAAACTTACATCTATATACTATTTTTCTATATATTTTCCATTCACTCATTTATATTTATAACATAGTAATTTATCTAGTTGCTGACTTTTCTGAAAATATTTATGTTATTTTTTAATATTTTTCTGGGTTTCATCTACTACTCAAATCATTCAAAAGAAGTATAAAAATGTGTATATTTTGTGAATCAATCAATTTTTGTTAAAGCCTGTCAAAATTTATAACTTCAATTTAGATATGTAATTGATTATTCTTGCTGTTCACATCAGAGAAATGCACTTGTAAATACTCATCACTAATTTCCTTTTTTTGGAAACCAATAAATAAAATTTTGATCAGTTATTTCCAAAGAAATCTTTTGTGAAAGGAAGAAAAATGATTCATTTTTAATTTTTTCCAATAACTCATTCATTTTTTATACTGGCTTACCAGCTTCATTATTCCATTACTGAAGAATTCTCCCTCTTGTGATTTAAACCAATTAATTACTTACTCTGTTTTGCTCATCTCCAAACAATGGCTTGCATTGTTTTAAATGGAGAAAAAGCTAATAATCACTCAGTGCAATTCCGGACTATAAGGCAGATGTTCAAAGATCCAACAAAATTGTCACAGTTCTTCAGTGATTTTGATTGTTATGTGAGGTAGTGCATTATCATGGAGAAACAAAATCCCATCAGTTAGCTTCCTGCACCTTTTGTTTTGAAGTGAACTAAATTTTGTAAGCGTTTCACAGTACGTATTAGCATTAACAGTTCTTCCATGTTCGATAAATTCAATCAACAATATTCCTCTGGCATCCCGAAAAATCTTAGCCATAAGCTTTTTCATTGAACTTTCTCGCTTAAACTTTTTGGGCTTTGGGGAAGACGAATGCTGCCATCGCATTGATTGCTGCTTTGTCTGAACATTTGAATAAGATCCATGTTTCATCACCAGTCACAATGTGTTTCCATAAATCATCACCTTCATTTTAGTAGTGTCTCAAAAATGTTTGAGCTGCAGCAAGATGTTTTTCTTTGTGTGTTTCTGTCAACATTTTTGGTACCCATCTGGAATATGACTTTCTGTAACCCAGTTTTTCAGTTAAAATGTCATAAATTACTGATTGCAAAATGAAAGGAAATTCAATTGATAATTGACAGACAGACAGCCTTCTATTTTCATGGATTTTTGCATTCTCATTATCAGTCAATTCATGTGCAATGACAGCCAGGCAACCACTACATTCTTCATCATGAACATCGTTCTTCCTCCATGAAACAAACGACACCATTTTACCATCACACATAACACTGGGTCAGTCTGAATACTGATCGCACTTCACAACTCACAGGCTTACTTATTGTAGCACTAATTTCAGCCAGGCTATACACAGCAACTAACATGAATAATGTTAACCTATTGTTGCAAGCAGATGATCATTAAAATAAATAAACTTGCCACACTAGTGCCATCAATTTCCACTGCATCTAATGGCAGCAAATTAAAAACAGCCCTTACTTAAAAAACATTTCATATTTACATCTTTTGAATTAGGTAGTAATTCATACATGTTTATATTTGAAAAAGAGATATATCAAATGAAGTATAAACACACAAAACATCAGAGATTATTGTCAGTAACTGGTCATTTGTAAACATCAGCCACTAACAATCTATTAGTAGAATGACCAAGTCTTTTACTCAAATAACACAATCATGTTTATATAGAAGAAGAGCTACTGTTATGAGTGGATATAGAAGATTGAATAAAAATAATAATAATAAAGACATCAAATCATCCAAATAAAACCTTTCCTTAAAAGTTTTCATTAAGTTACATTTGGCTGACTTCAAAACTACTGAAGTTTTTTCATATAAAATTTTTTTTTATTATAGATAAATAGTTAGCATTGTAATTAATAATATAAGTTATGTTTTGTCACATATCTTACTTTATTATTTATGATTAAAATTTAATACATAATAATTTCATTAAATTTAGAAATTGATTTCAATATTTTTATTTTGAAAAATTGGTTAAATACCATATGATAATTTTATTTGTTCTATTAAATTTTATCAGAGAATAAAGACTTTTTCTAACTTTGAAACCTACATTCTTTTATGTTCCTTTTTATATTTTATTTTTATTTACAAAGAAAGAATTACAGCAGAGTTACCAAAATTACTTGGAAAGCATGCAAGTGGAAAAAGACCATTTTATAAAGTTGTTTTAATCTATATATATAAAAATGAATGTTTGTCTGTCTCTATGCCTCTTATGCCTTCCTAAACCGTTCATCCGATTGCGATGAAATTTTGATAAGTTGTTGTGTGCACGCCCGCGAAGGTTTCTGACTAGTTTCGACCCGCTAGGTGGCACTGTGGTCGAGATATTTTGATTGTATTTATGGTCCGATTTGGCTCATATTCAGAATATGTGTTACTTACACGGAAATACCTCTACAAAAAATGGACCCGCTAGATGGTGCTGGGAGTTGAGATATTTGGAAAAATTGTATTTATGGACCGATCTGGCTTATATTCAGAATACATATTAGTTATGCGAAAAGAGAAATTTTTGCAAAAACTCTACCTGCTAGGTGGCGCCGGTGTCAAGATATTTGCGAAACAAAGAAAGAAATATACAGACTTTTTTCTTCTATAGATATAAAAGGCAATGTTCGTATAGACTAAAAAACTACTAGACCGATTTACACTACTGGTCCGATTTAAAAGGAAAGAGAGGAAGTGAGGAAAAGAAAAAAGAACAGGGAAATAGGAAAAAAGAGATAAAGTGAAAGGTTAAATTTTATGAAGTTCCATAATGTTAATCTTTTTAAAGTTTAGCAATAGCGAAGCATTGCCGGGTCTGCTAGTGTTTTTATAAATGGTCCTTTAATCATTCATTTTTTCCAATTAATTTTCTGTTTATGTTACTGTTAACATTTGAAGTACATGTAATAAATTAGAATTAAATTAAAGAATTAAAAGCAATCTGATCTCTTGTTTTGAAGCATCTTAGTAAAACACTAAGATTTTCATCATTATTATTTATTGTGCTTACTAAGATCTCATCGGAAGTATAATATCCCTCAAAAATTCAAAACATGTTTTCAAGGTACAAAAATGGTTTGTCAGATCATTTTTTGGTACCTGTAAGTATGAATCATATATAGCAATATTTAGAAAATTATTGTTGCATTTATTTTTATAAATGTGTGGAATCTGCTTAAGTGAGTAGTCATATATGTATAAAAAATAATAACATCCACTGCTATCAAACTAGACAATGGAATTGTTTTCATGTAATTCAACAATTCTTCACCTTATGAAAGAAAGGGCCTTAATAATTGTAAGCTTCCATTGCCATTTTTTAATAAACTGACCTAGCTAAAAGCTCTTCATAACAATATTTAAAATAAAATTATAAGATTTTCTCGTTTACAGAAACAATATAACTCTGCCGATGAATTTTTAAATATTAATTAAAAAAAGCTTTCTGCATCTCTATTGAATGGTGTACATTTCGTAACATTTTGTAACTTAGTACATTTCGTAACTTCATATATTTATTTCATCATTATTTAATACATTTGTACACTTAATACATTTATTTAACTAATATACACTTTAATCATATCTAATTTTTATTTTATAATTAATTGTGTATTCTATGATGCTGCTCTGATTTTACCATTGTTTCCCTTGATCTAACCAGGCAAATGCTGAAACATTCCCTTTTTTAACTGTGCAGTACTGCATCACATCTACCCTTTCTTGATGTGATTTGCTTAATGTATTATGTACCGATCAGGGTAAAGCTTTATTGATTTATTTAAAGTGCTTAATTTCTACCACCTTACAGGTAAAACCTGTAAGGTTTTATACTACCTGTTTTACCAGGTAGGTAAAACCTTATAGGTTTTAGGTATCTTATGTACCTTAGGTACATACTATACAGTACTAATTTTCTTTATTTTATAAAACACTAGACTGGCTTAATATTTTTTAATAACATTAAAATTTAAGCTAGTAGGCAAAATCATGCAATAACAATAAAAGATTTTAACCAACTTTCAACTTAGTCAATCATGAAATTGTTTCTTTCCACAGAACAAGATTTAATTGTTTTCTTTTGCAAAGTCTAAATTTAAGTTTTCTTTCTCACAAGTAATAAATAAATACTACTTGTTTTTTTATTGTCTTTGTATCATTTGAAGAATACAGTGAAGAATACATGTGAAGAATACAGAACAATTAGTTTACTAGTCATGCATCAAAAATCTTAACTAGAATTCTATACAGAAGAATTGAGAGGAGAGTGGAAGAAGTGTTAGGAGAACACCAATTTGGTTTCAGGAAAAGTATAGGGACAAGGGAAGCAATTTTAGGCCTCAGATTAATAGTAGAAGGAAGATTAAAGAAAAACAAACCAACATACTTGGCGTTTATAGACCTAGAAAGGCATTCGATAACGTAGACTGAAATAAAATGTTCAGCATTTTAAAAAAATTAGGGTTCAAATACAGAGATAGAAGAACAATTGCTAACATGTACAGGAACCAAACAGCAACAGTAACAATTGAAGAACATAAGAAAGAAGCCATAATAAGAAAGGTATCTCCGTTACTTTTTAATCTTTACATGGAACTAGCAGTTAATGATGTTAAAGAACAATTTAGATTCGGAGTAACAGTACAAGCTGAAAAGATAAAGATGCTACGATTTGCTGATGATATAGTAATTCTAGTTTAGAAGAAACAATGAACGGCATAGATGAAGTCATACGCAAGAACTATCGCATGAAAATAAACAAGAACAAAACAAAAGTAATGAAATGTAGTAGAAATAACAAAGATGGACCACTGAATGTGAAAATAGGAGGAGAAAAGATTATGGAGGTAGAAGAATTTTGTTATTTGGGAAGTAGAATTACTAAAGATGGACGAAGCAGGAGCGATATAAAATGCCGAACAGCACAAGCTAAACGAGCCTTCAGTAAGAAATATAATTTGTTTACATCAAAAATTAATTTAAATGTCAGGAAAAGATTTTTGAAAGTATATGTTTGGAGTATTGCTTTATATGAAAGTGAAACTTGGACAATCTGAGTATCTGAGAAGAAAAGATTAGAAGCTTTTGAAATGTAGTGCTGCGGGAGAATGTTAAAAATCAGATGGGTGGATAAAGTGACAAATGAAGAGATATTGCGGCAAATAGATGAAGAAAGAAGCATTTGAGAAATATAGACAGACTTATAGGCCACATACTAAGGCATCCTGGAATAGTCGCTTTAATATTGGAAGGACAGGTAGAAGGAAAAAATTGTGTAGGCAGTCCACGTTTATAATATGTAAAACAAATTGTTAGGGATGTAGGATGTACAGGGTATACTGAAATGAAACGACTAGCACTAGATAGGGAATCTTGGAGAGCTGCATCAAACCAGTCAAATGACTGAAGACAAAAAAAAAGTATCATTTATAGGTTCTCATTCATGTTCGTTTGTTTAGTAATTAGTAGAGTATTTACAAAAACCCATACCCTTCATTTGAAATTTTTTAGTTTCACCATGGAGGCTTGATAGTCTCATACAAAGAAGTAAATAATTTTTAGACAGGAGTTTGGGGCATTTTCTTTTTATACTGTAAGAACATTTTTGAAACTAGTTAAAAAATATTAAATTACCATGAATTTGATTATAGCTATCTTAGCATGTTTTTCTCAAAATTGTTATTTTTTCAATGTCATTAAAAAAACAAACAAACACTTTCCATCCAAAATTTTTGAGTTGCCTCAACATTAAGTGCTTGGGATGTGGATATGTCAAACTAAAAAATATATCATTTCAAGGTAAGAACATTTGCTCTTTTTATGTTTAATGATTGAAAAGTTATTGAAGTTTACTAACATACAGATTGTTCGAGCTAAAGGTATCGAAAAGTAATAGCTTATATTATTAAGAGAACTACTTAATATAATTTAATAGATTTTTTTTAATAAGCACAGCAACTAATAAGTTTTAATACAGTTTAATATATGTCAAGTAATATGTGTGTGCATGGTTTGTAGCTCAGCAGACATCTAGATGATAATCTAACTTACCAGGTGTTTAAGAGCATCTGCAGCATTATAAAACCAACAGCTTCAATAATTTTCTGTTTTAAATCGCCCAAATCTCAAACTTTTCTTTGGTACCCACAACTTTTAATGAATCCCCAAGCAAAAATGTCAGGAGTGATATCCATTGATCTAGATATTATGCAGTTGGATCTTCTCATTCGATCCATCATCCAGAGAAAGTGTTGTTCAAGAACACAGTAACATCTTGATGAAAGTGTGGTGAAGCCTGCAGGAATCTGAGGAACAACACAGTTCTTAAGCATGTCTAGGTAAGCGTGTCCTGTTCATGAAAAAAAAAATGGATCGATGATGCCATTCTTGTGCAGTCCTAACCAGACATTGATTTTTGATGTGTCCCTTTCATTTTTGATTACTGTTAGGAGGTATGCGATTCCCCAAATTTGACGATTGTGTGTTTGTTAACTTACCTGCACATATGAAAGGTTACCTCATCAGTAAATAACGTATCAAGATAATTTATATTGCTTTTGACATGGTGCTTTACTTCTGCAATAAACTGATATCATAGCTGGCAATCATTTTATTTAATGTGATAAAGGAATTGTAACTTGTATACTTGCAAACTAAGCCACTTATGAACAATGTCACGAACAGTGGAACAAGGAATTTGCAGTTTAACCCCGCCTAATTGACTTTCCAGGACTAGCAGTAAATGTGTTGTGTACACACTATATTTAGTTAGTCTCATTGCTAACTGAAACTTTTGGATAATTCCCAATTTGCGAAACCAAACTTCCATTCTCTCTTAAAGCTGTATCTCACTGACCAATAGACTTGGATATAGGAAAATTGATATTCCATTCAGTTTGTACACACCATTGAACACATATACTGATTGAAACTCCTCTAACCAAAGCACACACTGAACCTTTTGTTATAGCGTCCACATCTCAACTGACTACAGTTGCATTGTGAGTCGGCTTGCCTGCACTTGTGTATTCTCCTGACCTTAAAAGTATACACAATAAATATTGGAGATATTTCCTTGTGATTGAGTATACGTTTAAAACATTATGATGACTGGTTTTCTAAATATAGGCCATTAGTTTTGAATATCTTTATCTCAAACACTCTACATATAAAATTGAAAATATAAATAAATTACATTCACTGTATTTTATTTATTAGTGCAAATAAATGAACAACAAAAACTGCTGCTGAACAGAACTCATTAACCGAGAAAGGTGCCTTTTGATCCTTAAAAACTGTAAAATTATAAAATCAAAACACATCATCCAGACAGCGAGTTCTGTTCACTTATTTAATTTTTATTATTTGTTTGCTTACTTGGTGGTTCATTTATTATCAATTAAAAAATATATATATATATATATATATATATGTTTAATATTGTAAAATATAATAATTTTTAATCCAGCTATAATTTTGGTTTCAGCTATTAAGCCCACACAAAACAAAAAGATTTAGAAATTTTCATGAACAGAATAAAGCATTTTTCAGATTATCTAATAGTAAAAAGTTTCAAAATTATAAACATCTAAGACAAACTAATTATAAAAAAATGTATGGCAAGTTACTTGACACAGTCAGTAAAACCAATATTATGTTTTATTTATTTGTACTTGTTAATTTTATTTTAAGTGTATCACTATCAGGATCTAGTAAATTCGAAAAATTACAACAAAATTTAAATGAGGATTTTTCTTAGATTTTTGAGTGAATTAAAAATCCACTATTGTTTGAAATTCTACCATTTTTTCAATATGGTGGGAACTTCATTTTTTTAGAGACCACCAATTTTTGAATACATTACATAAATATTCTTAGATATTTTCCCTAAAATGCAGCCATTCAGGAGCTAAACACCTCATTTCCAGTTGTACTGATTGACAATATGTACCTCATAAATTAAACCTAAGTGTAGTGTTGTAATTTTATTCTTTCATTATTGTTTCAATGGATTTTTATTTTTATAAATTTTAGTTCACTTTAAAAAATTTTGACATTACATGACAAAATCCTCCTCTAAAAATTTTGACATTACATGACAAAATCCTCCTCTAAAAATTTTGACATTACATGACAAAATCCTCCTCTATGAATCATGAGACCTTGCCGTTGGTGAGAGGGCTTGAGTGCTCAGGGATACAGAGTAGCTGGACCGAAGGTGCAACCATATCGGAGAGGTATCTGTTGAGAGCCAGACTAAGGAATGATTCCTGAAAGAGGGCAGCAGCTCTTTCAGTAGTTGTTAGGCCCGTGAGTCAGGACGACTTAAACGGCCGTATCAACATCACTCAGTCCTCTGAGTACTGCGCAGCTGAAAGCAATGGAAAACTACAGCTGCTTTTTTTCCAAGAAAATGTGGCTCTCTGCATTTTCACATAGCAATAATGGAGGCGCGCCTTCCTTGGTAAAATATTTCGGAGGTAAAATAGTCCCCCGTTCGGATCTCCGGGTGGGGACTACTAAGGAAGGGGTCACCAGAAAATTAAAAAATAACATTCTACGAGTCGGAGCGTGGAATGTTAGAAGCTTAAAAAAGGTTGGTAGGCTAGAAAATTTAAAAAGGGAAATGGGTAGGACAAATGTGGATATAGTAGGAATTAGTGAGGTTCGGTGGGAAGAGGAAGGCGACTTTTGGTCAGGTGATTTTAGAGTAATTAACTCAGCGTCAAATAATGGGCAGGCAGGAGTAGGTTTTGTGATGAACAAGAAGATAGGGAGGAGAGTGGAGTATTTCAAAACGCATAGCGATAGAATCATTGTAATAAGGATAAAATCAAAACCGAAACCGACAACGATTGTTAACGTCTATATGCCTACAAGCGCCCATGATGATGATGAGGTAGAGTGTGTATACGAAGAGATTGATGAAGCAATTAAACACGTAAAAGGAGATGAAAATTTAATAATAGTTGGAGATTGGAATGCAAGCATTGGAAAAGGCAGGGAAGGAAATATAGTGGGTGAATACGGGCTGGGCAAAAGGAATGAAAGAGGGGACCGACTTATAGAATTTTGCACAAAGTAATAGGCGGAATAAAGAGAACTGATAGAAAACCTTGTGTTTCAGACGATATATTGCAGCTGATGGATGAACGTAGAAAATATAAGAATGCTAGTGATGAAGAAAGTAAAAGGAACTATCGGCAATTAAGAAATGCTATAAACAGGAAGTGCAAACTGGTGAAAGAAGAGTGGAGAAAAGTGTTCAGAAGTGGAAAGAGAAATGAACATTGGTAAAATAGACGGAGCAACAGGAAAGTTAAGGAAAATTTTGGGGTACATAAATTAAAATCTAATAATGTGTTAAACAAAGATGGTACACCAATATATAATACGAAAGGTAAAGTCGATAGATGGGTGGAATATATTGAAGAGTTATACGGAGGAAATGAATTAGAAAATGGTGATATAGAGGAAGAAGAGTAAGTTGAGGAAGATGAAATGGGAGAAACAATACTGAGATCTGAATTTAAGAGAGCATTAAAAGATTTAAATGGCAGAAAGGCTCCTGGCATAGACGGAATACCTAGCGATTGATAGATTATACAAACTGGTGTGTAATATTTATGAAAATGGGGAATTTCCATCAGACTTCAAAAAAAGTGTTATAGTTATGATACCAAAGAAAGCAGGGGCAGATAAATGTGAAGAATACAGAACAATCAGTTAACTAGTCATGCATCAAAAATCTTAACTAGAATTTTATACAGAAGAATTGAGAGGAGAGTGGAAGAAGTGTTAGGAGAAGACCAATTTGGTTTCAGGAAAAGTATAGGGACAAGGGAAGCAATTTTAGGCCTCAGATTAATAGTAGAAGGAAGATTAAAGAAAAACAAACCTACATACTTGGCGTTTATAGACCTAGAAAAGGCTTTCGATAACGTAGACTGGAATAAAATGTTCAGCATTTTAAAAAAATTAGGGTTCAAATACAGAGATAGAAGAACAATTGCTAACATGTACAGGAACCAAACAGCAACAGTAACAATTGAAGAACATAAGAAAGAAGCCATAATAAGAAGGTATCTCCATTACTTTTTAATCTTTACATGGAACTAGCAGTTAATGATGTTAAAGAACAATTTAGATTCGGAGTAACAGTACAAGGTGAAAAGATAAAGATGCTACGATTTGCTGATTATATAGTAATTCTAGTTTAGAAGAAACAATGAACGGCATAGATGAAGTCATACGCAAGAACTATCGCATGAAAATAAACAAGAACAATACAAAAGTAATGAAATGTAGTAGAAATAACAAAGATGGACCACTGAATGTGAAAATAGGAGGAGAAAAGATTATGGAGGTAGAAGAATTTTGTTATTTGGGAAGTAAAATTACTAAAGATGGACGAAGCAGGAGCGATATAAAATGCCGAATAGCACAAGCTAAACGAGCCTTCAGTAAGAAATATAATTTGTTTACATCAAAAATTAATTTAAATGTCAGGAAAAGATTTTTGAAAGTGTATGTTTGGAGTGTCGCTTTATATGGAAGTGAAACTTGGACAATCGGAGTATCTGAGAAGAAAAGATTAGAAGCTTTTGAAATGTAGTGCTGCGGGAGAATGTTAAAAATCAGATGGGTGGATAAAGTGACAAATGAAGAGGTATTGCGGCAAATAGTTGAAGAAAGAAGTATTTGGAAAAATATAGTTAAAAGAAGAGACAGACTTATAGGCCACATACTAAGGCATCCTGGAATAGTCGCTTTAATATTGGAAGGACAGGTAGAAGGGAAAAATTGTGTAGGCAGGCCACGTTTGGAGTATGTAAAACAAATTGCTGGGGATGTAGGATGTAGAGGGTATACTGAAATGAAACGACTAGCACTAGATAAGGAATCTTGGAGAGCTGCATCAAACCAGTCAAATGACTGAAGACAAAAAAAAAAAAAAATGACAAAATAGCTTTTCCCAATTTACAAAAATTAAATTTATTGGATCAAATTTTATGCTAATTTATTATTCTAGCAAATAAATAAATAAAGTTTATATTTTATATATATATATATATTCCGTTCCACATCGAGACGTCTTGTGTTAGAATCCCGCGCAGAGCGGTCATATCATACTCTTAGTCCCGATGGACTCCATTCTTTGTTCGGATGAACGTTAGCTTTAATGTTTTATTTAATTTTATATTTTTTCTATTTTTATATGTCAAGTTATTCAAGACAATAATTCATTAAACCATTATTCAACAAGCTACAAGGTGTTGTCATTCATCACCTTTGAAAATACAGTCCAACCTCACTCTAAAATCTACCATATATATATATATATATATATATATATATATATATACAGTAGACTCAACTATCCGGCCTAGTTAAAAAAGAAAAATTATTCATAATGATATGAGGAATAATTTACTTTCCTAGGTTGTTGCAAGCACACATCTGCTTCAATCCTTGTACGTACCATGTGCATAACACAAGTTGAAACATGCAAAGCGCAGATTTCCCTCTATCCTGTTTTTCACTTCATCAGTTGTGTATTGGATCTCAACAAGTGTGGAATACATTTGCCACTGTTCCTGGTTACTTTAATAAACCTGTTGTTTGGTGTGTTTCATTGTTTTTCTTTATTAAAGATTATCAAATGGGTAATAAATGAAAAAAGGTTGTAGTGACTACAAAGGAGAAACTGTCCATTATAAAGCAACTGATCTCTGGAATAATGGCAGAAAATATTGCTTCAAAGGTAGGATCTGGAAAAGTATGTTTGGAGACTAGACGAAAAATCGAGTAGAAATTGATAAGTGGTGTTCTACCCAATCCAGTGTAAGTGGAATGAAATTAAGAAAAATAATGCTGAAAGATAAACATAAAGAAATTGAGGAAGCTTTATTTTTATGGCATGAATACTTAAGAGGAAAAGGCTTGTCTGTCACTGGGCTGATATTGCAGGAAAAAACATTGCAATTTAAGCAACAAATAGAAAATTCAGAATTTATGCCAGTGATGGATGGTTAGATCAATGGAAAAAAACAATTCAGTATTCACCTGATTACCTTAAATGGGGAGGATTTATCTGTTGATACAGAGGCTGAACTTTTGATCAAATACTATATTTTTAAGCTTATTGAAAAGGAGAGAATTTCTGGAGAGCAGTTATACAATTGCGATGACACCGGTGTAAAATATAAGATGCTCCCTACAAAAACATTTTCATTAGAAAAGGAAGCCACTGCACCAGGATTCAAGAAAAGCAAGGAACAAGTCACACTATCTTGACTTGCAGTAATCCAACCAGCAAGGTTAATTTAATAAGGAAATCAAAGAAACTTAGAGGTTTTAAAATACTGAAAAATCAGGAATCACTATGCTTACATTATCCAGGTTCTTTGTTACCTAGCCTGTCCTTCAGCCATATTAGGTCAGATAGTTAGGTGTCTAATGTTATATATGTTATTATATATACACACACAAAACGCTGACAAAATAGTTGTTTTATTAGAAAGTTTAATTTATAAACATAAATTTTTAATTTAATGAATTTGACAAATTTTTTTTTTATTACAATTTACAAAAACAATATCTTTTCTTTAGGCAATGTGATTTCTTTACATTATTAACAAAAAATATTGGTAGGTAATCTTTTATTAGAATATAGACAAAATTAATAATATTATTATTTAAAAAATAAAATAGTAAAATCAAATTTAATATTTACATGTAATGTAGAATTAATTACGTGTTGTATTCAAAATGGGAGGCTTCTGTTTAAAAAACTGAAGTTTGTAATTACACTGAAAAGTTGACATAGATTTCAAACATGTCAGTAGGATATTTTTTAATAACCTCAAAAAATAAAAGTTTCCTATAATAGTTCTTTGTAACAAATCTTTGCTTTTCAACAAATTGAAAAGACTAGTACTGTCTGTTGAATTGTTTAGGTTCAGCATTAATATATAAAGATGAATTAAGAGCAGCAAGTTTCTAAGGTATGTAAAAAGCTGTCAGTAGTAACACAACTAAAATATATAGAATGGTAGACACTTTGGCAATTTCTTAACAATATTTTGGCTCACACACTTTTTTGTGGTTTAAACATCTTGAATGTTAAGGCTAATTGTTTCAAATTTATCATTAAAAAACAAATGCACAATTATTATAACAAATGAAAAGATACTTTTGATATTCCTCTTTCTCATCTTCCTAAGACCAAGGATAATTTTTCTGAATTGGTTCTCAAGATTTTCAGTACTTTGTCAAACAAGGCCTAGTGTTAATCATAAGAATTCAAGAGAGCAACTTCTCTCTGGTTATTGAGGACAAGCTTTTATGGCATTAAAAGTTATTTTAATTTTGATTTCATTGATATTGATTTTATTGACTGATATTTTCTTTTTTTAATTGATGTGGTTCAGTTTTAATACTTATTTTTTATGTAATGTTTGTATTAATTATATTTCCAGTTTTAATGTGAACAATCTAGGAAAGTGATCATAAATAAAAATAAAATAAATTTAATAACTTTAAAACCAACACTAGCTACCCAAGTTTATCAGTGATGATACATTTAGTTTTATCATTGCAGGATTACAATTAGAAAACTCTTATATACATGAGATTAATTTTGAATGACCACATTACATGAGAATATAACTATTATGTTATTTTAATTTTAATCAAATTTTTTGTGAACCATTTTCAAGAAATGCAGATTGAAGAATCAGACTCTTAATTATAGCTGTACATTTGATCTGAATTATAAAATAGATTACATTATTTGCAATATGAGATGGTTTCTAATAAACTGTAAGTAGATTATAGCTTTTCATTGCCCATCTCTTTTCATCATCCTGAATTCCTTCTTTCCCATTAAAAGATTTGTAGAGGTAGGTGTGATCCACTAGACTTTCCATACTGAGAATGCCAGAACCTGAGAGTCACTGGTTGGACTTACCATATAAGGACTCAAGTCCTTATATGGCAAAGCGCTTCCTAATCCTCATTGCCATTTAGATTTAACTGATTAAGTGATAATTTCTCTTCATTAATTTTAATATATATTTAATTGAATTGAAATTTCTTTTTATCATATTTGACATAAATTATGTTATTTTTAATTTTATGATACATCAGTTTCTATAGAAAGAAAGATTTTTCTGGGTTGAATCATCTAAAATATTTAAGTTATTTGGAATTATATTTTTCCATGATTACAGTTAAGTTGCCTACTGCCATTTATTTAGAAATTCTGGGGATGAGGGAGATTCATCGTAGGGAAACCTAATCCTGATTTTAGTCTCTCAATAAACCCAACCAGGTGAAAAATCAGATAAACCATGTTACCTTTTCTCTTATAATATGCAATTTATAAATGAATGCCTAAGTGAAAAATAACTAGATATAAAAAACAAATTAAGTCAATTTTTATGTAATGCCTGGGCCAGTCTTAATAGTGAATGGCATTTACTGAATTTTAATTTTTTGATTATATTGCCTTACTACAGGTTTAGGGTTGTCATATGTACGGGTTTCCCTCAATACCCTGGTGTCCTGAGAAAGCTTTTCAGGACATCAAATTCTCACAGTTTAGTAAATATTGTAAATGTACAAGGGTAAAACTTTTGCGGAAGATAAATTTCACTCTATTATAGGAAATTTTTATTCCTTGAGGGTTGACAACCTGTGGCCTGCATGCCTGCCTACAGATATCAAACCAAATCATGGTCAGTCACTTCACTGTTCACAGTCAGTTTGATTACTGTTGTTTTGGTGTTTTAACCAATTTCATTTTGCGCACATTTCCAGTTGTTGTTGCGTATTAGTGTAGCATTTGCTTGCACATTGCCAAAATGAAAATGTCATTTCAGAGAAGAATATTCTAATGAATGGGCTTTTATTAAAAGGAGAAGGAATGAAGGAAGAGACAAATTGTTCTTTCTGCAACAGCTTCATTTCAGTAAGTCATGGCGGTAGATCTCTCTTTTTTTATGTTTGGCAGTAGAATTGATTTGTTAGATCACTTAAAAACAAACAAACATAAAAATAGCATGCACAGTGTGACTTCTTCTATGCTGATAGAAGCATCCTTTTATGAAAAAGGATTCCAAATAAGATATAATGATAGCTGCTGCTGAGCTTATAACAGCATACCATGTTGTGAAACACCATCACTCTTTCAAATCAGTTCATTGTTCAAATAAGTTAAATTTAACTATTCATCCCGAATCTAAGGTTGCAACAATACAATCTACAGCGCATACTAAAGCTACTGCCCTCATCAATAACGTGCTTTCTCTACATTCAGTTAGTACTTGCGTTTCAGAATTAGAAAAAATCCATATTATGGGGCTAGAAACCATAAAGCAGAAAACATATTTCCTCTTGCTTTTCAATATTTTAAAGATTATGGTATTACCATAAGAAGTGTTAGGAGAAGACCAATTTCGTTTCAGGAAAAGTATAGGGACAAGGGAAGCAATTTTAGGCCTCAGATTAATAGTAGAAGGAAGATTAAAGAAAAACAAACCACATATTTGGTGTTTATAGACCTAGAAAAGGCATTCGATAACGTAGACTGGAATAAAATGTTCAGCATTTAAAAAAAATTAGGGTTCAAATACAGAGATAGAAGAACAATTGCTAACATGTACAGGAACCAAACAGCAACAGTAATAATTGAAGAACATAAGAAAGAAGCCGTAATAAGAAAGGGAGTCTGACAAGGATGTTCCCTATCTCCGTTACTTTTAATCTTTACATGGAACTAGCAGTTAATGATGTTAAAGAACAATTTAGATTCGGAGTAACAGTACAAGGTGAAAAGATAAAGATGCTACGATTTGCTGATGATATAGTAATTCTAGCCGAGAGTAAAAAGGATTTAGAAGAAACAATGAACGGCATAGATGAAGTCCTATGCAAGAACTATCTCATGAAAATAAACAAGAACAAAACAAAAGTAATGAAATGTAGTAGAAATAACAAAGATGGACCACTGAATGTGAAAATAGGAGGAGAAAAGATTATGGAGGTAGAAGAATTTTGTTATTTGGGAAGTAGAATTACTAAAGATGGACGAAGCAGGAGCAATATAGTATGCCGAATAGCACAAGCGAAACGAGCCTTCAGTAAGAAATATAATTTGTTTACATCAAAAATTAATTTAAATGTCAGGAAAAGATTTTTGAAAGTATATGTTTGGAGTATCGCTTTATATGAAAGTGAAACTTGGACAATCGGAGTATCTGAGAAGAAAAGAGTAGAAGCTTTTGAAATGTAGTGCTGCGGGAGAATGTTAAAAATCAGATGGGTGGATAAAGTGACAAGTGAAGAGGTATTGCAGCAAATAGATGAAGAAAGAAGCATTTGGAAAAATATAGTTAAAAGAAGAGACAGACTTATAGGCCACATACTAAGGCATCCTTAATAGTCGCTTTAATATTGGAAGGACAGGTAGAAGGAAAAAATTGAAGCAGGCCACGTTTGGAATATGTAAAACAAATTGTTAGGGATGTAGGATGTAGAGGGTATACTGAAATGAAACGACTAGCACTAGATAGGGAATCTTGGAGAGCTGCATCAAACCAGTCAAATGACTGAAGACAAAAAAAAAAATAATGGTATTACCAGTAAAATAATAAAGATTTCATCACTAAAAGATGACACTTCATATACCATATAATTTTGGAACGCAAAACACAACCTAATTTTGGAGGTGCAAACCGCATAGGGGTAAGCAACATTTTCTATAAACTCCAAGGTAATTTGGGGAAAGACATAGAGGGGATTGGGTGCTCTGCACACATATTGCACAACACAGTTTCTTGTGCAGCTGATGTCCTTGCTGTGGATATTAAAACTATAGTTGTCAAATTCTTCAACTATTCCTCTATTTATACAATCAGAACCCAAAAGCTTAAAAGTTTCTGTGAGTTTGTTGACATAACTTACAAACAGTTCTTTACCATCAAGAACAAGATGGGTATCGCCTATGCCTACAGTTGAATGCAGTTTAAGTTTGTTGGAAGCTTTGAAGGCATACTTCCTCAGTAGGAAAAATCCCTTACGATACTCCTGGGTTTTTCCTCAATCACACTGAGTGAGGCCTATCTGTGGTTTCTCCACAATCAGCTGTATTTGTTTCATTGAAAATTAAAAGCAATTGAATCTTTAAATATTTCAGTTATTGAGGTTAAATCAATCCTGACAAACTTTGAAGGCTCTTAAAAAAAAATGAGAAGAATCTCTTTATCAGGTTTAAAACTAAGCAGATAATAGCTAAAGAGAAAGAATGTGATAGAATAAGTTTACTAGGGAATGTAGGGAATCTTTCCAGACAGATTATGGTTACTTGGATAAGTGAAGTAAGTCTTTATCCACCTTCAACTGGATGATACTAAAGGCAATCCCGGATTGGGATCAAATAGAAAATACTGTGGCTTATTTTACATCAAAGAACATTTCCTTCTCAGAAAGTGAGATTTTTGATCAGTTCTTTGCCTGAAGAGCATGGTAACAATTTTAATGGACAAACAGCATGATGAAGAAGATCATAATTGGGAGAATTTAAATTCAAGTGAAAAGTGGGTTAGGTGCTTTTAGAGTATGGATAAGTGTCAGTATTCTCACTTGTTGAAAATGTGTCAGTACTTATTTTCAATACCAGCTTACAATGCAAATGTGAGGAGAGTTTTTTCAATTATGTCATCTCAGTAGACTGATGAACACAACTGCCTTTCAGTGAAAAGAATTCAAAACTTACTAATTTGTCACTATAACTTCAACAAAGCATGTGTTTAGTTTACAATTATGTGAAAAATCAATCAGACCTTATAAAAGCTGTGAAATCATCTAACAAGTATGAGTGATACAGTGGTACTGAAAGTGAATCTATTAAATTCGTTACTGCAGCTGTAGAGACTTTTAATACATGAATTTGAATGTTATTTGTCTTGTATTCTGTATTTTAAACAATAATACAGTAAGTAATAAAAAAAGGTTTTTTCAAATATTTGTGAAGAAGGCCCCTTGGAGCACCTTTTTTGTGGGGGGGGGGGGTTTATACCTAGGTAGCCAACTCATTTACAAGTGTCCTGGTTTCACTCGCCAAAAATATGGCAACACTACACAGGCTACAAGCCCACTAGCAGCTTATAGTGAAACGGTTGGATTTTTAAATCTTTATTTATATTTTAATCATAATTTTTTTTAATTTTAATAAAATATAGTATAACTGTTTTTTTTATATTATCAATATGATTATAACACACTTATTTTTGTTTAATGCTAACAGAGTTCAATTAATCAAGAAACTAATAAAAATGTTAATTCTTCTTCTGTTATCTTTAACAATGAAAATATGTATGATTAACTACAATAATACTGCTGGTAATTTTTTGTCACAGTAACAAAAAAAAAAATATTGTTTGGTGATAGAATAATAAAATAAAATAATTAATTGTGCAATAAACACTGCTTTATAACTTTATATTAATTAATGTTGCATTTGCATTGTATTCATGCCGATTTGCATGTGGGTAAGTAGATACCAATAATAATGACATGTATTTATAATTGTCATCAATGAGAAAAGTTAAATTAGAAACTGTTACTACATCAATTGGTCATCCATGTAATATCTTACTGAAAGTGATTTCAGGGGAAAGCATTTGAATGGAAATAGTTTTATTACAAAAATTGGATATTTTTATAAATATTATATCCTTCTATGGTAGCTACTGAAGTCAACCATAGTTATTTGTAGCTTGAGTTGTCATGTATAATAACGATGACAAAATATCACCTGAAATGATAAAAAAAGATAATTATGTTAGATCCAGTACCTAACATATCTGATGTTTCTTTACTAGCCTGAGCCACCTGATAACTCATTCACGATACATACTATGGAGATTTGTTAAGTTTTTCTAGTTTGCAACCTTTACTTGTTTAAAAAGAGGAGACATTTCAGGATATATATATATATTAATTATAGCATGTATTATATATATATATATATATTACACACGAGATAAATCTACAAGTCTTAATGAAGTAAACTGTCTCGATACTGACCAGCCATAAAACTTACGAAATTTTTTATTAAAAAAAAATTCGAAATCAGATCTGTATTCATAACCAATAAAATTTGAAAGAACATGGATATAGCAGTTCGAAACACATTAGTACTTTTGGTTAGGGATTCTTGTCCCAGTACCCTAGGGGTTCTAGGTACTGGGACAAGATCGACAAAAAAAACACGTAAAGGAACTGCTAACCCGAACATTAATAAATTTACAAAATATTTTTTAATTTTCTAATTCTTCCACCGGAGTAGCTGAAAGATTGACCAAGTTAATTTATATTTACTTTGAGGTTACAATACCTTACGTTATGGCTCTAACATTTTGTTAGATTGAAGAATTACAAATAATTCCGAAAAAAGCATAATATACCTTTGGCATTCTCCTACTATTTTTTTTAAATACATCGCATGGCTACCAATATATGATTATATTCGAAGATCATAAAAATATAATTATAAAATTAATAAAACGAACAGTTTTTCTAAAAAAAAAAGTTAATGTCTCTCACATATTAAATTAATGTATTTCAAAACTACAATTTTTCTTAATATTTTAAAAATATATTATCAAACAAAAGTACAATAAATACATAATTTAGTTTTCAAGGTATGTAATAAGGAAATTATGTAACGAGTAAATACTATTAATTAATAAAAAGGTTGATCGTAATTATATATTTTTGTGTTTATCATACTGCATTAACATTAACCGGCCAACTGTTTAACTGTGATTGGACCTTTCATGTAACAACATTTCATTGGTAGGGTGATTTAATTATGTTATAACAAATGATGAAATGATTCCGCTATTGTTGAATGGGAGTTGTCTATGAGATTAAGAACTCATAGACGTATTATATAGAAGTCGTATTTATCAGAATTATAATCTGGGTGAGTAATATTACTTTTTTTTAAATATATTGCTGTAAGCGTTATCTCGAGAACGTTCTCGCAGTAGCAGTTACGGCTTGTTACCATGGTGCCTTATATAGGTTAGCTAATTTTTAGGAAAATAGTAGTATTTTACGATATGTACAATAATTAGGCATATCATAAGTTAGTGATTTACTTTCTTTCATATTTAGTTAAACTATATATATATTTTTTGTGTTCTTGTCGTAGTTTGACATTATTTGTTCCTAGGTTTATTTTATGGTCGGATGATGCAGTTTTGGTTATGTTAGACGGTGGATCACTGCTGCATTTAATTTAATTATTTAATGGCCATAGACTAAGGTAGGGCATTTTCTTACTAAGTAATTGATATCCATTACTAAATAGGAAATTGATAATATATTTAATTACCTGATTGCAATTTATGTTAGAAAGTGGCCGTAACTCGGTTTATTTTTGTATTCTGTAGTGTCGTTTTATGCGAGTTATAACTGTTCGTGCATTACTATAGCCGTTATTGTGATTTTTTTTTATCGGTGAGTTTTTTAATAAGTAAAAGCGGCCGATATAGCATCCATTTTATGTTAATTATGTTTTTTTTTAAAAAAAAAGTCTGCATAATGTTGAAATTCAATTATATTGGTTATATATATTTAGTACAATTAATATGGATTGATTTCTATTATAGTTGAAAAAAGAACATTATTAATTTACATAAAATTTTTATTGTAGGTTCAAATTATAAATAAATAAAGCTGATTTTGATGTAGTTATTTTGACTATAAAAACTTATCATTTGGAATCTTTACAATACCTCATGTTTAAAATTGTGATTTTTTTTTCTTAATCAGATGTATTCTTGATGCATACATACATTCATTTCAAAGTATATTAAATGTATTTATAGATTAAATAGTTGTTGGCATAAAGTTTCACCATATTTTTTTTAAAAATGTCTCATACCTTATTGTTTCTGTAGTTATGTGTTGTTTTTATTTTTATTAAACTGATTAGTGATAATGAATAAAATTTTCTGTAAGATAGTCTGTGTTTAAATGTAATACGCTAAATTTGTAGATAGCATTAAATTAAACTGTAATCTGTATATTAAAATCCCTATTTACATTGAGTTTTTTAAAAAGATATTTAATTCATCCTTAGAAGGAACATGGACTTAAAATCTGATAATTTCTCTCATGATTACATAATATATTAAGAACATTTTTAGTGTTATCAATGACTGCTTTACAGTCTTAAAACAATAATGTAAAAGAAAGAATATTAAATGAGCATTGATAACACTTTTGTAAGGATTCAAACTTATACTCTTTGTTGTTAACAATAATGAAAAAGCTAATAAAAGGAAAATTAGTTTTTATAGCCATATACTATTAGTTTACTAAACCTTTGATTACATATTGCATTTTATAAGTATATCAGGGTTTGAGTATTAAATTAGATAATTTATTTTGAAATATATAGTTTTTTGAGTAGGAATGTGTAATTTATTATTAGAAACAGAAAAAAAAATTGCAAATACATGTGTTTTATAATATTAATTTATTTAGTAAATAACATTTAGTCAAAACTTATATAAGTGGTTGTATAACTAATATTAAATAAAATAACATTTTTCTGTCTATTATCTCATCCTTTGCACTCTTATTGAAATACTTAACGAAAATTAATCTAAAATAATTACGATATGAAATAAAAAACTACTGTCAAAGTTAATGAATTAAACAGAATGGAGATAAAAGCTGCTTCTTTATTTTCCATCTTCTACTACCCAAGCCATCACATAGGAACATCTATCACATAGGAATCACAGTTTTATTAATTGTGATGATTAAATAATTCTACCGTGAAATAGATTTTATATGTAACAGTACTCATGAATTCTTGAATGAGGACTGCCGTTTTTCCAACACTTCCTCTGTTCCCCTATTCAACTTCCCCATAATTTTTAAATTAAAAAAACACATTTTGAGTATTTCCCCTTCAAAATGTGCTATCCTGCATTTGACAGTGTTGAAAACTTTTACATTCTTGTGCATAATTTTTAGTCATTTCACACTACCTGGTGAAATAGCTATCTTAAGTATTCATTGCTTAAGAACACTTTTTAAAAGCTAGTAGTTTTTCTAATATATTGCTTTGGTCTCCCAAGTTTCCACATTATAAAAGAATAGAAAATATATACAATTTAAACATTCCAAATTTGTAACTGTAAATATCTTAAATTAGTTTTGTAAAACGTTCTAGCAGTTCCTACAAAAATAAAAAAAGTTACCAGTAATGTGATGTAGGAAGTCATGAACATGCCCACCTCCAAGTTATTGGTTTTATTATTAGATAAAGATTTTAGATTCAAATTGAATAAAAGAATCATTTTACTTGGGTTTTTTTCTGTATTATTATTATTACTTTGAGGTTTTCTTATTTTTATAAATATGCGAAACTGCAGTTATGCAAGAAATAATTTAGTAAGTTGTAAGTACTATTTATATTGAATTATTGTAGATGAATGCTTAGTTGTCAATATTTAAATTGAGTTAGTATAATGAAAACATGTTTTGTATCAAATTTATTGTTTAAATTATTAAATGTAGAGGTATAGTGTTAGGAATGTGTGGAAGGATTATTATTTAAGCATAATTATTAGTATCTCTTAATAATAATTAGTAATAAGAAGTGGTAGTATCTCTGTCCTTCATTTGTAGTTTACTGGGTCCAAATCCCATGGCATTTTTCACATGCAACAAAATTTAACCGTTGTAACTATTATTGGCCATCAGCCTGTTGATTGCTATATAAATAAATTAAAAGAATGTGATTGCAAGTATAAGTATCCAATTTTTTTCTTTTGTCAAAGAAAATTTGCCAAGAATGTAATGTCGTATAAAATTCTCACTAAAAACCAAACTATTTTTTATGTAAGTGTAACATCTTGAAGCTTTTCTATTATTTGCTCAGTGTGCTACTCAATTTCAATATTGTGTAACACCTCTATGAAATTGGAATTAAAAAATTTATAATTATGTAAATGTTAATGTAAAATTTAATAATTAAATCTTTATTAGTTAATAACTTAACTACAGGAATACCACAAAATATGGATGGAGAGGGGTTTGTAGGAAAACTTTGAAAGAAGGAACTTTGAAGGAGAAATGTTACTCTTAATATTACTTGCTTAAAAATTTAAGTTTGTACAATGAGGTGTTTATTATTTATTACCTTACTGGTAGTCATGATGCTTGTCTTATACACATCAAACCGAATCATTGACATTGATGGTATTCATATTGCAATGATTAATTCATTTTAAAATAATAAATACCTTACATTACTTACAAAATACTCCAGCATATTTTTGATTTACACTATCTATCAATCAACTTATAAAAAAAAATATATATATTAATCATCGTTAATACGAATACATAATTAGGAATTAGTATATAAAAATAAATGACTGGAAAAATAATAGTTAATAAACTATATCTATCAAACTAAAAAGCTTGAACTACTGCCTTGTCAACCGTAAAAGTAAGAAATATCAGTTTTAGTCAATCCCAATAACTAATTAAATCAAACTTTTTATGGGTTCAGTTTGGAAGAATTCGGGTAAAACGAACAGTAGAAAAATAAAACTGTTGAAAAAGTAACACTGGAAAAAAATGTATACTGTTTTAATGGAAAATATTAGTATGAGTCCATGCTCAAAATTGTAAAATAATTTTGTGCCAGTTTTTATCTCTGCCATTGTGTAATAATATTAGCCAAGACTATTAATAGTTCACATGTCATAATACCATTCCCATCTCATTGGGCCATGGGAGTTGCTTATTGTTCACCAGTTGAACAGATTGCAACATACACATTAGCAAAAAATATTGTTAAAATACCACTATACCAGTTATTAGACAAATTTTTATCAGTATTCTGTTAAGAATTTATTATTATGGGTAAACAAAATTTACAAATTAGAAGGTTGAAAGTATTTTATTTTTCATAATACAGTTCAAAATTAATAATCATTACAAAATAGAAATGTAAATATAGTTGTTTCATTTTAAATTTAAGCAAACTAATTATTTCTATAACAGTGGCTTGCAGTAATCAAAGTACTGTTATTAAAAAAAGGATTGAAATTCAATTTTTTTTTATCTGGATAAAGGAGGATTCAAAGTTTTATGGTCCTTAGCTTGTGCTCACTCAACATAAACATAACAAATGTCAGAATGGTTGACCATTTCTTGCCACACACGAATTAACTGGTCCCTAATTATTGAATTCTCTACTTCGGATTTGTTGCCTCAGATCTTAAAGAATAGCAAGCATCTTTTTTTTTGTGTATCTCAAAGAAATGCAGAGAGTAAGGTCTGATGACCTGGGAAGCTTCAGACCATGAGGAAGATTTTTTGTTACCGTTTGTGGTCCATCATTCTGGAATTGCATAATTAAGTTAACACTGGACCCCAGATTGTAAACAAGCTGGAGTACCATCTTGCATTAAAATGAAGTACTCAAAACTTTGTAGTATAGCTAGTTTTGTAATATAATGATGCAAATCTCATATTACTATGGAAGGATTTTCACTCACCCAAATTTTAACATTATCCAGTTAACTTTACCAAAGATGAAATATGTCATCTGAAAAAATTAGTTATTTGAAAGAGTTGTCCTCTTTCATATTCTCCAGAAATGCAATACTATATTGAACCTTTTGTTATGTTTGCTGGGATACAATAATTGTGATTTATTCAGCTTCATATATAGACACTTTTAAGTAATCTCGTATCTTTGTAGCTTGCCTATGTTGTGAATTTCTAAATTACATTCTAAAGTGGTTTGGATATGCTCTGCATTTTCATCTGATAGTGCTGTGAAAAATGTGTACAAATACAATCTCGTGCCTGTTATTTTCTTGTGTTAGGAGAATTATCATCCAGTATATCGTGAAATTTTTTTGTGATGCCTGGATGAAGTAGATTGTAGACTTTCTTCAGCCCAGAAATGGTTATGGAAATCATTTATCCCAACCTAAATAAATGATGGTTCTCCTATAAATAAAATATTTGACATAAGATTATCTACATGCTAGTAGATTACCCAGTGACAACCTTTTGGAAATTAGCCAGTAAGATAGCATGAATGCAATGAAGGTGGATACAGGAACTTATTATGAAGAATTATACATGGTGTGATTGTAATGAATGTCTTCCATATTAGCAGTTATTCTGGTTTATAAGCCTAAATCCTCTTCAGTTGCTAGTTGTTCAATATTTTGAACACACTCTTAATAATTCTACTGATTTCACAGGTCTGTGCCTCAGCAGAACATTTTTGTATGCACACACACTTCTTTCAGCATTTAAAACTCTCTAAGTACTTATTATTGCCCTGCCTGTGTGTTAATATTTTTGTATTATTTTTCATATGAGACCTAAACCTTAAATCTATACAAATTATAAAACAATAAATTAATTTATTTACTTAACAAAATATAATTTTTCAATATTATTAAAAAGCAGTGTATTAGGCTATGCTGTGCTATGGCTACAGATACTAAGAATATCCACTTTGATACTAGGAAGCCTTAGATTAATTTGCAAAATCCTGATGAAATAAAATAGAAGAAAAAAAAAGTAAAGAAAATTTTATTTAGTAATGAAAGTCATCCACTGGGTTGGTCTAGTGGTGAACGCGTCTTCCCAAATCAGCTGATTTGGAAGTCGAGAGTCAGCGTTCAAGTCCTAGACTTGAATACTAGATCGTGGATACTGGTGTTCTTTGGTGGTTGGGTTTCAATTAACCACACATCTCAGGTATGGTCGAACTGAGAATGTACAAGACTACACTTCATTCACACTCATACATATCATTCTCATTCATCCTCTGAAGTATTATCTAAAACTGTAGTTAACGGAGGCTAAACAGGAAAAAGAAATTAATGAAAGTCAAAACTTTATTAGGGAAGATATAAAATGTTAAAACTAAAAAAAGTGAATAATTAGGATGTAGGGTGTAGTAAACATTTTTAAATAGCAATGTCAGTTTTGCTGTCATTTTTCTAGCGTGTAGAAGTATATGAAACAAGCAAAGCGACTCCTGGCAAAATCTTTGTACAAATAATAAGAGTTCCGGTAAATAGCATTTTGTATACATATTACCTTCATTTCTTATCACACTATTTTTATCTACGCTATACAACTTTTTTTAAAATTAAGATGTTCAAATGATGGTTGAAACAAAGTATCCTTTTGTTTCTGAATTGTTAGAGCAGTTTGATAATTTTTAAGAAAATAAATGAACTGATCTACCCAAAATTTGTTTCATGTTATTTATGAACACTATAAAGATTATATTATCACTTAACTGTATTTGCAATTTTACTTTGTAATTAGGTTAGTTTTCTCTTTTATTATAAGAAATAAGTCTTTTTTAAATGTTTTTTAGATTAATTTACGTTTTAGTTAAGTATTTTAAATTTATTTATTACTGCTATCAGTTATGACTGTTATTTTTTATAAACAGTAGCATTAGCAAGTTAAATCTCTAGGCCATTTCATCATGTTTTAATTTTTATGTATTTATTAATTCTTATCTTAGAAGTCTGTATCATTGTAATAATGAATTTTATTATTACTTTTTTTTAAAAGTAGTTTTATGATTTTTCTTTTTAATTTATAACATTAGTTTGATTTTTATGATTAGTTATACAAATGGTGTGATTGACTAGTTTGTTACATTCTCCGTAACTAGCTTTAAATCTTATATTAGTTCCATCATTTTATCCTAACTGCTTCGACAGACAAAATCATCACAAAAATGCACAATAATGTATTAAATGATCGTCAAGGTGCAGGAGCTTGCAGAGATTACAAACATTAAATAGTTGTGTGTAAAATGTAATCATTTTACACAATGTTTTAGCTTCTTTATGGATGCCGCATTTGTTAACAGTCTACCAAAACCCATTTCTGAACAATTTTTTGAAGGTATTTTGATTTATTTAAATGTTTTATACCGGTAGATAAAACACAGCAGTCCAAACAGTAGGTAGAAACAGGTGAAAGTGTGCCAAAGGAAGCAGAAAACTGATTCCATCTGCAGGAAAAGTCATGGTTATGGATTTTTTGGGGTTCTTGTGCTCTGATGCTTACATACTACTTGGAGAAAGGTCACTAGAGTGTTGTTAAGCTTCACTACTAACCAACTGAAGAGTGCTATTTTACCTAAACATTGGTAGCCAGGTAAAAAAGTGCTCTTTCATCATGATAATGCACCGGCACACACATCTCAGGTTGTGCTGCAAAACTCAATGACCTGTGCTTATGCTTCGTTGTGCTTCCATATGTGATAGATTTGGATCCCTGCAATTAATTTCCTTTCCCCAACCTGAAGAAATGACATTCCTGATGACGATTCTCTTCAAATTATGTGTTCAAAGGATTTGAGACAACTGCGCTTATTTTGCTGAATTGAATAAATTGCATTATACTGAGAGTATTAAAATGTTAGAAAGTCATCGGTCTAAATGTATTGAATTGCAAGATGACTTTTATTTTCTTTGTCAGGCTGAAAAATTTCCAAATGCTTACTGGTACTTATTTTGTTTATCAGTTAGCTTAATGGATAAGTTATTTTTAGTGTAGAATAATTACACTGATAGAAAAGAAAAGTTATAAATATGTAAAATTTATAACTTTGCATGGCCACACCTGTGTTAGAATGATTTCACTGATGCTTTTCTTTTATAAATAGCCTCAGGCACATCCTGAATTATTGTCCTATTCCATATCCCTTTAGCGGCTTTCCATCACCAAAATGTTGTGGTGGAAATGTTCACTGTGTTTGTCACTTACATCTCCGAGGTTGTCCGGGATGTGATTGGAAGAACTGTATTTTGAAAGACATATTTCATCTCATAGCTCTATGAAGTAAGAAGTTGATTAATAATATTCTGGTAATTGTCAGATTTTTGTTTGCCAAGAAAATTTTTGCAAACATCTTTAAATGAAGCCCAAGCTGCACTTTTTGTTTAACATTGAGTTAAATACATCATCTTTAACCAACTCTCTTATTTAAGGACCAACAATTATTATTATTATTCCTTCTTTAATTTTTTCTTTACTTGCACTTGGAAATTTCTGCCTGATGTACAAAAATCTGGGACTCTCCTTCTTCATTGCCTTTACAAAATTTTTCATTAGCCCTAGCTTGATATGTAGAGGGGGTAAAAATATTTTTTTGGGTTCAAGGGCTCATAAATAATATTTTTCCCATTTGGAGTTAAGTTGTCTTGTTTCTTCCACTCTTTGGTAACATAATGTTTATCCCTAGCTTGGCTGTCCTATTTGCAAAGAAAATATATGTACTTAGTATAGCTAACTGCGTACCTAGCAATAATCACCACATATGTTCCAGTTATGTTTTTTATAATTTATTTTTTCAAGAATGTCTTTCACCACATCATATTTCTCTTTCAAATTAATATCATAAGCAATTGGTATCGAAGGAATTTGTTACCGTTGTGTAGTAGAATCACTTTTAAACAATACTTGGACAAATCTATGAAAAAGCACCAGTCCTCAGGTTTATGAACTTGTCCTAAGTGCAGTATAATCTCATCAATATTTGTGCAATAAACCAGATTATTTTCATCAATAAAGTACTTAGAAAGTTCTTTTTGCTGGCTTCGAAAGCCCGAAATTTTTGTATTTTTTTTAAAGTAAATTCCAACCTTGCAGTTTTGATCCTAATAGTTCATCTTGATTTTTTGATAAATTTAAACCTCTGACAGTCATTTTAATTCATCTTGTGATATAAGATAATCCCAAATCAAAATCATTGTCTTCTTCAGTACTTCCTGATTCTTCATCGCACCTTTCAGAACATACACACACAGGTGGCTCAGGAACTGGAATAATTTCACTGTGAGATACAGACCTGATAGCAGATTGCAATGAAGGATATTTTGCAGTATGTTTATTTTTTAGAAATTTCAGACATACTTTTAATCATTTACTTGATCCTTTGGTTCACGCCAAACCATAGGTACACCATACACCTTCTGTGTACCTTTCAGCCATCCTCTTAAATATACAGAACAGTTATATCCTGATCACCAATTTTACACTGAAAGTATAAATGATATGCTTTTTTAATTAAAGGTGTAAGGTTTTTTCTATTTGATTTTATAGTAAACTCACCACATATATAACAAAAGGTATCCACATCATTTTCACAATTTTAAGGCATTATGACACTGCACTAACAAACTTAAGACACCAATAAGACTGAACAAAATTCATTCCTAAATCCAGTGCTTACTACAAACAACACAGTTATGTTTTCAGCTACATGTTTTGACCTGCACAGGCATGATTAATCTTGTCCATGAAGGCTCACTCTTCAGTATTAGATATAATGTCATAATATGTAATTATGATATGATTTAATCCCTTGCCTAGTATTGCTTATTTATAGCTTACAAATTATGTTAACAAAGTTAAACAATAAAAAATGAGCTAACAAAATACAATATAGGAGCTTAAGCTAACTATATGTTGAAAAATAAAAAAATTATGAAAATGGAAAATTATGGATGTTACAAAGATTCTGAATTCATATTCAACATCAAAAAACAGATTAAAATCATGTATCACATGTTAGGAAATGAAAATCAGTGCTATCTGATGCATTAAGTATGCAATTTTTCTGTTAATTATTAAGTAGAATATTTTTACTACCTTTATTTGAGATGAGTTGCTACAAAACTGGTGACGCATTTAAATATTTAAGTAATTAGAAATTAATTTACTTTTTATCATGGGTATCGTAAAAAATTAGGTACCCTGGCTGACAACCTAAAGTCATGCATCTTGCTTTAATGAATAATATATTATTAATCGATGTTGTGAGTACAAATATGTTATCATGTAAGATTTGTAACCTGAGTAATGAAACAAAATTGTAAGCAATTCTTCTAAATTAAAATTCACTATTATTATAAATAGAAAGTACAGGAACATCATTTATGATAGAACAATTCCAGGAAGTATCGATGTGCTTTTGTAAGTATCCAATTGAACAATTTAAACGGTTCTACCAGACCCCTTCTAGAGATGATTTGTCATTGGCCACACCTCTTTGATTATACCAATTTTTTATTTTTAAATGAAAGTGGTTATTACAAAATATTATTTTACAATAATTTTATATGTTATGGTTAGAAAAATGTATTAATATAATGTTTTATTTCTAAATTTTTTTTTAATAGGTGCTGAAAAATAAAGATGAAGAGCTTTATCTGTAAACCTATATCGCTGTCATCCTTGCGTTGTAGTAGTTACATATTTAATCACCGAAGTATGTATTCATGGTTGTGGTTGTTAATGGTTTATTTATTATTAGCTTTACCTGTGGTGTTATGTCAGGAAAAAAAAGATGAAATAAAGGTAATTAAAAGTACTTCTCTGTTTATAACCTAATTGTCATAAAAATCATATCATTGTAGATGTTTGTAAGATTTCAGTAGGCCACTGAAATTGATCTCTTCTTCAGAGAGTGGGATTTGGTTTAAACTAAATTTCTATGAACCTTTTTTATGTAATTGATTCAGAAATAAAATAGTTAATTTATATTTTTATCATGTGCTATAGTAGTATTGTATGTTTAGTTTATGCAGTTTACAGCATTAATCTTAAAAGAATGTTGGTGTTGAGTGAACAACTGTTGAAGTATCTGCACAGCCTACATATTATGTAGTCACTTTTAAATTTATATTAGTATATTAAAACTATAAACATTTACTAAGATAATTTTGCACAATCATTTGCTGTTGGCTCAGAAGTAAACTATTTCTTCTCTTAACAATTTAAATTTGAGGTAAAAAATGTGGTGACTCAAACAGTGTGGTACCAGCAATTTTTAAATAACATCATCAAACATGTATATAAGTGATTCTTGGGGGTTACACCAAAGAAGTAGTATAAATAATTTGATTTCTGACTACACACACATATACAATTTTATGTATTTATATAATATATATATATATATGTAAAATATGGGGTACAACTTATAATTATATTTGTGCTAGAGTTACACGAACAAAGAATTTGGAGATTGCTGATTTACTGTTTTATTTGTTGCTTAGGGGTGAAATTATATTTTATTAAACATTAAAGTTCACGAATGAACTTGTTTTCTTTTAGAAAACAACAATCACTTTGGTGGGAGAAATGAGGTCATTAGGTGAATTGAGGTTTAAGGTGGATTTTCATCTTAGGCAGACTATTAAAAAAAGATTTGTTTGTTAAAAAAAATTGGAAAATAGTTTGCTTTAATTAATGAAAGTAATAATCAGTGTCTGTATTTTATTTTTTGTTTGAAGTCCATTTTATAGAACGATAATAAATAAAAATTGTTAGTAAAATTAATTTGTGAACCATAGAAAAATTTTATTTTTCATGATTTTTGTCTATATATCCTAATAAATTTTACCGCTGTTGCTTTATGTAGCCATGGGAAAAATAATTACTGTAGCTTAACCCAATTAGATATTTGTATCTTCCGATGTTTTGAAAACGTTCTTAGCAAAATATCTTTATAATTCAAAGATTTCAGAATGCATGAAAATTTTACAAGATTTTGTCAATTTGTTTTTGGTGGGGTGATTTTATAAACCCCTTAAAATTGATATCTATCTTCATATATTTTATCTTTCTTGTTTTATCTTTTGAAATTTAAAAAAATATTTTTTTTTTCTAAATGATGTGTTAAGTTTCCAATCTATTTTAAACTAATTTTTTGAAAAATTGCTTTATAATTAAGAGATTGATGTATTATTAGTATCTTAAATAGATAAATTATACAAACTGGTGTGTAATGTTTACAAAAAAGGGGAAGTTCTGTTAGACTTCAAAAAGAGTGTTATTGTCCTGATACCAAAGAAAGCAGGAGCAGATTAATATGTAGAACAGAACAATTAGTTTAATTACTCATGCATCAAAAATCTTAACTAGAATTCTGTACAGGAGAGTGGAAGAAGTAGTAGTAGAAGACAAATTTGGTTTCAGGAAATGTATAGGGACAAGGAAAGCAATTTTAGTGCTTAGATTAAGTAGAAGGAACTTTAAAGAAAAACAAACCAACATATATGGCATTTACAGAAAAATAATTTGATAATGTAGACTGGAATCAAATGTTCAGCATTTTACAAAATTTAGGATTCAATTATAGAGATAGAAGAATAATTGCTAACATTTATAGAAGCCAAACTGCAACAGTAATAATCAAAGAGCATAGAAAGAAGCGGTAATAAAAAAGGGAGTCCAACATAAGGGTGTTCCCTATCCCTGTTACTTTTTAATCTTTATATAGAACTAGCAGTTAATGATGTTAAAGAATAGTTTAGATTTGAGTAACAATGCAAACTGAAGATGCTACAATTTGCTGATATACTAATTCTAGGCTAGTAGTTAAAAAGATTTAGAAACAATGAGTGGCAAGGATGAAGTCCTGTGCAAGAACTAGCGCATGAAAATAAACAAGAACAAAACAAAAGTAATAAAGTGTAGTAGAAATAAAGTAGATGGACTACTGAATATAAAAATAGGACAAGAAAAGACTAGAAGTAAAAGAATTTTGTTATTTGGGAGGTAGTAATACTAAAGATGGATGAAGCAGGAGCAATATAAAATGCCAAATAGCTCAGGAAAAATGAGCTTTCAATCAGAAATATAATTTGCCTGTATTAAAAATTAATTTAAAAATCAGGAAAATATTTTTGAAAGTATGTGTTTAGGAGCATAGCTGTATATGGAAGTGAAACATGGATGATTGGAGTACCTGAGAAGAAAAGATTAGAAGCTTTTGAAATGTGGTACTGTAGGAGAATGTTAAAAATCAGGTGAGTGAATAAAGTGATAAATGAAGAGGTGTTGCGGCAAATTGATGAAGAAGGATTTGGAAAAATATAACTAAAAGAAGAGACAGACTTACAGGCCACATCTTAAGGCATCCTGGAATAATCACTTTGATATTGGAATTGACAGGTGTATGGGAACGTGAAGGCAGGCTATGTTTGGATTGTGTAAACAAATTGTCAGGGGTGTAGGATATATCGAAATGACTGGCATTAGATAGGGAATCTTAGAGAGCTGCATCAAACCAATCAAATGACTGAAGACAAAAAAAGATAAAATAAATTAGCGGAGAAATTAATTTTTTTATAATATTTTACCTATTTAACAAATCACAGACATTTATTTGATTTGTTAGAAATAAAATCGTAAGAAAATGTTAAACATTGTAGCTAACATAATCAGCTTTAATGTCTCTCTTCTCTAGTCTTGTCTTTAATATAAATTAAACTAAATATATATCCCCTTTATGATCTGCCTGTGTATTCAACTTGTTTTAATTTTTCAATGTATTAAGGTAATATTTTTTTAATTGCTCCAATTCATTAATATAATTCGTTACTCAAAAGATTTCTGGACCTTTTTTCCTTAAATAACATGATACGGATTAGTTTGCGTGACATATGTACTAAAAATATTTTAAATGATCTGATAGGTTTACATAAGTAAATGTATTCACATTAGTTACTCTTTGTTTTATAAATACCCCACCACATTTATTATTAATAGATTTCAAAAATTCTTTACAGTTAGATTTAAATGCCAAAATAAATAATTCATTATTATTTAACTGATTTAATTTTGAACTTTTTATTTTAAATATCTTTTTTAAAATATCTTATTTTTTCTTTAGGTGCAATTTTGTCTTGATTAGTTTGTTAAATTTGTTTTAAAATTATTTTCATCATCCTACAAAAATGTTCATTTATGATTACAATTTTGTTAACAAATTGCAGGAAAAATCTGCTGCGTGAATCCGGTCAGCCAAACCAATGAAAACATTATTGTTCTCTATTAATGTTAATAATAGTAATTATAATCCTTAATAATTTACATTTAATATATTTGCATTTTTTTTTTTCATTTATTCAAATTATTTAATTTATAGGACTTAATATTTACAATTTTATTTAAAATTAAATAAAATTTTTTTAACAATTCCATCTTATTTCCATTTTAAAAATTATGTTGAACATAAAGTACAGCCCTGGGAAGTTTTGCAGTTGTCTTGCCAGCTTTTATAAAGATAATATTTCTTCCATATATTTCTGGATTTATTGCATATATTTATTTTTGTATTTACTTATTATTAAATCTGCACACATACATACATACCTTTCAAAAAACACAGACACATTATATATTAGGAAGTAAACTGATATTTATGTTAAGAGAAAATTATATATAATTCACTTTTGTGTGGAATACCATGTGGAATCAGTCAAGCCATGTGTCATCAGAATCAGCCAGTTAGCCATAATTATCTAGATTAAATTCAAACTTGTAAATGTAGTGTAAGCACTCATTTCATAATAAAAAAGAATTTCTGGGAAACAAGAAAAGATACACTTTCTTTGGTATCATATGTGGATGTTTATCTATTCAACCAAGTATGATATTTACATATAATCCACCAAGGTTGATAAAATAAAAATTTCATCATAGGGAAATATTATATATATATTTCATCATAGATCAGTTAAAATAATTGGATTTAATTTTTCTATTGGTGTAAACATAATTTTTTTTTATAAAGAGTAACTTTTACTTCTTAGTTGTACAATAGAAAACTTATAAACTAAATATAATATTAAAATTTAAAAACATAAGTATATCATTTCCCAAAAGTAGTATTTCATTTATAACAAAATTGTATTTTATAACAGAATGTTTATAATAATATTTTATTTTATTTTATAAGAATTATTTTTATTGAACATACAGCTTAACCCAAGTTTTCAGTTTATATTTGATAGCAACTTTTTTTATTAGACAATATTTTGTATTATTTGGCAGACTGTCTCCATTAAAAACTTTTTTTTTAGGCATCTACAATATTCATGTTTCTAATTATGCTGTGAGAACTTTCATATATGCCTTTAAATTTATAGAATTTATAGTTATAAATTTTATATATATAATTTATTATTTTATATTTGTATAAAATATATTGTGTGTGTATATATATATATATATATATATATAGTGAGATATTGTTTTTTGTAGAGTTTTGGTATTAATTTCCTTCTATTCCACCACATTTATTTTTCAAATTACCAATAATGCTTTTTATTTCAGTGCAATCAACTAGCTACACAAAAATTGTTTTCTTATTCAAAGTAGGTAGTTTCAAACAAGAGTTAAGGGGTGATTCTATCTTTTCAGTTGGTTTTATTCTGATATCATGACAATATGTATATATATATATATTTTTTTTCATGTTATTTGCTATTCCCACTTCATCTACAATTTTTAAATGTTCTTATCATCTAGTTTATAATTTATATTGAACTCGTTTTTTCACTTTGCCCAGTTTTGCATTTAAAATGACTGGGATTTGCCGTTAACTCTGTATCTGTTCTATCTCGTATTTTATTTGGAATCCTCTATCACTTTGTCCGACACCTATACATAATTTTTATATTCAATTTTCAAAATTCATAGTTTAGTTTCTTTTTCGTATTATACATTTTCTTTGATTTTACACAAAATCATAATTGCCATGAATGCTGCTGGAACTTAATAATATTTTGTAATTCTTCTATTAAAATGCTAGTCGCAGATTTAGGATCCTGGACCAACACCACTTTGACCAATTAAATTTTCATAAACTCAACTTCTAATTTTTTATGGCTTTTATAGCAATCTATTTTATTATATTGTGACGTACTGATATTAAACTTCTCTCCATTATATAATTACAAATACAAACAACTAAATTCTACCGTAAAGAGAATTATGTCTTTGTTTTAAACTGTGATGTACTCTGCACAGATTATTTCAGAACTAATTATTTAAATCAGGAGTACACTATAAAATTTAATTCACTAGTCATAAATTCAAGGATGACCATCAATATCAGTCAAATTGTGGAAATAGATGGTTGTAATGTAAGCTTAGGAAACAGTGTGATAATAGATTTATGGAGAATACCCATCCTGCCATACTTAGCTCACTCACCATTGTAGTAATTCTATTGATGATTTTTATATTGTGTATATTTTTTTTCATTTTTTGTATAGAACCCATTTACAAAATTTATAAATAAATGTATATTTAGTATTTATAATCTAATCAATTAATGTACTGGTAAATCTTCAATAAACTTATTTTTTATTAAAATTTTTACTGTCTTTGCTTATGTAATTTTATAAATGTAGTTTTTTCTACAAAAGAACTGATAATTTACTTCCTTTAAAAATGCATTTAAAATTAGAATGAATTGATGAAAGACTATCTTTCTAATATTTTATTTATTACTTAAATGAATTTATTGATTTTAATAATCAATAGATAAAAAAGCATTGTTATTGATAATAAAGAGTTTAATAAATTAAGACACATTTGTCTGGTCATATGGTAGTAATCAAATTTTATCACTTGGAGGGCAAAGAGATGGATTTTAAGTGTGTTTTCTCCAAGGAAAATTCAAAATATTTGGAAAAACTTTGTAATTACTTGAATTGTTTATTTTGCACCATTATTTGGTCATATATGTATGTTATAGTATGATCTATTGATTCAGTTTGAAACCTCACAAGATATTTAAAAAATTTTTGCCTTTTTTTTTATCGGGTGGTTATATTTATTGAAAGCAAAACGAATAAGTTTCAATAATATTGAACAATTAATTCTTTATTGATCATTTCATGGTAATAATATTGCCACTGTGAATTTATGCAGCGCTGTATGATTAGTGTAATGTATTATGTAAATTAAAAAATTTAAATGATTGCAACAGCATTCTTTTTCTGTTGATTCAGAACTAATTTGTTCCATATTTTTGAATCTGATAACTTGGACGAGTGGGACTTATCCTGAAAATGTTCAGCCAGAAATTCAAAAACATGCACTTATCTGTGTGGATTTTAAAATCAACATGTTTTGTTTACAACTCCTGTCATAAGATGTATTCTCGATATTTTTCCTTTAAATTGATTCAGACTGCATATATGTGCTTTATTGTCTTAGCATTATTATTGTTTTTATGACATCAGCGACAAATGATTTTAATATGTGATCAAGGTCTTTGTTGTATAACAAAACTTTTCATTTATTTATTTTTTTTTTAATTACAAAGTTTGAAAAAATTGTTGAATGTTGTTTGTAAATAAATTACTTGAAACAGTTGTTCATATCCATTCAAGAAACACATTTTAAAATAAGAGACAAATAGTATATTTAGTATGTAGTAATGATAATGATGATAATTGAAAAGGCATTTTTTTATAGTTGAGTACTGCGTATGAAGTTTTTTATATTTATAATGAAATGTTATGTGTAATTAAAAATAGCACATTTTCATAAGCTGGTTTTAGTAATATTGATAAAATTCCTTCGTAATGATATCATCTTTTTTTGTATATAACATTCATTTGGTCATAATAAATTACTTTTTCACAACATCGTACTTCCTTTTTGTGTTTTAAATCGCATATCGGTTGTCTGTCTGATGAGTATGATAGCCTTTGTATTGAAATTTACAAAATCTGTTACTCTAATTAATAAATTTAATTATTTAAAACCATGTAAAAATATTGGTTTTCAGTAAATAAATAATATTTGTGTTAAAAATAAATTTACAGACATTTTTGAATTAAAACTTTGCTCTGCAATTAATTTAAACAAAAATAAAACTAATACATTATCTCTTAACACGTTAAAATCTTTCCCTCACAGAAAGCTTTTTTCAATTTGGTATTCTTGATTACAACTGCTTTCAAAACCTTGACACTTTCTGGCGGAGTAGCTGAAATGTAATGCACACTGGAGAGTAACAGGAAAACAGTATGTTACATAGGTCAACACATACACCATCTTATTTCATTTCGCTACTACTAACATTCAAAAACTCTTTGACCCATGCCCCCTCTGATTTTCTGCCTGTTATGTCAACACATCTAAACAATGTGGAGTAATTCAGTTTTTTAACAGTAGAAAACTAAATGCTAGTGACACATCATTGTATCTGGTGATTAGACTTTTGATCAAAGTGCTCTTAAGTAGGTAGCCAATAAAATTTTGTGCATCAACTGGTAAGTGAATATTGAGGATAAACCTCACAGCGGTCAGCTGGTCTTTAACTAATAAAAAGCAGCAAAAGTATAAGTGGTTAAAACTCCATATGAAATGTGTGTGATGTGTTCCCAACAATTCTGCACCATTGATTATACTTGGCCACACACATTGCTTGCAGTCACCGAGGTTCTTATGAAATGTTAATTTGAACTTATCCATACCTCCATACTCAGATTTGTGGCACCTTGCGATTTCACTTTTTTCACAATTAAAGAAGGAAATTAAGGGTATCCATTCACCACGGATGAAAACCAAAAGGTGCAGTGAGGTTGTGGATCAAAGAAAGACAGCAGCATTCTTCATTGATGTAATGAGAAATTAATCCAATCTTCCAATGGGAGAAATGTATAACTGTAATTAGTGATTATGTAGTAGAATGAAGTTTTTGTAGTGTATAAAATGTACTTTTTGCCATATATATTTTATTCAACTATCTCTTTTAATTTGCGAGTTAATATTTCAGCCACCCTTTGTATTTTGTTTTTTTTATATTTATTACAATGATCACAGTTAAGAAATGATAAATTGTATCAAGTGTGGTTCTCTAGATTAATTTACTGAGAATTCTAAAAATGATGTATTTATGGTTTTCTTTTTTAAGGCCCAAGAACCTGATTTGTAGGTTGAAATTTTGAAATTTCATTTCTCATTGACAGTTTACTTATTTAATAAAATAGCACTTGGTCTTGGCTATTGTGCCTTACAATTTTTCATAGAGATGCAGTAAGTCATGTTTTCTATCATTTACTATTACCACTAACATAAATTTTTGTTTCATGTTAGATCTTTGTCTGAATTTTGTCACTGATCTCAGATTCGTAATCATTTGGTCTGTATACTGTGAGGAAAAAATGTTTACTCATCAATCGTGTTTTGGTTTATAATGAGCTTGTTTTCTGAACATTAAATTTTATCCGACATTTTATTTCATGACTAAGTCATGAGTAATAAGTCTAATAATAAGTCTTTTTATTTCAAGACTATGCAATATTTATAATAGACAAAAAAGTTAAGGGATGCAATTTTAAGATTGGTGCATACTGCCACTACTACGGTACAAAAGTATCAAAGGACCTGGAATAGCTTATTCTTAAATTTACATATAAATAATTTTCTAGTCATAAAAAGATAAATCTTTGTTTTTTAAGATGTACCATGAAATGTACATTCATGAATGTATTGATGTACATTCTTTTTATTATTTTGATCAGATAATTTATAGGATTTTTATTTTGGTTTAATTATAAAGAATTTTTGATTGTGAGTGTTGTTTCTGTTCGTAGGATGATGTGGGTGTTGATATGGTTGATGATATCATCTATGTAACGCCAACCATACCGCATAGCAGTTCAATTTATATTGCTGAACATTTTGATAATCCAGCTTCATTTAAAAAGAAATGGGTGAAATCTGAAGCAAAAAAGGAAGGGATTGAAGATGATATCGCCAAATATGATGGTAAAAATTTCATTATTTTTTGTTTTATAATCTAGGTTATTTTTGTTGGTGTATAAAGTATATATGAAGCCCAAAATAAAGAGAAAAATATACTCTTTTTTATTTTTAAGTAATATTAAAATTTTGTGGATCAATAGACCTAACGCTTTAAAAATTTTGCATATCCTCAAATATTACTTCGCTATAATAGTATGGATTTCTCTATTAAGAAAAGCAATGTAGTAGTTGAGGGTTTTGATTCAAATTTGACATGGTTCTTCTATGGAGTCTAAAAATCAGGAAAATTCTGTACATTTAAAAAAGGTTAGATTCAGTATGATGACCCATGTGTATGAATGCAATTAAATGTTTAATTGTTCTTTGAAGACTGTTATTAGTAGTTAAAAACTTTTGTAAAATTTCTCCCACTCAAAGACAAAAAAAATTAATCCAAGACTTTTCATCTGGTTCGGATAGTGAAAAGTTTTATAAAAATGTTAATTATAGTGTAAAAATATTAGAACTTCTCTCCTTCCAAATAAAAAAATTTAATTTGAATGTTTAGGGCTTAATTTATTTGACAAAGTTGAAACGCATATGAAGAGTGATATAGGAGCTAGAGTGAGAGCAAAGCCTCCAAAGAAGGGAGAATGGATAATAAAAAACATTCTACTTATTTTATAAATCATTGTAGAATTCTCTTTGCTTTATTAGTTGAGGAAATTTTAAATCAATAAATTTAGGGTCAAATAGATCATTTTTGTTTGTGGGAGCAGAATTTAATTTTTATCTAAATGGTGGGAAAGCTTATGTGAGCTCTTTTAAAAGAATTAATAAATTTAATCAGAAATTTATTTTTATCTTTTTAATTTAATTACTAAAAATAAGAAAATGATTGATTAATGAAAAAAGAAAGTGTGCTAATGTTCCCTATTAGCCAGTTGCATTAAGAAATATAATCCATTCCATTATCTGAAATGTTTGTAATATTTTTTAATCGTCTAAATGCTTACACTTTGAATAAGAGCCTGAATTAGCTCGACAATGAAAATGAAAATTTACAATTTGTCTCGCATTAGAAATAATAATTATAATTAATACAATATTAATTCATCATCTAGAATATCTAGAAGCAAAATGAAGTATTTATTTTATTTTGGAAAATAAAAGAATATGAAGTATTGATAATAACAAACTTAAAACTACATTTCACCTACCAGTATCTGTAGATCAACTAAAAATTGTAGCTTTATAACTGGCTTTTTTTTTAGAGGAGAAGGAGCAATACACAGTGCAAAATTCTAGATTCTTATAGTAGAACTATACTAATTTATATATATAACAGGAACATCAGATTATGAAAATAGGAAAAAATCTAAAGAGAGAGAATAAAACAATAAAAAAAGGAATTTTACCACATATTTTAAATTAACAGTAAATTTCGAAAGAAATCGGTGCAGAAAATTAAAATTGCATTTTATTAATTTTATTGTAGAAAAATTGAAAAAAAGTAAATAGCACAAAAAACTTTTAAAAATATGTACTTTTTAGAAAAATAATAGAGAAAAAACTGCTGGAACAAAAACCTGATCACTGTGCTGGGAGTACAACAAAAAAAAAATCAGGGCTTTAATTTGTTATGTTATTTCTTGTAGGTGTACAGTGTTGATTTATTGATAGAATCAAAGAACAAAAAGTACAGTTTTAGTTGTCATGATCGTTGAGTGGGTTCCCTATCTTTCTGCTTGACTGTGCTGCTAGCAAAGATGATGACTTTTCAACAGGAAAGCTTTGTGTGGTTTACAGTTTTCTAAATGTGAGTTTGCAGTTAACAGTTCAATGTACATTTCATAGATGGCATAATCTGAAAAAAATCTGATTACTATGTAAAGAGAAGTGTACAAAAGAAGTGCCAGGAATATCTGGAGAAAATGTTGAATATGTCAGGGAGTACTGCCTGTGTAGGCATATGTCAGGGAGTACTGCCTGTGTAGGCATATGTCAGGGAGTACTGCCTGTGTAGGCATATGTCAGGGAGTACTGCCTGTGTAGGCATATGTCAGGGAGTACTGCCTGTGTAGTCCTAAAAAATCTGTTAGGAAGGTCAGGCACGAATCTAGCGGCTCGTGATGAATGTAATGTTTTAAGGAAATGCTTATTATGCGTCCATACAATTTACAGCAATTGTAGGTTTTGAAGCTACTGGCTTTGCTGTGTGCGCTCAATTAGCAATCAAAACGTTGCAGCATGAAGATGACAATTTTATGGATCATATTTAATTAAGTGATGAGTCAACATTTTATATTAGTGGAAAAGGTAACATGCATATTTGTCCATATCTGAAGGTCAGAAAATCCCTATGAATTTATACAATGGAAAGGAACTTCCCAAAATTGTAATTTTCTGTACAATATGCCAGCGACCAAGTTTACAGGCCATTATTGTTTTCATTACTGGAAACATCAATTATGAGACATAAGTAGCTTTTAAACTCAGATAATCTTTTTTTTATACATTTTGTCTAATTCATTATTACAGTAAAAACCTAGAGTAATAAATGAGGACTGAACTGCTTAATCAGAAGGCTATTAATTCCTTTCACAGTGTTTTCATTGATATCCAGAAATGAACATATTAATAATGAACTGTTATTTTATATTTTATAGCTATCTGTTTTCTAAGATGATATTTTTAGAGAGTTTCACAATCAGGTTTATGGTATCTGGTAGTTAATTTTAAAAGTTACAGTTTACTGACTTAACTCAATTCTCAAATTATTTTTTGTGGTTTTTATTATTTTGTATTTGTTTCTACTGTTTAAATCATTAATATTCATCAGTGACAAGAATTTTACCTGTACCCTGTAAAACAGTGTTTTTTGTTTAATTTAATTTTTGTTGTAATTCTTTTCAGGTGTTTGGGATATCGAAGCGTCTGAAATTGATCCATTGAAAGGTGACTTGGGTCTAGTTTTAAAATCTAAAGCGAAACATTCTGCAATAGCTGCTAAATTAGATAGGCCATTTGTTTTTGATGAAAAGCCTTTCGTTGTGCAGTATGAAGTAAATATGCAATCCGGTCAAGAGTGTGGTGGTGCTTATTTGAAATTGTTATCTCAAGAGAAGGCCAGTAATGATTTAAGGCAGTTTCATGACAAAACACCTTATTCTATTATGTTTGGGCCTGATAAATGTGGTAGTGATTATAAGGTAAGCAAATTTCTTAATTTAATTTTTTTCTAGTTCATATTCAAAATTTCAGTTAGTTTCTTAACTTATGTAATTATAGGTATGTATTTATGAACAACCAGTTTGGTCTAGTTGTGAACACGTCTACGCAAATCTGCTGATTTCAAAGTCAAGAGTTTCAATGTTGAAATCCTAGTAAAGGCAGTTACTTTTATATAGATTTGAATACTAGATCGTGAATACCGGTGTTGGATTTCAATTAACACACATCTCAGAAATGGTTGACCTGAGGTGGTACAAGACTACACTTCACTTAACACTCATACATATCATCCAAATTCATCCTCTGAAATAATACCTGACTGTGATTCCTAGCGGCTAAACAGGAAAAAATATGTATTTATGTTCAAATTGTATTTCAGCCATACTATCCTTTTTACCAATTTCGATTTATTTTAATAACTCAACTAGTAACACAATTTAATTTTTTTAACATAAGACATCAGATTTTTATTTCTAGTTACCTACCACCACTATCATTACAGAGGGGGTTGCAGAGAGATTGGAAATTTCAGCATTTTTAATGGTAGGTGTGAAGTTCAATAGACTTAAATGACAGCTGTGCAACCCTGCTTAACTGGTCATAACCATTTAAGCAAAACTTTTAAGAACATTAGTTTCTCCTGATATGAATAACTAAAAACGTTTTTAAAACAAACTGCTGTCATTAAAACAGAATAATTTAAAAGAAAAAACATAAAATACTATTATTAAAATTGTTAATTTTAATCGATATAAGCAACAATAGAGAGTAGCATATAGTAAGACAAGTTATTAAAATATATGTGGAATGCAGGAAAGTGTTCGTATATATATATTTATTTATTGACACTGTATATTGTAATATATTTAAGGTTTAAAAAGTTATAATCCATGGAAGATGATGAAAACTGATGCCTGGGGAAAAATAATAATATTCATAAAATGCATGCATTTACTTGTTTTTATAGGCATTTAGTTTTAACAAAGTTTTTGTATTCTCTAATCTTGTATTCAATATATATGTGTGTGTATATTATGTGTTTAGAATTTGTCACCTGTTTATGCAATATAAACAGATAATGCTTGCATAGCTATTATTTCAGTCAATAATGTCAGCTGTTAGCAACTTTAGGCATTTTGTTATTGTTTACATTCATCCATTTATAATGAACGATAAAATTTATGATCTCACAGAGTGTGAATTAAGAGGAATAATCAAATTTTTTATGACAAAAATCACTATCTAGTTGTTTTTGATGTTTCATGATAATGAAAAATTGTGTGTAGGATGGGTGCTGATGATATTAAGAGATGCACACAAGGAAAAGTCTTGCTGCTGTGCCTGAATTTTTATGTTATTATGAAAATGGTGACAAATTGTCTGATCACATTGTTACTAGAGATGAAATTTGGATTTTTTAATTGAATGTAGAGACAAAATGGCAACATTCATTTGAAACAAAGCTATGACAGCATTCATAAGAACGTTCATTAAAGAAGTTTATGGCTACTGTTTTTCGTTAAAAAAAAGAAAGGAGGTTGTCTTGCATGTTGAATTAGTAATCTTAGAACTATTGTGGATGTGCCGATACCTATTCTGAAATGTTAAAAAATCTTAGAAGGGCTGTGATAAGCAAACATCATGGAATACTATTCTGCAGGATTTTATTTTTGCATGATGATGCTCAATCACACGTGGAAAATCAGTGAGGTGATGGGAAAAATTCCTGGGAAATCGTCAATCGTTCACCCTATAGCTCATTAGCTTCTAGGGAGTATTTTCTTTTTCTTCACCTTAAACAGCGGCTTTCATACAAAGGTTTGATGATAAAAATGACATTACTGCTGCTTGTTTTAGTCAATGGCAGCAGAATTTCTTGAAAAAGGAATGAAGAACTAATGAAACACTTAGAAGAAAGATGTGTTTATGTTGAAGGAACCTGTATATAAAGGTAGTAAATAAATGTAGTTTTTATCATAAGTAATAAATAATAAACTTTGTTCATATTTCTCAGTTCAAAATTGACATTTAAATATATGTCTCTTACATGCTAGTTTTACATATATATTTTCTTCTTAAATGAATATATCCATTTTTAAATTATCATGCATGTTTAATTTTGTTCTGAAATAATTTTTGCTGTTTTAGAGAAAAACACATTTTATTTAGAGAGGATATTTTTATTAGACAATATTTTTAACATTGTTTTGTAAACATTTTCGATAACTTAATTTTAAAATTGGACCAATCCTAATTTTAGAGATAACCTAGTAGAACAGTTATTTGATGTTCTGGCATTATATAACTAGATTTTTCATTTACCTCAGATCTTTTAGAAAAAAATTATTTTGATTATGTTCAGCTGAAAATGAAAATGAGTTTCATCAATATGAAGCATTGATTTAAAATTATGAAATTGCTGTTCTTTGATTAGAACACTGCTTTAAAATCTGTTTCACTTGACTTAATTTCTAAAGATAAATTACATAATACTACTTGCACAAGTAATAACAAAATTGTAACTTTGTTTTTAAAATTCCTGAAAGTTTAATTCATCATATTTTAAAGATGATTTGTATTCTGCCAGTTTTATATAACTTTAAACTTTATAAACTTTTTCACATATGGAGTAGAGTGATTTGTGTAAAAATCCAACACTATTGAAAATTAACTAATAACTTGTTGCTGAACGTTGAATTGTTACATGATCTTGGTTTTTGTGTTCATGTTATATATATATATATATTTTTTTTTTTTACAGTTACATTTCATTTTCCGTCATAAAAATCCAATAAATGGTACGATCTCAGAGAAACATTGTAAGAAACCTAAGGAAAGAATAGAAGAGCCTTTCACTGACAAAAGGCCACACTTGTACACGTTAATTGTCAGACCTGATAATACGTTCCATGTTTATGTTGACCATAAGGTGAGTAAAATTTCTTTGTATCAGTTTTTAAAGTATGTCTATATGTACTCCAGATTATTTTTATTTTTTTTTTATATTTACAATTAAATTCTATATAGTATGTTTAGTTGTAACGATATAGCAAGTAAATGTAAAGTTTATATAAATAAAAGTCACTTCAAATATTTGTTGTCTTTTGTTTAAAATTTGAATCAGCCAATCCTTCTTTCTTGGTGATAATTTTGTTCGTTTTTTACACACATCCCAGGCTTTTACAATAGAAAGTGATGTTTAGTTTATGAAATGTTATAGGAAGCAAGATTAGAGTTGAAATGTTTGCCTCTGCTGCAGTTTTCATTAAAAAAATTTAGGATGATTGTTGTCTCAGTAGACTGAGAACCAGACCAAATCTTTTTGTTGTGATATACATATAAAGAGAACATTTCACTGAATAATTTGATTTTATTGGATGATTATTTTAATAAATATTGAGATTATTAAAGCATATCTATCAAGTATAGAAGAACAACCTTAACTCTTCCTATATGTGTGAGGCTGTTGGATTGAGGGTAAGTAATATGTAAGCAGCTTTGTTTTTACTTTAAAGTAAAAGTGTTTATGTATAAAGTGTGTACTTTATACATTCTTGTTTTCCACACATCCCTGGTTTGGTTGTTCATCATACAAACTCCACTTTTCTTATTCCTCTCTAAAAACTATTTCTTTTCCATGGTTTTACACACTATACACATAAACCACCCTATCGTGCCGATGGTTAGATTGGGTTCACCAGGGTGAACCCAGTTGTATAGAGCCCTAGTGCCACTACATGTTTGCTGTGCTGGAGTGGTCAGTTATATCACCAGTACTCATGGGAACTATATGTCTCTTCCATTAAATATTTCTTCAGTGGTTGTTGGTCCATGTAAAAAAACCAACGAACTCAGAAGTTATAAGAGATTTTGACCAAACTTTGTCAGACAAAGATTTAGCTAGTGGTGAGGAAAATTAGAAACGTTACAGAGGGGAAATTTTCCTGTAAAAGGTAAGCAAGGAAAGTAAATTTTTTTGAAAATTTACTCCTTCCTTATAAATAAGAGCGTCATAATAGCTTGTCTATTAACCAAATTCTGCTTGTTGAAGTGAATAATGAAGAGCAGTGCCAGAAACTGCTAGCCCATAAGTATGCAGGGAAAGGTGGAGTGATATTGGAGCCCCATATGATGTTGAATTTCAGCAAGGAAGTAAATTTTAATTGTTAATTTCTATAGTAATTTTGTGGCCCGGATGCTGATAATAACACCTCGTGCGCCCAGGAAAAAACAGCTTTAATCATTACATTAGATTTTCTTTTAATTTCCTCTTATCACTGTATCATACCACGATCTGTTTCCCCCCATGGCTTCTGCCATCCTCAATTGCTTAAAAGAAATATATTCTGTAACTTACATCCTGATTCTGTTTACTAATCATTTAGGTTTCAGAAAAAAATAGAATTGTATAGTTTTACAGGTTTAATAATAAAGTGGCAGAATTAATAAATAAAGTTGTCATTACTTTAATTTTATTAATTGTATTAGCAATGTGATGTGATGTAATGTGTTTTTTGTACTTTATAACACAGGCTTTAATTTAATTTTTGTTTCATGTCAATAAGTGTAATATTTTGGCAGTATAGTTAAATAAAAATTAAGTATTTCAAATGGGGCTGTATTTTACAAAAAAAAAATTGATTCAAGAAAGAGTAGCCTTATTACATAAAAAACTTTTTTGAAATTTCAAGCAGCGTTCCTTTCAATGTGGAACAGTTTTCTGTAATATACATGCTATGGATAAATCATTGGGATAAAAATTAATACAACATGAAAAGAGTTGTATTGAAATTTTGACTGAGCTTTATTTCTTAGTTATAAATACAAACTGGTACCAGGAGGTTTTAAGAAAAAATATTTAGTCTTAAAAGTGTGCGTGTGGGTGTTATTAAATAAAGTACATACCATACTGTTATAAAACTTGAATTGCAGGTTGTAAACGAAGGCAGTTTATTAGAAGATTTTACACCACCAGTTAATCCACCTGAGGAAATCGATGATCCAAGCGATGTTAGGCCTGCCGACTGGGATGATAGGGAACGTATACCTGATGCCACTGCAACTAAGCCTGACGATTGGGATGAAGATGCACCACAGTACATACCCGATCCTGAAGCAATTAAACCTGTTGGTTGGTTGGATGATGAACCACAAAATGTTCCTGATCCATCTGCTGAAAAACCTGCAGATTGGTTAGTAAAAAATTTTGTCGATTGATAATTTTACTGTATGAATTGAATTAGTTTTATTATGCAGTTATGAAATTACTTCAAACTTGTAACTTTTTTTAGGAAATGAACATCAGTGAATAAAATGCATTATTGAATAAAACTTAATATAATATCCATTTGAGTATTTCAGTTTTATTCTTACTGCCTTGTTCATCATGATTTGCAAGTGCAGTATGACCAACTTGAATACTAAGTAGCTGTTTCATTTTAACATGTACTAAACGTAATATATTTAGGAAGGATAATATTTTTCTTTTTTTTTCTAATAGGGACGAAGATATTGACGGTGAGTGGGAAGCACCGTTAATATCAAATCCTGCCTGTGAAGAAGCTCCTGGTTGTGGAGCATGGACGCCACCAGAAATTTTAAATCCAGAATATAAAGGAAAATGGAGACCACCGCTCGTAGACAATCCTAATTATCAAGGAAAGTGGGCACCACGAAGGATACCAAATCCAGATTACTTTGAAGATAGAGATCCTTTTAGAATGACATCGATTGTAAGTTAACTAAAAAGAAAATTTAAACATGATTGTGTAATGGCAGATAATTATTATAGAAGTTAATTTATATATTGTTAGTCCTAGCAAGATAGTACAAACTGTATAAATTAAAGACAGTTCCTTAGCCTCATCAGGTATTCCTTTCCGTGATCTTACCCTTTATTCCTTCTTACTTGGATGACTCTCATAGAGTACAGCCAATACCTAGGTTCACTTGAGACCGAGATGATTTTTCTGTGTCGTTATCCAAGGAACCCTTTTTCTCCACAGGGATCCAAAGAAGCTGAATTAGCTGCTGAAATTAGAACTGGCTAAATTCAAGCTTCCTTATTCGTGGTAAAATCTAATCCAATCAATATGTATATCCTACTTCTGTAAAGAGTAATGATAAATTCTGATTTTTTAGGCCAGTGGATTTTCTTACTATGTACTACAGCTGCTCAGTTATATTAAATTATTTTTGTGATTTTAATGACACATGTGTCATATATAAAATATAAATAATTCAAATATTATGGTTGTTAAATTGTTTAAATTACATAATTATTTTTCTACAACAAAATTAAAATGTATTATACGTACTTTGGAATATGTAAAATTAAAATATCTGTATATTCTTGGAAAATGAGATCCAAAGATATAAAGAGAAATGTGCGTGAATTACATAGTGGACTATATGTTGTTGTAGGCATATTATTGTTATATTCCTTTTTTCTAGTAGATACATCAAAGTTCAATTTTTATTTCGATGAAGAACAAAGAATTTCTGTATAATTTATGTTTTCTTCATATTGACGAGTATACAATGTAGTGAACTAAGCCATCATTAATAATTATATTTCTGTAGGTGTTTGATTTCAAAGAATATATTACAACTTTATTTTGAAGAAAAACAGTGTCTTTATTATTTAGATTATGCAACCTCTCATAATTTCTGTCACAACTTTCTTATCGTGTGGTTATTTAATAACTTATTTGGATCCAAATTAGTCACTACGATGATGCCCTCTAAAGTTTTAACTCTACTAAGAGCGACATAAATCTGCCCCTAGGCCAACTTTTTCATGCTGAGGTCTGTTACTGCCCTGTCAAAAAGTTGTAGTGAGTGAAGTTACCGCATGGCTTAATATTAAAACATTCTGCACTCAACATCTCTGTATACCTTTGTCTTGGAATGTACAAATTGGTGAAATGTCTACACAACCATCAAAATCTTTGATTCTAAGACTGATATTCTCATCATCAAATTTTATGAATTCAGCTTCCGGTAACGGTCTTTCCTCATACATCAAGCCAAGATGGTGAGAATGTTGCTCTTGCATTTCATTTGTGTATTAAACTGACACGATCAGCACAATTCTCACCTTTCATTGTGTAAGAATCTACTGCTGTACATTCTCATTTGTGAGAGTTTACGTTCTCATTGTTGAGAAGTCTACAGAAATATTCATGGCATTTCTTTCTCAGTTTTCCTTTCGATCATTCCTTTCTTGGCAACTTTCCTTTAAATGTCACTATCTCATTTGAGCAGCATATAGTATATTTATTAAATATATAATATATAGGTACTAGATACCACTAAAAATTGTGAAAATAAAGAATTTCTAAAAAATAAAAAGTGACTTCAACAAATAATTGTTTTTATTTATTAACTAAAGTAAAAGTATTTACAATAAATTTGAAGTCTGTGCCAGATAACTCAATTTTAAAAAAAACCTATGATTATATAATACAAATCCTATTCTTCAAACAATGCAATATTGGTAATTGAAGTTTTACTACAATAAAATGAGATGTACAAAAATATAATATAAGAATAAAATGCGACATAACAAAAATATGATAAAGGAATACTTTATAGATAGTTAGGAAATATATTATCACAAAGTGTGTATATATATATACATATACATATACACACACACAACACCCCTTAGCAAACTCAGATTAGGTCGTGAGATCCATGCTCTCGTTTATATGCTCTTGAGATACCATTTTACGTACGGGAATCCCATTTAGTCGCCTAGCGGGGTCGGTTGAGGTATTAATTTACGTGACTTGTGTGTTGGCTGGCATAAACTTCAAAATAGTTATTTGTTATAAATTGTTGTTGTTTTTTAATAACTTAGGTTAATAATTAAAAATATAATAGTTTGTAACTTTTTAGTATTGTTTTTATTTTTTATAAATTATTTTATTAACAGAAGTATATTTCAAATGTATAAAAAAATGTAACAGATACATAATGCGTAATTAAAAAAATATAATGAAGATTCGAGTGAAGTTATAGTATTATTCACTAAGTAAGCAATTAAATATTTAAGGTCAGAGACTTCTGGCTTTATCTCCAGTTCTTACAATATGCAGCGATACAATGAATATAAACTGTATCAATTCCTTTCTTCTCTCTGTATTTATTAATGTAATAATTTCAAGAGCTACATTTAGATCAGCAGATCATCAGATTAAAAAATTTTCTTCTGGAATTCTTTGTCAAAGTAGGAATAGCTCTTGAATATAATTTCATCCAACTGTTTTTAGTGTATTAACATAAACTGGCACAATTCCATATGCTGTAAGAATACCTCATTTATAGCTTTTGCTGGTACAAGGTGTTTTTCTTGAATAATGATTTAAGTGAAGGAAGCTAGGAAAAAATTACTCAGGTTTTTTCTCATACAAGCTATCCAATTCATGGTGTTATTAAAACATAAACAATAATTAAGCAGTTAACTGCTGTTTTCAAACAATTACAGAATGGTATTTAGAAATAATTATGTGAATATTGATACGATTGGCAAGAGAATAATGTATAATAGGAATTTCAGATTAGTATTTTAGTTTTATTGTTATTTTCATGAATCCTGTTTATTATAAATACACAATTTACCTCCTTATAATTTAAAAAAATTTTTTTTTTCTAAGTAATTATCAGGTTTTAATTTATGATTTATGATATGTTTTGTCACTCGCTTAAAGTAGTATAAATGTTAATTCATGTAATGAATATTTTACAATCCTGAGAACTTATTTTTTAAAGGTGGCGGTTGGTTTAGAACTTTGGTCAATGTCAAATCAAATAATGTTTGATAATATCCTAATAACTGATGATCCGGCTTTGGCCGATGCCTGGGCTGCACAAACATTCGATGTTAAGAAGAAGAAAATGGAAAAAGTTGCAGTAAGTAGCTCTTTATAATTTGAGTGTGCTATTTAAATTATCCGAATAAAAATTAACATTTTCTGACAGTGTTCAGTAAATTCTTTCCATGAATAAATTTATAATTTGTTTTTCCTTTTATGAATGAGTTTTCTGATAGAGCCAGATATCAAAAACAGGTTGCTTTCTGTTACCTGTAGACTTGTGATATCTCATACAGGAGGCTGGGAAGTCACTGTGTCCTAAAGTTTGAACTAAAAATTTGTAATGAGTTATAAATAAAAAAAATGCAATGTAGTAATGAATTATTATATTTACTCACTTGATAATTAGTATTAATTTTAATGGTTTATGTGTTCACCCTCATGTTGCACACACAATTCTATAAGTTGCTATGTCCTCTGCGAGATGTGACAGAGCATTTCTGGTGTTAGATTGGAGAAGGCGTCCCTCAAAGCATCACTCAATTCTTCATTTGTAGTTTAGTGATGTGCAGATACGTGTACCTTGATAATTCTCAATAATGAATTGTCTGGTGTGGTGAGTTCAGGACTTCGTGGTGGCCATGATAATGGAGCCAGTAATGCTGGGCTACTGTGGCCAATCCAACATCCTGGAAATTTTTCATTCAGGAACATGCAGACTGATATAGAAAAATGTGCAGATGCTCCATCCTGCTGCAACTGTGCTCGTTTCATGAGATACTTCTCTTGAAGTTGGGGTGTTAACCATGCCTCCAACATGTCTAAATAAATTTGTGCATCACTAGCCCTTCAAAAATTTAAGGACCAAAATTAAATGGCCTGTCGCTCCAGTCCGTATCATGACATACAGTTGATTTCTTTGAGACTGCTGCAAAAGAAAATCCTTATTATGCGGCAGTCTGAAATAACACATTTCTGGCACGCGAACTGAGATATATTGCACATTTGTCAATAAAAAGCACCATTCCACAGGAAAATTTTTCTAATAAAGCCTGGCTCAGTACAGCGCAACATTACATATCTGTATCTGACAGTTCATTGATGAACATCAGACAAAATGGCCTAACTTTCAAGTCCTTTTTCGTATGGTCTTGCATTAATCATCCCATCCCCATGGTATACGAGTTCAGCCGATGATTTACGACTTAATTTCATTGGTGGAAACTGCAATAGCAGCACATGTTTCTAATAGAGTTTACTTTCGTCCATTCTGTGGCCTATCGTTAACACTGCCTAATTCAAATGCATGTTTTTCCCTAGCCAACATTGTTGCTTTTCATGGTGGCGACTTATTAAAGCATTGCTGAAACATATCACTAATTAGCTTCATTGTGTGGTTCGTGTGTTGTTCATGAACCCATACATTTGTCACTAACTGCTTCTCAACGCTGTAATTACTCGTGTCAGCCATTTTAGCACAACTGCCTTTTACTCAGAGTGTGTGATGTAAAAAACTGTTGCCATCTGGCCACAATGAAAATACAACATATTGAAAAGCACATATTTTTAACTCATATTTTTAACTTTGAAGATATGATGATTTCCCAGCCACTCTGTATATCAACACTAAACAGAGAATGAATAGCCTCACTTGAAGGAGCTGGTTTCTAGAGAGTGATTAAAAGATAAATTTATTATCTATTCAGAATAAATGATATATATATACATATAATTTATAATAGCATAAGTGCGCCACCTCTTAATGTTATGAATACTGAATTATTTAATCTTGATGTAATAAATTATAAAAAAATTAAATTCATTCTTTTTGCTTTCTGCCTAATTTGATTATATTTTTGGTTAGACAGCACCCTCTTATGTGAATTTTACACATTCCAGATGGCTGTGTAAATATATGTGTGTGTGTGTGTGTGTGTGTATATATATATATATATATATCGCTTTGAAGTATATTACTGTAAAATCACTTAGAAAGAAATATTTGCTGAAATTATATTGATTCTATTTTCTTTTAACTAATAGATCAGAAATATGATTTTTTTAAATATCTCCATATTTAAGAATTCTGTGAAATAAGCATACCATTTTTAAAAGTGTTAAATAATTTTTATTTAATACATGAAGTAGTTCAACGTGAGAAAGAGAAGTGTGTATCGCTTGTAGAAATTCCTATTACTATATGAATTGCACAGACTGTGTTCAGTTAGGTCCTAAACTCTTATCTCAGATTAGGTAATCTTTACAGCATACATTTCCATTTATAAATTTCTCCTTACTGCTTTTTCATTTTAGTAATATTCCACGTAGATTTCACTTATCTGATTTTACAAAATTTCTTCCTCGGTTCGGTTCAGTTCAGCTACTGGGCACATACTTTATAATTACGAGTAAAGGTAGCTAATATAGTATAATATCTCATACTTACGTGGTAGCTAAAGAAATAAAAAAAAAAAATGTTGGCAGTGTTACAGTAATATGATAAAACTGATATTAGTTGGTTTTATATCCGTATTGGTTTCATAACAACCTTTTTCCACAGTCTCACTAAAAGTCACTGTTAAAATATCATTTGTGTTATTATTTCTTATGTGATTTTTAATAATAAACAATTTAGGTATATTTTTCAAAATTTCTCAGTGTCAGTGTTGAATTTTCCTTTTCTTTAAAAAGAAAAACAAGAACTTTGAAGATAGACTAATAAATTACTTATGAGTTATTCAATGTTCAGAAATCAGCAGCAGCAGTTTACAATAGTTTGTATACAAATGGTTTGCATGAAGAAACTGTGTAATAGCAACATTTGTTGTGATTGCAGTCTTATTATTGCCTGTCATACATGTTATTGTAGTCTTTTTTATTTTGTAATTATTTCTAGTAACCAGTGGTAAATTATTATTGCGTGAGAAACAAGAAATTTAATTCCAAACTGTTTCAGGCAATGAAAACCTTTAATAAAATTTTGATGTTTAATAACATTTAACTTTAATAAAAGTTAGAAAATGTAATAAAAAGCACAGAATTTAAAAGTATAATTGAACTGAAACAAATAGATTCAAGCAATTACTGTGTAAACTGCAAGTTAATAATATAGAAGAATTTGTCAATGGATGCACACTATAAACAAAATTTTTGAAAGCTGAAGTAACATGAAAACTCATTTCTTAAAATTGTATAGCTCTTAGTCCAAAAAATAAATAAATAAGAATGTGTGTAAATCCTAATATATAATGATAGAGGTATATACTTAATGTATAAGAAGGATATGACTGAAGCTCTGTACAAAAATGAAAAAGAGTATAAAATAAGAAAAGTTCATATTAATGTCTATTGAGATTAATTTAAAAGTATTTTAAAAGCTTTTTCCAATTTTAAAGATATCACCTAAAATATAATGTCACTTCTATATGCTAGTTTAAACCAGTTTTCCACTACCACTCTGTCGATTTGCCTTCAGCCAATATTTGACAAAGCACAGGCGATCAGGATGAATATGAAAAATTGGCTGAGCTCAAGCTTATTAAGCAGTTGCATCAGCTTATTTCATGGAATTCCTATGTCAGTTTGGATTCCAGCAGAAATTGACACAGTTGCAGTCATTAAGAAAGAAAGATGTGTGGAATGTACGCAATTATTGAAAATATGAATGCCATAAAAAAGGTCAAGTTGCAGAAAAGAGAACATTCAAAGTTTGAATAATAACAAGTATATACTAAACAGCAAAACTATTAAATATTTCTCTTAAAATAAGTTTCAGTTCAGTTTGTTGTGAAGTTAGGGACAAACATTGTCATCATTGTTCATATCAATCCTGCACTGTTCTTTCACAGATTCATAAATCATTACATTATTACCATAAATTATGCACAGTCAGTTGCAGATATTCCTTTTTTACGTGCAAAAATGAATGACACTGTGAACCTTTTAATTAACATTTATCCTTTGATATAAATAGTGATATAAAATTGACTGTTCACTGATAAAATGTAATTTCTATTATGCAGGATTTGCTTGGGGCTATAAAAAATTTAAATTATGTCAGTTATAGTAATTGTATAGCTGTTTATTGATATTTAAATTGTTTGCAGTTGAGAAAAGTCACAAGAACTGCAAAGTAGTCCAGACTACAGATCATTTTCTTTTCATATTGTATCATCTAGAAGGGTGATGAAAATCTAAAATGATGTGTAAGGTTACCTTCTCTTGCTTGTGAATAAGAAACAACCTGTTACATATAAATCACATTTCCAACATTTTAATAAAGTCATGTTCGATTATTTTCAAGAAAAATAATTAGTTTTTATTGTCTTTACTTACTTGGAGAAAGATTTGTTTTTTTTTTTTGTATGATGTTATACTTTTCTGTGTTAAATTGCACCTCTCATGTTTTTTTGTGTATAAAAAAAATTATGTTGATTAAAACTATTTTGTAACTTAGGAAACATTATGGGGTAAAGTAATGAAGACATTGAATTACATGCCTGGATGGTGGTCAATTTATTTTGCTTATTGTTCAATACCGTTCATATTATATATATACTATTTATATTGGAGGCTTAAGAAGGTCAGATTTTCAATATTCTTTTGAGTGAATATATCTCCTGTTTTATGCAGTATGTAGTTTATACATGTTGACACATGTATAATGTATGTATTTAAACTTTGTCATCCTACCTAACGTGTTTATATAATAAAGTAGTAAAGAAATTGTTCCTGTAAAAAAAAGTAAAATAAATAAAAATTATGTATTTGGTAATTAAGTAAGTTATTAAGAGCTAAATGGTATTCTTAAAATTATTTCAGAGTAGTTTTTTTGTAAAAGTCTTTTGTATTTTGTAATTAATCAAGATTTTTAAGTTAAAAATTTTTAAGCTTTGTTTGGAATCTCAGTACTAAAGAGATTCCTACTCTATTCTCCTTATCATTTCCTATCACCTTTCAATACCTTCATGTTACCATTTTCTGGGGTTGAATTTTTCAGGATAGGTACTATCCTGAAAAATTCAGGATAGTATTTTACCAGTACAGTTACTTATTGCCTATAGGTTTGTTTTTGTTTATGTTAGATTTTTGTACAAAATGAGGGAAACTCTAAAAACATTTAAAATATTTATAATTTCGTACGAGGAAAAGTAAATCGAGAACAATTGCATTTGAGTGACATAATTATGTCAAAGAAAAGCAATACTGTAAAGAAGGATGAATGGATGATGTCTTCCTCTGACTTCCTAAATACAAAAATCAGTTGAACTGATTTATAACTTTAATCGAAGCTCAAACTTTCAGTGATTATATGTCAAAAGAAGTAATAGGTATTATTAGAGAGGCAGTACTTAAGCATTTACTCAAACATAGAAAAAGAAGTATGCCTTCATGTTTTCTTATAGCAATAACAAAAACATCAGACAACAAAATGCAATCTGACAACGAAATGTCAAATGTGAAACAGAAAGTATGAGTGAAGACTGTATTGATAGTTTATTTTTATTCCGAAGGTATCAGTTATCATTAATTTGCCAAATTGTAAACAGAAAATTTTATTAAAAAAAATGATGTGATTGATTAAATTCATAATTTTAGGCATGCATTGTGGAACATGGATCCTTGTTACTTTTGAATGACATTGCATCAGCACATTATTAATAATGTTCCTCATTTTTTGCTAAAAAAGGAATACCATGATATCTTAGCCATTTGACTAGCTAGATTTAGCACCATTTTTTTTTCTAAATTAAAAATGGCGAGGCGTCTCATTGATTCATGAGACTGTAATGAGTGGATTTTAAAGGAAGTGTTTTCTTGGAGATTTGATTCAGGAACTTAATTTTCACACCATTTCTCCAAAATACTTTTCTCTTATATGCCTTTTGCTTTACAATCTTGGAATGTTCATCTCCTTTTTATTTATCTGTTTAATAATGTAATCACTGTTAAGTTTCACTGATATGCAGTTTTCCTGTTTAAGTTAATTTTAAATTTTATTAACCTCCAAAGATGTTACAAGCATCTTTCTTCAAAAGTTGAGTTATATGTTCATTACAAACAGTAGCGTGTGAATTAATCTAAACACAGATGTTAGTAACTTTATTTAGAAAAAACTATACCTGTACAACTTGTGAATATCTAGTAATTAATGTCTTCCTTTATTTTTAATCACTTCATGTACATGTTTTGGCATCTATTCAAATTGTGAACTATGCGTTTTTTTCTTCAACATGAAACCATAACAATATTATTGCTTTAATGAGATCAATTTTTGGAACATTCATTTTTGAGTACTTTTTTAATTGTTGCCCAAATTTTTCAATTAGGTTTAAGTCTGGGGAATTCCTAACCTCTGAGCCCTTTTCATTTTTCAAAAAAGTTTTCGTATTTGGCAGCATGATATGGTGCCAAATATTGTAGGAATTTGTGAAGTTGTCACAATCCTTTCCTTCAGAATCTTTCCATCCATCGCTTTTCAACATACCATCTACTGTAACTAATGAAAAGGACCTGAAAATGTGAAAGAACCCCAAAACATTTTTTCTGGAGATGTTTAACTGATTGTTGGATATGAGGCAGTGATATATTTTCATCTGCTGCTTTTCTAATGTATGGAACCCTTTATTGTTGAACATAAAAATGTAATTCATCTGAAAACATTTTCCAGTCTTCTTTGGTCCAGTTAGCATGTGCTTTGGCCCACAAGAGCCTTCTTTTGTATATTGCTGCTATTAAATATATTTTAATAGCTTTATATATAGCCATATATTTGTATATATAGCTGTTAAAGCTATTTTTTCTTTTGCTATTTAAGCTGCTCGTCGAATTTTCCAACTGATGCATGTAGTGAGCATCTAATAGTTCATGTGTAAATGTATTCCCCTGGCCGCTAATTCTCTAAGTCCACAGCAATAATTTTTAATCAAGTTTACTTTTTCTCACTAACTGATATTGTGTCTGCTTAATGTTTCTTTTTTACAGCCATATTGCCTTTCCTTTGAGGTGAAAAGGAATTGATTTCTTTAAATTGTTAATTGTTTTAGAATAGTATTCATTGTTGCGAGTCCAACACCACTCTAGGAAGCTATTTGTCTTTGTGTCATAACAGTATGCTCAGAAAGAGAAACAATTTTTGACCACTTTCTTAGAGTTATGTCCTTAAGACATACAGAACAAAAGAATACAAAAATATGATTTTGTAATAAAAAATGAGATAAACCCTTTCACAAAACTGTTCATAAGAAGAGAATTGCTAAATAACCAAAGAACAATGATCTCACATTACACAGACAACTTGAAGAAATGGGTGTCAAGCAGTATAGCCATGTATAAATGAATAAAAAAAATTCAGTGGTCAGATTAACCTACACGCTACTGAATTCATCCTATTTTAATTCCAAAATAAATTTAAAAAATCACTTTTATATAATAAAAATAATATAGTGCAAATAGTTAAAAAGAAAGAGAAAAAAGAATATTAGAAATATAGTTTAAAATATTAATGTCCACATCACATTAAATTTTCCATTTTATGTGTGGATGATGTTTGTCTATAAAGTTCTACCCACACAGAATTTCTCATTCTGATAGGAATTCACTTCTAATCTTGAATTTAACTGAAAACTTGTAGCACGTAACCTTAAAGAAAGCAATTTCCATAAACTGATTAGGACGTGTTAGGGTTTCAAATTTAGTTTGTCTACAGATTTTGTAGGTTAGTGATTATAAAATCCTCACCTAGTCTAATTATTCTCCATATCGTATTTATTTACATTTCCACTAATTTCTTTGATTTAATTCCTTCTTTCCTGCTATTTTATTTTGTTTATTGTAATTGTAGTCAAATTTATAATTGTTTAAGTGTAGTGTGTATTTAAATTTTTGTTTTTTTGTAAAAAATAATTGCAGGATAGTTTGTTGACTGCATTATTAAAATATACAAATGAGCATCCTTGGTTGTGGGCAATATACATAGTTGTCATAGCATTGCCAATAGTACTAGTATTAGCTTTTTGCTGTGGTTCTTCAAAGGTAAGTGTTTTTATATATACACATTATAGTATATTAAGTTTGGGTAAATAGTTTTTTTTTGTTTTTTTTTATAACATACCCCGTGTATGAAGTATGTCTAGCATATATCCTGCATGGCACTTTACCCTGAAGGACTGTTGTGCACGTCTAGAAGTGCCAGAACTTCCTCACCCAAGTCAGGAATATATTCATACCTTACAAAAGATTTGGAAGGGTTTACTCTCAAGAACCTAATATTCAACAATAATATGATGTTCTTTCAGGGGACAGAATACAAATTCTAAATCATGCTTCTAGTCCAGAGTTAATCCATTATAGATAAATGCTCCGGAACAGTTCGTATGTGGTAAAGAAAAAACAGAACTTTCAGAATAGCGTAAGGGAATTAAAAAATTAATTATATGGTTTACAAATTAGCATCTTCCCCAGATTAATAAAAATCCTCTGAAAAATGAAATCGAATATATGCCGTAAATTGCCTCAGATTCTGTAAATGAAAGATTCTTCTTTCTGCACATTCATTTTATACAAACACATCTGCTCTCTCATTTCCTTAAACTTCTTGCTGTCCTGGCACTTAACTGTGATAAGTAAGAGAAAGTAAGTTCATGTAGCGCTTGTGGACTGGTTTCAATCATTGTTAGATTTCATTTCATCAGATGTTTGAGGTTTGTCCTGAGAATTACATGTTTTTACTAAAAAAAAAAATGTTAATTTTGGTTGACAACAATTTTTGCTATTGAATGATAAAAGAATAATTTTAACATCGTTTAACTGTCATTTTATTAGCAGTATGAAGTATATGCTGACTTGTTAAAACCACTTGATTTTTGTTTATAGTTTAACATTTATTATCGGATTTTGTCACTATACACTTCACTCTATATGGTATTATAAAAAAAAGATAATACAGCATTTGTTACATGACTGGAAAATCCATTCACTGCAATTGATGTTTAATGATTAGTGGAAAGTATGAAGATTTTCATTCATCCTTGGCTGTTCACATAGCCATCTGTGTGATGAAACCAACCCTAATTGATAAATAAACATACAGCATCTTGATTTCATCTTCAGAAAAAAAGAACAAAACCAAGAATATTGTAAAAATGTTTCACAGTTGGTTCTTTGAATTCATAATACAAACGTAATACAAAGAGTGTGGAGTTTAAAGTTAATTAAGATCGGAACGTTAGTTAAGATCGGTTAACAGCAACAGTAGAGCTGATCTCATTCAGTTCATGTTCAACTGAAATACATTGTTAAAGATTTAAGTTTGAAAGGTTTATATGTGAAATAAGGCTATTTAAATAAACTCACATTCATCCTCTGATTCAATGTAGTAAACACAATGCAAAGGATTAGTGAATTAAAATGACACTAGTGCATGACAAGGCTACTTCAGTCGCTAGCCAATTTTTAGTACAACGGCAGCCTCTAGATATATTTACATTCTAAGGATCGCATCTTTTTTGAAACATTGATTATAATGTCAGTCCCTGATAAGATCATCACTTATGTAGACTTATGTATTCATCCAGTAAGTTAAAAAAACAGATTCTGTTTCTATCAAACAATCCATGTCACAGTTACGAATTAAATATGTGTTATAAATTCTTTATTTTTACAGTAGCAGTAGTAGTTCGGGAAAATTAGTATTATTACGAAGTTGTTTTTTTTTAACAGTATTATTTCATGATTATGTTTTAATACATTACAGATTTCTTACATAATAGCTCTTGTAAGTATAATATTCAATTAAGGTTTAAATTTTTTCTTTAAGTAAAAAAAACAGTCAAGCAGACCATAGTATATGCTTTATTATATTTATTTACTTTCAGTGGTGTTTGATTGATGGTTTACTGTGAACAACAATAGGATAATTTAATTGCAAAATCAATAAGTTGTTAATTATAACAAAACAAAAAGATAATTCATAGCTATCGTATTGGTACAAGTGTTATGTAATTTAATTATATGATCGATTTACTGAACTGGAATGCATTTGTTTTTGTGTAAACAGACATATATCAAAATGATTTTATTGATTAAAAAAATAAGAAGAATATTTTTGATTATATTTCTTTTCGGACATTTTATGAAATATAACAATTTCATAAACTGTTAATATGAACATTTATTGGCTATGCTTACAATCTTTTACAAGGTCTGTTCAGGAAATAACCGAATATTTTAATTATGCACCAACAGATTTAGCGATGTGCAGTTGGCAGCATTGTGTTCCACTTAACCTCCTCTGTAACACATGTTCCTGGATTGTTAATATCTCATTTAGTTTTCATGTTATTGTTATTTTAGTGCAATATTTTTGTGTTAGTAACGATATTTTGTAATGTGTGATTTTTTAATAATTAAACTTTTGTCTCAGCTTTCGTTTCCCCGTTATGATCCTTTGCATGAATGTTTCTTCTTGATTGGTTTGTTCAAGAAGTTGCCGACAAATGTCTATTCTATGTTCTTTCTGTTTTTTGGTCATCAAATTAGGAACAAACTTTGCTGCGACTCGACGCATGTTCAATTTTTCAGTCAATATGTGTCATGGTATGATCTGATCAAGCTACTAACCTTTTCTGAAAATTTTCTGGCAGCTGATCGACAATTTTCACCAGATAGTTGATTTTCTGAGCACAGGTGTCATCGGTTGAAGTTGAAGGCATTCTTGGTCGAGGGTTATCTTCAATTGATAACAACTTTTAAATCGTGAACCATTTGTAACATTGCATACGACTGACATCTTTGTAACATGTTTCAAAAGTTGAAAAGTTTGGGTCAAACCTTTTTACGTAATATCAACCTGTGTATGATGTAACTATATATCGTCCAGGATTTGTGCATTAGCTCTTAAATAAAATTACTACATAAAAGTCTTAAATTAACTTTTATGTTAAGTTTAAAAATTCTACTAGATGTTTAAGAGATTGCTGAATTGAAATAAATATTCAACTTTTGAGATTAGTCACAAATCATGATTTTTATGTGTGTGTATATATAATAATTCATTAACATAAAAAATTCATCAAAATACCACTGTGCCAAATAACCTAAAACAACCACCAAACACAGTAACAGAGGCTAAAAAACTAATCCAAATTTTAACCTTTGCAGGATCCTGCATCACCAATCCATACAAAATTGCAATATTACATCAAACAAAAACAAAAAATAAATAAATAAAAACTAAAAAATTAGAAAACTTAAACCCTAATAACCATGATTCAAGAAACAATATCAATGCCAACTTATCATTCCAGTTGGAATGATAAATTAGGATTAGTCCTAAGATTATGGCTTGGGTGTAGAAAGTGTTAATTTTTTTTTGTCTTGCCTAATATGGTAATAAAAATGGATTTATCAAACATTGTATACCATTGTATTGGAAAATTGATAAACGAACAGCATTCCAACCCCATAGGAGGAAGACACTCACCTCCTTGTGACATTACCTATGGTTGCCACACCATCCCCTCCATTCCAAGCCCTAAGGGGCTTTACCGGAGGTCATCTTTAGACCCTCTAACTGATTACATCTCACAGTCATCAGCCAGGCCTCGGTCGGGATGCCACAGATCTAAATGCCTCGGCAAACATTTGCATCAGTAAATACATATCAAATTTTGCCTTCACGTAGGCCTCAAACGGACATCTTCACATCCAACCTTACATGATTCCCTCAAACTTAGCTAACCGAAACCGTGGAAGCGCGGATCCTGCACCTAGTACAGATTTGACAATTCCGTTCATGACTGTGAATGTCTCAGAAAACGAACAAGTTTAACATTAAATCAGTGCTACACTCATACCAATCAAAATTGTGTCTTACGCAACATAGAAATTCACCCCTGCACTCAAGTAAGTCGTCAACAAGGGGAACGCAACCTCATTCTGGTCCACGGAGGAGCTGGGAACAAACTCTGCACCCCACCCGGTCTCATCATGTCTCATGGCATTACCAAGTCACGACAAAGACCACCACTGGCAAAGGGAAGCCATGCCCCTGATTGCATGGGCTACCATTCCCCGGCAGCACAGCCACCCCCACCAGCGAGAACCCCAAATTGAATCACAAAGAATACCAATATAACCGTGGCACAATGTCAATGCGCTACCTCCAACCAATCCAATGCTTAAGCCGGAACCCTAGCCTCCCAGGATCCTACCACGATCGAGTACCTCGATCAAACTCTCTGCACACCTACACATCGCAAGGGTGCAAAGAAAACCAGCCACTATAATAGACCATTCCTCGCAGATCATCCAATTGGTACAGAGATCCATGAAGGAATTTATTCTCTCAAGTTCCCTAACAGCTTGTGAACATTCGACCTCGTAGGGGGGACAGATGTAGAGGATGTGGTCCACTGTATCGTCAGTCCTGCAATCCAGGCATTGACTCAAATCCACCAAACAAAACCTAGCCAAGCTCGCCCGAAAGGCACTATGCCCAGAGAGAAACTGTGTGATATATAAATTGGGGGAAACCCATCTAATAATATACCATGCATGTAGCAAACTGTGAGGGGATTCGTCCTACCTGATGTAAGACACAAGGCCCCAGTCTTCAATCTCCTGCTTTCGTTCTGACTGTCAGTATGTTGTTTACCTTGGAAATCTAGCGTTCCTGATGCTCATTACCCAAGATATCTATTATCCTTCCACAAGACTGTGCTGTTGCTGCCTATAACAGCCAGCAAGTGGAGTCGTTGGGCCCGCAGTAAAATGTCCACGCAATACCTAAAAGCCATGCGGTGAGCCCAGACAAGCGCAGCATACAGCATAATAGCTTCACTGGACACCTTTGTAAAGGATACACATGGTACAGTAATTCAACGCATAATATAATAAACAGCGGTTATAATGCAATAAACTGTAATGCTTTCATCTTTTAGATCTCTTGTAGTCTGCATAATATTATTTAATAATAGACATGCCAATAAAATAATTAAAACATATTAAGTTAAAATTATTAATAAAAAATCAACATAACTAATAATTACATTTTTACATCACCTACTGTAACAGATAATGGAATTTATTTAAACTTTTATTTTAACTTTGTTTCATTATATCTAGGCCAGCCAGATTAGCAAATAAATTATTCCCTAAATCTTTTCATTTATTCTTCAGTGTAAACACATAATAAAATATTTCTACAATTTCTGTTTCCTTCCTATTATTATTATTCATTTCTATGATTCGCAAACTATTCTCTATTCTGGTTACAGCAAACTGTCCAGAACATTGAAAATGTAGGTGTATGTATCTGCCTAGTGTCTGCCTATTAGCAGGTCCCTTATGTTAACTACTGTATCCATCAGTTTGCTTCCTTTCTTCTTAAACTGACTTTTCAAGTTGTCAAGATTCTGGTTTCCTTGTGTACTTTCTGGATAAGTGTTCTTTTCTCTTTAATCTTATTCATTACTTCTCATTCCTCACTTTATCTGTCCATATTACTTTCTCTATCTTTCTCCATACCCACATCTCAAAGCCTCAGTCCAGTCCCTCTCCTTCTTCATTATCCTGGCTAACCTCTTCGTTAACTGTTGAGTCCATCCCATTTACTACATAGTAATTTCCTCTTCTTACTGAAGGCTTCCTTTGCTATCGCTATCCTTCCTTTTATTTTCATTGTGCTCTTCCAGTCGCTCTTATCACCACAGTCCCTAAATATCTGTAATCTTTTACTTTTCTTAATTTCAAATAAATCATATTTAAGGTAATTTTTTATTCTTCCTCTATTTATATCATAAATTGGAATAATATTATAAATTGTATTATTGAAATATCCATACATTACATATGCTGCACATTTATGTTCAGATTTATTATTACTGTTAATTTAAAATATGTGTTATATTATAATCTGTATTATATTTTCATAACATTACTGTTATTTACATTACACACTCCAATGCTTATGGAATATGGAAGCTCGCAGAAATATGGAGCAAGTGCCTAAATGTAGCTGGGGATTTTTGTTGAAAAGTAGCGTCAGTTTTCATTGTCATCAAATAAATCATTTTTGTACAGCCATTTAACTTTTTAATTATTGATTATACATAACAATAACAAAATTGGTTTGCTTGGCATTTCTCCCGCCACCCCCCCATTTGGTTGCTCTAAAGCATAAGACTGAATGTCTGTGCCAAATGGGTACTGAGCCTCAAAACAGTAGCAACCAGTGTCCTAAATACCTCCTAGAGCTTACCTAATAGCGTGAGCAGACTAAGCGCGGTCCCATACACCACCAGCTTACGTGTCCTAACCGCCCACTTGGAGTGCAGTTACCCATTTTAGTAAATATATGACAACTAATATATATCAGCTATATATATCAACTAATAAAAGTATATATGACATCCAATTCACTGTATAAAAGTATATATAGACAGAAATTCACTGCCACGCCTAGGTTGCTGAATGCCAGCAAGTACCTGCCCACCATATTAAAGCACTTGGAGCCTTAATTGGCTGATGGTCAGCCATATATTTCTAGGTTAGTTTCAGACAGCAGTGCAGTAGGAGTCTTCCCTTAGGAAACTACTGATGTCGGTTGAACATAGCAACCACATCAAGAAACTCCAACACTGCAGCTCTTGCCACATTGACTCACCGCTTGTGAGTGGCCAATTTTCCCCTTGACCTCTTAAGTTCGAGGGTGGCTCAGTGAGTCTCTGCCCCCCCCCCCCCGGAAGGGCAGTCAAACATCAGGTGTTCATTGGACTGGACCTCCCCGCAGATACAAAGCTCATCAGCTGCCAGGCGGAACTGAAACAGACATTGGTTCAAATTAACGTTGTTGGTGAGTAGCTGGGTACCTGTTGCTCTTAAAAACAAACTCAAGGCATACCATTCCCCCAGATCCCGTATAAACTTATACAGGGATCTTCCCTTAGTCGTGGTGTTTTTTCAGCTGCCATGCTTTCATCGTGAGGATCTGCAGCCTCTTCCACAGGCGGGAGATGGGCAACTGAACGAAATTTAGATACAGTGCATTGTGATTACCATTCCCTTTGGTAGTGGCCCAGCTCAGAACTGCATCCCAAATAATTCGGACTCCCAGCCTCTTCGCAATCTCCACATGGCTGGCCGAACTTTCACCACTAAATCGATTGGGAGAGCCTTTCCCAATATAGCCTCGTAAGAAGTTATTTTAAAAACACCAGTGAATACAATTAAGGCTCTGCGCTGGGCACTCCTTAAATTTTGAACAATATCCCTATTTCATATCCAACCTATGCGACCATTTGTAGGAGTAAGCTTAACCTTTTTCCACAAAAACAGGCATAAGAGGGGTCATGCTTTCAAAGACACCTTGGTACACCATGTACATTTGACAACCAGATAAACATACATACATAGTCCTTCCCTTCCAAGCAACCCTTCTAAGTTTGTGCACCGAGATGGTGTTCGTCGCTACTTGCCTAATGTGGTTGCTAAACAGCAACTTCTCATTAAACAAAACACCTAAGTACTTATGAACTAAACTTGGCTGATTACACAGCCTTTATATTTAATGTGGGGGTTTCAACTGTATGATAATTTGTCTGCACCCTTGAGAAGAATAAACTTCATCTTGGGCCCAAAAATCTTTAAATTTTGAATGTCCATCCAGCCCTCTGCGGTTGACAAGGCCACTTGGGCTTGATCTTTCAGCTGCGGTTGTGAATTACTAAAAACTAAAAGGAGACAGTCAATGGCGAAAGCCTGGACCATGACCCCTTCTGGGAATGTCAATTCCAGAAACCCATCAAATACCAGGTTCCACAGCAGGGGACCGAGAATGGAACCCTGTGGGCTTCGTCTGGTAACAATTTTTCCACAGCTAGGTGCGCATCTTAAACAGAGTTGTACGATTAGACAAATAGTCACAGACTACGGCCTGCAGGGCTATGAAAACATTGCGGCATTCCAACTCATAGAGGACATAAACTCAAACACAAGGAAGGAAATGCTGCCCCTCTATGTCTATAAAAATTGCTAAAACATATTTACAGTCAGTGCTTCCCACCTTGGCAAGAGCATTTAAGATTCAATCATTGGCCGAGTCTGCCGTAGGACCCTATCGCAGCCAGTCTTGTGGCTCGGCTGAATTGTTCAGCCATTAATACCACCTCCTCCATGCGCCATTTCAACCCCTGCAAGGCAGCTGTGCATTCACACCACAGCCTTTGCTGATCCAGGCCCCTTAGGTTATAGTGACCCGAATTTGAAGCCCTTATTACCAGTTGATAGTACATAGTCATAACACATTTTATTGTTATTTCAACTACATGGGGAACAATATCACCTTTGTATTTATTTATGTAATCCATAATTTATATTGTAAAATTTGCCCATTATTAGGAAAAAGAAGATAACCAAGCTAAGAAATCGGAAGATGCAAAGAAAACTGATGCGTTTACTCCAGATGATCCAGGTGTACAGGAAGATGATGTTGATGTTGATAATGAAGGTGATGATGAGGGGATAGAAGAATCCACAGCAGCCACACAGACCAGCACTACTAGTCAGACACAGGTAAACTCTTTTGTGGTTGTGTATGTTTGATAACAATTCATTACTATCTAGGGAATTTTTTTCTCAATTTCTTTACTACACACTTTATTACTGACAATTAATATAAATGAGGATCTTAGTCAGTTTCCCATGCAAGCCAGTTTAGATTCTTTAATAGATTGAATTTTTGGTTTTTCAGTTGAAGTATTTAGATGATATTACTATAGTACTTTTCAATTTGTGGAGTTTTTTTTTTGTATATGTGTCAGGAATAATGGTTACACAACAATAAGCAAACAAAAAAAGAAAGAGTTATTTTATGCTTAAACTTTTGGTATCAAAATAAAAGGATACTGCTGCAACCATTCATTAAAAATTTGATGCAAGATTTACTAATTCTGTTCTAGTGATCTGTCAACATTCTCATAAGCTGAACAAAATTTGAAAATACCAGAAGTGTTCAAATTCATATACACCTAGAATTAGTTACATGTTATCAAATATTGACCAGAAAGACTTCTATTAGGCAAGAAATACCAAGAACAAGTTTATGAAAGATTCTAAAGGGGTTGAAATCTAAGTGTTGTAAACCAAGTCTGGACTGCATGGAGGTTGCTCCGGTGTATTCCAGTATACGGATGCAATTTTTTCTTTAGTTTAAGCTGCAAGTGTTGATGTGAAGCAAAATGATGTCTTAGATTGGAAATGTCTATTTTTATGTTTTCAGTTTTTTTTTTAGTTTTGCTTCGTGAAAAGTTTTCAGTAGTACGCTGAATTAACTGCATGACATTCATGGAGAGATTCAACACACAAAACTCCTTTGAAATCAAAAAACCTTTGCCAGAACTTTTCCAGCTGACTGTAGAGTTTTGGCTTTAATGGATACAGTTTATCTGTTAAACAGATATGGAGAGATGCAGTTATCTCTCCATACTTAACTGTTTTGATTCTGAGGTGTAATGATGCACCAAAGTTTCATCACAGGTCATGATTCAATGCAAAGAAAATTCTCCTTTAGCTTGATAATGACTCTAGAACCACTGGCACACCTCTAGCCAAATAAGAGCTTCTGACCTTTGTTGAGATGATGGGGGACCCATGATGCTGCTATATTTTAAATCCAAGATCACCAGTAATGGATTGTCTGAGCTCAGCCACAGCTTATTTCGATCTCAGAAGCAATTTTTACAATTATTAATCAACTGTTGTTCTCGATAAGGCAACGAACCATGAGAACGTTTTCAGTAGTAGCACTTGTCCTTGCATGATGTTGACCTTAATTTTCAACTAGTTCTCATCCTGAAAACTGCTTATGCCAATCATACACTTGAGTTATTTTAAGTGTATTGTCCCCATTATATCATCCTCATTCATCCTCTGAAGAATTATCTAAACGGTAGTTACCGGAGGCTAAACAGGAAAAAGAAGAAGTGTATTGTCCCCAAATTGTGCATGAAGTCTTCTCAAAATTTCAGATGTTTCACACTCTGCCACAAGAAATTTAATAATACATTGCGCAACACATGATGCTCTGATATTGTGATACCGACTAGAAAAAAATTGTGAGCTGGCTTTGTAAGAGTGGGGAATCCGCTCCGTCCATTCCTATGTACAACACTTGAGAAGCCACATTCCTCTCCATTAGCTTTACATCAATGACAACAAAAATTCCAGTTTATGTTTGATTAACCCTTGTATTAAACTCTTTTTGGTTTTTATTTGGAGAAACTTTTAGCCTGCTTTTTATGTACTTAGTCTTGTAAATGTAGACAAACAGCGTTTTATTATTGAGTTTTATTCAATAAATTAGTAGTTCAACTATATTGAACATATTCCCTTCTTTAATATCATATTACTTCCTTCACTTTGTTAGGTTTTAATACCACCAGTAAATAATTCTTTATCTTGAAGTCTGAGTCAGTATTTGGTGCTCAGATTCTGGGTCATAATGTTTGGTCTAGATCTCTTCATAGGTCGCTGTCCTATAAAATTCATCTTTAATCAGATCACATCGTTCCTCCAAGTTTCATAAATATGAAGAATCTGTTTTCTTGGCAATTTCAGTGAGGTGGCTTTTTGTGACCTTGCATATGTTTTATAGTAGTTCAGTGTGTTATGAAAAATTGTGTGAATTGTACGTAATTGTGTGAACTGTACCTTGTAACTTACCCCTTGAGTGTGGTTATTGATGTGAAATTCCATAGCTGGAATTTGTTTATATTCAGTCCCTTCTGAACGGTGCAAGCAAAAATTTGAAAGATTCTTAACTTATACTGAATTTTTGAGAATTTATTAATAGAATTCCATGAATTAAATTATTTTACAAATTTGTTGTATGTTCTGCCCATGTTCGATGCTGTTTTTAAATTCCATTTTTGTAGACAATTATATTCTGGTGACCACCCTCATTACTTTTGCTAGGAATCCTAGCATGTGATTGATATTCTCAATAATGCCTTTTCCATTTTTAGGTTTGATCTTAGGCTTATGCCAGGTCACCCTGGCATAAAAAAAAAATACTAAAATACAAAATACTAAAATTATAGTTACAATGCTAAATGAACATATAACATATGTTTAAAAAAATGTGTGAAATATCAAATACATTTGTTCAATGTTAGGTGTATATTACCACATTTTTATGTCTACGCTGTAAGGGTTTAAAATGATTGATGAACAAAACAAGGTTCTGTTTAAGCTTACTATCTTACCACTTTGTGTATTCCAAAGCATAATTATGCCCTCAAAAAAAATATTGTCAGAACATTTCCTCCATTTTTGTAAAATTTTGCAAAACAGTTATTTGCTGTTTAGTGAAACAGTACATATTTTCTTAAAAAAATTGTTTGTTGACACCTCTTTCTTAGATAGGGGGAGGAAGTTATAGAATGAAAAGTTTCCATTAATATCAAACCACTACTGCCTCTGACCACTCAATTATAATCCCCTTGCTCCTGATAAGACCTACTCCTGACATCACACAACAATTTCCATCTGAGCTCTGCATTAGATATTCACTCACATTTTAATATTTCATCTTAAGTCTGTATGTAGTCGATTTATCACTAAATACGTTAACGAACAAGAAAGTCATCTTCATGCTGCAACATTTTGATCATAAAGTCAGCACACATTCGTAACCGACTATATGCTAAGACTGTAACAGCTGTAAATGGTAAGGACGCATATGTAAGCATTTCCTTAAAACATTTTGCATTGGAATCACTAGTTTGCGGCCAGTCTTCCTAATACGTATTTGAGAACCAAGTGGGAAAGATTCCATGACAAATTTAATATTTTCTTTAAACTCTGTGGTTATTCTGTGTATTCCTTTGTTTACACAGATTTCTTACCTTTTCAGAGTGATTATGCCATCAATGAATGTTATTACAAATTTAACTGAAAAACTGAAGCCTTTTTGTGTTGTAATACATTTGGGCCCGAGTGATTTTTATATGGTTTAATCCTCAATCTTAGTGAATTTTGGCATTTTTGAAAAAAATTATTGTAACAATAACTTTGTAAAGGTAGCCTTTCGTTCAAAATTAAATTTTGCCTTTTTCAATTTCAATTTTACTAAGTCTTTCGTAAATCCAGATCTATTTTTCATAACAGTCCCTACAGCTAAAAGAATTTTATTTTTCCACAATTCATCATAAACAAGAAGACTGGTGTAAAATTCAGTGTAAATAACATGACCCTGCCCCAGGTAAATGTTACAGTCAAAGCATAAGATTTTTGACTGAATTATCCACATTTGTTGTGAGCTTATATATATTTCTGCATTGCACATATAGCCTGTTTTAGCATCACTTACAATGTAAAATTCGACATCATATTTTTCTGGCTTATTTTTTATGTACACGCAGAATCCAACGCTTCCTCAAAATGGGCATATTCTACTTTCTAATTCCATGAGGGATAATATCGTCCTACATTGTTTTGTAGAAAACTTCCATACTGGCCTGATTTTATGTAAAGGTCCGTGTCTGGGTACATTGTGTGCAATCCATGTGAAATTATCGTTCAAATTATATTATTAATATTAATGTGTATGAAAATCGACTAAAAAATCTTATCTCATGGCATAAGTTTGCTCGCAAATGTTGTTGACAAAACAGGGTCTTAAGAATAGTAATCTTTAAGTGTGGGCTTCTGCACCAAGCTTATATGCAAAATAATTGCAAAAAAGTGGTATATGTGTAGCTTTACAGAGACCCATTTGCTAAATAACGAATGAGGTTTGATTTTCTCCTCCTGGCATAATCTTTCAATTGTTTCATTTGCATATCTATTTATTTTTTTATTTTTCAAAATATATTATGATCAAGAAAATGGGAAAACCTTCAGATTCTGTAGACGTTTTTTCAATATCTATTTCATTCTATTCTGAAAAAGATGTATTTTAGAGGTTAGGTCTAACCACTAAATTGGCTAATATGGGTAAATTGTGAGGCAAAATGTTATCATCATTATCATTAGATACAACACTGTGATTTGAACTATGTAGACAACTCACGTTATTTTTAAAACTACTGTCAGTAGAAAATCCATCGTCAGATAAATCATCTATAGTTGCCCCAGCAAGTCTATGAGCTTGTGAGTCATGTTCTGAAATCTGATTCATTATATTACTGTTTTCCAAAACATTATTTTTGCTGTTATTATTTTTGTTTCAATTTTTGACTTGCAAACAATACAATAATATTTACAATCTTGTAAATAATAACAATTCCTTAACCAGTGACTAATGCTCTGATTGGTATTATTGTATAGGCCTATACAATAATGTCTTTCATCACAATTATATTTAGATCTGTCATTCGTAGTACACAATGTGTGTATAAAGAAATAAACTAAAATTTATTTCTTTAAAGATATTCGGATACCATTTTTGTAGTCATATTATTTTATAATTACTCATTGTTTTTCACAAATTTTTTGTTTGTGTGTTATTAGTGCGGTTTGTTGTGGCATAATTTAAAACTGTAGTTAAGAAAAAACATAAGGAATCACACATGAAATTATCAATAATGTTTATGATTTTATGAAAGAAGCAGCTCTAAAAGTAGGTGGTAAATTAACTGACAACAAACGTATAATTGGCATTGGACTGGACAGTTTTGATTAAGGTCTAGTTAAAAGAACAGTTAATGAATTTAATTCAAAGAAAAATGAATTACCTACTTGAAAAAAAAAATAAGGCAAGAACTTCAGTCATCTATTGATTTTAAAGGCAGTGAATCAACTTTAGCTGTTATTTTGAAAGAGTTAGGTTTCAAATGGCATAAATGTGAAAATAACAGAAAACTTTTAATTCAGAAATCCGATATCACGTGGAAGAGAATTGAATATTTGCAGGGAATGGCTAAGTACAGACAAACCAATGCTACAATTGTTTATTTGGATGAAACATACGTTTTAAGTTCCCATTGTTGGACTAAGTCATGGTCTGATTGTATTGTTAGGGACTTATGTGCTGATTAAAAAAGGTGACTGTTTATTAATCCTTCAGGCAGGGAGCACGTGAATGTCACACACATGTTAAGTTGTATGTATCGGCGGGTAGACGTGACAGTCTCACAGCGCGCAGTTCTTGCTTCAAAACTTCATAACATTGCCATCTTGTAATGTTTATTTGAAAAACTGGCTCTGTGTTATCACGAGGCTTCGTTTTTCCCTTCCGTGTTTTTATAACTGCGTAGGATTGCATATCGGTGATGAAATACGATTTTGTTCTACGAAGTTGAATGCTCTTCTTTCAGTCAGTTGTCAGCTGTGAGTAAATGAAAATGGCTGGGTCAAGCACGTCGCGTAATCTTAACATTGAAACAAATTATTGAATGTTTAGATGAGACGTGTGACAGTAACATTAGAATATTTGATAGTGGTAGTGAATTTGATAGTGATGTGAAGATTTTGTGCAAGAAAATCGTAATGAAAATGAAGATTCTGAACAGAGTAGTGGCGATAGTGATGACTATATTGATATACAAGTGAAGGGTACAAGAAAAGACATATTGGAGATGAGAAAAAGTGGATGAATCTTCTGCTGAAAATTTGGTTTAAATTAGTGTAATAGTTTTGAAGGTATAATTTTTTACTTTTAGTACTGCAATACAGCTGCTGGTTGGGCATTTAAATTACCAGCAGTAGTGTAGGGCTTTAAAAATTTAAATACCACCTTGAAGGGTTAATAGTAATTCATGCTGGAGGAGAAATCTGTTTTATTCCGAACGCATTACTAACTTGTAAAGCCAGTTCCATAAGTGGCAACTACTATAAAAATATGATTACAGACAATTTCATGAAATGGGCGCATGAAAAATTGATTACAAATCTTCCACCAATGTCACTATTAGTTGATAATAACCTTTATCAATACCCTTATCACAGGTATTGATAAAGCACCAAATTCTAACTTCTGGAGAAAATTCATATTCTGCATAGTTCAAAAATGTTGAAACCACAGTTATATGAATTAGTTTTTTCTCTGTTTCGCCACTGGGAATTACCATTCAGGTATTACTTCAGAGGATGAATGGAGGATGATATGTATGAGTGTAAATGAAATGTAGTCTTGTACAGAGTCAGTTCAACTATTCCTGATGTGTGGTTAACTGAAACCCAACCACCAAAGAACATCTATATCCACAATCTAGTATTCAAATTCGTACAAAAGTAACTAACTGCCTTTATTAGGACTTGAACACTGGAACTCTCAACTTCGAAATCAGCTGATTTGGGAAGACGCGTTCACCACTAAACCAACCCAGTGGGTTGAATTAGTAAAGTTACATAAAACCAAAGTATAAAATATAAATATATCTCTAAGTATAAAAATATCACTTGGATGAACTTTTGAAAAAACATGGACATCGTGTTCTTAGCTTATACAATCGAGATGGTATGGTCAGCCACAAAAAGACATTTGGCAACTCGTAACATAACATTTCTTTCACAAATTTAAAAAAAATTAACTATGAAGAAAATTAATTCAGTGAATGAAGATAACTGGAAACCCTATTGTGAAAAAATAAAAAAATATTGAAAAAGATTATGAAAAACCGGAAACGCTAATAGAGGAAATGACAAAACATTATATTATGCTTGTAGACTCTGGTAATGACAGTGACAGTGGTAGTGATTCTTTTAGCAAGAATGGTGAACTTGCTAGAAATTTGAATTAGGTGCATGAAGAAAATTCAAGTAAGCTTTTATTATTATTAAAAATTAATAATTTAGTACAAATAATTATGTATTGTTTATAATCAGTAAATGTAAATATGACATTTGTTACTTCATACAATATTGATAATAAGTAATACCTCAATTTGATATGTGGAGTTGACATTTTCAGGCCGATTAGTAATATGCATTGTGTTTGTGACGCCACAAGCTTGTACATTGGCTGGGCCAAGTATATTTCTGAATTATATTTTCTCAGTGGCTGAGTAAATATTTCTCTTTTAATTAAATTTAATTCTTCATTGTATTTTGTACCTTGTATTACTTTTTTTATTTATTTTGTCAGAATGAGTAAAATGAATATCCTTTATTAGTAAAGACTTGAATGAGATTAAAAAACCTATTTTTTGAAATTGTAAGACAGATTTTTTGGAGTATTGATTTTATTACAATAAACGTACGATTTATTCCTTCCCCCTCAAAAAAAAAACATATGATTAATGAATAATAATAAAAATATAGTTTTATATAAATTTAAAAACAGCTTACCAAATTCAAGTTTGATTTCCTCGAGTGCTTTCAGCTATTCTACCATCTTCAAGAGGAGTATAATTATGATTATTATATATAAAATTATAATTTTACATAATTAAATCTTTTATATATATATATAATTGATCGTCATTTTGTTAAAATTCATCAACAGTTAAAGTTTTAAGTGTAAGTGACTACGCCCAAATTGTAGTAGTTTCTCAATTCTCATAAGTTCTCATAACAAAAAATATGTAGTTATTTAAAAACTGTGTTAACTATTTTTAAATAACTATATTTTTAGTGACAAAATAACTTTTGTCTTAAAACTGCTAAAAAAAATATGTTATTTTTGCAGAACCCACCACAGAAAGCAACAGAACAAGTTAGTGAAAATGAAGAACAAGAAGATGATGATGATGAACAGGAAGAACAAGAAGAGGCTGTCAGCATTGGAGCCGGCGATGCGCCGTCTTCACCACGTAAACGAAGACCGAGAAAAGACTGATCACGGTCGTAGTATTATCAAACTATATATATACATATATATATATATATATATTATATACATAAAAAAAATAATAATAATGTTCATTTATTTATTATTAAATGATGAAAATAATTTCTCATTTTTGAATTTTTCGCAAAAAAAAAGAACAAGGTATGGTTATATTATAATTATTAACGTATTATTGTATCGTCATGATTGCATTCACGCTGATTTTTATTAATATCATTCATTATTAGTGTTGCAGTTAAATTGATTTCTATTTATTTCTGTTAAACTTCATAATTGTTACTCTATAGTTTGAGTTTTTGAATATTATATATGATCAATAGTATTGTACAGTCCGTAAACAACAAAATTAAATATTTTCCATTTTTTTCTTTCATTTTTTTTTACTTATGTTGTTAACATATACATATATATATTTATTTAAATAAATATTATTATTATTATATGTTTTTAAGTTCCTGAAAAAAAAATTAATCTTAAAATTATTATAAAAAAATAAGTTGTGTAATTATATTAATAGAATAGGCTTTGTTAATTAACAGTTTGTTCATTTCATTAACAATCCCATCCCCTCCACACATTTATCTCACCCCCTTGGTCATCCTATTCTTGATTATAAGGTCTGATTTCTGTTAATACACGTAGTTTCATTTTTTTCTTTTTTCTCTTTTTTTTTACGCATGTATATGTATATATGTAAAATGCTTCATACCTGTAATTCATGTAATCTAATTAGTGTACTATAATTTTTTTTCTATTTGTAATGCTAAGTTTAGTAGCACGTACAATAATACACTATTAGTATCTGTTAAGATGTATATTAAAAAAGAAAAAGGAAGAGAGAACTTAGTAATTTATGCTATAATTAAAATAACCCCTTATCATTGTTCGAGTGCTTATTTACCTGGAAGTAAAATAATTGAATATAAAATTGTCAGTACAGTGAGCACATTATGAAAATAAAATGTCTCAGATTGATTAAATCTCTGCAAAAGTACTCTTGGAGGAAAATTATTATTTTTATAATGATTAATGGATTTTTTTTTAATAATTGTGTTACGTGAAATAATAATTTTAGCATTACCTTTTATAAATATTCTTGGAAGATTTCCGGATTCTGATTTGATGAAGGAAGGAATTCATTTTTATTTATTCTTAATTTTGTTGAATTATAAAAAAAATGTGTTTCAGATCTTAAAAACTAAAAACATTTTTTTTATTAATTTCTTGTCTTAAAAAAAAAATCATAAGTCTCTCATTTGTCTACTTTAGTTTTTAGTATAATCTTTTTTTAATTTTATATTATAAAATTAATAAATGGTTTAGTCTTAGAAATGCAAAGTATAGATTTTTTTTTGTATGTATTGAATGTGGAAATTCTTGATGAAATTATGAAATTTCCTCTTTACTCTGTTAATGGAATTTACTTTTGTCTTTTAAGTAATGAGAAAAATAAACAATTTTTGCTTTTCAAATGAGTTTTGATTTGTTGGTCAATAATTTGTTTATGGTTAAAGAGTGTTGTCAGATTCATATTAATAATTTTATATAAGAGCGCGAGCTAAGTTAACTGAATTTATACTAGTGTCATCTATTTTTGGTAACAGATTTTAAAGTCTATCAGTTACCGCTTTAATACATTACTGCAATATTTACTAATGGGTAAAGAGGGATACCTTCATTAACTCTTACATATATCAATACATTCTTCATTTAGTATTGCTTTTCTTTTGTTACTAAAATAAAAGGAGATTGATGTGAATGATTAGTTTTTAAGCATTAAAGAGTATTGTGTCGGTTGGGCAGATGCAATTATTTGAATATTAAAAGTGAAATATACTGTAAAAATAGTAAATTGTTTGATTTTTTTTCAAATAATTATTTATCTTTATCTGTCAATTAAATATAATTTATAATTAGTTCAGTTATTTTGGATTATGCTAATACTTTTTTCATATGTATTTTAATATATTACTTGTATATGTATACGATTGTAATTTTAAAATTGAAAAAAATTATTATAAATAAACAAATCTCATATTCCAAATCAAGGTTATGTTAATAATTTAAAACATTATTTAATGTTATACTTGATTATATTATTTATTGATTAAAATATAAAATTCTTAAGATAAAAAAATAAAAAAATTATTTTTAATTATATATCATTTGTTTATTTTTAACTAATGTTTGTTTATACTATATGTATGAAAAAGTATAAATATTGAAAAAAAAATTGTTAAAGATTCCAAAGTGTTCAAAATAGTGAGGAAAAAAACACTTTTCATGTATTAATTTTTATGCAGAAATGAGCAAGATAGATATCAAGTTTGTCCCTACAAAAAATGCTTAAATATGTAATCTTTAAACAAGCCATGATCCTGCATATTTCATATTTTGTATAATTAGCAAAATGTGTACACATACTTATGATACTACCTTATAGTATCAGATGCACAGCTTGTATCAGTTTAAAAAAAAGGTCTAGCAACAGAAAACTTACGGCATTAGTATTATAATTGCCAGATAAAAAAATAAGTTTAACCTCATTTAGGAAAATACTAGTAGGCGATTATTTATTGTTGTTTTTATGATTGTATACTACACTAAATCGTATTGTTGGAAATTGCTAAATGTGGGTCTGTTAATTCATATATTAAAAGGTTGGTGTTAAAATAATAAGTTATTTTGAAGTTGGTCATTATGAGTATGGCATATGTTGCGATTAAAATATCAATTTAGTCTTGATTAGTAATGTCACATTAGTAATCTATGAAAGTGGACTAATTATTTATTCTTGAGTAGTAATACAATAAATATTTTACAGTACAATGTGATATTGAAAGTGTAATCTTTTCCTTGGCGAGATGTCATTGTCATCAATATTAACTTATAACAACTGATCTATCTCGCTTCTTAGTGAGTTTACAGCTGATGACAATATTTTGATAATTTTATTGTGTGTATTTTGCGTATGTTGTTGGTTTTTTTTTCTTTTTTTTACCAGATTTTCTGCTGTTGTCTAAATTTGATGTTTGTGCCATACTTGGAGTAAAGCCGTCTATATCCTTTCAATTCAGTACCCTTCATAAATAATTGCCATTATAGTTCGTATTTTCATCCACATATTTCATGAATTTTGGACGCATTAAATAAAAGTTATATAACTGAAAAATTACTTCCTATATAGTATAATACAAATATAAACTTAAGTGATATCACATTCTTGTCATTCCTACAATATCTATCATGCAATCCATTCTTGATATCATATTTTTAATGATGTAAATATTAAATATTATTTTTAATAATCAAATAATAAACTATTGGAATCGTGTTCAGTACATGAAAAGTAGTAACATATAATATTATGTTCTTTTCAATATTTATATAATTGTATTCTTCATTATATAAGATAAAATAACACAAAAGTTTATATTCAGAAAACTGTAAATTAAATTAATGTTTTTGTTTGTGTTGTAAAAAAATTACTCAAATTGCCTAACTAATGACCAATATAATTAATCTACATTAATTATTTTCACGTTTAATAATGTACTTTATAAAATAAATTTTTTTTATGTAGTACCAGTAGGAATTACAATTGTCTAGTCTTAAATAATGTATATTGCTATTAATTATTTTTATTTTAATTAAAATTATATGTATTTTAATAATATTTAAAAGAAAGAAAAAAATCAATAAAAAATGTTTTTATGTTTTATTTAGTGTGGTGTTGTTTTTCATCATTTTTTTTTAATATTGTGAAAATATTTTTTTTGTTTTTTTATTAATTGCAATTTATGAATAGTTTACCATTTTAAAAAATAATTTTTTGATAGTAAATTGATAGTGTTAGTTGGAGGGTAATAATATATTGTAACTTTGTACATAAACAAATCATTCTGATTGTCACCAGAATAATGATGATGTGACATTTTGTTCACATCATCATTCATTCGTTCATTCACATCAGATTATTCGTACAATATTTATACATTGGTTCCGTCTTTGACCACTATATTAAGAAAACAAACCACAGTGCCAATATTTCTACTGAAGAATAAAACATTTTTTTAATCAAGAAACCGGTGGTAGTTATAAATTGTTATCTAACATGTAAGATACAATAGAGTTATTACATTCCCATAGTGGTTTGCCTATAAAAAGCGTCCTTAATCCCCACATTTATACCAATAGCAGTACAAATATTTATAAATGATTAGTGTATATATATTGCGCTCTTTGGCACATGGATTAGTATTTTTTTCAAATAAGTAGAATGGTATTAAACCAACAAATAAAAATTGTTCCTTGTATCGTAGAAGACTGTTTAAACTGTTTGTGTCTCTTGGTCCTTACTTCATTACTTCTTAATTGCTACTGTCTGAAATGTTGAAGATTTTGTTGAACTTGTAACTTTTGAATATACAAAAATAGTAAGCTGAATGTTAACTTAGAAATTTGTATAAAATAAGATTTCGAAATGCATGGATTGATCATGTTATAAAAAACATTGTACGAGGTAAAGACATTCATCAACAGCAATATGTTATCTGATGAAAATCAGGTAAAGTTTAAAAACAGGATATAAAATTATATCTTCAATTGCTATCAAAATCATTTAGCTCATCTTGTGACTTTGGTGTAAAATTTATAATACATTGGATGTATTTCAATGTTTTTCATACTATACTACATTCAAAGAATTTTTTTTACCAATGTAGTATGGTTACTATCGTCTAAGAAACACAAGCTAATAGAATGTTAACTTTTTAACATCACAAACAAAGCTATAAAATGTACTACACCAAAAAAAAAATACAACTATAAAAGAATGCCCATTACAATGTAATTTTTTTAAATTGTGAAATTCTTGTATATAGATTAATAAATACATAATGAATTACCAATATGTAATGAGGGAGTATGTAGGGCTTCGTGCAAAGGCAAAAAAGAGAATTAAAATTAAAATTCAAGGTATAACTGACCGAAAATTTTAAGATTTCGGCCAAATCATCACTTAAAACAATCCCAATTCTTTATGCTAGTTTAACTGGCAACAAACTTACTTTGTGCTTGGAAACTGACATTACTCTGTCATATAACAGGCCTGATAGTTAGTTGCATGCTCAGATTTCACAAAAATTCCAGTTACAGATAAATTAGTGATGTGATCTTTTTGGTTCATCCCAAGCCATTGGTGTATCAAACAGCAAGACCTTTTAGGCTGCACATTATGAGATGAGGAATCTGTCGTATCTTGGTTACTAATCTTATTGCTAAAGTATAATTGATAAGATATTCTTTAATTAAATATGAAATTTTTTGTGAATTTTACAGCAAACTTGACACAAAATAGAAACTGTCTCAATCATTCATCCATTGCAAGGTATATTTTATTGTTTGTTCACAGTTGTTAATCCGAATTTCACTGTCATTACCAGCCACTTAAGATAAAATAAAAAAAACCAATCATAAGTCATTCAAAAAAATTAATTTCCCACACATTGGCAAACAACAATGTTTGTGGTCTACAAAAATTCTGTTTTATAGACAATGTTTGCTTATTCTTGTGTTTTTTGATGCTGAATCCAAATATAACCTTAAAATTATACTAAGGGCTTCATTTTTTTGTAATTGTCACTTGTAGAAAATAAAATGGTTAAAATTATTTTCTTTATTAAAACTAAACACTTTTAATATATTTGTTGTGAGTTAATATTGAAATATAAATTGTCTGTAGATATGTACAGTCGCTGCCAAGTAACTGCGACAATTACTACCAAACACAAAAGCATGTTCCTCACGCTTAGTAAAACCCCTGACCAAATAATTGTTCTATTTTTAACAAATGAATGCAACAATTTTGAAATGAAATTCAATTGACTAATTCTTTACTGAATACTGTAAAATGTAATAACAGATGACAAAGTGCTATCTGTTACTAATTGCACAGTAAATATTGAAGTTAATGGTTATTACTTTAATATTAATTACTGGAAAATGAATAATCCATTTAATTCCTCAGCTAGAAAGTTCTCCTCACTGCCATCACTACCTTCAATGCAATTGTCATTACTTAAAGAGACAATGACTGATTCTATCAGAGAATCTATTAATAATTTACCAATATTCACCTCCTATTTTTTTAACCTTTTTACAGTAAGGTTTCCAGTGTTTGTTGCTCATCGAATTCATTTTATCTTCACACATTTTCTGCACTTCTGACATCTTAAATGTTGTGTTGTGGCTCGCAATATGTCGTTTTATGTCTAACTGTACCATCTCGATTGGATTTAAATCAGGATGGTAAGGTGGAAGCTGCAGAACTGGATGCCCAATTCTTTCCAACAATTCATCAAATCTGTATCATTTTCTGTTACTTTTGTGCAACTTAATTAGTTCATATGAATGTGGTGTAAGCATTTGAGATGATAATGGAATATGATTATTCTGTAGCCAAACATTCATGTCTTGTTTCATGCTTTATGACACTGGAAGTTTTTAAGAAAGAGTATTATGGAACATTGTCAATAACTAAAAGGAAGGTTAGGAACTAATTTTTCTTTGCATATTTCAAGTAATTTTTAATATTCATGTTAATCGCCACTTTTTGATGTAGCACCTTTTGATTGTGTTGTAATAAAGCCCATTTCACCTACGGTGTGAATTATAATTAAGCGTTCACCTTTATTTATTGGTAAGAAGTCCTTCCTACACTGCAGTCGTCATTCCATGATAAAACTTGGATTGATCTAAGTATATGATTGTCCGGTTACATTTTCCAAAAATACTGATTGCCTGCAAATATGAAATCCTTTTCTCCCAAATATCATGTTTCAAGTAAAATTTTCCTTTCATTTACTGTTTTGCACCACTTAAAACCTCATTCTTTCAAAATTCTTAAATTAGTTTCATTGCCGTTTTAATCTTAATTTTCAGTTCTTTACAGAGTTTTAACTGTTGGTAGCTCTTCATTCACAGTTTGCCTAACTGCACAGTTACCAAAATCATCCAATCAGTAACTAGTTTAGAATTTTTCTTTTTGGAGTGATGAACATTCAGTCCCTTCATTTCAAAGAAGTTCTATTTTTTCTTTTCTTAGGCTTCGAACTTGAATCCTGGAAATGCCACAGGCAGCTGCAGTTCACACTTCTGTGTAGCAAATTAAATAATGCTTGTCATTTTTTAATTTTCCTAAAGGTTCTTTCTTCATGAAATCATACATGTTTATAATTTCGCACACCTGTCTCCAAAGTTTTTTTTACCCTTCACAACAGGCTTAAATTCAGCCATAACTATTCACATGTGAATGAATTGCTTTTAAAAGTTTGAACTGTAAACCACTATAAAAACATTTTACAAATTATCGTATCATACATTAATTGACTACTTAACAAAATACATACCAAAAGAATCGTACCGAGAGGCAGAACCACAGATCTGAACCTTATAAACATGGAAAAGCAAAAGTGAAACAAAAATAAAATAAAAATAGCAGTTTTGTATTTGAAACATGATGTCACTTTCTTAATATTATAAACACACAAAAATAATTTGCTTCATAAACAGCAGTTGCATCTTGTTAATGCTACTAATAGATGACTAATCATAGTGCGCCAATGTTTCAGAGAACAATAGTATAGCTGTGACATGCATGCTGATTATTCAAGATCGCTTTTATGTTGTGTCTAGTGTGTAAATGTCTCAGAATGGAATAATTTGGTAGAGTGACAAAAAAAAAACAGTTACAGAATGTCATGGATACTGTTTACTATGACTCGTTCATTCTAGGAAAAATAAATTTATCATAGAAATATGATTTAATTATTAGCCTTTACTAATGGCATCACAGTTGTTATAGTCATTTCAATTACTATTTTTGCTATGGAATAAACCAGACCAGAAAATTTGTTTCATTCTGGTTTACATACCATACTATTGTGAGTTTAGCCTTTTGTTCCATACTGTTATCCATTCCATTAAAATGCCTCATAGTTCTATAAATTAACCTAATAATTTTTCACTTTGTGGTGAATTAACTTAAAGAATCTCAATCTTTAAAATTAAATTCTTTCTATTAAATCTCAAAGAAGAAATATTACTTCTTAGGTTAAAAAATCGTATGAATTCTATTTTGGGTGCAAAATATGAGATCAGGACAAGTCTCATTTACTGTAATTCTTGTGCATCTTTATTAAGCTGCGGGCTAAGTGAAAAGCCACACAACACATGCATTTTGCTACCCTTATGGTGTGGAGAGAGCCTAAGGATCGTTTAATAGACTGTTATTTTTATATTCTTTATTGGATTAACTTGAATAGCATTATAATCTTATGTTTATAGATTCCTCTAAAATGAGTTCGAAAGCCACTCTTTACAGTGAAAATAAGAAATACCATTAATTCCTGTTGGATATGCTACACAAATGAAGGAGACTTACAACAATATGAAATTTTTACTGACAATGATATAGTATGAAAAGTATATTTGACACATGTGGAATGATATATATTTTATTAGTACGTCAGTTCAGTTAAGTACTGTTGTTTCTTATGCGAGTGAGACAGTAACAAGAGAAATGCGATTACATTAAAAAAGACTGGCTGAAGAGAAAAATTTATAGCCAGGCAGAAAAATGTTACTTACGAATCTGAAAAATGTGTATCTTCCATCATTTCACATAGACTTGTTAAAATTGAAAAATTTTGTCAAAGCAGTTTTGATCGTAATGGCTAAGGTTTCTTACACCTTGAGAGCAAATTCTCCTTTTCAGTGAACTTTCACAGATATATATCAATGATGGAAACCACTACCATGGAAAATGGAGCTTGACTGTGTTTACTGATTATTTCTGGAGATTGAAAAGGGAAATTCTAGAGGCTGAATACAGGAAATAACTAAGGAGAAGCAGGTATTAGAATAAGTTTGTGACATATTATACGCTACATAATTTGTTAAATCTGTCCTGCTAAAAAACCCTATGTCCCTCGGGGTCTGAACTGAGCGTTGTGGTGTGCAATCAGTTTGAGGGCGAGAAGATGTCCTCCGTTAAAGCCACTACTGGCTAGGAACGGAGGGGTTGGTGTAGTGACCAGACACGCTACGAGGCGGGATCTTCTCCCCTGGGGGGGGGGGGGGGGGTCGAGATGCTAAAAAACCCTGCTCTTCATACAATTTTGATAAGCATATTTCTAATATCAGTATAAAAAATACTATAATACACCTTATTGAATGAGTGTAAAAGAAAAACTTCATTTTTTTGGTGACCAGACTTATTATTGATAACACCGATAAACAAAATGTTTAAAATTAAACATAATTTTTGTTTCCTAACACATGATAAATGATTTTTATCTGTTTTTTATGCTGAAAACTAATATGAACTTAGAATCTTTTTGTCACCCACCATTTTTGAAAAATGTTGAATTAAAGGATTTTTTTTAATTTGTAAGCTATAAATAAACAATACTAGATAAAGAATTAAATCATATCGGTCACATATGACATATCTAATACTGAAGAGTAAGCCTTCATGGACAAGATTAATCATGTCTGTGCAGGTCAAAACATGTAGCCGAAAACACAGCTGTGTTGTCTGTATTTAGGAATGAATTAATTTTGTTCAGTCTTATTGCTGTCTTAAGTTTGTTAACAGTGCAGTGTCATGTGCCTCAAAATTGTGAAAATGATGTGGATGCCTTTTGTTGTATGTGGTGAGTTTACTGTAAAATCAGATAGAAAAAACATGACACCTTTAATTAAAAAAAGCATATCATTTGTACTTTCAATGTAAAATTGGTAATCAGGATAAGATGTGAGCTCTTCATATAACATGCACTAATTGTTCTGTATATTTAAGATTGGTGAAAGATACACGGAAGGATTTGCCATTTGGTGTACCTATGGTTTGGCGTGAACCAAAGGATCATGTATGTAACAAATTGTTACTTTTGTTTAACAAGTGTGTCTGGAATTTCTAAAGAATCTAAACATAATGTAAAATATCCTTCATTGCAATCTGCAATCAGGCCTGTACCTCGCAGTGGAATTATTCCAGTTCCTGAGCCACCTGTGTATGTATGTTTCAAAAGCAGCGATGAAGAATCGGGCAGTACTGAAGAAGACAACAATGATTTTGATTTTGAATTATCTTCCAATAAGCCACATCTTATATCACAAGGTGAATTAAATGACTTAGTTAGGGATTTAAATTTATCAAAAAATCAAGCTGAACTATTAGGATTAAAACTGCAAGGTTGGAATTTACTTTAAAAAAATACAAAAATTTTGGGCTTTTGAAGCCAGCAAAAAGAACTTTCTAAGTACTTCATTGATGAAAACAATTTGGTTTATCCCACAAATATTGATGAGCACTTAGGACAAGTTCATAAACCTGAGGACTGGCGCCTTTTCATAGATTTGTCCAAGTATAGTTTAAAAGTGGTTCTACTACACAACAGTAACAAATATCCTTCGATACTAATCGCTTATGGTATTAGCTTTAGAGACATACAATGTGATGAAAGACGTTCTTAAAAAAATAAATTATAAAAAATATAGCTGGAACGAACATATGTTGTGATTTGAAAGTAATAGCTATTTTGTTAGGCTACTAAGTACAAGTATTTTCTTTATGAGTGGGACAGCCGAGCTAGAGATAAACATTATGTTACCAAAGAGTGGAAGAAACAAGACAACTTAATTCCAAATGGGAAAAATATTATTCATGTGCCCTTAGTTGAACCCAAAAAAATATTTTTACCCCCTCCATACCATGCTAAGAACAGCTCGTATTTTTGCACATCAGGCAGAAATTTTGAAATGTAATTGAAGGAATATTTTTTGATCCTCAAAAAGAGTGTTGGTCAAAGATGATGTATTTAACTTGATGTTAAATAATGTAGAAAGTGAAACTTGGGCTTCATCTAAAGATGTTTGCAAAGATTTTCTCGGCAAACTAAAATCCGACAATTTGCATGATGTTGTTGATCAACTTCTTACTTCATACAGAGCTGTGGGATGTAATATGTCTTTGAAAATACCATTTCATCCATTCACATCTGAATTTTTTCATGGACAACCTCGGAGACACAAGTGATGAACACAGTGAACATTTCCACCACCACATTTTGGTGTGGAAAGCCACTATAGAGGGAAATGGAATAGGACATTAATTCAGGATGTGCCTGAGGCTATTTATAAAAGAAAAGCATCAGTGAAATCATTCTAACAGGTATGGCCATGCAAAATTATAGATTTTACCGATTTTAATTATATTTTCCCATAATTTTTTTGAAATTTAATTTATTTAAAACTAAGGGTGACAAAAGATTGTATTTACAGATCTGTAATGTACGCAAAAAACCAATTCAAGAAATTTTATCACACTTAGAGAAACATTAAACCATTTTTTTGTCTATCAAAAATGAATTTGTATATTCTTCATTTATACAGTAGTTATTACACATTTAATTGATAAATTTTAACATTGTTACAAAATAATGTTAAAGAAAAGCTTTTTTCTCATGTGTTATTGACTTCTTGTGTTAGAGAGATATTCCTAACATCTTAAAGATATTCTTACATCTGACAGGTTTGCAACACCTGGAATCTCAAGGAATTGCCTCCTGGCAACTGGATAATGAGAAGCATGTTTTTACCATATTAACAGGTTTATCTATGATCATAATGTTCAGTGCCACTTAAAATATGTATATTATAAAATACAAGAAATTTTTGTTACAAAACTTTTATTCAAAAAATAAATAACAATTGTTAAAAAGTAGGTGTGTATGTATAATACATATGAGTCATATTCAGTACTTTGTTTTCAACATGGTTTGTTAAACATAAAACATTTCTGGAGTATATACATACATTATTAATAAAGCAAAATTTTTAACTATTTTTATTAGTTTTATATATGTATGTTACACAAAACTCTTTATTCAAAAAATAAATAACAATTGTTGAAAAGTAGGTGTATACATATGAGTCATGTTCAGTACTTGTTTTCAACATGGTATGTTGAAAAACAAAACAATGATTTCTGGAGTAGACATTATAAATAAAACAAAAATTTTAACTACTTTTAATTTTATATAGTTCTTAAAAGTTCAATTATTCTCTGTTTATGCCTTGTTTTATTAAGCAGTTCATCAACTTCACTTGATAATTTGTCAACATATTTATCTAAAAGGTACTTCTGTTTCGGGTGGCATTTCTCATTTGTTTCTTTGAAAGGTACACTTCTTTCTTCACGCAATTTACTGAACTCTACTAATCGTTTTCGATCTTGTTCGGTTACTTTTCCCTTTTTATGCGATATTTTCTTTGCATTCAATTTATAGATTTCACTGAACAGTTTTTCATTTATACTTGGATCTAATCTTTTTTTTCCAATGGCGTGTTCATGAATTATCTGATGCATTATCATGCGAACTTCACAATCATGTTTTTGTCTCTTCAGTAACTCATTTACTTTCATCGCTATCTGAAATAAAATAAATATCTAATTAGACAATAACAATCAGGATATTAAAAATAAAAAATCAATTATGAAAAGACATTACACATATTCACATACACACACACACATGCATATATATGTACATATATGCTTCAAAGATTATTAACAGTCCTGGTCGATGGAATGAAAATATAGAAAAAATTAAAGTAAACAGCAAAGAGGATTTATCGGTAAGGACAAGTAAAGGAAGAATATAAAAAGTAAAAAATTAGATATATGGGGACTATGACAACACAGAACTGGAAGAGCACAACAGAAGTAAAAGGAAGGATAGTGATGGCAAAGGAAGTCTATTACGAATAGGAAATTATTATGTAGCAAAAGTCTGGACTTAGAGTTAAGGAAGACATTACCCAAATGTCATCTATAGTGTTATATTGTTTGGAAGTCAACTGTGGATGATGAGGATGAGGGAGAGAGATGACAATTAAGGCTTTTGAACCAAGAGATAACAAGGAGGTTCATGTGAGTTAAAGTACATCGCCAATTGTGGTGTTGTCATTGGGGCACCCAGACCGTATCAAGGGCTGGTACAGTGTATGCACTGTCAACAGTAGGGCCACATGAGAAATAAATGTATGTGGTCTTATCGATGTGTGAAATGCGGTGAAGGACATAAGATTGTAGATTGCGTTAAAGATAGAGACACTCCAGTTATTTGCAAACTATGCCAGTGTAACCATTTGGCAAACTACTAGGGATGTAGGGTTTAAAAAAAATCATGGAGAGAAAACTGAGGCAAAGGTTTATGTTGACAAGAATAACTATTATTCAAAACCAAGTTAGGCGAGGCTACCTCCTTCAATTTGGGTAATGCAACATTAACTTTATTATCAGCATGACTGGGTAGGAAAACAAGTGGTGATCCAGACATGAATTCCTCTACTCATTCAAGATCTTATACTGCGGCTGTTGGTCGCATGTCCAGAATATTTCGGAGGACAAGCTAAGTAACTTAACGTCCAATATTTACCAAACTCTGTTAATAAGTTCCTGAGAGCTGCAATGAGTACTAATAAAGGACTAGTAGGTTAGAGAAGAACTAGAATCTTAAGTGGTTAGTGAATCCTTAGAATTGTCATGCTTTCAGAAATACATTTCACTGATCGAAGTTTTCTTCGTATTCAAGGTTATTCTATCAACTGTACTAACCGTACCAATAGCAGAGTGGACTGCTTAGAGTGTCAGCAGTATACTGTCCTCCTTGACACTTGATGATGGTTATTTTCATGGAATTCTTCTCAACTCTTTGATCAAATTTTATTGTGGCTGGTGATTAAGCATTCTCTCTAGGGATCTCAATTTCACCTTGAGGCAGGCTCTGAAGGACTGTGTTATTAGCTTGTATGTGAATGTGATCTCCAAAATTCAGCCCACCTACTGGCCATCAAATCCTAATACATCTCTAACTTGTTGGACTTTTTTGTACCCTTAGGAATTTCACGACTACAATTGAAGTTGATAACTTCGGTTCCACATCTGACCTTTTAGCTGTTCTGCTTACTGTCAGCATGTTAGTAATTAATAAGGCAGTGTCACCAGCACAACAGGACAGACTAGGATTAGTAAGGTAGCTGGATTGAGGATACCTATAGGTAGTACCTATTTGGTTGAAATCCTCCAATGGTATCGATAATGTAACTCAATTCTTGACCCCAATCCTACAAGAGGATGCTTGGCAATCGAAACCAGAGATTAAATGCGAGAATCTATTGAATGCAGGCTACCTGAGAGAGGTGTTAGATATATTTGCTATGATAAGAAGGTGTCATTACAGGGGAGACAAGAATAGAACATTTCAAAACAGGGCTGCTCGTAGATTGAAAAAGCTATTGCAAAGCTATGAGAATGAAACTAACAGTTATTTTTAAAGTCTACTGCTGTTATGTAGAGACATTTACTCTTTTTGGAGGACCACAAGTAGCTACCATAGACATCCTTTTCTGAAAACGTGTGATGGGTCTTGGACTAAGAGTGACTAGAAAAAGACTGAAATATTTTCCACTTAAGCGATTTCTTTCAACCACTTGAAATACAAAGTCCTCATGAGGAAGAAATCATTGGTTTCTTGGATAGCTCGATCCCTTTGAGTTTTCCTATTAAGCTGAATATCAATGGGTTTTCTCTACAGGTGAAGTTATTCAAGTGTTCAAGAATAAGCTCACAGAACAGCCCTGGCTTTGATTTAATTTAAACAAAATGCTCTTTATGCTACCTTCCAAAGACATAGTTTATATAAGATACCTATTTAACCGGCATCTTCCAGAAAACGTACTTCCTAAAGGAGCAGAAAGCTTTGCAAATAGTAATGATTTTAAAACCAGGCAAACCGGTACATGATGTGATGCGGGTACTCAAGTTGAATGCCAGTACCAACTTGTATACCGATACTCAAGTTGGGAGTTCCTCAGCCTCTCTCTTGAGGATCATGTTACACTCCATCTTTACTGCAAAACTTTCTACTGTAGACAAGGCTACTGTCACTTCCTTTGTAGATACAAGGCTGTTCTCACAGTTGATGCCAGCCTAGCAATAGCATCAAATAGCCTACATTCTGAGTTGAATTTAATCAACAGATGGTAGAGTACATGGAGAATACACATCAAGCTAGCAAAATTGAACCATGTGCAATTCACAATGAAAAGAGGTCACTGTCCGCAAGTCCATCTTGTTGTAATTCTGCAAACTGAGAGCGTAGGTCTCTACACCTCAATTGTCGACTAACATGGAAAGTTCATGTTCATGGAGAAAAGTGATGACAACTTGAGATAAAATTAAAGGAAATATTCTGATTTTGAACAGACGTTCTTGTTTGTTATTGTCTAATAAGTTGCTGGTATACTCAACAATTTTAAAATCTATCTGGATCTATGAAATCGAACTATGCGGAGTTGTGAGTAGCAATGTTTACATCTTACAGCAGTTTTAGAATAAGCTAGTGAGCTGTATAACAGAGGCACCTTAGTTGGTTTACAAGAAACAATGAAATTTAGGATTATGGTCCATGTAGGAGAAGATACACTGTTTCAGTTCAAAGTATGAACTTGGCTTAACTATCAAATAAATCACTTGACAGTAAACATACTAAAGAATGGGGTTGACATCAGTAGGTTGAACTGAATGCATATTCTAGATCTAAGTGTCCATTATAGTGACTACAAGAATGTGAGTATTGTGTATTTTCCAATTGACTCTCAATTTCAAATTTGTACATATATTTTTCTTCTTTTTGCATTGGCTCATTTTATTTTTATTTCTATTTCTGTAATGGTCTTGAATGTCATTCATAATTGCAACTGTATATGCTTGGTATAAAAGTTTATTATACTAGTGTGTAATTTTTGAGGAGTTTCTCTGAGGATTCCCTATGTGATGTAGGTGTGATCCAATTTACTAAAGAATGTAACAGATTGTAAAAAAGCTTTGAAACAATAAAAAAAAATTATTCATTGTTCCGAAGGAACAGCTTGTAGATATTTGTGTTAAAAAAGTAAGGACTAACCTCTATTTTTTTTTTCAAAGTTGTGTATTTTTTTGTGATGTTCTTAGAATGGTTTTCCTTGAACCATCCAGGCAGATGTTGAGTTACTTTTTTTTTGTAGATGTTGAGTTAGATTTTATTTTGACCAAAAAAATTTAATCCAAATTGTTATAGATGGACTGAAGAATAAATTGTGCTTTCTATAAAAAGTTTAGTGAACGTATGTTGTTTTAGTAAAGAATCCTTCAAAATATAATTTTAACATTCTTCAGTAAATCAATAATATTTTTATCAAAATTGAAATATACAGAAATATACATTTATTAACTATTTTTCTAAAATGATCAGGTCCAGTAGCAAAATATTCATCTAATAACTTTGAAACCATTTCCAAATAAACCACAGTTTTTTTCATCTATAACCAGAGTTATGGATCTATGATAATTTTCTAGTAAAGGAGAATTTGGGAGATTGAGATTAAATTAACAACACAAACAACTTCATAAAATGTTTTTTATCACATTTCAAGACAAATTGACATCTGGCTGAGATTGAGTTATCTATGAGATAACTCATCACTCAAAGACACTGCGCAGTATTTTTCTATACTACTATAGAATATGGGGTGCAAGTATCTCAGGTTGGGGATAGTACCCTTATCCTTAGATATTCTACATGTTTATTCTCCTAGTGGTTGAGCTTTATTATCTTTATTAATTACTAATAACATTTATTAGTAACAAATAATTATACAATTATATGTGTTAATATATTATACATTATAATGTTAAATTTTAATAATATAATTTACCTTTCGATTTTTAAAAGTATCGCTCTCAGCCCATGGTAACTTATTACTTTCCATTTTTTTAAATATTTTTAATCACTTCAAAAGTTTAATGTATTTTTCTAATGTTTTGTTACCATTCTCTATTCTAGAAAGATACGGCGATAAAATTAAATGGACTGAATTTTGTAGTGTTATGTTGTCATGAGTAAAATATTGTGTGTGTGTGAAGTGTGACTGTTTTTATGTTTTGTGTTTTGGAAGAATGCATTCCTCCACTTGTATCCAGATTTAATTTAACATTAAAAAATTAAATAAATGAGTATTATAAAATGTGTTTCTAGTCAACAGAAATAAAACATTGTTGTTAAATTGAAAAAAAAATAATAATAATAGTAATAATAGTTAATTACTATTAACTATTAGTGAAAATTAATGGATCTATAGTGGTTTAGAAAGAACCAAAAGAAATGAAAATATCTAAAATTGTAGTAAAAGATAAAATAACACTAAGAAAACTAATACAGGATTTCAAGGGTTTCGAAGAAGGAAAAAAAAGAAACCAAACAGTCTAGGCAGAAGAAAGAAGACAAAAATAAAGTGAAATAATCAAGTACTACCATAAGACTAGGAAAGAAAACACTAAAAAGAAAGAGAAGTGAGTGCAAATGTTGTACATAATGTGATCCTCAGTCAGCCAAACTAAAATAAAAAATAAATAAATAGTTAATTAATAAATAAACAGAGAACCCAATTTTTATTATTTATTAATTTTTCTGTTATTTGAATGTTCACTAATTTGTGTATAATTGTGTGACAGTAAAGATAGAAAAAACCAATACATTTAAAAAGAGTCCAGCGGGTTGGTCTAGGAATGAACGCGTCTTCCCAAATCAGCTGATTTGGAAGTCGAGAGTTCCAACGTTCAAGTCGTAGTAAAGGCAGTTACTTTTATATGCATTTGAATACTAGATTGTGGATACCAGTGTTCTTTAGTGATTGCGTTTCAATTAACCACACATCTCAGGAATGGTCGAACTGAGACTGTACAAGACTACACTTCATTTGCTATCATAGATATCATCCTCCGAAGTAATATCTGAACAGTAATTCCCAGAGGCTAAACAGGAAAAAGAAAAAAATACATTTAAAAAGACTTGTTGAAGAGAAAAACATTTATAGCCAAGCAGAAAACTGTTATTTGTAAATCAAAAAAAATATGTATCTTCCACCAATTCATGTAAAATTATTAAAATTGAAAAACAAATTTTAAGGCAACTTTGATTGTAACAACCAAGGTATAACTTAAAATAAAGTCCCAGGATCAGTGAACTTTCACAGAGATATATCAATGGTGGAAAATCGCTACCATGAAAGCAAATATGTTTGCTGGAGATTGAAAAGGGACATTCTAGAAGCTGAACACCAGAGAAAATTAAATAAAGGTATATATTAGATAAGGTACTAACATTTTTTACTTTACATCTCATTTTTGTGAGGTTTTTTAGGGCTTAGTAAGGGGATTTTAGAATCAGATGCTCCTTCTAATAGTACATTTATTATAGAATAAGAACAGCATATACTTTTAACCTAGTGGCATCGATGACTTTTAACCTAGACTTAATCTGATGTGGCACAATGCGCACAAGCCACTTTTGACAAGTAATGTGATACATGATATAATCTGGGCTTGAGGTATATAATCCTCTATTGTCTGCAGTAGTTATTTACTTTATTTTTATTATTTTGAGCTTGTACGTGCTGTTTGGAAATTTTTTTAACTAGCAAAATGAAATAGATGAATCGACTAATAAAGAGATACCATACCTTGCCAGTAATTGAACCCAAAACTATAACCATCTGATCTAAAGTCCAGCCCACTAACCACTGTATTGACTGGCCGGCTGTCAAAACAATAGTATTTTGCATCAACTGTAGTATTCAACACTGCTAAACTGAGCTCTGTGACAGATTCACTATCAATACATTTCTTTCTGTATCTTAATCCTAACATTGTGTAACAAGTATAGAAATTTATATGTATGTTAAGTGCTATAACCATAATAATTATAGATGACTCAGTCTGGATCACAAGTCACAACTGATAATTACAGGAGGTATTAACATATATCCTGTGCCTGGACTTATAAAAAAAAGATAGGAATGTAGTAAGTTTCCATGCCTTCTTCACTGAGATGTACACATAGTTGCATTTCAGCATACCATACATACTGAAATGCAAATTATATTACTCTACAGTGGTACCTTTAAAGTCCATTTTCTTTGGGGGAGGGGAGGAGTATTATTGAGCTGGAGACAGGGTAGGTTATAAAAGCACAGTCTCCTTCAGTATTGAATTTCCATTACTTCAACTATTCAGTGATATCAGCCAACAATGATGGTTGCATTCCATCCATTTGTTGTATAACTTTTAACATATTCTGCTACTGCAGGTAAAACAATATCAGTCTGTAGCACTTTATTAGGCCATGGATTTACTGGTTGGTAACAACTGGGTTCATGTTTTTATTAAGCTATATATATCGTAATATCTCACCCCTATTGCAATTTGTAATTTGCTAACAATTCGTAACATTTATTTAACTGAAAAACCATTAATAGAATAGAATTAATTTTTTGGTGATAATTTGGATTTTTTAACATTTTGTTGAGCAACTTTATTTCTTACACCAACATCGTCAAAAGTTTTACATAAATATATTGTTACTGTTTTTATATTTCTGAAAATTTACTTATTTTATAAATGAACTCTTTTATAAAACAAATATCAACACTAATTATGAAAATGGTTTCTTTCATATACTCTGAAAATCTGTCCATTCTATAACATAAACAATGTAACTTTGTTACAAAGTAATATCCCCTAAAGATGGTAAATGTAAACTATGATACCAAAACTGATTTGAGCATAAAAACAGAATAAATATAACCTATACATTAAACGGCGACTTTTAATAAATAAAGAGAACTGGTAGAAAACCTTGGGTTTCAGACGATATATTGCAGCTGATGGATGAACGTAGAAAATATAAGAATGCTAGTGATGAAGAAAGTAAAAGGAACTATTGGCAATTAAGAAATGCTATAAACAAGTCCAAACTGGCGAAAGAAGAGTGGATTAAAGAAAAGTGTTCAGAAGTGGAAAGAGAAATGAACATTGGTAAAATAGACAGAGCATACAGAAAAGTTAAGGAAAATTTTGGGGTACATAAATTAAAATCTAATAATGTGTTAAACAAAGATGGTACACCAATATATAATGCGAAAGGTTAAGTCGATAGATGAGTGGAATATATTAGAAAATGGTGTTATAGAGGAAGTTGGGGAGGATGAAATGGGAGAAACAATACTGAGATCTGAATTTAAGAGAGCATTAACAGATTTAAATGGGAGAAACAATACTGAGATCTGAATTTAAGAGAGCATTAAGAGATTTAAATGGCAGAAAGGCACCTGGAATAGACGGAATACCTGTAGAATTACTGCGCAGTGCAGGTGAGGAAGCGATTGATAGATTATACAAACTGGTGTGTAATATTTATGAAAAAGGGGAATTTCCGTCAGACTTCAAAAAAAGTGTTATAGTAATGATACCAAAGAAAGCAGGGGCAGATAAATGTGAAGAATACAGAACAATTAGTTTAACTAGTCATGCATCAAAAATCTTAACTAGAATTCTATACAGAAGAATTGAGAGGAGGGTGGAGAAAGTGTTAGGAGAAGACAAATTTGGTTTCAGGAAAAGTATAGGGACAAGGGAAGCAATTTTAGGCCTCAGATTAATAGTAGAAGGGAGATTAAAGAAAAACAAACCAACGTACTTGGCGTTTATAGACCTAGAAAAGGCATTCAATAACGTAGACTGGAATAAAATGTTCAGCATTTAAAAAAAATTAGGGTTCAAATACAGAGATAGAAGAACAATTGCTAACATGTAGAGGAACCAAACAGCAACAGTAATAATCGAAGAACATAAGAAAGGGAGTCAGACAAGGATATTCCCTATCCCTGCTACTTTTAATCTTTACATAAAACTAGCACTTAATGATGTTAAGTAACAATTTAGATCCAGAGTAACAGTACAAGGTGAAAACATAAAGATGCTATGATTGGCTGATGATATAGTAATTCTAGCGGAGAGTTAAAAGGAACAATTAGAAGGAATAATGAACAGCATGGATGAAGTCCTACACAAGAACTTCTGAATGAAAATAAACAAGAACAAAGTGAAAGTAATGAAATGTAGTAGAAATAACGAAGGTGGACCACTAAATGTAAAAATAGGAAGAGAAAATATTATGGAGGTAGAAGAATTTTGTTATTTGGGAAAATAGAATTAAAGATGGGCGAAGCAGGAACGATATAAAATGCCGATTAGCACAGGTGAAACGAGCCTTCATTCAGAAATGTAATTTGTTTACATCAAAAATTAATTTAAACATCAGGAAAAGATTTTTGAAAGTATATGTTTGGAGCGTAGCTTTATATGGAAATGAAACTTGGACGATTAGATTACCTGAGAAGGAAAGATTAGAAGCTTTTGAAATATGGTGCTATAGGAGAATGTTAAAAATCAGATGGGTGGATAAAGTGACAAATGAAGAGGTATTGCGGCAAATAGATCAAAGAAAGAAGCATTTGGAAAAATATAGTTAAAAGAAGAGACAGACTTATAGTTCACATACTAAGGCATCCTGGAATAGTCGCTTTAATATTGGAAGGACTGGTTGAAGGGAAAAATTGTGTAGGCAGGCCACGTTTTGAATATGTAAAACAAATTGTTAGGGATGTAGGATGTAGAGGGTATACTGAAATGAAACGACCAGCACTAGATAGGGAATCTTGGAGAGCTGCATCAAACCAGTCAAATGACTGAAGACAAAAAAAAAGTACATTAAACTTCTAAATAAAGCATATTTAACAATAAAGTAAGTCTCGATATTAGACATGGAACGTGCAACTGGATTTATTGTTGTTTAACGGTGTAACGGTTTACTGTTTTTTAGTTGAATGTGAAGATTAAACTTTCCAGTATGAACAAATTGAGATTGTCCGAATACATTCGCAAGCTTCATAGTAAGTTTTAATTCTCATATAATTAGAAATCATTTGTTTTATTGCATTATTTTTTGTTTTGAAAAGTATCCAAGAGACTTCCTCGCAACACTGTCACAGTTATGGCCCTTACTTTGTAATACAAGGTGTTTTTTTATTATTTTATTCAAGGAGAACGTTTTAACATTAATATTTCTAAATTACTTGTCTTCAATTCCCGGAAAAATCGTCGACATTTTTTCGCATAATATTTTAATTGCCTTATCCTTCTCGTTGAAGTGCGTGTTAAGATGCAAGTAATAATTAACAGTTAAGATTAAAAAGATATTCTCCTACGTAGCTTTTGTATTTCAAAGACGTACATTATTTTGAAAGTATACAAATAATTAAACGATTACTTATATACGATGTTACCAATATTCAAATTATGCACTTTCAATACGTCGTCTAGATCTTTATGTCGATTTGAGCTACAAAAATTATTACAAAAATCAATATACAAAATCGTTAAATAAATTATTATAAAATCGTTACAAATATTATTTCATTAATTAATTTTTAAATAAACTTAATTTTTTCTTCCAAAAAGTAAAATACATACATACTGAAATTTCTACATACATATTTATATAGATTTTTCTTAGATAATCTTGAATCGTACGTAAATTATTTTCAATTTTAAACTAATAATTTAACTGCCTTAATTTTAGATTAATTTGCAAAAGAAGAACTAGATAAGTTACTGTTGCTGATCTAGCCTATCGTTATTGAGAAACGTAGAAAATATAACGAAGTAGGTAGTGGTGAGTGATATCTTATCAAGTGGTGCGATCGAATTGTTTTTGTATTAAGGTGTAGTTTGAGTGTCAATTTATTTGTACGAATAGTGTTATTTATTCAGTAACTTTTTGTTAATTGTATAACTTCATTTGAATCAACATGTCAGAAATTGAGGATGTGATAATAGAACTTTGTTCGATTGATATCCGTGATAAAACCGAAGAATCCGAAGTATTAGATTATTTGAAAATTATTTCAGAAACTGATACCGATTTGAAATGGTGTTCTGAATTAATGGTGAACTTTCATAGTATAAACGTTTTTAGGGAGGCTATTTTTGACAAAATGGGACCACTGAAACCATTTAGTTGTGATGTTTATCGAAGTCTGTTATATTTCACAGAGTATGAACAATTGGAATGTTGTGTGTTTCATTCTTTCGTTAATTTTGCTATAACAGAGGAAGAATGTGCTACGCCAAACGATGGTACATATTCATTCAGTCTTAAGTCATTCATACGTTCCCTTATGAACGATGGTGAATGGAGTTCTGTGAAAGCGACGTGTTTTAAAGACTTTAAATTAACTGAAGAAAATTACTACTTTTATTTTGATTGTGTAAAATCACTCGAACTGCTTAATGATAAAGCTGTTAACTTTTACTACATTGTGAAACGAATAGCAGCATTTATTTGCACAGGTACTGAAAACAAAGAAAATTTTCACAATTTCATCATAGAAGTTTGTAGTTTTAACATAAAAGTATTTGATGAACATAAGAAAATTGTTGAATGTTTAAAAAAGTATACAAAACAGATAGATTTAAGGAAGTATGTTGAAATAATGACTACATTAAAAATGATTGGTTATTATGAAGTTAACTATTATTATAATTTGTTACTTGGAATAACAAAAGGAACAATACAAGTTAAAAAAACAATTATAACGGATAAAGAAATTTTTCATAAGAGCAGTACAGGTATATTAACCCATAAAACGTACTCCGCAAATGATAGAAAAGAAATTTTGATTAATCTTAAATGTTTTGGAGAGTTTCTTAAACTAAATGATTATATTCAATTAATGAGACTATTTCATGATACAGAGGGATGTGACAAAAACAATTTTATTCATGAAAACTTTTACAGTCAAATTCAAAAATATATTGAACAGCTAAAAGAATGTAATTTCTTATTGGTTTTGTATTAATATGAAGGTGAATTATTTCATGTGTAAAATGATTAATTTTAGTGGATTTCTTACTGAAATATTTAATAAAACAACATTTTTATTTCACATACAAATAATTTAATACATTTAAGATAATTAACTTAACAATCGTTTCTTTTTCATTTGTATACTTTTTTTGTTGTATTTAGAATGAAACAAAAGTATGTATTTACTGGATTTCTTTACATTAAACAAATTATTAAAAGCAAATTTCTTTTAAAAGTGTAGTTATTCTATTGATTTTAGATCAGCAAATCAACATTGAATGGAAGGCAGGGTTTTTGTAACATATATTGAAAGAAAATGATATTACTTAATATCATCTAATTTCATCTGTATTCGGCCTCTGGAATGTCCCTTTTGACTCCAACAGTAAGTAATCTGCAAACATATTCCAACACTTTCCTTGGTACCATGTTTCCATCACTTTGATATATTTTGGTGAAAGTATTCACCTGCTCATCACATACATTATTAAGGTAAGCAAGCCCTAATACATGTTGCATTCAAATGTGAATGCAACATGTATTAGGGATTTAAAAGTATTTCATCCCAGTTGCTTTGTGGTTTTGAAGAAGTTCACTCACTGATTGTATATAGTTCTCAGCTTGCCTATGAATGATTTAACATTATTTTAAAATGATACTCAGTGCTGGCTTCTCATTTTCATTCAAAGGCTGCATCATTGATTATCTATTGCATCATTGAGTATCTGTAGTCCAACAAATTTGATTTTTTCTTCACAGATCTTGGAAAACTTATTTTTAAGCCATTTCAGTTGATTGCTTTGATAAAATTTCTCATAAAACAACGTTCTGTGTGTAATGGTGGAAGATACACATTTTTTGGATTCACAGGTGCTTGATAAATAACAATTTTCTGCCCGGCTATGATTGCTTCTCTCTTCGGCCAGTGCTTTTTTAATGTAATGGTCTCTACTGTCCCACTTACATAAGAAACAATAGTACTTAGTATAACAGAGTTGTAATCCTAATAAAATGGTTGTCACCTTTAAACCTTCACATTTATATAAAGAACAAATTAATTTGCATCATTGCCAGTGAATCTTTCATATGCCATATAAGCTAGACCAACCGATCGAGTTTAGTCTAGTGATTAAACTTGTCGTTGCAAATCAGTTGATTTTCAAAGTTAAGAGTACTTGTAAGGGCAGTTGCTTTTATATGAATTTGAATACTAGGCTGTGAATACCGGTGTTCTTTGGTAGTTGGGTTTCAATTAACCATATGTCTCAGGAGTGGTCGACCTGAGTTTGCTCCAGATTACATGTTACTGGTACATTTACACTTACATTGTAATATGTGAGGTCTGGCAAGTCGATAGCAGGTAATTCCATTCACCTATATACATACCGAGACCCAGCAGTAACTGGAAAACTGGTTAAAGAAAACAACAAAGCTAGAGGAATTTATGGTTTCCCATTTCCATTGTAATGAGAGGATAGCTTTCAAATGAGTTTTAGAGGTATCTTACACAATCTCGATTTCTTATGATTGTGATGCTGTTCTAGTAAATGCAATAAATAATTACATCACTGCAGTATACTATATTTTCTTGTGAGGAGAGCAAGTGCTGAAAGACCTATAATATTTAATGTAACTGGAAAAAATATATTTCAGTACTACTTCTAAGGAAGTTATAGCCTTTTAATCTTGAAGAAGCCAGTAACGGTGACTGCATTTTAAACATCACAAACCAGATCATTGGTAGTACTGTGGGATGGGAATGGTGTTCCATTACTGTTTTCTTTCAAAAATTATACTATGGTATACATATTGTGGTATTCAATAAAAGAATTTTAATATAGTAGGCAAGTATAACAAATAAAATACATTTGCAGTCCTATTGAAAAGAATGTTCTTTAATATAACTATCAAATGTATGTGTTACTAGCTCAATCGTATGTACAAGATAAAGGCGGATGCGACGGCAGATGCCAGTGGTTCGCCTGGACTGCAGTCTACTAAAGGCTAATTCTGTCTGTGTGTGCAGTCCCTTGCCCCTTTTTCCCTCCTAGCCGCCACCTTGTGAGGTGTTTGCATCTACTGAGTGCCGCATGCTAGAGAGTGAAACTATTAGTTTTAGGTGAGGGTGTGATTGTTACTTACTGTTTCATATTCACAAGTTTTTAACTCATATTAAACTGTTAACTGCCTTATCACGAAACCATGTAAGAAAAATAAAAACCCATTAATTTCACTCTTTAGTCAACCTAAAGCCGTAGGTAAATTGGTGTAAATTTAGATAAATTTTTAGGTGATTTTTGTATTATATTTTGCCTCTTTTTTTTTAAACTTTTATTCAACTTGTAAGATTAGATTATTCATAAACATTTCATTACGAGGAATCTTCAGACAATATTTATACATCAGTTACATCTTTAACCACTATATTAAGAAAATAAAGTATGGTGTCGATATTTTTACTGAAGAATAAAGCACTCTTTTATTCAAGGAACTGGTGTTAGTTATGATTGTTATCAAACGTGTAAGATATAATAATTGTTATTATATTCCCATAGTGGTTTGCCTCTAAAAAAGAGTCCTTAACTCCCACATTTATATCATTAGCAGTATGTGTATTTGTATTTATAAATGATACATAAATTATTACATAAAAAAAAATATATAAATTCATTTATACTTTTTTGTATATAATATATATATATATATATATTATATACTATATATATATATTTAGTTAGCGATTGCATAATATGGTTTTCATTTAGATGGCAATCTGGCGCTATTTGGCACATGGGTTAATTTTTTTTTCAAATAAATAGAAATAGTATTCAACCATCAAATAAAAATTGTTTCTTGCATTGTTTAACTTAGAAGAAGGTTTATACTGTTTATGTCTCTTGATCCTTACTTCATTACTCCTTAATTGCTACTCTCTGAGATGTTGAAGGTTTAGTTGAACTTATAACTTATGAATATACAAAAATAGCAAACTGAATGTTTACTTAGAAATTGATAAATAGGCTTTTGAAATGAACGAATTCATCACGTTATAAAAAGGATTGTACGAAGTAATGAGACATTCAACAACAGCAATGTGTTATCTGATGAATCAATCTGGTAAAGTTTATATTATATAAATTAGGTAAGTCTTGCTATTTTGGTGTTTACATAAGTGGCTTTTATTTATTATTAATTACAAAACATTACATGTTCAATAAAATTATCTACACCTTTGTTAGTAAAGTATCGTGGTCATTAATTCAACAGTTAAACATAGAAAAATGAAATTTAGCAAATGGACAAATACCTCAAAATGATCAGTTTTCAGTATGAGATCATCATACCTTAATTACCTTTAGGAGGAGGGAAAGTAAACTCAAAAATGTTAAATGAAAAGGTTAGATTGTTTGTGACGTGATCATTTTAACGAGCAGCAAGAAAAAAGTTACATAAAACACTTATAAGTATAATAAACCTAACCCACCGGGTTGGTCTAGTGGTGAATGCGTCTTCCCAAATCAGCTGATTTGGAAGTCGAGAGTTCCAGCGTTCAAGTCCTAGTAAAGCCAGTTATTTTTACGTGAACTTGAATACTAGATCGCGAATATCGGTGTTCTTTGGTGGTTGGGTTTTAATTAACCACACATCTCAGAAATGGTCGAACTGAGAATGTACAAGACTACACTTCATTTACACTCATACATATCATCCTCATTCATCCTCTGAAGTATTATCTGAACGGTAGTTACTGGAGGCTAAACAGGAAAAAGAAAAGAAAAAGTATAATAAATCTAAACAAATGGGTGGCCATATAACGTTTTCCATAACTAATTTAAAAAGTGACAGCCTGTATTTCTCATTAAGTAAGTCTCATAAAAAAATAGATCATTTGAGATATAGGAGGATTTGTTTAATTTCGTTTTTCTATGATTAATTGTTGAAAAGTAATTTTAAAGATGATTTTAATTTTACTTTGTATATCATTTTCAGATGCCTGTATATCATTTTCCAAGCAGTAGAAGATCACTTTAATTGCTGAAACTGACATTAATTTTCCTTTAAGTTTTAGTACTCTTATAATAGTCATTTGAGGTTGCACACAAAATACTGCTTGTGCATATGTTATGATTTTTCATGGATAATGTAACAAATGTTTTCTCCACATTCGACTATTTTGGCTTTTCATGATGTTATCCTGGTAAAACTACATCTTATTACTAAAATAAACCTGATCCACCCCCTCAGTCCTATTTTCACCAACAAAAAATTTATCCATAGAGTCTATACTGAAATTATTTCTCACGGTTTGTTTCTTTTGATTAATGAACGGTATTTATGCATTAAGAATTAGTTTTAACTCTGTAGTAGTACCCTGTAAGCAGTAATTGACAATGTTATTAAAACTGTGAAGAAAATTTCTGGAAGCTAGTTAAGTTACTCAAATGTACCCACCAAATTGCATAGGTAAGTGACGATTGATATGAACTTTTAATTTTTTACATTTCCCTATTCCATGAAAATTTATTCTTAAACTTTAGTTTACTTACTTTTATTTTTTATCATTGTGAATCAGAGCTTTAAACCATGAAACTACACAGGTACATGATTATAACATACAGTTGTAAATATCCGTAGAAAAGATCAAAATTATTTATTTTCAGAAAAATATTAAGAAATTAAGCATTGCAATGTTGTTAATAAGTTTAGTTTGATTTTTTAATAATTTACATCATCAATTTCTAACCAAATCATTTAGCTCACTTTGTGTCCTTGATATAAAATGTATATAATACATTGGAATGTATTTCAATGTTTTGCATCAATACTACTTTCAAATGAACTTTTTTTTAACGTAGTAGCATGGTTATTATATTGCCTTAGGAACATAAGCAAATAGAATGCTGAACTTTTTTAACATCACAAAGATGTTATGCAAAGCTATAAAATGTAGTTCACAAAAAAATCCCATTTGGCACGCTAGAAGATGGAGGTAGATTTCACTGGTGCTAAGTAGGGAATAAAAAAGATTTCCACCTTAAAGTTAAGAAAAACTTCAAAAATTTACTCAATACGACAATGGTTGAACGTGAAAAAAGTTCCACATGTTTAGCATACGACAAGCCCCATCTTTTTACAATTGCAGCAACATTCTGGTCATCCCTTGCCGTAAGGGTTGGTCATCAAAAGTTATTTAGACAAAAGTTTTAGGTAATGTTTAGAGGACTAACGATCATATTAAACCAATTTGATACTGTGCCTATTAAGGGAGCTATGATTCTTTGTTGTCTTCGAACCCCATTTTTTTCAGCCCCCTGGACCGTTGGTGACACGAAAAAATTTACTTCTTTACGCTTTCATCCAAAGAATAGTAGGAACTTTAAACGAATTCAATATTTTACTTAATAAGAAACTTATAGCAATATTTTGTTTTTTTGAAAAAGTCCTCCCATTTCCAGCCACACAGTCCGATTTTGACCATTAACAAACTCAACCAAGATTTTGGGATGAGTTATTTTTAAGGAACAATTTGAAAGTGATTGGTGCAAAATTACGGCAGTTATCGTATCCAAAAGAAAGTGAAATATGTATATATATAAATGTACATATAAACTTTTGAGCTGACGGTGGTTTTGGGGTCTGGGGGATGTGAAATGCCAAGATATGTCAAAATTCTCTGGAAATCGAATCATGGTACTGATTACAATACAGTTATAAAGGAAGTCCATCTCAACATAATTTTTTAAATTGCAAAGTTCTTGTATAAAGATTTAAAAATACGTAATGAATTGCCACTATAGAATGATGGAGTATGTGGGGCTTCATGCAAAAGCAAAAAGAGAATTCAAAATAAAATTAAAATTCAAGGTCTAGTTTGAAAAGTTTTCAGAATTTGACCAAATCATCCCAATTCTTTGTGCTAGTTTAACTGACAATGCACTAACTTTGTGTTAGGAAACTGACATTACTTTGTTATGCTACAGGTCTGATTGCTAATGGCATGTTCAGATTTCATAAAAATTCCAGTTACAATTAAAAAAAGCTGACAAACTCTGCTTTAATCACATGACAGGAAAGTCCTACAACAGTGGATTGTTTCTCATGCATGGCTTACACACTCATACACACACAGCTTGATTTAAAATATTTATTATTTTAATATATTTTTTCATTTTTTTAATTTAATGATTCTAACTAAAGCAGTGCAGATACCATATTTAATTTTCACAGGTGTGGTGATACTAGCGATGACGGTTAGCACTAACTAAAGTTATCTAATTTCCTAACTTACATTGAATAGATTTTACTTGTACATTCGGTTGAGTGGTAAAGTCGCAGTGTTTAAGGCACCAGTTACAAAGTTAAATGGATGATCAAGTTCGAAACACTGAGAGACAAGTTACTTTTTTACACTTAAATATTATTCATTTATTTAATTCTACTGTTTACCCGTTACATCACAACAGAGCAGACAACTAAAACAGTTATACATCAGTGCTACCCTAGTGCTTCTTGTGGTGACAGGGAGTACTATTGATGTGGTATACCCACTTAACCACTAGTTAGAGCATTTTTTGGGATGCAGAGGTGCAATTTTGCAAATATTATTTTTTAATTGTTAACAAATGTGTCTAAGAAAAATAAGACCTTAATTAGGCGAAATCTCAAGATACTGAGGGTGACCTTACTCTACAGCCTCACCACCTTGATCTTTAAGTTGAAAATTTAATGGCATCAATGCCACATTTATAGAAGTTATCTGACATATTGGTCAAAATTGGTCGAGTAGTTCTGCAGATATAAGATGATTTAGAGAGGAGATTTACACTTCATCTACATTCATACATATTGTACTCATTCTTCCTCTGAAGGATAACTGTTTATCTTTAGTTCCCAATATTTTGCTTACTGCCGTTCCAGAAGCTAAACTGAAAAAGAAAGAGGTGACCTTAGATGGCAATTTATCTTTTTCTGATTACATCCAATATTTCCTCTATGTTGATGTACAATTCTTTTTTTGTTATCTTCTGTATTCTTTTCGATCTTTAATGAGCTGTAGGACCTTTCCGAATATTCTTCATCCTTCTTTTGGTAGTTTATTGATTAGAAGTTTCATGTTAAATACCAGACATTCATTTGTACATAGAACTTCTGTCTATTTGCAATCTGTAAGTAGCATAGTGTCAACTATAACTATGTAGTTATACTGTGCTACATAGTGTATACAGTTTGAATGATTGTAGCATAGTGTCTTAGTTTAGCATTCATTGATATTGATTCCTTAATGTAGATATCCTTAGTTAATCGATAGGCTAGCTCGATTTTATTGATTCTTGATCCAATGGCTTTCTTTTTCAGACATTGATTTCAATTACATCCCTTCAGTGTTTGAATTTTTCTTGTATACCATTATTATTTTTTGGGGGATGATTTGATGTTTACCATGATTTCTGTTTTCTCGAAGGAGGGTTGCAGTCCTGTTTTTCATTTATTTATTTTCATTTTTAAATTTTTATAACTTTTTCCACAACATCTATTACTAATTGATAAATATTAAATAATTGAAATGGCCATCTAGATTTAGATTTTAAATAAAATTTTTGCGAATAGTATTTGAGAGTAATTTTGTTTCAATAACTGTTTAGTTTATTGTTTATATTTATTTGTAATTACTTTTAAAGTGTTTTAAAAAAACGATATTTCTATCTGTATTTATAAAAGTTGAAAACAACTTTTTACTAAATAAAAAATACGCACACACACACACACACACACACACACACACACACATACACATATATATATATATATATATACAAAACTTTAGAATGTACTTGTCAAAAGGGAAAAGTATAGGTAAATAAACCTATAATAGTCTTTAGATATAACTTTCCTTTTGACTGGCCACCTCATCTTATTTTATACTCATTACATAAGTTAGGGTAGGGAAACTGTCTATCTAAAGGTAGATGAGCAATATGAACATTCAGTTTTTACAGGAGTGTAAAAATTTCTTATAAACAAAAAGTTTCTTAATGAAATTTTCACTAGATATTTGTATAATGAAAATTTAATTAAAAAATATATGATTAATTAAAATTGTAAATAAATATTACGTATTTTACAAATCTGTATGACATTACTGAATTGAAATAATTCATTGCCTTCATAATGATTAATGAAATAAGTTTCATAACTACCTTATTCATATTTATTTTAAACATGTTATTTTATTATTCAATGTTATTTTTAAACTTGGGTTTGTAATAATTTAAATAATTTATAACCAGTTTCTAAGCAATGTTGAACTATAGCTGATTTATATGGTCTTTTCATATATACTTATAACTTACTAAATGCTGCTTTATTCTAGTTTCAGTCTTTCATTTAGCTTGATGTACATTTTCAAAATTGCTGTTACTGTGTTTATAAAGAATACTGTTTCGTTAAGTTTTATATTCTGTGTTTTCGTGGTCAGAATCCAGTTTCTTGGATATAGCCACAGATAATCGTGTAATACAACACGATAATTAATACAGCTTATAAGAGAGTGTCTCATTATACTTTTTTGTCTTTTTTAATGAATTAGTGAACCATTTTCTCACCAATTTATTTAAAATAATTTTTTTTATTTATAGAAACAGTATTAAATTGTAGATGAATTTTTTAATATAATTAAGAAGTTTTTCAAACACTGAAATTTCTGGATTCCATCCAACATATATATAAATATATGCACAGCTGATTTTCATTTACGCCTTTTGTATTGTGATTTATTTTTTGATTATTTTTTAAGATTTAGTACCTTCATGTAACTTTATATTATTTCATGTGTTTACATCTTACATAATTAAAAAAAAAAAACTTTTAATATACATACTTTTACTTAACTGTGTAGTTTTTGATGCTACTCTGATCAAGGTTTTACCATAGTTTCTCTTGGTCCATCCAAGCAAATGGTAGGCAGGTCCTTATTTTATCCATGGACTAGTATACTTTCCTGTTCCTAACATGATATGTTTGGTGTTATATTAAACACTGATCAGAATAAAAGATTTATTTATTTATATTCTTTTATTATATGATTTGAGAGTTTTTATTTTCTATTCAAATGTGTATGTTTCAATCTGTTTAACTTAAGAACAATAAGTAACCCATAGCCCAGAGATATATATGAGATGTAAATGATGTGTAGTCTCAAAGACTCTTGTGAAATCAATCCTAGCATCAATGAACAAATAAATAGGAACGCAGCAGGTGTAATTACAGGAATTGATGGTTCTTTCCAGGGCAATGCTCAAGAATCTAATTTGGAGGCGAAGTTACTACTTCGCTTCCAAATTTCTATTTGGAACTAATGAAGACATTTAATGGTTCTGCATGTCTTTTCGGAGACACCGGTTAAGTAATAAGACCGTGTTTAATAATTTCAAGAATTCCCGCAACATTGAGGAAGAAGTATTCAATAAAATATACGCCTTTAACGAACAGTTATCGAAAGAGTATTTGGCGAAATAAAAAAAAAAAAAAACTATATTACTAGGGGGAAAACGTTTCCCAACTCGGTAGACGTCGGTAACATATTGAAAAGAAAATTCACAGATTGACTGTACACTCGTAGAAATTTCGTTTGGGTAGATGAAGAGGTTGGCAGGATGATAAACGAAGTATGAATCTCGAAATTATTGAACGGAGAAAACGGATGCTCCTGTAAAATCACTAATATGAAATAAAAATGAATTTCTCTAATAGAATTATTTCAAAATACAGCAGGAATATCTTCAATCTGTTCATTACAGCGATTGTCTGTATAATGAACATCAATACTTTCACAAATAGAGAATTTCATAGTTAAAAACAACACATTAACTTATCCCTTTCTGTATCAAATAGTTATACATATTATAACCGCAGAGGACGGCTGTATTCTCTGCTTACATAAATAATTCTTTCAGTCTTTTCTTTAAAGATATAGAAACATAGATGTATGTGTAGATGTTTTACGCGTGCGTACACTCAGGCGTACGTATGTAATCTGAAGGTTACTTTTGGCGTACTAATGAACATAAAGTTTATGATTCATTATTAAAAGTAATAAAGGTAGTTCTTAAGAGAAAGAAATGATCCCACGCGTAGTAATTTTAAATGTGTGGGTTAGGTTAGGCTAGGCTGCTATGCGTGACGTCAGCATCATATGGTAATGAATGAATGTTTTTATAATGAAATACATAATGGATTCTGTTACTGTACTGTGTAGTAAACAGCCTTCGATATACATACGTTGTCAGTCGTATAACTAAAACTTTTAGTAAAAATATTATTTTTTTATATTTTTAGGATATCTGTTTAAAAATCGCCTTGATGAAATTTTAAGCAGCTTACCAGAGTTTTTTTATACGTAATTTTTATCGGTTGATTCACGATTCATAGATTACGTTTACAATCAAAACAAATCTCAGTAAATTAATTCTAAAGTATTTTTTTAAATTCCTACGTACAATGGGTAACAGAAATCAAAAAGTGACGAAATTTATGGGAAAATGAATAAGTTACAATAATAGTTAAGTGGTCTCCACATGCGATTGACATTTGAATACGACGTTACACGCTCAACAAACACATGTAACGTTTGTTGAGCAACTGCAGCGACATATCGTTCGATTTGTTTGCAATTCGGGAACGGTGTGAGGATGTGTTTGTAAACGGTATCCTTAAGGTAACCCCACAAGAAAAAGTCAGGAGAGGATTAACCAGGAGACTGAGGGGGGCCACAACCTCTTCGAAATCACTTGTCCGTCAAAACACCGATCAAAGTCATAATGTTATCAGCTGTATGAACCGTAGTTTTGTCCTGCTGAAACTAAGTGTACTCTAGTCGGTCTTATCCCAACTCCCGTAGGAGAAGATACCCACCTTGTGGCGATTCTAATTGTTGATGCGACTATAAATAAAAGTATTTTTTTTGTGGCGATTCCGGTCGCCACACCATTCCCCCTCCGTTCTTAGCCCTTTCTTTTTTCTTCCTGTTTAGCCTCCGGTAATTACCTGTCAGATAATACTTCAGAGGATGATATGTATGAGTGTAAATGAAGTGTAGTAGTCTTGTACATTCTCAGTTCGACCATTCCTGAGTTCTGTGATTAATTGAAACCCAACCACCAAAGAACACCGGTATCCACGATCTAGTATTCAAATCCGTGTAAAAATAACTGGCTCTACTAGGACTTGAACGCTGGAACTCTCGACTACCAAATCAGCTGATTTGGGAAGACGCGTTCAACATTATACCAACCCGGTGGTGGGTTGCCGTTCCTAACCCTGATGGGTTTTAACGGAGGTCGTTTATCGTCTCTCTAACGTTTTACATCTCACAGTAATAAACCAAGCTTCAGTTTGGATGCCAGCCATGTAAATGCCTTGGTATGTATACGATTTTTTTTAAATCGTATTATTAAGGCGCTTCAGAACAAAACAATTCTGATTTTTTTTCAAACGAAATCAATTTGATCGTCTCACGAAAACTTATCGTTTGTTAAAACACCGAAATATTTCCCTTTATGGGTAACAGAAACATTATAGTTATCATTCATGGGAATTCTATCCACTCGATCAATCTACCTGAGAAGCATAATACAACGGTTTTATCCGTATTAAGTGTTTAAAATCCGACTTGTGAATAATTCTTGAGCTTCCATTTAAATAATTAATTTCAGATATAAATACAGTTGTGTTGTGTACGAAAAGAGTTGTTATAAATAGCTCAAGATTTAAAGACAGGTCATTAATAAACAATAAAACAACTTTTTTTTTTTTTTTTGTCTTCAGTCATTTGACTGGTTTGATGCAGCTCTCCAAGATTCCCTATCTAGTGCTAGTCGTTTCATTTCAGTATACCCTCTACATCCTACATCCCCAACAATTTGTTTTACATACTCCAAACGTGGCCTGCCTACACAATTTTTCCCTTCTACCTGTCCTTCCATTATTAAAGCGACTATTCCAGGATGCCTTAGTATGTGGCCTATAAGTCTGTCTCTTCTTTTAACTATATTTTTCCAAATGCTTCTTTCTTCATCTATTTGCCGCAATACCTCTTCATTTGTCACTTTATCCACCCATCTGATTTTTAACATTCTCCTATAGCACCACGTTTCAAAAGCTTCTAATCTTTTCTTCTCAGATACTCCGATTGTCCAAGTTTCACTTCCATATAAAGCGACACTCCAAACATACACTTTCAAAAATCTTTTCCTGACATTTAAATTAATTTTTGATGTAAACAAATTATATTTCTTACTGAAGGCTAGTTTAGCTTGTGCTATTCGGCATTTTATATCGCTCCTGCTTCGTCCATCATTAGTAATTTTACTTCCCAAATAACAAAATTCTTCTACCTCCATAATCTTTTCTCCTCCTATTTTCACATTCAGCGGTCCATCTTTGTTATTTCTACTACATTTCATTACTTTTGTTTTGTTCTTGTTTATTTTCATGCGATAGTTCTTGCGTAGGACTTCATCTATGCCGTTCATTGTTTCTTCTAAATCCTTTTTACTCTCGGCTAGAATTACTATATCATCAGCAAATCGTAGCATCTTTATCTTTTCACCTTGTACTGTTACTCCGAATCTAAATTGTTCTTTAACATCATTAACTGCTAGTTCCATGTAAAGATTAAAAAGTAACGGAGATAGGGAACATCCTTGTCGGACTCCCTTTCTTATTAGGGCTTCTTTCTTATGTTCTTCAATTGTTATTGTTGCTGTTTGGTTCCTGTACATGTTAGCGATTGTTCTTCTATCTCTGTATTTGAACCCTAATTTTTTTAAAATGCTGAACATTTTATTCCAGTCTACGTTATCGAAAGCCTTTTCTAGGTCTATAAACGCCAAGTATGTTGGTTTGTTTTTCTTTAATCTTCCTTCTACTATTAATCTGAGGCCTAAAATTGCTTCCCTTGTCCCTATACTTTTCCTGAAACCAAATTTGTCTTCTCCTAACACTTCTTCCACTCTCCTCTCAATTCTTCTGTATAAAATTCTAGTTAAGATTTTTGATGCATGACTAGTTAAACTAATTGTTCTGTATTCTTCACATTTATCTGCCCCTGCTTTCTTTGGTATCATAACTATAACACTTTTTTTGAAGTCTGATGGAAATTCCCCATTTTCATAAATATTACACACCAGTTTGTATAATCTATCAATCGCTTCCTCACCTGCACTGCGCAGTAATTCTACAGGTATTCTGTCTATTCCAGGAGCCTTTCTGCCATTTAAATCTTTTAATGCTCTCTTAAATTCAGATCTCAGTATTGTTTTTCCCATTTCATCCTCCTCAACTTCCTCTTCTTCCTCTATAACACCATTTTCTAATTCATTTCCTCTGTATAACTCTTCAATATATTCCACCCATCTATCGACTTTACCTTTCGTATTATATATTGGTGTACCATCTTTGTTTAACACATTATTAGATTTTAATTTATGTACCCCAAAATTTTCCTTAACTTTCCTGTATGCTCCGTCTATTTTACCAATGTTCATTTCTCTTTCCACTTCTGAACACTTTTCTTTAATCCACTCTTCTTTCACCAGTTTGCACTTCCTGTTTATAGCATTTCTTAATTTCCGATAGTTCCTTTTACTTTCTTCATCACTAGCATTGTTATATTTTCTACGTTCATCCATCAGCTGCAAGATATCGTCTGAAACCCAAGGTTTTCTACCGGTTCTCTTTATTCCGCCTAAGTTTGCTTCTGCTGATTTAAGAATTTCCTTTTTAACATTCTCCCATTCTTCTTCTACATTTTCTACCTTATCTTTTTTACTCAGACCTCTTGCGATGTCCTCCTCAAAAATCTTCTTTACCTCCTCTTCCTCAAGCTTCTCTAAATTCCACCGATTCATCTGACACCTTTTCTTCAGGTTTTTAAACCCCAATCTACATTTCATTATCACCAAATTATGTTCACTATCAATGTCTGCTCCAGGGTAAGTTTTGCAGTCAACGAGTTGATTTCTAAATCTTTGCTTAACCATGATATAATCTATCTGATACCTTGCAGTATCGCCTGGCTTTTTCCAAGTGTATATTCTTCTATTATGATTTTTAAATTGGGTGTTGGCAATTACTAAATTATACTTCGTGCAAAATTCTATAAGTCGGTCCCCTCTTTCATTCCTTTTGCCCAGCCCGTATTCACCCACTATATTTCCTTCCTTGCCTTTTCCAATGCTTGCATTCCAATCTCCAACTATTATTAAATTTTCATCTCCTTTTACGTGTTTAATTGCTTCATCAATCTCTTCGTATACACACTCTACCTCATCATCATCATGGGCGCTTGTAGGCATATAGACGTTAACAATCGTTGTCGGTTTAGGTTTTGATTTTATCCTTATTACAATGATTCTATCGCTATGCGTTTTGAAATACTCCACTCTCCTCCCTATCTTCTTGTTCATCACGAAACCTACTCCTGCCTGCCCATTATTTGACGCTGAGTTAATTACTCTAAAATCACCTGACCAAAAGTCGCCTTCCTCTTCCCACCGAACCTCACTAATTCCTACTATATCCACATTTGTCCTACCCATTTCCCTTTTTAAATTTTCTAGCCTACCAACCTTTTTCAAGCTTCTAACATTCCACGCTCCGACTCGTAGAATGTTATTTTTTAATTTTCTGGTGACCCCTTCCTTAGTAGTCCCCACCCGGAGATCCGAACGGGGGACTATTTTACCTCCGGAATATTTTACCAAGGAAGGCGCCTCCATTATTGCTATGTGAAAATGCAGAGAGCCACATTTTCTTGGAAAAAAAGCAGCTGTAGTTTTCCATTGCTTTCAGCTGCGCAGTACTCAGAGGACTGAGTGATGTTGATACGGCCGTTTAAGTCGTCCTGACTCACGCCCCTAACAACTACTGAAAGAGCTGCTGCCCTCTTTCAGGAATCATTCCTTAGTCTGGCTCTCAAACAGATACCTCTCCGATATGGTTGCACCTTCGGTCCAGCTACTCTGTATCCCTGAGCACTCAAGCCCCCTCACCAACGGCAAGGTCTCATGATTCATAGAGGAGGATATCCGGTATAAAACAACTAGGGACCGAGAACACTTCTCCGTGACACTCCGCGTTTTAAATCTTAAAGTGAGGTTCCAAATTTTACATGTGTATTCTTATATCAAAAGATGAAATTTCAACTACTGGTTCTTACGTTCGGTAAGGTATGACTAATCGATTGTAATCAGCTCGTCTGATACCACAGCTACCTAAGTTTTTTCATCAGTAACAAATGTGTAACTAAATCGATTGCTTAACCGAGATATCAACAAACAAATTCAAAAAGATTACGGAATTTAAAAAAAGAATACAGAAAGTTTAAAATATTTTCCAAAAACTAGGACATAGCTGCGTCACTTTTTTTTCAAAGTACTTTAGAAAATACGGAGAAAATGAAGATGTTCCCTAAAATTTTGAAAATTAAATCCGAACCTTTCTTAAGAAGGGGAATAATAAAATAAATTGTTATTAAGATAATTACTACTATCTTTTCTGCTAACATCACTATAGTTTCTATGTTGAGCGCTGCTTCATTCTTTTATCACTCGTCAACAAGTATAAGAAGAGGCGTCGATTAAACACTATACAAAGATAACAGAAATTTGGAAGTACCAGTACAATAAGTTTTGACAACGGAGTTATTTCAAAACGCGTCAACATGTGATGAATGAAGCAGTATTCAATATAGAAACAAAAGAAGTCCTAATGCGGTTCGAGAAAACTCCCTTTTTGAAACATTCATTATTTAAATGGGTAAGGGGTATAATAATAAAATCTACGAAATCAATTTTCTCTTTATATTTAAAATACAAGTTTTAACTTTCTGGGTATCAACAGGGAATAAAAATACCGATTCATCGACAAAACTATTCAAGCTAAACGGATAAATATTGTTGTTTGAAATGCTGAAAAAGAAATCGTTTTAAATTTAAAACCGTTTAAATTTCAAAAAGATTTAAAAATAAATTATTTAATATACATTATGAACAGTGGTTTTTTCGGTGTAAATGTGTAATCTTAACGTCCGACTGAGGATTCCGGGTTCTATCTTTGTTGCGATCCGGTAGGAAGAGTTGCTCGTATGAATGTCCGGTAACCGCGTAATCTCTGAACTGCGTATCGGTAAAGCAGTGTTTCTTAATCCCTTCTAGCGAATTATGTTTTGTATTTTTTCTTCTATTTAAATTAAAAATGTTCAGCTTAGATAAAACTGTGTACCTTTACAGTTATTTATACGGTAATAACATGTTCGGTTGTATAAATCGCCGATCAAACATGGAGATTTAGAGTTAAGAGTGCTGCGTGTACTATCAGCAGCCGGTCGGGTGATATATACGTGTGTTATATAACGAACCGTCGTATAATATAAATTATCTGTAATGGACCGATTGTGACTGCTGATTACAGTTTTTTCTTTTGTTGATTAACAGTTTTGTGTATCTAAACTAGATCGTTTTGAATGTAGCCGCTAGCCCCTTTATTATTGAACGGGATGTGTCTGTATTATTGTTGCACAACAGGAGGTATACCCTTTCCATTATACTTTCCCCTTACGAACCAGTAACAGTGTAGATGATTACGAGGTATTTAATACATCAGTAGGCGTTAAAAAGAACGTACACTATCCGTCATGCGGCTCGAATGCTGCTGCTACAAACGGTTACTCAGCCTCGATTAAACGCTTACACACTCATCACTCACCAGACCGCAAACTTATTCAGCGTGTGACGTAATCGAAACGTAAACATACGTAATCCGAATTAATAGTATGATTTTTTTACTTATGTGGTTTATATTACAACTGTACTGATTATTATTAATTTCTAGTCTTTTTTTACGTTTTTATTTTTTTATTTAAAAGGATTAATATTTTTAATTTTATTTAAATGTTAATTTTCATTATTCTGTAATTGAATACGGTGGTCCGCTTGAGATCGGACAGGACAAACTGCTACGCAAAATTTTTTATTTATTTTGGAGATAATATAAACAATATTTTCCTATTGTGAAAATAGGAAGAGAAAAGATTATGGAGGTAGAAGAATTTTGTTATTTGGGAAGTAGAATTACTAAAGCTGAACAAAGCAGAAGGGATATAAAATGCCGAATAGCACAAGCGAAACGAGCCTTCAGTCAGAAATATAATTTGTTTACATCAAAAATTAATTTAAATGTCAGGAAAAGATTTTTGAAAGTATAAATTTGGAGCGTCACTTTATATGGAAGTGAGACTTGAACGATCGTAGTCCCTGAGAAGAAAAAGCTTTTGAAATGTGGTGCTATAGGAGAATTTTAAAAATCAGATGGGTGGATAAAGTGATAAATGAAGAGGTATTGCCGCAAATCGATGAAGAAAAAAGCGTTTGGAAAAATATAGTTAAAAGAAGGAACAGACTTATAGGCCACATACTAAGGTATCCTGGAATAGTCGCTTTAATATTGGAAGGACAGGTAGAAGGAAAAGATTATGTAGGCAGGCCACGTTTGGAATATGTAAAACAAATTGTTAGGGATGTAGGATGTAGAGGGTATACTGAAATGAAAAGACTAGCACTAGATAGGGAATCTTGGAGAGCTGCATCAAACCAGTCAAATGACTGAAGACAAAAAAAAATTAGGGGTATCTTCTAAATTTTAAAATATTTTAACGATGATTTAATTTGCGATAATGAAATATAAATTCGATAAATAAATGTCATATTCTTATTACGATCCACCGGGTTGGTCTAGCGGTGAACGCGTCTTCCCAAATCAGCTGATTTGGAAGTCGAGAGTTCCAGCGTCCAAATCGTAGTAAAGGCAGTTACTTTTACACGGATTTGAATACTAGATCGTGGATACCGATGTTCTTTGGTGGTTAGGTTTCAATTAACCACACATCTCAGGAACGGTCGAACTGAGACTGGATAAGACTACTTCATTTACACACGTATACCATCCTTATTCATCCTCTGAAGTAATGAATGCCTCAACGGTTATTCCCGGAAAAAGAAAAGTTCTTATTAGGACCCAAATCCTGTGTCTGTTGTTATTGTTTGCCCGATATCTAATTTAAACAAGAAGCTACGGTTGTTTTTATAATCTAATTTACAATTTCTTTAAACGGTTTTAAAAATAAATAAATGACAAGGAAATCGAGAAAAAAAAATATTTAAAAGTTGTTAGTGGTTAATTAAATTTAGTTTTTACGTGTCTTAACTGTTGAAAAGTTATTTAAGGGTTCTCGTATATTAAACACGGATGAACGTAATATCTCAGAAGGAGTTGCCTAAATTTGACGGACATCAAAATAAAAAGTTAAATTTGATTGAAATCAAAATAAAGTAAAAAGTTTAATATTTCGCTTCATTTTTTCTCAGCCCTCCATTTAATTTTTCTAAATAAAAATTTATTTTAAGGATGCATTGAGATATTTTAATGTAGTTTAATAAAACATACCCGACAACTATTCTAAAAAATTAATTACTTTGAAAATTCCAAAATGGCAAACATTTAAATTTTGTAACCTATATATTATTATAATAAGAGAACAGGGTTTTTTCGTTTGTTAGAGATAAACAAAAAACTACACGATCAATCATGTTTCTTGGTACAACTGAGAAGGTTTTTAGATATATTTCATCTCGAAAAATTTCTAAAATATATTACTGGAGATTTGCCGGTTGAAGCACAAACTTTAATTAATTGAATTAATGAACTGTGATCAGTGAGACTCTATCACTGTGTGAGCTGGATCTGAACAGAATGATTCGAATCGATCGATTACAAAAATAATAAAATTAAATTTACGTTAAATAAATTAAAAAAAATTCTGTTAACAATAACTGGCTTCTCTTAGGGCCTGCTTGTGAGGCTAGATGTTTAACCGTAACGGACATCCCGTGGTGACTGCGTGTAAGGCTAGAGCGGTGAGATAATGTGAGCACCTCGTGAGAGGCTAGACCGATCGTCACAGTTGACTGATAACGAACAGGGTGGCCCTGGGGAGCTGTTTTGGGAGATGCAATGGGGTGCTTTTATAATATCTTTGCAAACAATCGTCCGATTTACAAAATTCAAACGGGGTATTTGTTAGTACGTCGAAGGCTAACTTTTGCTCTCATCAGATACATTCTCCATCTAATAGATGGCTGTTCGGAAATATATATATATATGTATATATATAAAGTTTGTCTGTTTCTTTGTTATCGCATCACGCGAGATCCATCCGAACGATTATTTTCAAATTTGCAGGATACATTCATATTATCCCAGAGAAGGATTTAAGTCATCGACCGAGGCCCTACCTCTCTTGAAAGTTAATAAATTAAAAATATTTATTATTTCTTCGCCCCCAAGGAGGGTCAAGTTAGGAATTAAACATATTCATTACGGAAAAAAAAATTAATTCTTTTAATTTGTTATTATATTTCTGCCTCCACGACAAAGAAATAAGTTATGAATTTTTCGTCGTTAAAGGTATGTGTACTTTAGTTACCGTATTTACTATTATTCTGTCTTTAGCAATTTAGTTTCTTTTTCAGGTTTCTATAAAGCCTAAATACTATTAATTATTACTCTCACAACCGTGAGGATAACGTACAGTGCGGGGTTCCAGGGGGTGAAGCCCTCTGGGTAGATGGAAATGGCAACCGAAGCAGCCTTCGGGTGTCCAGGACGCCGGTCTCCTTGGAAAATGGCGAGCGAAGCGAGCTCTGCGGACATGGGGAAGAATCTATGGTTCGGGAGGCCCCGAGGAGCCCTGAGTTGGCTCCGGGATTCGCCTAGGCTGACCTGAGCCGAAGGGTCCAGCTTCTGGTTAGACGGACCGGCTAGTCATCAATTATTCCATAAATACTAGTTTTATCGAATTAGATAAAATGTTCAGTCTTTTATTGTGAACAAAATGACATCTCAAAATGAAATTGTTGATCGTAATATTTATGCGGGAAAACAGGCACAAAATAATTGTCAGATTGCATAATTATTTGCATCCCTAGCGAGAAGCGGGTGAGGTGTTACCTTTTAACAATTAAACTCGAAACTGTGATGTTAAAAATTTATTGTGATCAAGATATACAACCGGAATCCAATATTGTTTACTAAGAATTTTTAATTTTTTTTTCAATTATTCTTTACCAATAATTTTAAGGAAAAAATCTGATGTGGATACCACATGACTTCTTTGTTGTACGCTTTTAAATTACATATAAACATTTTTTACTGCACTTCATTCAAACGTATTTCATTTGAAAGTGAGATCCTCCAATTTTATAATAACGTGGACAGTTACACAATTACATTGTGATGGACACCACATTTCATCACATTTTTTTTGTGGTGTCCGTATTAGAATTTTATATTAGTTTATATATTAATTTTGTTTCACGTCGTTCAAGTAGTTATGTGGTGTAACTGAGAACGTGAATTCGATTCGAATGAGATTTCATATACATATATTTTTTTATAACTTTTTTTTTAATTTAAATAATATTGATTTATTAATCATTATTAATTTCTGTAAAAGATGTTGAATTAAAATGAAAAGTACATACAATTTTATTTCATTAATAACTTCTTATTTTTTTCATATTTTTATTGTTATTATTGAATTTTTATTTATCCCAAAAACCGTTTTACAATCACAGGTTAATAATTATTAATAAATCAATATATTTAATTAAAAAAAAAAAGTTAAAATATATGTGTGAAGTCGATTCGAATCGATGCGCCGTCCCCCTTGTAAGGTCCAAATATTTCATTAATTAAAATTTCATTTGACTATAACTCTGACACCGATGAAAATAAGTACCACTTATAATAAAACGTTGATAAGCTCCCAATGAGGGCTTATTACTGCAGGTAAGAAAAAGTCCAAAATCCCAGTTAGATTTTGGGCTTTTTTGGACAGTTTTGTTCTAGTCGATTGTAATCAAAAGAGGAGGTGCACAACTAGATGTTACAACAGTGCTATATCCAAAATGTCAACATCATACGGCTAATCGTTTTTGAGTTATGCGATCGATATATGTACAGACGTCACGCCGAAGTTTTGACGTTAGTCAAAATTGATTCAGGGATGGTCAAAATGGATATTTCCGTTGAAACCTGAATACCGAAATTTTTCTCAACTCTAATATTTCCTTTACTTCGTACAAGGAAGTAAAATTAATATTAATTTTTAAGGTAACAATTTTATTTGATTAAGGGGGTCAATTCGAACACAATATTTTTTTTAACTGAAACTTTTTATATTTTTCTCAACTTTACTGTAAATATTCCTTAATTAAGGAATTAATATTTCAAAACCGAAGAACGTATTTAAAAAACTATTTGAAAACCTTTCGCAAACCTTTTTAAATTCCTTTGTTAATACCGATATAAGTTTTTTCTACAGAATTTAAGTGAAACTTTTTTTTTAAATGAAAAATTACTTTGCTTAGACAACTTGAAAATACTTTTTCATTTTATTTTCGTTTTTTTAGTGTCAGATTATTGTAAAACAATGATAAATTGTTTCGTGTCGTTCTTATGTTGCCTAGGAAAACTAAAGTAAAATATTATACATATTTCCGTACTCTGCAAAGGAGGAACTCCCACCCATGGCTCTTTATTAATGATAGTCTCTTTATAACGATTCTTTTTATTCCTTTTTCTTATTTATTTGTTTATAATAAGATGCAAACAGGTTTTTCTGCTCTTGAATTTATTTTGAATCGATTTATTTTCAATATAGTTGCTTTTTTTTTACGTCTGTCCTAGTAAACGAATGTGGATTAATGTTCGGAAATACTTTTATAATTTTTTTTTGTAATGAGTTCCTGGTAGTCATTGGAGTTAGCCAATTAGACTAGTATGTTTTATATATATATATGTTTTATATATATATATATGTTTTTTTTTTATTCGTCCGGACCACTAAGGTTCACGTTTGCGTAATAGAACTTAATTGTTGACCCAATATTTGTTGTTTTTCTTTTTATACTCCTGTTATTTTTCTTCTCTGGAAACTTAGATTGTTTGATTAATTTTCTAAACCGGTTAAATCTTTAAAATTTTAAGATCGTTTTCTATTTCTTTAAACCGGCTACTTTTAATAGTTCTACTGTTATTTTTTTTTTATTTTTTTTTTGTCTTCAGTCATTTGACTGGTTTGATGCAGCGCTCCAAGATTCCCTATCTAGTGCTAGTCGTTTCATTTCAGTATACCCTCTACATCCTACATCCCTAACAATTTGTTTTACATATTCAAAACGTGGCCTGCCTACACAATTTTTTTCCTTCTACCTGTCCCTCCAATATTAAAGCGACTATTCCAGGATGCCTTAGTATGTGGCCTATAAGTCTGTCTCTTCTTTTAACTATATTTTTCCAAATGCTTTTTTCTTCATCTATTTGCCGCAATACCTCTTCATTTGTCACTTTATCCAGCCATCTGATTTTTAAAATTCTCCTATAGCACCGCATTTCAAAAGCTTCTAATCTTTTCTTCTCAGATACTCCGATTGTCCAAGTTTCACTTCCATATAAAGCGACACTCCAAACATATACTTTCAAAAATCTTTTCCTGATTTAAATTAATTTTTGATGTAAACAAATTATATTTCTGACTGAAGGCTCGTTTCGCTAGTGCTATTCGGCATTTTATATCGCTCCTGCTTCGTCCAACTTTAGTAATTCTGCTTCCCAAATAACAAAATTCTTCTACCTCCATAATCTTTTCTCCTCCTATTTTCACATTCAGTGGTCCATCTTTGTTATTTCTACTACATTTCATTACTTTCGTTTTGTTCTTGTTTATTTTCTACTGTTATAAAAGTTAAATGTATTAATCTATTTTCCCTCGTTCTATATAAATGCCCGTAAAATTAAAATCTTCTTCTCGGAAGGGATGGTGTCTTTTTATTTTTTCTGTATTTTTAAACATTTCTGTTTTACATTTTTTTATAAATTCTGTGCTGATCCATACATTTAAAAAAAATTTTTTTTTTCTATTTTAAAAAGGTCTTTATCCAAAAAAGTTTGCAAATATACGCCTCCGGAAGAATTACTGTTTTGTAATGTCGGAGTTAATCCTTATGCGAAAACGATTTTTTTATTATATAAATTTTGTGTTAAGTTGAACGCTAACGCCGTTTTCTCCATTCGCTGTTTTAGCGCTTTCTTTTCTAGAGCGTTCGGCGTCTATTTAAATTTTGATTCTGTTTTAATTTCCTGATTTTCGAGAATTTTTAGCGTTTCTAATTTAATTTTTCTTATCGTCGAAGAACCGTTTTGTTTTATTGAAAGAAATTTTTAAGCGCATTCGCTTAATTTCTGGACTTTAATTCAAGCCGCGCCCAAGTCTTTAGCAATATTGCGATATTATCCGCGAAGGCTAATAAAGTTGTGTTTACAAATTTATTTTTATATTCCATTTTAAAATTTTCTAGAATATTTCGTTTTTCGAGTACTTTCTTCCGTTCTCTAATTACTTTTTTCTAGAGTGCAGTTAAAGAGGATCGAACAAAGTCTGTCTCCTTGTCTGACGCCTGTTTTTATTTCAAACAATTCAGGAAGATGTCCAAGAAATTTGAATTTTGTGCTTTTAAGTGTTTCTTTAATAATGTTGTTTTTATGCCTATTTTAAATTCTTCTAGTATTTTAAATAAAGACTGGGGATGTATGTAATCATAAACTTTTCTGAAAATTAATAAATATCTTAATTAACTTTGGGTTTCTAATTTTCTAGTAATTTAAGATGTATATATATATATTCGTTTTTTGCTTAATGAATTAATTAACCACACAACTAGCAAAAAATCTTATACGTGGGAGTATGACAGTAGAAATTTGTAGTGTAGTAAAATGCCATGCTTGATCGTGATTCGAACCCAGGACTTCCGGTCGGAAGGCCGAGACGCTACCAATTCGACACTATAGATATATTTAATCGGTACATACATATAATTTACGCTGTATACATATTTAATCCCGTTTAGAAAATTTAAAACGATTACTTATCCGTAGATTTACATTCATAAATTTATTAATACGACAACATTTAATAAGTTTTCCTTTTTTATTTAAATTTCACACTCAAATCAATTTGTTACGCAAATCCAACAAATTTGTATCGGAAGATGAAACCTAATTTCAATCAGATCACTTGGAACGGATACAGTTAAAGCTCTTTACATATTTCAAAACGATTCGACATTGTTGCCAGCTTTTTCGAAACCGAGTAAATCCGGTAAAACAACGTTACCACATGTAATTATATTAAATTATTTATGCATAAAAAATTGTTAATTTTTAATCGGCACAAAAATTTTATAGCTAAATACAAAGAACAAATAAATATAAAACATATTAAGAGCCTTCCTAAATTAAAAAAAAAAAAAAAACTGTAATAAAATAAACAAAACTGTACGTCAGATGTAGAATTAAAGACACGAGAGGCGTGTCACCTAATATGGTTAATAATATACATTAGTCTATAAATGGTACAGTCAAGACTAAAAATAATAACAACAATAACGGGTATTTTTTGAAATAGGAAACAACGTGACTACACAAAAAATACACCTTCACAATAACACGATTTTAAGGCGGCTATAATACACCAGAGAACCGGATCAGGTATTTTACTTATCGATTGTTATCCGCCCTCAAAGATTTCTTTCTTCTTTGTGTGTTATATAAACACCCACGCTTAAAAATAACCTGTTGTAGTATAAAACAATTAGTCTATCTTGTAAACCTTTTTTTAGACATTTTTAAATTGCTTACACTAAAAAAAAATTAATATTTTAATAAATCTTTTATCTTGAATACTGAATACATTATACAGATCACGTCAAAAATGGAAGATCCGCGTTTGAATCCCGGTCAGTCGTGGCATTTTCACACGCTAAAGAATTATCAAAAATATTAAATAGCAGAACAAAAGGGACAATTAAATTATAAATAAAAAAAAAAAGCATAAATGAGACTAAAGCTAATGTTAGGGGTTACAATACCGTAATCAAACCAGAATGCCTGTATACGCAGCATCAGAATGCATCTTCAGTTAGAAATCTGATGAAAAATGTAATAAAGAAAAACGAAAGGAAATTTTGATAAAAATTCTACTACCGATAAAAATAGGTGAAAACGAATGCAAATTCAGACGTAATAATGATTTTTTGAAATACGATGAGACTGAGAAAATGTCATATTTTTGATGGTCGGTTGACTTGTAATTATATATTTTTTTTAAAGGGTTGTAAATAAAATTGATTGAATTCGTTTTGTTTAATAAAAAAGAAAAAGTAATTATTTCGTGACAAAAAGAATCATTAATCATACAGCAATAAAGCGGTGACTGAAAATAATAAATATTAAAACACCTCTATTATATGTACATTTTTCTTTAAGTCATTAATTGTTACGAATTAGATATCGCCAATCAATATTTATAAATGTAATCTCAGTATACGTACAGGGTATCACGAAGTTCTCCTGGGACTTTCATAACATACTATCGTGAAAATAATGGAAAAATTTCGTATAAATGTATATCCTAAAACGCTTCGTTTGCGAGTTACGTCTAGCGAAATATTTCGCTCGGATTACAGTTACTCCGGGGAAATGAGATCGTAGTGAAATTTTTTGGACGTTAATTAAGGAACACGATTAGTGATTTCGTACGGATTTTAACCTGAAAAATTGGATAAAGTTGGTCCAGAACAGTATTTGTAGTCTTTTTGAGAAATCAGGTGTGAAAATCAATAAATTGAGGTAAAAAACCCTGTTTTTATGTTTGACTATAATATTATTTAGTCCACTGTAATAATTATTATTTTATTTTTTTAATTTTTTTTAGCACCTCACGTTAACATCCATACTACCTTAGAAGGATAGAAAGCGGTAGGTAGCAGAAAGTAACAGAAGGAATTTAGAAGCTTAATAATAATAATAATTAACGTGGAGCAGTTGCTTAACACGATGGCACCAAGTCTTGCGATAATGATTGAAAGAATCATTGATTCAAAGATTGAGTCGACTCATCAGAGAAAACAAAGTAAAGATGAGAAGGCTCACTCTCCGTCGACGCCGTTGACATGAGAGACGCACCAGCGCAGTTTAAAAAACAGCCAAACCTGCGATTGTAAAGCCACCAACTGACGTAAAAATTAAAAATCTTGACTTATCAAGCAAAGAGAAACAGATCACTCGTCTAGTCACAAGCCTAAAGAAATTGTGACAAGAAAATCTGAGTCTACGGAAATGGAGGTGCAAGTCACCTCCAAGTCTGGTGCTGAGAAAGCACCAGACGTAGAGGATATAAAACCTGTACCAATAGAGCCTCCAAAAGCGCAAAGAACAGCTTCGATGAGAGCATCTATTTCAGCTGGGCCCAGCACTGCAGTAGAGAAAGAATCCAGCTCATCAGCCGCGGAAAGTGCATCGCTTGCTAGTTTAGATTCCATAGTAACGATGCTAACAGCACCGACGAAGCTTTCATCACCTGATGTAAGCCGGCGAACGTCATTGGCATCAGATAGAGAAGAAGATGCCATGTCCGAGGCCTCAGATACTCTCTCGTCAGAAGTTGAGGCCGTTCGCAGGATGGAAAAACGGTGCAAGAAAGGATGGCCGAAAGGAAAGCCTAGGAAGTAATTTTTTTGGATTTGAAGTTATAGAAGAATGCAAAATTTTGAACATTTCGATTCATGAAATGTGAATTACTGAACTTTTTTTTCTCTTTTTTTTTTGAAGTTTGATGGGACTAATGACCAAAGTAAATAACCGACTTATTAAACTTCTAAAAACAACACTAAATAACAAAAACCTCGCCAAAACTATCAACACAAATATTTGTGTTATATACAAATAAGTGTTATATACTATATTACTAAGTGTGTATATACACACTTAGGAATCTCTTTCGTACGAAGCAAACCGGTTTACATACAACGATAATAAAAGCAGACAAAAATTACGCACCCCTCGCCCTATCCCGTATAAGCCGTGCAACAAACACGCACAATCACAACAACAAAGCTTGATCATCTGGTCGCAAAAAAACACCCGTATAAAACACAGATACAACATCGTGCAAGATTACATCAATAAAAAACAATCATACACCCGGTTACAGAACGGTCAGCTTTTCCCCGAAACAGGTTTCCTACTTACCGTGCAAGGCCAAGTCATAACAACACGAAATTAAAAAATTACTAAATCGGCGTTCCATCCGTCACAAATGACACGTGCAGGAGATGACATCCACAACAGGAAACAGTGGAACACTTCATAGGCGGATGCAGAGCTCTAGTCGGAACAGAATAAACAGCCAGAAAACGCAGCAGTTAAAGTAGTACACCAAGCGCCCATCAAAAACACAGATGCCTACTCGCAAATACTAAATACAAACTGTATTGGGATGTCGACATTCGTACGGATAAAACAGTCCTCGCCAATAAAGCATGCATTACCTTCCGATCGACACCGCCATTCCCGACTACACTAGAAATCAAACCGATACACTGATCTAACGATAGATGTAAAAAGGCTCTGGAAACTAGAAAAAGTCATATCATCCCCCTCATTATGTTAGTCACGGATCTCATAACTTACACATTCACACCGTACCTAATACAATAAGGAATCAATACATACAGAGAGACTTCCAGAAATCAGTCGTACTTGAAACTTGTAACATTCACAGACCTTTCTTTAATACACAATCATAACAGTACAATATTTGTCTGACTTGGCTGATTTGCCTGTCGCTACAGTTTAAGACCGTAATCACGCGAGGGAGAAAAAAAAATCTGTTGTACTAATAAATTTTGTATAATATAATGTTTTTGTGTTATTATTTTATTTATTTCTTTCATTGTTATGTCTGCGTACCCACGAGTACGCGTGTTACAGTTTGAGAACCGCTGATGTACGTAGACAATCATAAAAAAAAGGAAAATGTTTATTACAATCTTTACTAAAAATAATAGCCACTAAAAAATAACAAAATATCTACCGCTACCAAACTGCTTTCGTAATACTTAATACAATTCTAGGACTACGAGGAAGAGCCTTATTTCTAATTTTCATAAATTACCGAACTATTTAAAAACTTTTTTCACCAATCTTTTAAAATATAATTAAAACACTTTCTTTTGGAAAAAAGTTATTCACCTGTAATTATTCTCTCTGTGTAATACACAATACTAATTAAAAAATGATAAAAAAGAAAGGATGAACTACTCTATTTAACACATTCTCCTACCTTACTAATTGGCTTTTGTATACGTGTTTCTGTACGTCCCTCTTAACATAGCACCGGAATGTACCGATCACTAGCGGAAAATCCCGATTCGTTAGTATCAGCTACTAGAGTTGAATGTCTAATTTAATTTTCGTTATATCAGTTTTCATCATTCAATAATATATATTTTTACACAAGAGGTAATCAATTTTGGACACGTAATAATCCCATTCCGAGGCGCCACCCGCCAGGGCGTCCTTAAGGCACGCCTCTGTAGCTAGTATGTATATAAAAGACAATATTCGTTTTTTGTGTGTCGTAGTAACTCAAAAACTACTTAACCGAATTCGCTGAAAATTTCACAATTTATTATTTGTCGGCACAACAAACAATAAGTAAGAAGAAGGCAACGCCAACAAATAAGAGCAATGAGAAAGGCATGATTGAACATAATGGCTGTAAAAAAATCTTACGATTTTTTTCGTTTTTTTTTGTGCTCATTTAAAAAAAATGATTTTTTTCTTAAACGTTTATAAACAATAAAATAGAGCAGTAATAATAATTATAAAATAAATTTTACTACCGTAATTAATTTGTTCAGTATCGTAGCAGATCTTAAAACAACAACTATTTTTGATAAAAATAAATCGATATTGAAAATACTATCGATTATTCATTTAGAATCGTACATACGATTTTTTTTTATGGCTGTAATTACAATTAAACATACATATAGGCAAAACACGTGGGTCAACTCAAATGGTAAGCAATAATAAAAATTGAAAGAATTTTGAATCCTTTATATCTTCCCTATCGATTTATTGATTTTGAAGTCAACTTCTCTTTTGCTATTGTATCAAGGAAGGTTAGTTTCGTATTACGATAATTTGTTTCGTAAATTGAATACAACACATATTTAATTTTATTTATATTAAAGTTTCCAGCTCTCGTATTGAGTGAATTTGCATATGTATATACATATACATATACATATAAAGGGCAACCCGCCCGAAGGGCCTAGCTGCGGGGACGCCCTGTAGCTAGTACTTACATATTGTACATGATTAAATAAATTTTAAAAAATAGAAAAAAAAAATTATACTATTTACAAAATTGTCACCCACTCGCTGTTTTAATTATCCTATACTAGTATATTATCCTATGTTCAAGAGCAATGTTTTAATTGCTCTTGGCAGTCGTAATTTTTAATTTTTGATAATTATCTCTTGTTTCTATGACAGCTCTATTTGCTTATACCAGTTTTTGATCTATACTTATAATTTTATTTTTTTTTGTCTTCAGTCATTTGACTGGTTTGATGCAGCTCTCCAAGATTCCCTATCTAGTGCTAGTCGTTTCATTTCAGTATACCCTCTACATCCTACATCCCTAACAATTTGTTTTACATATTCCAAACGTGGCCTGCCTACACAATTTTTTCCTTCTACCTGTCCTTCCAATATTAAAGCGACTATTCCAGGATGCCTTAGTATCTAGCCTATAAGTCTGGCTCTTCTTTTAACTATATTTTTCCAAATGCTTCTTCTTTCTTCATCTATTTGCCGCAATACCTCTTCATTTGTCACTTTATCCACCCATCTGATTTTTAACATTCTCCTATAGCACCACATTTCAAAAGCTTCTAACCTTTTCTTCTCAGATACTACGATTGTCCAAGTTTCACTTCCATATAAAGCGACACTCCAAACATACACTTTAAAAAATCTTTTCCTGACATTTAAATTAATTTTTGATGTAAAAAAATTATATTTCTTACTGAAGGCTCATTAACTGCTAGTTCCATGTAAAGATTAAAAAGTAACGGAGATAGGGAACATCCTTGTCGGACTTCCTTTCTTATTACGGCTTCTTTCTTATGTTCTTCAATTGTTACTGTTGCTGTTTGGTTCCTGTACATGCTAGCAATCTTTCTGTATTTGAAACCTAATTTTTTTTAAATGCTGAACATTTTATTCCAGTCTACGTTATCTAATGCTTTTTCTAGGTCTATAAATGCCAAGTATGTTGGTTTGTTTTTCTTTAATCTTCCTTCTACTATTAATCTGAGGCCTAAAATTGCTTCCCTTGTCCCTATACTTTTCCTGAAACCAAATTGGTCTTCTCCTAACACTTCCTCCACTGTCCTCTCAATTCTTCTGTATAGAATTTATTATACAGATAATTTTATTATCTGTATAATATTATCTAGGTTTTAATTATAAAATCTGAACAAAGCCTCCTCTATTTGTTGTTGAAAAAAATTTGGTATTTTTTTAGGATGAATTTTAAGCCGCAATGGGGATTTTATTTTAAAAAAATAAAATCCCCATTGTCATTAGCGAAAATATTTTTCAAAATTTTGTAAAATAGACCAATTTTTTCAATCTGTGAAATTTTATTACATTACATTGTGATATGATAAAATAACATAACTAATCAAAATTACGATTTAAGCGCATATTGAAGTTTCAATGGAAGGATACAGAAAACGATTGGTGGTGATGTAGCCGCAGGGATTACGTAGCTATTGCTGCATCCAGACTCGGTAAAGAAGTTAAAGTAGTATATATATATTAGAGTGAGAGAAAAAGAGATAGAGGTGTGAGTGAGTGAGTGATTGAGACTGTATTTGTTACGGATTGCAGCTATATATATAATGTGTATGCATATTGTTGTTGTTAACGCTAAAAATAATTCTTCTATAATTACCTCCTAATACTTGCTTTGCTCTTGTACGTTACATATCCACCATCTGGTTCCGGTGAATAAGAATGTCGGTATACACTAAGGCTAGCCATGATTTCAAATAAGATTCTTCACCCTTCTCTGCTACCGGATGCAGTAAAGTAGTACACGCATAAACTACATTAAACTTTTAGAAAAATAAATGAAAGTACGACTAATTTTTTTAAACTTTTTATTTACGTAATAATTTTGCAAAAATTCATCGTCAGTGAATAAAGATTATTTTTTTCCGTAAAAAAATGTTGCTTTCTTAATATGTTACTATTTTAAAACGAAGCCATCTGTATATAAATCAAATTTTCTTCAAGTGATTATTCTTTAATAACACAACCAAAAAAAGAAAAAAAAACATCTGAGTGGATGAATAAATATTTCACTTCCATCAACCCGACCACCACAGAACACCGGTATCCGCGATCTAGTATTCAAATCTTTGTAAAAATAATTGACTTTATCAGAACTGTTTTCGTATAATTCAACGCAATAATTGAGCTTACTGAAAAAAGGACTTTATTAAATTTCCATTGCCTTTTTTTAATAAATTATTGAACTGTTTAAAAATCTTCCCATAAATTTATTTAAAATATATATATATTTATTATACCGTGAGTTCGAAAAGTGGTTGTACACTGGAATTATGGAAATGTAATGACTAAACTTTCTTAATGATTACTTTGTACTTTTCTTTCATTATTTTATAGAAATTGGTATTACAATAACCAGAATAGTTTATAAAAATTGTTGAAAATGATCTCCTTCAACATCAATACAACATTGCACTCGTTTCAATTTGTTTTCAAACACTTTAACCGACTGATATACTAAAATGTCTCGTATGTTGTTATTGTAGTTTTTAGTTCATCAACCGTGCGTGGTCTGTTGCGATTCACTGTTTGTTTCCCTGTTCACCATAGAAAGCAATCAGGGGGAGTCAGATCGGGCGATCGTCCAGGGCGAAATGATTCGTTTACCAGACATTTCGTAAAAACGTCATCAACCTGTCACCTATGGGCGCTGTGGCGACATATTGTTGGAACCGACCGTGATTGCTTTCCGTTTATGTTAACCGACTAATAAAGTTTGTTAAAACAATACAATAACGATCACTATTAACTATATTTTCAAAAAAATATTGGAATCACAATGCGCGTTCTACTAAGACGACTTCAGTTTTCTCTTCGTATAAAGATTTTTCGTGTAATTCATGGGGGTTAGTTGTCGAGCTAGTCGTGAATTTTATGAATTATATAATTCTCTCCCACACAAAACCACGCTTTATTTGTAAAAAAACGTAATGTCAAGGATAGCTATGGAATTTTAATTAATAAAACGTTTAAGCTGTTGATAATAATCTATTGTTGCGACATGTGGTGGTTTCATTTCTAGGTCATAGCATCCGAAATATCAAACAGCTTCTGTTCGTTTAATTTAGGCGGTCTTCCGCTTCGATCAGCGTTTTCAACAGAGCATGTTGCCTGAAATCTTTCGATAAGAATTGAAATTATATTCGGAAACCTTTCAGAAATTTATACTTCACTTAATCAGTGCACTTGTAACCATCATGAGAGACTTGTTCAACGGTAAAAATTAGCTCCTTTGCCGAAAGAATCATTACGTCTTTCGCAACTATTGATTCCGATAAACGAAACAACAGAAAACGAAACGAAGCATGCTCAATCGCAACTCAATAACTGATGTTTTGGTTTATTACTGAGCAACGCCTACTGATCTATATATAACTGGAGAGAGCAACCCATGTATTGGAATTGGTAAAATTTGAAACATAAACTAGCGACATCAAATGAATGGCTAGAACTAATGAAACGGCGCATGCGCAGAGGTAAGTGAAAGAGAGAGAATCACAATTTAAACGGTTGTAGTAGAAGTGTTCTGATTTTATACCAAAATTGAACATCTTTCATTATATTTTGGTTGTTCAAATTAGCTTAGAAAATTATTCATATATTTTCTTTTATCTCTGTATAAATATCAGCTATTTAATTACTTAAAAAAAAAAACTGAAATTTTCTACATAAAGTTCTTTTTGTCCGTAAAGTTCTGTTTGTGTTGCGAAAATGACCGTTCTATTGGTTATCTGATTTGAGTAAAATAAACATTCGTACCATCACGAATATAGTCGCGGAAGCGTACAATGGTTTTATTTAGTTCCCAGCCACTCATTCTGTGGCGCTGGAGTATCAATATTAAACACTTGTATTTTACCCCGGAGGATCTTCTATCCAGTTATATAGAGATCAGTGGCAACGCCCAACGAATCCACAGGGTATCCAACGTAACGAAAAAAGAACAGAATTCACCACATAATTCTAAAGCGTACTGCACAGCGACTTTCCAAACGCATTGTAGAAACAATATTGCTTTGGCGCTGAAAAAAATTATAATTGAACAAACTAAATTTTCTGCATTTCGTTTGACGTGCACATAAGTACGAACATAAAAATAATTTATTTATTATTTAAATAATATTACTTAAATATTGATTAAATATTAAATTTTATTCTTTATTATTTAATTAATTTTATTCTTTTATCATTAATAATTTATTTACTTATTCTGTAGTTATAATTATGGTATGTTAATAATCATTTTTTATATTTATTATCTTAATGTATTTTATCCTTATGTTATTTTATGGGTTCATTTATTAAACAATATTAAATGTATATTGTGTGATGCTGTTCTGATCAAGGTTATACCACGGTTTCCGTTGTTCCATCCAGAGGAATGCTCAAGGTAGTTTTTTTTTTTTATCCGTGGAGTAACGTTTCTGTCTATTCCTGACGTGATTTATGTAACTTATTCTTACATACAAATCAGAATAAATGTAATACAAATCAGTGGGTGCTGCAGCACCCTATTCTTTAGGCCATTCATCACGCATATAAAACAATTTGCAAAAACATCAAATTTTTAGTTTGAAGCTATGGCTCGCATAATTTTATATATCAACACCAAAGCTTGTTGTCAAATCCATTCTGAGATACCGTCCTAAAATTATTTTTTACATTTTAGTGCGTTTAATTTTAACTTTTTAAAATTTAAACTTAACTTTTAACATAAGTTTTAATTTATTCAGTTTAATTTCTTTTTATTTAATTTTATTATTTGAACTTATTAAATTTAGTAATTTTCAGAATCCAAAATTTATCCCGCCTCCATTTTGGGTACTAACGTTTTATTTATATCAGTTTTCTTGTCTTAAAGAGTTTTTTAAAGTGATGTTTACACATAAGGTTTACCATTTATAATATTTGAGTTACAAACCCTGAGCCATCGCCCAAGAAAAGATTGAAATTCTATTTCTTGTCAAAAGGTAAAGTAGTTGCCCGATATATTATCCTGAAAGTTACTGTATTCTATCTGGAACGGTTTTAAAGTTGTTGAGGGATTTCCGTACATATGATTCACTCTGTATTATATATTTGAAGATTAATGATAATGTTAGTGTTTTTAGTTCTTTTTGTCATTATAATTTACACAGTAAACGAAATTTTGAAGTTATTTTATAATCATAACGAGAAATTTTTGTGATATTTACGCGTTGTTTCAGATTAATAAGATTTGCCCTTGACGTAAAAATGTATTTTCATTTATCCCCCCTCGTTTGTTCTTTTTAATAAATTATGTATGCATTTCTTAATAACGTTGAATTTATTCAATACTTGTTTTGTAGGTCGCGTGAGTGAGTGTGTGTGTGTGTGTGTGTGTGTGTGTGTGTGTGTGTGTGTGTGTGTGTGTGTTTAATTTGATATTCAGTACGAATCATATTTGTTGACTACTCACGATAAATAGTTTTATGACAATTAATACGTCACAGCAGTGATATCCTACGCCTTACCCTTTTTTGGATTTGCACCACCGGAGTGCATCCTACGTAGGTTATACGATTACGTCGTGTAAGAGAAATAATTTATTTTATTTTTAATCACGCTTGAAAAAAATGTTGGCTGATGAATGAATAAGCGAATTTGCAATAATATATCTTCATCTTAGGTACAACTCGCATTGTAAGATACTTTTTGCTAAACGAGTTCGGATGATTGTGTTTTCTGTAAGTTCATCCAACTACGGAGCGGGTTAGTTCCGTACGTATGGGCTTAGTTAGTTATCTTTCTATTTTAGGAGTTGTAACGCCCCTACATTATTTTGGAATGAATCACCATACTCCTGTAGAGCAACAAGAACAATGAACGACTTAATATTACATTTAAATAATTAATTTAATTTGTATCTTTATCGGCAGAGTCGAAATATGTAGTCATTTTTTATTATTAAATTTCTTTTCTAATACGATTTAAAGGAAATTCTTCAGACTGCTCAACTGTTTAGCTTTAAGAACGCATAGTATAGGCCAAAAAAGTGAATATATTAAAAATTTATATCTATTTTATTGCATTACATTTACGAAAATTTTCAACCTTTTACAAATTTTGATATTTGCGAAATGTCCTGACCAAGTGTCAGGACAAACTGATGGGAAAAGATGAAAACTATTTTCGGATTCAGCGCTAAGAAATACATAAGAATTATCAAAAACCAAAAATCACATTACGCTTACTGAAATTATGATTTATCTTGTAGTTTTATTTTATGTTTAATATCTTCATGTATTTATGTTTTATATACGAGTAACTGATATGAACTTTACCAAATCTATTATTTTTAAGTTTTAAAAATAATAAAATATTTTTTACTGTTGTTCTTATCATTGTTATTCCTTGATCTATCCAGCTAAATGCTACGGAAGTTCGTTTTTTTATCTATGGATTGCTCTATCGTGACGTGATCAATATAATGCATTATTATATACCAATCAGAATAAAATAATTCCTTGTTTACATAAGTTTTGACTTTTAATTTTTATCTTCCCGTCTAGATAGTAGTGAAAGTATTTCAATTGGTCAGATCTGGCCACTTGCGGTTTTCACCGGATCTTGATTTTCACTCCTGAGGAACCAAATAAACCGGATGGAAATTTTCTGGATAATGTTCGTATGTGCATGTGTTTTGTGTGTGTATGATCGGCGTTGGCCTCTAAATCACCTTATATCTCTAGAACTAACTTAACCAAACTTTGTCAGATTATTTCTATATATGAGGCATTGATGCCATCAAATTTTCAACTTAAAAGATCAAGGGGGTGAGATTGTAGAACGAGGTCACCCTCAGTATCTCGGGATTTCGCTTGATTAAAAGGTCATATTTTTCTTAAGCGCATGTGTTAATTTAAAAAAAAAAAAACAAATTTGCAAAAGTGTTTTTGCAAAATTGCAACCCTACTCCAAAAAATGCTCTAAACTAATGGATAAGTGGACATACTGCATCAATAGTACCCACTGTAAAGAGCGCTTGTGTCGTAGTCAGCCATCTTGGAATTTCTCTTTTTCCCAATGGGGAATTCCCTTTTCCCTCGTTCTCTTGTACCAAGAAATTTTAAATTCCACATGCTTTCTGATCAAATTATTTTTTACACTTTAAATAGAATTTTATTTAATTTATTTAATATTTTAAGGTTGGTACCACTGACGTTCAACTGTTGTAGTTGTCTGCTATATTGTGACGTCACAGATGAGCGGTAGAATTAAATAATTTAATTATATTTACAGTGTAAAAAGTAATTCGATCTGGCCGGGTCTCGAACTCAATCCCTCAGTTGACTCGGTACCTGGTGCGTTAAACCTCGCGGCTACACCGGTCTGCCTAACATATAAGCGTAATTTTTTCAATGTAAGTTGTGAAATTACATTAATTTAGTTAGTGCTTTAGTTAGAATCATTGAATAAAAATAAAGGAAAAAATATTATATTTAAATAAAAAGATAAATATTTTAAATTAAGTTGTGTATGTAAGCCGTACATCAGAAACATGCTAAAGTCGTATAACTTTCCCGGAACGCAGATTTAACCGCGTAACGGACAAATTCTACAACTGTATCAGCTTTTTTTTTTTAAACTGATTTACTTAAATAATTTTAAGGCGACCTTTCTGAAGTAGCAGAGATCTCTGCGGCAGTAATTAACGGAGACAAAAAAACCAGAAATGATTGTTTTTTAAATTAATTTTAATTGAATAAATATAATTGCTTTGCAATGTATTCCTTTACGATTTTACAATGGTTAGTAATCAATATAATTTATACTTAATTTTCCTGTCATTTTGTTATAAATCGCTGTCAAATTTCAGCTTCCTGGGAAATTCGAAAGTTGGAGAACAAGATCATGAATATATTCTGCTGACCTCTGTAGCAGAGCGGTAGCGTCTTAGGCTTTCAGGTATTAGCGGCCGGTTCTTAGCGGTATCCCAAGAAACTGAACAGGATATTGCAGTACTTCGTTTCGCTCTTTTTTTAAATTTTTAATTACTTTTACGTTTTCTAGTCAAGTAACTGGAGGCAGGTGCAGCCAGTCAACCCACCTGGTTGGTCTAGTGATGAACGCGTCTTCCCAAATCAGCTAATTTGGAAGTCGTGAGTTCCAGCGTTCAAGTCCTAGTAAATCCACTTATTTTTACACGGATTTGAATACTAGATCGTGGATACCGGTGTTCTTTGGTGGTTAGATTTCAATTAACCGCACATCTCAGGAATGGTAGAACTGAGAATGTACAAGACTACACTTCATTTACGCTCATACATATCATCCTCATTCATCCTCTGAAGTATTATCTAAACGGTAGTTACCGGAGGCTAAACAGGAAAAAGGAAGGAAGGTGCAGCCAGTCGCGTCGCATCTACAACAGTGGCTCTGTTCATTGAACTGCCGCACCGTACACCGTCGCACCCCTTAAAAAATCGAAATTCAACAAATTCAGAAAATGGTTTTTAGATATTTATCTGAAGAATATTTGCAAACCCCTATTTTGTGAATACCTCTTTTACTATAGTCGGAAATGGAGAAAATTTGTTTTTTCTGTTTAAATTATTTTTAATCTTTCTTCACCCCCTTTCAAGGTCGAATTTCGAAAAATCTAGAATTTGTTTGTTTTAGATTTTTATATGAAAATTACACACACACAAAAATCAAGTTGATATCTTCATTTGTTACTGAAAAATTAAAAAAAAAAACAGTAAATTTCCTTGTTACTCCATTTTAACCTTTTAAACTCGGAGTTTTAAAAAATCGGTGCGCACTTAAACCGTAACAAGAACATACCAATTTTTATCAATTTATCTTCAGTAGTTTTTGCTGGTCGTTGATGAATCAGTCAGTCAGGTTAAGTTGTTTATAGGTACAGATATATAAGTACTGTATATACGTGTAGCGAACCCATTAATAATAAACCACGTAACAGTAAACATTAGAAAAATAAAAATAGTGAAAAACTTTAAATATATAGGAGAAATTATAAGTTATAATTAAACTTAACAAGTTTATCCTGCGGTAATCTACCGCAGGATAGGATTACTAAGAGAATTATCGATCAATTTTGGTCTTTAAAAATCCGCCATTATGGATCAAAGAAATTAAAGAAGATATGCAAGAATTAAATTTGACTTACAAAGATTTATTTAATAAATCCGAAAAATTAAAATTTGTTATTAAAGATCCTAATACCGACTTTAAAGTAAGAACTTTTAATTATACAAAAAGGGTTTATTCAGAAGAGGATCGTAAAGCAAGATCATTAAGAATGACTAAATATTGGGAGAAAGTAAAGGCTAAGAACTTAAAGGCCAAAAGATCATAATTATTCTGACTAAAGTGGTCCTTTGCGGCCTTAAAAGTAAATTATAATTATTATAGGAGAAATTATAACTTATAATTAAACGTAAAACCCACCTGGCAAGAAAGAAATAATAAAATTATAAATAACCAAAGATTAAAATGGTGCCTGTTCGGGGGTAGATATTGAGAGTCATTTATCAGTTTGTTGTTATAAATAAATCGGTAGAGTAATTTATATAAATAAAATGCGTTTTTGACGGTAATAATATAAAAAATAAAAATAAAAATATTTCATTTACCTGCTAATATCGTGTTAATAGTTAATTATTACAGTTTATCGTTTGTCTGTCATATTCACTGCATCACGAGATATTTAATAATGTTGGTGTTTGTAAAGTTATATGGAAAAGACAGCTGATTTTATTTTCATGACGTTACGTGACGTATCATCTCTTTTTTTTTGCTTTTTATAACATTTTCTGTATTAAGAATAATTCAATTTTAGTTTAACATATTTACTGCCATCGTTTGTTAAAAATACTTTTTCTATTAAAAAGAAGGTTTCCTGACTTTGCTCAGGAATTTACAGAAAATATTTTAAATCTTAGTTATTTTGGGTTCCGATTGACCCCGATGACCAAATCACATTTTATCATAAGAATTATACTGTATTTAGAGGATAATTGGTAAAAAAAGTTGGGTCCCATTTGACCACCTTGCTCGACAGCTATTTCATATAACATTTGTAATAACAGCCACGATTTGATAAACAGATAAAGAATCAGAAATTATTAAAACATATTAAATTCTTAAGTCATATTCCGTGGAACCCTCTTTTAAAAAAAAAAAATTAATTTCATTTACATTAAAACTAGATAAAGTGATATTCAATATTGAAAATTAAAATTTAAAAAATTTTATATTTAAAGAACGCGTCCTCTTCAGTCCTTTATTTTTTGGGGCTTAAAAGTTTATTTATCGAAGTAATTATTTACTTCAATCAGTCAGTCCGATTCAGTAAAATATTATTCAACAAGGCTAAAAAAATTATAGTGTTCAAAAAGTGATGCAACCTTGTGGGAAAATTAGTAACTTACAATAGTTATTGAAAGTGGTCTCTATTATGCGATTAATTTAATTGAATACGACGTTGCGCGCTCTTAAATACACGTTTTAACGTTTTTTTTAATGAATTGCAGCGACTTATTGTTCAATTTCGCTCTGCAATTCGGGAACGATGTGAGGATGAGTTTTTTAAACGTCATTCTTAAGATATTCCCCACCAGAAAAAATCAGGAGGGGATAAATCAGAAAACCGAGGGGGCTACAACTCCTTCGAAATCACTGATCCAAGAAAGTCACGTGTTGGTTGTATGAGCCGTATAGTACAGTCAATTTGTATTTTTATTTGAAAATCCTTACCTACCGATTGATGTTTTTTCCATATGTTAGGAGTGATGAGGGAAGCTTCACTCCAGATTTTTAACACCCCCCTCCCATAGATTTTTGAAAAACTCAAAAAGTTTTTGAAATGGGTTTTTCTCCGAATCTATGCATTTTAGATAAAAGTTTTTCAAACAAAAAATGTAGAGGACATTCTCCTCTACAATTAATGTGTTTGAAGTTATGGCGTATAATTTGAAATTGAAATACTAGGTGGCGCTGAAGTTGTAATAAACGTATTTTTTCGGTTTTTTCACCGGAAAAATTTGTTTTTCGTCTGTATTGTATTTGGAAAAGTTTTTAATCTCGAAAAACAGACTTTTATTTAAACAATTTTCTTGTACAACTTACCGTTTTGGAGCTGTAGCTTGTGAAAGTGTGAAACTGTTGTGAATTGGGCACGTGTTCGAAACCGGTCTACTCGTTTACAACGTTTCTTACAACAACTTCAGCGCCACCTAGTATTTCAATTTAAAATTATACGGCATAACTTCAAAAACATTAATTGTAGAGGAGAATGTCATCTACATTTTTTGTTTGAAAAACTTTTCTCTAAAATGCATAGATTCAGAGAAAAACGCATTTCAAAAACATTTTGAGTTTTTCAAAAATCTACGGGAGGGGGGATGTTAAAAATCTGGAGTTAAGCTTCCCTCATCACCCCTAACGCATGGAGAAAAGATCAATCGGTAGGTAAGGATTTTCAAATACAGCCTATTTTGATGACAAATTGTCTACTAGTAGCATTGTTCGGCTAAAAACACGTGTACTCTAGCCCGTCTGCAGGTATAGTGTTTACAGATTGTATGTAGGGCTCACTGTTCACTGTGCCGTGAGTGAATGTCACGAAGATTCGCCTACGTGACACTGCACACCGAACACCCAATTTTTGTCCGTACAGAGGAGACTCGTGCAGATGATGTGGATTTTCCGTACACTAAATGCTTGATTTCTGTATCCATCGAGTTGGAACTACGCCTCGACAGACCGAAACCGATCGTCGAGTTCTACTCCATCAGGCGTTTAAGATGACATGACGGATACATCTTTAAACGCTTGCACGATGCAGTGTGAGCACGGCCGACGCAGAGACCGGACCGGCTCCAGATAGACTAGACGGAGAGACCAGATAGTCTAGTTAGGCGTCGAGCAGATTTCTTGGAACTGACAGAATATGCAGCTTGTACGTTGATCAACTTTTCTGGTGTTAGCGATTTCGGTCGACCGCTTTTGGAGGCATCTATCGCATTCTCTGTTTTTTGAAATTTGTCGTACAGCCGCTTGACGGAGGAATTATTTGGTACAGTCACAAATCCACACCGTACTTTTATGTGAAGACATTCTGAGTCCGGGTATAAATGGCACATCTAATGTATTAGGAGGCAATTAATATTCTCTTTCCGTTTTTCCTCAATTAAACCTGCAAAAAAAATAAGGAAACTTTATCCATAACGTTACGTCACTTTTTGAACATTCTGTAGTTTACTAAAAAAAAAAGTAAAATATATGTCTTAGTACATATATTTTACTTTTTTTTTAACTTTGGATTTACTTAACTTTTAACTTTGGATTTTGTATTTGTAAGTGGTTTTTAATAATGTTAATTTTATTTTTTCTAATATTTTAAATAAAGACTCGTGATGTATGGAATACATCACTAGTCTTGAGTCTAGGCTTTTTGAAAGTCTATGAATATCATAATTAATTTTGGATTTTTAATTTTCTGGTACTGTAAAATTTGTTTTAAATAAAATAATTGTTCTATACAATTTCTACCGCGTCTAAATCGTCCTCAGTATTCACCTATCTCTTATTCTATTATCGGCTGTACTCTGTTTAGCAAAGCTTTGGACAGAATAGAAACGGGAACCTTCTGTAATTATTAATATCATTTTGTTTCCTTTTTTATGGAGTGGATATATTAAGACATTTTTCCAATCCCTCAGGGTTTTCTCTTTTTCCCAGATTTCTTTTAGAATGGTTTCCGATTTAGCCCAATTCATTGCACGCATACTTTAGCGTTTCTATCGTTTTCTTATTATAGAATCCTCTCCACAAATTTTGTTATTATTTAAAGATTTAAAGGTCCTCTTAATTTCTTTTCTATCTGGAGGTTGCAAATCTTTAGTTTTTTCATTATTTTTAATAAAATTAAAAATTTCTTTGGGATCCAAGCAATTTAATAATTTTTGAAATAATTGGCTAGTGTTCTTAAATTTTCATTCTTGTTTGTAAGGGTTCATGGTTGTGTTTCTTTAATAATTTTAATTGTTTTTGTATCTATTTTAAATTCTTCTAATATTTTAAATAAAAATTAGTGGGTGTTAAGAGTGGTATCGGATGTACGAGTAATACTCTCTAAAGAATTGGTTAAACCTTCTCTCTTTCCTTCTCTCTCGCTCACTCTCTCTCTCTCTCTCTCTCTGTGTGTGTCACTGTTTCTCATTCACTCTTTGTACTACTTCATTTATCTCTCTTATTTTATCTCATTACCGCTTTCTCTTTCTCTGTCACTGCATTTCGCTCCCTCTGTAATAATCATATGTGTATGTGTGTGTGTGTGTGTGTGTGTGTGTGTGTGTGTGTGTGTGTGTGTGTGTGTGTGTGTGTGTGTCCGTGTGTGTCTGTGTGTACATAATAAAAGAAAATAAAAACGGTTGTGATGAGAGAGTAAGTTGTGTGGCCGTGGATTGGAAGTTATAGGTTGCCGGTCACAAACTCTGCTACTGTATAAATTACATCAGAAGAGGTAATACAGCGGTCGTATTGCCTACGTATGCATGTATTATACTTGTATTGCATTGTATTGTATCGTGTAGTGGTGTATATAGGCTGGTGTGTGTATGCCCTAATGTAGTAATATGTCGGCTAAAGCGATCCTGCCTACCTTCTTTTTAATATGTCATTGAAAACGATTACTTTTTGTTACTTCTGTTGTTAGTTAGTATTGTTTATATTAAATTCTAAAAATAAAATATATACGTTTAAGCAATAAAATAATATTAAAAGAAAAAATTTACAAGGTTAGGGAAAGTATTATATCTAAATATTTTATTGTTTTTTTTTTATTTATTTTTTTTATTTTATTCTCCCTCACGTTTAGGTGTACGTAAATAATTTCAGAATACGTGCTACGATGAAAAAAATGTCATGATGTATCGGTCTGGTATCATTTTGATTTTCGAGTAAACTGAAAAAAAAATATTTACCATGATTTCTGCTTCGGTTGCACAATTAAATTATTGTTTTATTTTTTTAGAATTTGATTGTTTAGATTAACGATACCGTTTTCATATGTAGATTTAAGAAAATTAGTTGGAAAATTTAAGGTAAAAAGTAATACGTTTTCATGCAGATTCCACGGGGTTTTATCTCAAATGAGGTCGGAGTTTCTTTTTCATTTTCCTTTTTATTAAAAACTTATTTTTTTGGAAAAAATCTTTCATATGAATAACTGTTTTTTTAGGTCTATCCATTTTTTTTTTTATAAATAAAAATTAAATTAAAAAACCGACAATTTTTTCCACGTAGCTGAGAATGTTATTCAAATCAGTCTACTAAGTGCTTCACTCTACTGCTTAAGAGGGAAAATATAGATAAGCCCTTAGTCTTATTAACTTTTGGATCGGCTTCGAGATACTTACGATTAATTTTAGTACGTATTATTGTTAAAGGAATCCGCCGATCTCCGTGGCGGAGTGGTAGCGTCTCGCCTTTCATTTGGAGGTCCCGGGTTCGAATCCCGATCAGGCATGGCATTTTTCATACGCTAAAAAATTCCATTTCCATATTCCATGCACAAGCTTCAAGCTTATGTGGCGATATCATCAAGCAAAAAAAAAAATCGCCATGTTGGCGACTCGAGTCGAGTCACCAAAAGTCGAAATTTCCGGATGTTAATCTTCGTGTGTGTGTGTGTGTGTGTGTGTGTGTGTGTGTGTGTGTGTGTGTGTGTGTGTGTGTGTGTGTGTGTGTGTGTGTGTGTGTGTGTGTGTGTGTGTGTGTGTGTGTGTGTGTGTGTGTGTGTGTGTGTGTGTGTGTGTGTGTGTGTGTGAGTCGAGTCGGTGGACAAGTAGTAGCTTTTCTTTTAAATTAATAGAACCTAAAATATTCAATGAGGTTAAGATACGGCTTTGTGGTTGCCGATCTAAAATGCTAAATTTCGGATCGTTGAACCGACTGATTTCGTGATACGCTTTGAGTCTCACACTTAAAATGATTCGACCTTCTTGTTTGTTTAACTCTGAAGTTGTACAAGGGTTACATTTTTTATATCCGATTCGGTATCCGAAATTTCAGAATTTTATGGCAAATCGTTATCCGTGTATTTAATTAGAATAGACTATCCAACAATCAACCCTTAACCGATCGGTCGACTTTAAAATAATATCACGCGTATTTTTTATTTATTTTTTATCTGTTTTAGCTAATAATAAATAAGGAAATTTTTACGATGCATTAAAAAAATAAGTTTTTCATCTCTTGAATTTAGGATCCGATGGGAAACAACATAATTCTGAAGTACAAAAGTCTCCTAAAAAATATTAAATTATGTGAAAAATTTATTCTACTCTTGTGTAAAATGTTGAGCTACAGGATCCACGGCGAATTTATCTCCCCATCTCTTAACCAATATTAAAACATATCACTGACCCTTATTAATTTTATAAAATTTCATAAAAATCGGTAATGCAGTCTGAAAATATGAAAAAAAGCTGACAACATAGTTGTAGGACTTTCCTGTCATGCGGCTGAAGCCGCGTTTCAGGAAAGTCTTAAAACTATGGGTTTTTTTCTGATGCACGACTTACGCACACAATTTAATACTTGCCATTTTATATAAATATAATATTTTTTTCGTTTATTTAATTCAACTAAAGCGGGCATATACTGTATTTAATTCGCGCGGCTGTGGCAGTACTAACGGTGACGGTCAGCACTAACTAAACTAATGTAATTTCACAACCTACATCGAACAAATTTCGCTCGTACGGTCGGAAGACCGGTGTAGCCGCGAGGCTTAACGCACCAGGTACCGAGTCGACCGGGCGATCGAGTTCGAGACCCGTTACACCGAGTTACTTTTTTATATTATTATTCAATTAATTTAATGCTACTATTAACCTGTGACGTCACCACACAGCAATAGTTTATTGATTTTACAAAAAAAATTATAAAAATATTGTAATTTTTTAATCGTTAAAAAATGTAGTCTAAGATAAATATGACCTTAATTAGGCGAAATGTTGAGATACTGTGGATGACCTTGCTTTACAGCCTCATCCCCTCCACCTTTTAAGTTGAAAATTTAATGGTATCAATGCCTCATATATAGAAGTAATCTGACCAAGTTTGATCAAAATCGGTCCAGTAGTTCTGGAGCTATAAGGGGATTTAGAGGCCGACACCGTATACACACACACACGCGCGCGCGCGAAGATTAACATCCGGAAAATTTCCATCCGGTTATTTGTTTTTTGTGTTCCTAGTGAGTCAAAACGTGAAAATCTGGTGAAAACCGCATTTGCTCAGATTGGACCAATTTTTGGTCCAAGTAGAAATAGTTTTCTAGTTTTCTTTATTTCCTAGTAGAAATAGCTATAAGTCTGCTACAGCGATATCTAGACGGGAAAGTAAAAAATATTTTTACTCTAATTTTGACGTTTTTCAGGAATTTAAATTGTAATAATATATACGTAATAAATATTTAATCAAAAAAAAAAATAAATAAAATATTCTAAAAATGTTTAAGGTTATTAATTTTTAAATTAACATATCTCAAGGATACAACTACCTACGGTTAACCATGGCGGAAGAAATTTAGAGGGCAAGCTTGACCTGTTATAGCCTAATATTATTTTTATTTTTAATAAAATATGTCTTTTTACGTATCTTTCACTTTTTATTTTATTGAAGTACGCTTAAATTTAAATCATTTTTTTTCATCATTATTATTATTACTGTTTTTTTAGAAATTTGATTTTTTTTACTCGTAATATTTTAATTTAATGGAATAAATAAAAATAAAAATGAAGAATGATTTAGTTGCATGTTTGTTTATTATAGAGAAAAGGAGAATGTAAAGTGCATTGTCCTATAAAATATGTTTAGTAATAAAAAATATATATAGTACATATTAGACCTAGATATAACAGAATGAATTAAATGGATTTAAAATGGTACTGTACTGTCTAGACTTATGTGTATGTATGTATGTACGTATGTATGCTTGTTATACACGACATATTTGAGTTTAATCATATGTATCTACTAGTAATGTTTGCACGAATGAATTGTTGCATGCGATTAGAAAATGACTTTTTTTGTTTAAAGAATTATTTGATATAAAGCTAATATTTTTTTATCATTTTGCGTATATATATGCATCTCTCTCTCTCTCTCTCTGTCTCTCTCTCTCTCTCTCTCTCTCTCTCTCTCTCTGTGTGTGTGTGTGTGTGTGTGTGTGTGTGTGTGTGTGTGTGTGTGTGTGTGTGTGTGTCGGAAGATTTCTTTTTTAGACCGAAGACAAGTCTGCTGACAAAATTTAGTTCATTTTATTACGTGCTTTTATTTAATTCGCTCTTTGTGTCTGTCGTTTTGTCGGCGGCGGGTGGTGAAAACTTTGTCATCGATTTTTAACCTACTTCTCGATAAGCTAGCGAGCTCAAAATTGGCAGACATATCTATTATGGATGACAGTGCAGTGTGGTGCAGTACTTTTTCATGAATATGTATATATAGTATCATCTCCGTCACGGCTTCGCCAGCGCTAAATGATAATGCGTTTCCCGTCGCGGTCAGGGGATATTTAGTAGTTTCTGTCTAACCAGTTTGCTCTGCCCCTAGGAGCCCTCCGTGTTAATTAAACTCATGTTGGTGAGAATAATAATAATAATAAAAATTAAACCCTGTTCAATTTAATAAAAAAATATAATTTTATTATAATTTCTTCAGAGAAGCAGTTTGGCCGATACCGGACCCGAGACTGAATGATCTAAAAATGGTGATTTCAGAACAGTTGGCATTCATCTTAAAAATATTAGTTATGCTTTTACCCGTTCTTCGTACTGATAAAAATGTAATTTTTCCCAGTTTTTAGCGTTTCCCGAGAAACACTACTGAGAGGTAACCGTTTTTTAAATATTTTTTAAATACTTTTTACTCAAGCAACCGGAGGCAGGTGTAGCAAGTCACTTTACACATACAATAATTAATAGTGGCTATGTTGGTTGATCTGCTGCACCGGATACCGTCGCACCACTTAAAAGTAGAAATAAAAATGGTTTTTAAATATCCCCATTCTAGGGAATATCTCGTTTAATATAGCCGGAAATGGGAAAAATTTGCAATCATTTTTAAAATTATTTTTTTACCTTTCTTCATCCCTTTCGAGAAATCTAAAAATATATTTTTAAATATTTACATCAAGATTACACACAACAAAAATTAAGATGATATTTTAATTTGTAACCGACAAATTAAAAAAAAAGTTGCGATTCAAAAAAAGTTCAAAAATCCATTTTTTCCCTTTAACTCGGAATTTCAAATAAATATAGAAATTAATTTTTAGATATCTACATGTAGATTACACACACATCAAATCTACATTTGTTACAGAGAAATTAAAAAAAAATTATAATAGTAAATTTAATTATTAGTCCATTTTAATCCTTTAAACTCGGAATTTCAAAAAATCCTTTCTTTGTGGGCACTTACACCGTAAGAAGAACATGTATATACAAATACATTTTCATCAACTTACCTTAAGTAGTTATTTCTGGGCCTTGATTATGAATCGCTCACGTATGTTGTTTCTTTAAATATATATATATATATACACAACTGCACCATCATCTCGACTATATATTTGCAGTATTTTTATTAATGTACTTTTTAAAGTAAATAATGCTTCGATGCTTAGAGACTGTTGGACCCCAATATTCACAAAATTTCAGAACAAGTAGTCGCACGCGATTAAATCTGTAGATCATGCTGACCATAGAATGTCTCTATTTCAATAAATGACTTGATTCTTAACAATTGTTTGCAGTGCCCTATGAACACACAAGGAGTATGTAATGTTGCACTGTTTAAAACTCACCTGAATCGAACCGATTAGTTAAAAATATTTCGGCAGTTAGCGTATAGTTCTTGTATGATTATATTCATTTTCTGGTCCAGTAATTGACAAAACACCAAAGAACTACTTTTTTTCTTAAGAAACATTCATTTGTACACCCGTTTTCGATTTTTTGACGCATAATATCGATAAGTTTATTTATGAAATAGATTATGTAAAAATTTTGTCCGTCTGACATCCATAGATTAGAGAGAAAATTTTGGTTACGTCAATCTTATGTAATTAAAATTAACTCAAAAACCTTTTGAGGGTTTTTTGAGTCCTGATGTTTCAATTCTTGAACGAACTGCAATCGATATGGGTTTTAAGAACCCGTATAAAAAAATTTATTCAAATATTTTTACAATATTTTTTTATAAACTTGCATGCCATTTTTTGAAGTGATTTTGAATGATTCGGGGCGATCGCATCGTACTCTGAAAATCATCAAGTCTTGAAGGTTTAAACATTTACAGGTGTGAGAACTGTTTTTACATACAAATTTTTTTATCCAATATTTTAATATTTTTCTCAATTGTACTCTAAATATTGAAACATTACGTCAGTGATTCTCATCCTTTTTAGCTCCACGACACCCAAAGAGTAAAATAAGTTTGTAATGAATATTTCACGAACCCTCGACCACGACCCAATGAAACATAGTTAAAACTATTTAGTTGCGTTGGTAGTGACGGATATGAACATCCATCCATGTATGAGTTGTATAAACCTAAGAAATTTGCAGGTTCCAGTTTCTGTACGTGTTTCTTGTAATTCGGTCTGCTTGCATAATACTCGCTGTGAGAGCGTCATGTTCGAACATATATATGATACGTTTGAACACGTCGTGCTCTCAGCGGTATAAAAGAGGTGTAAAGGAATTGCAGAACGTCAGTTTAGTTACGAATGCATAGGGTGCGTCTGGTGCCTTTATTTAAGTTTTTAAAAGCGTAGTTTCATTGAAAATAATTGAGGTTTCGACTTTTTAGAGTGCGGTCAGACGGTATAATTGTTTTTTTTTTTCAATTAGATTCTTATTCAAAACGAATAGATTTTTGGAAAAACGAAACGAATTATCTACATCCAGGATCGATCGGTAACAAGACAAGGTTTTACGATGACAGTTATTAAGTTTCGGTTTTACCTCGTCGAATGGAAAGCCGCAGTGCTTTGTTTGCTTTCTCTGATGAAAGCATGAAACCATCAAATTGAATTCGACGGTTGAAAATTAAACATTCGGATCTTAAAAGCAAACCCTTGAAATTTTTCGAAAGAAAATTACATACTTCGAAAAATCAACAAGCGTCTATTTGTAAATCATACCGTACTGATAAAATACACTTGAAGTATCTTATCTCGTAACATTAAGACTAGTAAAGATGTCTAAGCCCCATAAAACCTAATATTGCCTGCTAAAATCGATACGGTAAGGTTTAAGTAGGCGTGGAAGAAGCAAAAAATTCCGCATTCTAACGATACGTGTCAAGGCGAATCGATGATATAGTTTGCGATATTACTTACCAGAAATGAATAAATTTGATGAATCGACAGATGTGGTAAACATTTATCATTTCTTGTCACGTAAGATATGAATGGGACAGGGGCAGATCATTCAAAGAAAACATATAGTTTTGCAAATCAATCGTGTAACAGGAGGATACCTTTTAATGTTTTTTTCTGAAGCTACTGAACACTATAACATAGAATTGACAAAATGTATTGCAGTACGTAGTGATGATGCAAAGGCGATAAAAGGAAAGAACAGTAACTTTCTGAAAAAATTAAAAGATCATCTTATACCGACGGCGAAATGGAAGCATGTTTGCTTCACAGACATGCTCTTTTCACAAAAAAAATGCCGGAAAATCTCAAACAAATTCTTTGTAAAGCTGCAAAAATGGTTAATTTTATTACTAGTCGACCGTTTCATAATAGGTTGTTTGCTAAACTACACGATGAAATGGTTGAAAAGAAAAAAATCTCTTCTTTTCCGTACAGAAGTCAGGTGGTTACCGCGGGGGGAAAGCGTTAACCCGGTTATTGGATTCGTGAGTTGAATTAATAATATTTTTCCAGGATAAACAAACGCCATTCTAAATATTTTTACAGAATATTGAGTATATGTTGCTGTGATTTACTTAGCTGATGTATTTTCACATTTAAATTACTTGAATGTACGTGATAAGAACATTATATTAATAACAGACAAGGTTCACATTCTTATTAAAAAGCTTTATATCTGGATTATTCACCTTCAAAGCAAACATTTTGCTATGTTTCCACTCACATCAAATTATATTGAAAAAATTTTGTTTAAAGAAGGCACTATTTATTCACCATAGTTTGGATATCATGAAAATCCATTTTCGTGAGCTAAAATTCGTTTGGTGGAGTATTTTCCGAAAGATAAAAATTTTTGGAAAAGGTGAAGCCATTTAATGAAAACGTTTTTGTACATGCTAAATTATCAATTGAGATTAATGATCGGCTCATAGAAATGTCTGCCGATAAAACGTTACGACTGAAGATTTAGATACGTTTTGGGTTGCTCGTCGAACTGAATATGGAAATTTAGTTACAAAAGCTTTGAAATAATCTCTTTCGTCACATCTTAACTTTCTGAAAAAGGTTTTCCGTCTACGGTTTCGCTAAAAACTAAATATAGGAACGTCTTTTACCACTTGAAAAAAACTTGCTTTTGTGTTTGTTTCTAACGTAGATTCGCGAATAGAAAGACGTTTAAATGAAAAACAAATGCGACCATCACATTAATCAATTTTCTTTACATATGTACTTATAAATGCAATTAAAATGTTTATGATAAATGATTTTTAAAAGCTTTTATTTAATTTGCTTTAGGAATAATCAAATCTTGCAACTGCTATATTTTTTGAGCTAACTTATGAAAATCAATGAAATTTGGTACACGTATGTAACTTCGATGGCAATACAACACTACGGTGTCGGAATTTGATATGACCCACCCCCACGCCTTCATGCGCTACCGCTATGGTAAATTCATGCATTTAATTGAAAATTTTCATTTCTCATGAACTATCCTATGAAAATGATTGAAATTTGGTATACGTATGTAACTTCGATGTGTAAAAATAAATATTTTTACTATTTTTAGTCTTAAAAAAATACAAAAAAAAATTACAAAAATATATTTGATTACATATAAAAAATTATTTTTTAAAAAAGCTTTTATTTAACTAATATTAATATTAACATTAATAAAAGAAAAGGAAACAAATTAGAAAAACCCTCTAAAAAGTAAAAAATAACAATTAAATCAAATTGAGAATTTTAAACAAAAAAATATAATATATTAACAAATATAAAAATGTACTGAAAAGTAAAAAATAAATTATATAAATATCTAATAAATAACCAATAAATAAACGTAATAATTATTAAATTTTAAAATTAAAAGTAATGAAAATATTTAGTTAAATAAAAGTAAAAGCGTGGCGCAGTTTTTATAATTAATTTAAAACAACACAACATTTATTTTTACAACAATTAATCTTCATTTTCATTTTCAATAACGACGCGAGGAAGCGGAAAGGTCTGCTGGAACCTCTCCAGCAGTTGAGACCGACGAACTACAAGTAACAATCTGGGAAAATGCACCCACTCGCTTTCTTTGTACGTGTTCTCATATAATTGAAGTTCATCTTCGAATTCTGCTTGTAATCTAAGCCAAATTGAACGCACTCTTTCCGCTAAAAGTTTCATTTCAATTAATTATGAATTTTTATTTAACGAATTCATAATTAAGATTACAATTATAATAATGATAATAATTAATAATTTTTCAGATTACCGTCAAAATGTTTGATTTTTAAATTTAATTTTTATTTTTAATCTTATTAACCCGTAAAGGTCATCTCGGTGCAAATTTGAACCGTCAAAGAATTAAAACTTGAGTTATTTTATTACAGATAAATAAAGTATATTCATATACTAAACAACCTCATTAAACAAAAAATATATTTTAAAATACAGCAAATGTCTATAAATACTTATTCGAAAAGATTGTTATAAAAACTGCGCCACGCTTTTATTTAACTAAATATTTTCATTACGTTTAATTTTAAAATTTAATAATTATTACATTTATTTATTGGTTATTTATTAGATATTTAAATAATTTATTTTTTACGTTTCAGTGCATTTTTATATTTGTTATATATTTTTTTTTTCAAAATTCTCAATTTGATTTAATTCTTATTTTTTTACGTTTTAGAGGGTTTTTCTAATTTGTTTCCTTTTCTTTTATTAATGTTAATATTAATATTAGTTAAATAAAAGATTTTTTTTTTAATAATTTTTTATATGTAATCAAATATATTTTTGTAATTTTTTTGTATTCTTTTTCTCGTAATATGATTTCAATTTTGTTTACGTGTAAACTTGTAGGCTAACTTTGCGACCCCCTTCATATCATCGCGACCCCCAGATTGAGAAACGCTGGATTAATTCATTAACATTTAAAAACCCTATGGATTATTTAAAATAAGATAAAGTGTAAAGCGGGAAGTTATGCGACGCCGGGTTTGGCCAGCTTTAAGTATCTGGGGTTCCTATAATGATTTTCACTGCGAATACGTTTTGAAATCGTCACCTGAATAATAACATTAAGCGAAAACTCTAACCGAAATTCGAAGCAAGTACCTTCCGGATGAAGACTCCACGATATCATTTTACCGTAAAAGTAGCGAAAACTAAAATTAATTTAATTGCTTATTTATTTAGTTTAATTAGTACTTTATGTCATTCCTAATTATAAACGACAATTTAAATAATGATACTCTTAATTAGGATGATTATTATTTTAATGACACTGGCACTTAACTTGTATTTTTTTATATAATATATTTTACAGAAGTTGAATATAGTCTCTGTATAAACAATGCCAAAACAATAACCTAAACGACAGCTGCAAACCAGCTCGTACGAATATATACTATGTGCTCATTTTACATAAACAGAAGGTGTCGGCGGACTTTTCTAGAGTGACCTTCACGCATTTATATGTTTTTTGTTTGTTTTTTAACTTTATAATTAAAATGAGATGAAAAATGGGTAGATATGTTACTATCATTTTTTTACACCTTTACACCTACTCATTCGTTTAACTTTATTCTCCTTTAATATTTTATTTTTTTATATTATTGCTTTCAGAAATTTAAATTGTTTTATTAGTTAATTGATTCTGTATTTTTAATTATAAAATAATGCAATAAATATGCATGTGTTTTGTATTGTGTAAGTCATCGGATTATTTATAAATTTAGCAGAAAAAATGTGAAGAATCACATTTTTCCACTTTTCCCTCCCACAAGTTCGTCATTTTTTTAAATACAAGTTCGTCAGTATTCTGTGAATACAATTTAATTTCCCCATCCGAGGCGAAATAATATATATACGTAACGTATTGTTTTACAAATGAAAAGGGATTACATTAATTGCTTGCTTTACAGTATCTCCTCCAGTCCTATTCGCTGTAATGAATGTAAGATAACACTAGGTCATTAGTAAGAATTATATTTCTCTGAGAGTAATTATGTTCGTTATTCAGTCCGCCTCCGTGTTGAACAGAGTAAACTGTTGTTTGTGGGGTTGAATATAAGTTCCATTTTAGTAGACTTGGCAACATAATATACAACTATATATTTAGTTGAATAAACGAGGTAATAGGAAACCACTTCACTCCTAACTTTTCGTAACAAGTTTGGCACTAAATACTCGTTAGTCTTGAGAATGGTTGTATTATTAGTTTTCCGTCTAGATAGCGTTATAGCACAGCTATAGCTCTACAAGGAAAAGTATTGTAATCGGTCCAATTTGGGTATATGCGATTTTCACCGGTTTTGACACTTAAGAACCCAAAAAAAAAAACAACCGGATGGAAATTTCCTGTTCATTAATGTAGGTGTGTTCGGTGTCACTCTTTAAATCACCTTATACCTCCAGAACTACTGGACCGATATTACGAAATTTCGTAATATCACATTTTCTTAGGCACATTTGTTAACGATTAAAAAACAACAATATTTGCAAAAAGATTTTTGAAAAATCGCACCCCTATCCCAAAAATATTCTAAACTACTGCTATATTGTGATGTCACAGGTTAGCGGTAGTATTAAATAAATTAAAAATATTTAAAGTGTAAAAAAGTAACTCAGCTTGGCTGGGTCTCGAACTCGATCGCCCGTCGATTCGGTATCTGATGCGTTAAGCTTCTTGGCTACACCGGTCTGCTGATCGTACAAGCGAAACTTATTCTATGTAAGTTGTGAAATTACATTTAGTTAGTACCAAGCGTCGCCGTTAGTACCGCCACATCCGCGCGAATTAAATACGGTATGAGCGTGCGCTTTATTCAGAATCATTGATTAAATAAACGAAAAAATATTATATTTAAATAAAATGATAATTATTTTAAATTAACTTGTGTGTGTAAGCCGTGAAGCAGAAACAACCCAAAGTTGTAGGACTTTACCGGAACGCGGCTTTGTTACAACTATGTTGTCAGATTTTTTTCAGAAGTGACTTGAGATTTATGTCGGATCGGCTATAACCTTTACGGTTATAACCGCTGAAATATAGAAATACTGGAATGGGAACTGCCTATGTCCAACGTGAGCGGAAAACGAACGTGAGACAGATTGATTTAGAGGTGTAGTTGTCATTGTCGCACAGTGCAGCGCATGCGCATTGTACCTAACGTACCGTCCCTTCAGAAAGTGATTCCATAAACTTTATTCCAATAAAACTTTATTGTAGTTAATATTAATTGATAAAATCTCATAATTCTATTTAATTAATAGAAAAATTTCAATGCTTATGACTATTAAATAAATGTTGAGTTAATCATTTTATCATATCAATGTTTTTATAAAAACTTTCTACAATAACTTGAATTATGAAAGATAACTTGCGATTTCTGATGAGAGAGATCGTCACAAGCGGACTGTAGACAAAGAGAGGTATACCTCTAAATCAGGTATCTTTGTTGGCACGGATTTCTAACGCAAGTGCACATTCCAGTATTTCTATATTTCATTGGTTATGACATATAACGTAGTATAAATCTGTTTTTCCGAATTTTCGGTTAATACAGGTCGATAGTATAAAAACCGTGTAAAATTTGTAAGAATTTGGAAGAAAATCGAACAGCGGAAGTAATTAAAATTAATTCTGATTGATCATATTAATTGAAGAAAATGAATAACGCCTGTAAAATAATACAGGCACCTGGACACCCGACTGCTACCACCGACATTTTTTTCGGATCGGGAATGGATTCTGATTCTAAATAAAAGGAATGCATAAATGAAGTGCGAAATATTAAAATTGTTATCTCATGTTATATAGCTGGTTCGGTTTGTTCTGTACATTTATAGAGTATATGTTCCTTCACATTTCATGCGCCCTCATATCGTTATGAACATGTAAAGTTGCAAACGTTTTCGCGGGTGGTATTGGACCATCTTCTGTGTAATCTATTTTTGGTAAAATGTCTTTTTCGTTAAAACATATTACAATCTTTTTTTTTATTAAAACTCTGTGTCGAAAAGCAATTTTTTTTTTTTGGTTTGTACTACGATAGCTTTGTTAAATGACTAATAAATGCGAAAGATTTAGTAACAAAACTTGTACAGAATTTAATTCTGAGCAAACTAATGTAAATATAGCCCATAAATAGTAAATAAAATCTTTTAAAATTCATCTTTTTATTGAAGTAAAACAGAAGAAAAATAGACAGAAAATCGTATTATTCTTTCTCTACCTAATAAACATTATTCTTAATTTTTTTTTTGTCTTCAGTCATTTGACTGGTTTGATGGAGCTCTCCAAGATTCCCTATCCAGTGCTATTCGTTTCATTTCGGTTTACCCCCTACATCCTACATCACTAACAAATTGTTTTACCTATTCCAAACGTCGCCTGCTTATACAATTTTTTCCTTTTACCTGTCCCTCCAATATTAAAGCGACTATTCCAGGATGCCTTAATATGTGGGCTATAAGTCTGTCTCTTCGTTCAGCTATATTATTCCAAATGCCTCTTTCTTTATCTATTTGCCGCAAATTAATTTTTGATGTAAACAAATTATATTTCTGACTGAAGGCTCGTTTCGCTTGTGCTATTCGGCATTTTATATCGCTCCTGCTTCGTCCATCTTTAGTAATTCTACTTCCCAAATAACAAGATTCTTCTACCTCCATAATCTTTTCTCCTCCTATTTTCACACTCAGCGGTCCATCTTTGTTATTTCTACTACATTTCATTTCTTTCGTTTTGTTCTTGTTTATTTTCATGCGGTAGTTCTTGCGTAGGACTTCATCTATGCCGTTCATTGTTTCTTCTAAATCCTTTTTACTCTCGGCTAGAATTACTATATCATCAACAAATCGTAGCATCTTTATCTTTTCACCTTGTACTGTTACTCCGAATCTAAATTGTTGTTTAACATCATTAACTGCTAGTTCCATATAACGATTAAAAAGTAACGGGGAAAGGGAACATCCTTGTCGGACTCCCTTTCTTATTGCCTTTCGTGCGTAACAAGTGTTACGCACGACGAAGGAGACGAACGACCGTTTATCGCCACAAATGAAGAAAACATTGAGCGTGCACGTGACATGAATTTCTTAGACAGACGAGTAACTATCGATGAAGTGGCACATTGTATGCAAATTAGTCACGGATCTGCCTACGAAATCATCCACAATAGACTTGGGTTTCATAAAGTCTGTGCAAGATGGGTCCTGAAACAACTCACACATTTGCATATACAAACGCGCTTGGACATCTGCCGAAAACATTTGGATCGCTATGGTAACGAACGGGACATCTTCTTAGACAGAATCATCACTGGTGACGAAACATGGATCCATCATTACGAGCCGGAGAGTATACGGCAGCGTATGGAATGGAAACATCCAAATTCGCCCTGCAAAAAAAAGTTCAAGACCCAACCGTCCGCAGGAAAACTGATGCTTACGGTTTTTTGGGACTCACAAGGACCAGTACTGGAACATTATGAGGAAAGGGGCATGACAATAAACAGTGCGCGTTATAGTGAGATGCTTACTGCCAAGCTGAAGCCTGCAATTCGAAGTAAACGCCGAGGACTGCTGTCGAAAGGTGTTGTTTTGTTGCACGACAATGCTCGTCCACATACTGCAGCCCACACTGCTGAAACGCTCCAGAAACTCAACTTTGAAGTACCGAGCAAACAGTGAAAGAAGCGGTGCATTCCTGGCTCGCTCAACCGAAAACCTTCTTTTATGAGGGCATCAGGAAGCTTGTGCAACGATAGACCAAGTGCGTTGAAATGCAAGGGGACTACGTTGAAAAATGATGACATGTAAGTTTCCTATTTGTATTGCAATAAAATTTATAACTACACTGTAGATAATAATTGACTTACCCTCGTATTATTAAATGATGGTCTAATAATATAAATGTAAATAAAACCTGATTGTAATTCGTTATTAATTTTGGACCTATATTGATTGGAACTAATTATGACATAAGTCTTGATTATATCAAGTTTCTACTGCATAGTTCATTTCCGGTTGTAAATATTGCCATTTTTGTTTATTGTTTAAAAAAAGATTAAATTGCTATAAAAAAAAAAAAAAAACAAGAATTTAATTGAACAATATATTTGTAATAAGTTATTTGATAAATACACGTAATTTTGTGACAAATTTCGAAAGTGTCACGTTTTGTTATGAAATGGTGTAGTATCATATTAAACGGAGAATTAAAAACAAAATAATATTACTAATGTGAACTTTAAAATAATATTATTAAAATATTTAAATAATAACACAAAAAAAAAAAAAATACTTAGAATAAAATAATACGGGGGTTACGGGATGACTTATTTACTTTAAATAAATCGACCGTGAGTAACAAACAAAATACACATCATGATAAATACGAGTATGTGATTAATTTATACTATGAAAGTAAATCTAAATCTGGTTTCTTGCTTAGCTTATAACCTAATTTCTTAAAAATCCTTTATTATTATCACCGTCACTCCGCCAATTTCCTTGGGGTAGTAGTAATAATAGTATCTATCTTTCATAGGTGGTTTTGAGTTCAAGTCCCGGTTAAGCATGACATTTTTCTCAAGGTACAAAAATTCAATTGTCATCCATCAAAGTAACTATTATTGGACGTCAGCCAATAAGAGTTACATAACAATAACAGTTATATGTATAGATTATTATTATTAATTTTTGTCCTTAAGGACAGTGTTTGAACTTGAATGTTTCACGATTATGCGATCCTAAGTTGTTTTCTCTTCCCAAAATCTTTTCATTCTTTGACTGTGTTCCTTTGTTCAGTCCACTTCGCTCCTGTTTTCTTCTTTTCGAGTTCCTGATTTTATTTCTAACTTTTCTTCTTTCTCCCGTTACTTCCCTGTTTCCCTGCTTGTCTTAGATCCTTTTCTATTTCATGATGCCGATTAGTTTTCCTGATTTATCCGTTCATTACATCAAAGATCCTCTTATTGAGTCTGTTATTGTTCCTTCGCTGTATGCGCCTGTAGAATGTAAGTCTGCGTTTTCTGATAGTGTTCCTGTGAGTGTGTCCGTTCGTTTATATAATTCTTTGGTCGGTCTCTTCGTCCATTTGCCATCTCTATGAACTGCTCTAAAAGTTTTTCTAAGTAATTTCCGTTCTATTTTTTTTCTGTTTCTGTGATGCCCGATGCTCCGATCGTGGTAGTTTCTAATGCGTGCAAGGCCTCGGGTAGCATAACTGTCCTGTACTGTTGAGTTTAGCCTGACTCAATATAATTAACTTTTTACAGTGTGGCCGTGCGAGTCCGTATGCTTTCTGAAGTTTTTTTGTTCTTTTTACGTCAGATGCCCCTTGTTTGATCATCCCATTTGTATATATTCTCCTAGGTTTTTGAATTTTTGGACTTTCCTTACGTTTCCGTATTTTGGTTTTTGTGTCGCTTTGCCTTCCTGGTTTATTGGTTTTTTCTTATGATATTTGTAACCTCATTTTGGCAGCGATTTCGTATAAGAATTCCAGTGGTTCTAGTGCTTCCTGTATATTGTTGCTGAGTATCGCCAGGTCATCTGCAAACGTCAGGCGTCTGATGATCGTTTTGGTATCTTCTACTCTTCCCAGACGTATCTTCTTGATATATTTTTCCCACTCTTTGATAATTTTGTCCGAGACTACTTCGAATAACAACGGTGAGAGCCAGTCTCTTTGTCTGACTGCAGTTTGTATCTCGATTGGTGCTGAAGTTTCCTTCATGAATTTTATCTGAAAGATGATGCCCGTGAGTTTCTATTGCATGAGTGACTTTGTTTTTCCGTTTACGCCGTATTCCTCTAAAGTATCAGAGTATCTATCTATGAAGTCCTATGCTTTCCTAAAATGTACAAAAGTGACCACATAGTTGTTTATCTGTCTAACCTACAACAGTGTTGTCAAGTTCCAGATCTGTTCGACGCATGATTTTCCTTTTCTGAAGCCTACCTAATATATTCACCTAACAGTGGATCTGCCTGTGGTTCTAGTCTACCGAGCAATGCCTTGGAGAGAATTTTGTAGGTGCCTTGTGGTAGTAATGAGATCTCCTGTAGTTATTGGGATCTTCCTGTCACCCTTCTTTTGTAATGTGTGCATCAACACACTTCCATTCCTGTAGAATTTCCTCCGTGACCCAAATTCCCGTGAGAAGTCTGTGAATTTTCTTTGTGATGTTATTTTTATTATTGCCGACCTGCTTGGCAAGATCGAAAGCGTCTTTGCGTTTCACCTGAATGATTGTGATATGAATCCCGATTAAATGTGGTATTTTTTAAATTCTACAAAATTTATTTGTCATAAAGCGTCTCTAATTGGACGTAAGCTTGCTATATTCTTTCACTCAGCGTGTTTCTAAGAGTGTTTTAATAAACTGTTCAGTCTTTCTAACCTCTCTCTCCCTTCCGATAAATATTTACCCCCTATTTTTTGAGTAATGCTTATTTTAAATATTTTGCATACGTTTTTAAGCAAAGTATACGTACAAAAGATTCAAGTTCAAGATATTCAAGATATACGTTCAGTTCTCAAGGTCAAATGAACTCCAAATTAGTTGTTATATATTTTTTTAAAGAAAGTTCAACTTTTTAAGATCTAAAGATTGTGAAGTGCTCTTCTCGATGACTTGCCTAAAATCGTACGTAGTGATTAAAATAATCATCGCTGACTAAAAGAAGGGGAAAAAGTAATTTTCATCTAATAAATAGGGATAGATAGATAGATAAATAAAGAGAGAGAGAGAGAGAGACATATGTACACTGTCGCATGAACTGTCGGCCAAACTTAAGAGACTAATTCAAAACATCAAAATAAAAGCTGACAACAACGCAGTTGTAAGAGTTTCTCCTAACGTGGCTAAAGCCGCGTTCTGGAGAAGTCCTTCAACTGTTGTTTCTGATGGAATATATTCTTTTTTATTATTTAAGTATAATATTTTTTAGTTTATTTAATTCAGTGATACTAACTAAAGCGCGCGCGCATTCTGTATTTAATTCGCGCGGGTGTGGCGGTACTAGTGGTGACGGTCGACACTAACGAAAATAATGTAATTTCACAACTTAGACAGAACAAATTTAGCTTGTACAGTCGGCAGGCCGGTGTAGCCTTGAAGCTTAACGCATCAGGTTCTGAGTCGACCGGGTGATCGAGTACTCGATCTGACCAGATCGAGTAACTTTTTTACACTTTAAATATTATTAAAATGTATCTAATATTATATTAATTTATTTAATTCTACCACTCACATGTGACGTCACAACACAGCAAACTACTACAACAGCATTTATTGGGGTGGGGGGTTGCGATTTTGCAAAAACCTTTTTGCAAATATTGTTATTTTTTTTAATCGTTAATAGATGTACCTAAGAAAAATATTACCTTAATTAGGGGAAATCTCGAGATACTTCGGGTGACCTTGCTCTACAGCCTCACCCCCTTGACCTTTTAAGTTGAAAATTTATTGTCATCTGTGTCCCATATATAGAAGTAATGTGGCTGAGTTTGGTGAAAATCGGTCCAGCAGTTCTGGAGATGTAACGTTATTCACAACCCGACACCGAAAACTCTCTCTCTCACTCTCTCTCTCTCTCTCGCACACACACAGTTTGTTTAAATCTGTTGATAAGTAGCTGATTTTTGACATTATTAGTAAAGTAGATGGCAAAGATTATTCACTGTGACAATTATCTGCCTTTTTTCACTTCCTTAACTGAATAATAATTTCGATTACTAATTATTAATTATTATGAATAATTTTAAAGAAAAGACCGTTGTTTTGGCGATTTAAAAATATCAAAATTAAAATAAAACAATACAAAAGTTAAGATTAAAAAAATAAGAAATTATTTGTAGTTATATTAACTTCCCGTAACAAAAAAAAAAAAAAAAATGTTATAATTGACCTGATGTTTGATAAGATACTAATTTACTTTCTCTAAGAGTACTAATGTTTATCATAAATGTCATCCCTTGTAGAAAGTATAAGTGAAGATGACATTTATTGTGTTGAAATATCACTTACATTTAGGCGGGCGTGATATGCGAAATAATATTAGCATTACCGACGAAGGAAATCTGAAACCTCTTCACTTTTTCTAGGCCTGACACGGAATGCTTGTTATCTTAAAAAATTATATTTTATTTAATACTTAGTTAAAATCTGTCACATTTGGTTATGTTTTGTTTATATAAACTTGGAAATTCTTATTTTGTATTTAGTTTCTGGAGTATTTATTCATTACATTTTATTAAAAATCAAATTCTCTACAAGTTTTGTTTAGAAATTTACTTGTTTATTACCCGTTTGACAAAATTATTTTACGGCAAACATAAAATAGTGTCTACTCTTTGTCTTTTCTCCCAGATTTCTCGAAAACTAAAAACACGTACAGTCTGGGATCTTTTTTTTCTCCAATTTTTCAGGTTAGATTTCATATAAAACCTCTAAATATACCCCATAATTTGAGTTACACTAATTACAGTCTGAATTTTACCGAAGGCGCAAAAATCAGGCGAATTCTTCTTCCGACCGACACTCGCTGACGAAACGTTTCCGAGCCTATGTTTGTATAAACTTTCTTCTTTATTTTCACCGGTAAAACACGTTTTGAAATTTGTTACATTTTTCGTGAATCGCTGTGTATAAAAATTATAGTATTATTAAACTGTCTTTGATAAATCGGTTTTGAAATTTGAATGTTTATTTATCCTAATGACTAAAATTGTTTAGGTAAATTTAATTTATTATTAATATTAAAATCAAAACGTAAAATTATAAGAATTAGTACAATAAACTTTTTCTTTTTTATTAACCCGAATTTTTAGTGTTGATTAATTAATTATTTATTATAAAACAGAAAGAAAGTAGCCGTTACTCATTGTTTGAGAACACAGAACATTTATTTGAACTGATTTACTTTGTTTTGCTATAAATAAATCATTGAAAATAAGGATAAATAAAAATATATTACTTAGAAAATATGTCGTGACTAGTTATGAATAAAATTAAACAAAATTGTGAAAAAATAATTAAAATATTTTTTTATTGTTTATTTAATAGCCTCAAGTTACATTGAAAAGAATATCCATAATTATGCTATTACATCAAAGTATTATTAAATTAAAGATAAATAAATTTAAAAAAAAGAAAATAATTATAAATTAAGGTGTGGAAGTCACGATGTTTGCAGAAAAAAATCAGCAAAGTATACTGCAACTAAGCTGTACTTTGATTATAGTAGAAGTTTTAAAACATTCTAGAAATAAAAAGATGTTAAGTCGAAATATAAATGTAGAATAAAAATTAAGCGTGGGGGAATATTCTTAGAGCATACTGTACTATATTTCTTTCTATGATAACGTACGTATGGTGTATATGCCTGCAACGAGTTGAAACGGATGAAATAGTGTAGTTTGTGAATGCGCGATTGTGAGTAGGAAGATCGCTTATAGAGGGGAGGAATAGTCAGTAGTGCGAGTTGGAGAGACGATGACGTAATGATGTACGTTGGCGTTAACGCGCATGCGTCAGGGCTATTAGTGGAGGGGAAAATTGTAGCCGAGTCAGCTAACGCTAGCCGAGTCCTTTACTTGTTAATACACCTACATAGGTCGGTATCGCCTTGTCGGTTCTTAAAGCTTGTATTACCTTAAATAAATCCATAACGTGTTTACTACGCGTTTAATATTATTTAGTCTTATATCGGACGCGGTTTTAATATTTATACATTTATAATTCTTGATGGCTGACAGTGGTATCAGAAGAACCATTCCCATAAGGTTGGGTGATTTCAGCGTTATAGATTCGGAATTTAGTAATATAAGAGAACGGTTTGATGCTGAAATGCGAAAAATGGAAGAAGAAATGACTAAATTCAGATCTGAACTTATGAATCGCGAATCCAACTTCTTTAAAACTTCTTCAAGGTAATGATATTCTTTTATTATTATACGAATTTCATTACATTTAGGTTATATTGCCGGTATAAAATAATTTTAATTATTTTGATTATATAGCTTATTAATTTAAAATAAACAATTTCTTTTTTTAAATTTATTAGTTTGTTAACGAAAATATATGTATACTAATAATATAATATAATATATAAATATATGTAGATTAGACTTGTTTTAATATAACGAAAAACTCTATAACTCGATTTTTTCAAATTGCCAACGGCGTGTTAGTAGTAAATATTAGTTTTTGAAACAATGTTTTACATTATTGGTGAAAAAACTGCATAATAATTAATGTGGTTTTTAATGAATTATTTTACTTTGATTTTAGGTAATTTAAAAAAAAATAAAAAATACATTGGAATTCTTTTAAAAAAAATTGAGAGCGTTATAATTTTCTCGTAATAAATATGTAAGAATTCTTAACTGGCTTCTGGAAAGTTAAGTAGTCTTAACGCCATTAAAATTTTAACATTAACTGTTATATAAAGCTTAGATAATATTTATTAGGTGTATTATATCTTAACGTTATAGAATATTTATCTCATCGTTTTATCAAACAATTTCTACGACATAGCTTTTTTTTAAATTTGCTTTATCTTTTGTCGTATGAGGGAGTTTGTTATTTCCAATTGTTGAATTCTTGGGAGTCTGAAGTTAACGGGCATGAATGGGCTGAGATCCAGACAAACTGGAAGTAGTGTAAAAAACCAATACTTGAAGTGTATTTGTGCATGTTTTTCTCAGTTGAATTCTTACCCTCCCTCCACTGCTCTCTGAAGTGTTGGACTTATCATCCTAACTTGTACGATTAATTACCTATTTCTGTTTTCACTATTATTTTTGATTTCAAAATCTTGTTTCAAATACATTCTTCACGACTTCCTCTTTCATATACCAAAATGTTTTTGACTTGCATTCATACAACCCAGTTTGGATAATGTGGTTACTTCAACAAATTCCTTATAATTTTATTTATTATTATTATTAAAAAAAAGATATTAATAATATTTTTGGTATTATTTTTATTATTCATAAATCATTTCGCGAATTATGTTGATTCAACAGTTTTTAAATTTGTTTGAAGTTTTTGATCTCTTGCTGAGTAGAGCCATATATATATATATGTGTGTGTGTGTGTGTGTGTGTTTATGTGTGTGCGCGCGCGCACGCGCGTATGTATGTATTCTCGATAAATTAATACAATGTTTTGATTTATAAATCTGTCCCGGTTTTTATTATGGTTGTAATCCATGCATCTAATGTTTAAGTGAAACTAAGATTGCTTTCTTTGAGAGTAATAGTGTTAATTATACGGTCAATTCCAGTGCGGTAAACGGATGAAAGGTGCTGAGTATTACATTCATTCTGGTGTCTCGATATACGACTTATGTTCGGTTCGGTTTAGAAGGCGATCGGGTATCATTTATTTTTCCTTAATAAACCTGGCATGAGATGTTTGTTATCCTGAAAATAATCGTGCCTGTTTAGCCAGTGAGTTGTATTTTGTATCGTCTTCTTCTTTTTCTCTTTAGCCTCCGGAACCATCGTAAAGTATTACTTCAGAGAATGATATGTATGAGTGTAATCTTTTGCACCAGGTTAACCATTCCTGAACCCACCGGGTTGGTCTAATGGTGAACGCGTCTTCCCAAATCAGATGATTTGGAAGTCGAGAGTTCCAGCGTTCAAATCCTAGTAAAGCCAGTTATTTTTACACGTATTTGAATACTAGATCGTGTATACCAGTGTTCTTTGGTGGTTGGGTTTCAATTAACCACACATCTCAGGAATGGTCGAACTGAGAATGTACAAGAATTACACTTTATTTACACTCATACATATCATCCTCATTCATCCTCTGAAATATTATCTAAACGGTAGTTACCGGAGGCTAAACAGGAAAAATAAAGAAAAGGTTGACCATTCCTGAGATGTGTGGTTAATTAAAACCCGACCACCGAAGAAGACAGGTATCCACGATCTAGTATTCAAATCCGTATAAATTAACTGTTTTTACTAGGAGTTTGAACCTTAAAACTTTCGACTTCGAAATCAACTGATTTAGGATGACGAGTTCACCGCTAGACCGACCCGGTGGGTTGTATTTTATATCAGATTGCCTACAACTTACTTGTTTATGGTATCTGATGACTTACATCTGTCTTACTACGATGTTTATTAAATAGGTTATCCTACTGTGAGTGTAGACAACGTGTGAATGTAAGCGGACATTATTTCACCACAGAGACTGGTACAACAATTTGTTATTTTACACTACCCCAGTTTTTTATTTTGGTCGTGTTAAGGAGTTTGATCTAGTCAGAGTCGGATTCTTTGAAAACAGTGATTTTTTAAAAGGTAATCCAGTTTCTACGGTGAAGAGAGAATGAAAGTGTTTATTATAGGCTAAATTTCTTAAGACGTTTCGAACGAGTATTTTTAATATTTTGTTTCAAGGCATCGGGTTGGTCTAGTGGTGAACGGTTCTTTCCAGTTCAGCTGATTTGGAAGTCGAGAGTTCCAGCGTTCAAGTCCTAGTAAAGTCGGTTATTTTTACACAGATTTAAATACTAGATAGTGGATACCGGTGTTTCTTTGGTGGTTGGGGTTTCAATTAACCACACATTTCAGGAATAGTCGAACTGAGACTGTACAAGACTACACTTCATTTATAGTCATACATATCATCCTCTGAAGTATTATCTGAAGGGTAGTTACCGGAGGCTAAAACGAAAAAAACAAGGCAACGGGAAGTTAATTTTCCCCTTATTTTGATGTTGTTCTTTAGCACGGTTTTGCTATTTCATGAGCAAATTATGTTCCCTATCATCATTTATTTATTATTATTATGCTTTTACGGCCAACATGGGACCACTTAAGTCAATTTTAGTTGGATCTTTTCTGAGAAAAGCGTGTTATTTTACTCTTTCGAGCTGCCCAGTAATTCTTCATCCGTTCAGATCTTGCTTTCTTTTCTTCATCCGTAAACACCCTCTTCGTTGTATTTTGTAGTTTGTCTGTCTTTTGTTTAAATCTAATGCTCTTATCTTTTAGCTTTGTAATTTTTCCAGTTTTATTCTGTAGGTCAGTCAGGGAAATTCCCAATTCTTTCATATCTTCTCTAATTTTTTTGATCCATCCTACTTCTAGCTTTTGGAACCAGAGCTTTTCAATGATATTTCTTGACAGTCTTGTTTGCGGTGTCCTTATGAGATGACCGAAGAAAGAGATTCTTTTTTTCCGCATAGTATCAGTAACAGGCTCTATTTCTCGATACACCACCTCATTTGGCACAATCCACCATCGGCCTTCTTTTTGGTGTTTTTTATTGATACACGTTCTGACAATTCTCCTCTCTATTTTCAGAATTTTTTCAATTCGGTTTTTCTGAGTGATTTTGAAAAGGGTCTCGCTTCCGTAGGTGACTTCTGGCTGTACTACAGTTTTATAATGTTTAAGTTTTGTTTTAGCAGAAAGGGATTTTTTGTTATATGTTGACCGAGTTAATTTTTGGGATTTAATCATTTTATTTGTCCTGTTTTGCCATGTCACTTTTTCATTTAAATTATAAGTTATTATTTCCCCTAGATATTTAAATTGTTTTACTATTTTAATTTTCTGATTGTTTACCGTAATGTGCTCTATTACCAGAGGATCTATGGCCATTAGTTCAGTTTTTTCGAAAGAGATATGAAGCCCTATCTTTTGTGCTAGGTTTTGAAGGCTCATGATTTGTGTTTTGGCTTCTTGAATATTATTTGCTAAAAGAGCGAGGTCATCTTCAAATCCTAGGCAATTTAGTGTGATGGAGTTTTTCTTAGTACCCATTTTTATATTTTTGGGATTTATTTCATACCATTTTCTCATGACAAATTCGAGGGCGCAGTTAAAAAGGAGTGGTGAGAGGCCGTCTCCTTGCCTCAATCCAGTTTTTATGTAGAAGGGTTGAGAGAGTTCACCTCTGAATTTCACTCTGGACTGGGTATTGGTTAAAGTTAATTTTATCATGTTTACGAGTTTAGGGTGAATCATCATTTATAATAATAATAATAATTTGTTGGGCAATAATATTTGTTGGACAAGTTATTGTAGGCAAACGGTTTGTATTACCAGGATTCGAGTTTACCAATAAAGCGTGTAACGAGACATTTTTAAATCGATATCCAATATCGTTGTATACCCTTATGTGAATATTTAAATAAATGCAAATAATTTTCGCTTCCCCGGGATTTGAGTTAGGGTCCTCAAATAATAGCTACTACAAATAACTGGTGTTTATTTGACCACTGAGACTGGGTAAATGTATTTTATTTATATTGCTTTATTTTTCTTTAGTTTACGATTATAGTAGCAGCTTATATAATAATGAATTTAGGTATGCCATCTACATACGGCAGATATTTCATTACATAAATAATTTTTATTACATAAATAATTTCATTATTTTTGTGTTTAAAAAAATCACTACTGATTAAAAAAAAAAATGTCAGTGTCCAACGAGCATTTAAAGACCTTATTTCCTCCTAGTTATTATAAATGATTATATAAATAAATAATATTTTTTTTAAACTTTGAATTGATAGGTTACTAGCTCAAAAATACAGTAACTAATTAATTATTTCCGCTGTGAATTCTACAAAATTTCGTCATCTCTAAAATGATGATTAAGAATTCCCGGTATTTCATCTTATTTAACAATAATATTGAGGTTTGTCTTCAATTAAAAAACTGTTTCATTTAACATACTTCGGAAATTCGTAAGCGTTTGATCATCTTCCATTCTCAAGACAATTTTATTATTATTTTTCGTTCAATAAAAATGTATATTGTCCAATCATAAATCTACATTATAAGAATTTAATTTCACAACAATATACTAAAATACTAAACCAAGTGCAGTCCAGATTTGTTGATTTTTTTTTTAATATTTCAGTTTTTAATTTTACTCTTACATTTATGCTATAAAATTTTAACCTTTTAAAAATTTCGTTTTTTAACAATATTTAAAAAAAAAATTATTTCTATTTTTCTGTGGTTAGTTGAAAAGTTTCTCGTACGGAAACCTACTTATTAATTTTTTTTTTTGTCTTCAGTCATTTGACTGGTTTGATGCAGCTCTCCAAGAATCCCTATCTAGTGCTAGTCTTTTCATTTCAGTATACCCTCTACATCCTACATCCCTAACAATTTGTTTTACATATTCCAAACGTGGCCTGCCTACACAATCTTTTCCTTCTACCTGTCCTTCCAATATTAAAGCGACTATTCCAGGATGCCTTAGTATGTGGCCTGTAAGTCTGTCTCTTCTTTTAACTATATTTTTCCAAATGCTTCTTTCTTCTATTTGCCGCAATACCTCTTCATTTGTCACTTTATCCACCCATCTGATTTTTAACATTCTCCTATAGCACCGCATTTCAAAAGCTTCTAATCTTTTCTTCTCAGATACTCCGATTGTCCAAGTTTCACTTCCATATAAAGTGACACTCCAAACATACACTTTCAAAAATCTTTTCCTGACATTTAAATTAATTTTTGATGTAGACAAATTATATTTCTTACTGAAGGCTCGTTTAGTTTGTGCTATTCGGCATTTTATATCGCTCCTGCTTCGTCCATCTTTAGTAATTCTACTTCCCAAATAACAAAATTCTTCTACCTCCATAATCTTTTCTCCTCCTATTTTCAAATTCAGCGGTCCATCTTTGTTATTTCTACTACATTTCATTACTTTTGTTTTGTTCTTGTTTATTTTCACGCGATAGTTCTTGCGTAGGACTTCATCTATGCCGTTCATTGTTTCTTCTAAATCCTTTTTACTTTCGGCTAGAATTACTATATCATCAGCTACTTATTAAATGGAGTGGAAATTATTAACGTGTGAACGTCAGAACCTTCGGACCGTTCTGTTTCCCTATTGGGATCGAAAACAAAATAAAGTTACCCGAAATTAATCTGATTACAAATACTGAAACGGGGTACGTTTACGGGAAAGTAAATAAATTATTTTTCAGATTCATCCGTTACGGTAAATTAAAATAAGTGTCTTATTTAAGTTTAATAATAAATTAAATCTCGTTTGTAATGACTCATGTTTCCCCAACCGGATGTTTATGATGGATTGTTTCTCGATAAGGAATCTGTAGATTACTTTATTGTCTGTGTATTTATAAGATGAGTTTGCATTGAAGGTGCAGCAGGCACCAAACAAATTTTCTTTCTCTAAAAATATCATGTCCATTATACAGTCCTTCCGGTGAACAGAATGATTTCACTTGAATACAGCTGCTTATTGGCTAGTTTACTTACCGAAGTTTGAAAGCGTGTTGGAGATCCATTAGGATTCATCTTGCTTATTAAACCTGGTATGGGACGCTTGTTATTTTGAGATCAGTTATCCAGTTAAAATCTTACATTAGGCCGTCAATAATCTTTTTGGTGTATGTATAAAAACAGAAATTTGAACTTAAAAAACGTCAAGCTACGTCATCTGTAACCGAAAGTTTTACTGACCGTTTAATATTTTTCATAGCTAGTTTTAAAAGTGGCCCCTTAAGCACAACCCAAGCAGTAGTCTTTCGAAAAGTAGATCGTTTTCTAGGTAGGAGCATTTCCGAAATTTCATTTTTAGTTGTATTGTAATGCAAAAGTATTGTAATCGGTCCAATGTCAAGATTCGGTGAAAACAGCACCGGATCTTGACATTTTGACACCTAAGGAATCCAAAAAACCAAAAACCGGATGAAAATTTTCCGGATGTTAATGTTCATATGTACGCGCGTGCGTGTTCAGCGTTTGCCTCTAAATCACCTTATGTATCCAGAACTACTGAACCGATCTTGATCAGACTTGTCCAGATTACTTCTTCATATGGGGAATTGATGCCATTATATTTTCAATTTAAAAGGTCAATGGGGTGAGGCTGTAGAATAAGTTCACCCTCAGTATATCGAGATTTCGCCTAATTAAGGTCATATTTTTTAGGTGCAATTGTTAACGATTAATAAATAACAATATTTTCAAAAAAAAAAATATTTCGCATCTCCACCCAAAAAAATACTGTTATAATCGTCTGCTATGTATTACATCACAGATGATTACTAGAATTAAATAAATTAATAATATTTAAAGTATAAAAAAGTGACTCGGTCTGGTCAGATCTCGAATTCTATCGCCCGGTAGGTTTGGTACCCGGTGCGTTAAGACACGCGGCTACACCGGTCTGCCGACTGTACGAACGAAATTTGTTCTATATAAGTTGTGAAATTACATTAGTTTAGTTAGTTGGCGCTGGTATCGCCTCACCCGCCCGAATTAAATAGGGTATGCGCGCGCGCGCTTTAGTTAGAATCATTGGATTACGAGTAAATAAACGAAAAAATATTACATATAAATAAAATGATAAATGTTTTAAATTAATTTGTGTATATGTGGTGCGCGCGCGTGTGTGTTAGTCGTGCATCAGAAACAACCCATACTTGTAGGATTTCCCGGAACGCGGCTTCAGACGCGTGACGGGAAAGTCCTACAACTGTGTTGTCAGCCTTTTCTGTCTTTAATACATAAATTAATCTTTAATATTAAATTTAACCATTTTTTTAATCTTTGTTTTTCAAAGTTGTCCTAAAATTGAGGGAAAGAGCTCAAAGTACGAGTAACACTTACTTTCTTTGAAATTAAAGATGTTTATTATTTATCCAATCCGTGTAATAATAGAGTGATGTACGGTTGAATATCGTTTAAATTCCTTTGGGTTGTCGTGCTGATAATGCGACAGTCGATCCGGCTCGATGAATAAAGAAACGAGAAGCTGAATCCTATGAAAGGATACTTATTATCTTTGGATTGGTTACGTCATTTTCGTATCTGTATTCTTGTCATGTCTTAATGTAAGGTCTCCTGCGACCGTTAAGTTATGACATCCAACATATATATATATATATATATTTTGTCCTCTGTTAAATGTGCTATAACTACGTGGAAACACGTAATGTGTTATTGTATTGTTAAATACTTAATTGGAAGGCGTACGATTATTATTATTATTTTTCTTCCACTTATAAAAACGGTTGTAGTTCGAGATTTGGAATTATCATTTATAACATATCGATATTTTAAGTTTGAATTTACCTTAATTAAAAACTAAAATTAATTGTTTAATCGATTAAAATTTATTATTATTGATTTTTATTATATAATATGCTGTTGTAATAATAATAAAAAAAGCAAAAAAAAAAAAAAAAACGGCGTCAATTCACGGTTTTATACTGTAGTTGCATCTAATGAATTATATTTGATAATAGAGACAACAGACTGCGCCGGCGCAGTAGTAATTGAATGCAGCTATAAATCAATTAGATGTAGCAGGCAGGGCTGGTGTAATCTTACTAGATATCAGTTGCTGGAGGTTTTTCTTATTTCCTAAATTAATTGGATAATCTTTTATCTTTCTTCTATTGTACTTATCTGTTAATCCAAAACCTGATTTACCATATTGAAAAAAAGAAAAGAAATAATTCCCGGAAAAAATACGTTTTAAAATTTATTTCTTCTAATCTCATAAATCTTAGCCGAAAGAAGATTATATTCGAAAAGATATCTGTGTACAAAATTATTGTTCGTTAAAGAACGTTTAAGTGATATTTAACATGCATCGTTAAAAAAATTTAAAACAACTATTTTTATTTTTTACAAAATATGTACGAATAATCATACGGGGTGCCGTTGAATGACTATACCGTTAAAATTGGAAAAAAATGATATAAAGCAAATGCCCCTTTTTCGAAACGACCTTTATTTTATCTAATATATTAATTCGCCCGATTTATTAGATAGATTCCCGTAATCCTTCATGGGAACGGGTACCAAAAAAAAATTTTAATCGAAAATGTAGGGTTGTAGCACAGTTTGAAAGAATTGAAAAACATAAAGTCTTAACGTAAAACATTTCGGACAACCATTATCCTTACCAAAAGTGGCGGCAATTTAATATTTTTCATAGCTAATTTCAAAACCGGTTTACAGTACTTCTGAAATAACTACTCGATAGTAAAATAAAAAAATAAAATTTACAAAATGCTCCTGGTTCAAAATGATCCATTTTTTCGTTAGTTACGAAGGTATAAAGTATAAGAACTTTAAGTAACTTTTCAACAATTACGTAAAAAATAAAATTTAACAAACGCTCGCATCTCAAAATCTATTTTGTCGTATTAGATGGCTTACACCCTAAGTTACCAAGAGGCAACACAAAAATTGTAAACGAAAAAGGTATTGTTTTGACCGTTTTTATTTATGGATCTGTTGTAGAAGTAGCACTAAACATCTCTGCCTTTTAAATTGACGATATTCACCTAAAAATTTAGTCCCTTTGGTGAATAAAGTGAAGATAATTTAATTGTTAAGCTTTTTATCGTATGTAATTTATGATTTTTGGCATGGTGACACGTAAACAGTATATTCGGGTCTGTAAAGAAATCAACGGGAAATCTCTTTACTCTTTACTTTTCCCTACCAAACCTGGGAATGTATACTAGTTATTCTTGGTAATGGTATGGATATAGTGAATTAATACGATATAAAAAATGTATTTTATATATATATATATATATATATATATATATATATATATATATATATATAAAAAATGTATTTTATATATATATATATATATATATATATATATATATATATATATATATATATATCGGGAAATGTCGATCAAATAAAAAGGCCGACTCAGGGAATTAAAATAACCAAAACAATTTCCTGCAGATAACTGCCTTATTCCGCTTTATTTTCCCCCCCTGTTCGCAATTTGTGTTTTTTAAATGGGATGCCATTTTGTGAATTAAAAGAAAATAGACGTATTTTCTTTAATCATTAATACATCTGTAAATATTAGTTTTCCTAAATTATGTTATATTAGACCAAAAGTTACTTCTTTCATCGTGAACAAAATAATACCATACATATATAACTGTTGAGATCCTTTTTAACATTTTGAGCCATAACTCAGCGGTTTATCAATCGATTTAAACATATGATGTATTATTTTCTTCACAATAAAAGACGTAACTTTTTATCTAATATAAAATAATTTAGGATAACTAATATTTAAGGATGTATTGATGATTAAAGAAAATACATCTATTTTCTTTTAATATATATATAAAAGTTCAAAATTCCATTTATAAAGCTACAAAATTCCATTTTAATATTGCCACGCACAAGCTTTCTGGCAAAATTATCAGGCAAAAAAATCCAGAAAAATCCTTAGTTTTCGAGTTACGTATAACAAAAGATTTTATACAAACTTCTGCTTTAAATATCAAAATCCTGCTATACTAAAAAGTTTACGTGTACGAAGTAGTAAAAAATATTTATAATTTTATATTATATATTCTTACATAAAAAATTGAAAAAAGAAATGGGTCCGTATACTGTACTCTCTGTTGTTCCCAAGAAAATTGTTAAGTTTGCACAATACCTCCCAGAGTCCCTATTGTATACAGTGTCAGGAAAGTTTGGAACGGCTTAATTATAGAAAGCTGAGTGTGACTACGGTATCAAAATAAATGTAATTAATTGCTGTGTAAAAGAAACTACTTTTGTATTGTGTTTGAAATTACTGTCGGCCAACTTGGATCTGCCATATTGAATTCAACTTTATTTTTACTTCCTTGTACGAAATAAAGGAAGTATTGTGATCTCGAAAAATTTCGATTTGCAGATTTCAACGAAAATATCCATTTTAACCATCCCTGAATACATTTTGACTAGTTTCGGGGTGATGTCTTTCGGTACGTACGTATCTCGCATAACTCAAAAACGATTAGCCGTAGGATGTTGAAATTTTCTATCTAGAACTGTTGCTACATCTAATTGTGCACCTCCCCTTTTGATTGCAATAGACTGGATCAAAAGTGTCCAAAAAAGTCCGAAATTCAAAATATTTAGATTTTGGACTTTTTCTTAACTGCGGTAATAAACCCTCATCGAGAGCTTTTCAACGATATATCATAAATGGTACTTATTTTCATTGATTCCAGAGTAAAAGCCAAATAAAATTTTAATTAATGAAATATTTTGATCTTGCATGGGAAGGGGTAGGCACGTCGGTTCGAATCAGACTTCTACTTTTTTTTTTTTTTAATCTATGTTATTGATTTATTAATAATTTTTAACCTCTCATTGTAAAAAAAAATTACAATAATTCAATAATAACTATAAGAAAAAATATCACAAGTTATTAATGAAATAATATTTTATGTACTTACAAAAAAAGTTTTTAAATGTACATTTAAAAAAAATGTGTATATATAGTTTAACAGGCGTATAAAAAGATTACGCCTTAATAAGGAATACGGATTTGAATACTAGATCGTGGATACCGGTGTTCTTTGGTGGTTGGGTTTCAATTAACCACACATCTCAGGAATGGTCGAACTGAGAATGTACAAGACTACACTTCATTTACACTCATACATGTCCCTCATTCATCCTCTGAAGAATTATCTAAACGGTAGTTACCGGAGGCTAAACAGTAAAGAAAGAAGAAGAAGGCGTATAAGGAAGTCATGTGATACCCAAATCAGATTTTTTTTTAAGTAGCGTATTCGATAACGATAAATCAGCTGTTTCTTAATTTATTATTATTCGTTATCTAAAATCGTAATGATAAATTTCGAATAATTAAGTAATGAGAAGAGATTTTGGAAAATGGTTTCCAGCATGAAATTGCAGTCCTAAATGATCCATAATTATCCCCCCCCGCCCCTTTTATCTTGAATGGTGGTTGGGGACGGCCGTTTTACCCCGATATGGACGCTTTTAATGTTCAGTATCTAAAACACGGATGAAGCTATCGATGGGGGTTTTCAATAAGGATTTTCCCGTTCAAATCTACATTGAAATCATGTGTAATGTGACCATTATGATGTTTAAAAAAGTGAAGCTGAATTCAATATAGCGGATCCAAGATGGCCGATAATAATTTCAAACAACTCAAGTGTAGTTTTTTTTTACCTAGTAATCAACTACTTTAAATCTGATATCATAGTTACACTCAGTTTACTATTTCTATTCTATTCTTCGTTTCCAAACTTTCCGGATTTAAAATTAATAGATGTAAAACAAATTGTTAGGGATGTAGGATGTAGGGGGTATACCGAAATGAAACGATTAGCATTAGATAGGGAATCTTGGAGAGTTGCATTAAACCAGTCAAATGACTGAAGACAAAAAATAAATAAATATATATATATTTAATACATTTGTATGTATTATACAATATATTTAAATTTGTATGTTGTATCATTACAACATATTAAATTGCTAACGTGTTTTTAGCCAAGTGAACTTTAGCGGGCGGCGAATTTTTGTGCACATAGGCTGACGGCTGGCTTACCTCGTTATTAACTATCCCGACAACTCTGACATGTACTATGCATACTACGCTACGTAAGTAAATACGGAGCTATACGAGATGTTTTCATAAAGGAATGACTAATTAACTTTTCCACCCGTCCTATAAGTTTATCTTTCTCGCACGCAATTGCACAGCTATACGCCGCCCGCTATATATTTATCTAATAACTCTTGATTCAGTTGTTTACACTATAATGCGGTGTATGCTTTCTTTGTATTTAATTATTGTCAACGGTAATAGATTTTAAATAGCTCAAAAGGCTGATAATTTCTTTCCTAATACTATATATATGTACATTATAGTAATACTATATATATATATATATGCACTCGATTGTGCGTTCATCCTACACACACCGGATGTAATTTCTTTAATGGTTTTTAATTCTGTTGTGGTAAATTACAGCCTAAGAACAGTATTTTATTTGATTTATTTTTATTATACTGGATTAGCGTTGTGTGTAGATTTTTTAATTTTTTTAATTTACAAACGACTCTGTGTAGGCGCAAGTAGGTATGCTGCTAGCCCAGATGTGTTGTTTACTGTGTGTATTGGTGAGGAGGTTTCATTTTAAGGCTAGTTTATTCACCGCTTTTTAGTGGTTTATATTGCAGACGACTGTATACTATTCCTTTCTCTGTTAACGAAGAAAAAAACTAACTTTGTATGTAGGTTTGCTAACAGTACTTCAGTGTTCTATTTTTCCAATAAGAAATATCGTTTATATAATATTTTTTTTATTTTAAATATTGTATTAATGGATTGTTTCTTTTTATGATATCAGTATAAGTGTGTGTAATATAAATAATAAATTGTTAGATTAGATATAACAACTTTTTATATATGTTTATATACCGGTGTATATATATATATATATATATTTAAAATGTACGTACCTATGTATATAATATTAATTTAATAGCTTAGTTTACTATTTTAATCTATTTTGAATTTTTCTTATTTATTTATTTATTGTTTTTTGTTTGTATAAAAAAACACAATTTTTACTCTTTATTCTTTTTCAGGCTAATAAGAAATTACTTGAAATAGGGAGAATAAAAATTATTTTGATTATAATAGTGTGCCTAAACATATAACATATATTTCTTTTGAAGTAAATTGTTATTTTTTTTAAATTTCGTACGGGATCCACAACTTTATAACAAATTTTTTTATATATATATATATATTTTATTAGCCGATTTAGAATGAGCTGACACAGTTGTAGGACATTCCCGTCATAGGTTAAAGCCGCGTTCCAGGTAAGGCTTACAACAGTGACGACTTACACACACAAGTTAATATAAAATATTTATCATTTTATTTAAATATAATATTTTTCCCTTATTTAATTCAATGATTCTAACTAAAGTGCGCGCGCATACTTAATTTGCCGAGTTTGACAGTACTAGCGGCGACGATCGGAACTTACTAAACTAATTTCACAAATTATACAGAACAAATTTCGCTCGTACGGTCGGCAGACCGTTGTAACCGTGAGGCTTAACGCATCGGGTACCGAATCTATCGGGTTCAAACAGTATAATTCATTTCATTTTAGTGTCTCTTTTTCTATTACTTTTTGTTTCTGTCAATATCCCAGTCATATTTCTTCTTTTTTTTCTATACTACCTTCCATCGATTTTCTCCTATATGTCCCTGAATACATTTGTTATTATCGGGATAACATATGTTCGTAAAAATTTGCCTTATCTATCAAATTTTGTAACTTCTTTTTTTCTAGTTTATCCATTCTACTTTTTACATTTTTCTGATAAATATCCAAGCCTTTTCTTCATTTTCTTTTGGATCATCCCATAGTTAAAATCCAAGCGTATCTTGTTCGTTAAGAGATATAACTAACCGTAATGGTTTTAGGCGATCTGACTATGTAAAAAAACGTTGTGAGTCGGTGAATCTTTAAAAAAAATACTCTTGATTATCTGTAGTAGTTTCTGAAGTACGATTTTTTAAAATTATTGCTACCTTTTTCAATGACCCGTATGTTCGCTGCGTTTAAGTTGTACTCGTATAATTTTGATGTAAGAAAAATTTCAACCACCTACGGTCTAAAAACAAACTACGGTCTAAAAAAAGTGACAACAGCATTCATGTATTGTAAGGCCAACTAAGTCGAGTTAGGTCGGATGTTTTTATTGTTGCCAACTTTGTAAATTATAAATAATTATTATTAAATATGATATGTATTTTAAAAAACAACATTACTTTGTTGGCAACATTAAAAGAATGATACGGTTTTAATATTTATATAAAAATGGTATATTAATTATATTTTAAAAGTTAAATCTTGGTTTTAACATCGTCATTTTGTAGATAATAAATTTTTATTTTTTAAAGATTATTACTCTTCTTTTTTTTTTTAAATTAATGCAGTTTAATTAACTGAAATATCGTTTTCTAAGAACTATTGATAAAGAACCTTGACCTGATATTTATTTACTTTTGAAATTGCAGTAACAAACCTTAGATTCGGTAATTCTTTTTTCTCGGGAATAGCTAGCTCTATTCCCGAATAGTTTCTCATACTTTTACGTCTATATTATTTTGAAAATAATAAATTAATAATGTAAACAGGTACTTCCTTTTTTGAGATAAAAATAATTTTTAAAAATAGGCATTGCAATTTTTTATATATATATTTTTAAAATTTTTACTTTAAATAAGAATCGTGTTAAAAAATACTAACAATTTAGTAATTTATAATTCTACGTAATTTGAAAAACTAATCGAAATCATTGAATATGAAACGCATTATTTTTTTTTTGTTTTACTTTTTAATGAATTTCTTTAAAGTTTTCAATTCAATTCTCTTGAATTTTAGTTTTTTTTTTTTTTAGCTTCCTCTTTATCACCAAGTAGACCCATTCGGTAATTTTATTTTTTTATTTTGTAACGGAAGGTGTTGTGGTATAAGATGTTTCCTAATTTAAGTAAGATTTTATTTTGACAAAAAAAAACGTCTTTTTACGTTCCCTCGGTCAGCCAGAATTTCGGAGACAACTCGTGGCCAAGGGACCTATCCCATGATGGCAGACCTCGTTTCGGTCGCCATTCCCGTTTACCTTGAGGGTTCCGCCTACCTGGACTTTCTCGCTGTTCGTTATTTTCACGGTTGTGAGAATAATACTGATAAATAATAATTATAATATTCAGGGTTTATAGAAACCAGAAAAAGAAACTAAATTTCAAAAGACAGAAAAATAGTAAATACGGTAACTAAAGTACACAAACATTTGACGATTAAAAATTCATAACTTATTTCTTTGCCGTGGTGGCAGAAATGTAATAACGATGTGAAAGGATTAGTCTGATTTTTTCTTTAATGAATATCTTTAATTTATAACCTCATACTTCTTGGAGGCGAAGAAATAATTAATATCTTTAATATCTAAACCTTCAAGGGAGCTAGGGCCTTCATCGATGGCTTAAACCTTCCCCGGGATAACAAGAATGTATCCTGAAAATTTGAAAGTAATCGGTAGATCGGTTCTCGGGTGAGCTTTAACAAATAGACAAATTTATATTATATATATATATATATATATATATATATACATACATACATTTTCGAATAACTGTGATCTGTTAGCTGGAGAGTGTACTTGATGCATGCAAAAGTCACCCTTCAATTTACTAACAAACACTCCGTTTGAATTTTGAAAATCGGACGATCGTTTGTAGAGATATTATAAGAGCACCCCCTTGCACCTACCAAAATAGAGATCCAGGGGTACCAGTTTGTTACCGGTTAATTGTGACGATTCGTCTACTTTCCCACGAGGAGCTCGCAATTCCAAAAAAAACCCCTGTAGCCTCACATACAGTTCCCACGGGAAGCCCATTATTTTAAACAGAATTTTTTAAAAATTTATTTAATATTTTATTTAACGTAAATTTAATTGTAGTATTTTTGTAATATTATTCATTCGATTGATTCGAATCGTTCAGTTTAAACCCAGCTCATACAATGATACACTGTCACAGTTCACAGTTCATTAATTCAATTCATTTTATTTTGTGCTTCAACCGGCAAATCTCCACTACAACATATATATTTTCGTGATGAAATATATATAAAAACATTCTCTTGGTTACGCCAAGAGACATGGATAAAAATTTGGTTGGGATTTCGTGTTTGTCCCTATCAAACAATAACCCTGTTCTGTTTATATATATATATATATATATAATTACAGTTTTAAAATGCAAAACTTAAAATGGACAGGTGATTTTTTTTACAAAATGAACAAAAAATACTTATATTTATGTATTTGATACAGGCTTAAGTACGTAAAAAAATAAAATGTGTATCGAATTGAGAATTTTTTTCTCTATTTATATACTCGGTTATAAAAATTATTTCGAGTATAGCTCTTATAGACCAGTTTATTCGCTATAAATTGATGGTAAACTAAATTTAAGCCCTGAAAAATTAGCGTCAGTTTTGAAATAAGGAACAGAGAGAGTATTGCTGGGAAAAAGAGCATTATTAAATCCAAATTTTAAGTGTGTTGTTTTTCTTCTTAACATTGCAATACGGGTGATATTTTAACCTATGAATTGATAACAATTTCCATAATTTATACAGTTAATAATAATTATTACGTGGTATCTTAGGTCATATTAATTATTATAATTTATATTTTGAATTATGTGCAATTATCAATATTTTATTTTTGCTATATGCTTTATTATTATGTATAAACTTTATGTAATGTTATATTTAATGTATTAGCTCATAATTAGTAATTATTCATTTTGTAATATTTCATTATTATTGTAAATTTTCATCTTATTTATTTTTTCTCTCCCTTATGTCATTTATTATTTTAATTTTCTTTCGTAATTCTATATTTATTTATGACATAATAAGATAATATCCTTGTATACAATCATTTGGTTTATATATGCGCGTGCGTGCAACAAGTATACGTCCATATTATGTACGTTAATTTAATTGATAATAGAATTGTTGTAGAGGAACTTTATTGACAGGTTTTTAATGTTGCTTTCGAGAGATATTGAAATCTTAAATGACGTCATAAATAAAATACATTTATGTTTTATTATAAATGAAAGTTGTTTTATTATAAATAGTAATATGTAAAGGGGGCATTTCTCCCTTTCCCCCCGTACTAAATCTCATTTTGTAAACTTGTTACAAAAAAAAAGAATTTTAATTTTGATAAAAAGTATTATCGTATCTTAAACCGTGTTATTGTATTGAGATTTATTCTTTAATTGTCTCTACCAATGAAATATTTCGTTGCATATATAAAAGTTGTTTCCATACTAAACAATTTTGTACGGTTTCCTTTGAAACCTAATTTTACTGCTTATATCGTATTTTATATTATAGGTTTTAAAATCGATCGGCTTTTATAGAAAGCCGATAACATATTTTATATGTTTTTATAGAAAAAATATACCCTAAGATCATTCAGACACACACACGCACACACACACACACACACACACACACACACACACACACACACACACACACACACACACACACACACACACACACATATTAATTGAAACCCTACCACCAAAGAACACCGGTATCCACGATCTAGAATTCAAATCCGTATAAAAGCAAATCCGTATTTGGGATTTGAACCTAAGAACTCTCGACTTCCAAATCAGCTGATTTGGGAAGTCGCGTTCACCACTAGATTAACCCGGTGGGTTTATTTATTATGCGATCTAAAAACGAAAGCATTACCTTACGCTAAAAACGGCTGCTTAAATTGTTCTAGCTACATACGAATACATTGAACTCCTTTTACGGTAATACAACTTATCGTGGATAATGATTTGGACAGTATCAGTACTCGTGCAAATTTCAGCAATTTCCAAAATTTTTACGCGTCTGTCTACGCGAATATCATTAATGCGATTTTGTAAAGCTTCAGTCGAAACTTCCACCGGTCTTCCGCTGAGATAATAATAAAACGGTAATAATTGTTCTTCCGATTTCATTATAAATGTATTATAGTACTGGAAATTTTTTTTAAACAGTTGATATTTTCTATGTCAGAGATGCCAACTCGAACTCAGACAGCCTCAGTTTATTCGATTAAATAGTTTTTCCGCTGTTGTCATTCGTCTCTAGTTATTAAAATTACCATAGTAAAATAACATAATAAATTATGAAAATTGTTTAATTTGGGTAATCTTTTTTTTATCAACGAAACAGCTTTGTTATATCTGATATTTTTAATCTTAATATTGTTTAAGAAGAAATTTATTCCATAACGATTGTTTTTCTTTGATGTTGGTTATAAAAAAAAAAAAAATTGTTTCAGAATATCGTAATAATTTTAGTCGCGGCAAGAAAAGTTACGCACGAGTTAAAATAAGTTCGTACAACTATAATTTCTCTTTTTGTTCAAAAAAGAAATAAATAATATTGACTCGTGGTAATTAGATAACTATATAATAATTTTACAGTCTCGACCTCAAGCTTTAAAATGGATATTTGTTAACAGATTAATAAAACTATCGACTCGTAAGTCTACGTCAGAAAAATTTAACTTCCTTGCTTCTATAGTAGGAGGATATAAGCTCGGTAACTTTTTGTGGTTCGACTACAGTGTTTAAATTTACTTCTCTGGTGTCTCTCCAATAAAACCGCATATGGTGCGTTGGTTTATTTGTTGTATTTGTTCACATTTTTATTTTACTTGCTATTAGCGCAGAGCAAACCACGTGGTGCGCTGACCGGCTTCGCGCAGCCGTTGTTGAGTGCTACCATCTAGCGGAAACAAAGTTGAACTAACAACTGTATAATATATATTATGTACTTTAAAACGTTGTTAATTTATTATACTTATTATTTTTTTATATTTTGTTAAAAAAAGTTATTTTATACTTACGTTTTTGAAACTGTAAGAATAAATAAGTATGGAAGCACCGTGCTTCTTGATAAGAACGATGTATACATGTAATATGCAAATGTATTAATGCTTTAAGTTCATTAAATTTCTGTCACCGTGGGAAGAGAAATATAATTAAGTAAAATTACTAATATTTTTTTCTGTAATGAATAAAAGTACTTAATATTCTCACAAACATGAGGATATGAACGCGTCGACGGTCAGGGGGATGGAGTCCCCTAACCGGTTAGTATTGACTAATAATGAATTATATTATTTTAAAATTATTGCTTAGATATTGTAGAGAAACTATTCACCGTTCTCCAAATATTTGTGAAAATATTTATTTCGTTTACAGTTATGCTATTTTGTTTATGTTTATTACATACCTGTAATTATATTACATTTTTTAAGAGTATAATAATTACGATATTATATTGAAATTAAAATAAAACAATAAAGTAAGGTATTTTATATAACATTTCTCAGTCATCATTATTGTTAAATGTTTACAGGTCTACCGAAAGGACTTATAGGTATGTGTGAATGTCTTATATAAAAGAAATACGAAAAAAGCATATGGTAGTAAATGTTTTTTTCATTGGATGTTGTAGCATTTTTTCTTTTCATATAATTTGTTTGTTATTTTAGCACTGGTGATTTTAATTCAACTATGTTTTATTTATTTGCAGTCTGCACATTTATTAGCAAACGGTAAAGCATGGCCTCTCGTATGTGTTATTTAATTATTTATTTATTTATAAAAAATATGATATTTATGTGTAAATGTATCGTAAAAAGGTCCTAAGGTTGGTTTTATTCGTTCATTGATATTAGTAGCTTTTATAAAAAAGGCTAGGCAGTACATAAGAGATGTTTTCGTGAATTTATGAGATTTATCGGCCGGTTCCTTCCCGATGAATTAAACGTTTTAAATAATTTTCCGTATTAAACAAAATTTACTGATTATGTTACATTATCGATCGGTTCAGGTCATAATGCAAATAAATAACTTTTAGATACTTCGACCTGAAAACGATCTTCACGCGTGTATTTTATGTGAATAATTCACCGATCTGTAATCAATGTACGCTTTCATCTGGGAAAGGAACTGTATTTTATTTTTATTTTTTAAATATATAAACCGAAACAACTCGTTACGGCTGCGTAAGCTTTGTGTAGAGTAAATAATATTAAAACCAACCCACCGGGTTGGTCTAGTGGTGAACGCGTCTTCCCAAATCAGCTGAATTGGAAGTTGAGAGTTCCAGCGTTCAAGTCCTAGTAAAGTCAGTTATTTTTACACAGATTTGAATACTAGATCTTGGATACCGGTGTTGTTTGGTGGTTGGGTTTCAATTAACCAAGTATCTCATACGCGGTAAACCTGAGACTGTACAAGATTACACTTCATTTACACTCATACATATCATCCTCATTCATCCTCTGAAGTATTATCTGAACGGTAGTTACCGGAGGCTAAACAGGAAAAAGAAAAAAAATAATAATATTAAAACCAGCCTTCAGGGCGATTGTAATGCGCGCGTCAGCTTTGAGGTATTTGGTTGGGAGTGGACGATCAAAGTATGCATTTATTTTATTCGTGCGGCATTTATGTATTGCCGTTATGCTTTATCGTTTATTTGAAAGACATGACGTCATGCATCTTTGCAGGTTGCAGTTCCGGTTAACTTGTTATATCATGTCCACGTTAGTATTACGATGACGTAATAAATTTTTGATTATTTATTACAAAAATAAATTGGTTTTTTGTGTTCAGAATTATTGTTGATTCGTAATTGTTTTTATTCTTAATGATTAATCAAACTTTCAGTTTTCTTAAATTCATTTCCTTGTTCGTATATACGGTGGTCATCGAAAAGGGTTGCAGCAATTTAAAAAAATCGTATCTCAAACTAGAGATAATCAAACGAGTATTTTTTTTTTAAATTCACGCAGACTTAAAAAGTTTTTTTTACATATCTTAGAATATTTCAATATGAGCTCCGTCGGTCATTTTGTAAACATCCAGCCGATAATCGACCGACTTCTGCCCAGGTCCGCTGGATCATCAAAGGTGTAACTATGCAGATAGCAGGGTCACCCGTTGTCTTAAATGTACATTCTTGATTCTCTCACTATAAACAATGTTTTTAACATATTTCCATAGAAAAAAAATCTAGGGGTGTCAAATTTGGGATTCTCGGAGGCCAAAGCACAGGACATTCCCTACCGATCCAACGATTATCGAGAGCGCGTCGAACGCCTAGGCTAAAGTGTGGAGGCGCACCGTCTTTTTGATACATTACAGAGATGTTACTTTCTTGTTCAGAGGGGTCAACATGCGGGAAAACGTTCAAAAACTTTGGCGTATATCTTCAACCGCTTTGTCATTCATTTTGGGCCGAATACGCGTTCTTCAACGGTTAACCGCATTTTAACTAACAACAAAACACAATTATGCAGTCTTGTTCGAAAGCCGATGCTCGACACAGACTGGCAATACTCAAATGCGCAAGCAATAAACTGTCCTCTCCACTCCACTCCAGTCGTACCAACATCTTCCTCATTACTTTTTATCCGTATCACACATATATTTGCATTTTAACAAAAATATGCGTTAATATATACTACTGAGTGATGGGACCTCTTATAAGTTGAACAATATATAAAATCAACTATTCTGGTGCTATTACAGTCTGTTGGCAGACAATGAAAGGTTTTATTTTGTTGTAAGGATTGAATAGTTGGCAAGTATAAATAACAAAAGGTTTGACACTCGGATCGTAGTTTTAGTATTTTACATATATCTTAATAGTGTACTGTCAGTTTATATCATTTTTAATGCACCTTGACACGTTAATACATACGTGTATTGTTAATAATCCAAATTTACATCATACAACATTAATTGTAATATTTTTATTTATCTTTTAATCACTTTGACGTTTTTTTTTTTTGTATTTAAAAGCACCACTAATCGTTATTGTCGTTTTGAAATTAATTTTTTCAGACTTAATCTCAAATTTAAGTTTGGAAATTTTTTTTTTTTTAATAGTGTTTTATTATTCTCAAGAATAACTATCATCCAGTGCCAAGTGTATTTACAGCATAAAAAGTGAAATAGTTTCCTATTGATTTATCTACTTACGCGTAAAAATGTCTATCTTTATGTTAAACGCAGGGATCGGTTGTATAATAACAATTTTAGTTATACCTATGATCGATATCTTCTGTAGTTGTGGTTTAATTATGATTTAGGTTTCACTCCGTTTCAGGAGCTGTATCAGTATAATTGTGCAGCCAGGCAACGTTTGAAATATGTAAAACAAATTATTAGTGATGTAGGATGTAGGGGGTATACCGAAATGAAACGACTAGATAGGGAATCTTGGAGATCTGCATCAAACCAGTCAAATGACTGAAGACAAAAAAAAATATATAATTGCATTTATTACTACCGTCATTAGCCCAATAATAAATTTACGCGGTAAAAATGTTTTTACAATTTTTTTTAAACTTCGGTAATCTAGGGGGGGGGGGGAATTGGTTTATTAATTATAGATTTTTCATCGTTTAATTAATTCTTAATTCACTTCAGGTGTAGTGAAACCGTAAAAGGTGGCTTACAGTGTAGTCGATTATTCTACCTGTTTATTTAAAATAAAATGAAAATACCTTTCGTTTCACAGAAATAATATTACTTAATTATAATTTAAAAAAATAATAATTAGACAAACGTGTATTTTCTGTATCTCCATGTTTTACGCATGTTTCAGCTAATGCCTTTAAAACCGTTTATTATTTTATATCGACTTATTTGCATCTTCAAACATGGACTTTCCGATTTTTTATTTATTAGATTTTATATCGTGGTGGTTTCTCAGATCCAAGTTTTAAATGTAGTTTCCCTTGAGCCTTCCAGACAATTACTAGAACGATTCTTTTAATCGCGAATACCACACCTATTTGTTCTTAAAATGTTGTATGTACTGCTCTTGTCAACCTGATGTCGCCGCTTTAAAAGCAGGTTCTAGAATCGAATCCCGCGATCAGAGTATTTTTAAAGTTTCAAAATGTTGAGATTGTATTTTGATCAACGATGAAATGTCTTATCACGCTTAATAAATATGTACTGATGTGGATAAAATATTTATTTATTACTGTAATTTACAACAGATCACTTTTATTAAATATAAATCGATTATGAGATTATAATTTTTACAGAAATTAAAAAAAGGAAGGAAAAAAATTCAAATTATTTTTGTATAAGATATATGAACAGAAAGTTTTCCTTTTTATTTCATTTTTTTTTTTTTTTAAAGGAAACCCTAACGATAAAACTAAAATGTTATTACTTAGTCGAGTTGCATTTTATTGATATAACTTTTATTATGTTGTATTTAAGTGTAATCTTTTATGTAATATGTTGAAATGATTTCAATTTAAGTTTTTATTTGCATTTTTTAAGCTCTGTTTTTTTTTTACGATTTATTTATTAGTTCATTCTTATTAATAACACAATGACGCTATATGTATGTTTATATTTGCTTTATGGTGCACTTAAAAAAAACAAAAAAAAAAAAAAACACTTCAATTGCTTTTAAAATTCGCACTTTTTGGTTTAATTTTTACACGCTTAATTAAGCACTTATTTAATCGCCTGTAAAATTTTACGTCTGGGAATGAAGAATGTTATAACTGCATTATTTGTAAAATATTCCATTTTACGATCATTTGAAATTGTCTATGTTGGTTAGTAAATATGAACTGTGTCTTCTATCGGTTATATTTGTCGTAAGCAGAAGGTTATGACCAACAAGTCGGTCCGGCCCAGGGGAGCTGAGAGAAAAAAAAAAGAGAAGGTTATGTAGGCTACCCGATAATGAAATGCCAGATGCTCTTAAAAATGCTGTGATCTTCAAACCAAGAACGACAAACATCTTATGCCGTTTATACTGGTGAAAGATAACAGTGAAGTAAGTAGCTTCCCTTCGATTATTGTTTTAAATCGAATATAATACTATAAATCGGCCCGGTAAGCTTACCGAAACGCTGCAGGTAATTTTTCGACATTCATTCCGTTAGAAAACAACCTATCCTTTAGGTAGGAATACGTTACGTATATCACAGCTATAAAAAGACTTGAAGTATTTTTTTAAAAAAACAATCTTATAAAAGTCCTGTTTTTTCTTTCATTTTTACTTCCTTGTACGAAGTAAAGGAATTATTATTATTATTATGATAAAATATCAGAGTTTTTAATAAAATAAAATTTTATGTAGTTTTCATTAAAAAAAAAAAAAATGTGTAAAAAGAGATAAATCTCAAACGTACACAGTGTTCAAAAGGTAAGGAAGAGTGTAACGAATCATTCAATTAACAGTAAGGACATTTTTTTAAAAATATTACTCAGAAGTATTGTCATTTGAGATGTTATACATGGCGTTTCATAATGTTCTTAGGAGTTACAAAAATTCAATACAAAAAAGTATTTCACTTACCTAAATGAAAGTTGTACGAGGTGATGCAGGGACTCAAACAGATTTTATTAAAATCTGTAAATGTTCAATATGTGCTCCTCTGGTGACACGGCACACATCAACACGAAAGTCTTGCCAAACTCGTTCTAACATGTCATTTTCGATAGATTTGATTGCATCGATTATGCGATCCTTTAGCTTAGCGATATCGTGGTGCGGCATTGGTGGGATAAACACTCTTATCTTTCACGTAACCCCAGAGAAAGAAATCACATGGCGTGAGGTCTGGTGATCTTGGTGGCCACAGCATAACGTGTTGGTCTTCTTCAGACGCACGTCCTATCCAGCGCCGAGGTAATTTTGTGTTAAGGTACTATCGAACCTCGTTATGAAAACGGGCAGGACAACCATCTTGCTGGAAAATGAAGTCGTTGAGTAGCTGAGGCGTAAGCCATAATTGTAACATATTCAGATATATCATGCCGGTTACTGTCGTTTTCATAAAAAACAACGGCCCATACACTGCCTCACTAGAGATCGCACAAAAAAAAAAAAACGTTTACTTTCGGAGAATCCCGAATGTGTTCCACATAAGCGTGTGGGTTTTCAGTTACCCAAACTGGCACGTTATGACGGTTTACTTTGCCGCTAATATGGAAAGTAGCGTATACCAAGGACCGAAAATTAATTTCCGAATAACCCTCGTATTAACCTAGTGTAGAATTGATTGAAAATTGTACGGTATACTTCACCGTACTTCGATTTTCTAATCCTGAAGTGAACGCTCATCCGATGAGACACTTTCAATCAAAGATTATGAACATGTCCAGATAAAAGAAACGTGCCTTATCTGATATGAAATACATCATCGTGTATATCTGTATATCGACTGTGTTTTTGAGAATTCGTTAATAATAATTAACACGTTTTGTTTTGTCTGTTTTTTAAGTTGTTAGACGATAAAATTTCAAATTTACATCGTGAAGAATCTTACAGCAAGTTGTGATAATTTAAATGTAGATTTTTTCGGACCGGCCTAAATTCTTTGAATTTCGGATACGGTCTCTGAAATCGTAACTGAAGTTCGCCAATTTCGTTTTACGGTTAAAATCGACGATCCCGTTATACGACACTCCTTGCTTGGATACTGGGTTTCGGAAATTTTTCTTCAGATTTTTGACGACTTTCTTGAAAGGATAAGCTTTCACAATATTGCGACCCTTTCCTCGATCGAATAAGACATTTTAGAATTAGATTTTACGAACTATAGTTCTTTGTAAAGAACTAATTTTATGTAAAGAACGTATTTTTTTACAAAGAACTATAGTAGAACTATATTAGTTCATTAAAAATGAACAATAGATTATTTTTTTCATAGTAGTTTACTGTGGACTTTCTTTTTAAACGGTTTTTTTTTTTGTTGAGAATGGGGTGACTTTTTGCTAACAAAAACGCGTCATTTCGCTGTACATTATTTTTTCCATTGTACTGTTAGCATCGACAACTTTATTTCAGATGCTCGAGGTAGAAAAACCCACCTCTGATTACGCTTTCTAAATTGCGATTGGTAAAACTAACCTTTAACTTATTGCAGGTCATTTTATTGAGGTTAGGTTCGTATATTTATCGTATTATTTTTACCAACTAATGCTGCAGTTGTTGAGCATCAACTATCAAATTTTTAAAAAGTAAATACGGTAAAACGATTGGTAAAAAATTTATCGACTCTTTTATTCGGTTTCCTATCATCGTTATTAATGAAACGAATATCATTTCGCTTTCTCTTCTTACATAGAAACGCATTTTATTTGTGTAAAGTAATATAAAAGTTGTACGTTTTTATTTTTAGGTTAATTGAAATCGAAGAATTAATATTAGTTATCATTTTACAATAAAAGTATAAATTACATCTGTCGGAAACCTCTTTATATAAAATATATTTTTTCGCTTTACATATTATAATATCCGTTTCTCTTGGAACGAGAAACAGATATCAGGAGAGAGAGAGAGAAACTGGGTGAATGAAGAATAACGACTTTTAGTTCCTTAAGTTAATGCAGTTAAAGTAATTTATTGCTTACATTTACTCCTACGTGCTTTGGATTTCGTCTTAAAAAGTTTAATTTGTTTATTTTTTGTTTAAAAAAAATGGCAAGCACGCAAATGCAATTTAAGTGACCTTTAGTATTTTACATAAATTGTTCCCTATATATATATATATATATTGTCTGGCGTCTTCTTTATTTCAGTGATCGTTATAATAATACTACATTTTATGCAATTTTGTACGATACGATGTGTGTTTTATTCTTAATGTATCGTGATTTGAATAGTTTCACTAATTTTTTCTTTAGAAATATTATGTTAATCTTTATAAAATATCACGTTGTACCATATTTACAAGGATGATCAAGTTTGGCAACCAAAATAAATTTGTATCGATTGAAGATTGAAAAAACATTTTTGGAAATGCTCCTTATCACAAAATGGAATGGAATGGAATGCAAAGTTGGCAGGAAGTCTATTACTCCCTACTTTATCGCAGAACCTGGACAGAGTCCCTTGCTGCTGGATCATTCTAATCGGGCTTGTTTTTTAAAAGGTTATTTTTTAATCTCGGATCTAATTTTTCAATTTTTGTCTATTATTATTTTAGTGAATTTAAGACGGATTTAATTGCATTCCAATCGGTTGTTAAACCAGCGTTATCGAACCCATTTCATGGGCCGACCGCGGAAGGCTAGGCTTATAAAGCTTGTCCTCCCGACGTAATTCCCCTTCAGACCGTCCACTGAAGCCCTTTCGGTGCTAACTCTTTAATAGGCTAGCAGGAATACGCCACAACGGGACACTAGCTATAAGGAGGGAGCAATGCGTCTCCTTTTCCGGAGGAGTCGCAATTGCTGGGTTATTTTGTCTTATTGTAAGTTTTGAAATAGGAGAGGTTGTGTAGAAGCTCTTCATCCGCTTCTGGTATGGCTGCCCTTCAGGACGCATCTCTGCTGGGCTCTGTTCCGGACTCCAGTCGGTGATGTTGAGGCGAGTGGTTGGTCTTCCTTCTTCTTCTCCCTCTTCTTCTTCCGAAGACATCTTCGTTCTTCTTTGGCCTGCACTTTCCAAGAATTGGTAGTAACCGAAGTTACATACCATTAACCTTGTAATTCCCGAAGCCCCGAAGGGCTGAACGGGGGAAAGTGCAGGTTTCTTCGTTCTTCTGTGCTGTCAGTGGCTGCTGGGCTTGTGACTGCTGGGCTGATGGCTGCTGGGCTCGTTCCCTCTTTCTTCTTTCTTGAAAGGAAAGGAAGGTAATAGGGAACTTACAAATGGTGATACCTATTCGCGATCGCGGTTTTGGGGCGGCGATTATCACAAAACAATCTGTTTTTCAGAATGAGACACCACACTTCCAAGACTACGGGGGACTAAAAATACGGTACTTACGTATTAACGCCACCGCAGCTACAGCTTTATTTAAAAACAAAGTAGTCAATCGGATTTCGGTGGAAAATGGGCCGATATAGAGTTTAACATAGATTCAATAAAAATAACTTTTATTTATTTTATAAATATAATTAACCAAACTTAACGTACGCTCGCTTCGCTCGCTAACCTTGACTAATTAACAGGAGTGTTTTGATTATTTAAATAATAAATAATTGCAATAATCACAGAATTTATTAAATAAATACTCAAAAAATTACGGTGTTGATTAGTCAAGGTTAGCGAGCGTAGGTTAAGTTTGGTTAAATTATATTTATAAAATAAATAAAACCATTTATTATAATTAATAAAGAGACTGTTCATTTTCCACCGAAATCCGATTGACTACTTTGTTTTTAAATAAAGCTGTAGCTGCGGTGGCGTTAATACGTAAGTACCAAAAAATCTAATATTTTAGAATTTTTGTAATATTTAAATTTTTAGAAAATTTTTTTGATAACAGAAAATATTACATTTTTAGAGATCAAACTATGTCGATTAGGTTTCACTTCGAATGGGAAAACAGCTGTCGGTTTCTACGTTTTAATAAACAGACGTAAGAAACAATGTTTTACTACCCTTATTTTTTAAAATAAATACACGCAAATGAAGCGGCTAAAGCCACGTTCCAGGAAAGTTCTACAACTGAGCGTTATTTCTGATGCACGGCTTACACACAACTTAATTAAAACTATTTATAATTTCATTTAAATATAATTTTGTTCGTTTGTTTCATTCAGTGATTCTAATTAAAGCGCGCGCACATACCGTATTTAATTCGTGCTGGTGTGACGGTAAAAGAGGCGACGGTCGGCGCTCACTAATGTAATTTCACAACTTATACCTCGGGTATAGCCACGAGGTATCGAGTCGACCGGGCGGATCAAGTTCGAGACCCGCTCAGACCGAGTTACTTTTTAAATATACATATTATTCATTTACTTAATTCTACCGTTCACCTGTGATGTCGCAACATAGGAAACGACTACAACAGTAATTTTTTGGGGGTGAAGGTGCGATTTTGCAAATATTCTTATTTTTTAATCGTCAATAAATGCGTCTTAAGAAAAATACAACCTTAATTAGGCGAAATCTGGAGATATGAAAGTGACCTTGCTCTACAGTCCCATCCCTTTGACCTTTTAAATTGAAAATTTATTGATATCAGCGCCCCTTATGTAGAAGTAATCTGAGTTTAATCAACATCGGTCTGGTAGTTCTGGAGATATAAGGTGATTTAGAGGCCGACACCGAACACGTACGAAAATTAACATCCAGAAAATTTGCATCCGGTTCTTAAGTTTCTTAGGTGTGAAAACGTCAAGATCCGGGGGAAAACGCGCATAACCAATTCGGACCCACTTTTCCTTCTAGAGCTGTACATCTAGACGGGAAAGTAATAAAGCTTTAAATTTGGACAACGTGAAAAATCTGATGTGAACACCACATGACTTCCTTGTACGCCTGTTAAATTACATACATATTTTTTTTTTTTATAATAAGAGTACATAAATTTTATTTCACTTCTAACTTTTGATTTTTTATCATTTTATGAATTATTTATTTTGACATTTTTTTTATAATCGGGGGTTAATAATTATTAATAAATCAATATATTTAAATTAAAAAAAAAGGAAATGAAGTCAGATTCGAACCGATGTGCACACCCCCTCTAAGATCCACCAAATATTTCATTAATTAAAATTTCATTTAGCTATAAATTCTGGAACAAATGAAAATAAGTACCACTTATGATATATCGTTGAAAAGCTCTGAATGAGGGCTTATTACTGCAGTTAAGAAAAAGTTCAAAATTAAAAACAAAAATTGGATTTTGCGCTTTTTTAAGACATTTTTGGTCAAGTCGATTGCAATCAACCGGAGTGCACAACTACATGTGACAATAGTCGTAAATCTAGAATTTCAACATTCTACGGCTAATCGTTTTTGAGTTATGGGAGATACATACGTACGTACAGACGTCACGTCGAAACTACTCAAAATGGATTCAGGAGCGGTCAAAATGGATATTTCTGTTGAAATATAAAAACCGAAATTTTTCTCCATTATAATATTTTCTTTACTTCGTACAAAGAAGTAAAAAAAAGGTATAAATTTATATTATATAGTATACATAATGCATATTTCAAAATACGAATAAAGTACCATTGCTGTGTGAAATATTGTCAACCGTATAGTTTTCATTACGTTTGTATTGTCGGTCTCTGATCGTTCAGTAATATAAGTACGAGTATTTAGTCTATTCCATTGAACTGGTGAGCCGAAATTCGTATAAGTTTTTCATTATTTTTGGAGCAACTGGTTCAAAAAACACTTTAAGATCCGACTTATTCATTTTCAGGAAATTACAAAGTGGACTTCCATCGTTAAACAATAATCCTTTCGTTAAATTATCCCCTGAAACTTCATTTTTATTTAATTTTTCCCAATTTTTAACGCAATTTTATTATAATATAAGTAATTTACTACTACTTATTACACAGCTACGAACGGGAAACTGCGTGAAATGTTTTAGACGAAAAACATCGGTGTTGTCTGTGTCTGTACAAATCGGTTTATCTCCATCAAGCGGTATATGTTGCTGACCGACAGAGCTTTATAAACTTTTTTTCCCATTAAATAAAGTTTTAAAAAAAGTTTGTTTTTGAATCGGAAGGGGGAAAAATCATTCCATTTAATGGTTCCTTCATTATATAAATAAAATAATTCTATAATATGCACGTCTAAAGATGGTATTTTTATAATCGATAAAGATGTGATTTTAATAGAACTTTTAAAAAGAGTAAAAAAATCGATCCTAAGAACTGAAGTTTGGACGCCGATGTATCGGCTACCGATACATAACAGACTTCATTATTGGATCTGCTATTAAAATAAATTTTCAGTTCTGTTCAGTTTTAAGGGGTATTTAATCATTTTAATTTATAAAAACGAACCGGGTTCTGAATTTGTGTTACGTATTTGCTGCCAAATATTTGTTTAGTGGAAGGAATTTGGCTCTGGCGCGAAGTGCATAGCTGTCAACATGTATATTCCTGAAAAAAAAAAAAACAAAAGCACTGGAATGTTCTCAAAAGACCGTTAACTAAAATGCTTATATAAATTTATATATAGTATTCCTATTCATTACTTTTTTCAAATTAAACATTTAAAAAAATGTTAAATAACGTATTAAAATAATAGGTTATTATTAAATTCCCTGTATCCACGTTTACTTATTTTTTTCTATTTCATCACAGCTCGAAGCTTGTGCCGGTGGAAATATGAAATGGAAGTTTTGAAGCGTATGAAAAATGCCATTACTAACCGGGATTCCAATCCGGGACTACCGGATGAAAACCCTTGTCGCAATCGCTGCGCCACGGAGATCGAATTGCATTTCATTACACATTAGCAATAATCGAATTATTTTACAATCATTAATTTTGCGTACTTATATCATAACTTGCGCTGTTTCTTTACTGATTAGTTTCGGACTTAGTAGTATATATATATATATACTTTACTTTTTCACCTTTCAAGTTTTCTTTTTAATATTAATTGAAGCGGGTATAAAATGGGTATAAAAAAATATTTTAAATATATGCCTTGTTAAGGTACATTATAATTAAACCTTTATTCATTCATCTCACCCTATTTCGGATGTTTTTTAATCAAACAATTTTCATTTATCGGTGATTATGTTTAAGTAGCCATTTTATAGTCTAGTATTGCTGTTTAAATTTTGTTTTTTTTTTTTTAATAATTGTTACGTTCATTTAAAAATAAACTAAATGTAAAAAAAAGCCGACGACAGTTGTTTCTGATACACGGCTTACGCACACGTACACACCAACTTAAATAAAATTATTTATATCATTATATTTAAATATAATACTTTTTCGTTCGTTTAATTCAGTGATTCTAACTAAAGCGGGGCATACTGTATTTACTCTGGTGGGGCGGTACTAGCGACGACGGTCGGCAGCTGGTGTAGCAGCGGGGCTTAACGCGTCAGATCGAGTCTAGTCGACCGTCCGATCGAGTTCGAGACCCGGTCAGACCGAGTTACCTTTTTACATTTTAAATATTATTCATTTATTTATTCTATCGCTCACCTGTGAGGACAGAACATAGCAAACCACTACAACATTATTGAGTAGGGGTTCGATATAAAAAAAAATGTTTTTACAGATATTGTTCCTTACTTTTAATCGTTAATAAATTTGGCATAAAAAATACGACATTAGTCGAAATCTGGAGATTCTATCGGTGGTGACCTTGCTCTACAGCTTCACCCCCTTAATCTTTTAAGTTGAAAATTTATTGGCATCAATGCCCCATATATACAAGTAATCTGACTTAGTTTGGTCAAAATCGGTCCAGTAGTTCTGGAGATATAAGGTGATTTAGAGTTCGGCAACGAACAACGTACATACGAACATTAACATCCGGAAATTTTCTATCTGGTTTTTTGGGTTCATTAGATGTCAAAACTTCAAAATCGCATTTGACCAAATCATTCCGATTACAATACTTTTCTTTGTAGAGCTATAGCCCTATATAGACTGGAAAGTAAAAAACCAGCAGTTCGTCATTGAAACATATTACTCGGGAATATCCCTTAATTGAAAAAAAAAATGCTGACGATAAGGCATCGATGGGAAATATTTTTATGTTTTTTAAAGCGTGGATGATTTGTATTAGGTTATGAAGCATACTAAAAAAAATGTTTTCTGTTTACACTAATGAAATGAAATAGGTTGATTTCCAAGTTATTTTTACTTTTCAACAAGAATAAACACTTTAATGCAATTTGGTTGTCTATGTATGTTTACTTTACTGGTATTTTTATTTAATGAATTTTCTTTTACGTAATGGTTTTTTCTTAATTTATTTTGCAATTCCTTTTTAAGCTGACTTCGTAATAAAAAGAAATGTGCAAACGAATTTCAAAAGAGTAAACATTTTATTTGTATTGTATGTATATAAGTACAAGTAAGTTTTAATATGTACATAGACTTCTCTTTCTCTCTACCAGTGCTAAATGGAATCGTATACTTTTAAAAGAAGCAAAAGCTAGCTAGCCTAGCTATAGTAGATGTTTGGCGGCTGTGGCGACCCGTATACCTTTTCTTAGTGTGCGTGTGTTTTTTAGTTACATATTATCCACAACAGGGGCCGTGGTTGATTATTTTAAGCTACCAAGGTTGATATGCTATGACGTAGTATGGCATCTGTATCTTTTTCTCGTCGTATTTTCTGAACGAAATAACATAGCTTCGTTCATATGTAATATATATTAAATAGTATGACGCTCTATCCCTTCGGGTACGATATCTCTTTGAAAAAACTAAAACAAAAATGTTGAAAGCTAATTTGTTATTTGAACTGTACATAAAAAAGATTTGTATAAGGTTTTTCATTTTTTTTTAACGGTTTTTATTGTTTAAAAATATGAAAATTTATTATAGATGTACGATTTCTGCTGTACACATCTTCAGGTCCTAGATTACGATGTATTAAACAAAAAATGTGTAAAACAATACCGGTTTTTTTTATCGGCTTGAAAATGTAAAAAAAAAAACATATATTTTTTACAAGATTTTCAAAAAATAAAATTTAGACAGGTATAAAAAAATAACGGACGATAATAAAAAATTATTATAGTACGTCATGTAATCCTTATTATGTATCAGTTTGATTCTCAAAATTTCCATGACGTTTTTGTTTGTTTTTTCTCCAAAAAAGTATATTTCGACATCTGACGGGCATTTTGAAATAACGTTGTTAAATTTGCAAACGTAAGGTTCAACTGAAATTCTACTCTTAATAATTTGAATCAAAATCAAAATAATAGTGACCCGTGATGGATGTACATCTGAAAACATTTTATGAATTAAAAAAGTGCTCGTGCAACACCACTTCTTTTCCAAGTACACACAGTTTCGACTGAACAGTACTAAAACATTGTGGTAAATAAGATAATAATAACGAATTTAAATTATATAATCCTTTGTAACAAGATTCCAAGATTCTACTTGAACGAAAGAGTTACCGTTCCAAGAGAGCCATAAAGTAATTTAAAATCTACATCTATTACGCGTCTTTATCATTTTATTTATTTCAATTTCCAATGGTTTCAGTCAAATTGATGCATTGACGATTTTTTTCGGCGACAGTAACACAACAAAGCCGCTCGTCAACATATATAATAGCGCGTAATATGACAGTGTTGTTGTAGATTATTACATAGTTCAATAGGAAATACGTGGCCTATATATTCGGGGAAAAAATAAAGTTAAACGATAAAATTGTTTTTCTCAGAACAATTAATAACTGCGTTAAATATCTACGATTGACTTGAAGGAGTGAAAGTCCAGCAGTTAACTGCTATATATTCCATTTATTCTGTTTGACACCCTGTAACGGCTCCAGATGATTGATTTTATTTCCCTATCAAGATAACACTATAGCTATAGAAGAAAAAGTTTTGTAGTTGGTCCGATTTAGGCATATATGTTTTTCACTGGATCTTCACGTTTTTCACACCTAACGAACCCAAAAGACCGGATGTAAATTTTCCGGATATTAATGTTCGTATGTACGTGTGTATGTTCGGTGTCGCACTCCTTATATTTTCATTATATCTTATAAAAAAAAATTATTATTTTATTTAAACATAATTTTTTTTTGTTTATTTAATTTAATGATTCTAACTAAAGCGCGCGCTCATACCGTATCTAATTTGCGGGGGTGTGGCGGTATTCACGGCGACGGTCGGCACTAACTAATGTAATTGCACCAGTTACATAGAACAAATTTCGCTCGTACGTTCGGCAGTCCGGTGTAGCCGCGACCAGGTACCTAGTCGACCGGGCGATCGAGACCCGGCCAGTCCGACTTTATTACTTTAAATATTAGTAATTTACTTAATTATGACGCTCACTTGTGACGTCACAACATAGCAGACATCTACAATAGCATTTTTTTCGGATGGCTGTGAGATTTCATACAACTTCGATTTTACATTAACTTCTGTTTATGCATTTAAGTTGTGTAAAATCACAAGTTATGTAATTTTACACAAACTCACGTGGTTGGTCTAGTGGTGAACGCGTCTTCCCAAATCAGCTGATTTTTTTAAGTCGAGAGTTCCAACGTTCAAGTCCTAGTAAAGCCAGTTATTTTTACACGGATTTGAATACTAGATATCGGTGTTCTTTGGTGGTTGGGTTTCAATTAATCACACATCTCAGAAATGGTCGAACTGAGAATGTACAAGACTACACTTCATTTACACTCATACATATCATCCTCTGAAGTATTATCTGAACGGTAGTTACCGGAGGCTAAACAGGAAAAAGAAAAAAAAAGGTAATTTTACACATTCCAGAATTTAATTAAAGAAATATTACTTTTTCGAAAATAAAATAAAATTTAGTTTTTTATAATAGTTTTTTTCTTTTTATCAAGTGGTAGTATTTAGCTTTGAACTCTTTTAAGAAAGGTTTTTTTTTGTTACCCGATGAATACAACACTAAATTTTTTTCAGTCGTTAACAACTTTCCTTATTTGTTTATTTCTTATTATATTATGCTTTACAAATTTATAACGTGTAAAATAATTTATGGACAATAATTCGTTTTATTTTTTACGTTGAAATGTATAAAACAGATGTTTTTAATTGATTACCGACATATGTTCTAGTTAAAAATAATTATTTTGATTGCATTTTTTCTTTCTTTAATTTTTGTTTAGATTTAACGATAAAACTTGATGTTAATAATTATTATTGCTTAATAGTAATCAATATAATTAATGTATGACAGTTGCCGTAGTCGTTATTTTAGCGTACTATTTGTTTAAGCCTATCTGTTTGTATTACGTGTGATGTACATGGTTTTTTATTGCGGATAATATTCTACTTGTTTTTGTTTTATTCATTTTAGAATCGACGTGTCGCTATTTAATTTCTAGCTATATGCAAATGTTTCTTTAGTATTATTATTTTAATGTTACAATCGCCTGTAAATTCTGAAGTACCAACATTACGATGTAAAATTATCAGATACTGTATTTGTATTTTATGTAGCATATCCCATTAAGAATTTTAAACAATAAAATCATCGATTATTAAAAAATTAATATTTTATTTTATTTTTTTTGTCACTAATCCCGGGAAAGTATGGTAGGTCAAAGTTTTGGATGCGAGGACTTTTGTAAAACTTGGAAGTTTTCATGACCCTCTTTAACCGAAAATCAGCGGATTTTGAAGTCGAGACTTCTCAGGTTCGAATCCTATTAAAGGTAGTTGCTTTTATTTGAATTTCAATACTTAGATCGTGGATACCGGTGGTGTACTTTGGTGGTCGGGTTTCAATTAACCACACGTCTCGGGTACGGTTGGCTGAGTTTATATTAGACTACACCTTTCATATACGTCACGAACAAGGATACTGCTTCCGGAATATTCATACGAAACTAAATTACCGAAAATCATGAAAAAAAAACTTTCGGATGGTTGTATATATGGGTGTGTATTTTGATAAACGTTTCTGTATTTCAGTCTTGAGTACCGTTTACCTTTCTTAGTTTCATTCTTTTGTTATATGTAGACGCGTTTCGGAATAATTCCATTGTCGCAACTTATTATACTGGTACTTTTATGCGTCGGTAAAAATCCGCAGTTGTAGGACTTTTAAATTCCTACAACTGTGTTATCAGGTTTTTTTTACATCGCATAATTACTTCTGATGAAATTCAACTCGTCATTTCGAGGCGGAATCCAGACGTTCGTTTACCGGAAACGTTCGACAGGAAAAATTCAAAACCGACGCGTCGGCAGAATAAAGTGATACTAACGGTATGTTGGAACTAAAATAAAGCGAAACCCGCATTAAGGAGGAAACGTACCTCTTATTTCTCAAAAGGCGTTATTGTTTTGCACGATAATGTCCGTTCACTTACTTTTTCCTGTTTAGCCTCCAGTAACTAACTACCTTTCAGATTACTTCAGAGGATGATATGTATGAGTGTAAATGAAGTATAGTCTCGTACAGTCTCAGTTCGACCATTCCTGAGATGTGTGGTTAATTAAAACCCAACCACCAGAGAACACCGGTATCCACGATCTAGTATTCAAATCCGTGTAAAAATAACTAACTTTGCTAGGACTTGAACGCTAGAACTCTCGACTTCCAAATCAGCTGATTTGGGAAGACGCGTTCACCACTAGACCAACCCGGTGGGTTAATGTTCGTTCCCATACCGTTCAAAATACACGCTAAGCTATTCAAAAGTACTGTCGTTAGGTGTTACACATCAACTTTACAGTCCCGATCTTGAAACGTCAGATTTTTTTTTTTTGTCCTATCAAAAAGCGTTTACGTGACATGAGTTCGGTAATGGTGAGCAGATCAAAAATGCGGTACAATAATTGTTCAAAATTCAAGATGAACAATTCTTTACTACTGGAATAAGGATCTCGATTTTTATGCGTAACTATAAATTGTTTTAATACGCTGTTTAAAAAAAGAAACATTATTATTATCTTTTTTAAAAGTAATTGCGTGTTTAAAACTTTGTACAATGGTTTAATTTCTATCATTTTTATTAGTTATTAAAAAGAAAACTAGTAAAAAGTGAAATGAAATAGCTTTTTTTTAATTCGCGTTAGGAAGTTATACTCCTGTAATTTTTTTATTTTTACGTAGTACTACTGCTAATTAAATTTAATATTAATTTTCTGAAAAGCACTTAAAATGAATGAAGAGTGTTGCTTAGTTCTTAGTATTAATTATTATTGTTGTTAAGTTTGTTTTTAATTACCTTTTTAAAGAGAATAATGGGTAATTTCTATCTACATTATGTTGTTGTTAATCACTTATAGTTTTTGGTTATTACACGCATGGAAGTTTATATTCACACGTGACTTTTTTTTTAATAGAATTTGTTAACACGTGAATACGTGTTGTCTTTACCATAGGCGCAGTTTAGTTAATACAGTATTGAATTTAATTAAAATGGAGATAAAGTGTTGTTATTTTACTTCCTGTTGTTAATTGAACAGCAAGTTATTTTCATTAATATTATCATAATATGGATTTTAAATTTTAAATAATTTTGTCGTATAATTTTTTTTTAAATACCCTGCACATTGATTTGCATTTATTTATTTATTTAAATGTTTACGCCGCAACGTAATTTTTAAATAAAATTGTAATTTACTTTGGACATATACCGGATGTACAAAAAAGACTGTCGTGGTTTTAAAGCTATCTAATATCTTTTAATTTAAACTTACAGTAATAAATCACAAATAAAAGGAAAGAGTAATTCTTGGAATTTTATCTACGTTTCAATGTGAGCATCCTGCTCCCGTAGGAGAAGATACCCGCCTTGTGACGATCCCGGTCGCCACACCGCTCCTCCGTTGCTATCCCTGATGGCCTTTATAGGAGGTCGTCTTTCAGACCATCTGAACCTGATAACACAACACAGTCATCGGTTTGGTTTCTGTCAGGTTGCCATCAATGCAAATGCCTCCGCAGACATTTCCATCGGTGTATTTACACGACCTACCTCCTAAGCGGTCGACTACGACCGCTTACCGTAACGTACAACCGTCAGGTATCAAATAAATCGATTCGCGGAAGCGCGATCCCCGCGGCTTCCTCTAACACCGAAGGTTTCATACGAACACTCTTCCTATATCTAGCTTTAATTAGACCGTGCTTTCAGATCATTACTTGATCGAGTCTTTAAATTTCAAAAATACTATCTTCGTGCCAACAAAACAAGTGTTGATCGCAACAAGGATAATTTTGTCCTACAATTCAATTTATTCAAAATCCTCTTGATTTACTTAAAAATTAAGAAACAGATTCGCAAATTTAATAAGCCTCTAATGAGGACATACCCTATTTCTCTCTCCTTTCGTCCAGCATGAACAGCTTTTGTCACGCAGCACACATTAAAACGATAGGAGAGTTCGTTCCGTACTTTACCCGGCATGTCTGGATTAATAGAAGCGACAGCTGCTTCAATTCTGCGCTTCAAATCGGGTAGATCGATAGGTTTTTAAAACTTACATAATATTCTGTATATAACCCAAAGGGAAAAACTCATACGGAGTCAGAGCGAGTGACCTTGAAGGACACCGCAGACAAGCTCTGTCATTGGGTACGTTCAAAAGTCATTTGACCTATCCCGTACTGAGTTATGCCGTTTTAGGAATAAATCCAGGAAATCAAGTTTTTTTAGTCAATCTTGCACGTAAGGAAAGAGCTGTGAAGGTATCATATATCCTCTGTGACGCTAGTGGTAGCGTCTCGGCCTTTTATCAGGAGATTCCAGGTTCGAATCCCGTTCAGACATGGGATTTTCACACACGCTACAAATCATCCTCCAAAGCAATACCTAACAGTGGTCTTGAGGGTTAAAAAAAAAATAGGCATATATTTTATTTATGTTTGCTTCAGAGAAAGAAAATTAACGGCAGATAAACATGCCGTCGGAATATCGCAAAAAGAAATTAATTTTGGGAAGTTCTTTTCGTATTATAAATGTTTATGGAGCTTATCTGACGACCAGAGAAGAACATTATGTAAGTTAATTTTTCTGCTAAGTTGTAATGTTCATCACTAAATACAATACGATCAAGAAAGTCATCCTTTTCTTTTTGGAACATTTCGATCGAACTAAATATCGACCAAAAAACAGGTTTAAATATTTTGAAGAAGGCTAAATGTAAAAAAAAAATCGATGTTCGAATGCCACATGATTTAACAATGAAAAATATAATGGATGGAATTTCTATTACCCGAGAACAAATCGACCGATTGCTTTCAGATTTGCAGGATACGTTCATGTCATCCCGGGAAAGGCCATCGATCGAAGCCTCAACTCCCTTGAAGACTTGAGGATGAAGTTGTGAATTAAAGATATTCATTAAGGAAAAAATAGATTAATCCTTTCACTTCATTTTCTGCCTCATGGCAAAGAAATAAGTTATGAATTTTTCATCGTCAAAGATGTGTGTACTTTAGTTACATAGTTGCTATTATTTTGTTTGGTAATTTAGTCCTTTTTTCATGTTTCTTTAAAGCCTGAATACTATTTATCAGTATTTTTCTCACGACCATAAGGATAACGAACAGTGCGGGGGTTCAGGGGGTTGAGCCCTCTGGGTAGATGGGAATGGCGACCGAAGCAACTCTGTGGGTGTCCAGGGCGATGATATCCCTGGTAAATTGTTGATGGCGAGTGGAGCGAGCTCTGCGACCATGGTGTAGGCTCTGGGTAGTGCCGAGTTGCCCCTGAGTTGGCTCTGGGTTCGTCTGGGCCCCGAGGGTCACGGTTCTGCTAGGCGGGTCGGCTAAGATTAGCGTTTTAAAAAGAATATATTTCTTTTATAGTATTGTATAATGCATGATATACGATTTCTTTTTTTAATTATATGTGGAGGATTATTTTAAAATGATTTTATTTTAGGTGTCCTTGATTTTGTTATTTTATCCTTTTCAATGCGATTCATTTTTTATTTTTGTGTTAGATGTAATATAATGATACTATAAATTGGTATTGTTATCCTTATGAAGGACGATGATTATTGTATAACCTTCTGAGTTTTATATTATAACGAATTGAAGTATTGTTATATATATATACATAATATAATATATTGCAATTTAGATATGACATGTTTTAATAACATTACATTACCCGTTTTGTGTAAAAAAAGAAAAGAAAAATAATATCCCGGTCGGGATTCGAATATAACCTCATTTGTACTTATATTATTATGAAAACTAGAAGAAACTGGTTTAAACTAGAAAAAAACTCTTTATTATTGTAATTTAAAAAAAAAATAGAACTGTTATTTCGCTATTTTAATTACGTAATCATGCTATTTTTGTATAATTATAAAATTCTATGTCCTAAAAAAAAAAATACGATCTTTTCCTACGGGTATGTTGGCAAACATGTGAGAACATGGTAATCAGTATTATTTTCTATTTGTTTTTTAATATTATATAAATATATATAATTTTTATGAATTTATAATAAACGTTTAAAGGCTATATCTATTAAATTATTGTTCATGATTTTATTCTAATTTTAGAAGTTAAAAATTTGTATCTATTTTCATTCTTTTTAAACACGAATATATTATTTGTCGATAACTGAACCGAGTAACTTAGTGCATCGTACCAAACGTTTTTCAAACGTGAATTCTTTTTTTGTGAATTTATACATTATATAAATTTATATTTTTATTACTTAAAATTGTACGGTGTTCCTTCGTGTACCAGGATTTTGTTTCTACGGTATTACCTTTATATAAATCGGCGATCATAATTACGAACTGTGGTGGAGTGGTACATCTTGTCCTTATATTTGGTGGTCCAGATTCGAGTCCCGATCAGGTATGGGATTTTTCATATGATCTTGACGTTTTCACACCTAAGGAACCCAAAAAACCGGATGGAAATTTTCCGGATGTTAACGTTCGTATGTACATGTGTGTGGTGTCAGCCTCTGAATCACTTTATATCTCCGGAACTGCTGGACCGAGTTTTATAAAACTCTTGTCAGACTACTTCTATGTATGGGGCATTGATGCCATTAAATTTTCAAATTAAAAGGTCAAGGGGTGAGGCTGTAGAGCAAGGTCACTTTCATTATCTCAAGATTTCGCCTAATAAAGGACATATTTTTTTTAGATGCATTTGTTAACAATTGATAAATAACGATATTTATAATAAAACATTTTTTTGCAAAATCTCACCTCCATAACAAAAAATGCTGTAGTAGTAGTCGTTTGCTATATTGTGACGTCACAGATGAGCGTTAGAATGAAATAAATGAATAATATTTTAAAGTGTAAAATATTAAATCGGTTTCGAACGCGATCGCCAAGTGGACTCTGTACCTGGTGCGTTAAGCCTTGCGACTATACGGGTCTGCCGAAATTACAAGCGAAATTTGTTTATGTAAGTTGTGAAATTTAGTTTGTGAAACATCAGTTTAGTTACTGCCGACCGTCGCCGCTAGTACCGCCACACTTGCGCGAATTAAATACGGTATGCGCGCGCGCGCTTTAGTTAGAATCATTGAATTAAATAAACAAAAAAGTATTATATTTAAATAAAATTATAAATATTTTAAATTGTAGCTTTTATTTATAATTGACATAACTGGATGGGGTTTCCGGGCATTCTTACTTGTACTGAGGGACAACTCCAACGAACGTATATTTCACTGTTTTTGATATTTTTTTTGGGGGGGGGCAATGGTTATTTGATATATAATTTAGAAGAGCTCGATGAAACAAGAAAAATAATACAATTAAAACTAAATCCTGGTCACCCAATCCAAAATGGGGGTCAACATTGTGTTTGTTTAAGATAATTACGGTTTTATGTTCCCCTTTAATCTTTTCGTTAATCGAGTTATCCCGATTTTCTCTTTGGAAATCTTTTCCGATAAGATAGACTGACTCAGTAAACTCCAATTTAGAATATTCGGCCTTCATTGAATGCGGGAGGCAGGAGCGGCTCAAAAATATTAAATGGGATTTACAGTCGTGCGATCCTTTGTTTTAAAGGTCTTTTTCAGATAAGCAAAACCGTATCAAAAATTCTGTCGATTCTACCAAAATGCAAGAGATATTAAGCTCCATCTTCATTCTGTTCACTATAAGGTACTGGCTGGATATTGAATTTCATTACTTTCAGAGTAAGAGGCTTTGACCGGTGATTTACAGCAAATAAAAATTTCTGAAAAATTAAATATTACTCTTCATGGGAGATATTATGTATTGCATATAATATTTTCTCCCACTTCCGGAAAAATTAATTTATACTCACAAAATTTAAGTACATACAATTTTCAACAACTTTTATTATAAACGTATTTTTATTTAAAACTGGGTTTAGAGCTTTCTTCGTTTGTAAAATGTTTTATTTCATCAAAAGTTTCATACAAAAACAGTGTCTTGTGTATTTTCAATTTTTTAACAGTTTTTTTTTTTTAATTTTGAGCTGGGTCTCAATCTTTTTTTTTTTTTTTAATTTGAATAGGCTTAATCTCCTTTTCGGTGAACAATTATTAAAAAAAAAATGGTACTTACGTATTAACGCCACCGCAGCTACAGCTTTATTTAAAAACAAAGTAGTCAGTCGGATTTCGGTGGAAAATGGGCCGATATAGAGTTTAACATAGATTCAAAACAGTCTCTTTATTAATTTTAATAAATGGTTATTTATATTTATTTATTTTATAAATATAATTTAACCAAACTTAACCTACGCTCGCTAACCTTGACTAACTAACATGAGTGTTTTGATTATTTAAATAATAAATAATTGGAATAATTAATTTATTAAATAAATACTCAAAAAAATACGGTGTTAATTAGTCGAGCGAAGCGACCGTAGGTAAAGTTTGGTTAAATTATATTTATAAAAAATAAATATAAATAACCATTTATTAAAATTAATAAAGAGACTGTTCATTTTCCATTTTCATTTTTATTTGAAAGAATTATTTACCATGAAGATTTCAAGACTGCAAATTTTGTTGCAACAGCCACCTGTTTTACCCTAATACATTTATTCTAACTCTTTTATGATTTCGGTCCAAAATAATTATAAAAATGGTAACGCTGCATCTTATGGTGCTTTATATTTTATTTATTTTATATTCACCAGATTTAACAATTACTGTTTCTTGAAGATAAATAAATTTCGTAGCGAAATAAAAAAAAAGTCAAATATACTGGAATTCGAACCCAAAACGTTTAGATAAAAGGTAAAGGCAGACTTTAATTTTGCATTTTCCTCTTACGATTTGTGGTTCAACCTAATTATTTCTTAAGTTTATTTAGTTACTGTGCCTTATATTTTAATTTTATGAACCGAGTTACTGGATCATAAAAAAAGGTTGTAAAACCTAATAAAAAAGTACAGTCTGAATAAAAAGTGAACTACATAAAATAAAATAATACGAGAAAATCGATTAGTATATGTAGAGAAAACCGTGGACGGTGAGGAAGAGGTTAAGTTTGACCTAATAATATATTTTGTTTGTTTTCTTTCATTATGTGTACTACATTTGGTATCCATGGGAACCATTTGTAGACAGACATACGTATTTAATTCATTTTTACACGACTGCCCCAAAAAGGAGTTTAATGTATTTCGTGTGTATGTTTTTTTCCACCGTAACAGCTCAGCGGCTAAACCAATCTAGATGTATGATCTCGCTTTGGAATCCTTACGTTACCGAGAATGTTATACACACACACACACACACACACACACACATATATATATATATATATATATATATATATATATATATATAGATATAGATATATGAGTAGTGGAGATTTGGGAGTTGAAGCACAAACTTTATTGAATTGAATTAATGAACTATGAACTGTGAGCCTCTATCATTGTTAGCTAGGTTTGTACTGAATGATTCGAATCAACCCTTATGAATATTACAAAAATAATAGAATTAAATTTACGTTAAATAAAATATTAAATAAATTTAAAAAAATTTCTGTTAACAATAACTGGCTTCTCTTAGGGACTGCTTGTGAGGCTAGAGAGGATCAGCCAGTAACAAACGGGATGCCCCTGAGGCCCTGTTTTGAGAGGTGCAATAGGGTGGTCTTATAATATTTCAGCAAACAATCGTCCGATTTTCAAAATTCAAACAGGATATTTGTTAGTAGGTTAAAGGCTAACTTTTGCATGTATCAGTTACACTCTTGATCTAACAGATCATGGTTATTCAGAAGTGTTGTTATATCTTTGCGACCGATCCTCCGATTTTCAATATTCAAACGGGATATTTGCTAGTATAATACAAATTTACGATGGAACTAAACCAGAACAAAAAAACAATGTTTTTTTCAGCAGTTGTGTTTTTTAATATTTATCTCTTGTTATACGATTGCCCAAAAAGGAGTGTAAGGTATTTAGGGTGTATATTCAACTGTGGAATCTGAACTGTTGAACCGATCTAGATGTATGACCTCGGTTTGGAATCTCGATGTTACCGAGTGTCATAGGCTAATGGGTTCTATAAATATATACGTATGTTTAAATAAGTTAAAAAAAAAAATAAATAAATTATACTATACACAAAATTGTCACTTTTTAATTTTTATTTATTTATCTTTTGTTGTGAATGCCAGATAGTGATTTATTGCGTATTTTTTAATACGAAAACGCTGATAACATTTTAAAGGAGATCGTAGATAATATAATATAATAGAGTTTGGTGGTTAGAAACTGGTGTACATAAAAATATAGATTTAGAATAAAAATTACAGTAATAATAATATTCTGTTAGAACTGCAACATATTTATAAACTCAATTTTTGAATAAAGTTTAAAAAACGACGCGCCGCATTTTGCACCTTTATTTTCTATGTAATCGGTCTAGGCCCTCCGGGGGGTTGCCGTGGTGGGCGGCGTCTTGAAATGGGATTATTAGGTGTCAAAATTGATTACCTCTTGTGTAAAAATTTTTTTTTTTTTTTAATTATGAAAATTAAATTAGAAATTTAAGTATAGAAAAATCGATGCTAACGAACCAGGATTTTCCGCTAGTTATCGGTAAATTTCAGTGCCTACTTTTTGGTTATTTTTCATTATTTTATGAAGAAAAACAATCACATAAATAAATTAAATATAGGTAAAAAAAAAATTTTTAACACCACTAAAATTAAACGCACTAAAATGTATAAAAATAATTTTAGGACGCTATCTCAGAATGGATTTGACAACAAGCTTTGATGGTGATGTGTAAGATTATGTAAAAGTCATAGCTTCAAATTAAAAATTTGATGTTTCTGCTAATTTTTTTATGTCTGTGATGAATGGCCTAAACAGTGAGGTGCTGCAGACACCCCACTCAAACTAAAAAACCGAAAATTCAATTTCACCCGCCAATCCCACCGTGCGACCGAAAATAATACTGTACTACTTTTCTTCAAAAAGTCGCTAAAAAATTAATTAATTAAATTTTTTTATTTCTATAGTAGTTTGATTCTACTATTAATATTGCTCTTTTTAATGTCTTTATTTATATATATATTTTTTTTTTAATTTTACAGCACCACCAGTAATACAGTATCAACAAACGATGGTTTGAAAGCAGGACCAAATACGTGGCTTGATAACATCAATTCACCATTAATACAAGAAGATGGTGATAATAAGATGTTGAAACTAAGATTTGATGTCAGTCAGTATCAACCAGAAGAAATCATTGTTAAGACTGTGGACAACAAACTGCTGGTATGTATTCTATTTTTATTTATATTATTATAAAGAGTTTCCCAAAATGAACTTATATTTTAAATTTTCCATCAATTTTTTCACGGTAAAACCAGAGTAGATATCTTTGTGATGTCATCAGTATACATTCAGCTTAAATTATGGAAAAGTACACGCTTGAACAACATGTAATTTTTGAAAAAATCATATGGTACATTTATTTCCTATGCATTTTAACGGGGTCATGGTTTGGCGCAGATTTTGGGCGGGGGGGATTAACTGGAGCTTACTTCTTCGAAAATGAAAATGGAAATGCCTCTTTATGCTTTTTTTTTCTGTTTAGCCTCCGGTAACTACCGTTTAGATAATTCTTCAGAGGATGAATGAGGATGATATGTATGAGTGTAAATGAAGTGTAGTCTTGTACATTCTCAGTTCGACCATTCCTGAGATGTGTGGTTAATTGAAATCCAACCACCTAAGAACACCAGTATCCACGATTTAGTATTCAAATCCGTGTAAAAATAACTGGCTTTACTAGGACTTGAATGCTGTAACTCTTGACTTCCAAATCAGCTGATTTGGGAAGACACATTAACCACTAGACCAACCCGGTGGGTTCTTTATGCCTTGTCAGACCAAAACCATTCATAGAGTTCTTCCTCATCTGGCATTACAGATGACATGAACCCCTCTGACAGAAAGCTACATATTTTCCAGTGTCTGTAGATAACAACTTGTGAACAACACGAATTCTGTACGGATGCATCTTTATACACCTGCATGATGCTATGTGGGTACTAGCAACGAAGAGACCAGACCGGCTAGATAGGCATCACACAAATTTCTTGACTAACAGAATATGCAGCTTGCACGTCAATCTACTTTTCTCTTTCAGTTGACTGCTTTTGGCTGCATCTGCTGCATTCCCTGCCTCTTAAAACTTGCCATACAGCTGCTTGTTGGAGGACCTGTTTGGTGCATTCACACCGTACTTTTCTGTGAAGTCATTCTGAGTCCAGGCATAACTCGCACATCTAATGCATCAAGAGACAATCAATATTCTCTGCTGAATTTTGTAATCCATTTTTCCTCAGTTAAAATTGCAACAAAAGAAACATTCTTCCATAAGTTTGCATCACTTTTTGAACACCATATATATATATATATACACACACACACACACACACACACACTTATAAGAATATTAGTGTAAGAATATAAGTATATGCTACATATATTTTGTGTAAAGTATTCGTATATTAATGTGACTTTTTTTTTATATAAAAAAATCAAAAATTCTAGGAAACAATAATAATAATAATTTTAAAGCTATCTTTTAAAATTATGTTCTGTTTTTTCTTTAAAAAAAAGAAGTTTTTATTATTCAATATTTGTTTTTCATTAATGTCTCTTAGTATTTCTTTATTTATGCATATTCTACCTGTGCATACAGGTATTGAAGGTTGTATGACCTTGTATTTTATTGTCAAGTCTTTAAGAATGAAGAGAGAAGTAAGTTTTAGTTTTGCTGCTGGTTTTAATAAATGTTATGTTATCTGAATGACTCTTGAGTGACTGTGTAAACACACATACCACACAATAAGCTCAATGTCTATGACCAAATAAGGTCTTCTTCTCAGACCAAGACAGGAGTCTTTCTACTAGATTAAATGTGTATTTGTGTTATAATATTACGTGTATAATTTATATTGTACATATTGGCAAAATAACTATGCTATAAAATCATTTTTTCTGTCCCTACCTCTCTCTCTCTCTCTATATATATATATATATATATATGAGTGTGTGTGTGTGTGTGTGTATATATATACATATATGCCTTGTGAAAGAGAGATAGAAAGTGTGACCTGATTATATGATTTATATGTATATGCAGTAAAACACACATGATATACACTTCATAGTTCATGTTCCTTTTAATTTGAACTCCATGTAGTATTACTTAAAAAATTTCCAGTTAATTTTTTTTATTTCAAAATAAAAATAATCTAATATTGTATCAAATTTTAATTCATTTATTATTATATTTTTTATAAGAAATAATCATGTCAAGCTTATATTACATCATCGTATTGTAATAATGAGAATCTGTGATGATTGTGTGTGTATAATATTTATATATATATATATATATATTTATGAATGAATCTGTATTTATTAAGATGTGAAACCATAATAAATATTAACTGAAGGGAAAAAATAAAATATGAAATTTGTTAGAATTATTATTTTATGAAATGCTAGAATGGCTTGAATGAGAATAGATTCAATTGTAATGGAACTGTTATTATACAGTTAACCTAGAGACTATTGGATAGAAGCTGAAAAAGTAAATCTAGTAAAACGTCAAATAGTGAGAAAACAAAATTTTTTTAATTTTATAAATTTGGTACTGAATTAAAGACTGTTATCAAAAACCTAACCTTTAAGTTGGCATTAATTTAAAAAAATTAGAATTATAAGAAAGAATTGCAAAAGTATTTCATTCTGTTTTTCTTTCTGTATAGTTATACTGTACTTGAAAAAGAAGGGACTAAAAGTACGGTTTGTAAAATGGAAACAACTTATTGATTGACAGCGGATGTTTACAATAAGAAATTCTTAAGGAATAAAGCTAATATAATGCGCTACAAAACAGTAATTTGCCCAGAAGCCTTGTATGCAACCAAGTGTTTAGGAAAATTTAATGTAAAAAATCATTTAATAGATATGGAACAATCTTAATGAATATTTTTAGACCCAAAAGAACGGAGGAAGGTTATAGGCTAAAATCTAACAAGGAAATTTACCAAGAAGTAAACGATTTTGAAACAGAAATGTGGAAAAGAAGAATGAGGTTTTTTGGCCATATTTATACAATGAGTGACTTACAAAACAACAGCTGGCCCGTCTAGCTAGAACCTGAACCCTCAGAGCTCAGGTCAGTCCAGGTGAATCTCTGAGCCAACTCAGGGAGCTCCTTAGAGCATCCTGGGGCCAAGGGGCCTACCCCATGGCTGCAGAGCTTGCTTTCCTTGCCACTCTCAGATTGCCTGGGACCGGTGCCCTGGATACCTGCAGAGCTTGCTTTGGTCGCCATTTCCATCTACCCAGAAGGCTCCACCTCTTGGACTCCTGCACTGTATGTTATCCTTATAGTTGTGAAAATAATACTGATAAGTAATAAATACTATAATATTCAGGCTTTATAGAAACCTGAAAAAAAACTAAATTACAAAAGATAGAATAGTAACTATGGTAACTGAAGTACACACACCTTTAATGATGAAAAATTCATAACTTATTTCTTTGCTATGGTAGCAGAAATATAATAATGAAGTAAAAGGAGTAATCTATTTTTTCCTTAATGAATATCTTTAATTCACAACTTCACCCTCTTTGGGGACAAAGGAGTAATAAACATTTTTTATATCTTAATCTTCAAGGGATCTAGGGCCTCGGTTGATTGCTTAAAATCTTGCGTGGTATAACATGAATGTAACCTGCAATTTTGAATGTATTAGACCAGTTGGTTTTGCATGATGGGATAACAAACAAACAGGCAAACTTTATATAATAGTATAGATTTCTGAATAACTGATCTCTTAGATCAACAATGTATCTGATGCATGCAAAAGTTAGCCTTCAACCTACTAACAAATACCCCATTTAATTTTGAAAATTGGACAGTTGTTTGCAGAGATACAGAGTACCACATTGCACCTCCCAAAATGGCGTCCTGTTTGTTACCAGTCAATGATGATCGGTCTAGCCTCCCATGAGGTGCTCGCTTACTTTACCACTCTCGCCTTACATGCAGTCCCCACTGGAAGCCCATTGTCGTTAAACAGACTTTTTTAAATTTATGTAATAATATATTTAACGTAAATTTAATTCTGTTAGTTTTGTAATATTATTTATTCGATTAATTGAATCGTTCAGTTCAAACCCAGTTCACACGATAGAGACTCACACTTCACAGTTCATTAATTCAATTCATTGAAGTTTGTACTTCAACCGGCAAATCTCCAATACTATATATATACATATATACAATTTAATTCAGTCAGCATATGCGACTCCCTTCGGAGAAGTGGGCGCAATGCTCCCTCCAAATAACTAGGGCCCTGGTAGGCGTATTCCTGCTAGCCCTTAAGGTGCTGGTACCGAAAGGACTTCAGCGGATGAACTGAAGGGGAATCACACCATGAGTACTGGGCTCAAAAGCTTAGTCTCCCAAGGTCAGACCTAGTAAATAAATTTCATGCTGGTCCATACGGATAGGTATGCAAATTACCAAATCCGCCCATAAATAAAACTTAAAATTTATAACTGCCACTAAATAACACATGAAACCTGCCCGATAATAGAGATATGCAGCAGCAAGGTACATTGTCCAGGCTCTGCGATCTGTAAGGAGAAATATTGAAACTCCCGCCATTCTTGTGTTCCGTTCATATATATATATTATTTTTTCAGATGAAATATATCGTTAGATAACTTTGTCAGTTATGCGAAAAACATAGATAACAATATGCTTACAATTGATCGATTAGTTTTTCGTTTATCTTGAAAGAACAAAAACTCTCTTCCTCTTTATATAATAATATAGATTATTTAACTTTTACAAATGTAAAGATAGAAACTGGGTGGCACCAGGAAGTAAAACCAAGTACTAGAAAAATTAAGTAAAGATTGGGAAAAATAATAACAGAAAAATACTGGAAACGAAGGAGAGAAAAGGAAAAGAAGAAAATGCAACGAGATCTAAAAAGATCTAATCGAAAGAAGAAGAATTTATACTATAGCCGTATATTAAATACTATATTTATTACTTTTATGTTTGACTTGTGCATCTATAATTATGGGACAATGAAATAAGGCTGTTGCTGAAAGAAATTGGCTGTAAATCTCATGGAAGATTTATTCTTAGGCATAAAAAATTTATATTTAAAGATTAATAATAAAAACCGATTTCAAAAATAATTTAAAAGACACAAGTTTACTTCATTTAGAGCGGCTTCTTCTAATTAAATTAAGGAAATTTTAAATAAAAAGAGATAGCACGTGCTAAACAGAGACAGACTAACAAGCAAGTGTAGGTGTTAGTACGTGTATGCTGTAGTTGTGTGTGTGAGAGATTAAGACACTAAATTATTTTTAATTTTTATCTCACGTTATTTAAAAGTGGCCTTATTATGTCACTTTATGATGAAATTGTAGTCTTCTTTCTATTAATTTTAAAACTCATTATTTTAAGATTTAAAGCCCCTTATTTCCTCTTACCTCTCCTTAATTCTTGTCACACCCTCTCTCATTTGCTCATTTAATATAAATCCTACGCTATCATATGCCCACTTATATACATACACATAACGACACCTACACAAATCTCCTTTATAATTCCATTTAAATTTAATAAAAAATTGAAATAAATTAACTGAGAAATGAATATATACGTAATATAATTTTTTAATTAATTAATAAATTAAAACTACTAATTATGTAACGTGAAATTTTATTTTAAATTTGAATATTAAAAACATTAATAAATCTTTTTGTTTAAAATGGTTTAATAAATTATTCCAATTTCGCCCTGACTGTTTTTTTTTAAATATACAAACCAATCTACATCAAATAATCTATCCATTCTTATTTTCTAATCTTTCCATTATATATTAATTCACGAAATCATTGTAATTTGTTTACAGACTTCTAAACCCAGAGAATGTTTGCTCAGTTTTCCCCATCCATATGTGTATATACTTGTATACAATGTAAACTTTAAATTAGTTGTGGATTTTTTTTTTATTGGCCAGTAACAGGATGAAAATTATTCCTGAAAAATTACCATATCATAGTTTTCATATATGTTTAATAAAAACCTGAAATTTAAAAAAAAATGTATGTTAACATTACGTTATAAAAAAAAAATAAAAGCTTAAATTTTATGTCAAAAAAGACACTAAGAAGATGGAAAGTAGGATTAAAATTGGATTTGGGTGTACCTTGCGATTATAAGTTAAAATTTAACATGAATTCTAATTTAGACATTCTCAGAAAACATATTTCTGTGTTTGCTTTTTGACTTTAAGAACTATCAGTATATTGACATGCTGTTTTTTGTAACTCTTGATTAATAGTAAGTTTTCATGTTTGATGTACAGTTTCCATTATATTAATTTTTTTTTCCACCATTAAGGACTCCAAAATAGCAATAATAAAGATGGTGATTATTGTTACTACTCACGGCCACTATATGTTGTAGACTTCTGTTGTTTCATTATTATTATTATTCCTAATGAATACATTACAATCTGTTCATCTAGTGAATAATAATCAATTTCCCATGGCTCGAAGAGATGAGGATAATATGTATGAAATATAAACGAGGTATCTTTTAGAGGTTGTCTATCTGCTCGTGGTCTCCCATTATAGTATGGGAGACCACGAGTGGATAAAAAATAATTTTCTTCACATTTTTTGAATGAGAGATGGATTAATATTACGAGTTAAGTAACAGCAGTGGGCGATTTGAAAAAGTAACTGATGGTACCACTTGCTATAGGAGAGGAGCAATTTGCGGCGAATAGACGTAGTAATACGAGACAGACCATGAACAGTTAGACATTTGAACCTTAGAACCTTCGACTCTAAAAATCAGCTGTTAAACAAGTGAAACTTTCACATACGAGGTGAAAGATTTGTTATATTTATTTGTGAAAGTTGGTAAGACTTATGCAAAGTCTCTTACCATGTTATATTTTTTAGTAAATTTTTGAATAAGTGGAATAACACAAAAGATCATTAATTTAATCAAAATAGTAGTCTTTAAAACCTAATTAATGGTATAACCCTACTTCCATTAAATTGTATACTGTTACGATCGCTTGTCGGTTTTTGTTTATGAGATTATGATATAATTGTGTAGGCTTGAAAATGCTTAATTATGTGTTATTAAATTGCATACATTAGTAATTACTTTAAATGCAGAGGTGTGAAAATTAACAATTTTTAAAAAAAATATATTCGAAATTCAATCGTAAAGAAATAATTGAAACGATTCCTACATAAGTACTATTTTTTTCTTTCTTTTTTTTATGAATTATTAACAATATTTGCTTTTATAAATATGCTAACAAATATCTACATTAGTATCAAAGGTCATAGCAACAAGTAAATGCAAATAAGTTTAACAAAATAAGTCAAGGATATTAGGATAAATAATAAATAACTGTGTTAAAAATAAGAAAATGCAAAGGATTTATACATATACATAACAGAATAGAAATTATAATACGCTTATTTTAATAATAATAAGGTTAATGTGATGCACAAACATGTCTTGAATATTTATTATTGTGATAAAATCTTTAAATTTACAATCAAGAACAATTGATGATGAATCTTACATAGAGTATTTACTGTGTTTAGAACACAGCTTATAAAATGCTTCTTTGTAGTTAAACAAATTGTTCTTCGCATATAAACATATCATGACTGTTTCACGTAAAGTTATATCGTAATTTTATTTATTATTTGAATTAGGTGGGCTCCTCCCCAGTTTATAGGTTTGTATCTTAATAGAAGGATAAATTCTTTATCAGAAGTTAAATAAATATCTTTTCAGAATAAATAGCCAAATTTTACATAAGCTAATTTTTGTATTACAATGTACTCTTTATTAACCACTCCGGTACAACTACTGTTCACTGACATTCTGATTTTTCATTTCATTTCACATCACTTAGTTGTGTTTGTTAAACCCTCTGCAAGATAATATTCAGTTCAATTTTTCAAGATTGTGAAATTTTTTTTCAAGGATTTTTTTTTACTTGTGTATTCTTTTATGTTTTTTCATTGTTAATCTTTGTTTTATTTTTTTGTAATCATTAATAATTAATTATATTTATAAAATTATTATTCTAACTATGGAACAGTAATGTTGACATAAGCTAATCTGTAAAACTTGGAATGGATTCTTTTATATATATATATATATATATATAGAGAGAGAGAGAGAGAGAGAGCAGTAAACTAAAATAGAAAATTAATGAAATTTTTGCCCATTTAAATTGAGTGTGAAAAATACTTTTCTCTCGCTGTATATTTAAAAAACTAAATAATGAGATATTTGATTGTGCGTTTTAAAGGAGTGTTGTGAAGGAATATTAATTAGTGTACTGATTCTGAAGGATAGATTGTTAATCTTTCATTCTAAAATTGAAAATTGTAATTTTCTGTTAGCTAGAGATGGTTTACATAATGAAAAAACTGACACAGGATATATTAATTTATAAAATTGTTCATATTTCTGTATAATTGTAGATTATGATTGTAATTTTATTTCTGTAATTTATGATTATTATTTTATTTTATATGATCGTAATTTATATCATGACATAGATACTTCATCAAGTTACACATATATTCTGATAAAGGACCATGAAATGCCAGTACTTGACAAAAAACTGATTACAGAAATATGTTTGTTGGTCTTTTTTTGTTTTTGCTTAAGATTCTATGAACTTGAAATTTTAATGAACAGGTTCCATGAATATATATCATTAACCAACCATTTCATTCTTTTTTTTATTTTATAGAATTCATGTTACTTACTCTATTCTTTAATATGTATATTAGACTAATAATGACCTAATATACAATTTTAAGCAATTATTTTGCATGAAAAACAGATTTAATTACAATTATAAGAAATTTAAGATTATCTTTCTTGCTTGCAAGATTTTATTGAAATATCTCTGTAGATGTTTATACATGTTATTGTGGTTGTATTTTCAAAATTTTTTGCCTCTGATTAATCAGTTTAAATTATCTTAAGTTGTTTTTAATAGTCTTTCATGGATGAAATATTCTGAAACATCAGTATGTCACTTATTAGATGGCTGCACATCGTCCTGTCACATTCAGAACACTGATATCTTGTGTAATGCAGTTTTTTTGTTGTGGGAACATAAGACACATCTTGATGCATTTATCTTTTTACTGTGTCGTATTTATTCAAGAAAGTGTCGTTCCTTCAAACTCAGTGGTTCTTTTTTGACATTGCCTTCCTTTTTTGTGTTTCTCGATGAAGTGTTTATCAACAATTGCTTTGACTAAAGCCTTTCTAAACTGTAAGGATGTGTACTTTCCTTCATAATTGCCGTACAAAACATGTGCGTTGAAATCAACGCATTTGCATTATTTCTTGTAACAAATCTTCTGTTTCTTACATTCAAGAGGATATATGGCAGGTCCATTTTGTCAACTACTCTTGTTTAAGAGGAGTTGACAAAATAAATCCTCTTGTTTAAATATTATAACGAATGGAACAATGACATTTTGATTCTTAGTCTTTACTTCATCTAGGCAAATTTGATAAACTGCATAGTTGAAATACCATACCACCTGTATTTCATCACAGCATTTTAATAGCATAATTTTTTTCTGATTTTTCACTGACCGCTGTCTTTCATAGTCTTTAAACTTTTACGCAGTAAAATATTTACGGACATCCTTTCTATTACAAAACATCATATTGCTAACTGTTGCCTTAGATCTGTCATTATCTTATCAGTAGCTACAGTGCATTCGGAAAGTTGCTGCACTGGATGGAAGTGTAATGAGAAAACTTTCTTAATTATTACTTTGTATTTTTATTTCATTATTTTATAGAATGGATATTATAACAACTGGAATATTTATAAAAGGTGTTTAAAATGAATTCCTCCAACATTATTGTTACACTGCACACGTTTCAGTTAGTTTTGACACACTTAAACCAGTTGATGTAATGGAATTTATGCCTTTATTGTGGTTTTTAGTTTGTCAATTGTGTATGGTCGGTTGTGATAAACTGATTTTTTGCTGCCCCCACAGAAATTAATCTGGGGGAGTCAAATTGGGTGATTATGCGAGCAACAAACCTCTTGAAATGATTCGTTCACCAAAGACATTTCGTAAAAAGATCATTGACCTGCGCGCTGTGGCATCATCTTGGTAGAACCAATTGTGATTGATTTCCACTTCTGTTAACTGACTACTGAAGTTTGTTCAAAGTAAACAGCACAATACAGATCACTATTAACTGTATTTTCAAAAAAAAGATTGGACCCACAATGCACAATCTACTCACACTGATCCAGACTCCAATTTTTCCTTCATGTAAAGATTGCTTCTGTAATTCATAGGGAATAGTTGTCGACCACAGTCATTTATTTTGTAAATTAATTATAGCTCCCAGATGAAGCCACATTTCATCTGTAAAAAAATGCCATGTCAAGGATACCTACAGAATTTTGGTCAGTAAATCATTTAAACCTTTGACAATAATGTAGCCTTTTGGCATGATCTTTGCTTGTTAAACACACATTACTTTGTAGGGGAAAAGTTTCAAATCTTTTCTTTCAACTTTATGTGTGGTAGTAAGTCCAACATCTTGCTGCTGTGCTAACTTATGCATTGACTTTGATGGACTTTTGGCCATAGCATCAAAAATATCAAACAGCTTCTGTTTGTTTAGTTTAGGTGGTCTTCCACTTTGATCTGCATCTTCAACAGAGCCTCTTGCCTGAAATTTTTTGATAATAGTTCAAACTGCATTGTGGTGAGGAACAAGAGTATTTTGACATTTTTCAGGAAACTTGTGTTTCACTAAATCAGTATAATTTTCACCTTCACGAAAGACTTGCTTAACAAGAAAAATGCGTTCCTCTACCGAAAGAAACATTAAGTTTCTCGCAACTATTGATCCTAATAAATGAAACAACATGAAATGAAGCATGTTCAATCAGTACTGAACAACTGACATCTTAGTTTAATACTGAGCAACACCTGACAAATCCACAGGACAACTGACCGAATGCCAAAAGAACGGAATACTTTGCATAATTCTAAAGTATAATACACAGTGACTTTCCAAACTGTAGTTTGTTCACTGTAGTTGTGGACTACAGTAAAATTGTCTAAATACACACAGTAACTTGTGAAGCGGGTCATTTGTTGAAGAAAGTACACTATTTGTCGCGTGCCTGTAATTGGGGTTCTTCGTTATATCAGCTTCACTCCCTGTATATACAATTGTAATCTGACATGGGTTGAGATAAATCATACGTTTTGATGCCAGTTCTAGCCAATTTGATTCTGATAATCAATTGAAATGACAAAATATAGATAGCAATCCATTTTTATTTTCCTGGAGTGGCTGTGAAGCCTCTGGGAAGTGCATGTGGAGCCTTTAAGGCTCGGCAGAGCATAGATAGGGAACCACTGTTTTAAACCATTACGTACTTGACTGATATAAAAATTAAAAATATTAGCATTAAATGCAAAGTAATTTCTAGATACTAATGACTGCACTTGCTTTATATTCTAGTAACTTATACTTTTTACTTTTAAATGATTTACTTCAAAATGATTAAAAATATTAAAACCATTTTAAGTAAATAATTAAATTTCATCATAAATTCTGAGAAATTAAATGTTAGGATACAGTACATCAAAATACAATACATCAGAAGTCTGAGAATTAAAAAAAAAAATTTTTTGTGGTAAAATTAAAAAAGAATGGAGGAAGTAAACAAGATATCAAAAACAGACTGGCCAAGCAAGCAGAGCTTTCATGGAAAAAATAATTCTGATGATATCATATGTGAATCTAAGAATTAAAAAGAAATTCTGGAAAAAATGTTTTGATTTTCACACTTACTTCATTAATGGAATATGAAAAATGGGGAAAACAAATTAAAAGTAATTTTTTATATACAGTATTATAAAAGGTGTTGAAAATTTGATGGGTAAATAACTTCATAATATAAAGGTGTTACAATGAATTTCAAAGGATAGAAATTTGTGGCAGAATCTTAACAATTCGATCAGTTATATGTTAAAATGTAAGTGCTAACTTAATGCGGTAACTAAAGGATGTTTGTATAAAATAGTAAAAACTGTAGTAGAAAGTAAAAGATAAAGAGTACATAAAACAGATAAGGATGTACGATTTAATAAATATAGTGAGGTTAGAAAATTAGTGCTGAATAGAAAGGAATTGAGAATAGCATAAAACCAATCTGTGCTACTTTATTATGTGGTCTAAAGTAGCACCAGCCCACCTAATTTATTTTAAGTAAAAATGATATATAATTTACATATTTAATGGTAATTAGATGAGGTTAGCAAATGAAGTGAGTGTTAGGTTAAGTTTGGTTAATAATATCTTTTTTTTCCACCCCACCGGATTGGCTTAGTGGTGAACATGTCTTCGCAAATCAGCTGATTTTGAAGTTGAAAGTTCCAACGTTCAAATCCTAGTAAAGGCAGTTACTTTTATACAGATTTGAATACTAAATTGTTGATACCGGTGTTCTTCAGTGGTTGGGTTTCAATCATCCAAACATCTCAGGTATGATTGAACTGAGACTGTACAAAACTACATTTCATTTACACTCATACATATCATCCTCATTCATCCTCTGAAGTATTATTTATATGGTACCTGTTTACCAGAGGCTAAACAGGAAAAAGAAAAAGGGAAAACATCTCAGAAATGGTTGACCTGAGACTGTAGAAGATTAGACTTCATTTACACTCACACATATCATTCTCATTCATCCTCTGAAATAATACCTGATGGTGATTCCTGGAGGCTAAACAGAAAAAAAAAGAAAAAAATAATTTTTCCATGTACTGAACCTTGTACGATATCAACATAATCTAACCAAACTTAACATTGTCTAATTAACATAAACAAATTATCAACATAAACATTAAACATAAACATAAACATTGTAAAATAAACAAATATATACACCATGGTATGGCAGACTGTGTGTATTGTAGTAGTGGACTGCTTACTAAAGTTGATTGAAACAAAAAAAAGAGCAGATTGTTTATTTTAGCTCGGCATGATGATTTAAGCAAGAAAACCCAAAGGAGATTTAAAATTGCTTTTCAGCTCTAACATCTCCCCACTTAATTTCATTCAAGAATGTTACTTCCCAATGTAATAGTTGTGGTATAATGGTCATTATTTCAGGCATGGAATGTTACTGTCTGAGTGTTGTCAAGTGGCAATCACCATTGACAATGATACAGTTACTATTGTTGGATATGGTGTAACAGTAATGTGTTAAGAAAATTCCTTGATACAATAAAAGTTCAATTAGTATTTAACGATAAAAATATGAATAATTTATATATGTTCATTGGTTTTTTCCAATGAAAACAAGATAATTGCACCTTATAACAAATTTTATTTTAAAAACTTACTGAAAAAATTTTTAATACTAGTTTCTTCCAAATAAGTTTTCATTTATTTATTTTTGTTTACTGTTTCTTAACAGTATACACATATTTATATATCAGCATATATGTTCTGATTATTTTCTAAAGTAGCTGCCCATGACCTGTTTACTTTATATGTGTATTATTTGAATTAATTATTTATTTAATTAATGTAGGCGTTGCTTTTAATTACTGTTAATATGCACAAAGAATGATTATTATTATTACTTGGTTTTTAACCTTTGGAATTGCATATTATATGTAAATTTTTTCTTCCTTTTCATACATTTTTCAATTACTGTATGTAAGGACATACAAATTGAAAAGTTGAAAAATATTTATAAGGTTAAACAGGTTTATTAATTCCCTTTTCTAACTGCTTTATTGTAACTATTGTAGCGGGTCAAAATAATGCGAGTATCAACATTTTGTATTCCCAACTAGTGTAGTATTTTATTTGTGTCTATTTTATTTAATTTTGGCAGTTTGGGTGAATTGTAAATAATTTAGAATACTTAGTTAATTTTTTTTTTGAAAATGTTGTAAAGAGGTGAGATCGTTTCACTGCAAAACTGACTGATGACTACTACTTAAAGATAGTGCATTTTAGAGAAAATTCCTATCGGGAAACTTTGAAGGCTATTGTAATATTAATTTAAGAACAAAATTTGCCTATACAAAGAACCAGAAAAAGTCGGTCCAAAAAATCAGATTAGATTGTGAGTTGAACTCTTGCAGGAGTCATGACTTGAGTGCAATGCAGTTAAACATTTATCAGAAACACTTAAATCATATTTTCATGGATGTAAAATAAAAAAAATTGCAAAACATTCTCTCTCCCTCAAATCAGAAGAATAACCTAAATGTACAGATTTTAATCTTAACAGGTTTTTTTTTGTGATATGGGCATTGACTGCTTCAATATTTTGTCCTATGAGAATGGAAATTTGTAGCTTATGAAAAATGAATGCTATGCCTGACTAGGATTTGAACCCAGGATCTCCAGATGAAAGGCTGAGATGCTACCAATCAGCCATGGAGATCGGCAATTAAGAATTAAGTTTTTAAGAGAGGTATTACTCATCTGGAAGAGGCATAACTTGGCTCCTTTTGCAGGTTGAAATAAATAAGGTCCAAAGGTTAATAATTTTCAAATTTTATCTTTTTATAGAATGATTAAATTTAAACATATATGCAAGGAAAATACATATAGTCATATAAATTTTATATAAACAAAAATAAGTAGTATCAACTTATCTTTTTTTTTGTTTTCAGATAATTTTTTTCTTATATTTTATCATTAATTTTCATTTATAATAATAGAAATATGTATTTAATTCTGTAAATAACGAATTATTTGACTGTCATTATATATAAAGATATAAAGTATATAATTTTCATAAGTACTTATTTAGTTTTTGTCTTTTAATTCTTTTTTCTTTTTTTTTAAATAAGGTTTAAAGATTTTAATTGGTCACCATTAAAAATTTTATTATTTTTTTCATACAAAGTCAAAAACAGATTGTAAATACTGAATTCAAATTCAATGCAAATGAAAACTTAAAAACAAAATTGAACAGGCAGATGAAAATAGAAAATAATTTTATGAGCAGCCAAAATGAACATAACAGGACAAAAGCATCAGGTGTTGTGCCATCTTGTAGTTTCTACTACTAATATTTCAAAATTCATTGATCATACCCTGTTGAAAAAACACCTCCATTGCCACCTGATTAGGCATATTGAAAGAAATGAGTAGGACACACTATTACACAATTGGGTTATTGTGAAGTATGAATACCGTGCATGCCACACTATCTTGCAGAAAAAAACAAATAATGAAAAGGATGTTGTGAACAGCTTTTGAAACATTATGACAAGGGAGATGGATTTTCCAATTAAAGAGGAAGAATATCATTTCACCATGAATGATGAACTGAAAGGCACAGCGAGGTCATACATCATAGGTCAAGGAAAGACAACCATCATTCTTCGTTGAGGGATGAGAAAACTGGTTCACCATTGGTAGAAATATGTTGATGTAAACAGTGACTATGTGGTTAATATTAAATTAAGTTTCTTTTGCAAATAAATTAGTTTTATTGTCATCAAATTTCATTTGCAAATTATGAGTTACTGTGCATTACATTTCAGCCACTCCTTATATATATGTTGAATTGGGCTTTTTTTCTCTTCAATTTGATATATACAACCACAATTTCCCAAAGCTTTTCATGACCTTTTCTACAACATTTAGTATAAAGTAAAGTAGATATTAGTATTATTGTCATCTTTTATGACTCCTTACGATCACTTCAGTCAGTCCATTATCCAAGTCTCTTCGATGGGACTGTTTGGGCCTTATGGTTCTCCCAGTACTTTTTCTACGTTCTGATCTTTGTGCCCTTTCTAGTGTTGAAAATGTTTGTGTGTGAGTGTGAAACGAGTGTTTTTGTTCTTCATTTTCTTGTTTAATTTTATCTTATCTGTAATGTCTTCAGGTGTAAGGCTGATTTCAGATCCTCTCTTATTTCTCTGATCCATCTCAATCCTGTCTTTGTGCTTTTCATATTGAGATTCTACTGTACTAGCTGTTTCAGAAGTCTGGAATCTTGCATCCTCATGGTATAACCTAAGAATGCTAGTCTCCTCTTATGCACAGTATCAATGATGAGTTGTAATTCTTTGTACAAGACTTTGTCGGGCACAATCCACCACTGCCCATTTTTCTGGTGTTTTATTGATGCAGGTTCTTCCAATTACTCTTTCAGTTTTCTGAAATTTGTCTGTTTCTGATTGTTCATTTGGGTGTTTCTGCTGTGGATTCTGATTTTATAATGCTGTGTTATAGTGTCATATTATTGCATTTATCAATAGGCATTTTTTATTTTAAGTGTACAAAGTTAATTTTTGTGCTTAGCTAGTTTTTTCTTTTTATTTGGATCGAGGTTTTTTCATTTACGTTGTTTGTTATTATTTCTCTGAGGTATTTAAATTGAGTTACTATTTTGATAAATAATTTTATTATTAAGTGTACAATAACAGTTTTATTATTTTTATTGCACAACCACTACGTGGAGCTGCATAGATCACTTTTAAAAATAGCTGTGAAAAATATTAAATGGCCACCATTTTCTAGTTAGGGTTGTAATCTGATGTTTTTTGCATCAAAAATTTTTTTTCTTTGTTGCCCTTTAGAATGATGGTGTCACAATCCTAATCTCTCAATTTAAAGTTATTGAGTCTCCCCCCTTCCCAATGCTGGGTTGGTTTTGCGATATAGTCTTATACATCAAAATAGATTGAAGTAGATATTTTTTTTATCAGGAGGTAAATAGATTGTTTTATTTTACAAATTTAATTTTTTTATGTCTTTTCTGTGTCTTGGTTGAAAAGTTATTAGAGGATCTCTATATTTAATTTATACCTGTCTGTATATAATATATATTATATTTCAATAACATTTTTATTTATAGAAATCTTCAAAACTATTTCGCCCTTCTCCCATTTGTAAAAAGAAGTTTTTGCCCCCAATCATGATACAAACTCTATGAATCCTTAAACTTCAAGTTAAATGATCACTACATCAGTAGCTTTCCCCCTCTTTGTTAAAAAAAAAATTATATGTACAAAATTGTCACCTGCACATTCTTTAATTATCCTATATTCAAGAGCAATGTTTTTTTTTTTTTGGCAGTCGTGTTTTTTTTAATATTTACAAATATTACGTATTTTAATATTTACAAATATTACGTATTTTAATATTTAAAATATTTACGTATTTTTTAATATTTATCTCTACTGTTTTTATGTAAGATACATTTAATATCAATTTATTTTTTAAAGTAAGATGGAATTGCAGTTTATATAAATGGATAATATTTGTTAATATCATTACTTTTTAAATGAATTATTCAATTTTTATAAATTTATATATATTTTTTTATACTTAAATATAACAATTAATTAAAATTTTAAGGGTGAAAGTAAAAATAATACCTGTTAGCAATATTCACTGATATTGTGCAATATTTCCTCTACCTGTAATTATATGATCGATGAATAATTTTATATTATTTCATTTCTATTGTATTTTATGTTTTTTATTGTAAATGAAATTTACTTAACGCAAGCATAGTATTATTATAATTGATTTGTATATTTTTTAAATGTTTAATCATCATCAGTTGTTATTTGTTTGCGCTAGGTATCGTGCTATATTTTTTTTTTTTTTTTTTTTAGGATCTAATAGTTTTCTTTTTTTTTCTAATATGTATTTTCATTACATGTTTATTCATTTGTTTCTTCTTTTTCCATGTAATTTTCATATTTAATTTACTTAAAGTAATCTTCACTGCTAGATAATAAAACTTATTTTAAATCTTGTTAAATGTTTTTTTACATATTCTTTATCTTAAATTTAACATTTTTATTTGTTTAGAAAAGAATTTTATGTGTTTGGAATGAACATTAAAATATATTAAGATGGATTTCTGCCAGATTTTTTTTTTTTTAATTTTCAGATTTGTCTATTTCTCTTTATTTTACGATTATAGTAATCCAGATACATGCCACATCTTTTTTATAAATGGTAATTCTTGGATAATTTTAGGGCTTATGAATTTTTTCCGTAAAATATACGAATGATTGTTTCCAAAAATAATGAATTATTTTCTAACATTTATTTATTTTATTAGTCAGGTTATATCCAATATCAAGTTTAATGAAACTTACACCTTAAGCAGTGAAGTACTTAAAGACTCAGACCGGTTTTCTTAACTTTATGTTTATATTTTTTTATTGGGTTACTGCAGTTTTTATAACGAAATTTCCTCCCGGTTAATGTAAGTATCATAAATTTTAACTGGTATCAACTGCTGTGTGTGGTGGGCATTAGTCAGTGATAAATATCAAAACCGTGCAGTAATGTTGCATCTGATATTATTTAATTTCACAACTTTGTTTTATTGTAACTGATTTATTAAAATTGTCTTCTGAGACATCTTAGCTTTTCATCCAGAAAGATATGGGATTCAAATCCAGTTGGATGATATTTAATATATTATAAAATTTCTCTATTGCATTACTAAAGCATAAGGTTTGAACTTTTACAATGAATTAATCAGTAAAAACATTTTCTTTTCAAATAATATTTTATCCCTATTTCAAGGACACTGCCCTTGAAATGATCCTGAGGGTTGCAGTTCACTGTTTTATCTAGAATTCAGTTATCTTTCCCTTAAAATTATTATTATTATTTTTATCTTGTAAGTTTGTACACAGATATGATAGAGGATTGTGGTTGTACCAAAGAAAGTCTTCTTCCTGAAGGATTGTAGGTTTGGATGAAACCTATTGCTTGGAGATACTCCCTTGGGCGAAATTTGATATGGTTTTGTTGTCTTTCCATGGGTAAATCATCTCTTATCCCTTCCCAACTTCTTGACATCCTTTACTCATGTTTTTTGAGTTTTGGATGAATATTCTTAGGACCACTATATCTTGATACTAAATGGTTTAATTGGGTAGTTCTGCTGATGGGCTCGACTAGGTATTCTGTTTCTTATTTGGTTGCTGCAAAAAAATGACCTACATGGAGTTGAATTACATTTTAGGGTTGTTGTAAACTTAAGCTCAAAATGTTCAATAAATAAATTATTAGATTTCTATATTAGAACATAAAGTCGGTCTACTTTTAAGTATTTGATCAAATTCCATTCTTAATCAGAAAAGAAATATATTCTGGGGTGAATATTAAATTGAGAAGTTTCATGTACAAATTCATTTCATGATGCACCCACCACCACTTGATCAGTTAGTTGTTTGTTTTTTTTTGTATTTGTTTTTAATTGTTAAAGAAACTTTTTTATAGTTTTTTAAAAAAATATTTCTAACCAAGTTTTGGATTGACTTACAAGGTGTTGCTGGCTACATGAAATTTATTTATAAAAAAAAATTGTAAATCGCAGATATTCATTAAATTTTACAACCATTTTTATAGCTGTAACATTTCATATTTGTGTGTTTCTGTATATATTTAAAAACTTTTCAAAGTTTCTTATTGTTTAATTCCAGTAAATTTAAATTTAGAGTTAGCACAAGTTGTTACCCATCAATTTTTTCCTTTCAACAAAGCATTCTTTTTAAAAATTATATTTTATTTTTCATCTGTAAACAAAAAATGTTAGATGCTATTTATTTATTACCCTGTTTATAGATGAAAATGATGTATTTTTATTGCAGTCTTATGAAATTTGTTTTTTTATTACTTTTAGTTTTGATTTTATAGCATTTGAATTATTTTTGTAAATTTATAAAAAAAGATAATATTATTCTTCTTGTTAACACTTAACTATTTAGAAATAATTGATGATTTATTTGTTTGTGATCAACACAATTGTAATGATGCCAAAAGTTTTGTTAAAAAGAAAAAAACATTTTTTTTAAATATTTTGTGTAAGCTATCTTATTTTAAAATAAATATAAATTGTTTTTAGTAGTAATACTACATCTTATTAAACATGTGTGTAGTGTGTTGCAATTAACTAAAATTACATATGAATACCCTAAATAATGAACTGGTAAGGTTATTTATGTAAAACCCTTCTGCAGCCATGGTTTCATAATCAATTATAAAATATTATTCACTTATGCTGATAGTTATAATATCATTCAAAGCAAGTCGCGTAAAAATTAATGTAATTTTATTCTATGGTGATATTTAAATTTTTTAATGCGTGTTTTTGCTGTTCGAACAGAAAAAACAACCATTTTCGAGTTTTATTGTGTAGCTTTCCTAATAAAGAACTACCATAAAAACCCCACTTAAATTTTTACACAAGAAATCTAGTTCTACTAACTGTCATTTAAATTTCAAATCTGTACTGTTAACAAATTGCGAACTGTTGTTATTCGATTTGTAAAACCATTTTACTTTCTGAACTGTATTATGTTGAAACACGGTCGAGGCTAGTTTTTTGTCATTACTTTTTAAATTGATTAATTTGGTATTTTATAAAAGTTATTGTTATGTACAAAGAAATGATTCTCTGAATTAATTGCTTAAGGGGTTAGGGATTTTTGTATACTTTGCATGTTAATTTACTGATTTTTCGATACCATTTACTTTTCTGTTTTAGATAGAGCTTTCAAATAAAAAGCTATGACTCGTAACTTTTTCTATACAAGGTAGAGCAATTGGATTTTCTCTTATCTCATCATATCTCTTTTTTACATATTTAATGTTAATATGTGATTTTTTTTTTTTTTAAAAAAGAAGGTACATTTTTTACCAATTTACATTTCATTTTAAAATGTGAGGTATGTTTGTTACAACAAATTTATGTCTGGGTAATGGTAATGCTGAAGAGTTTTTTTTTTCGCCCAGAAAAAAATACATCTCTGCTGATTTTATTTAAAAAAGTTATAAAATGTTATTTGAACTACCTTATAGAGCAGGAAGAGATGATACAGTGACAAAAATTTCATCTAGGTATCTGGAATAGTTTTTGAGAAAATGATATCTTAAGTTTAAAAAATGAAATTTACAGTAATTACAAAAATCTGTTACTAATAGAGTCAAGCATGATGTAACTTAGAATTACAATTCTAATGAAGACCAGCACCGTGTTCAGGATCACTATCACCTTCCTCCAACACCTTCGATTTATTAATATTTACATCATTATAAGTTGTCTTAGCATCCAAAATCCATTTTCAATGTATCACTGCTAACAAAGTCTGTTTTTGGTACTCGCTTCCACACACAACTGTTGAAATTTTCATTGATATAACACCATGTAAGGAAGGACCTGTCTTCTGCCATGTTCCATAATTTTCTTCAATTGCTTTAGCAGCAGCCTGCTTCATTGAAATTTTAGCAATACTTTCTATGGTTGGACCCATAATTTTGTTATACCTCTGAAACTTTTGAGGAGGAGATGACAAATCAAGCATCGAACACAACATTCTACTTGCAACCACTCCTCGGTCAATACTACACAAGGCATATACTAATCTAACATTAATTTCATAATATGTAACAACTTGAATTATGTTACAATTCCAAAACCACAATTGTGGTAGAGTTTCTCTACCTCAATTTTAAATGAAACGGCTAAGCCAAATCTGCAAGCTTCAGAAAGAATAAGTTCACCTATCAGACAATATTTACAAACACAAGAATCAGCCATAGCTAGAAGTAAATTATCTTAATTTATAATACAGTGATAAATGTGCCCTTCCACATTTTTAGGATCACTTGCAGTATATTCATTCTATGGTGATGAAAGTTTACTTAATGATATACTGCTTATTGTATTTTTCGATTCAGAAACTTGTGATTGAGATTTCATTTTGTTACCGTGGGATTTGCGTTTATCAACCTTTTTAATTCTGGTAAAATAATATTTGTAAAAAATAAAGTATGTAATACACTTTGTATTATAGATAAAATAAATAAAAATAACACTAACAGCACAGCAATAATCTCAGAAACAAAACTCACTTGTAACGGAGAAATAGGTTATAACTTCAAAACATTGCATTATTTTCCGTTTTCTCAAGTTAAACTTGCAAACTGTGTAGGGTACAGTCAGAATTAAAGATCAGGTGTTATCGAAAGCCCATAAAATTAAAATATGGTACAATGAGCTAGGATAAAATAAAATAAGAAACAATGAAATTGGGAGTAAAAATCTTCTTTGCAAGGTTTTACTTTTTATGATATTAAAGCTTTAAAAAACAATTTGTGTGTGTATTATACACCAAATTAATCATAAAAAAATAATGAACAAAATAAAAATTGGGAATTTTTTTATTTTTAAAGGTTGCTCTAACTTTTAAAGAAGGAAAAAATCAGATGATGGGTTTAATTCTCCTGGCTGCTTACCTGTGGTTACATGATGCCAGATGTTTTTATTATATTTTGAATAAAATACTATATGGTATGAACCTTCTAATTCATTTTGTAGTTCTCAAAACTATTTTTCTGTATTTAATATATGCAGCTTTTATTAAATAAGTAAAATTTGGAATGTCGATAGGAAATTCAATTTTCTTTCCTTTTTTTCCTTGCTGCAGAATAATATCACCTTTATTCTATGATATGTACTGAAAGTTTTTATTTGCATAAGTGTGCTAATAGGAAATAGTTATTACAGTTATAAGAGAAAAAAAATATGTTTTCACAAAACATTCATGTTCATATAGATATTAAAATTCAAATGTTTGATTTTTTTACTAATGTTTTCTTTACATTGCTAAAATTAACTATCGTCCAGAAAATGTAGAATATACATAAATTAATCACTAAACAAAAGAGAATGGAATAAAATGAAAGACCTGTGACAGTATCTACTATTACATACATAGTTTTTTTTTATAAGGTTTGAAACTTGAGCGCATATAGTTTGTGTGCCAACAGTGAGAAAATCTGTTTTTAATCAGTAGCTATTTATTTAATATTAATTCATATTATCGCTGTAGGAGAGTGGTTTTTGTATAATAATAATAATAATAATAATAATAATAATAAAAGTGAGTTTATTGAATCTGAATTGCATACAGTATGATACAATAAAACAGAGTTTAACATTTGGCACATTATTTATAGTAATTTGGCCCATAGGAGGAAAGTTTTTACTAAATACAAGTAGATAATTGATGTCACTGCTTTTATATTTTGTTTCTCTTTAAAGTAAACACATGCATTATATCTATTGATTGCTCAAAATATTTTGTGTTCTTGTTTTAAAATGTTAATTTTTTGCTTTTACAGGTCCATGCCAAACATGAAGAGAAGTCGGACAGTAAATCTGTTTACAGGGAATACAATCGGGAATTTTTGCTTCCAAAAGGAACCAATCCTGAAAATATTAAATCATCATTGAGTAAAGATGGTGTATTAACTGTTGAAGCACCGCTTCCGGCTTTGAATGCTCCAGAAAAAATGATTCCCATTGCACATCAGTAAATTAATTTAAAAAGAAAATAATATGAAAAAAAATACATAATTAAAAAAACAAAAAATAAATAACAAAATATATATAAAAAAAATGTTATATTGTAATACATAAATCAGAATCATTCACTCAATACATTATATTACAATTTTTACGTACATTATATTAAGTTATATTATTATTTATGTTATATTGTACAGGCTATGTCATTGTTATTGTTTGTGTAAAATGTAATTATTATTATTTTTAAATAACGCCTCTGTAATTTGCAAAAGCACAACAATCATGAAATTTATGAAGCTTTCATTGTGTGTCATATTTATATATATATATATATATATATATATATATATATTTATAAACATTAATATCTACGAATATAGGTGTTTGTGAAGTCATACAATCCTTTTTATTGATATATTTAAAAATAATTCACTTTTTTAACAAAAGTTTGAAATAATGTAGTAAAATTTTACATTTATGATATGAGTTTAAATCTAGTTCAGTCAATATATATATATGTATTTATTTATTTTTTGATGGCAAACCGTAGATGGAGATTTTTTATAATTATTCATTGAAGATTGTTAATGTAAGTCGAATATTCAATATTTTTATAAATCTTATTACATATTATTGAAATAGGTAGTGTAACTTCCTCAAAAGGGTTACAAACCGGGTAAAAATCCTACATATTGTTCAAGGAACAATTGTTTTTCTGTTAATACGTAGCAATTGCTATCTGTCAATCTTTACTGTGGAGCAATAGCATCTCTGTCTTTCATTCGAAGATTCTACTTTTGAATCTTACCTAGGCTTAGTGGTTTTCACACGGTATGAAATTCATATTGTCAAAAAAGTGTACCGGTTGTAACCAGCTATCAGTCTGTAATTGCAAGTGTTAATATATATATATATATATATATATATATATATATATATATATATATATAAGAAGAGGTATTATGTATGTTTGTATGTATATATATAAATCCTGTGTACCTAAAATTATATGATTTAGGTTTAAAAGCGACAATTTTTGGTGCTTTAAAAAATGAAAATAAATTGTATAAATATTTTTTTAAATGATTTTACAAACATTCTATATCACTATTATTAATAAATTTAATAGTGCCTAGTATTATTATTATTTTAACTGTGTAATTCTTACTGCATTAAGTAACTTTTTTCTTAGGTTCAGCTATATTTTTGTAGTAGATAATTAAATAATATTCTGTAATTAAAATTAATAGCTAAATCGATTCGATCATATGTTTTTAGAAATTATTATTTGTACTCATAAGGATATTATAAAAAATTTATATTTTTAATAATAGTAGTATAAAAAGAATAAATATATGTTATAATATTTTAAATGTTGACTATAATAGTGGTTAGTCATTAATGTCTTTTTTCTCTTTGTTTCGTTTTGTGTTTGTCTTTAGTATTTGTCAACCTTTATTGTATTCGTAATAAATTTTGTCTAATTTTTGTTATATAATTGATATTTTCAACGCTTACAATATTTTGTAAATTACAAAATTTTTTCATTTTTTTCTTAATAGTTTATTTTTAGCAATTTTAAAATTATTTTAATTAAAATCAATTTTTTCTATTAGTAATAGATATATAATTTTTTTAAATAAAGGGGCACAAGGTATATTTAATTTTGTTTCTTCTTTTTTTTTTTAATAACTTTGGAATTAATTTTTTTTGTTCAAAGTTAATATTCAAATAATGTATATTAATTTATTATATATTTGTTTTATATTATATTTTATTCATAGTAATGATAATAATGTAATCGATTGCAATATAATAAATAAATAAATTTCTACTTTATGTTATGACATCTAATAAATAAATTTTAATTTATTAGTTTTTTTATTATTTATAATTAATAATAATAATAATTTTATTTTAAACATATTGTTGTCTTTTTGTTCTATTTTTTCCAGTATTTATTAAATTATGTTGTTAACTTTGCATGAGTATTCTTTTTTTAGTCACTAAACATTTTTTAACCTTTAACATCGATGATGGTAGAATTTAAAATTTTTTTGTAGGTAGTGAATCTGCCATACCGAATTTTTAATAAATTGAAGACAAGAGTCTTCATTAGAACTTTCAGTGTCATTCTTAGGTATGGTTAAGGAAATGGCAAATTATGAAGTTCTTGAGCAAGTATGTCTACTGGATTTTAGAAGAAAAAAGCTGGCAAAGCTTTTTTTCTTCTAAAATTCTTCTGGGTCAGTTTGGAAACTTTTTAATTGAAATATACAGTATTAAAAATAAAAAATTCCTCGTTATTTAATTAAATCATCTGTTTATCTTAAAATTAACTTAGGATTCGTTAAAAAGTTGGCTTAGTTCCATTTAAACAATAAAAGATACATATTTTAAAGTTGTGCCTTTTATTTTCTTGGAAACTATCAGATTTTTAATCAGCAACGTTCCAAAAATAGAAATTTTTTAATTGTGATGAATGAATTTCTTATTATAAATAATAAAAAAAGAAAAATGTTATTGCAAACTGATTACAAGAAATACTGAATGATGATAAGTTAATTTATTATTTTTTTTAAAGATTTTAATAACAAAAAAAAAAAAACAGATTATAGGAGAGGAAAATGTTTGTATATTATTCCTGTTGTATTTCATACAACACTGTTTCACTGGTAAGGTCGTCGGTTGTTGGCTAAAATTAGCCCATGACAGATTTGATTTCAAACGAAGCCAACTATTTCACAAGTCTTACCAAGACTTAAGAGAGTCGTCTGATTCATTTAACTTACTGAGTTCCTTCTGCATCACATCATTTTCTTTGGCTTCGACTAAATTACTTTAAGTATGTAATTAGTAACGTGTGTAACTCATCTGCTTTTAAACTTTTAATAAAAGTATGTCGTTATTCATAATCTGTACAATGTTCAGATTAATATTGTATAACAGTATTTGACCAAATTAATGGGAAAATGTTTTTGTTTATTACTTGATTAAAATTATCTTATAAAATCATGTTATACAGAAAAAAATGAAATTTTGAATAAATATTAATTTAAAAAGAAACACAATACTTTAACAAATTATGCCTGAAACGAGAATGACATTTACAGATCTAAACATGCTTTGTAATAGTGATTGATTATCTTTGTTATGCAATGCATTCATCAGTGACACATTAATTTAATCCAAACTGTTTTTATGTTATATTTATTCTGGGTTTGATGAGAAAAGATTTGTGTATTTTGTGTGGTGTGAGCATCATCAATTTTTTTCCAGTAGTTCAACATTTTACATGACTACTTCCCCTTACCCTGTTACATTGATTGTCAGATGAGTTCTTGTTAGCAATAAAAATATAATAGACTACATATGTTCAAAAAGCTACAAACTCTATAACAAGAGATTAGCATAGGAATCAAAATCCAAGGGATAGAAATAGACATGCTGAGATTTTCTGATGACATAACAGTCATTACAGGAACTGAGCATGACATCAATGTTACTATTTCAAAAATGAATGAAATTTTTACCAATAACAACAATCTTAAAATCAATAAAGCAAAAATAAAAGTAATAGTCAGTTGTGGATGAGATTAATAGAGGCATACAAATACAGTTAAAAACGAATCTATAAAGCAAATCGAGGGAAATAAGTTTTTATCATAATACCAAAAGTGATATAAATACTTCAAAAATCAGCCTAGCAAAGTTAGCCTTCAATAAAAAGAAGGAGCTACAAAGTGCCAACATTAGTTTAGAAATACAGAAACAATTTTTGATAATATACGTCTGGAGTATAGCTATGTTCCACCGTACAAGAGTGGAGAGCTAAGATTATTAGAACTCCAGAAAAAAAGAATTTAGAAGCATTTGAGATGTGGTGCTATAAATTAATATTAAAAATCAAATGGAAGAGAGGTATTCAAATGATTGAAAGAGAATAAAACCCTAACGAAGGCTGTAACAAAAAAGAAGAGACACACTGATTGTAATATTTACTGAGATTTGAGGGGATGATTTAAGAAAAAACCAGAGGAAAGCATAAACTAGAGTAAATAAGACATATCATGGATGTTGTGAATTGTTAAAGCTACAAACAATTGAAGAGGGACCTGGGAACTAATTGCCAACCAATCTGCAGAGTGATAACAAAGCAGATAGAAAAATAGAATGAAGTTCTCAATTTGAGCTGTATTATATATTCATGCAATATGTTAACATATTATGGCAGTTCTTAAATAAACTTTCATCAATGACATAAGAAAAATAAAATTTGTCAATTCTTTCTTAAAACTATCTATTTTTCAGTTTGGGTGCTCACAAGCACCCAGTCATGGGGTGTTATCACTGCCGAGGAGTTATTTAAGAGATGTTGTACACTACTTTTGAAACTACGAGTAGTGGTGAAAAATATTAAAATGGCTGCAGTTTTGCTTAAGGTTATTCTATCTTGGAAGTTATTACATCAAATTTTTTGTTTTTTAATGCTTTTCTAAATGATGGGCCATAATCCTACTTTTCCAGTTAAAGTTTCTGAGTTCTCATCATGCTTGATGGGTGTAGTGGTGTCATACTCAAAAATAAAGAGCTTCTGCTCTAGGAGCAGTGTTTTGAGGTTGTAGAAGATGTTAAACCTCATTTTTCTATCTTCAACAGTTAAAAAGGAATTTGAAAGTAAATTAGTTTATAAAAAGAAAAAAAAAATTTAATATTTCTTCATTAAATCCTTAGCTTACATTCCGTTACAGGTTATTACTAACTTGTATGAAGTAAAGTTTATTGTGATCGCAAAAAATTTTGGTTTTCAGACTTCAACGGAAATATCCAGTTTGACCATCCCTGAATCCATTTTGACCAGCGTGACATCTGTACATACGTATGTATCTCGTATAACTTGTGAGATGAAATTTTAAATGAAAAGAAAAAAAACTTTTTAGATGAAATTTTTTGAGCAAAATGAAATTTTAATTAATGAAATATCTGGATCCTACAAGAGCAAGGCATGTCGGTTCGAATGCAACTTAATTTCCTTTCTTTTTTTTTTTTTAATTTAAAATATTGATTTTAATAATTATTAATCTCTGATTGAAAAAAAATATTTACAATAATAAAAAAAAATATGAAAAAATCAGAAGTTATTAGTGAAATAAAATTTTATATAATTTTTAAAATGTGTATGTAATTTAATAGGGGTATTAAATTTTTTGGATACATTTTGTTACTATTATTTTTAACATTTTACTTTTAAAAAGTAAAAAATCAACAATTTTTTATCAAATACTATTTTTTTTTTTATCAAAAGCTATTATATGGCATGGTACACCTTATAATTATAAGCAGTTAACTGATATATATTTATGTAATTTAACTATTTCTGCATTAAAACTTTTAATTCTAATTAATTACTGTTAATGTTAAATTATCACAAAATCAACTCATTTTTGCAGTCAAGAGTTCTAAGTCTGAGTCCTAGTAAAGGCAGGTGCTTTTACATGGATTTGAATGCTAGACTGTGGATGCCGGTGTTCTTTGGTGGATGGTTTTCAACTAACCACACATCTTGGGAATGGTCATCTCGATTCCCTCCCGAGGGGAGAAGATCCCACCTCGTAGCGTGTCCGGTCGCTACACCACCCCCTCCGTTCCTAGCCAGTAGTGGCTTTAACAGAGGACATCTTCTCGCCCTCAAACTGATTGCGCACCACAGCTTTCAGTCCAGGCCTCGCAGAGATGCCACCGATGCAGATGCCCCGAGGGACATCTGCATCGGTAACGTTCACCCCGAGATAGTTTTTCGTGTTTATGCCTTCAGAATGAAGACAACGGACACCTGCAGCTACCACGTCGCCCTCAGGAACTAAGCTAGAAGCCTAACTGCGGAACGAAGACCCTGCGCCTAGACCTAACTATTAAAGAGCCAATTACTGAATGTCTCAGATCTGTACTAATAGCCTCAACAACAAACTTTCCCACTAAAGTTTCATACATCGAAATTTAGACCTAGTTCCCTTAAGAACCCCGCTTAATACTCAAAATGAGTTTCTATCTGACTCCGCTCCGGTCTGCCCGGGAGAGGAGAATTAACGCCTACTCCCGCACAGCGCCATCACGGAGTCCCGCGTGACATTCACCATCTTTTGCAGACCGCCGTCAAGACTCCCTTGCATACCCGCCCGCCGACAGCGTGATTCTTAAATACATGCCACCAATACATCTAACCGAGGCACACTGCCTTAAGCGCCTACCTTCGGCCAGTCAACTGCCCAGGCGGTCCCTAGCCACCCAGGTTCCTATCACCTATTAAATCCCTTCGGCAGCCCTGCTCAGGGCGAGGAAGGGAAGGAAGCCAGCAGCAACTATTGTCCACTCTCTACGAGTCCTCCAGTTGACTCGTAGATCCAAAATAGAGTTTACTCTCTCAAGTTCCCTAGCAACTCTGGTACGCTCAACTTCGTACCGGGGACATATGTGAAGGACATGGTCCATGGTGTCATCGACCCTACAGCCCGGACAGAAGCCGGAATCAACCAACCTAAACCTTGCCAATTTATCCCTAAAGGCACCATGTCCAGAGAGGAACTGAGTGGTATGCCGATTGGGGGATACCCAGCTAACTTGGGAATGGTCAGCATGATTTTGTTCAAGACAGCACACTTACCGGTTAATTTACATTTACATTTACACTGGGCTACATCAAGCCTGGCAAGCTGGTAGCAGCCATTGCATTTGCTTATACACCACACATGCACACCCAGCAATTGCTGGAAAACTGTTTGGGAAAAAAAAACAGTTTTTATAAGAGGAGATTGAAGTTAGAAGTGATGTAGCGTACATCTCTAACTTAAGATGTACCCTACTTGAAAAGGAATAGGTTCCTTGATATCTTTTCTATTCCTTCATGTTAAATTTTGATGAATCCATGACAATAATAAAAAATCACAAAACATCATTCATTAAAAAAAAAAAACCCAAAAAATGGAGATTAAAAGGTAATCCAAAATAAAATTTCAATTTTTAAAATATGTCTTCCTTACTTAGTGGTTTTAAAAATTTGAATTTCATTATTTGTCCGTTTTAAAAATAAGAGCTTTGAAAACCTTGAAATGATATAAATTAGTTCTAATAGAGGAAAAGTCTTTTTACAACTTTCCCTTTTTAAAAATGTACAAGTTTTTAAAGGTTTCAATTAAAAGAATCTTTTTTTTAATATAAATCATCTTTATGTGTGGGATGGCTAAAATGTAATGCAAAATCTGGCAAATAAAAAGAGATAATCAAATAAAACAAATGTGGCATAGAAGTATATTTTATGCCTTATTTGGATATATAGAATTATTTATATTTAATTTTCCATTTAAATCTACATATTTTTTCCAGTGGTGAAACTTTTTTCATTTCCATTCAACTATTTGTATTTTACATCATGTTGAAAATGATGAATCATGATTCATCATTATCAATAGGACAGTCTGGATTAGAATAGTTTTACTTTATATATATATATATATACCAATTATCACCTAAAATTAATTATGCATGAAATCAAAAAGTAGTTTACTAATTGTCGAGAAATGTTATAGATGATAGTAAATACAATGACGATAGTCATGAGAAACAGCTGTAAAAGAAACATTCTCTTTACTTAAATATACAGAGAAAACAAAAGTAAACAAATACTGATGAAAAAGCAAATGCCTGTCAAATGTTAGCTTACGTTGCACAAAAGCTAAATGCGTTCAATTTAAATTTGTATAAAAACTAAACTCATCATATTCATCGCCATATGCAATGGAAATCAAACTAATTAACTAATTTTCATCATAATAAAATTTACTCAATTCTTTTATTTACATAACATTTTTATGGACTCAGATACTCCGATTGTCCAAGTTTCACTTCCATATAAAGCGACACTCCAAACATACACTTTCAAAAATCTTTTCCTGACATTTAAATTAATTTTTGATGTAAACAAATTATATTTCTTACTGAAGGCTCGTTTAGCTTGTGCTATTCGGCATTTTATATCGCTCCTGCTTCGTCCATCTTTAGTAATTTTACTTCCCAAATAACAAAATTCTTCTACCTCCATAATCTTTTCTCCTCCTATTTTCACATTCAGCGGTCCATCTTTGTTATTTCTACTACATTTCATTACTTTTGTTTTGTTCTTGTTTATTTTCATGTGATAGTTCTTGCGTAGGACTTCATCTATGCCGTTCATTGTTTCTTCTAAATCCTTTTTACTCTCGGCTAGAATTACTATATCATCAGCAAATCGTAGCATCTTTATCTTTTCACCTTGTACTGTTACTCCGAATCTAAATTGTTCTTTAACATCATTAACTGCTAGTTCCATGTAAAGATTAAAAAGTAACTGAGATAGGGAACATCCTTGTCGGACTCCCTTTCTTATTAGGGCTTCTTTCTTATGTTCTTCAATTGTTATTGTTGCTGTTTGGTTCCTGTACATGTTAGCAATTGTTCTTCTATCTCTGTATTTGAACCCTAATTTTTTTTAAATGCTGAACATTTTATTCCAGTCTACGTTATCAAAAGCCTTTTCTAGGTCTATAAACGCCAAGTATGTTGGTTTGTTTTTCTTTAATCTTCCTTCTACTATTAACCTGAGGCCTAAAATTGCTTCCCTTGTCCCTATATTTTTCCTGAAACCAAATTGGTCTTCTCCTAACACTTCTTCCACACTCCTCTCAATTCTTCTGTATAAAATTCTAGTTAAGATTTTTGATGCATGACTAGTTAAACTAATTGTTCTGTATTCTTCACATTTATCTGCCCCTGCTTTCTTTGGTATCATAACTATAACACTTTTTTTAAAGTCTGATGGAAATTCCCCATTTTCATAAATATTACACACCAGTTTGTATAATCTATCAATCGCTTCCTCACCTGCACTGCGTAGTAATTCTACAGGTATTCCGTCTATTCCAGGAGCCTTTCTGCCATTTAAATCTTTTAATGCTCTCTTAAATTCAGATCTCAGTATTGTTTCTCCCATTTCATCCTCTTCAACTTCCTCTTCTTCCTCTATAACACCATTTTCTAATTCATTTCCTCCGTATAACTCTTCAATATATTCCACCCATCTATCGACTTTACCTTTCGTATTATATATTGGTGTACCATCTTTGTTTAACACATTATTAGTTCCTTTTTACTTTCTTCATCACTAGCATTCTTATATTTTCTACGTTCATCCATCAGCTGCAATATATCGTCTGAAACCCAAGGTTTTCTACCGGTTCTCTTTATTCCGCCTAAGTTTGCTTCTGCTGATTTAAGAATTTCCTTTTTAACATTCTCCCATTCTTCTTCTACATTTTCTACCTTATCTTTTTTACTCAGACCTCTTGCGATGTCCTCCTCAAAAATCTTCTTTACCTCCTCTTCCTCAAGCTTCTCTAAATTCCACCGATTCATCTGACACCTTTTCTTCAGGTTTTTAAACCCCAATCTACATTTCATTATCACCAAATTATGGTCGCTATTAATGTCTGCTCCAGGGTAAGTTTTGCAGTCAACGAGTTGATTTCTAAATCTTTGCTTAACCATGATATAATCTATCTGATACCTTCCAGTATCGCCTGGCTTTTTCCAAGTGTATATTCTTCTATTATGATTTTTAAATTGGGTGTTGGCAATTACTAAATTATACTTCGTGCAAAATTCTATAAGTCGGTCCCCTCTTTCATTCCTTTTGCCCAGCCCGTATTCACCCACTATATTTCCTTCCTTGCCTTTTCCAATGCTTGCATTCCAATCTCCAACTATTATTAAATTTTCATCTCCTTTTACGTGTTTAATTGCTTCATCAATCTCTTCGTATTGATGTAAAAATAATAAAAATGTATTTTGATAAATGTTGAGAATATTAAACTTTTAGTAACATGTAATATGTCATATATTAATAGACATCTGCTGTTTTATAAATATAGAATTCAGTGATGAAAATTTACACAATTGAATTTAATAAAAGTAAAAGAAAATAAATGAATTCAACAGAAAAAAAAGTTATGTGTAGTGAATGATTCAGAAGAGGAAAAAAATTCTATGATGTCAAAAGTTGATTAGAGAATGAAATCATACAGCTAAACTGTTTAAAGCACGGCAAACAAAGCAGTGATTGGGGGATATCTCTATGTTCATCTGTATAAACAAGAAAAAATCTAACACCTATTTATGGATAATAAGTACATACATGATAAGTAAAAGGAAATAAATAAATTGACATGAAATTTGATTGAATTCTGAGACAAGTATATTGTTAAGAAAAAACTATACACCATGATTTTGTAAAAAATTAGAAAATCATACTGCTCCATCTTATTGTACGAGGTGCTACCCAAAAGTTCGGGGAATTTTACCATAAAAATAAAATAGCTTACCATAACTTATAATTTCCACTGTCTCATTCAAAGTAATCCCCTTGAGCATTGATACAGTGATCCCAGTGTTTTTCCCATGATTCCATGCATCCCTGGAAGTCTGCAGGTGTAAGTGTTCGAAGCACATTCTGCGTTTCTTTCTGAATCTCCTCAATTGTGTTAAAACGACGGCCTTTCAATTGAAATTTTATTTTCGGAAAGAGAAAAAAAGTCGCACAGGACAAGGTCAAGAAAATAGGATGGATGGGGAATCACTACCGTCTTTTTGGAAGCCAAGAAATTCCGAATGGCTAGTGATGTGTGCGCAGGCGCATTGTCATGGTACAGAACCCAGCTGTTGTTACCACAGATCTGAACGTTTGCGCCTATTGCTTTCACGTAACCGCTTCAAAACTTCACAATAGAACATCCTATTGACAGTTTAACCAAGAGGAACAAATTCCTAATGGATAATGGCAGCAGGTCGTACCAGCAATGGTTCGTGCGCGAAATTCAAATTCCCCAAACTTTTGGGTAGAACCTCGTATATTCTATTAGGGGTTGCTTCCAGAATAATAAAATTGTAGTGAAAAATTGTTAATTTTAACTCTACGTAACAATATATTGACAATCCAATTTTTGTGAAAAAATAAAAAAATTAACCCAACTTTTTTATTTATTCTTTTGATAGATTAGATAGTACATGACACAAAAATGCAAATGAATGATTACAGTGATATTTAATTTTGCATAGGGAAAGGAAAATCATTTTCATACAAATTTTCAAATCACCCTTTTTTTAATAATAAATGAAATATACAGCAACATATTGTATTTCTGGTTACTACTACTCACCTAATACTATTGGTTTACAAAATATGAAAAATGTCTGTATCAACAAACATTTCTACTGAAAAAATAGAATTCCAATTCCAATTTTTGTGAAAAAGTAAAAAATTTAACCCATCTTTTTTGTTTATTCTTTTGATAGATTAGACAGTACATGATAAAAAAAAATGCAAATGAATGATTGCACTATTATTTAATTTTGGCATAGGGAAAGGAAAACCATTTTCTTACAAATTTCAAATTAATTTTACTATGTTAATGAATAGTAAAATAAGTTTACTGTGCTAATGAATGAAATATAGAATAACATATTGTATTTCTGGTTACTACTTACCTATTGCTGTCAGCTTACAAAAAAAAAAAGAAATTCTGATGACAACAAACATTTCTCTTGAAAAAAAATTGTTGAACCCATTGATGATTATTATTAATCATCCAATTTTTACGAAAAAATAAAAAAAATTAATCAAACTTTTTTATTTATTTTTCTGTTAGAAGACAGTGCATGATACAAAATAAGAAATTAATGATTGGACTGTTATTATATATTATATCTTAAGAAGAGACAGACTTATAGGCCACATACTAAGGCATCCTGGAATAGTCGCTTTAATATTTGAAGGACAGGTAGAAGGGAAAAATTGTGTAGGCAGGCCACGTTTGGAATATGTAAAACAAATTGTTAGGGATGTAGGATGTAGAGGGTATACTGAAATGAAAAGACTAGCACTAGATAGGGAAAATGAATAGTATATTATAAGGAAAAATGGAAAATGAAAAAAAAGATTTAATCATTATCATTGAATATATTTCACATAATTTTTTTGTTGTTTTTGTATTAATATTAAGAACAATAATGTAATAACTTATAAATACAATATATATATATATATATATATGAAACAGATTACCTTTCATACAACATAATTATATATATTATAAATTTCACAAGTATCAAATAGTTTAGTTTAATACATGATATTATAATACATTATACAATTAAAAATTAACATATGTTGTTAATTTAATGTTATAAAAAAATCTATTTGTCACTTTTATTTTCTTTTTATAATAAAAATTATTTATTCTACTAATAAACTATTTAAAATATATTTACTTAAAATTAGACAATACATTAAAGATTTATTTAAAAATGTTTAATACAATTATAAAACATTCATGCAATATATGCTTTATTTATTTACATAACAAATAACACAAAATACAACATAATAATTACATTATATTGGAAAAATTACATTTTTTTAAAAATAATTAATAATTTTTATTTTAATAAAATCACAACCAAATTCATAAATACAAGTTGTTTATAAATGATCATTAAACAAATAAATAAATAAAAATACTAAAAATTCCCAATAAAAATGTGTCATTTAAAAAAAATTAAGCTCTTAATTAAATTATATTTTTATATTAATAATTTTAAAAATAATATTACCTCACAACAGGCTCTTACTTTAAATTACAGGTTTAATTGCTATTAGAAAGTCTTTGGTGATTTATTTCTAAGCGAGAGCCAATAATTGTATGAACCATTCTAATAATTTCTTTTTTTTTAAACCACGGCAGCTCATTTTATTATAGGGAAGAAGTAGTAGACTGGTTTAGATGAAAATTACTAATCGAAAACGGTTGATGTGTTGAATTAGCGGTTTTATATATTATATAATATGTCTAAACAACAGTTAATTCTCTTTGATATATACCGTACTTCTCAAAATAAGTAAAAACTTATTTACACTTAAAAAAGTGTAAATTTACTGATTGATAGTAGTTGCAGTCTTTATTTTTCTTTTGAATATAGTTGAAGTGTTTTTTTCTAGTATACATTACTTTATGAGCAACAAATCAAGACGCCACAAAAAAAAGACCCAGGTAAAATTAGCATGTGTGAGAGTTATGTACAATATATATATATATATCAATAAGGGAATGTATATATTTAAAGTGGGCAAAACAGATCCTATCAATTGCAGGGGAATCTCACTCCTAGACACAACATACAACATTCTTTCATGAATCATCCTCAACAGAATCATAACTCAAGAAAGAACTAAGAGAATAACAAGGAGATTTCAGACCCTGGAGGAGATGTCTGACGCATGATCTAGTATGACCAGATCATGTGTTTCAAGCTAATAAAGCAACAGGAAAAGAAACAGACATGGTGATAACATCTGTTGATTTCAAGCAAGCTTATCCACAGAGAATCCCTGCTAAAAATTCTAAGAAACCTCAGACTACATACCAAATTAATAAACATGATAAAACTGACCCTCACAAATGCTAAATCAAAGATAAAATTCAGAAGTGAACTCTCTGAACCGATTGAAATCGAAATAGGAATACGTTAAAGTGATGGGCTCTCACTGCTATTATTTAACTGCAATCTAGAAATTTAAATGAGGGAATGGCTCAAAAAATTCCCCCAAAAGAAAAAATAGGTCAAAAAGTCAAAACAAACTGTCTGTTTCACTGACGACTTGGCACGGTTAGCAAACAACATCGACTAAGCTAAATCACAGATATTAGAAATTTAAAACAGTGGCCTCAAAATATCATTAGAAAAGACAGAAATTATGCCTCAACAACCAACACGATTAAAAGAAATAAACATAGATGATAATAAAATCAAAATAGTAACCCGATTTAAATACCTCGGAGAAATAATAACAAACAAACTAAATGAAAAAAATCTTGATCCAAATAAGAAGAATCAAACCAACTAAAGCTCAAAAATTAACCTGGTATACTTACAATAAAAAAAGCCTATCAATAAACATAAAAATAAGACATTACAACACAATTATAAAACTGGAACCTACTTTGCGGCAAGAACACTCTCCACCTGAACAAACAACTATCAAAAACAGATTCCAGAAAATCAAAAGAAAAATTGGAAGAACCTGCATCAATAAAAAATACCAGATAGGTGGGCAGTGGTGGATTATACCTGACAAAGTCTTGTACAAAAAGTTAGAACCCATCTCTGATACTGTATATCAGAGGAGACTAGGGTTTTTTAACATATCATGAAGATGCAAGATTTGAGACTTCTGAAATGGCTAGTACAGTACAATCTCAACTCGAAAAACACCAATACAGGATGTAGATAGATCAGAAAAATAAGATAGGATCTGAAGGAAATCGGCCTTACACCTGAAGATACTACAGATAAGATAAAATTAAACAAGAAAGTCAAGAACAAAATCACTCGCTTCACACTCACAAGAAAAAACTTACAACATGAACATTTTCAACAACATGAACATTTTCACAAGATCGGAACGAATTAAGAAGTACTGGAGGACTACAAGGCCCAAACAGTCCCATCACAGACTTGGATAATGGATGGACTAAAGCGATCCTATGTGGTCATAAAAGATAATAATATATCAATAAACGTGTACCAATCTTTTAAAAGTTTTGTCATATTTTACATTAATATTTATACATGGAAAACTGTTCACATGTAGGCGTGGTATTTGATTATATAATTATTGTTAGCTAGTTCTTTATTTAAACGATCAAAAGCATTGTTTACTTCTTTCTCTTCCTCCTACACACCAGACTTAACAGTTTGGTCTATTGTTTGTTTTTAAATATAAATCAATATAGTTAGTCATAGTTAAATCAATATAACCAATATAGTTATAGTTTTTAAATATAAATAAATATAATTAGGTTAAAATAACTGGCTTACTGGAAAGAGATTTGTGCAAAATGATGAAAATTGTCAAAACACCTGCCTATTTTGAAGATTTGGATAAATCATACTATAAAGATAAAATACAAAACTTGATTAAATGATGAATGAGTAAACATTTCCAAAAAAAATTTGGGGCTGTTTCAATTAATCGAAAGGAATTTTTTTTTACTGTTTCATAAAGTTGATGAAATTTGCATACACAACTGACATGAAACCAATCAAAACATGGATTGCAAGTGGAAAACTTGCAATGAAGAAGGTGGAAATTATTTCATCAGCAGAAAAGAAAGATAATGGTCAGTTCTTTCAGGATTTCATCAGCACAAAAGAAAGATAATGGTCAGTTCTTTCAGGATCGAATGACATTAATGTCATTGACTTTCTAGAGAACAGTAAAGTAATAGCTGAGCAATATATATTTGCTGGATTGTCTAAATTAGTAATAAAAAAAGAAAATGACCAGTACTGATGAAAAGGAAGGTCCTTTGACAAAAACATGATGTATAAGCTCACTCATCTGTAAGTATGAGAGCAAAATTGTTTGAATTACACTACAAAATTCTGCTGCATTCTTCCTATTTATCAGACCTAGCACCTTTGGATTATTACCTGTTTTGAAACGTGAAATAGCTTGCTGGAAAAATCTACAAGAAATAAAGTTACTATCAAAACATCTGTCTATTTTGAAGGATTGGATAATCATACTTTACTATAATGATGGGATCGAAAAACTAGAGCATTGTTGAACTAAATAATTGTTAAAAAAATATTAAGTTGAAAATTAAAAGAGATTTGTTCCTCAAAAACTGTGTTTTCTTTATTTCTGTACAGACAAATCAAATACCTAGGTATATAGCAAAAACATTAATAACACAAATCAAATCACATCATGAGCAAGTCTGGCTTTACCCAATGCATTTGTTTTTAAATTGGGTTTGACTCCCAGATTGGAAAAAATCCTTGAACAGTTTCACAGGTCCAGATGTACTGAGCTCTCTACGGTTCAAATTCTTGTAAAGGCAGTTACTTTTATATGGATATGAATACTTGATCATGGATACCGGTGTTCTTTGATGGTTGGATTTCAATTGACCACACATCTCAGGAACGGTCAACCTGAGACTGTACAAGACTGCACTTCATTTACATTCATACATATCATTCTCATTCATCCTCTGACGTAATACCTTATGGTGGTTCCAGAGGCTAAACAGAAAAAAGAAAGATGTACTGAGCTTTGACAAAAGATTGTGTTTTGACGGCTACGAAAAATATCAACATAATAATACAGATGGTACAAGATAGTGCTTACCTAATTTCCAAGGCAGGAAGTAAGAATTCAAGGATTAGGGAAATTCAAATAATTCAGTAATATATTGACCACTATGTTAATAAAATTTAACATTATACGAAATATAAATTCCAGTACTGGATAGAAGAATTTGTTTTACATTCATAATAAATAAATATTTTTTTTAAAAAAGAAAAGAATTTTGACAAATTATACAATGAATAATTTCAATGTAATTATATAATTAAGTAACAACTGAAGAGGCAGGAACTTGCAAAAACCGTTTTTTTTTAAATAATATGGTAAGTTTAACTTATTTATTTAATGTTTTGGTAGTTTATATTTCATGTAATATGTATACACTAAATAATTTGCATACACGTGCACGCGTGCACACACTCGCACACACACGCAAAGATTTATTAAACTTTACTATAATTGCTGCTACCTGCCCCTAGAGCAAATTGTTAATAAAAATATTAAAAATTATAAACATAGATAAACTAAGTCACGCTCTCTCTACTCTTGATAAAATGTTTTACTCTTGTAAAAGTGTTTTTACAGTGTATATATATATACACTGTAAAACACTTCCATCAGTAAGTAAAGAAATCCAAATCAGTACAATTAATTTTCTTTTTGACTGATGATTAATTCACCGCAGAAGCTTGTACATGGGAATGTGAAAATGTAAATTTGTAGCACATGAATAATGAGATTTGTAATGCTTGACTGAGATTCGAACCCACGGCCTCCGGATGAAAGGCAGAGATACTACCACTTCGCCATGGAGAATATAAGTTAATTCATTTTGTACGTAGAGTAGCCGTCACGTAACAGCGAGCTTGGATGATCAGCCGAACGTCACAGCTATACTATTGTTCTCGATTCATCGGCGCACCGTTATTAGTCATCTCTTAGTAGCATAAACATGACGCGACTGTTGTTTACAAAGCGATGTATTTTTCTGTGTTTACAGCGTTAAGAAAGTGATATCATGTTTCAAATACAAAACAATTATTTTTATTTTATATTTTTGTTTCTCTTTATTTTTACGTCAGGTAGAAATCGTGTCTCTCCAAGCTCGCCGTTACTTGGCGGTGACTGTATACTAACACATTTATTTTCCTAAAGAGGTTTATAATTTACAAACTTACAAAAAATTCTGAAAATCTTGAAACTTTTCAGCGGTATAAAAATGACACCGGGCAAATAATATGAAAAGTTTTCATTCATTTGGTAAGATCATTTTATAAACATCATCGGCAAAGTAAATAAAAGATGCAAGTACTAAGTCTAGATCTTACTAGAATTTTCCCGAGGCTTAGTAACTACTAATAGTTTTTGCTGAATAAAGACTAATAAATATCACACGAACGTAGCAATAACTATTCTTTTTTTTACGTCTGATGAAGAGTAGAATAATTTTAAGTTAGACGTAGCCACGACGATGTTTATGCCGGTTCGTGAGAGGAAAAATTACATCCCAAGTAAAGCGATATTAAGGTTTGAAAATGTAGATTTTCTAGCAGAAGAATTTTTAAATCAATTTTGAAGAGGTGCTTTATCGTCCAGGAAAAATATGGGAATTCTTTTCAGATTCCTTGACGACTCAGGCTTTCAGAACGAGATTGCACAGGATTTCGGTTTCGATCGTTCTACTGTGCGTAAAACAAGTTATTTTGTTACGGATAAGATTATCGGTAAAGTAAATAAGTGTCCATTATGCTATGATATAGCGGCGAAGTCCAGTTAGATCCGTAATCTCTCAATACAACGGTTCAGCGTGCTTACCGGGGGGATTCAGTGTAATAACAACGTTCAAACTTCCTCGTAACGCGGAAAAGCAAAATTTTAATCATCTGCATACCAAACAAAGAGTCATCATAGAAAGATTCTTTGGCCAAATCAAGCCGGTTCTGATGAATTACGTTCGAGTATCGGTTGAGAAAGTACCAAAAGTTGTCGCTTGTACATAATGTAACAAAATAGTCGAATGACAGATTTGATTTTGCAAATAACGTGGTAGTAGAAGACGACGACGAAAATTGTGAATATAAAGAACAGAAAAATGAAAACGAAGGAACAAAAATTCGAGGGGAATAAAAGGGTCAAGAAATGTCAATTTCTTGACCCTTTACTAAATGCATATTAACTTATTTTTTCAATCTTTTGTATTTCGTAAATTTGTACTTTTTAGCTTACGTCCTTTTTCTTCTCTCAAAATTTCGTTAAAAATTTAATAAAAATATATGAAAATAAATAATAAAAAGTTTTAAAATAACATGCTAATAACAACATCTAAAAAGTCGCTTTTGCCCGCTTTATGCCCGTTTGAAATTACAGTGAAAGTACGTGTAAGTATAGTGTACTGAATGTACTTTATAGTGTAAGTGCATCAGCCTGCGCGTATGCACCAACGGGTTAAATATTTTTTATTTCATCCATTTAATTTTTTTAATAAACGAAAAAGGTTTTAAGATGTATTTTATTTTAACTAAAGAGGACAAAAAATTACAAAATTTCCCAACTTTTTGTAGTTTGAGTCGACGCAAAGAGCGGGAGCGGTTTTTATTTTTGACATCATTAATTTCATTTTCTATTTGCATTTAATTCAACTCTGTTGAAATAGAGTTACATACTGCAATGAAAATGTAGATAATCCTTTAGTATCATGGTTTTCATAATTTTGCAGCACTTATTTTGACATTAATAATTTTCTTTGAGAGGTTTGTTCCTTTCTCCTGGCTCTTTCTGTTGTTACAGATACGAGTAAGTTACCTTTCTTCGTGCTAATCGCTAAACCGGCGTGAACTTTTGCAAATGCAGGATTCTTTTTTTCATTCATTATTTCAAGAAAATCTTTCACCCGCTGTTTTAATTTTACCTCTTTATTTCCTGTTTCTTTGAAATCAATTTTTTTTTAACGGCTATCTTCGTATTGTTTAATAGTTTAGACAACCGACCAGTGGCGCCTCGCGTATAGGCACTGTAGAACTGCAGCACCCCCTATTTCCACTTGATATTATCGATAAAATTTAATATAATCCTTTTTTCTTTAATTCTTTCTTTATACTTGAACAATATATAATCCTTAATGTCAGTAGCTATCGTCCAGTATATGAAAAAGATACAAAAATCTTTGTATGGAACTGTGCACTTCACAGTTCCAGCGGCGTGGTGTTTGGCTGTTGTGCACATGCGCAAATATGAATTTGATTTAAAGCTGCACGCGAGGCTACGAGGGAGAAAGAGCACTGTTGCTCCCACAGTGCCGACCCTGACGTGCTGGTGGAAGGAAGTTCTTTTTTTAACTCCGCGTGTGTTGTGCTTAAAAATCGATTATTGTCCTGCATCCAGCTATTCTATTTGATTCATTTTTTTCGGTTCTTTTATTTTACAGAGAAATATTGATCTTTTCGTGCAAACGAAAACAAGAATGGATTTCATTTTTTAATGAACAGATCAAGCTTGAACTGTAAAAATTTACGTTAAAGTAAGTAAAAATGATTGATTTTGTTGTTTTAGGATTTTATCAAGTTTCTGAATAAATTTCCTTTTTATACATGTTTGTTTCCTTTTACACAATTTTAAAACAAAGGCAAAATATTTTCTGGAGCAGGACCCCCCAATAATTTTAGCTACGAGTCGCCACTGCAACCGACTGACATTAACCATTTTTGTGACATTTATGTACGAGGTCTAAAAAACGTAATGAGACTAGTTTTTTTGGTAACCGAAGTGTCAGTACTGTGAAGTTACTAGTAAACATATGGTTATATGAACAGCTGATTTATATTAAGTATTAATATTTTTAGTCGATTGTTGCCATTTAAGACGTAAATAAACTTTTCGTGAAACGAGTTTTTGTTATGCGTTACAAAAATGAGTGATACTAATTATGAGCAACGTTGTGCAATCAAGTTTTGTGTTAAACTGTGTAAGAATGCTACTAAAACTTTATAAAAATTGAAAAGGGTGTACGGAGATGCTCTGTCACGACCCCAAGTCTTTGGGTGGTTTAAAGCATTTTCCGGTGGCCAGGTTAATTAGTTGCGGGCGATCCACGCTCTGGAAAACCGTTAACATCAAAAAGTGACGACAATGTTAAGCGAATCACGAGACTTGATATGGTACGACCGGCGATTAACTTTCAGAATGATTACAGAGTAATTGGATTTGAACCGTACAACAGTCCATCAAATTTTGATAAACGAATTGGAACTGAAAAAAGTTTGTGCAAATTTGGTCCCAAAAAATCTCGCTATTGAACAGAAAAACAACAGGGTGGAAGTCTACCGCTATCTTCTAGGACGAATTGAAACTGATCCTGATTTTCTAAAAATTGTTATTAGTGGTGATGAATCTTGGGTATTTGAGAACGACCCAGAAACAAAACGTCAGAGAAAGGAGTGGCACGCTTCAAATTCACCACATCCAAAAAAAACAAAAATGAGCAATTCAAAACCATGCTAATTTGTTTCTTCGATAGTAATGACATTGTCCATAAAGAGTTTTTGCCTACAGAACAGACTGTAAATCAATATTTTTACCGAGAAATTTTTAAAAGATTATGGAAAAGAGTCGTCCGTGTGAGACCAGTCAGCAAAGGCAATTAGATGCTGCATCATGATACTGTACCTTGTCACACTGCACTCTCAATTAATGAGTTTTTGGCAAAGAAAAACATTCCTGTAGTTTCTCAACCACCTTATTCACCTGACTTGAATCCCTGTGACTTTTTCCTGTTCCCGAATTTAAAAAAAAAAAAACATCTCAGAGGACACCATTTTGAACAGTAGAAAACATTAAAAAAATGTAATCGACCATCTGAAGGATATTTTGATTTCTGAGCTTCAACACTGCTGTGAAAAGTGGGAAAACCATTTGAAGGGTTCCCATGGGAACTATTTTGAAGGTGACAGAGTCCACGTATAAAAAGTTTTTCTGAACCAGTTTCATTAATTAATTTATCAGGACCTCGTATACTCCTGAATTATAGTTTTCCAAGTCTTTTCTTTCCGGCCGATACAGAACTCAATTTTGACTTATCTAAAATAACTGAATTTTTAGCCGACAATCTAACGAACTAATTTCTGTCGATTACTTTTCCTGATTCATCTTCATCGTTGTTTATCGACATTTTTGGTGCACGTATCTGACGCAAAATCACGAATGTTATACATCGATTACACTCTACACAAAACAAACGTGTTCATTTACAAGGCTGTGTGCGATACAACTTAACAACAAATAACATTAGTAATATTACGATTTTTTCGGCCGTTACTAAATTCATTTAGTTAAAGTTATTCATTTAGTTTAATTTTTCGGCCGTTAAATTCATTTAGTAATTGTTTAATCAACAAACATTTTGCAAATACTAAAACCGGTTAGTAAGAACTACACATTAGTTACTAACTTTTATTCACTTGACCCCATGTACTATAACACATTATATAATTAATACTTCATTATTTGGTTTTAATTACTTGTAATCATCTTAATATCGTTAATGTATAAAATCTAATGGATTTAATAGTATAAAATGCTTATATTGTCATTCATCGTTCTATATACAGATACATTACAATTAAAAAATATCTTTTTAGAAATTATTAATATAGGCCTACTAATGTATTACAAATCAAATACTAAATCTAATTACATTATTGTATTTAAAAATTATATATCATATTTAAAATTTTGTGCTATACTCTTCCAGAAATAGCTCATGGATAAAAAAATTCAGTGAAACTTAAATTACGTGATAAAGTCGCATAAAATGTGCAGTAAAAAAAAAATTGATTTCATTTATTTTCCAGCTAAGAGTATAAAACTTTATAGGTAGCCACAGAAAAGTAATAATAAAACTTAAAATTATTCAGTACAAACTAGATTAAACAAATAAACAAGAAATATATATTTAAACAAAATAAATCGTATAATAAAAATCTGATTTGGGCACCACATGACTTCTTCGTACGTCTATTAAATTATATATCCAGATTTCTTTAAAATGAAAATTACAAAAAAAATTATTTCATTAATAATTTCTAATATATTTTTATTTTTTTATTGTTATTGAATTATTATTTATCGTAAAAAATTTGTTACAATCAGAGGTTAATAATTATTAATAAATCAATATATTTAAATTAAAAAAAAAAGGAGATGAAGTCTGATTCGTATCGATGTGGCTACCCCTAGTAACAACCAAATATTTAATTAATTAAAATTTTATTTGGCTACAACTCTGGAACCAATGAAAATAAGTACCACTAATAATAAATCGTTGAAAAGCTCTCATTAAGGGACAATTACTGCACTTAAAAAAAAAAGTCCAAAATCCAGATTTTTTTTTTTAATTTTGGACTTTTGGTTCAGTCGATTGCAATCAAATGGGGAGGTGCACAACTAGCTGTTACAACAGTCCTAAATCCAAAATTTCAACATCCTACGGCTAATCGTTTTTGAGTTATGCGAGGTACATACGTACGTACAGACGTCATGCCGAAACTAGTCAAAATGGATTCAGGGTTGGTGAAAAGGAATATTTCCGTTGAAATCAGAAAATCGAAATTGTCAAATAACAATTAAAGCTTCATACTGACATGTTCCTGATGATGAATTAATATCCGAAAGCGCTCGGACATAATAAAAATAGTTGGCAAGTGGAAATTATTATATAATTAAACATATTATGTTTTTACCAATTTTTTCATATGCGTGATGAATTGCTTAAAGAGTGGGCTGCTCTGGTACCCCACTCTTTAGTAGCAAGAACATTAGATTTTGAATTTGAAGCCATGACTTTCATATAATCTTACATATCACCATCAAAGCTTGTTGTTAAAGCCATTCTGAGATACCGTCGTAAAATTATTTTTTATCTTTTAATGCGTTTAATTTAAGAGTGGAGTTTAAACATTTTTTTTTTAATATATTTTTTAATTTTTAATGCATTTAATAAAAGATTGATTTTTCAAAAGCTTATTTTATATATTTTTTATTTTCTACTTTTTAGTCTTCATAAGTTTATACTTTACAGATACGGTAGCGCACAGGTTTGAGCGATTTTTTGAAGTTCTCATGCCTTCTATTTCCAAAACCGCAGACAACAGTATAGACAGCTTTAAAAGTTCATTTATCTCAATTATTATTATTAGTTTACAAAATTATTATAAAAGTTCGATTATTTCAATAATTATATATTAATAAACAAACTTAAAAAAGATTAAATTTACAATATGATACTTTTGTTTGAGCAGCCCTTTCATCGGTCACAATAAGGATAAACGACTCTCTCTACGAGTCCCTCGAAATCCTCAACCTCCACAGCAGGGTTAGGTATATACGTATAATTGAAAGTAGGGAAAAAAGGAATAAAATTAAGGAAAAAGGTGAGAAAGGATGATAAACCGGTACTGCAGCGCAAACAAACAATACTATCCACAGAAAAGCTTGATACCATTTCTACAACCGGTAACGTCCGCCGACAATCCTTCAAAATATCGAGGCATTTTTACCCAGAAGGAAGTAGTAAATTCTTTCTTTGGCCTTACAACCCTTATGAGCCTTCGATGTTTTCCTTCACGATAGCTTTCTACACTACTCTTTAACCCCAGCCGTTCCCTTATTAGCAATTTTGTACCGACTACATCGCTAAAAAAGATTAAGGAATAACCTAGAATTTTATGGTAAAAAAAAACCTTTCTACCGTGCTGATGTACGACCGGCGATAAAAAATTGATGATTAAAAGATTAATGCGATACGTGAAGCTACAAGATTGATTTATTGTCGATTAACTAAAAATGTGTCATTCAAAGCAAATTTAAGTGAACAGACAAGCTGTCTTAAAAGCGGTTTAAATTTTATGTAACCTAGTCAACATAGACGTTTGAAAACAAAACAAAAATAAGACACTTATTAAATAAAAGAATTCTTTTAAAACTAAGATCGAACAAGAAATGAAGTTAAACAAACGCAAATATAAAATAATACTGATAAATGAACGTTAAACAAAAGATATGTTTTTGCGTACAGTTCTGAATTTTAAGTTGCACTTACAAAAAAAAAAGAAGAAATTATAATTAGAAAATAATATAATATAATATTTTGTAATTATTATGCACGTTTTTTAACCTTTGATCAACTTAAACGTACATTTGACTTTTGAAATTTCTCGAAGTCGTTCATCGCATTCATCATGTACTTATAACATTTTAAATCTGTTGATATAAAAAACGTTTTTTGGGGCTTCTTCAAGAAGTCATAACAGTTTTTAAGACACAATTGTACCACTTTACACTTTTTTTTTTTTTAGAAATAAGCCTTTAATATCATGCTGTCAATTACAACCATTTGAAACTCCAAATGGTTAATTTAAACACACTCTACAATATGACAGAATAACTAATTAATTTTTCATATTTTTATAAATGCAAAATAATTAATTTAAAAGTTTAGTATTATGCAGCTCTAATAATAAAAAATTTAAACTGAAGTGTATGTTTTTACAAATTCATAAAATTGTAAAAATATAAAAGTTCTTTATCGTTCAATACAGTCAATTCTGCATTTGAGGTGAACAAAACTTTACTAAAACTATAAAGTTAATACGTTTTTCCATTTAAGTATTTGCGATTAGCATTTCATATATATGTGAAGTCTATTTACTACAATTTATTTCAGGGATTACTTTACTCAGTGTTACTGAGCGAGCGTCAGGTAAGGTTACGTTTGTTTTACTATATTAGTCTAACTGTATTAATAAAACATGTTTGGTATCTTGTCTGATTTAACCTGTACTAAATTCTATAGAATATAAAAGTTACTTTTCATTTATCATTAGATTTTCTATTATTACGTATTCCTTTGTGTTTTATCTATTGAATATTTCTTCTTCCATATTTTGAGCACCTTTGAATGGCATCAACGATTATAAAATAATTTCATTATCGCTGTCTCCCAGATGTCAAACCATTTGGGTTAATCTGGACATAACTTCATATATGCTGCTACATTATATCAGATTATTCAAAAAGGAAGGAGCAGTTATTAAAATCATTAATTATGTTCAAAAGTTATACTGTATAATTATTATTAATTATAAAATGATATCACAAGAATATCATTTTTGAATGAATGATTTACAAAAAACTATTAATATATAAAAAACTTGCTGCACATTTCACACATATCATGAGGAATTAGTAAAACAAAATATAATTACAAAACTTAAATGAAAAGTATTAATCAACTAATAAATAAACAATCAGTTTACCAAAAATTATAAAAAAGGGTATTTCTATCTTTGTTAACATTACATAAAAATAAAAACAACTGGTTTAAAAAACTAAACTAGTATAATTTTAGGCATTCTAAACAAAAAGCATAAATTTATCTTAAAAACAGTCTTAACCACTTAAAAGTCACTGCTCAGTCTGGACACCATTTCACTTATATTGGGTACGGTGAGCCCTATTTTAAACAAAGGACCTTATTCATAATGCCGGGATTAATTTTTCTTCAAAGCTTTGTGAAAAACCAACAAATTAATAGCATGTTTTGTAAAAAGAATTAAATTTTGAAGATTTTAAAATGCATTTATAATACTATAAAAAAACTGGATGTACGTATTTTCAGGAAATAAAAGTGCACTTGTTCACAAATTGAAAAATAATATGCAGTATTTTTGGATTCTGTATATTAATTATACATTTTTGGTTTTATGAATAATTACTTGCATCATTTTTATAAATAATTTATCCAAAATTTGACTATCGTCAATATAGTCTTTTTAATTATAATGGTCAAAAAGTAAACATCAAAATAGCACATCTGTTGTAAAACAAGGTTTTATTTTTATATTTCAAATTAAGTTTATTACACTAAATGTGTGCTGTTTTCATCGACTATCTTTTGCCATTTTTGGGATAAGATCATAATCCCTTAACTATAAGACTTCTATGTTTTCTGGATCAAAAGGTGATTTTCACAAGCCTTTTTTGAAGCTAACTTTATATTGTTAAGTGATTTCTGTATTGATCGAAACAAATAGTGTGGTGGTGCAAAGTGAGAAATATACAGTGGATGCATCAAAACTTCCGAACTAAGCTCTCTCAGTTTATGATGGGTTACCGAATATATGTGGGTTTCTGGCATTTTGGATGCTTTATCTCAACCACTTGACATAATCTTTACAGTTCTTTTACAATTGAGGTTAGAATCAATCATTTAACCGAACAGCAGCAGCTCGTATTGAAAATTCTTTTCTGATCCCACTATACACATAACAACTTTTCTTGGTGAAGAATTTCACACCGCTTCTGGAATTTTACCTATTTCAACCACAAATTTTGCAGTACATTATTGTAATATACCATGCAATTTTCATCACTCATAATGAGTCATTTCAAAAATGATTAGATTTCATTCTGTTTTAGCAACGATTCACAGATGGAAATTTGATCCATTAAATTTTTTTTTATTATTAAATCATGTGGAACCCAAACATTGTTTATTTTTGTATTCAGCCTTCTTCAATAGGTTTAAAATTGTTTTCTGGTTGATATTTATTTTGTTACTGAAATCACAACTACTAGTGTGCTGGTCTTGCTCAGTTTTTCATGAATCCCATAGACTTTTTTAGTCACTGAGGTGCTTCAATATCAAAGTTTCCAGATTGAGGCCTCAGTCAGCTTTATGCCATATATACTGATACTGCAACATGTATATTAACATGTTGCAATTTTTTTTAGCAGCTTGAGTTGCATTCTTTCCTTTTTTTGTAATAAAACTACAAAATGTATAGAATTTCTTCTTCATCTTCACTCATATTCAAGATTTAGTACCTTTTAAATAAATCTAATACATTTTAACCTTTCTAAAAATACTCAGTAGTAAAATCTCACATTTCAAAAGCATACAAGTGTTTAAGATTTGATTATTATTACTAAAAGTTATGCAGTCCCAAAACCATCTATCAAGAAAACACGAAGAAACTTTTCCCCAACCCCAATATTATTACTAAAAGTTCAAAAGATGTCAAACTCACAACTGCAATGGTTTTGGAGAAAATGATTCCAAAAATTAATAATTATAATATTGGCATAGGCACTTCCCAAAAGAATCGAGCATCCCAAGATATAGTGGTGATCACCTTTCCTGCTGATGGAATGGTTTCCACCTTCTTTGGAAAAAATTCTTTGACTACAGCCAGATGTTTAAACTGTTCCTTGTATTTAGGTTGGTAATGGTGTTGCCAAGTTCCATCTACTGTTATGAAATGACCCAAAAATTTTACTTGAATATGTTGAAACAGTCCCAAAACATGTTTAGAAATATTTACTTGTTCACGTGTTTGATCTTGCAGACAGCTTTTACATTTGTAAATATAAGTGTGAGATATGATGATGAACTTGTTTATTGTTTTTGAAATGCCTATTGTCTTAACAGTTTTATGTGCTTTCAATGTTCAACCTCCCCATCACCATATCATAAACTTTTTAATATTTTCTGTAATTGTACCCCCAACAGGCCATCTGGAACATTCACCCCATTTGTTTTCATATGATTACTCCAAAAATAAACAAATCAGTGGTAAACAATTCTAATTGTTGGAGCTGACTCACCATAACATTTATTTGGCTTGGCTTTAGTTTATTATGATTATCTTTTATAATCACGTAGGATCACTTCAGTCAGTCCATTATCTAAGTCTCTTTAATGGGGCTGTTTGGGCCTTGCAGTCCTCCAGTATGTCTTCATATGTTCCGATCTTTGTGCCCTTTCTAGTATTAAAAATTTTCATGTTGTGAGTTTTTTTTATGATTGTAAAGCGAGTGTTTTTGTTCTTGATTTTCTTCTTTAATTTTATCTTATCTGTGTCTTCCAGTGTAAAGCTGATTTCCTTTAGATCCTCTCTTTTCTTTAGATTTCTCTGATCCACCTGCATCCTGTTTTGGTGTTTATCGAGTCGAGATCGTACTGCACTAACTATTTCACAAGTCTAGAATCTTGCATCCTCATGATATGTACAAAGAATGCTAGTCTCCTCTTACACACAGTATCAGTGATGGGTTGTAACTCTTTTCACCAGACTTTGTCAGGCACAATCCACCACTACCCGCAGGAGGTTCTTCCAATTCTTCTTTTGATTTTCTGGAGTCTGTCTGTCTTTGATTGTTTGTAAAGGTGGTAGAGTGTTTCTGCCACATAAGTGGCTTCCGGCTTTATAACTGTATTGTAGTGTCTTATTTTTATGTTTATTGATAAGCACTTCTTATTGTAATTATACCAGGCTAATTTTTGAGCTTTAGCTAGTTTGTTTCTTCTTATTTGGATCGAAGTTTTTTTTTCATTTAGGTAGTTTGTTATTATTTCTCTGAGGTATTTAAATCGGGTTACTATTTTGATCTTATTACCATTTATGTTTACTTCTTTTAATGGTGTTAATAGTTTTAATTCTTAATAGTCTTCTAATTGTGATTTTAGTTTACTGGATGGTTTTGCTTTTTGAGAAGTAACGTATGATCATTGCAAGAAATTCCCTTTCATCCGAATCACAACTGATCGACTCAACCAGTAACCGAATTAACATATATCTTACTGAAAATTGATGTTCACTTTTAGCAGAGACAGGAAATTAAAAAGTACTTCAACAATATACTAAAAGCGCCATCTTTTGAGACTTCGCCCAGACTTATCAAACATCATAAACATAATATTGGTGAATAGATTTATTTCTATTCATTTGAGATCAGTAGAAAAGAATTATCAGTAGTGATCTGTTTACAAATAAATACCAAATAATTTTGTGGTGATCTGACAATTAAGATACAGTTACAGAATATAAATCTTCATATACTGTTGTAAAACAGTCTAATATGTACATAAGTTAAATAAATTTTCAGCCAATAGTTATTAATAAATGCCGAAATCATAACAGTAAAAATCTAACCACCATTGTTCACCTGTGGTGGCCTACAGGAGCCAGTTAATGAAGTACAGGTTTCAGTTGCCAATATTTTATCTTCATCTAATGTTTCAATTTCCTTGAAGTATCAGTTTTTGAGACATTCAACGTGTAACACAGCTTTCAGGTAATAAGAGGAACAGTTTTCTATTTCTACTAAATTATGGTTTTTACACTCTCTGAACTTAACAAATAATGAACCAATAATGCAATAATGTTGTTACTTATAGTTTCCATACTGTGTAATCTTACACACAAATACAAATTTTGTTTGCTTGCATCACACGAGAACCAGTCAACCAACTGCTTTCAGATTTTCAGAATACATTCATGTTATCCCAGGGGAGGTTTTAAGTCACAGATCAGGTCCCCCAGCCAGTTGTGACTTAAAGATATTCATTAAAGAAACAAAAATTAATCCTTTTATTCCATTGTATTTCTGTCATCATGACAACAGAAATATAATGAAGTAAATGGCTAATTCTTTTTTCTTTAATGAATATCTGTAAAATATTTAATATTCACACTGCTAACTACTAATCTTTTGTAATTTAGTTTCTTTATTCAAATATTTGTAAAGTCTGTATACTTACTTTTTCATAGTTTCCTTTCTTAACTTTTCTGTTTTTGTACATAATATCCCCTTTCATTGTTAATTTATTTTCTTCTTCCTTCCATAAAGTTTTTCAGTCTTTTTTATTATGCCCTCTAAGAAGTCTAGGACGATCAAAGTGTTGCTAAGCGTAGCTGAGTTTCACAAGAACAAGAAACCAAAAAGGAAAGAAATCAGTGCATGAAGGTTGAACAAGCGAGAAATGCAAACATTTCTCACAACCATGAGCCTAACGAATCAGTTAGGGGTGCAGGGGATGGAGCCCTTTGGTTAGACGGTCAGGCCAATGAAGCAAGCCCTAACCGGCTAGTATGAGATTAAAAATTTGTGTATCATAAATCATGAAGTAGTGATTTTTTTATTTATTCACTAAAATTTTAATTTTTCACCCTATTTTTCTTATGATGAGAATTGAAGTTTTATGCAGTGTATAAAAAATACCAAGCACCACTGGTATTTATAGTCTATTCATTGACTCTGAAAGGCAGAGATATAGCCGCTTCATTGTAGATGTTGACACTCTAAAACATGATATATATAAGATTATTATATTCATAAATAGTTATTTTGTTCTAGTAAGTACATTATAATAACTTCAGGAAAGGTAGGGTAGGTGTGCTACTTTGTGGATAAAAACAAGGAACTGTCAGAGCATCAAGCAATTAAGTGAGAGCAAGGGAAACTATGATGTAATGTTTGTCATAGCACAGAATTAATTATAAAGTAAAAATTAGACATTATTCAATTTTAAAACTATAAATACATAAATAATAAAAAATTGCGTAAATGAAGGTACTAATTAAAATAAGTACAAAAAAAATAAAAATGTTGATATAAAATATTTTTGAATATTTATTATTTTTACAAAGTGTATTGCCTAAACAAAGATATAGAAAAGATTATCTAACTATTCACAGACATTGTAATGGTGGTAATAAGATGGGATATTGTGTAATTTACTGTTAATTTGTTAATGGAAAATCTTTTTGCAATTTATTTAAATTAATAATAGGACTGTACTAAGGTGATTCCTTATACATCAAAGTATTATCTTGAGTTACATGAAAACAGTTTTTTTATCTAGTTTGATTGATGGTTATTTATAATTTTTTTTAAAGAATAATTGTTTTTTGTTTTTACCAAGGTTTGGCATGTTTCTGTTGCCTATAAAGCAATACTTCTGGATGTTTAATTAAATGTGAAATTTGTTTGGAATTATTCTGTTTTCAATGAAGTCAAACTGTTCAGTATCACTCTGAATCGTCTTAATAAAAGGTCATTATAGTTATTAAACATTTATTATATATATATATGTGTATGTGTGTGTGTGTGTATGTGTGTGTGTGTGTATGTGTATCCTATCTGAAGAACATCATCTCTTGGGCTGACTCAAAAAGTCAGAATGAGTTTTTAAGATATAAAAATTGGCTGTGTCAGATACTTGTTTGGCTGCTCATAAGTTTTGAAAATTAAAAATGTTAACTTATCCTTATGTTTGTATTTATGAATATTTAATCTTTGCTAAAAAGAATGTTCACTTATTATTAAAAATGAATAATACTCACCTTTATCGTACCGTGCCATGAAACTGTTTTCATATAACTTAATATAATATTCTGGTTATGAGAAAAGGTCATATTATTCTTCAAAGTTACATAATCATTTAAAAAATCTTCCCACCAATTTATTTAGAATATAATAAAAAGATTTTCTTCTATATAAACAATAATACTGTGTTAATGAATTGTTAAGATCAGTAATACTAATGAAAATGATAAAACCTTGAATTCTTTGCATCCTGTTTATTATGCATGCTCAAGTAATTTTCATTAATGCTTTCAGAGTTGTGAATTATTTTGTTATTTTTTGTATTTAGTATCGTCTCATTTATGCTAACATTATTTTCCATGTGTTAATAGATTAAATAAATATGGATCAAATTTATATTTCATTTTACAATTAATTGTGCATTTTACGGTGCTGCTCTAATCAAAGTTTTACCGTGATTTTCTTTTATTCTATTAAGATAAATGTTTGAGCAGTTCCTTTTTTTCCTCTGTGAAATATATTAAAAATATATTTTTCCCTGTTCACTACTGACGTGATATATATATAATTATTTTTTTGTTATCAATAATAAAAAATTTATTTATTCATAGAAAACCATGTGTTTACACTCATGGATAAGAAAGAATTTTTAAATTATTAAATATTGTTCTAATGATTCATATTGATAGTTTCCAAAAAAAATGATCTTCAATAGCTAATTTTTATATCTAATAGCTTGCTGTAACGTTTTGAATGAGATGCAATAGATGGATACATTCCAGACAGAAATGTACGTTAACATTATATAATTATTACCATTAGAATTTATAAATATGTAATAAAAACACATAATTACATAATTTTGCTAAACGTTTACCGTGTTGTTACATACACAATAAATATTGTGTTATGATAATATAATAATATGCTGATATTTTAATTATTTAGATATGTAAATTAAATTAAACAAAGATAAATGATATTTTTATTATGATTTATAATCTAATGAAGTGTTAATTCTTTCCGTATTATTTTACTTTTCTAACCCCGATGATTTATTACAGTTCAAGTTAACGACAACAATCGTTATGTTTTCTCACACTACTTTTCTATATCGCAACAATTTACACACTTTTTACATAACTTCATGTGAGCTGGAATCTTCTGCTAAGATTTGTATACTCTATGTGTCAGGATAGTCGAGAAGTTATATTTTAACGCTAACGGTTCCAGTCTGTTAGATTCTAATTAACGTCACATCCTAATGTAGTAAGCCATGGATATAACAGGTTACATGTGCATTGATTATATAAATAAGGGAAACATGCCTGAAAGATGTATGGAGTATAAGGGTGTATGTAAATAAAAATATCTCAAAATTCCTGAAGTATTGGATAAAGTGAATAAAAAAAGCATTTATTTTTAATGGCCTGTTTTTAGCAAAACTTTGCTTCATGTGAATAAAAATAAAAAATTTCTGTTTTTGCATATTCCAGTAATATTTACTGCACTGCATAGTGTTTACAGTAAACTACAAATAAAAAAGTTTTATATTTTTAAATATTTAAAATGAGTTGAATAAATATTCCTTTTATGTTTACTTTTAAGTCGATATAATATCCATTTAATAATGCTACTACAGACCAAGTTGAAAACTAGAAAGGAGTGTTTGTTTCGTAAACATGGTTGTTTTTATGATACGCAAGATCATAAAAATTATTATTAACTGCAAAGGACTATTATCTCATATGATTGTAGATGATTACTACATTTCCAAATGTAGTTCCTTTCAATTATCTTTTAACCAGAGCCAAATGAAAGATGAGAAGGTGCTGTAGAATTATTTTTAAGATGTCTTGTCGATCCTGGCTTTCAATTGCCATAGGAGAGGACTTTAGTATATATACTAAAGTCCTCTTTACAAAGAGAAGTTGCTAGACATGCTAATAATTTGTTGCTTTTTAACAAAGCTGTGAAGAAAAAATAATCCCGGCATTATGAATAAGGTCCTTTAATTAATACAGGTCTCACCCTACCCAATATAAGTGAAATGGTGGCCAAACTGAGCGGTGAATCAAAGTGGTTAAGATTGTTTTTAAGCTAACTTTATGCTTTTTATTTAGAATGCATAAAATGATACTTGTTTAGTTTTTTAAACCAGTTTTTTTTTTATTTTTATGTAATGTTAACACAGATAGAAATACCCTTTTTTATAATTTTTGGTAAACTGATTGTTTATTTATTAGTTGATTAATACTTTTCATTTAAGTTTTGTAATTATATTTTGTTTTACTAATTCCTCATGATATGTGTTTAATGTGTGAAATGTGCAGCGAGTTTTTTTATATATTAATAGGTTTTGTAAATCATTCTTGAGTATTTGTTTATCTGTAACTTTTTTTAATAATTATTATTTTTTTGTTACTTTCATTAAGATGGAGTGTGATATCATAATTAATAATAATTATATGTTATAACTTTCAAACATAATGTTTGTTATAAATGATATAATGTTTACATTGATAAATAATATACGTATTAAACTTTTAGAATAAGATTTTTTTGCGAAATATATATTTTTTTAAAGAATATATAATGTATTATTTATAATCTATTATCAATTTTGTGTGAAGTAAAGGTAAATTACACACTTTTTTCTTTTCATTATATCGATGTACTTTTGAACAAAAATAATATGCGTTATCTTTCAAATAAACATTTATCCACTCAAAGCAGATGAAAAATTAAAAAACTAAGTTTTTCATTTTCCACCTCTTATATAAATATATATCGCATGTATAAAATCATTAATATTTATTTAAACAGATAAACAGAAAATAATTTTGAGTGTTGATCTGTTAACATGTAAGTACTGATTATTTTATCCATGATGTTTGCACATATCTTACGTTATTTTATGAAAAAAAGTATATATAATTGTAAAGAATAGAAAATTATGGGTCTTTTGAAAACACACATTATATTTATATAAAATCCATACATATTTTAAGGTCTTTTAATATCTAAAATATTCATTTTAACCTTTAATTGAGGGTTACATTAAATTTATTCCAGTTATCAGTTAAAAAAACATAAATTTTATCTATTAGGCCTAATAATAATAATACTAAAAAAATACTAAATCAATAACTAATAGAATTACTGATAAAAATTATACAACAAAAAAAAATAATAAAAAAAGAACTCCTGGAATTTATAATTAATTATACTTTTATCTGGGATAAGTAAATAAAAATCATTATTCTGTTATAAGATGGACCTAAACATAGGTGAATATTACTTGTAATTCAAGATTTTGTAGAAAATATTTCTATGAATGAGCTAGTGGCTAATGGTTCCTAAGCTTTGTATTGCGTATGGACTTCAGGCTGATAATAAATATATTCAACATTCACTTAAATTCTTACAGTTTTAATTAATAATTGGACGGTCATGTAATTTTTTTTCCTTGTACACCTGCAGTTCTTAATAAAATTAAATAACAATTATAAGCCTTTAAAATTTTTTTTAATAATATATGTTTTATTATATTTTTCGGTTATTTATTTCAATAAGCAATAATTAAACACAAGTATAAGAAAGAATATCTGTTTATTGGCAGAATGTCAGGCAACATGATTTTTTCAAATTGTAATGATGCATTTAAAGGTATTTATGAAAAATAAAATAAATCTTTATTATTATCATATAGTAAAGGTTTAATACACTATCTTATGCAAATTAATGGAAACACTTAACTGTAAAGGGAAATTTCTTTTAAGTTGGTCACACTGTTGTTTTCAAGGCCGCCTTTGTTGGTAATTAATAAGCTGTACTCACAGTTGTTTATTTTTTATAATCTACTCTGAATTTAAGCATGCAGTATAATGTAAAGTTATTAATTAGATTTAAACTTTATATTGAGCATGTTTAGTTACTACTTTACATCGTGTAATTTTTTGTTGTGACATTTGATTTAATTTCTTACTAGCTTTTGCACAAAAAATGAACCGATATCACAACTCTATGAAAATTATTTAATGTCACAGTGTCAAATTGCAGCATACTGTGGTGTTTAACTGACAATTCCATTATTTGCTGAAAAAAAGAAACTGATTTTATTGAGTCATGAAGAAAGTGTGGCAAAAAAAGAGAGACTACTAAAAGAGAAATATTGCTGACTAGATTATCTAAAGTTGAGCCTCAAAAATCAATCTTCAAAGGGATCTTCACAGGAAAATGGCTGGCTTTGATACTGAAATTTATGATTCAACTGTGCAAAAAGGATGACATGACATCAGTTGAAGAAACAGTTCCTGTCAGGAAATAAGAGGAAAAAAGAAATTGCAATGGATGTCTAATCCATTTACATCATAGTCTATATGATGTAAATAGCAACTTTTGAAGAATGGTCAAAATGTTTTTAGAATTTTTTCAGATGAAAAACTTCATGGTCTTGTTTCTATCAAAGGAATGATGAATAAAGAAAAATATACAGTGATTCTACCTGTTGTGGAAAAAACAGATCTCTATCTCTAGTGAAAAGTAAAAACGTTAAATTTTTACATTTTTATGTAAATGAATAATATCATTGACATAAAATAAATTTAGATTATATATTTTACAATGAATAATATGATGATAATGGAAAATCTCAAAAGCACTATTTATTTATTTATTTTTTTCTGATTTATTAATTTGCACCAGAAGCTTACAAAAGAAGCTTGTATGTGGAAAAATTTAATTTTTTAGCATATGAAAAATGCCATGGTCAACTGAGATTTGAACTCAGGACCTTTGGTTGAAAGGCCAAAATGTTACCACTTTCCATGGAGATCGGTTATATTTTAATAAGTATTCTTACATACACAATTTTTACACCCTTTTTTGATACCTATAAGCAATTTACAATTATAATAACAATTCTGCAAAGTAGACAATTGCAGTCTTGCGCAAATTAATGTGAACAAGAAGTAATTTTTAGTTAGTTATGCTGTATCATTGATTCCGGATGTAGTAGAGCTGTTTCCCTCTATTTCAAGTATTGGCTGAAAATATTTTGTTTATTTTGAGAGGTTATGTATATCGCTTACCTACTTTATTTTGGTTTCTTTTAGTGTAAGTGATCTTGTGATTTCATTAATAAATTACAAAAGTAGTAGTATGGATTTAACTTCTAAGAAAAGCAAGATAATAACATTTTGATGAGCATACTCATATGATTCAAATACAGATAGCAGTAGAATGTAAAGTTAGTCTACATGTAGTTAATAAGATAATTAGACAAAATCTTGGGATGGGTACAATTTCAACCTGACGAAAAGGTCGCTGTGGAGGAAAATGTAAAACCACCTTAAAAGATGATGATATTTTACGTAGAATAAGTAAGATTAATCCTCAGAAAAATAGTTTTCAGTTACAAATTACTTAAAGACTTAGAATCAGCTGGTGTGAAAATTCACAACTCTCCTGTATGCAGAAGACCTTTGGAAAGCGATTGCAAAGCACAAAGGCCTATAAGAAAACACCTTCTTACAGGTGGAATAAGGAGGAAAAGGCTTCTTTGAGCCAAAAAGAACAAAAACTGGAGTGCTGAGACTTGGAGAAAAGTCCTTTTCTCAGACGAGAGTCGTTTTTTAGTTTAGGGTGTAATCATATCATGTGTGAAGAAGTGATGATGAGCAGGTTTCTCCAAAACAGCAAACAAGTTGTAAAAGTGTCCTTTAAAGAAGGTATTTTGGGGTTGCTTCAGCTACTTTGGACCTAAAATTTTAGTACCCTTCTGTGGGACAACGAACAGTGAAAAGTACATTCAATTATTGGGCCCTACCAGAACTTCAAAAACTTAGAAATTTACTTGGAGTCAACAACAATGTTTTTCAACATGTTTTACAAGAATGTGAAGACGTCTTCAAATCTTGTTGAATTTGGTCAACATTTGGTCCCCTGATTTGGTTAAAAAATCAGGGGACCAATTGATGAGTGGCACTCATCAAAGAATGTTAAAATTTTCATATCTAAAAGGAATTCAGCATTTGGACTGGACTGGAAATTCACCAGACCTGAACCTGATAGAAAATTTGTGGGCAATTGTAAAGAAAAGACTGAGAAAAATGGATTGCACTACCAAAGAGAAGATGATTTTTACTGTGATAAAGGTGTGGTTTTACAATCAAGAAATTAGAAAAATATGTAAAAAACATATAGATTCAATGCCTAAAAGAATTAAAATGCTTATTAAAGAGCGAGGAGGACGTATTAAATACTGTAATAAACACTGTACATTCTTTATATATAATAAATTTGATTATTTTTGAAAATATAATCTTGTTCGCATTAATTTGCACCAGATTGTAATAGACATTAAAATATGGTCTAATTTCTTTATTGTCATTAAATTTCAAGTTTCTTCGATAATTATTTAAGCAGTAATAGATGTTTAAAAAATATATATAGCTCTATCTCTATTAATTGAATCGAAATGATATTTTTAAAAGTAATGAATATTTATAAATATAATCATAGATTATTTTAGAATAGAAAAGCATGATGTTCTGTGCTAAATTAGAATTTAACTGGGTAACTGGGTAGAATAGTTAAACATTTTTAAAAAAGATCACAAAATTATTTAACCTCCTGGCTTAGTCTAGTGGTTAAACTCGTCATTGCAAAATTAGCTGATTTTTGAAGTCGAGAGTTCTAAAGTTCAAGTCCTTGTAAAGGCAGTTGCTTTTATATGGATTTCAATACTAACTGTGGATACAATTGTTCTTTGGTGGTTGGGTTTCAATTAACCACATGTCTTAGGAGTGGTCGGCCGAAGTCTGTTCAAGACTACACATTTACCAGTATATTTACAATTACACGACAGACTGTGCACAGATGCCTTTACATCATGTCACTATGCTGTTACTCTGTAACCTGGCATAAATAAATAAAAAATAAGTCGAAATTATTGATTTTAAATCAGTACCTCGCTAAAACAGTTCAAAGAGGAAAACGGCTGAAATACTAAAGATCCTGAATTTAATTCCTAGCTTGGAATACATAACTGATCTAATAGAAAAAAAATCACATATTTAAGAAAAAAGAAAAACAGATCACAAGTATATTATTCCAGAGTTCTTTTTTTTAATTATTGTTAGTTAAAATTAAAATAAATATAAAAATTATGAAATATATTACTAAACAAATAAAATAATTGGATTTTAGATGTACAAATTTTTAAAATAACTTTTAAATGAAAGTAACATTTAGAATTATACTAGCTCTAAAAAATTGAGCAATAACATTCATTCACAATAATAAATACACACAAAATAATTTACAAAATAATAAATATTTAATTAAAAAGAGCATTACCAAAGTATTCTCATTACAATACTTTCCATTCCTACAAATAAAAATGAAATTTTTGGATTTTATTTGATCAGGTGGATTTACAAACAAAAACTTGTCTTTAAATATTTATAATGTTCATCAATATTCATAGAAAACTTTTTTTTTTAATTGTGGTTTAGATTTCTATTTAGTTAATAAATCAATATTGAATAACCGGAGGAAATGAAGTAAATCAGATATACTGTACATTATAAAAGACAAAGCCTGTCATTAGAATTTCATACTTCATCAGTGCAAAGTAATAAAAAATTGAGATGAGGCTAGTTACAAGAGTAAGTTTCATTACGACGAAAAGGTTAATATGCAGCAAGAATTGAGCTTGAACTTGAAAGTTTCTTTAGCCAAATGCTATATCTTTCCTAATTTTCTTTATGGAATGGAGGCATAGCTCCTGAACTCCACAATCATTAAAAAGCTTTACTCTTTTGGATTTATGGGAACGTTTAAGAATATTTCAGGCAAATCGAATCACAAATGGTTAAGTTTTGAAATGAACAGGAAAGTGAACAGAAATTATAAAAACAGTTAAGAACTCTAAACTATTAAATCTTGATTGCATAATATCAGGGATAAAATATGCTACTCTACTCTATGCAGGGAAAGTTCCAAGGAAGGAGAGATATAAGAAGAAAAAGATGAGTATCCCAGCTAAGTAATCTGACAGGGTGATAAGTGACTTGTTACGAGCAGCAGCTTCTATAATTAAGGTCACGGTCACGATGATAATTCCAGAATTCCAATGCAGAAGACAACACTTGAAGAAAAAGAATATATACTATATAAATACTATCTATGTCGAAGATAATCTAAGCAAATTTTTAAAATCTTGGTAAAATTCAATAAAAAAGTCTCAATATAGATTTTTAGTATAATGTTTATTGCTTTTACATTTAAAGTGTTCTAACTTTTGAATCCTTTGTGGTAGAACTCAATATCATTTCTGATAAACTCAAAAATATCCCTGTTAAAGAAATCTTTTATGTCAAAAATCCTTTGTTACAGGGTCTGAAAAAGTAAGGAGGGGAAATTGGGTACTTTTTAACTTAGTAAAGGCTGTGACATTTTCAAATAACTTTCAAAAAGCTTATGTTTAAATTTAAAAAAAAAATAAATCTACAACAAAGTGAGCTATTTTTTTTTTTGTCTTCAGTCATTTGACTGGTTTGATGCAGCTCTCCAAGATTCCCTATCTAGTGCCAGTCGTCTCATTTTGGTATACCCCCTACATTCTACATCCCTAACAATTTGTTTACATATTCCAAACGTTGCCTGTCTACACAATTTTTTTTTCCTTCTACATGTCCCTCCAATATTAAAGTGACTATTCCAGGATACCTTAGTATGTGGCCTATAAGTCTGTCTCTTTTTTTAACTATATTTTTCCAAATGCTTCTTTCTTCATCTATTTGCCGCAATACCTCTTCATTTTTCACTTTATCCACCCATCTGATTTTTAACATTCTCCTATAGCACCACATTTCAAAAGCTTCTAATCTTTTCTTCTCAGATACTCTGATCGTCCTAGTCTCACTTCCATATAAAGCGACACTCCAAACATACACTTTCAAAAATCTTTTCCTGACATTTAAATTAATTTCTGATGTAAACAAATTATATTTCTGACTGAAGGCTTGTTTCGCTTGTGCTATTCGGCACTTTATATCGCTCCTGCTTCATCCATCTTTAGTAATTCTACTTCCCAAATAACAAAATTCTTCTACCTTCATAATCTTTTCTCCTCTGTTTTCACATTCAGTGGTCCATCTTTGTTATTTCTAATACATTTCATTACTTTTGTTTTGTTCTTGTTTATTTTCATGCGATAGTTCTTGCGTAGGACTTCATCTATGCCATTCATTGTTTCTTCTAAATCCTTTTTACTCTCAGGTATAATTACTATATCATCAGCAAATCATAGCATCTTTATCTTTTCACCTTGTACTGTTACTCCGAATCTAAATTGTTCTTTAACATCATTAACTGCTAGTTCCATGTAAAGATTAAAAAGTAACGGGATAGGGAACATCCTTGTCAGACTCCCTTTCTTATTACGCCTTCTTTCTTATGTTCTTCAATTATTACTGTTTTTTAAAGAATGTTTATATATTTGCACTGATGAGGTACTCTGTTCTAAATTGAGGTGTCATTTTTCATTGTAAGCAACATAATTTAATATATTTTAGTAGCACTGTAACCATTAGGCATACAGTTTATTAACATAAATTACATTAATTTTTAGATATCTGGGCGTAAAACTTGGCCCAATTCCTCCAGTTTAAGTCACGATCAACTAAAAGAAAAAAGTGGCTATAAAAATGTATTAAAAAATCTATTACCATATTATGACAAATATTTGGATATGCTCTTTACCTAAACTAATAATTAAGTTACATACATACTAATACATAAATATAATATTAAACCGTACAGATAACATAATATTTATATTCATGAAGGTAATTTTTTATCACTAATTGGCGAATGTTTCTTGGAAGGTTGATGACTAGGAGGTTGTTGCTGAGAATTACTAGCAGTCGACAATTCAGGTGCAGGTGCCGTATGTAAAATCGCATAACAAGGTGTCGATTCATCGTCTTGTTGTACGCTAGTTTCAGCGGCCGACGGAATAGTCGTTAGAAATCTAACGGTCAATCGTGCAGGCGAACCGGGCGGTTCCGAATCGTCTTGTACGGCGCTTTGACGAGTAAGTCTCGGTTTAGAACGGATATCGCTCGAAGCGCTCGATCGTGATACGCGCGACATGGTTGTACTGGCTGTCGTCGCAGAACCTGACGAATCGTTTCTTGAACTGGATAGATTAGAATCCTGCGATGTTTTTCTCGTAACGATCCAAGACGACGCTCTTCGTTTCGGATCTAATAAACGCATCGGAATACCGCAATGATGGTGATTTTGTCTCCACGAATCCGATCTCGACGAACTGAAATTTTCACTCGAGGAAACCGATGAAGCTCGTTTATGCTGCTTCTGTTGAATTTCAGCGATCTGATAAGCATACTGATCGGATCGGGTATGACGTCTGTTATCGTTATCCCTTTGTAAACAACGCGATAACCAACTTAACTTTTTATACACCCACATTCTCGAATCTTCTTGTTGGGACGACTCGTCGCCCAAGAGTTTCATATTACAGCTGCAAGGTTGACAAGGCTGATGAGGATGATTGTGGTCTCTCGACGATCTATCCACTAAACTGTTTGTATTCGCCGGTGTCTGTCGATTACTGAAATTTGAACTGTGTCGACAACGTCCGATACCGCGCGTAACTCGTGATTCTTCGATAGCTTTACATATTAACACGCAATCCTTCTTAAACTGTTTCGTTAGAATAGCGTAAAGGAACGGATTACAACAAGAATTCAAAGGCAAAACGAAAACTGTAAACACTTTAGCCTGCTCTAATGTCACTAACTGAAGACCTAACGCGGCGGTTGTGGAGAAAAATGCGATCGGCGACCAACAAAGAAGATCAGTAAAAACTAATAACGCCATACGTTTTGCGATTCTTGAATCGTTTGAATTCCACGCCTGAGAACCACGAATTGCACAATACATCTTCAGATAACAGCCCATTAAAATAAGGAACGCAACACCGTTAATAAACATTAAAAATACAACGTAAAAAAGACTCCAAGGGCTCGTCGTCGTTTCAAACGGAAGGCATGTCGCAAATTTACGATAATCTGATATACCGAATAACGGTAATATAGCCATAACGATCGCAAACGTCCAACCGCATAACATGATATAACTGGCGTGTTTTAAGGATAATCTCTTGTTAAGGTGCATGGCATGTGTTATCGCATAATTCCTTTCTAATGTTATAACCGCTAGCGTATAAACAGACAGTTCTGAACTTAAAACACCAAGAAATCCGGCTAACTGACAACCAGCAGACATCTGCCACGGAATAGCATACATACGGAATTCACCGAGCGTAGAAGCATCGACCACTGCCAACATACCTGAAATCAAAGATTATAAAATTAAAATCATTAAGTATAAAGCGATAACCATGAATTATTAGCTATCAAAACTGGAAGAAAACCTTTCGTCAGCCATTCTTCATACGGCACTATATGAGCAATCATATGTAAACAACCTACCTGTTGGACATGTAACAAATTTCACTCAAGTCAGCGTTTCTCAACCATTCAGTATTTGCGACCAAATTTCAATCATAATTTTCATCGCCGTCCCCCTCTCATACAATAACAATATATACGATAATAATGTACTTTGAGAATTTTAACGCTAAAGTTACACTACGACCTTAATTACAAAACTTAAGAATTACCAAGAATAAATAAATTTATTGATATTTGGCAACACCGATACGCTACATTGACAAAACAAAATCGATGGTTCTCTATTGCTCTGTGTCTTACGTCCACATCATATCGGACATTCTCGTGGCTTGGCGAGAAGTTCCGATTTGTCTCAAACATTCTGGAACATCTGCGACCGTGTATAAATGATGCATCTCGTTCAATTCCAGCAAGGCTCAGTCGACTCGATCCTTCTATCGTGAATGTATATTTTTATAATTTGCGTGTTAATTGAAATTCACGGTATTAAATATTCACGGCAGTGGATTTATATAGAATCATGGATACATTTTTAAGTGAGCCTAAGCGAGCGTTAGGCGATAGTGAAACATCAAGTGCACAGACGAGCGTGGTTCCGAAAATAAAATCAAGAAAATATTCTCAAGAATAAATAAATTTTAGGTTTACTAGTACTGAACTAAATGAAGAAGAAAAGCCCCTGTGTGTCATTCACTCAAAAATTTGGCAGCAGACAGCATGAAATCTAATAAACTTAAATGACATTTGGAAACGCTTCATAGTGAGTATGTTAACAACTCTCCGAGAATTCTTTGAATTAAAATTAAAATCATATGAAAAGCAAACATCATTTAAAAAAAAAATTTCTGAATGAAAATGCTTTACTTGCCTATTACAAAGTTTCATGTAAAATATCGAGATGTAAAATGCCTCCGCAGTTGAGATTATAGAAACTATGTTTGGAGATAATTTTGCCAAACAACTGCAGTCCATACTTCTATCAATTGATACTGTTGCCTGTCAAATCTCTGACACATTGCATGATCAACAAAAAAAGTTCTGGCTTCCAAAGAAATGAGTCCAGGTCTGAATATTGTGCTAATGATGGTTGTAACCATAGTAAATTATATAAAAATGAGACCCTTAAAATCAAGAATATTTTCTACACTTTGTAAAGACATTGGTACAGTACAATCAGCATTACTGTTTTATTGTGAGGGAAGATGGTTATCACACGTGGGAAATTTTTACAATGTGTTTATAAATTAAGAGATGAAATCGCAATTTTTCTAGAAAAGGAAAACCGACCAGTAGCCGATAAGTTTTGAGATTGTTTACTTGTGATGGAATTGAGCTGCTTGGTCAACATATTTGAGAAATTAAATACTTTGAATCTTCAACTCTAAGGAGCAAATATACATATGTTGGATACTGGTAATAAAGTTAATGCTTTTTGTAGAAAATTGGAATTGTGTAGCAGAAATTTAAAGCAAAAAACCTAGAAATGTTTGCAAATGTGGATGAATGTGTTAAAACTTACAAGACTGAAGAATATCTGAAAGATGTTTTTATAACCACTGAAAATTATTTAGCTGTTGGCAAAGAATTTTAAAAAGTATTTTCCTGCCGACATCAACTTGGTAGCAAGTTATAAGTGAGTTAGGGGTCCATTTCAAAATACTCCCAAAGGGCTACCAACTGCCGAAGAAGAAATCTTCATAGACTTTACAGTAAGTGGCGAAATCAAAAGATAATTTAGTTGTAAACCATTCTTTGAATTTTGGTCAGGTGTGGTTGATGAGTTTTCTGCACTGAAAACAAGAGCATCTGGTATACTATTATCATTTTCAACATTCTACCTTTGTCAAACTGGATTTTCTGCGGTGGGTGCTTTGAAGACAAAATATAGATCTCGGGTAAATATGGAAAAAGAATTCAGAGCGTCTATTTCTTATATTAAACCTTCCTTTGAAAAAATTTCAGGCCCAAGGGTGTTTCTAACATTTATTGAACTTGTTTTTAATTTAGAATTGATAAGTTAAGAATTATATTGGTGTAAATGTGTATTTTATTATTTATTATGTCAGAATGTATTTTGTTTTGCTTTCCTTTCAATAAATTAATAAATTTTTTTAATAATATTTTCTTTTTGATAAGCTCATGCTCCCCCTAATGGAGTGTGCTCCACAGGTTGAGAAACACTGCTCTAAGTTATTATCTTACAACAGTAGGTGTTTTCAACTATGTATAAAAGTGTAAGATCTCAATGCTTCAGTGACAGCTTATTTAAAGGCAATGCATCCATCAAGTGGTTAGTTGTGTGCATGCATGCGTGTGTTTATGTGTGTGTGCATGTGCACATATCACTGCTAATTATCCCTGAAAGGGTTAGCAACTATGACATCTGATGTTCTATCCTATGATGTTCCACAAGTCACTATAAATCTAATGTGGGTTTTTGATTTTGGACCTCATAGGCAGTTGCATCCCTTGTTTGGGTAGGAAATAAAAATGTAGCATTTATAACCCTGGATCAGCAGACCAGGATATATTTTAATCAAGCAGAACATAAGAATTAGCTGGAAGACAATATCAATGATCCTTTAGGGTTAAAATATAAAAGCCTCAAACTACTCATCTACCAAACAGTACGTTTTATAATTCTTAGGACTAGAAAAACTTTTTTTTTATTTTATAAAGTTATAATTTAAAATACAAATAAATCTGACATAGATTTTAATCATAAATATATTTATCGTAAATTTTAAATTATTAATATATAACAAATGATTAAAAATTCAGTAAAATCAAATAATACAAATATTACAATACTACAGTTTAATACTGTAATTATTATTACAGAGGGTGTTCAAAAAGTGACGCAACCGTATGGAAGAATGTTTCCTTCTTTTGTAGCATTGATGAAAATTGAGGAAAAATGTGTTGCACAATGTAGCACAGAATATTCATTGTTTCCTAATACATTAGAAGTGCCAATTATGTCCAGACCTAGAATGCCTTCACAAAAAGGTATGGTGTGGATGCACCAAACAAGTCCTCCAGCTGTATGATAAGTTCAAAGAGCCAGGGAATGCAGCAGATGCAGCCAAAAAAGGTAGATTAATAGCACTAACACCAGAAAAGTCGATCAACATGCAAGCCGCATATTCTGTTAGTCCCAAGAAGTCTGTGTGACGCCTAACTAACTGGTCCAGTCTCTTCATCGGTACTACCCACATGGCATTGCAAAAGTGTTTAAAGATGCATCCGTACAGAATTAGTGTTGCTCACGAGTTATTACCCACAGTCACTGGAAAATGTGTAGTTTTATGTCAGCGATTCATGTCATCTGTAGCGCCAGATGAGAAAGAACTCAATGATTGGTTGCAGTCTGACGAGGCACAGTTCCAACTTGATGGAAATGTGAATGCATCACAGAATTCATCCATTTGGTGTAGGGAATATCCACATCGGCTGCACGAGTCCCCTCTGTATGGATAAAAAGTGGGTGTTTGGTGTGAAATGTCACATAGGCGAATCTTCATGACATTCTTACATGGCGCAGTGAATGGTGAGCACTACATATAGATGGTGCAACAATTTGTTAACACTATACCTGCAGATCAGGTAGAGTACACATGGTTTCAATAGGACAATGCTACAGCTCATATAGCCAACAACACTATGACTTTCTTGGATCAGTGTATTGATAGACAAGTGATTTTGAAGGGATTGTGGCTCCCCTCGGTCTTCTGATTTATCCCCTCCTGACTTTTTCTTGTCGGGATACCTTAAAGATGCTGCTTACAAACCTCAACCTCACACTATTCTCGAATCACACACCAAAATTGAACGATGTGTTTCTGCAATTCCTCAAAAAACTTTACAACATGGGTTTAAGAGCATGCAATGTCGTATTCAATTACGTGAATCGCATAATGGAGTCCACTTTCAACAATTATTGTAACTTATTCATTTTCCCATAAGGTTTCATCACTTTCTGAACACTGTATTATTATTTATATATTAATTTTTATTAATATTCAAAATATTTATTAAAAATGTTGTTTGGAAAGAAATTCTACATTCTTTCTTTTAGTTCATTGTATTTACTATTTAAGTACCCCATAATTAAGTGTAAATAATGTATAATAATCTAAAAATATTATTTTTTTATTTCTTATACTAAAGTTCATAATTTACGAAGCAATAGAGAATACTCAGGTAAATACAATTCTAATTTGTATGAGATTACGTTGTTATGAATCATTTAAAAGCAGTTATGATAGTTTCTCTGCCACCGTTTAGCTATCTGAAAGCTCTGTATAATACAAATATAAAATATTCTGTGAATACTAGGGAGTTTTTAAGCTCCAGCTAAAGTAAGGTTTAATTTTTACTTTTGACATAAATTCATTAAAACTAGACAAATAAATATAATACGCTTAATAATATTATTTCACCTCTAATAATGCACAAATACTGGCAAATGTTATAGAAAAGTTAATTCAAAATGCATACTGATGACTGCACTAATAAATTAATCAATAATTAAATAAATTCAATTAAAGGAAAACAAATTTATATGTATATATTTTATAACAAATTAATTAATAAAACTAATTACAATACAGAGATGAAGTAGTAATATTTACCGAGATAAACACCCATAAAGAAATCAGCTGCAGCCAAATTACAAACAAGAAAACGAGGCACATCGATTTTACTTCTTGAAAATATTAATACGAATACAACTGTACCGTTGCCGAGCATAGCCAATAAGAATACAACCCACACACCGCAACGTAATGTCCACCAATCAAACAAATCAACACATGGAAGAAATGGACCTGAAAAAATGAATTAATAAATAACTTAATTCTAATTATGAAAATATTAGTATAAATTATTTATATATTACACTGTTAATTAATGATATACAAGATAGGTTCAAAAAGTTCCCAGAATTTTCTCATACCATTAATCATACCATATTAATGAGGAAATTATTATTTGGTTTTTATGTTGCTAGCACTCTATCACAATACAGATGCTTCACAAGTTTCCTGTTTTGAATACAACACTAAAGCTGTTTTATTTCATATCATGTGTGTTGCAGCAAAAAATGTCAGGAACTATAAAGTCCGCAATTATAAAAATTTACTTTTTACTAAAAAAAATCATCATCAGAGACATTAGTGATGCTCAAACAAGAATATAAAGAATCAGTTGGCAATGAAGAAAACTAATTTGTTAACAAATTAGTTAACTGAAGAAACATATAGCATGTTGAAAATGTTAGAATAGACAGAAGAAAAACTGGTAAGAAATAGTGTCATTGTCTGTGACCACAAGAGTGGTTGCAGGTATTTAGTTTGGATAGAAGCGAAGGAAAAGTTATGTTCGAAGATGTTTACATATGCAGGATATTGTTCACAATGAATTCATTTCCTGAAAGAAAGATAATAAGGAAGTGAATAAGGAAATGTATATCGATATCCTTTGTTGTTTATTGGGTGAAGTCTGAAGGAGGCATCCTGAAAAATTGGAAACAAAGAACTGAATTGTTTTTGATGACGATTCATTGAAAATTGATCCATGCTTATTAAAGGATACCTAGCATGATACAATTCAACAATTCTGGAGCATCCAACATACTCTACAGCTGATGCCAGCTGATTTTTACTTCCTTCTTTGTCTGAAAAATTCTCTTTAAGAGAAAATACACAAGAAAGCTGATGGACAATGGGATGAAGCAACTGAAGACAATATCTCAAAATAGATCACAGGGGAGTGTTTCTAACAACTTTATAGATGTTGGCAAAACGTGTAATTGCTGAAGGAAACTACTTTGAAGGAATTATACTCTTAAAACTTTTTTCAGATAAGTAGTTTTTTGAAAACTACACTGATTCTCAGCTTCTATGATGGCATCAGTATTCTTTTTATTTTTTTAAAATATTTTTTAAATACTTTTGTTTTATAATATTATCTGGAGTTAAATATGATTTAACTCATTTCATGATTATTTCATTTATTTTCACAACTGATTTTCTTAGTTTTTTTTTTTAGTTTTAGTTCTTTTATTTTTTTCTAAATTGACTTCTTGAATTTTCGAAAGAGATATTTGATTTAAATTTTACATTACTTATGACAATAATCTATCCAATGAAAGAAAATAATTACGAAAAATATTAAATAATGTAAACTAGTAACTGCACAAATATATAATATAAAGTACATAAGATAAAAACAAAATGTTTGATTAAAATAATGCGATAAATATAGTAAAACAGGTTCATGAAGCAGTTCAAATAACATAAGATAATGGGTGTTTTTAAATCTAAATCCTGCTGTAGAACATGCAATTGATGAGGGTTTTCAGCTGTCAGAAATCTGCAATTCTGCTTGTTTACACACCAGCTGATTTAGAAATGTGCCTCATCCGATATGAAAAGACTGTTATCAAAATTGGGGTCGTCATTGTTCTTCTCAATCATTTTATAACAGAATTGTTGTCGCATCACATAGTCTGATGGTTTCAGTTCCTGTACTACTTGAATTCTGTAAGGGTTAAACTTTAAATCACTACGGAGTATTTGGCGGATGGTTGTTCGATTTAGGTTCAATGCTGCTGCATGTTTTCTTGCCAATCGTTGTAGGCTCCATCCAATTGAGGCCCAAACTGCTTCAATGTTATCTGAGGTTCGTTGACCTCCTAGTGATTTCTTTTTAAGAGCTGAACCCATCTCCTTGAAATTCTCAACCCATGCCTTGATAGCATGGCAAGATGGAATGCGACCATGACATTCTAAATTGTAATGACGTCTGAATTCTCATTCAGCAGCAGTCTTACTGTCACCATTCTTGTGAAATGCTTTCACAGCAAATGATCATTGTGTACCGACTCACTGGTCCATGATTACTAAATGGCAGATATTTGTGCACAGAAGGATGCCACTCCCACCTTTCTACCAGCTCCTCAGGGCTGCCACTACTACTTTCAAAATTTCCCATTTTTGAGTGGCAAGCCACTCTGTAATATTCATTTATGTTACTTGGGAAAAACAGAAAAATGGGGATTGCTAAAAAAGTTGATTTCCCAATTATTTTCTAATCTTTCAGAAATAGACAGAATTATGTAAATTTATGAACTTTTACTACCTTCTGTTAGTAATGCTATTTGATTAATACACCCAAAATCTGGAACTAAAAGTTATAATTAATATTTTATTCAATTAATTAAGAATATTCTTTACTTATTACAAATACATCTTCATAAAATTAAGTTAACAGTGGCAAACGGCAAAATATGTGTATTTTACACATTTTGGAGTGGTAAAATTCATAAATTGAATAGAACAGTAAACTGTAAAACTGTTAACCTCTACAGTAGAGTGGTCTTTAATCCAAAAATTCTAAATTTAATTCATGGTTAAGTAAGGTTAATGTTTTTCATATTTAAACAATTTCACATATCAAATAATCATGAATTACCCTTCAAACTTCCTGAAGTAAAAAGCATTACTGATGCAGAAGATTAACAGAACTAATGAAAAACTGAAAAAATAATAAAAATAATTTCTATTTTTGATTGATAACTGAAATACCCAAAATAAAAATAAGAAATAAAACCTAGGACGGTTTAATAATAAAGAAAATAAAAAAAATAGATTAATTATGAATTACCGGGAGCAGGAAGGCACTGTATATGTCCTGGATGTGCATCGGTTTGGGATTGTTTACCGTTGGTACCACTGTTTTCTTGTTCTTCAAAATATTCTTCTACATATGCTGGTAAATTTCCAGGATATGTGAAGTCAGAACCAAAATTATCCCACAATTCATTAATTTGTGTACCAAATTTTTTACTCAGATTTTCTGGAACCAAAACAAAAAATATATAAATAATACAAAAATATTACACAATAAAACAAATTAATGTTGTAACAGAATTAATTAATTATTCTGAAAAAAACTGACGTACATCAAGAAATATCTCTGTTGCATACCAGCTACATAAATATACATTTAATTGCATTCCTTGTTGATAACATTTTGGAAATAGACATCAGATCATCATCCATTTATTTTATTTTATTTGTGCATTTGGAAATTTCTTTTGGAATAGATCTTTTCTGATTTTTACGTTTAATGATTCATTTTACTCACTTTACTAAAAATATTAAAAAAAAAAAAAACTTTTTGAACACTCTTTAGTATGCACAAAGAACACCTGCTAGTTGATGATTCAGTGAGAGAGGGCTGACAGATGGTGTTGCCCTTCTAAAAAGCTGTACCAATCACTCAACGTTTACTGAAAACTATCTAAAAAGTGGAAATTTTATTGAAAATTACTATACATATGTCAGTCTGCCTAATAGTAAGGAACCTTTCTGTAAAATTTCATACAAGTTGTTAAATTTTTCAAAGGTTTGACAAGACAAAGAACATTTTTCAAAAATGAATGAAAAATAATAAGTATATTAGTGGGTGATCAACAATTAGAATTATTGTGTTTGTTCTCTACTTTACAGGAAGACTAGGCAGCCTGTTTCAGCACTCATCTTTTCAGAGGTCTTCCTTTATCTCTTCTTTCATCGGGTTTGCGTTTCAGAATTTTATCTGGCATGTGTTCTTCCGACATTCTATTAATGCGGGCACACCAGTTCAATTTATATTACTTATTGGTCTCTAACAGAGCAGATATCTCTAGCTTATTCCGCACTTCTTCATTTCTCTTCCTGTCTAACCTAGTGATCCAATTGTTGCTCTCAGGAACTTCATTTCTGCTGACTGTATTAAAAAAATTGATCTTTTCATTTTGATCTACATCTTACTATCATATAATAATACAGGTATGGCAAATGTTTTGTAGAATTTATCCTTGTTTTTTTCTTTAAAAGTTCTATGACCAGTTGGTCTACACTTGAGTTGTTTAAAACTTCCTCATCTTTGAAAAACAACACTTCACATCCAAGTTAATTAAAATATGAAATTTTTTCTGATCTTTTTCCTAATCTGATATTTCCCTATAAAGGCTTCAATTTCAAAGTTGATATTTTCATCTTATATTTACAGCAGACCTTTTTTAAGATAAAAATTGCTTTCAGCAGATTAGAATTTAATACAACTAAATCTAAAGTGAACACTATTATGTAATTATCTCAATAATTTATAATAACAGGTTAGGTTAAAGAGGTAAAGAGTGATTGTATTTAATAATTTAAGAGATTAACTGTCTTGTGCTGTATAGGCTTAATGTAGCAGCAAGTAGTAATGTTAAATATTTTGAATAAGTTTGTGCTTTTAGGTCCAAAATAAAGATATTATTAACATAAATATTATATGCCAAAGTAATTAACTAAAGTAAGTAAATATTTAAATACTAACGTAATTGAGGCCATATATCTGTAAGGCTGTTGTTCCACAAACTCATATCAAACTCATTATCAGTTGGAAATAGAACAGCTTCATGAAGAGGTACACGAGGCGGTGGCTCAGCCGGTATTAAAGGTAGGAATGCGCAACAATGGTAAGCATATGATAATACTAATGTCTGTATACGAGGAAAACTTTCTGGTGGTGGGAATTCACGCAACCTTGGATTATTAAATGTTTTCAAATGAAGTAACCGATCCAGTCCAGCTGTCGGCAAACTTGGAAATATATTATTCCCAAGATTCCTGTAATCAAAAATTAAAAGTAAAAAAAAAAAATTTATGAATACCTCACAATTACATTTTATTTTACCATATAAAAATTTATCTGTAGTACTGTTCTTAGCATGAGTAAGCACTGAATTTTAAGCATAAAAATCCTCTTTTAACAATCTAGGGATTATTAATTAAATTAATTTTCTGTTATTTTTACCTACATAAGAATACTAAGAATAACTATGTCTAATTTCAACTTTCTAGCTGTTTGATATATTTTTTTATTTTTGGTTTTTCTGGGCTTTTGTGTTATAATCTCCTGAACACAATATATTTTTTGTAAAAAATATATGTTAAAAAAAGGGCAATTAAAAATTAATTAAAAACTAAAAACCCAGCAACAAAAGACACATCTTCAAAGTAAAAAGCCTGTAATGCATGCTAAAGTGCAAATCTTTGTGCTAAAAGTACAAAGATATATTGCATTATTTATCTCAATTAAAATAATAAAAGTAACATCTGCTTTACAGCAAATGGCATAAATAATTGAAACACATTACAATAATTTATATATTTGATTATAAATGGACGGCCTTAAGAAATCATAATCAGACTTTCATTATCCCCTAGAATAGTTTGCACGTTCGCCCCTACTTTAAACTTGCAACACAATGCCGCATGACAGATACAATCCACAGGGATGTGATGCACTATTAGTTGGCAGTTGCAGTGGGCACTAACTGTTACATTTATTTGATCAACAGATATCCATGAGTGAGCCTATTGTGCCCTATTCACAAATGGTAGATAATAACCTCCCCTCGACAGTTATTTCTGCATGAGGAGCTTCACAGTGACATAATGTTCTTAACTGGGTGAAGTTTAATGCTTATGGTAGCATTCCATTCACTTTGCCGCTTGTCATGAACCACCCTCTTCAGGAAACAGACAAGATCATTGGAAGCAAGACAAGATTGGTGAAAGGAGGCTGAAAATAAGCCTCTTTTTTCCGCATTATCAGCACGCTCACTGTCTGAAATCCCAATATGGCTGGGGGTCCAGCAGAAGCTCATAGTTGTATTAGCGAAATAACACACTCAATTTCATAGATAACAGGGTCGTCTGGAGTACTAATTGCCACTCATGGCACTCATGTTCAGGCATGTACATGGCCTGAACATGGCAGTGTAAGGCACTCATGGTGTCAGAGAAAACAAATACATGTCAAAATGTTGGACTAATTATATTTAAGGCCTTATTAATAACAAAAAGCAAGCGATGAACATAATGGCGATGCTGGAGAGGCCAAACATGTACGTTCTGTTGCCAACCACTAAAGCACAACCCACAGAGTTAATGTTTTTTGAGCCATCTGTATAAACTGTAGCATCAGGATTCAGGCTATTTACAATGTTATAAAATTTGTTTTGCAAAATAACCGGTTTTGTGTTCTTTTTAATATACTGACAAAGATCAAACCAGTAATTAACAAGGGAAGGCTTCCAAGGGGGTAATAAAATGATTAATAATATCTAGCTGTTTGAGAATTGTCTGTTTGAAGAATCAATCATCGTTGAGTCTGTAATAATGGATTTCCCAAATATGAATCACATAGATTTAGTACCTATTCAGTACAAAAATCCATTGTCAAATAAACTGTTTCAGAACTTTTGAAATATGAAATGGATAATCTACTTTTCCTACTTTTTTCATTTAATAAAGAAAATTTCACAATGAAATTTTTTTAAATTTTTTTCATGTTAATAAAGAAGTAAAAAAAACTTTAAAAAATTTTCATAAAATTTCATAATTAGTATATAAGTTTATAAAGCACAGAGTTCATTATGGATTAAACATTTCCGTAGAATTAGGGAAGCCACTGTAGTTTGGATTATTAAAATACGATTATTAAATTGTATTATGCACAATACAATGTTTTTCAATTAGGATACATTACATAATCCATGAAAATACAGTTTAAAATATGGGAAATTAGCATAAAAGATGCTACTGTTATAAGAAAAACTGTTGTGAATGTAAACACATAGGTTAACCAATTTCACATCTCTTCCTAAACCACAGGATTAATTTCAACCAAACTTGGGACAATTGTTACTAACCAAGCAAAAATATTGTGTATTTTAGACATTCCTATTGCAACTGCTGCTGGAGGGTTAGAACCCCTTCCCTTTGGAAATATTTTACAAAATTTTCAAATAGTATTACATTATTTATATATATACAAAAGACAATAGTATAAAAAGTTTACCACCAAGAGTAGAGATTTCAATAATGACTCTTTTCTTATGCGTGTTATTATATAAAAGCGCTTTCGAAGATTTCCCTTATCATCAGTTAATAAAATATATTCTTTTTAAAAATCACACATTAAAATTTAAAACCTAAAATTGTACACATATAAAAATATGTAGTCATAAAAGTTAAAAAGATTAAATACTTTTATTATATATGTTATAATAAAATTTTTTACTGTATTATATTCCTTACTACAGGGCTGCCAATATGAAATTCAACATTTCCTGTTACTCTGTGCTATTCTGTACATGCCCTTTCTTCCAATTCTTTGTGTTTTTATTCAAAACATTATGTTGTAGGGTAACAAACAGGCTAGATTTGACAGATTAAATTTAACAAGGAGGCAAAAAAAGGTTTTACATTTGTTGTGGAAAGTCAACAACAATTTTTGTAAAAAAATAAATGAATGGGTTTATAAAAAAATTATATCCCAGAGCAACACAAGGGGTACATACTACTACCTAATAAAAATGGATGATTCAAACAAAGCAGTGAAAATTGATGAGAGCCCATTCTTGTGACAGAAAGATCACATTAGCTTTGTTTTATCACAACAGCAATAATTTGATGGATGTTCACCCAGAAACAAGATTGTTTTCTAGTTGTTATAATCAGAACAACAGCACATTCACCTATTATCAGAAAATGAATCCTTTCTTCTGGTACTGCTATTATTTCAAATAAGCAGAAAGTATACAGTAATATTAAATTTGATTATCGACATAAAACTGTAAATCATATATATAACTAGTAGACTTATTCTCAGGCATAAATACAAGAATTGTTCTGAGCAAATGAAGATTTGCCAAGCAATATGATAAGGCACAGTACAGCATCGCCATTCTCTAACCAACTCATGCAAATCCATGTGGTGTCGGTGATATATAAAGAATGAGTCCATTCAAAGGATATTGTTATGTTTATTTTGAACACTATTAGGAGACACAAATTTTTTCTTTCTTAAAAATACTCATGTAAATGATAATAGAAAATATCCCACCCTTTTCTACCATTTGTAAGAATTGAGTGAAAAACCAACTCTTTTTAACGGTTGCTCGCTACAAAATGAGGACATACTTGACATGTTCAAGTTACCAGCTCTTCTGATCCTGTCACTCTTTTTCAATCCCTACTTAATTTAACCCCTTAAAAGTTATTAAAAAATAATAATTTTTACTTATTTTTTCCCTAAAGAACCCTTAAGAAAAATTTTTCTAACGAATAATATAAATTCAAGACATTTCAATATTGATTTAAAAATAATTATTCCAATTAAATTAAAATTATATTCTTTTATTTTACTTACAGATCTTCAAGTTGATTAAAAGCAAGGAAAGCATCTGAATGGATATCGCTAATTCTGTTATTCTCAAGGTCTCTATAAAAAGTAAAGAATAAAACATGAGATATTTAATTAAATAAAACAATTAAATATATTTCCTAATCACAAAACAAGCTAATTATTGATCTATTATTAATTGTTATTAATTATTAAATTGAAATCACTTATCACATTGCAATAATTAACATTGTTAATTATTTAAGATGAACAGGTTATGTATATTTGTTTTAGTAATGCGTGAAGACGATAACCGTTACTTGCCGCGCTGTCTGGCCTGCGTCTCTGTTATGTACGGTTACGTAATCTTTCCCCCCTCCAACCGTGTCTAAACGTTCAAGGTTAGACAGTCTATCACTTTAATACATCCCTTATACAATAGCAGGATTGAATATGCTACTTTATAAAATAATTAATCAACAATTCCAAATAAAACGTGCAACTTTACGCTTTACGTTTGCTTTCATTTTTATTTATTTTTGAAATTGTTCTCTGCTTAAGTATTACTTTATATGCAAATTAAAAATTATGTTAAAAAAATCGCTAATTCAAACAGTAGAACCCAATACATTTAGTTTTTTAATCTGATTAAATTGTAGATTTGTGAGCTGATGTCTAAGTTAAGAATCGAACCCGACCCCTTCAGCGTATCAATCCTTTTTTTTCCAGCATATTAATCAAACTTATTTACAGATGATACGTAAATAAAATTGAACAGTCTGGAGAACAAATCAATTCCGTATCTAATATTCACATGAATATAAGCAATCTGAGATAGAAGCATTACGAAAGTAATTATTTGTAGTGACCAAGAATCAATCCCGGGGCCGTAAGATTATGAATAGTGTTTTTTAAAGATGATACTCGGATAAGCATATTATACTGTGAACTGTCTCCAAGATGAGAATAAATCCGGAACTTTCAGTTTGAGTATGCTATTTTTAATTGGCAATACTCAGACAAGCATTAGACGTATAAGCTAATGTTCAAGCCGAGAATCGAACCCAAATCCTTCAGTATATCGTTTGTTATATTACAGAGGTGACAAAATAGATTATAAAAATGAAAATGAGACCCGACAAAATCTAATTTCATGTCTCTTAATGAACTTTCAATAGAATGTTTGGATTATTAATGTTTCATTTATTGATAGCCAGGTATTATTTAAGAACAAAGAATTATATTTTAAAAGATCTAAATAAAATTAAATTAGGCTTCACGTATATACTAAAGTTTATTTATAAGTTTATACGTTTATTTATATTTATAATTATAATGAACGTGTGTGTGTACGTGCGTGCACACACATCCATTGGATTTGAATATTGAATACTGCTGAACTGTAAAATATGGAGATCGGCTAGATATAACTTTGAACTTTAGAAATAACATTAATCATTATCTCCTTACGTACCACTCATGAAAAGATGTGGCCCTGTTATTTATTTATTTTTTTTTTTGAGCTGATAACTATAAAGTCATTCATTAGAGACTGCACTATTATAAATTATAGTATTTTTTAAATACTATTTTAAAAAATACAATTTTTTTAAAATTCCTGATTTGATATTTAAAATATAATAGTAACACTAAAATTATTGACGCGCGCGCAAATTATTGACATGTACGAAATATCAAGCTTGATTACATACATAAAAATTTGTTAGATATAATTAAATAAGAGAAAATCTCATTATAACGCTGGCTGTTTTAGTAATAGGTGCATTTATGAAATGCATTTTAATATTTTCTATAATTATTAAGTTCGTCAAGTCTGATAAATAATAATAATAGTAAAAATAATTTAATATTAGGCAACCTATACTGGATGGTCAGTTGTTAAAAAAAAAAAAAATTGGTCGTGAATGAAACAGTTTGCGAACCGAATTTTTGATGGAATAGTTTTTTCATAACTTTGATTTTTAAAAGGACTAGTTAGAAGATTTGTTGTCAACGGTCGTGCCGTAGTGGGGGGAAGACAGGCCAACGTGAGTGTAAAAGAAATATCTAGAAATCCAGCTAGCAACTGTGTCGTACTGACTGGCGGGAAATTGTCGGTAGATTACTCATATGCATTAAGTGCTCCAAGTTAACATTCACTTTTTTGTTTAGCGTAACCTAATCCATTTATTAATGTCATCCAGTGCACATCTTTTGATTGAGACGTCCCTTATTATTGATTAAGGTGAGTTTTATTTTTTTTTATTAATATTATTACGGTTTTTGAAACAATAATTTGCAGTTGTTTTATTTTGTTTGTGTTATTCAAACTATTTGTGGATTAAAAACGTTAGAACCCAGTTTTTACTCATTTATCTTTAAAAAATAAATTAATAATTATTTACTGTATTTATCTGTTTATAATGTATCCAAATAGTTCTAAATAACAGCAACCAGTATCGCAAAATTAACAAATAAAAATTAAACAAGTTATATGTTTGGTTATATTTTAGGTTATTTGGCCATTAATTAACCAGAGAAGTAAAATTTATAGTACATCTAATTTAACCATATTGATGTAAGTAAAGTGAATTTCATGTTTTTAAAAACAGCTTTTCACGTAGAATTTATTATATTTCATTTTAGATACATTAACAAACTTTAAGTCGGTTCAGTAACTAAAATCATCAGTGATTACATTGAAGGTTTAATTATATTTCCGTTATAAGTTTTAGGGACCCTAATCGGAATCAAACAGGGGGCCTTCTGTTTAACAGTCAAACACGCTTATGCCATCGAATTGGTAAAAAATTAATAATTTTTAGATGTGTATTTAAATTACAAAATAATTTGTTGAGAAACAATGTCAACTTTTTGCAATCAAAACTTCTGAACCGTACGATAAAAATAAGCATAGAAATACTATTATATATATTTTTTTAATTTTGTATAATGTTTTTTTATATATTACCAGTTTATTCGTTTATGAGAATGAATGTGTGCTACATGTGCTGAAAAAAGTAGTGACATTCCTAAAAAAAAAAAAAAATAACTTTATTCACCTCTTTCAAATTAACAGAACGGGTTTTTTTTTACTGCACATACTTCGGCTTACAAGAGCCTCAGTTTATTTCCCGATAACTTTTTTTAATAAATTACAAAACCACTTAATAGGTCCTTATCGCCTATTCATTCAAAATAAAATTAAATGATTTTACTTTACGGAACCCATATTAATCGGCTAATGAACTTTTAACGGTACTTATTTAAAAAAAAAAGAAGAAAAAACTTGAATCTAATCTTCTATTAATATGTACAAACGATGTACAGGTGTTCCTGGACGTATTCACCCAACTTCAAATACCGTACAGGATACAAAAACGGGAAAAAACGTTTATAATATCGACATAAATCCTACTTTGCTTTGTTTTCCTTTTGGACGCCATTTTGTGATTTTTAACCAAAAAAATTATTTCTCTAAGACTTGTGTCTTATTCTACAAAATAAATAATTTAGTCACCTTCAAAAATTTCAATATGGCGGCCTTATTAACTTTTTAATTTTCATTTGTAATTATTTGTTTGATCAAATATTTACTTATTACAAAATTTATTAATTTTTTTATTTTGAACAAAATGACACCTCATTTGTAAAAATCCGTTGACAATCTTTTGCGCACCGTAATGCAAGCTGATCATTCTTTGCCTGTTTTTATTTCCTCCACTAAATGTAATAAAAATTAATCACCTTGGATTACGGTACGCAAGCGTACTGCGGGGTTAACAACTCGATCGTTTGTCAACGTTTTTTCTCATTTTGGGGTCCTAAATTTATACGTCCCGGAACAGCTCGTATAGTCAAATAATTTTCATTAACGCTTTATAAATTGTATATATTTTATAGACATAACATATTTTTAATGTGAATTATGCCATTTACGAGTAAGTAACGTATTACTCATTTCTGCCTACCTTATTTATTTTATACCGACCACAATAAAAAAATTAGTTAAATTATTTGTTTTGTTAAATAAAAACTTAATCAAGTATAATAATTAGAAGCGAGTAAAGGATGTTGTACATGTATGCTTAACAAGAAAAAAATTCACAACGGTAGCGTTGTCAAAAATATACTGATAAACTGCAGCTCCTTGGTTCGATTCGTAAGTAGCTTAACGTTTGTACACCGATTTCAGTTCATGTCATTAATTATTCATAAATGAATATACGAGGTGCGACAATAAAGTAATGAGATTGATGTGAATAAAAATGTTGCTTACCGTTTTAGTCATGTTTAGTGTTTTCTCCTTCAAAGTAGTTCCCCTCTGATTGCACACACTTATTCCAGCGCTTCTGCCATTGATGGTAACATTTCTGGAACTCATCTTCTGTAATATCCTCCAAGACCCTCGTCACAGCTTTTTGGACATCTTGTGTTGTTTGAAAATGGTGTCAATTGACCGCCATTTTGACTCTTGGAAATAGAAAAAAGTCGCACGAAGCGATATCGGGTGAATAAGGTGGCTGTGGTAGTACTGAAATTTGTTTTGAGGTTAAAAATTGCTGTACTGACAGAGCGGTATGGGATGGCGGATTATCGTGATGCAGAATCCAATTATCAGCAATGTTGGCACGCACGCGAAGAACTCGTTTACGAAGTCTTTGTAAAATTTCTTTGTAGAAATATCGGTTAACTGTTTGTCCAGGAGGCACCCACTCTTTATGAACAATTCCCTTGGAATCGAAGAAGCGCACAAGCATGCGTTTCACTTTTGACTGACATGCGAGCTTTTTTTTGGTCTGGGTGATCCCTTTGAGCACCACTGCGAACTTTGGCGTTTTGTCACTGGATCGTATTGAAAAAAATCAACTTTCATCACTAGTGATACGTGTTATCACTGGTGATAACCGGTGTGGTGTTGATCCGTGTGCTCAACAAATCTGGATTGATTTCCGTTTGCTCTAACAGATCAGCTGCCACATTTTTCCGTGTTTCTCGCTGTTGTGTGAGATTTTTGGGGACCAATTTTGCACAAATCTTTCTCATACCAAGATCTTCAGTTAATATTAGACGAACCGTTTCTCGATTGATGGTGAGTTCTTCTGCAATCATTTTCACGGATAATCTTCGATCAGATCGTACGATTTCACGCACCCTGGTCAAGTTGACATTATCCAGGATGGTCGTGCACTGCGGTCTTCATCTTCAACATTCGTTCTGCCTTCACTAGAAATTTTATGCCACCGAAAACCTTGAGCTCTTGACATAACCTCCTCTCCAAAAGCCTTCTGAAGCTTACCATAAGTTGTCGTCGCGTTTTCACCCAATTTAACGCAAAAAGAAATGGCATACCGTTGCGCAATATTTTGCGGTTTTTTTTGTGTGACGAGAGACACAAACACGTGTTCACTTATTACAGCACAACTCACGACTGAGCAGTTGCATCAATGTGCCGCTTGGACTAGAAGTAGCTTATAGACCAAGGTCAAAGATGGTGTGCCTACGCAAGCTGCAGGGTTGCCACATCTTGCAAAGAACAATCAGTCTCATTACTTTATTGTCGCACCTCGTATACTCAGGAATAATAAAAAAAAAATTTCCTTGGAAAGAAAGGAACAAAAATAAATAATATTTAAAATAATATTAAAATGTTCAAGACATTGCCATAAAATTAAACGAACCGTGAAGGCCCGTATAATCGACTGTTAAATAAATATTTATTTCCAAAACAATTATTTCTAACGAAACATTAAAACTAATTTTGGTTATTAAAAATATTTTTTTTTTTAGATATATAAGTAACTTGGGAATTGAAAAAAACGCCAGTATTCGGATAAATGAACATTAGAAATCCGGGTAACTGCAAACCATCTAATTAAATAATTTATTATAATTAACTGAACGCGCATTAAAAGTGATTCGATTGATATTTGAAGTCTGGAATTTAAAAAAAAATATTCTTTATCCAGATAAATTTTCTTGTGTATACTGGCAGAGCTAAGGGTTTTTAATTCAAGGATGTCAGGTTCGAATCCTAATCAGACTCATTAAAAGCGATTGTACTAATACAAAATTTCCATTCAACCAAATTGTAACGGACACATTATTTACAGTGAAGGAAATAAGAAGCATTTGAGGATCGAAATGGATACATCACCTTCGTATGTACCTTTGGCTACGAATTACAGTAGCGCTATGTTTCTTGTCCCTTTTCTTCTCCTTGGGAAAAATCTTTAGAAAAGAGGTTAAATTTTATTTATCTTTTAATTTACCGTTAACAATTTTTTATTATAATTCTAATGAGAAATTGTGAATCTTTTTCACTTGCGAAAAGGTATTAAAAAATTTAAGAATGTTTTACAAAAAAGCGTCAGAAACTTTATCAGTAATTTTTTTAATTACAAAGTTTTAACAAAAATGCACTTTGAACAAGAGAATTAAAAAATAACTACAAACAAGGTTTAAATATTCTACGGTATTGCGCGCGCGCGCGCATACACACTAAAAAAAATTTATTAAAATTGAGAATTATCGCTAAGATAAATGTAATAATAGTTTTTTATATAGAAAGCTTAATCACTGGAGACGAATAAATCTCACTATAATAAATTAACACTGAATACGGATACTAAAAATTAGTTATTTCTTAAAACATGTAAAATAAATATATTCCTCTGCATACACAATCTCCTTAAGATAAATCTTGTATTAAGAGCCGAATAAACGACTCTAACACTAAAATTAATTTCGAAGATACGGTACCTACTTCGATGTAAATATTTAACCATTACTTTGGTTAAAATAAATAAAGTATATTCTTTATCCAAATAGATTGTAAGATACCACGACTCTATCGAATAACAAGATATTAAGAATAAAATATGGGAAATAAAAATATTAAAATACGGACGTAATTCCAATAAAAAATAAATTATATATGAAGAACCGGATAATTGACTGTTACGTAGATATTAATTTCAAAGTATATTTATTTTGATGGAAATATTAAATTACTATTTTTTTTAAATAAATTAAATATCTTTATGACATACATTTTTTACTGAAAGCTTGAAATCGCTGAAGAGAAACATTTTTCTATATAATATATTTCAAGCTGTCACAACTATATCGGATAATCAGTCGATAAAAATTATTTTTGTAAAATAAAATATTACAAAACATAATTAATTTAAAAAAAATGAAATTATGTATGAAGCACGGATAAATCGATTGTGACATTGGTATTAATTTTAGAACGTATTTATTTTTATGCAATTATTTAATCATTATTTCGTAGTAATAAAAATTCTTAGATATTAGCAATAGCTCTCTCTATTCACTCCTTTTCTTCTTCATGATGGTAAAGCTTTTGGTTCAGGGAATAACTTTAATTTTAACTTATAACTTTTAATATATACTTTTTTTTTAAATTCTGTACAATTATATCATTTTTACTACCGATCAAATCTAAGAAAATTTTATCAGTTTTTATGTTTGTAATTACAAAGGTTTTGCTAAAACAAATTTAAACGACAAAAGTTTATTAATCGTACAACGGTATTGGTAAATGAGAATATAACTTCGATTTAAATATTTTAGAGAAATTGTAATTTTTTTATTATAAATAATAAAATTATAAATTGACTCGTTATTAAATTAAAAAAAAAAGTAATCAAAATTTTACCACAAATATTAAAAATATTTTTTTTTACATTGTCCTTATTTGTTAGCTTAATAAGATTTACTCTATACAAATGTGTTGAAAAGACAAACGCGGCGTAGTAGCGATTTACCTTGACACCTATTGAGAAGGTAGTGAAGTCAGGGGGGAATAAATAATCCGTCTAAATGACAACACAGCACCTGTCAATCACATTGATTGTAAAATACTGATAGAAATTTTCATATATAGCCTGCCTGTTAATATTATACATGGTATGTTAGCCGAGAGATCGGAAGTCTTAAATAATTTTCTGTTTCAGTAAACCTTATTATCTGTTAATAAATAATACATTAATTTATTTATTCGTGTGCATGCGTGTGTATGTTGCGCGCGCACACGATTTTATGTAAATATTTTTTTTTTTGTTTTAGCAAAACCTTTGTAATTACAAACATAAAAACTGATAAAATTTCCTTAGATTTGATCGGTAGCAAAAATGATATAATTGTACAGAATTTTAAAAGTACGATTAATAAACTTTTGTCGTTTAAGTAATTCAAGTGTTACAAATCACACTTCAATAACTTTTTTATTTTAATTTTTTAAATTGTATTTACAGTTAGTAAAATAATCACTGTTCTTATACATCCGACCTCTCGGTTGCCCGGATTTATACGTTTCAGTTAACCGTAAAATTTTCTTAAATTATTGTTGCCTTAAGTATTACTCGAATTAGCAGAGATTTTCTTTTTAGAAAACTCAGAGATCAATTCTGATTCAAACTCTTACTTGTGATTCAAATTTTTACATACAATGATGTATATAAAAATTAAATATACATGTGTTCACATTAAATATACATGTTGAAACAGTTGATTTACTGAAAAATTCAAGTAAAACATATGTTTTAACTGCAAACAGCATGATTAATTTTAAATTTATGATGATGGTCATCATTACTTTCAGCGATGTGTGTTATTGATAAATTTACTGTATTTTGCGGCTTTATATCTGAAGGAACATTAACAATAAAAAGAATCATTGACAAATGATGTTACACTTTGTTTTTGCTGAAAGTGATGATGACCGTTTGATGCAGAATCTCATCACAGTTTTTCTTAAATTTACAAGATGAAGAAGTAGATTTATCGAAAAAATGATAGTGAAAAGTGGCTTTGAGGTGAATTGACATTGCGAATTTCGCTCGCGCTAGTATCTCGAGAACGGTTGGACCTAGATGCATGGAAATAGAACCAATCGTTTTGGGTGGTCGCATACCCCTTTTGGGTAAAGCCTTTTAAAAATGCGTTAAAAATGGCCTAGGACGCACCGTTTTCGAGATACGCCCTTTTTTTTAATTTAATGAAAGGTTTACTTGAAAAATCCCGTTTCTTACGTATTATATAAATAAAATAACAACAGCTGTCGATAATTAGCTATTACAACTATAACAAACCCCACCCGCTTATAACAAACTCCACAACACCCGCTTTCGCTGAAAGTAATGATGACAGAACATCATTATACATTTACAGCGTTAACCGAGTAGCTGTTAGATTATCAAGTTTGAACCGTAAGTAACGATCACTGTATGCATTAAATAATGATCAATGATATAACATATATCGCTGAAAGTAATGATGACCCATCATTACTTTCATCATATATTTAAAATTAATCATGCTGTTTGCAGTTAAAACATATGTTTTATTATGAATTTTTCAGTAAATCAACTGTTTCAACATGCAAATTTAATGTGAACACACATTCATCATTAAAAGTAGTTTAATGTATTCAAATAAACCCGTGAAAAGAGACCCTCATATTCGAACGTCATTTTACCTGTTGGTTACTTGTAATTTTGGAAGCATCTCAAACCCGTGTTTTAGTATATATTTTGCAGTAAATCCACTCTTTCAGCTTGTAAATATAACTAGAAACACATGTTCATCTTAAAAAACATGACCACAGGTTCGAGCGCCAAATTGTTGTCCTGACAACAATTCGAACGTCATGTTGACCTCACACCCTGGTGTGAGGTCAACATGACGTTCGAATATGAGGTTTCTGTGCTACTTATCATTGAGTTTGATACCATTTACCTCAAAAACTACTGGATCGGTTTTTTCGTTACATATGTTTCACCTCAGAGCAAGTTCTTAGATTAGTTTTATGGTTATAAGCCGCCAGAGGGCACTGCAGTAGATATGTTTCTTCAAAACGGCTTAATGGGTTTTTCAAATTTTTAATTTTATTAGTTGTTCATAATGTAATAATTAATTTATTATATGTAGTTAATTTACGAAAAATATTCCCATTAATATTTTATATATTGTAAATTATTATTATCTCTTGTACCTAAGCGCGAGCATGGGAACGCATCCGTAAGTTTGGAGAACTTTGGATCTTTTTTATTGAAGATAAAGAAGCCTGAGTAAGCCTTGTGACACTTGTCTTTCCCGATCTCTGAAAATGTTTGATAACCAGGAGAACGAATATTTTTAAATATACAGGCAACTTCAACTGTCATTTAGTGTTTTTATTTTTTATATATGTACTAGCAGATTATATATGTATAGCGAAGCAATATGCTTTGCTATTGCTAGAATTGAATAGATTTGAATCTCTCAATGACAAGAACATTATGGAACTTCACAAAATTTAACCTTTCTGTTTTTCCCTTTTACCCTTTCTCCTTTTCCAGTTTTAATTTTACCATTTTTCCTTTCCCTTCCACATTTCCCCTTTCCCTTTCCTCTCTCACTTCACTTTTCCTCATTTTCGTTTCCTCTTTCCCCTTTCCATTTATTTTTCTACGTTTTCCGCCTTTTTTCCATTTTAACAGATAGCGCTGTTTAAAAAAAAAATACATGTTTTTACCTGTCAAAGAGGTGACATCTTAGGTATATAAAAACATGCGCGTATTCGAATGCAACGTTGTATTAAAATTTCAAAGCAATCAGTGGAAGAACTTTCAGAGGTTTAAGATTTTGAACAAACGAACATTTTCATTTTTATTTATATAGATTGTATTTTTAAAAAAATTACGGTTTGAATTTTTTTTTGTTAATCGATGCTTTCACGTAAGCTGCGAGGTAAATTTTTTTGAAAAAAGAAAATCACTAAAGAAGAAAGCAACTTGCTAACGTATTTGCTTCCAATAAGAAAGGGAAAACTGAATGGATTACGTTCATAGCGATGTTTAATTCATTTTTTTTTATATTATGTAAGTTCTATATTTATTTATATGTTTAACGTCCAGATTTATAATTTTTTTTTCTTTTAATATAACAGAGTGGTAGACAACTTTTTTGATACGTAAACCATTAGCGGATAAATAAACTAAACTGGTTTAGTCGTTGCTGAGTTATGCTCAATTTAATGTCAACAACAGAGAACGTAACATCAATTTGAGGTATTTTTTTGATCGTATGGTCGGATTGGATGGTGAAAATGAATTTTATTTATGTTTTGAGGAATGAAGGTTACAAAAATATCATTCATGTATACGGCTAAAAAATATCTAAAACTATTAGATCAATTTCATTGAAATCTAGATATGCTGTAGTAGTATATCTGAAATTGTGTTTAGTAGTTTAATTTTGATGCTTGTCTGTAATGTCCATTTGTTATTCATAATTATTTTATGAAATTATAATTATAATAATTTAATTTTCTTAAAATCAATAAATATATATTAAAATATTAAATAAAAAAAGATACCTCTTTAGTTTTCTCACTTAATTTATGCTTTGTATATTTCTCATGCAAAAAAAATATTACAAAAAATATACAAAATAAAATAACAAAAAGTCAGTCTTTCTTGTGCAAAACTGCGCTAGAATTTTTTTTCTACTCCTAACATGTTCAACTTTGGAATAAAAACCTACCCCATGGCCAAGTGAGATGATGATAATGATGACAGGTTTAGTATTATAGACTCATGCTGACCATTCCTGAGATGTACAGTTAATTGAACAACCAAAAAGTGCAATGGTGGTACCCACTGTCTAATACTCAAATCTAAATAAAATAAAATTACTTTTACTAGATTTCAACCTCAGAGCCTTCGATTTTGTCAAAATCTTCGAGGGCTGTTAACAACTGATTACGGAAATCTGACTTTTAGCCTATCTGGTATTTATTTCATCATATTATTTCAATTACCAAATAACAGAAATCAAATTAAATCAATCAGAGATCAATGAAATTATCTATCTGTTTATTCATGCAAGAAACACATAATAAAGTATACGCAACTGTATTTGCTCTATTTTTTATGACAGAAAAAGAAATGATTTTTATACTGTTTGAAAACTGCAATCTCTGAACAGGCTTTAAATCCAGAAATATCAGGATAAAAGGAAAAACATTACTGCTTCATCATGAAGTATTCAAGCTGAGTATTTAAACAAATTAATGAGGTATTTATATCATCTTCCATTAGCTTTTGAGCTGTAGGAAATTTTTAAAAGAAAAAAAAGTCTTAAATTTTTTATTGCATGCAAATCATTTATAAAAAAGCCTTCTTCAGAAAGTATAATTTTGAATTGTAATTAAATAATTAAGTCAAATAATAATGTATAATATTATAAAAAACGTGTTAAATCTTATGAGGCAAAACTCATTCGAATGTTTCATGAGAGTTACTCTGTCACAAATATTAATTGACAAGCCTTTTTGTTTTAGTTAATGTTTAGTGAATGCTTTTCATTCTATTATTATTTTTATTACCTGACAAGATCTATAAATAAATTTAATTATTTAATTAATGAAAAAATAATTATTAATAACAGGACAAATCCAACCTCACTACAAATTGGCTTGTGCACAATAAATAAATATCAACATTATTCACACAACTGTTACCCACGTTCATATTATTTTATTCTATTCCATTTATTACTTTACCAAATCTGAACACAACGGTCGATAGATGTGCACGTAACACAAGTATTAATTAGTGGGGTTAATATAGATGTTTATTGTTGCTAGGCCAGTTTTTGTTGGCCTCTTTGAAAATTTCTGCTACCAGGGTATCCAGTCAGTTATTTGTACGATCCATGGGCCCCTTTTTAATCTCAAATGTGCTAAGTAACCGGCCAGACCTTGAACTTGAGAAGAGATGTAATCACTCAGCACAAGTCTGGTAGAGGGTCGGTAAAAACATCTCACACGAACTGCCTTTATACAACCTGTAAAATAGATTGTTATACAAAACGACAATCTTTGTGAACTTTCTGCACCGTTCATTTTAGATTATCAATATAGATTCTACAGAATTTCATAGTGAACTTCTATTTTATTGGGAGTTGGCTATCAAAAATTCTATCACTAAAATTTCTTTATGATCCCAAAACACTGCAGCCATCACTTTTTTAGTTTGAAAATGCCTTCTTTATTTTTTCTTATGAATGAATGAGTAAACTACTCGCTTACACCATTATTGATTATAACATTATTAAATTAAACAAATTATCAACAATGGATCAAGGAGGCACCATGTCTTTCTGGTCGTAAAAAACTGATCACACCATGCATTTATCAACCAATAGGACTACCAGTGACAACTTTCATGTTTAAGTAACCATCACTGAACAGATTCATCTACCGACTCTTGTTGCCAACAAATGTGCTTCGTCACAAAGGTAATTAATTTAATTTCATCAGTTGATCGATAGTAAATGTAAGAATAATCTTTGTTATTTGGTACGACTAATAAATAACAGGTATACTAAGTACATTTTTACTTAAAAATAATGTTTATAATAAAAACTTACAATACTTGAAGTCGAGTTAAACCGTGAAATGCATCTCTTGGTACTTTTGTTATTAAATTATGTGAAAGTAGAAGATCATGTAACTGATTTAATCCTTTAAACAATTTACCTTCAAGCGATGTTATTCTATTACCGGCCAAATCGCTAAAACATAAATAATAAGATAAACATACATGATAATATAGGAGCTTCATAAATGAAAATATATATTGCAGGTTAGATGATAAAAATTGTTAAAGCCATTGATAAACAATATAAATAGTAAGGAAGAAAGATGGAAGAAGAATGGAAGCATTTTAAATGATAATTGGCATGGGAGGGACCGAAGAAGATTTAGCTGGAAGGGAATTGTGAAATATCTCGCTTTCTCTCTTTCAGTAAGCTCCGTTCCGTTAATGTAATCAGTAGCCTACCTTTTTATTATTTTCAGACCAAAAAGAGCTGGTTATTACATAGATATTTATAAATTTATTTACTACATTCCTATTATTTTTTTAATTCGTGTAAGTAATCAAAAGTAGTAAATTCATATTTGCAAATGTTACATTATAAGTTTAAGTTAGATTTTTAATTGAAAACAAAAGAATTAAAAAAATGGGCCTTAGTCGAAAACTAAGTTGCAAACAAATTTTGCAAGATAGATGCAATTTCTATATTGAAAAACTTCAAAAGTTAATTTCTTGAAACTGGCTTGTCCAATTTGAAAAAAATTAGAATGAGTATATTAAATAAAAACTATATTTAAATTACAAGTAGAATAACCATATTTCTGTATACACTTACCACCTTCAAGTGATTTCCAGAAAATTACTATTTCTTTAAACAAGGATGTAATGCAAAGTTCTTGGATGATGTTTAAGTAATAAATTAATGCCTTATTTAAAAATTACAACCATTCCTTTCAAAATAGTGACCTCGAGAAGGTATTGAACAATCCAATGCCTCTGCTATATCTAAAAAGTCTGAATTGCCAGTAATTCTTTTATTCTTGGCAAAGCAGCAGTGTTTCAACTTTTCTTGGATGATGTTAAAGTAATAAATTAATGCCTTATTTAAAAATTACAACCATTCCTTTCAAAATAGTGACCTCGAGAAGGTATTGAACAATCCAATGCCTCTGCTATATCTAAAAAGTCTGAATTGCCAGTAATTCTTTTATTCTTGGCAAAGCAGCAGTGTTTCAACTTTTCTTGGATGATGTTAAAGTAATAAATTAATGCCTTATTTAAAAATTACAACCATTCCTTTCAAAATAGTGACCTCGAGAAGGTATTGAACAATCCAATGCCTCTGCTATATCTAAAAAGTCTGAATTGCCAGTAATACTTTTATTCTTGGCAAAGCAGCAGTGTTTCAACTTTTCTTGGATGATGTTAAAGTAATAAATTAATGCCTTATTTAAAAATTACAACCATTCCTTTCAAAATAGTGACCTCGAGAAGGTATTGAACAATCCAATGCCTCTGCTATATCTAAAAAGTCTGAATTGCCAGTAATTCTTTTATTCTTGGCAAAGCAGCAGTGTTTCAACTTTTCTTGGATGATGTTAAAGTAATAAATTAATGCCTTATTTAAAAATTACAACCATTCCTTTCAAAATAGTGACCTCGAGAAGGTATTGAACAATCCAATGCCTCTGCTATATCTAAAAAGTCTGAATTGCCAGTAATTCTTTTATTCTTGGCAAAGCAGCAGTGTTTCAACTTTTCTTGGATGATGTTAAAGTAATAAATTAATGCCTTATTTAAAAATTACAACCATTCCTTTCAAAATAGTGACCTCGAGAAGGTATTGAACAATCCAATGCCTCTGCTATATCTAAAAAGTCTGAATTGCCAGTAATACTTTTATTCTTGGCAAAGCAGCAGTGTTTCAACTTTTCTTGGATGATGTTAAAGTAATAAATTAATGCCTTATTTAAAAATTACAACCATTCCTTTCAAAATAGTGACCTCGAGAAGGTATTGAACAATCCAATGCCTCTGCTATATCTAAAAAGTCTGAATTGCCAGTAATTCTTTTATTCTTGGCAAAGCAGCAGTGTTTCAACTTTTCTTGGATGATGTTAAAGTAATAAATTAATGCCTTATTTAAAAATTACAACCATTCCTTTCAAAATAGTGACCTCGAGAAGGTATTGAACAATCCAATGCCTCTGCTATATCTAAAAAGTCTGAATTGCCAGTAATTCTTTTATTCTTGGCAAAGCAGCAGTGTTTCAACTTTTCTTGGATGATGTTAAAGTAATAAATTAATGCCTTATTTAAAAATTACAACCATTCCTTTCAAAATAGTGACCTCGAGAAGGTATTGAACAATCCAATGCCTCTGCTATATCTAAAAAGTCTGAATTGCCAGTAATTCTTTTATTCTTGGCAAAGCAGCAGTGTTTCAACTTCATTTTACTTTCCCATCTAGATAGCGCTATAGCTCTAGAAGGAAAAGTATTGTAACCGATCCAATTTGGGTATATGTGGTTTTCACTAAATCTTGATGTCTTGACACCTAATGAACCCAAAAAACCAGATGGAAATTTTCTAGATGTTAATGTTATATGTATGTGTGTTTAGTATTGGCCTCTGAATCACTTTATATCTCAAGAACTACTGGACCGATTTTGACCAAATTTGGTCAGATTACTTCTACATATGGGGCATTATACAATTAAATTTTCAACTTAATAGGTGAAGGAGGGGCAAGGCTGAAGAGCAAGCTCACCATCATTATCTCGAGATGTTGCCTAATTAAAGTCATATTTTTCTTAGGCGCATTTTTTAACGATTAAAAAATAACAATACTCGCCCAAAACTTTTTTTGCAAAAATTACACCCCCACCCAAAAAAAATGCTCTAACTACTGTTGTGTTGTGACGTCACCGGTGAGCAGTAAAATTAAATAAATGAATAATATTTAAAGTGTAAAAAAGTAACATGATTTGGGTGGGTGTCGAACTCGATTGCCCGGTCGACTCGGTGCGTTAAGCCTCGCGGCTACACCATTCTGCCGGCCAAACAAGTGAAATTTGTTCTATGTAAGTTGTGAAATTACATAGTTTAGTTAGTGCTTACTGTTGTCGCTAGTACCACAACATCCATAAAAATTAAATACGGTATGCATGCGAGCTTTATTTAGAATCATAGAATTAAATAAACAAAAAAAAATATTATTTTTAAATATTTTAAATTAAAGTTATGAGTGTAACCCGTGAATCAGAAACTACCCACAGTTTTAAAATTTCCCTGAAACGCGACTTTAGCCGTGTGGCAGGAAAGTCCAAAAAATATGTTGTCAGCTTTTTTCACTCCCGGTAACAAAACAAAGTCAGACCTACCAACTCACTTACTTTATGCGTTTTTTTTCCACATAAGCTTATAACTCACGTACATCAGTATCGAAAACTAACACTGCTGCATTTTGGTAGAGAAGTGAACTTTGGGTAATTTTAATTACAACGTGGTGATTTTAATTATAACATATTTCAATAACTGGTGATGATTCACTGAATATTTCAGTAATTGTGGAATTAGTTGTGTGATAACAAGTTTGAGAAGAAGAAGCATATCATTGGGTTTGTATGAATGGATACAGCGCAGAACCACAGTCTTATAAAGAATGTGCCGATGAATCCTAACTACTTAACCTTCAGTTGGTGAGGTGACGTCATTCTGACATCCCTTAACGTTTGTTAGGGTAACAGGCCTGTTTTTTACCTTTTAATTTTTAGGTACTAGGAATACTTATAAAAAAAATTGGACTGTTACCGCATATCCTTTATTAAAAAACAATGCTCGCCAAAACTTCCCTAAGCCTTTTATTATTTTTTTTGGGTCCAAAATCTGAAATAACCTCAATTTGTAAACGTAATTTCAGTAAAAATTACAAAATTTGTCTACGTAACAAAATGAAATTTGAGTACACAAAGATGAAGTTCCATCTTTATTCTTTCCAGAAAGCCCTTTTTGACCTGTATATGATGTAAAATAAGAATGCTATAGCTCGTGGAAAAAGTGACAAAAATTACTGTATTACCTGTCTGAAAGTAAGAAAATAGTTAATTTCCCAAGAAAAAACATTTTTACAAATATAAAAAAATATTTTTCGGCAATTACACGGAGGGTAGTTATTATACACTAAAAATCATCAACTTCAAAAATAGTGACGCAAAAAAATTATTGAAAATCTGTTAAATTCAAACGGCATACTCCTAATCACCCTCACAGGTTAATTCCGTAACTATCTAATCAAAATAATTAAATAAAGTAAACACACATTCCCTCTTTAAAACCACAGAAAATACGTAACATACACCGTCATAACAGATTAAATCCGTATAGGAAAATAAACTAATGGCAACACACATTTTCTCTTCAACTCTGGAGAATACTCAACATTCACTGCCCTCATAGATTACTTTGGTGGTCTCTCCAAGAAAATGTGATAACATTGGCGGCTGAACTCATTCTGATTTACAGCCTTTTCCATTGTTACATGATTGTCTGTAATTTCAAAGGAATTGACGGAAAAAAAGACTCACATGATTTTGAATCCGAGGAATTTGGTCTTGTAATCCCAAAGAAGGAGAACCAATATTAAAAAAGTAATAAAAATAAGAACAAACAAAGAATTTGGATATCGTAATTTCGAGTTTGTGTTTCTTTTGCTTTTTTCATTTCATTATGATTTGAAATCATACAATTATATTTTATTAATATTATATTAAAAAAAACCGGTAAATATAATACGATATAATAACAATAAAGTATTAAAAAAAAATTGTAGTTTAGTCTTCATAGCAGTTCGTGCAAATCTTTTGCAGACATACTAAACATGAAGGGTTTTTACATTCAAAGCACAAATACGATGTCCGTTTCTTCTTTTTTTTTTGCAGGGCATATACTGCATGTCTTTCGATCTTGCAGCCTTCCGGAAGTTGTTGGAAGTACCTCAGATTCTTGCAATTTAAAAATTCTTTTTAATGAAATTCTTATAACTTGAGAAATTCTTTTATTATAGAATCTTGGCGTTGTAAGGGCTGAAACTAACTTCATTGCCACTACACTCAAATTGTCAAAGCGTCTGTCATAAAACTTGCATGTCTTACGATTGGTAAGCGATATAGGAATTCACTGCATAAGTATCAATTGATCTGTAGAACAAAACCATGGCCACCTCTTTGTACGTTGAATACAAAATTACTAGACATCTTGTCTAAACCATTAACACCATTTTTTTGTGGCATTATAGTAAGATATAATCTGAGGCATATAATTTTTATGGTCATCACCTTTGTTATTATACGTATGACTAATAAGTTTTACTGCTCTGTTACGTTTTGGTACATAAGAAATCAAGGTCATTTGTTTAGTAAAGCCGTATAAACTTTCCTCAATTTTTGGTTTTTTGTCGGGGAGAAATTCAGCTGGGATTTATCGTTTTCTTTTACCAACAAGTTAGCCCTTTACCTCCCGGTTTTTCAACCAAGTCAATTGATGAAAACCAATTTTCCCCAGTTATATTTCTATATGAGCCATAAAAGCGTTTTCCTAGTCGAATTGCGGACTGTGTTGGTTTAGAAAAATTTTTTCTTCTGATAATCCAATTCCATCAGAATCCTTACCGCTGTAAATGTATGCGTTATATAAATAACTAGTTCGAGTCTGTAAAACACATAAATTTTAGTCCGTTTTTATTTGGTTTTTTTTTTTTTTTTTTAGCATAAACAATTTGAATGCGCATCTGCCGCGGAACGGGACTAACATTTCATCTACGCAAGCATTTGAACTAATGGAGTAAATGCGCTGACAGTTAGGAATAAAAACGTTAAATACTTTTGTATACAAAGGTGCCTTTTCAGTGGTTTTCGTCTGAACTCTTGTTTCAGAATTGTCAAATATTAGAACAGTAACACAAAATCGCATTTTTGACATTACCAATCGAAAGATTTCTTGGCCTCTGCCATAGGGTAAAAAAAATTGAGTTGATGCTTTCGCAGTTACATTGCTGTAAGAAGCAGTTTCCTATAAGTGGTTTCAATTCAACAATATCGAGGTCATTCGGTTCAATGATATTTGGATTTTTGTATCTTCTTCTCAAGAAACCGGTTTTTGTTTGTCCACTCCAAAATAAAATGTAAAATATCGTCCGAAAATAGTTTATTCCCTCCAATTTCACTTTCATTTCGAATATTATGCCTGTTACCAGTTCGTAATATATTATGTGCAATCATTCCGATCAACAGTCTTTTCCTCATTTCCTATGGCATCCACCCCTCGATTTCAATCTTTAGCCCGTTCTTGACTATCATTTGCATTTTGTTCCCTATTTTGACTTGTAATTGGTTCATCAATATCCAACCCTCGTTTTCCCATCCATCCAGTTCACGAAGAATTGCTTCTTCGAAATTCTGATCATTCGCGTTCATTTTTACACTGGAAAAAATTAATACGATTTGCTAATAAAATTGAAACAACTAAACGCAAAGAAATTTATATTTAAGTAATAATCCGCATTATTTTAACGTTTTACGAAAAGAAACCGTTCTTACATAAATGGTGAGCACACGTCAGTTTGACATCGGACACTCGCTTGAGAAAAAACAGACTGTATAAAAACCCTTAGTGCACGGCAATCTAACTATAACTAGAATAGATTCAGCTACTACAAAGCACGTTTCATTATGCGATCAATGGTGAGGGTGTACGTAGCGACCAGACGCATGCCATTTGACGTCACCTCACCAGTTGAAGGTTAAACTTTTTTTTTCTTTTTCCTGTTTAACCACCGCCGAATTATCGTTCAGGTATTACTTCAGAGAATGAATGAAGATGATATGTATGTGTAAATGAAGTGTAGTCTTTTACAGTCTCAGTTCAACCGTTTCTGAAATGTGTGGTTAATTGAAACCCAACCACCAGAGAACAACGATATCCACGATCTAGTAATCAAATCAGTATAAAAGTAACTGGCTTTACTAGGACTTGAACGCTGGAATTCTCGACTTCCAAATCAGCTGAATTGGGAAGACCATCACTAGACCAAACCGGTGGGTTAAGGTTGAACATCTAGGAACAATAATCGAGATAGTAGAATTTTATATGTACTCCAATGCTTTCAAAGAATGCATTTTTACTGAATATTGATATGCCTGCTTCATCCATTATTACTGTAAAGTTATCTTCTGAATATTGAGGATTTTGAACCTTCGGTTATACTTATACAAAAAAAAGCATCTTCGGCACGCAGTAATTAAAAACAAAACACAAAGTAAAGAATCATTTGATTTTATAACCTATTTTATATTCATTATAGTAAACTTTTAAATAGTTTAGATATATTTTATTTTTTTCAAATTGTTTTTTTTTTGTCTTCAGCCATTTGACTGGTTTGATGCAGCTCTCCAAGATTCCCTATCTAGTGCTAGTCGTTTTATTTCGGTATACCTTCTACATCCTACATCTCTAACAATTTGTTTTACATATTCCAAACATAGGGTAGGTTGAAATGGGACTGGTTTTACTGATATAAAACATATATCGTAATTCAATAACATGATAAAAATTTAAGTAAAAACTTCAATTTTATTTTACTTCATTCATTCGGGTTCATTTTTACTTTTGAAGACTAATAAGGAAAAATTATAAAATTAACAATGTTATGAAACAGAATTGGGTATATAATAACATAGTATTGCTTTTGATAAACTGTGGCTATTAAAGTTCGGTCACGTGGAATCATTTATATTTTAAATATAAATCAAATTCATATTTAAAATACATTAATCAAAATTTATATTAACATGAGATTTCTGATAATATTTAAAAAAATATATAAATATTTATAAGCATTAATAAATAAATAAATAAAAATGGTACACAAATTTAATAATTAACTTACAGAACTCTAAGATCTCTGCATCCGCCCAAATCAGGAACTTTACTCAAATTATTTGACTTAATATCCCTGTAATAAAAAAAATAAATATAAATATTCACAAGGTCCCACAAATTAACGGAGTACCTTTCAGGACGTGTTCTACTGGAGAAAATAATGAAAAGGTTTATATAAACATAGGTCTGGAAACGCTTTGTTTCCGAGTTAGGCCTAGCAAAAGATTTTTACCCAGATTTTCAGCTCTTCTAATAAAAAGAAGCCTTACTGTAATTTTTGGGATTCAAATTAAGGAGTAAAGTCGGTAGTTTCTTATGTAATTTGAGCTAGTAAATAGGATAAAATAGGTCCCAGACCTGGAGTTACAGGTAGTAACTCCAGGTATGGGACTCCAGATATCCAAGGCAAAACATAAAATTCGGTGTTGAAAAAGAAGTTTTTTTAGGTTTGTAGTACAATAGCTTTGTTAAATGACTAATAAATTCGGAAGAGTTAATAACAAAATTTGTAGAGAATTTAATTCTGAGAAAATTAATGTAAATACAGTCGATAAAAAGTAAATAAAAAATCGTTTTTTTTATTGAAGCAGAACAGATGAAAAATAATCAGAAAAATGTATTATTTTTTGTGTACCTAATAAACATTATTCTTAATATAGCAAAATAAAAAATTAAATACATGAAATGTTAAATGGTAACAGTATAACAAACCTCAACTACAATAACTGTTCGAAATTCTCACCTTCACAATGTACACAGCACTCAGTCCCATGTAAAATATTTACGGTGGCTTTCCATATCATCTCAGTTTCGTTTCTTATAAATTGAATAGTATTTCGTGTTTTAATGAATAACTCTTCTTTAGTACTAACTTTTTATCAGTATACTATAGTTTTCATGCGGCCCCAAATTAAGTAATCTAGCGGCGTTAACTCGGGCCATCGTGGTGGTCAATCAATCGGTCCAGTGCATCCAATCCGATTTAAGAAATTAGCATTCAAGTGATTTCTAGCTACTAAAGAAAAATGTGGCATTGCAACATCGCACTGGAAAATTATTTGTAATATAGTTTGTAAAGGTACATCCTTCAAAAAAGCCGGCAAATTATTTTTCCTGAAATGAATTTGTGCACCTCATATAAGGTTTTAATTGAAAACAAATGGTACCAGAATTTTGCCATAATTAATGCCACACCAAACATTAATGTGAAATCTATGTTGAAAAATAGTTCCACAGTATTCGTTCCATAATTGACTATTTTTAGAATTGAAGACTAAGTTTTTCATGAAAGTGGTTACATCAGTAAATAAAATTGAATTTACCTTATCAGCGTTGTCTAGAAGCCAATGACACAAGTATAACCGCTGGGAATAATTTGTTGGCCGCAAATTTTGAACCGTCTGCAGGAGGAAAGGATGAAGATTTTTTTTCTGTAGGATGTGTCATTTTGTTTTTGACAAATCGATGCGACTTGAAATTTGCCTCGTACTAGTGCCTGGACTACGCTGAATATGCTGAGTCACACGATATTCATCATTACCACCTTGCTTTACTTGGCGTTCAACAGAAAACGAACGCGTTGGAAATAACCCTTTCGCTCGTAAATGTTAATAAATTCAAAAATGTTTAAAAAGAATGTTTATTAGGTACTGAAAGAATAATACGATTTTCTGTTTATTTTTCGACTGTTTTGCTTCAATAAAACCCCGATTTTTAAAAGTTATTATTTACCTTTAACTGGTGTTGTATTTAAATTACTTTTCCCAAAATTAAATTTTCTACAAGTTTTGATATTAAATCTTCTGCATTTATTGGTCGTTTAACAAACCTATTTTACAACAAACCCTAAAACTACTTGTGTTTGGAAACAGTTTTGTGTTTTTTGTTGGATATGTTAAAAATTACTAGAGTTACACTTCTGGTACCCGTTTTATCATATTTCCCAGCTCAAATTACATGAGAAACCACCAAATTTATTCCTTAATTTGGGTTCCAAAGATTACAGTAGGACTTCTTTTTAAAAGAAGTGCTGAAATCCAGGTGAAATCTTTTGCCAGCCATGACTCGAAAACAAAGCGTTTGCAAACCTATGTTTATATAAACTTTTTTTATTAATTTCACCAGTAGAACACGTACTGAAAGTTTCATCGTTTCTTTGTGGGGCACCCTCTTTTTATAAATACAAAGAATTTCTAAAAATAGTGAAAGGTTATGAATGTGTACATGCATATATTCAATTTTAAATTACATTTTTAAATCTAAATCTACTCTGAATAATTACACTTTCAATTGATATTACTTTTATTGCTGAAAATGTTTTCAGTACAGTCGAACAAGTTTTCCTGATAATAGATAAGCTTAATAATCACAACATCTAACAGACACTGAATAAATTGACTGATAACAGAACACTGTTAAAAAAGTTACAATATTAAAGTAAAAAAAAATAAAGTAAAAATAATCTGCCCATGATAACGTACTGCAATGGAACAAATTAGTAGATTACATATGAATATTAAATTTTTAATTTCTATTTTTTTTAAAAACATAAATAATATCTAACTTACTCGTATTTTAATGAACAATTCTATCAGAAATTTGATATTGAACGATGAAATTTGAGATTCCAGGGAATATGGGTTTATAATTCCTGAGTAGTTGGGTACACAGATGTTATAAACTAAATTGTTCCTGAAATATTAGATTTTATGTAAAAAAATAAAAAACCAAGCGGATGATTCCCACGTTGATTAGTAGCAATTATAAAATTTAGGAGTAATTACTTTTCTTTTCTTTTAAATTAATGTTTAAAACAGGTTACACACAAGAATCAAGAAACCCAACCATAATCCTTGCAATGGAAGTACTCCGGTTATCTATAACCAAAGAAATTCAAAATTGAAGTCAGAAAGAATTGTCACAGTATAAGCGTAAATATTCTATAAAAAGGAGGTATTTTATGACCAATTCACCGCCACTGAGTGTTTGAGTGTATACAAAAGAGTATACCTTTACAAGTTATAAATTAAGGAAAGATAAGTTTTACGATATTCTACTAATCAGATTGAAATTCTGTAGTTGAGAATAGCTAGTTGCCTATACCACTAATAACCTTGTTATGAATTAATGTCATTTCAGTATCCATTCTTTTAAGCTACTGCCATGAATATTTAATACTGTGAATTGCAATTAATACACAAATTACAACTTACATATTCATGATGGATTGGATAGTGATATAAGGATCGACTCGACTGAAACTGGCTGGAATTAAATGAGGTGCAGCATTTATACACATTTGTGCAGACATTCCAGAATGTTCGAGACAAATCGGAACTTCTCACGAAGCCGCGAGAATGTCTGCTATGGCAGACATTCTCGCGGCTGTAAGACAGAGAGTAACAGAGACACATCGATTCTGGTTTTGTCAATGCAGCAGTTGGTGTTGCCAAATATCAATAAATTTACTTATTCTTGGCAATTTTTAAGGTTTGTAATTACGGTGGTAAGTATAGCTTTAGCGTCAAAATACTCAAAATACATCATTATTGTATGTGAGGGAGGGTGCATTGAAATTTGGGTTGCAAATACTGAAAGATTGAGAAATGCTGGCTTAATAGCATAAACTGAGCATGTCTGATGTTCAAGTTGTTATTCCTGACAGAAAATATCAACTGTTCAAAAAGAAATTTGATTATTGTAACTTGTTTATTTTAAAATGTGTACAGTGAAGAACAGCATGCTATGTTTTAAGATTTTTATTTGCTAAAAGGGTAAAACTGGATGAAAACAAAACAGTTATCATAGATTTTCATTATAGCAAAAGACCAGTGGAAATTTCAACTGACACTTTACAAAGTCGCATTAATGATATTATTTGCAAGGATGGACTCATAAAAATTTGGGAAACTCAGATATAAATATGAAGTATCGGTACTGTCTAACCCATTATCCAAGTTAAGATGAATTATCGCATGCGTTCAAGGTGGATTCTTAGACAGTCAACTAAAAATCATAGACACCCAAATTCACATTTATACAAAACTTACATGGTGGTTTTTAGCAGAAAATAGTCCTCCTCTTTTAGATCATATAATAACTTGTGATGTAATATGGATTCATTATTTTTATCCAGAACCCAAATGTCAAGTATGAATTGGAAACCTGAGTTCTGCCATGAAAAAATACAAAACCCACGTGTCAGCAGGTAAAGTGATCCTAATGGTGTTTTAGGGCTATAATGGCCCAATTAATTGTTTTTATTTGGAAGAGCACTGCACAATCAAGAACAAGTACCATTGTGACCAGAGCTGGATTTACCATGTTTTGTGCCCGTGGGCAATGGCGAAATTGACTGGATCATTCTGATGGTTAAAACCTGAATCTACAAGTTCTTTTCCTGTTTGGCCTAAGTTTTTAAAAAATTGACAAAGTGTTCTTCAGGATATCCGGAATCATTCACATACCTTAGAATGAAAGGTAACTGGTCATTATGTGTAACATCAGGAGTTCAATCAACGATTATTGAAAAGTATTTTGAGATTTTCCTTTTCTTTATACTCTTTACAACACTTCTACCTATTACCTCAATCAATTTGTCACAAATTGTAGATGAAAGGTAAGATGATTTACCTTGACCAGGGTTTCCATGCTTATCAATGTGCGGTTTTAAAAAAGGTCACTTTGCGATCGGTACTAGGCACATCGTATGTTGTTTCCATTATTACTAGAAACAAAATTACACTATAAAAATTATACCTGAAGATTGCCTTCAGCAAGACAGTGCCACTGCTCATGACTGCATGGACTGCCATGCTCTCGGTAGCACAGTCACCCACACCGTCAACAATGGCTCCGCCACCCAACCCTTAACAACTATATCTCTAATTTAACTGCATGACATTTACTCCATCACATTCGAAGGCCACTCTCGGCAAGACAGTGCCACACCTCACCGCTGCATGGACAATACAACCATATAAATAAAAAATAGTACTCTGACAAAAATGTTTAATTTTTATAAAAGTATTCTATAATTCGTTGGCCAATTCAATATCTATTGACTTAACATGGAAATTATTTATAAATAAATAATTAATACATGAAATTTAGATTCTTCAATTTAAAATTATAAATAAATTAATAATTCTACATCTTATTTTATTTATTTTCTTGAGATGTATATATGCATTGTTACAATGATATTTATTATTAACTCACAAGCTCTTCAGACGTGGACATGTTGAACAAAGTGTACTTGGAACAGAATACAGACTGGCCCGATCCAGCCGGAGTATTTCCAGTGCTGTTGTTCCATTTAAGCTTGGGAACTCTGTTAATTCCCTTGCTTCTGACAAGATCCTGAAAAAAGCAAACAGAAGTTATCATTGAAAAAATATCATAAAATTCATAATCTTTATGTATGTATATACTACAAAAAATGTTATAAAACATTTCTTAATAGGATAGAGAACATAAAACTTGCAACTTAAGTAAAATATCTTGTTATATATATCATAAAGAAATCGCATAATGTTAAAGTTTTATCCTTAATCCTCTTCTTTTTTTTTTAGTAATTAAGAGAAAAGTAAGATGGTCTAAAGGTCAGATGCAATCACCAGAAAAAGATATACATTATTTTTTATATAGGAAGGCAATATCAGGGGAAGGATCAGATAGGAAGTAACCACGGGTGAGTGGATGTAGATCTCAGTTTCATAAAATCTAAATTATACAGTTGATTAAAATAGTAGGAGATATATTGGAGCAACTTAAAATCAAACTGCTACAGATTAAAAAGACAGTTGTAACATGTAACAGTTTATGAATGAAATTAAAAATAAAAACAAACATTAAATTCTACATTTACATTAGCAAAAGTTTACCATATTATCTTTACCATATTTTTACAAAAGATGTTCAAAGCAAGTGATCTGTACAGTGATGGAATTTTGTGATAATCATATTGATCATAATGTTGATGCAAAATGTTGTCAATGCTGTCGATTTCTTGCTAAACGCTCACCTTCACTTCATCTACATTGTGAGGATTTGATTCATAAATTCCTTCAAACAGTCCTGAAGAAAAATATTGCAACTACACTAATCTGAAAAACAAGGAGGCCACTGCTCTCTGCTGACAGTTTGTTTTTCTATAAAAGCCACATGAATGCATGGTAGTAAATCGTTTGATTGCAGCATGTTGCTCCGTCTTCTTGAAAGAAGCTGTACTCTTTTTCAAAATTTGTTAACTATGGTTAAAACTTTTTGAAAATTGTTTAATACACTTCTGCACTAACAGTCTGGTAAAAAATATTGTCTTACTACACGCGATTACCATACTCCATACATCATACCGTACACCAATCTTCTCAACTTGAAGTGGATGTTTTCTTGGTGAAGATTTTCAGTCATCTGATACCTGGTGTTGTACGAATTAACCTGTCCAGATAAATGAAATCGTGCCTGATCTGATATGAAATATATCGGTTCTATCTGTCCATTGATAATCTTTTTGAGAAACCAATTGCAATAATTATGACATTTTGATTTGTCTGTTTTCTTAAGCAGTTGAACAATTATTACACGATACAGATTCAAATTTAAAACATGAAGAATCTTACGGCAAGAAGTGTATTTTACAGTGCTTTGTTGTGATAACTTACATATAGATTTTCTTGGACTGGCAGAAATTCTGTTTTGAATATAGACTATGACTTCTGGAATTCTAACAAAAGTTAGAACTTTTGTCGGTCCCATATTTTGTTTTGTGTTTGAAACCGACCCCTGTATGACAATTTTTTACCCGAATCGTGTATGGTACTCTTTGCTGAGAGACTGGCATTTGGAAATTCTTATATAAATATTTTATGTGTTTCTTGAAAGAATCTAGAACGTACATAAGCTTCCACTATAGCAATCATTTCTTTGATAAAATAAGGTACTTTAGAAAAACACAATCGAAAGAAGAAAACTATACTGCACTTAAGCATGAACAATTTACAATTGACACAATAGATGAGTTTAGTAACATATACAACCATTAGTGGCACTAGTAGTAACAATGATATAGGAGCATTAAAGATAAACTCAAAGAACTGCGGTTTGAGTTGACTTGGTTTGATTTTAAGTTGTTCACTCTGTATAATGGATGATAATGAAAAAAATTTACATGAATAAAATCTATGAAAAAAAATTTGATAGACCACTACATGACAACTCCTCAAATGAAAGAATTTACTAGATATTACTCCTTATGTGATGAAAGATGAAGGAAGAAATAAGATTATATTATATTTTATATGGGGAAATAAAATTTTATCCCATGTAAAATTAGTTATTTTTTGGTTTGGTAGAGGTAGGCTACTGCATGCAGTAATTAATATATTATATTAAATGGAGAATAAAACTGGAATAAATAATTCAGTTATGTTCTACCAGGAATATGATTTAGGAAAACTTTAATTGATACGTTTAATTATTAAGAAGTTCTTTCATTCATAAAAAAATTCTTTTTCATTTATTCTTACTGGATATGTTAAAATTATGTTTATTACAGGTATGTACAGATGTGTAGATATAATATTTACTTGTTAATCCAGAAAATGACCTTTCTAATCTTGCGTACATGTACTTTGTTTTTGTTTTATTTTCTCTTTATTTACAATAAAGAAAATCTTTGCATTTTAACAGTATTTATTACTCATATTTTATGGTTTTATTTCATTTATTTTTCTATACAATACAGAACATCTTCATTTGTATTTAATTTATCTGAGAAATTACAAACATCTCTATTTCTATTCTTCATAATAATTAAGTAAAATTGTAAAATATTATCATGTGTAAAATCACTGGCAAACTTAGGATAAAAATAACATATAATCCCTTTTCCAGAAAATATAACTCGTGTTTGGAATGATTATATTATTTCTCTACATTTCATTTTCTTCTTTACACTAAGATATTTCTCATTTTTGCATTTCTTACAAACAGGTTCTTTTCCTTTCATGACAGAATTCTTTATTGGAGAAACAATATTTTAAATAAGAATAAAACTTAAAAAATGTAAAATAAAATAAAGTTTTACTACGTTAAAAAACGGCAGAAATTGAAGAAATATTTTTTTTTAAAAACTCTTCAAATCCGACTTTTAGTTGTCTAAAAGTCTCAATGTACTTTTAAAAAAGTTCATTTTTTTATATGTAATTTCTTTTATCATTAATATTTCTCTCCCCCCCCCACCACCGTGTAATCAATAAAAAAGTCTTAAATCTTCTCGATTAGGTCAAAAGTGAATTAAACTGACATAAAACAATTAGAACAAATAGAATCTTCCTACAGTTAAACCTTAAACATCCAGAGCTAAAAGTCAAATATACAGTGTCTGAAATGTCCCACACACCGTAGCCAAAATTTGAATATTTCTGTTTCATTTTGTGTTTCAAATAATGATGCTCTTGCATGAGGAACATAAAGAAATTATCCTGTTGTATGGTCATTAATGTTATTCACATTATGAATAACCTTGATGTCAGTAATGAGTTTAATCGACATCATCCTGAATGTCAACCAGTATCGTAACACTGTGGGAAGATTACTTAATGAATTTAAAGGGACGAGCAATATTGTCCTGATCAGAACATGGACTGATGACACAGTTCAAAAAGCTCTGTGGGAGAAAGAAGTCGACCTGGCAAATTGGTCTGGAACTGAACATTCCTCAAATCATTGTCCATGATATCCTTGGAATGGAAAATTTCACCCATTCAAGTTCCAACTCCCTCAAACTTATCAGAAGATGATCTAATTGTAAGATAGAAATGTATGGGTGGTTTTTGGAGAGGATCAAGGATAATCCAGACTTCTTATTCTCTGTACTGTTTTCTGATGAGGCTCTAATTTTTATGTGAAAGGTAAAGTCAACAGACAAAATCTGTGCTACCAGTTGCTGGAGAACCGACATCGATATGAACCCTCCTTAGAGCAGGGGTCTGATCACGTAGCGGTGCAATCTGACATCTGAAATGATCACATCATTGGCTCATACTTTTCTGAAGGTAATGTGGGGGTAGCAAAAAGTACCTACAAATTTTTAGAGATTGGCTAATGTCTGCATTGGATATCATTAAAGAGCATCCAGAATGGATTATGCAAGATGGAGTCCCACCATACAGTGTCGTACACAAGTGGTATATGACACTAGCTGGATGACACCTTCCCTGAACACAGGATTGGTTGCAAGGATTTGTTGATTGAGTTTGAAGATCACCAGATTTGAATCCAATGGGCTTTTCATTCTGTGGGTATCTGAAATTACAGTTGTGCATTTGTGATGTAGCCCATCTACACACCAGGAGGATGAATTCCTGCCATAAACAATCATTATGGCAGGCTGTTTAATACCCTAACCCACCGGGTTGGTCAATTAACCACACATCTCAGGAATGGTCGAACTGAGAATGTATAAGACTACACTTCATTTACACTCATACATATCATCCTCATTCATCCTCTGAAGTATTATCTGAACGGTAGTCACCGGAGGCTAAACAGGAAAAAGAAAGAAAGAAGAAAGAAGGATGTTTAATACCCTAAGGCCATAACAACCTAAAATTCCACCTCCTGACTAGAAATTAACAGAGGATATATTGAAAAAATGTTTTGTTTTCACCTAAGGTGGGAGACTTTTTGGGCAGCTTCACAAGAAATCCTGTTCTCCAGGAAGAGATCAAGTCATTATAGCAGAAGTTCATTGTAATAGCTTTCTGAAATCTTAGCTTTATTACGTTTTTTTTACATTTTTTTGCATTTTTAGTTCAGTTCACGTCTTCAGCAGACCTATTTCTATTTTTTCAGATTTGTGTGGTCACAACAATGATGAAGAAAACGAATAACAATACAATCAATATATTACAAAAAATTAACTATTATAATAATTATAAAAATGATTATTTATATTAAAATAATCATAATACTTACAATTTCCTGAGTTTAGGTAAAAATGAGAATGCATGTGGATCAACGCCAACCAGTGGATTCCCTTTTAATTCAAGTAAAGCTAATCCATGAGACCTCTGTAGTATACCGCTTGGGATATACTTTATTCTATTACCGGACACTGACCTTAACATAAAAAGACATTCAATTACTAAAAACAAAACAATTGACTCCACCATAATGCATTAGATACTTGCCAGTTTGTTGATGTAGGAGTCAGCATACTGGTTTCTTAAGAAACTAGTTCTAGGTTTAATCTCAGCAGTTGACTGTTACCTTTACATCCTTCATCCTGATCACCACAACAAAAGATTATCTTAATAATTCAGAGTATGCCTGTGAGTAAATTAATTAATAAACAAAATAATTAAAAAAGATAACTGAAACAGATGATCAAGAACCAAACTTTTTTTTATTACGAATATATTGCTTTAATAAAGTGAGTAATAATAAACTGGAATATAGGGTCATCGAAAAAGGTTGCAGTAATTTAAAAAAAATCATATCTCAGAAACTACTAGAGATAATCAAATGAGTATTTATTATAAATTCACCAACTCAAAAAGGTTTTTTTTACATACCTTAAACCTGTGGATTGTCCTAAACATCTTGAATTTGCAAGTAAAATATATGCTTAATAACACTGATGATGATAAAACATTTTTAAAACATGTTATGTTTATGTCCATGTCAGTATCAACCACGATAATTTTAGGATACGAGGATCTCAGAAACCCAAGAAAATTATTGAGTACGTCGAGATTCCCCCCAAAAAAAGCGTGGTGTGGTTTGATGTACTATCATGCGATCGGCCTATTCTTTTTTCATGAGCCTACTTCACAGGGAATGTTTATTTAGAAATGCTACAAATGTACATTTTCCCACAAGTTGACCAAATTGAATTAGAAAGTAATGTTGCTCTTATGTTTCAACAAGATGGTGCACACTCACACTTTAGCCTAGGCATTTGACGTGCTCTCAGTGAAAGATTCCCTAAAAAGAAAGATCGCTTTCTCCTGAAAGATTTCCCCTTGTTGGATCAATAGGGCCAGTTCTGTACTTTGGCCTCTGAGAAGCTCAGATTTGACACCTCTAGACTTTTTTCTATGGGAATACATTAAAAACATTGTCTACAGCAAAAAAATCAAGGATGTACATTTAAGATAACAGATCTCCATTGCTATTACCACAGTTATGCCTGCGATGATCCAGCGGACCTGGGAAGAAGTTGATTATCAGCTGGATGTTTGCAGAGCAACTACAGAGCACACACTGAAACACTCTAAGACAGACTGAAGATTGCAAGAGTAAAAAACAAAGATATCAATGTCAACACAAAAGATGCACTTCATAAAATACTGATTGGTAAAGTGAATTAAGATTGTAAAAGCATCCAGAAACTCCTTTCAAAATTGAACTTTTGAAAGGATTTATTTAAGTATTTCTCATCAACAAAAAAGAAAGAAAGGTACTAGAGTTTATAGTTTCTTTGAAAGGATAATATATGTATTTTGAAAGGAAACCAAATCTGTTTATTGTTGCAAGGGGTGATGACTAAATGGATAGTAGTGCGTAAGTTGTATTGTTCAGCCTTATAAAAGGGAAAGCTGAAATATAATGCACAAGAGAACAAAATATTGCACAAAGCGACAGGTGCTGCCATCTTGTACTTTCATTCCCCTGTTAATAATATTTCAAAACTTGTTGACCTACTCCCTCCTGATCATTTTTACGGTATCAGAGTTGAGTACATCTGGTATGTCAACATGTCTAAAACAACATGCAACGATAGAATTTTTAACAGCGCAAAACGTGATTGCTAATGATATTCATAGTCAAATAAAAGCCATATAGTTGATCAAAGTATTGTGAGTCAGTGGGAAATAAAATTTTGCACCTTTGGACGTTTTGACACCTAAGGAACACAAAAAACTGGATGGAAATTTTCCGGATGTTAATGTTCGTATATACATGTGTATGTGTGTGTGTGTGTGCACGCGCGCATGAGTGTGTGTTTGGTGTTGGCCTCTGCATCACCTTATATCACCAGAACTACTGGACTGATTTTGAACAAACTTGTTCAGATTACTTCTATATATGGGGGCATTGATGCCATTAAATTTTCAACTAAAACAGTCAAAGAGGTAAGGCTGTAGAGCAAAATCACCCTCAGTATATCAAGATTTCGCCTGATTAAGGTCATATTTTTTTAGACGCATTTGTTAACTATTAAAAAATAACAATATTTACAAAAAAACTTTTTGCAAAATCGCATTCCCCCAAAAATGCTGTTGTAGTCATTTGCTATGTTGTGATATCACAGGTGAGCAGTAGAATTAAATAAATGAAAAGTATTTAAAGTGTAAAAAAGTAACTCAGTCTGGCCGGACTTGAACTCGATCCTTGGTGCATTAAGCCTTGCAGCTACACCAGTTGACTGACCAAATAAGGGAAATTTGTTCTATGTAAGTTGTGAAATTACATTAGTGCCAACCGTTGCCACTAGTACTACCACACCTGCACAAATTAAATATGGTATGCACATGCACGCTCTAGTTAGAAACATTGAATTAAATAAATGAAAAAATATTATATTTAAATAAAATTATAAATATTTTAAATTAAGCTGTGTGTATAAGCTGTGCATAAGCAATAACTGTGTTGTCAGCATTTTAAAAAAAATAAAATCAAATTAATAATAAAAATATAAATAATGTAACAACAAAAAAGTATATAATTCCTTCATTAAAAATCAAGCAAAAATGTGATAACATGTTAAACTAATCAAAAATTAAACTACTTGCTATCAAATTAATAAAACTTTTGTTTCAAATACTTTTTAGAGCTAATTATCAGTTCCTTCCTCAGTGGAGAAACTGGTAGTTCTGTTGGTAATAATGCGATCTTAAAAATCTTAGGAAACCTATCAAGTATGTAATCAAATAATATGTTTAATCTTTCACGCAGAAAATAGGTCTAAAGTCTTTCATGCAGTAATATTTATCTAGAGTGCATATTTTTTTACAGTGAAACACAGGCAACAAAGGAAACAGAAAGGTAAAGAACAGAGAGGCCCTTCAAAACAAACGATGTGTATATTAGTGGAGGATATTGAAAAGTAGGTGGGTTGATAAAATACAAAATGAAGAGGTGTTAAGAAGAGTAGGAGTAAAAAAGTATGAAAAATTTGTACAGAGGTGCAATAAGTCAGTGGACCATAAAATAAAATTAGGGGCCCAGTACAATTAATTTATGATAGGATGGATGCACAAAATGAAAAAACGTAAAGTTATACAAAGCCTAACATAACAGATAATAGAGGAAATAGGTTGTAATAATTATGTTGGGGTAAACAATTAGGTAATGACTGATGACCAAAAAAAAAACATTTCATTTATGTAGTTCATTTAATATTATTTTTCTTAAACATAATATTCAAGGGTATTAAAATCATATTTTTTATCTACTATTTGTAGAATTTTCATGTAGTGGTTAATATCTGTGTATACGTTCTGTTCCTAGGAGGTGATTTGTAAAATCTGATGTACTGCTATACGTATGTGAGATAAGGAAAATGAATAAAGTAAAGTTGCAGACATTAGAAATTAAGAATCATAGAGAAAGTAAGGTCAGAAAAAAATAAGTGAACAGGTAGGGTGAAAGATGAAGAAATAATGAGAAGAATAAATGAAAATAATAACTAATATTTCAAACAGTTTAGAACAGGAAACTGACAGGCAGGAACATGGCAAGAACTGAGGAGAAATGAGTTGATTAAATAAGACTAGAAAGATCAATGAAAGATAAAAAGAAGAAAGAATGAAATGGATAAAAATTTTAGCTAATCAGAAGGTAAAAGTATAAAATACCAAGAGTTCAACTGGACAACATACCTACCTTCAGGTAGATAATTATATTTATTATAATAATGAAGTTAATCAAATTCCTGCGGAGAATGTACAAAAAGAATAATGAACCATGCTACAAATTTATCAACTGCCTACTGCAAAGTGGTGGCCAATGGAGAGTTGTCATTTTTAAGAAACAGGATTTCATCATGGTAATTTGAATGCTTTAATGAATAAAATTTTCTCCTAAAATAAAAGTCAAATAAATTAAAGAATTTACTGAATATTAAATTTTATTTTTAATTTGCTGGCGTTACTGCTATACAAAATCTAAAGGAAAGTTATATAGATCGGTCCAAAATTTTATTGACATTTATGCAAATGTCGACGTTTCATGACACCCTGAATCGAGAAAGTATTAAAAAACCATATAAATACCCAGAAGATGTACATATGTGTATTGGCCTGTTTTTGATTAATACCTCCAAACTGACTAAAATAAATTTTTTGAAAATGGCTCAAAAAATTATGCGGTATTGACAAATTAAATTTCGGAGAAAATTAAAAAAGAGGAGGGTTAGTCTTCACCATTTTGAATCTTTATATAGCAGTCATAGAAAACTGAGCATTAATATGATGAAAATATTTATTTAAAATATATATATATATTTATTTAAAATTTCAAGATTTAAGTCAATAGGATTTAGTGGTAGGGAAATATTCAACATTATTTTGAATCAGGTTTTTCCCTATATCTTGAAAAACCATTGACCAAACAAGTTGATTTTGAAATCATGAGGTATATGTACATATTTCATCAGGTACAATAGGGTTGAAAATCAGGCCTGATTTTCAACCCCATTGAATTACAGAGCATCACAGTACCCATATTTTTTCTCCATGGCAATAACTGTACAGAGTGTCCCAAGAGATGTTGGACATCGATTCCCCCACGAGGGGAGAAGATCCCGCCTCGTAGTGTGTCCGGTCGCTATACCACCTCCTCCGTTCCTAGCCAGCAGTGGCTTTAACAGAGGACATCTTCTCCCCCTCAAACTGATTGCACACCACAGCGTTCAGTTCAGGCCCTGCAGAGATGCCATCGATGCAGATGTCCCTCGGGGCATCTGCATCGGTAAATTCACCCAGAGATAGTTTTAAGTTTATGCCTTCAGAAGAAGACAACTGACACCTGCAACTACCACATCGCCCTCAGGAACTAAGCTAGAAGCCTAACCGTGGAAAGAAATGTTGGACAAACAAAGGGACTGATTCAGGATATAAAAAATCAAAAAAAATCCATGTGAACAAATCCATAACTTAATTAATTTTCCTGTCATCAGCCATTTTGGGGTTTTCCAATAAAAATGCTCACCTTAAGAAAGAATTAAAATATTTTAATGAAATATTGCTAACCATGTACCCATCATCTTCTAAAACATCAGTAAGTTTGAAAATTTTACCTTTAAAAATAAAAAATTTATGGCCATTAACATTTTTTAATTAGTAATAGCTCTTTTTAACGATTAAAAAGAACTAGAGTATGTAGTTTGTAGTTTGTATCTTTACCATCTAGTGGGTAATTATCTCCTTTTATTTAATTTTGATAATAAAACTGTCATTTGATTGAGGGGGTCAACTGGGACCAAAGATATTTTACTAAGAATTTTGACTTTTTTCTCAATTGTACATTTAATACTGCATAATTTTTAAGGTAAAGCCATTTTTTGATCAAGGGGATCAAATCAGACCCAAATGTTTTTACTAAACAGTTTGATTTTTTCATTTTTTCACAATTGTAATCTAAATGTTACACAATTAGTAATTAATAATTAAAAACCATATGGCATATTTGAAATAAAAATCTGTCAAGAACAAACCCGAAAAAATTATGCAATCCTTTTGCCTTTTTTATTTTTATTTTTATTTTTAAATTGCCCAATTCAGTGAAAACCTGTACATATCCTTAATATTCCTTGTATATTTATTAAAAAAAAGTTGTACTATATAAAGTTACATCAATAATGAATTAAAGTTAGCAAAGTATCAAAAATAATAAAAAAACTTACAACTCTTGCAATGCAGTCAATTTAGTTAATGCTGCTGGAATGTGGGTCAGGAGATTATCATCCAGTTCACTAAAACAATTTTTTATTTATTAATTTACTTAAATGTAAAGATTACCAATAAAAATTAAAACATTTCAATCAATAAGAGTACAAAAAACTATTAATTAATATAATGAAATCAAAATAATATTGAAACAGAGTTAAGTTCTTACGCTATATTAAAATAAACATCAAGATTGCACATTTATTCCAAAGTGATACAGTATATGAAGTAATACAGTATATGAAGTAACTTCATATAGTAGAAATGAACATTCATTGCAAATGCATTTGCAATAACTGCGATATAAAATGCTTACCTCATCCCTCTTAATCAAGCAAAGTCGTTAGAAATATAAGTTTATTTATTTGTGTACATTTATTAATTTTTTGTTGCTAACACTTCAGAGTTTGGTTTTTGTTACATAAATTCTATTTGAAATAACTAAAATTCTTCCTAATTTCAGATCAACTGAGTTGTTCAGATAATTTAAGTCAAGTAATTATCAGGTAGAAGCATTTGAAAATAAAAACTACATAAATGAAATTATTATTTTTTTATTATATAATTTAATTATATAATTTATTTTATAATTTTAATCATATTTTTATCAAAAAAATAAAATAGTCAAAAATCATGTTATTTTTTTATTTATTTTATTGGATGTTTCTATTTGATCATAGACGTTCACTTCTCTGTTTGTTGTATAATGTCTTAAAATTGTTTTATTATTTCTATAAATAAATATATTATTTCAAAGTTGTAATTTCTTACTTGTAAAAACAGTTGTGTAAATTAATTGTATATCAAATTGATATACTCTCATGAAAAAAATTTATGGGAGGTGATAACAATTTAATGTTTATATGATTGAAAAATTTCACAAGAATTTTTTTTCAATAAATTAAAACTTAAACATTAATGGTTCTATATTCTTCACTATCTAATTGCCAGCTTCTTAGGATTGGACATTTAATTTTTTTTTTTAAATTATAACTCCTAACAAAAAAATTTAAACATCTGCCAGGAAATGAACTCTGAATATTTTACACATGTTATGTTAATTTGTTTAATAATTACTCTAAAATTTAAAATCGTTTAAATATTTTTATTTTTCAAATTTAGTGTTTTTAAAATAGAGTTCAAATAATCTCAATTTGCAGCTTTTAATTTAAAATTTATATGTGCTTCTAGTTTTTATAATGTGTTTTGATGCCTGCTGCTGCAAATAGTTCTTATACATATTCTTTGTATCTATGGATGAATTTGCAACCAGTTTACCCAATATAGTATTTACGAAATCACTATAGTTTAATTTATCATTTTCTTATCGTTGAACTGTTTACTTATATGTGCTTTGTTAATATATCTATTGATTATGATAATGTTGACTGCAGTATATTTACATTACATAATTTTTGTCATAAACCTCCCACACTGAGAGCAATATCTTTATAAAATATATACGTAACAAAAACAGAATATAATTATTGACAAAAATAACACAATAACTCCAGTGATTGCACTAACTACTATATTTGGTAAAGAAGATTAACCTACATGTTTTTCATAAAAATAAAACATATAAGCACTGTACAAATTAGCAAAACAGATCTTTGTTGCAAAACCGATCTTTGTTAACTCCAAATTGAAAATATAAAGATATTTATCACAATATGCAAATTTAATAAAGAACATAAGCATCTTGAAAAATATAAAATTTACGATACTGAAACTGAAAAAAGATATGAATAATTAATTATTAACTTAAAATCAATTAATATACGAATTAAAACAAAAGAGATAAATTCATATCATTAACCAATTATGAAATTGTTTTTATAAGCTCAATACTGAGAGGTTATAAAGGTTAACTTTAAGAAGTTAACTCTTAAAGAAGGGTTATACCTACAAAACCACAGAAAAAATAACTGCTTGTTCTAAAAATATTTTTCAAGAAATATATATATTAAGTTAGTGATACACATTTTTATATTTATTTTTCATAAAAATTTAAATCAAACTTTTATCCACCGATTTTAAACAATTTTTATCACAATAAAAATCTTTCTTTATAAAAAAAATAGTGAAAATAAAACAAATTGCATAACTAACTGCCTGACGTTTTACATTTTTTTTCAGTTGATGTACCTTTACGAATCGCTTTGCTAGATAGCTGTACTTGATAGTACTAGGTAGTGTATAAAAACTTGATAATGTACTTGCAATAATAAAATTAAAAAAAAATATATTACAGCTTCTTTTAATAGTAAATGTTGTTATGTAAATGAAAGTACTGAAGATGAAACAATTTTTTTAATTTCCATCACTTCTTTAAAAAAAATAAATGAAAGTATTAATTTACAAGAGATTATACTAGTTTTATTAAAAAAGGAAAAAAATATGATATGAAGTGAATGATATGACTATCAACAAAAAAAAACTGGCTGTGAAATTCAAAAATTGTATATTTGTTTGTTCTAGAAAGGCAATAAATTTTAATAATAAATCCGTAAGATAACAATCAGTAATTCATAAAAAAAAAAGAATAATCTAACAAAACGCAGTGATATCCAAAAAAATTACAATGAAATTGTAAACCGTACAGTAAGAGTCTCGCAGATATCATTTCTTCCGCTCAAAAAACAAAAATTTTTGTAATATAAATAAAACTGTCTTTAACAAAATGATACTGATATCAAAAAAGGTAAGACACTACATCTCTATTACCAAAATCTGTTATTAATTTAGAATTTCTTTAAAAAAAATACATGTTAAATATATGTAATAGACAATAGATATACAATAATTGATAATGAACAACGTTTAAGTGTTCCATATAAGCAAAAAAAAAGAAAAATTTGTTACAAAACTCTTACCGGCTCAATTTAATTTATATGTAATACATGTCACATTTAGAGAAATAATACAATTTTTATGATTATTTGTTGTAATTAAAATAAATAGATAAAATAAAATTAAAATAATTAATTTAATTAAATTAAATCAAATTAAATTTTAAAAAATGTAATAATGCTAAAAATTTTAGCTATACATTGAGGTGAAAAAATTTTACAAAATAGTGTTTGCGATCCAATACTAACACCACAATACATCTTACGAAGGCCCATTTACTGTTAGGTAATGAAACAAATGTTATGCTAAAAGGATAGTAGAATGATTTGAATTGTGGCTGTTACTCCCATGGCATCAAGTATCAAGATTAGTTGCACTGCATGTACAGCTGCTGTAAAAGTAACTTTGTATACCTCTATAGGATTTTATACTAGTATAAAATATGTAATGTTTTTGAGATTAAATAAATTAATATCCCGTTCAGTATTCATTATCTCTAATGAAAAAAATATTTGGTGACAGTAAAATCCTAAATGATGATTACATTGTTTTAAACAAAGAACAACTACAAGAAAATGAATTAGTTTTTTTTAAGTTTTATTTCTCAACAGTGAAAATTTAATTCTTTCTTCTCCCCTTTGGAAAAAAAACTACAAAAAAGCCAAATATTAACACATAATTGCACAAGACATAGTACCACCCCCCCTCTATCCTTACATGGCATCAGAAGGATGAGCTCTAAATACAAGAAAGAGAAGTATTAACTGCAAAGATAAAATCTTTTGAGCTGTGAAATTGGGAAAACTAGGAGTAAAATGGTAAATTAGGAAATTGAACAAGTTATAAATACCAGTGGAGATGTGGAAAGAGAAGGAATCTAGAGTTAGAAAAAGATGTTGATTACAGAATAATTAGGAAAGAGGACGGATTCAATCAAGTTGATGTGATCACAAAAGAGTGTTTGAAAATAAGTGGGTTTTTCAAACCATGTAGATCTATTATTGATTGCCCAACCTGCAGCATTGTAAATCAGGAAAGCATATAAAACTGAATTAATTTTATTTTTAATTTTATGTGAATAAAAAAAAATCATCTGCTTTTTGAAAAGCAGATGGTTTGTATTATAATATAGGAGGCCCAATTTCAGTTGATAGGCAATTCAATTATTAAGATTATTGTGCAACCATTGGACAAGAAACAAAAATTCCCAGGGTAGTTTACAAATTATGTGAACAAATATGAGATCACACAAATGATAAATTGATTCTGTAGGTCCCATGATGCTTAGCATGGAACTAATAGGATGTGACCTATAACCATAGAATTAAAAATGAAGAAGAAGGAATCAAACAAAATAATATGAAGATATTTTGATATCAGCAAAATAATATGAAGAGTAAATAATTTACTAGCATTCCTTCTACTGCCTCTCTTTTGGGTTCTCTAATAGCATACAGTTTGTTAATAGGACGGCTCTTATTTTTGCAAAATTAGTTAATGACATTTTATTTAAATTAAATTAAACGTAAACTAAACTATTACATAACAAATATTAGTGTATCAAATCAGATGTATGTTCCTCACCACCCTCACATTCTGGTTTTACCTAAAATATTTATTTTTATTGTTTTAAAACAAATAAAATTAATTACAAAGTAGCTTAAGAGATAAACTACCGTAAGCCAATTTAGGTAAGTTACATCTACCTACAATTTCATTTATCAGAATGAAGTTGTAGGTAGATGTAACTTACTATCTAAAAAAAATTTAGATAGTGATCAGGTCCATTTCATGGGAGATGACTATGTTTTCTCCAGTGGAAATAGGCAGCTCAGGTCAAGTAAACCTGGTTAGAGAAAAACTCAAAGCCATTTCCAGGTAACAAGAATTCACACTCTTGCTGAAGGCTGAGTAGTTTTTATACTCAGATGGGAACAGCATATCAACAATCTTATGTTGACCAGGTTAATTATATGCCACAAAATAATTAATTTTCCTTCAGAAACTAACAATTTACTGAAAATAAATACAGTGTTTGTAAAGGAAAAACTCAAGCGTTCCCAGAATTATTTAGTACGTGGACAAATCTAACAAAACTATAAACCATAGCTACAGCTCTTCTCCATAAATTAAGATAAATTTCAAATCTCAATTTTTCATCCAGCGTTTGAAATCTCATCAGGCATAGAATTTTTTTATAAACTACAAAATCTCCATCCCATAATCTCATGCACAAGATTTATGCTAATGTAGTAAATTAATCATAAAAAAGCAAGAGGGGGCTAAAGTAATTTAAAAAAATGTTTAGTTGATCTACCTGTTGTAACTTTTCATTCTGTAAGTACCCCATTGATCCCATCTTAGATAAATATTGAATTTTTCTGTTGAATGCATCATTTAAAATATCTTTCAAGTCATCTTATGTAATTTATATTCAGCTGTAATAGGATATTTAAATTTATTTTTATTATATGAATATTAAGTAATTTACTTAGAAATCTGAAACACATAATGTGTGTTTTCTGCAATAAAATAATGTAAAAGCTTAAGGAGAGCGCAACAGAATATTTTATATCAAGTTACTACTGTAATACTATACAATATACACTCATACACATTTGCCTGTGTTGTTTTTTTTACCATAATTATTTATCAGAGTAAATTTTAGTTAACAAACTAATTAGGAAACTGTAGTCATAAACCAGACTAATCACTTATTTTAAAGGGTGTTTCCCCAAAAAGAGAATAACAGTTGACGGTTTCATGTTTTACCAACAGCAAGATTCATGTGTTCTTCCTTATTATTTATTTTCTTCAAAATCTCAGATCTCCTTTTAGATTTCTCATTACTATATTACTGACTTACAGGATAGTATACCTGATTTAATGAAAGTAGTACATTACACACAATATTACTTATTCATGAACAGTTATTAATTTAATACATTTTTTTACAATCAATCATGTACCAAATGATGTGTCTAATTATTTTGATATGTTTATGACAAAAAACTTTATACTCATAAAAACTCAATACTAGTATAAAGCTTTAACTTAAGTGAGAGATTTCATTTTTTTATAAATAATTCATCACTTACGTGCTCAAGGCTTGTGTGTGGGAATGTGATGTGAAATATTTGTAAAATATGAAAAATGCGAAGTCTGACCAAGATCTGAACCCAGAACCTTTAGGATAAAATATGAAAACATTGACGCTTGGCCACAGAAGTCAGCAACTAAATTTAGATATAACCATTTTAATATGCTTCTCGGGTAAATATAACATTTATAATTAAATGAACTATACTTCCATTAATGATAAAATATTTCTACTCTTCACAAAGGAAAAATTGTTTGATCTCTTGTTTGTTAGATGATATATACTTGTTGACAATTAAATTAATTTCAACTGTAAAAAAATTAAATTCTTTTTCACCTAATAAAGACATCTTAATAAAGCAATAAAGCTTGACATTGTTATTAAATATTTGTTAAATCTACATAGCAAACCACATATATCAGAATTTTATTATTATATAATAAAATTACAAAGAATGGAAAAGTAATGATATTAAAAATAATTTGGCACAAATAAAGATAACCTTTTAGAAAAAGAACTACTAGTATTAAATATATAGAAATATTAGAAAGAAGTTCGTAACAATTTTTATGTGGAGTGTAACATTTTATGATAATGAAATGTAAGAAAAAGGATAAGAAAAGAATAGATGACCTTGAAATGTGATGTTGCAGAGAAATGCTGGAAATTTATTGGATAGATAAAGTACAAAATGAAAAAATCCTAAGTGAGAAAATAAATTTGTGACAGTCTCTTGTGAAGAAACAAACTAGGTTGGAGAACCATGTATTAAGACATCAGGTTTAATTTATTTTGTAATAAGAACAGACAGTAGAAAGTTCTGTGAAAAGAATAAAACCTACAGAAAAAGACAAAGTTCGAATGTATTCAGAGCTAGTCAAAAGTGTGGAAATCCCTCAACAACTTTAAAAACTGTTCCAGATAGAATACTGTTACTTTCAGGATAATGTATCGCTCAACTACTTCACCTTTTGAAGAGAAATAAAATTTCAATCCTTACAATAAAATTTCGGTTGGGGGGGGAGCATGGCCCAGAGGTTGAAACTCAAATATTTTAAATGGTAACACCCTTTGTCTGATAAATAATATTAAAGGTCTTGTTAAGACAGTAAAAATGGTATAAATAAAAAGTTGATGTGATGTCTACCCAAAAAATGATGGTAGGGGTTTGAAAATTACTAAATTTAATAAGTTCAAATAATAAAATTAACTAAAAAGAAATTAAACTGAATTAAATTAAAGTTTATACTAAAAGTTAAATTTAAATTTTAAAAGATTAAAAAAAATTTATTTTTCAACACAAAAAATTGTTTAGGTTCCAGTTTTTTTTTGTCTTCAATTATTTGACTGGTCTGATGCAGCTCTCCAGGATTCCCAATCTAGAGCCAGTTGCTTCATTTTGGAATACCCCCTACATCCTAAATCCCTAACAATTTGTTTTACATATTCCAAACGTGGCCTGCCTACACAATTTTTTCCTTCTACCTGTCCTTCCAATATTAAAGCGACTATTCCAGGATGCCTTAGTATGTGGCCTATAAGTCTGTCTCTTCTTTTAACTATATTTTTCCAAATGCTTCTTTCTTCATCTATTTGCCGCAACAACTCTTCATTTGTAACTTTACTCATTCATCTGATTTTTAGCATTCTCCTATAGCAGCACTTTTCAAAAGCTTCTAATCTTTTCTTCTCAGGTACTTCGATCGTCCAACTTTCACTTTCACATAAAGCTATGTTCCAAACGTATACTTTCACAAATGTTTTCTCCTGATGTTTGAATTACTACAGATGACTAATTAAGGTAAACTTAATACAAATGACTACGATCAAAAACTTGAGTTTTGCAAAATTACAATGAACAACATTTGTGCAGATTTAATAAACAATTTATTAAACAATATAGTTTTTAGTGATGAGGTCACATTTTTTTAAATGGCAAAGTAAATCGCCATAACTGTTGATACTGGACCGATATTAATCTACATTGTGAGGCACATACACAGTATCCAGCCAAAGTAAATGAACAGGCAGGTATTATTCTGGTATGATTGATAGGGCTTATATTTACTGATATAAATTTAAATGCAGTTAAATATGAGGCTTTGGTTCTCAACCATATCGTTCCAAACATTCAAAATTTTGTTTGCCTCAACTTTCAAAACATTTGGTTTCAACAAGATTTCTGCCTCATTTCGGTCTTGTGGTACATAAAATTTTAAATAAATTTTTCCTGGAAGATGGATGACCAAAGGGATCAAATAAAATGGCCAGCAATGCAATGGTCTGACTTTTGACAGTTGGATTACTCTACAGGGCCACTTAAAAAGTATTGTTTATCATAATAAGTCCCAAGATATTGATGATTTGCAAAACAGAATTTAAGAATCAAAGCAAAATATCACTACAGAATCATTGAATAATTCAGCATTGTTCTTTTACAACTGACTGGTGTACTTTCATACAACAGATGGAGGAAATTACAAATTTTTTAATATGAAATCTAAGTAAATAAGCAAATGTTATGCTTAATAATTAATTGTTTCCAAATAAAATTATTCTATAAAATCCCTTTAATCAAATCTTTATCAATTTATTCATTTGCAGTGTCTTAAATTATAATTATCAGTGTAATTTTTCTCAAAATCCAAAATTTATCCTGCCACCATTTTTGGTACAGACATCGTACCAATGTTTTATTTATACCATTTTTTTTGTCATAAAGATACCTTTAAAATGATTTATCACACAACAGGTGTAACAATTTAATATATATAAGTTACAACTCCTGAGCTATCCCCAAGAACAGTTGAAATTCTATTTCTCTTCAAAAAAATAAAGTAGTTGACCGATATCTTACACTGAAAGTTATCTGGAATGGTTTTAAAGTTGTTGAGGAGTTTCATACTTCTGACTCACTCTGTGCAAAACTGATAATTGAGGATGTAAGATACAACAAATGTGTCGTGATTAAACAATGAACACGAACAAAAAGAAACAGAGAACAGCATCAAACAACTGGTGATTCCAAAAAAAAATCTTCATGTGCTTTAATTACTTATACTGTAATTATTATCTTTATGTAATAAATAATATGAACCATCAATTTTTTAAATGTATTTTGTAATTTGGATTTGGGAAGAGAGTTTGTTCGTATTTTATTGCAGAAGTAAAATGTTTTTTTTTTTTTAATATTTCAAATGAAGTTTATAAACCAAATAAATGTCATTTGATCGACTTCCTTTTGCCATTTTTGAGGTATAATCATAATCCCACCACTGTAGAACTTTGTTGTTATCTGGATGATAAACTGTGATGAGTAATTTTCACAGGCCTCTTTTATGGCCAACTTTAAACCTTTAAAAAAGCTCAGGTGAGATCAAAGCAAATTGTAGTCTGATGGTGCAAAGTCAGTACTTTACAGTGAAGACCAAGCTCTCTCCTGCCAAAACTTCCTTGTCAAGCTCTCTCAATTTTTTATGGGTGACCATAAAAGATGTGCGTAGTCTGGTATTGTCATGATGGAAAACAACACCTATTTATATCCTATTTATCAATTCTGGTCGCTTATCCTTGATCACTTGGTATAATCTTTCCAGTTGTTGACAATATAAGTTAAAATCGACTGTTTGACTGGCCAACAGCAGGTCATAGTGAACAATTCCTTTCTAATCCCACCACACAAACACAGCATTACTTCTTTTGCCATGAATCCTGGTTTTGCTACTGTTTGTGGAGCAAATAAAATACATTACTGTCATATGCAATGTATTTTTCATTGCCTGGAGATGTTTAATAAAAGGTTCAATTTTGTTCCATTTAACGATTCATAGATTAAAATTTGATATATTAAATTATTTTGTAGTTAAATCATCTTTGTACCCAAACATCAATTTTTTTTTTGTATCCAATCTTCTTTAAACAGTCAATGTTTAATTCATTACTGATATCACAACCATTAATGTGCCAGTGTCGCTCGATTTTTTCTATGATTTCATTGATTTTTACAGTCATGGACCGATCAGATCAAGATGCATCATCAACATAAAAATTTTTTGATTGAAAGCATTTGATCCATCTTTGTGCCACAAGTACTGATATTTCATCATGTACGTAAACATCAAAAATGTTAGTTAGCAGCTTGAGTCTGATTCTTCCCTTTTTTGAAATAAAATTTCTAAATGTATCAAATATTTTTTCTATTTTCATACATTTGGAAAATGCAGTAATCTTTAAATACACTAATATAGTGATAACCTTTCTAAAATTACTCAGTACATGTATTTATTTGAAAAAAATACTTATTACAATCACTGAGTCATCATAAATAATTTCTGAAATACAGGACATAGATCCATTCAATTATTGAGAATATACAAAGAAATTGGTAGAAGGAATCATCAATATACAGTTATGTATTATTTTAATAAACTGCCTCAATAAACTAAAAGTTTAATTTTGAGAATTATAAAAAAATATTAAAAAAACTATAAGATATATTTATCTTGAATGAAGGCTATAACATAGATGAATGCTTAAGATAGTACACTCAGATATTATCATTATGTTTTTTTACCTTTAAATATTAGTTGTAAGTTTTTCTTTTCTTCTTTTTGTATTTTTACTTCCTTGTTTGAAGTAAAGGAAGTATTGTGATCGTGAAAAATTTAGGTTTTCAGATTTCAAAAGAAATACCCATTTTGACCATCCCTGAATCCATTTTGACTAGTTTCTACTTGATGTCTATAGATATTTATGTATGTGTGCATTTCGCATAACTCAAAAACGATTAACCATAGAATGTTGAAATTTTAGATTTAGGACTGTTGTAACATCTAACTGTGCACCTCCCATTTTGATTACAATAGACTAGACCAAAAGTGTCCAAAAAAGCCCAAAATCCAAAAAAACTTTTCATTTTGGAATTCTTCTTAACTGCAGAAATAAGCCCACATTGAAGAGCTTTTCAACGATATTTCATAAGTGGTATTTATTTTCATTGGTTCACAAGTTATAGCCAAATAAATTTTAATTAATGAAATATTTGGATCTTGCAAGGAAGGGACATTGGTTCGAATCAGATTTCATCTCCTTTTTTTTTTTTACATTTAATTTAAATATATTTATTTATTAATAACTAGCAGACCCGGCAATGCTTCGCTATTGCTAGCTTTGAGTGTATATATGTATATATTAAATGAACACAATTGAAAATTTGATAAAACATTACGGAACATCACAAAATTTAACCTTTCACTTTATCTCTTTGTCCCTCCCCTTTGTCCCTATTTTCCTTTTTCTCTATTTCCCTTTTTCCTTCTTCACTTTTCCCCTATTTCCCTTTTACCTATTTTCCTTTTTACCTTCTTCACTTTTCCCCTATTACCTTTTTACCTATTTCCCTTTTCTGATTTTTCCCTTTTTCCAGTATGTAAATCGGTCCAGCAGTTTTTAGTTTATAGCGGACATACATATGAACATTACCTTTTATATAAATAGTAGAAGAAAGTCTGTTTGTATATTTGTTTGTTTCATAAATATTTCGACACCGGCGTCACCTAGCGGTTATAGTTTTTTGCAAAAATTTGTCTTTTCACATAACTATATATTCTGAATATGAGCCAAATCGGACCATGAATATAATTTTTCGAAATATATCAACCCCAGTGCCACCTAGCGGGTCCAAACTAATTCAGAAACCTTCGCAGGCATGCCCATAACAACTCACCAAAGTTTCATTGCAGTCGGATGAACGGTTTAGGAAGGCATAATAGACATACAGACAGACAAACATTCATTCTTATATATATGGATTATTAACCTCTCATTGTAAAAAAAAATACGATTAATAATAATTCAGTAATAACAAAAAAACGTATGAAATTAATTATTTATTTATTTAATAGGTGTACAAGGAAATCATGCAGTGTCCACATCAGTTTTTTTTTTATATATGTATATTGGACTGTGTACAGATGCCTTGGCATCTCTGCAGAGTACTGTTGAGATATATCACTGTACTGTGTTAAACCTGGTATTAAATAAATATTTCCCCTTTCAAAAACACAAAAATGTTATTACATTTGATTAATATTACCAGATTTATGCGTTCCTAAAGTCATCTAATTTTCTGATGCTGTTCTGATTAAAACTTTTCCATAGTTTTACCTTTAATTTTTCCTGGCAAATGGTGGGGAAGTCCTTTTTTTATACATGGAGTAGATACATTTTATCCCATTTATGACATGATCTACATAACACTGATCTAAATAATATTTTTTTAAATATTTAGGTGATATAAAATTTATTTACATATAAAATATGGAAATGTTGTACTTACAGAACTCTAAGTGCAGTCAAATTTGAAAAAGCTTCATCATCTATCGTTGATATTTGATTTCGCTTCATTAATCTGAATTTAAAGAAAAAAGGAAACATTAAAACAAAAAAAAAGATTATAATATACTAATAACTAAAATAAAACAATTACTTTACAATACCTAATATTTTTTTCAATAACTTAACAGCGTAATTAATTTTTAATCTTTAACTGCCTTCAAATTGCTTAAAAAGATTAATAAAATGTATAAATTATCTCAATTCAATCTATCTTGTAATTTAAATTTAACAATGTGTTTCAAAAACAAGTTTCATCAACAGGTGTAAATAAATATAACCAATTTTAGTATAATATTTTATTGAAGATAATTCCTCAATGTATTCCAATAAATACACATAATTATATAAAACATATTGAATTATTATGATTTGCTGCATTTAGTGATTACACATCAGAACTGACATATAACTGCTGAAGAGTGTTGCTTTGTAACAACTCTGCTGCTGCAATTTTTGAGTTTAGGGCAGCTATTTAAAAAACTACATAAAACAATGTCAATAATATTATTATCAGTTACATGGTTTTTTTTTGTTTTTTTTATATTGTTTGCTTATTTAATACTTTGCATACTAGCTGTAATTTTTTATTTAGTTTAATTTTTAGTGGTGACTAACCACTAAAACAACTGTTCATAATGATATTAGTTATAATCAGTTCAGTTGTTAACATTCAAAATTTTATAGATAATATTGTAATTCACAATTATGGTGATGTAAAATTATGTACTAGTAAAACAAAATGTATTTTCTTTCCTTCTTCATTTTCTTTTACAAAGACTGATCAATTATAATATACAAATATATACAGAAAGTTAATAATTAAATAAGGGGACTTTTCGGTAACTTTTAAATATTTAAACAGAAAAATTTAATTTAGCAACGTCACTACTATTTCAAAATGATCTATTTTTTAGTATGAGAGCACTATACCTCAAACATCAGGTGAGCAATTCAAACATTTTTAAAAGAAAGGGAAGGGTTATGAAAGATTATTTTACAGGAATTTTGGAAACAAAAATGTTGATCTTTATTTTTCCAAACATATGTTGTCTAAGGTAACATATTTTACCTTAGAAATTTAAAATATTAATTTTGGGAATGAATTTAATTTGCTCACATTTTCTACTTGAAACAAAAAATAAAAACTAAATTATTTAAGTAAAACTGTCACATGTTCTAGTTGCTTAATGTTGACTTCCAATTACTAGTATTTAGATAAATTTTATCTATCCATTAGAGAGTTAAGACTCCTCTATCTTATATTTTCCCTATTTAAATAAAAAAATGTAACAAAGCAAATTTTAATGCACTATTAAACATAATGCTGTATTTGAAAAATTACTTCTAAAAAGAACATAACCATTTCTAAAGAATAACAACTATCTTATGCTAAGATCATAACATAAAATGGAGTGAAATAATCTGCAATTGCTTTTTTCATTGAACTGAATGTAATATTAAATACCAGGTAAGCAAATCCATCAAAATGCAAGTGAATTCGCCTCTGCTAGAGAATTTTCATTACAAAATTCTGAATTTTGGTATCCATGACATATTGAGTTTAAAAATATATAACAGTTTTGAAATTTATTACAGTACAATTTATTTTAGAGTGATATGTTTAAAGAATGTTCTTGTTTTAAATTATATCTGTTTACGTTGTATTTTTTTAAACATCTTATCTCTAAATAAATATAATATAGTATATAATAACATCACAGCTCTTGAACTGAAAACATTTGAATATAACAACCACGAACAGTGGTGTAATTATAAAATTCCAAGGTTTTTGTCATTCATTCTTTACAATTTTATTGTGCTCTTAACCGGTACAAAGTGTTTATATTCTTAAATTTCTTATCTCTAAACAATAAAGTACAACTAATTGACACATTTGAGTTACTCATAATTTGTGTTTAAACTGGATATATTTTTCAAAAACTCAAAATATAGATCTCAGCAAAATGATGATCTATTTTTATTGGTAAATTATCCTTTATAGGATATCTAGGAATCTAAATATCCTTTCTATGAATCTATTATAAGAGTAAACGGTGAGATATATCACCATTTATTCTTATACTAAATTTCTTCTTCCCTCTGTCAATTCTTTGGGTACAGATCAAACCTATCTAGGTTTTGCATGTTGTGAAATGCAGGGACCTAAAGAAACAGTGCACAATTGTCATCCGGAAAGGAGCTGCTTATGGACTTCATTTCTTATCAAATAGGTGTATAATATGTTTAATGGTTTGAGTACTAAGCTCCCTCTTAATCCATCCCCTCAAAAAAAAAAATGCATAAAACAAGCTTTGAAATTAACAAAGAATCTTCAAAAATCAATGATCCTTCAAAACCTAACCTAAATAGTAATGCCATATAAATCGGCATGAAAATAACAGTTACTTTTAGTTGCAGTCGCTGAAGAAACTTGATTTAGAATAAAAGCTAGATTTTGGTAGTTTTTACAACTTTCACCTTAAATTAAAGTGTACTGTAGCCAATTTAAAAACTGATCTTTGCCTTCTCTGTGCTCATTACTAAGAATATAATCATTCCCAGAAAAAGGAACATTGACTGTTGCTTCTTCTACTTTATGTACTTTAAAAAAGTACATAAAGTATGGACTAGAAAAGTTTTTCAATGCGACTTTAGTTTTTATAATTTTTCAAAATAATTTCCCCCATACGTGGATGGTGGGTGGTGAGTAGGTGGATGGTGGGTGGAGAATGGGTCCTGAACATATTTAAGAATAAAAGTAAATTGGTGCTTCTAATAATGTTCGGTGATTGTATAACAACAACAATTTATTTATTTGTACAGCACTGATAGATGATAATGAATCAGCATTTGTACAATTACTGATAGATGATAATAAATCTTTGTAGCATGTGAAAATTGCCATGCTTGACTGGGATTCGAACCTGGGACCTCTGGATGAAAGGCCGAGATGCTACCTATTTGTTGCAATAATCAACATTACTCAACACATTCTAAAATATATTATTAACTGCACTGTGTGACTGCAGTTTCAGGGTTATCTTGTTTTAAGTTTACATATAAGTTGCTGATAATTTTTTTCGGAGGTACTTAAGGGTTTTTCTGGTTTTTTTTCATGACAGATCACTCATTATTACAACCTGATTGGCACAAACTGTTATAAAAATTAACTGTAAAACTGTTTCAGACCACATAGAATAACACAATAACACAGACTGAAATAGAATCTTTCACTGAACTGAATAATGATGTAAAGCATAACAAATGATGTTATTGTTATTAAATATCAACAACAAAGATTCAACAATATTTTTAATTGCTTATCATCGTCATATTATGGCGCCAAACAAGTGATAGCTTACACTATATTATTATACACATAAAACTTGCACGTGGGAGTAACAGAATAATTCAGCCTAAACTACTGAGATATAACTGATACATGCTGAATTAATATTTATTTCTGTTGCACTGTATTGTGGCATAAGGATTACTGTCCTTTGTACCAGTCATAAAAAAAAAATAGTACAGAGTATAAATCACCAAAGTAAAATGATATTTTTGTTTTAAAACAATATATTACAATAAAATACATATTTTCTACTCAGAAGAGGAATTAATTTTTAAAAAAGTAATAATACTATTAAGTTTTTACTTACAATATAATTAAACTGTTTAAGTCAGGGAATGAGTTGACTGGAATTGATGACAACAAATTGTTTCCAAGATTCCTGAAAAATATCAGTGCAAACATTATTTTACAGTAGTTATAAAAAAAAAACAAAAAAAAAAAAACATGCACTCATTTATATGAAAACTAAATAATAATAAAAAAATAATTTAAAGTGTGTTTTATTTACCAGATTACAAAACAATTTATAAATTAATTCCATATAAATGACATAAGCATCATCAATAAAATAAAACAAAAGAAACTCTCTTAAAAAAAAAAAAAGAATAAAAATATTTTTCATAAAAAAAGGAAATTAATACCAAACTAGATGTGGCTGCTGAAGTCATCAGTAAGGATGGCTACACTAACTGTACACCAAAAAGTAAAATAAAAGCACTAAATCTTCAAACCAAATAAAATAGTAAAACAAAAAAAAACAAAAAAAGGAGAGAAACAGAAAACTTTTTTAATAATTAAATTTGCCTATAAGGTAACCTATATATTTCATTCCCTCTCTTATTTAAATCAATAATTTAGTCTGAACAAAATCCACATTCAGGAACCCCACAATTTCATCAGTTTCAACACTAACCTATAAAATTTTATTTCTTATGCCGCTTAAAACCGAACACCTGTCCGGAAAATGATGTAGTATTGTATATACATCAGATTACAAGAAATGCAGTTTTAATGTTTTGCTCAGGCATCAGTTATCTTATTTATTAATCTGTTTCCTTTTCTTTAATTAATTTTAAGTAGCACCAACTATTATGTTAATTACTATAAATTCCAACACTAACATTGCAAATAATGTAATTTAATTTCTATGTTCTGAAAAAATCAGAATATTAAACATTCTTCTAAGAGAGTGTTTACAGCTATAAAGGCTGTCTCTCACATCCTGATCACCAAATTGTTCTACGGCACCAACTTTTTTTCTCCAAATTCTTTCTCTCCATTACTCCAGACATCCACTGCTTTGAAGATTATCCATGTTTCCTCCTCTCTCCTGGATTCCATTCCAGCATCCTCCAGGCCATCTATACTCCTCCATTTTCTGAACATGCACATACTATTATAGTCTTCTTCCCTCCAAAACATCAATCACTATACCAGTTGCCCCGATTCTTCTTCTGACCTCCTCATTTCTCACACACTACAGTCTAGAAACTCCACAACTCCTGCGCACCACATCCAGTTTCACAGCCAACAAACCTTCCCTCATTTTTTTTTCTAAGTTCCCAAGCATCTGACCTGTAAAATAAAATGCTCTCGATAACATTATTGTACAATCTGTACTTAGTTAATTTCCGTTATCACTTCCGACCATCACAAAGAATTGCACTTCTGGATAGCCATCAGCCCCAAAGCTGTATGATGATTTATATCTTTTACAATATTTCCTTTCTGTGATAATATAAAGCCAGGGTACTTAAAGTCTTCACATGCTTTAATGATATTCCCATCTGTTGTCAAGTCATCTTCTTTTGCACCAGCCACTAGATACTTCGTCTTACTAAAATTTATCTTCAAACCCCATTTAATAAAGGTTTCTATCAATTTTCTTATCATATAGCTAATATCAAACCGATGGTATGATGACCTGATCATCTGCAAACAACATATGTATATGTATATATATATATATATGTACACTCACCATCCACCTCCACTACCATACTTCTACATTTTTCCACCATTCTTCCAATACTTTATCCAAGTAAAGCTTAAACAGAGTGGTAGAAGAACAGCAACCTTGATATAAACCCTTATTAATTTTTTAACACTTTGAGAGATGTTTTTTTCTTATTAAGCATGTCTTTGGTAAGCTTTTTTGATACTTTTATCTCTGTTTCCATGATGTAGTTGCCTGATAAAGTGAAGTTTGCAAAACTTCACTTGAAGGTGTGAAGGGTGTAGTTTATCAAATCCAGGGGGTTCTGAATACTAGATCGTGGATACCGGTGTTCTTTGGTGGTTGGGTTTCAATTAGCCACACATCTCAGGAATGGTCGAACTGAGAATGTACAAGACTACACTTCATTTACAATCATACATATCATCCTCATTCATCCTCTGAAGTATTATCTGAACGGTAATCACTGGAGGCTAAACAGGAAAAAGAAAGAAGGTGGTTCTGAGGCTAGCCCGCCGGGCTAGTCTAGTGGAAACTAGTGTGAGACTAGTGGAACTCGTCATTGGAAATCAGCTGATTTTGAAGTCAAGTTCTAAGGTTCAAATCCTAGAAAAGGCAGTTACTTTTACACAGATTTGAATACTAGATTGTGGATACCGGTGTTCTTTGGTGGTTGCGTTTCAAATTAACCATACATCTCAGGAATGGTTGACCTGAGATTGTACAAGACTACACTTCATTTACATTCATCATTCATCTTCTGAAATACCTTACGCTAGTTCTGAGGCTAGACAGAAAAAGAGAAAAAAATATAATAATAATCTGATATTGCAGTCTTAAAAGGAGAAAAACATTTATTTGATGGTACGAGGCAGAATAAAATAAAGATTTTAAAAGTGAGCAAAAAATCTGAAACATGAAATCCTTCTTTTGTAATTCAGCAACAATGATATTTATAATCTGAAGAGTGGCTCACAGTTGGAACATGATATCAGAACTCTATACTATGATGTGGAAATAACAATAAAAAGGAATAATCTTCTATCATTCATATGCATGTCTGTGACTACAATAAAGGTACAAGTGTGCTAGGATGTTCCTAGATTGCATCAATTCTACAAAAGGCTTTTCTTCACCGGCTCAGGTAAATCAAATAGTGATGTTAGAGAAGATTGAAACAATTGAAGTCATAGTACAATGAAAAAGCAGTACATGTATAACATCTTTGTCTGTATAATTTTATATATTATATTTTCCTCTTTTTTGTCATTACAGAATGAATAGAGATGCTCAACTCTCCCTCTCTATTGAACCTACAGTTCAAGGGGCCATGACTAAGTTACTAACCTTACACATAACATCCATGAAACTTTATACTTTAAAGAAAAGAAAAAAAATACAAGTCATGTTATATATTTGTCTATAAATTTAAAGTTTAAAATCCACTTCATAATAGTTCTATTACTTTTCTGCGAACATTAAAGTATGCCATTTCACTTTCATTTTTACTGAAATTAGTTTTTAAATACTGAAAAAAGTGTACTTTTTAACCAATTCAAAATCTAAGCCTATGTAAACTTACAAACTTTTAAAAAAAGAATGTTGCAATTACTGTTTAATAATTTTTGCTCACTGTTCTTCAAAACTTTTGGGCTTATGGTTAATGATTTTCAAGTAATATCTTTTTCAGTCAGAGATGAATTTTATATGAAATAGATTTTTCAAAAAATTTTTTTAAAAATTTTAATCAAAATGTGCTTAACTATTATTACAGCAGGGTTGGAGTGGTATATGAAAATAAACATTTTTATAAAAGGACTACTATATTATCTACAGTGGGAGAATGAAATTATAATTACTCATTATAGTGCAGTTTTATTTTAAAAATATACTACTTTTAATATAGTTTTCATTGTTAAAACATTATTCATATGAAAATAAATAACCAGCTTCAAAGATAAGACCCCATTTTCATATGACATCTAATGTAATATGACAGTTAGGTATAACCTGCCCAGACTTAGGCAGATTATTTAATTATATATTATTATATTTCATATATCAATTTATTAGTGATTTAATAGTTGTTGTTCATTACTTCACAGATCTAACTGCTCAAATGAAGCATAACAGTTAATTGTTATTCAGATATATATATATAAGTAGATAGAATATGCCGTTCCTAGCACACATGGCGCCAGACTGTCTGGAGGTCAAAGTCCAAGGTCAAGGTCAAAGTCCAAGGTCAAGGTCAAAGTCCAAGGTCAAGGTCAAAGTCCAAGGTCAAGGTCAAAGTCCAAGGTCCAAAACCTAAAACTAATATGATTACTAGAAGATTACAATCATTTATAATAAGTAGTGCGATTTATTCTATTTACAGCTCTACACGACTTTTTAAAAATATACATATTGTTCTATTTTCATAAACCTATACTAACTAATGTAATGTGAATATTTTTCATAAACCTATACTAAACTAATGTAATTACTAGATAGAAGATTATGTTTGCTTTTTTTAATGTGAATAATTAATTTATTTATAAATTTTAAACCTATCCTAAAAACCTAAAACTAATATGATTACTAGAAGATTACATTCATTTATAATAAGTAGTGCGATTTATTCTATTTACAGCTCTACACGACTTTTTAAAAAAATATACATATTGTTCTATTTTCATAAACCTATACTAACTAATGTAATTACTAGATAGAAGATATGTTCGCTTTTTTTAATGTGAATATTTTTCATAAACCTATACTAAACTAAATGTAATTACTAGATAGAAGATTATGATACTTTATCTATTTTACATTTTATTACTATAATATTTTTATAGATTTTACATTGTTTTTAATCAGAATCCAACATAAAAGATATAACAAAAATAAATATATAATTAAAATTTCATATTAAAGAGAAGCAAATGAAATAAAGTAATCATTACTATCCTATTTTATTCTTTTCTGTTTAAGACTTGTTCTAAAAAATCTTCAAATAAATTCCGCAAAGGAATCTGCTGGTTAGCACTTTCCGCTGCAAACACTCCTATAAAAGGGGTGGATTTGTTTGACGTTATAGAAGTAATTGCTTTAGAGAGAGAAGCAAATGAAATAAAGTAATCATTACTATCCTATTTTATTCTTTTCTGTTTAAGACTTGTTCTAAAAAATCTTCAAATAAATTCCGCAAAGGAATCTGCTGGTTAGCACTTTCCGCTGCAAACACTCCTATAAAAGGGGTGGATTTGTTTGGCGTTATAGAAGTAATTGCTTTAGAGGTAGTATTTACCATTGAAGAATTTATTGCAGCATCAGCAGATGGTGGTGTGAGTGAGGAACAAGCGGAAGATATAGTTGCCCCCACCACTGTTTCAGAAAGGTTTTCTACATAGGTGTTGAGAGCACTTGTCATATAACGCTCCTCACCAGTAGTAGTACTAGCAAAACTTGAAGTGGATACGTTCGATCTACAGCTAGATGGACGCATAATAATCGTAGGGGCGGGCTCGTTTTCTGCTGTAGAAGTAGTTGCTTTCGAAGTAATATTTACCATTGAAGAATTTATTGCAGCACCATCAGATGGCGGTGTGAGTGAGGAACAAGCGGAAGATATAGTTGCTCCCACCACTGTTTCGGGAAGGTTTTCTACATAGGTGTTGAGAGCACTTGCCATATAACGCTCCTCACCAGTAGTACTAACAAAACTTGAAGTGGATACGTTCGATCTACAGCTAGATGGTCGCATAATAATCGTAGGGGTGGGCTCGTTTTCTGCTGTAGAAGTAGTTGCTTTCGAAGTAATATTTACCATTGAAGAATAATTGTCTACTGTAGCACTAATAGATGATGGTATGGGTGATGAGCTGGCGGAAGATATTCTACAGCTAGATGGTTGCATAATAATCGTAGGGGCGAGCTCGTTTTCTGCTGTAGAAGTAGCCGCTTTCGAAGTAATATTTACCATTGAAGAATAATTATCTACTGTTGCACTAATAGATGGTGATGTGGGTGATGAGCGGTTGGAAGATATTCTACAGCTAGATGGTCGCATAATAATCATAGGGATGGGTTCATCATCGCAATTTAACACTATAGGAGAGTTTGTAGCTTTAGTGTAATGATGAGTGGTTGCGGTGGTGGAGGATGTAACTATTGGTTGTTTTTCCAAAGCTTTAGTAGCAAATCCTCTTTTCCTTCTTTTAGTTGGTTGATACATATTCTCATCAGCTCCATCATCTGTTAAGTCTATCATATCCATTAGCATTTTAGATTCAGTATCCTTTTTTATTTTATCCACAATATCTTGCATTATAACGAGCATATCGTTGATTCTATTTAGTTTCTTGAACATTATAATGAGCATGTCGCTGATCCTATTTAGTTTCTTCAACATTATGTCCGTGGATGACATCTGAAAAAATCAATTTAAATATTAATTACTTTTTCCCAATAATCGCTTACTAAGTCTTGAAAACAGGTAGAAATTTCTTCAGTCAACCAAGAATCATCAATTTCATCCATCCCTTTCCACTTGACGAGATATTCTATAGTTCCACAATTATTTCGATGATTTTTTATATATTCCACCTTTAGTTTGTGAATATGTACATTACAATCAGGAAAACTATGTGAGGAGGAAGGCTGCGAGTTGTTATCTGTTAGATCGATTAAAGGAGGATCAGGCTTCGGAATAAGTTTCACTTCATCGCAGTCTACATCTATACATTCAAATCCTAACCATCTTCTATAATTACGCTCAAATTCTTTAATTAGCATCCAAGAACTCAACCGTTCAGTCTGTATCCACTCCACATTCTCATAACCTAAACCTTCCCATTTTACTAAATAATATGTCATCCCCTGATGAATGGTTCTATCAAGAATTCCTTCAATATCGACCTCATTAAAGCTTTTGTTCATATTAGTTCCCAACCTGTAATAAATAAAAGTAAATTAAAAAAGTTTTTTTCATGCTAGTTTCCAACCTATAATAAAATAAAAAAAAAAAAAAAAAGTCAATTAGCACCTCTGAAATTTCAAAATTGATATAAACTCAAACACCTCCCTCACCATTTTACATCATTTTTGATGAAGGCCTGGGGAACCGATACGCATTCATATTGCGCAGTGGTTTAGGGTGTTTGAGTTTATGTGAGTGTGAATGTAATGTGTTTTGTTAAGTGTGAATGTGTAGATATGTTGTTGTGTTAGTGTGTAGATGTTATGTTGTTCTTAATCATATTGAAACAGCTTTAGGTAGTAGTGAGGAAAAACGTATACAATGGACATTGCGTAAACGATATGTAGTGAAAGACCTTGATGGTTACGATTGCCCTCCTATCGATTTATTTAGTTCTTCAACAAAAAAAAAAAAAGTATGCCCTTTCGGTGAAAAACATGATTGAACATTTTCCAGACTACTCCCATCCATTCAATACAATTATGAGTTTTCATACAACCTTTTGAGTTCTAGCGGCATATTTTGATGACCATACGCTAATGTATTCTTATAATCTATAGCAACACGCTTATCATCATAGTTGCATAGCGTAAGTTTATTGTGAACTATTGTATCAACTTGATGTTTCTTTGAGCGAAACATTACCATATCCCTATACAGCTGTATATTAGGGTCTTCCAAACATCGTTTATAGTCACTGAAAGATAAATTATTTTTCACCACATTCTTCTTTATTCCTTTCGCCTTTTTCTTTTCTATATTCACAGTTCTAAAAGAGTACATTTTCGCCCGCAATCCTATAAATTCTACAATTGGGATACCATTACACTCATCTTTATATTTACCGAGAACCTTTTTGTTAACTAATGAGAAACATTGGTGAGTTGGAGGATAATCAGAGGTATCAAACCATAAATTAAGTATGGGATCTTCTTTTATATCGTTATAGAAATCATGCGTTCGAATATCGTAAAAAAAGCTATCGGTATCCATATATAGTAGATCTATAGCACTTCCATACCTATGTTTCATAATATCATAATGAAAATTATACATTAAAGTTTTACTCAACTCTAATACCGTCAATCCTACGTATATGGGTTTATTTAACTTTATATTCGTTTTCTGCATCTGGACCGCGCATAAATTTTCAGAATAAATTATTCTATCTTGAAACGTAGGCTTCGCGATCAACTTTAATAGACGTGATTTTGATGATACTAGCTCAATATTAATGCGTTTACGCACATTTTCCATGCATTTGCCGAAAACTGCATTATTCATCAATTTAAAGAAATCTTTCTCGAAGCTGTTTTTAGCCAGCTGCCTATTTGCAGTATTAAACTCAATATATGTCTTCATCCACGCCTTCTGTAAAAATTGAAGTACTCTATATACCTTAGTCACTACTAGGCCATGCGCTACCGCCTGCTTCAAATTAGCATAGTGGCAGACATATCTCTTTTTAGACCAAAGAGTAGTTAAAAGTTTTGGCTGATTGGATCCTGGTGGTTTTCCATTTTCAGGAAGAAAGGGTAAATCATTATGCTTCTCATGAAGCCTCGCTGGATACTCAATATCTACTTCTAGAATGTAGCCTCTTTCAGATTCGTCTTCTGTTTTCAAAACAACCTCAAGCGCAGTAATTAATTCTACATCAGACAACCATCTGAAGTCTTTATACGGCAACCGTTTGCACATTGCCCAACCATAAAGGTTATTGGCATCTATATACATTAAATAGTTTGTTAACTTGTCAACTTTATAGCCTTTCACATAGGGATTATTCGCTACGGCGTGTTTTTTAACACATGTAGTTATACCACCTCGAATTCCTTTCTCAATAAACATATGCATATCATAATCCGTAATAAGATCAAGTTCGACCTCGGTCTTTAGTAACATAGCATCGAATGCGAATCCTGGGGCTGTGTAATAATGTGCGCAATCTAATTGATATTCCCTAATACATAGACTTCTAAAGCTCTCGAATACGTCAGCTAATAGGAGGACATCGCATTTAAGATACAAATCGCTATATTCACCTAAAGTTTTTATATTAAAGCGATGCCAAATTTCTTCCGCTCTCTTATATTCTTCAGCAGATATATGCTTTCCGGTGAGTTTACTATAAAAACTTTCTATTGGAGGAAGTACTGTTTCATCAAGCGTGCTCCACCCAGTAGTATATTCATAGGGGTATACCCCTTTAGTTGTTACGTATGGGAGATCATCTTTTGTGAAAAATCTACCAATATGATGAAACATCTCTAATGGGAGATTTTTCACAAGAGCGTCTAAACTCTCAGCCATGAATCGATATGAGTCTAGAAATTTAACTGATAGATTTTGAGTAATATATTTTACAAATGTGATATATTTCTCTGTACTATTAGCTATTACATCTATTTTTCTATCATCGTAACCTAATTCCTTCACTATGAAATGGAAGTCGTAGTTGGAGCCATTATGTATGAATATAGGTATTGGTTTTTTATTTTGTCGTCTAAAGTTACAATTTCGACATAACGCACCCCGATACTCTCCAGTTAAGTAGCAGTAGTGCCTAATAGGTTTAGTCTTAAATGGATCTAAACATATCTCACATCTGGATGCCGACTGAAAAGATTTTCTATCCTCTTCAGTGAAAATAATCTTTATGTTCTGACATAATGATTGATCTAAAGGTTGGAGTATATGTTTAAGGGTATTGATGAAATGTTCTGCAGCATTTATACCTCTATAAAGCAATGGTTCTGATGGAATAAACTCTCTTATTAGTTCTGGTAGAGTGGAGTTGGTAACGAAATATAAACAATAACTCATTGGTATATGTTTCTCAGTAGTAATTGTGAATGATGATGAAAGTGAGGGCACGTTCTCATCAGATGGAGTCAACAGGCACTCAAAGTCTGCATAGGCTACTATCGGTAAGGGTAATTTGTGGTGATAATTTTTAAATTTCAATGTTGGCGTTCGCCCATCCTCAAGGTATTTAGGTAGAATAACCCTACAGGGGTGATTATTCTTACACAACCCAAGGTGCTCCTTCAATTTTAACTCTGAATTATAATAAGTAAAACATCTTCTACAAATGCTTATTTTATGCTTATGTTTTGTAAGCTGAGAACTGATTAACCTTTCAAAATTTTTTATATAGCAATAATGTCTTTTTTCTCCTGTAGAGAGAAGAAGAAGATCAAAATGCTCCTCTTTCTCCTCTTCTGTAATAAGTAGAGGTTCTATTACCCCTTTTTCAGAGATCTCATAAAGATTAATGGATACCTCGTTTACCTTAGCAAATTTATGAATCTGGTGGATGGGGGTGGGGAAATTAACTACGTTAAAATTGAACTTATTAATAAGTTTAGTGTAGCGCTCATTCACCCGCTGTTTATTATTTCCATCGACATACCTACAAAGAATGGCCCACATGAAACAATAATCATCATAATTCTTAGGGTTTATAATTGCTTTTTTGTCAGAAATACATTTTGGTAAAGGAATGTATGATGAGGATCTAAGAGGGATATAGCGGTTAATTCTTACAAGTAGACCATCTATACTATATAAGGTCCATCCGCTACCTCTACCAATAAATTCCATCTCCTCATTTATTAACTTAGCGATAGACTCTCCTATAACATCATGATAAATACTATATCGCATGTTAATAGTTTTAAATGAAACATCGCGATATTCAAATATGTTCTGTTTAAAATATGTACAATCTAATAAGAGATTGAACTTGATTAATCCAAGACGGATAGAGGCGTTTTCTAAAAGATTAGTTAATTCATTTCTTTGTGCATATAAGAAAGTAGGGATATCGGTTGATACCGTGTTTTTAAAATAATATGTTAGAAGATTGCAGGCGAAAGCGTGCTCTATTTCCTCGAATCTGTTGATAGAGTCGACATATGACAGTCTCGCCCTTTTTGTGTTGAAATCCATCTGAAAAGAAATACTAGCTATAGTAATATATTTTTATTAATTAAAGAAATAAATTTACCTTTTTTAAAAAATCTTCAACTCCACATGTGAAAATGGATAGTAATGATCTCTCTGGCAGGGTTATGTCGACGACCAACTGTTAGATGTAATAGCTGAAGAGGAAGATAGCAAACCTATTATCACAATCTTCTGAAAACTATATCATCAGAAGATATCACCTAACTCATTTAAGAAGAGGTCTAACAACTACACAATTAATCATAAAAATGTAAACAGCAATCCTGCAATTAAGTATATATTTTAAAAATTACATAAATAAGCAGTGTGCAAGTAACTATTCTAAGTGTTATTGAAGAAAGTTAAGAATATGAAAATTAATAAACGGCATAATTAATTATAACCAATTCATAATGAGTTGTAAAATGTAATCAAATAAAAAAAAAAAAAACCACATAATGAATCGTAAGATTAAATTAATAACATTATCAGCTTGAAGTAAAGTTAAAAAGGAAAGAAAAAAAGAAAAGTAAAAACAAATCCTTTTATGGATGAAGAAAATAAGTAATGTTGAAAACAACTATTTCAAGTATTATAGAGAAAAAATTGAAAGAACAACCCTTTTAGTCGCCTCTTACGACAGGCAGGAGATACCGTAGATGTATTCTATGCCCCAACCTACTGGACAAATCATCATGAATACAAAGCATTAGTTAAGAAAGGAAAATATTTAACAGACGATTAAAAGGTTTTTCACAAGCGGTACAACATTTTATTGTTGGTGAGCAGGAATTGCATATTTCTAAGTGACAGCATGGCATAAAAACTACATTCCTCTGATTTTTGCAACATATTTTACATAGTAATAATTTCTTAGTTTCCTCATTTTTAAATCTTTTTCTCATACAATTGCAGACTATTTTATTAGCTCTTTCATCTTTACCTCCATTTATCACATCTCCCAAGTCATCATCACTACTAGCTTTATCGAATGAGGTGACTAAAACCTGCTTTAAATTTTTTCTACATATTATACACTCTTTCACTGAGAATAAACATGATTTACAAACAGCTAAATGCCCACATGGTAAGAAAACTATATTCCTTTCCTTCTCGCGACAAATTAGACAATCCAATTCAGATGCTACAGCCATATCCTCATTTAAGTTTCTTATCCTTTCTCTCATCTCCTTAAATATTTTTAGTACTCCATCAATATAATGTAAACCTTTTTTTACTCTAATAAAAAGACAATTATTACCATAACAACGCGTATGATGAAACCATGGATTATCATCTGCAATCTGATAATGCAAAGCTCCTCCACAACAGAAACAATTAACATTATCACCTCTACCGCTATAGAAAAACCCCGCTTGTACAAGTTTATCAGTTTTAACCTCTTTAATATAAGGAAAAGTTATATAGCTATTTAATCGTGCAGCTTCTAGCGTATACATAGGGAATTTAGGGGCGGTATATTGATATATATTATCCCCATCAATCTCGGCAAAATCGGATTTTTTCTCCATCCTGAAACAGAAAAAATATTTTCCTACAAACCTAATATCATATTTAGACCTTTTAGGTTTTTAGAAGCGCGCACGCTAGCGTGTAGGCTTTTTACGCTTTCTCAGAAGCGTGCACGCTAGCATGCAGGCTTTTTCAGGCTTTTTTTACGCTTTTTCAGAAGCGTGCACGCTAGCGTGCAGGCTTTTTTCAGGCTTTTTACGCTTTTTCAGAAGCGTGCACGCTAGCGTGCAGGCTTTTTTCAGGCTTTTTACGCTTTTTCAGAAGCGTGCACGCTAGCGTGCAGGCTTTTTTCAGGCTTTTTTACGCTTTTTCAGGCTTTTTTTTAAGCTTTTTCAGAAGCGCGCATGCTAGCGTGCAGGCTTTTTTAGGCTTTTTTGGGTTTTTTTTTCAGGCTTTTTTACGCTTTTTCAGAAGCGACTGCAAAATTATTGAGAAAATTCAATTTAATTGAGTGAGGTGATATATCCTGACAGATCAACAGAAAGATTTTTCTTTATGATGATTTACATGATTACAAATCTATTTAATAGGTTAGCTATCAATCAGAATCACCCCAATTACTAGATTCATCCTCCTCCTCTCCTGCAGGGGTTCCACGTACCACATTAAATCCTCTAGAGAGCGCATCGGTACTAATTACATGGAAGGGATTAGATATTATTTGCTCAATAATATTTTCATAATCCCTCGCGCTAATTAATAAGGCGAAACGTGTGTCGAGAGCGATTGCATCGACAGTGAGCATATCAGCAAATCCCACAACACGTTCTACTGTTACTACCTCACCGCAGTGGTAGCAAGGATCGTTCACTTGTGGTGAACTTATATCCTCATCAATTAGTAGAACCTTGTGGAAACACTCATCTTCCAATCTGGAATATCTGTTTCCACGGCTTCGATCAATGAGGGCATGAAGGGATATCACCTCATTATTTGTCAAATTCTTCTCTATGCGCAACCCAAATCGCAATAAGAAGAATGCTCGCACCACATTTGGACGTCGGGGGCATTTGCATAATACAACGCAGTTCTCCCCAAAATCGGCGAGGGAATAATGATAGCGGACTACAGGTTGGTCTTCAGAGGGTGAGAAGTTAGCCCCATACTGCTCTACCTCTGGTTGGGGAGATATGCTACCTCCAACATTATGCCCCTCTCTCATCAAAGGAACAGCTACACCAATTTTTTTCTGCATCCGCTCAGGTAATACCTTCACAATAGCCATCCATTCAAATGGAGGATTTATCACGTCTACAACAGACGTATCTGGTGCGATTACTTTTACCGCTACGTTTGCATATCTAGTAGATGATCTGAATCTAGTAATTTGAGGCTCATCTGACCCCTCTTCTATTACAATCTGTTGGTTGCCAATGCAAACAAGAACCGCTGTTTTTTCCATCTGAAAAACAACTGGTTTAACTTTCATCATATCTATAACACTCCTAAAATTTAAAAGTGCTTCGTTAACACCGCTAGGTATCCGCACTTATTTACATCTAAAGGAGCGCTTCGTTAACACCGCTAGGTATCCGCACTCCCTATAACTAAAAAAGTGCTTCGTTAACACCGCTAGGTATAACTAAAAAAAGTGCTTCGTTAACACCGCTAGGTATCCGCACTCCCCTATAACTAAAAAAGTGCTTCGTTAACACCGCTAGGTATCCGCACTTATATACATCTAAAGGAGTGCTTCGTTAACACCGCTAGGTATCCACACTCCCTATAACTAAAAAGTGCTTCGTTAACACCGCTAGGTATCCACACTAATTAAAACTGTACTCACCTTTTTAGTAGTAGTAGTAGTAGTAGTAGTAGTAGTAGTAGTAGTAGTAGTAGTAGTAGTAGTGGTAGTACTTAGACTTGGTTTTCCACAATGCATGCTGGCTATGCATCAGGCGAGCCTTTATATACCAATTTCAGATCCCCCACCAATGGGTATCAAGCCTTGTACTTTACACTTTCTATTAGGCTTCGTCCTCGGACTTTGATCGTAACCTTGGACTTTGACCTTGACCTTGGACTTTTTGACCTTGAATTTTGACCTTGACCTTGGACTTTTGACCTTGGACTTTGACCTTGACCTTGGACTTTTGACCTTGGACTTTGACCTTGACCTTGGACTTTTGACCTTGGACTTTGACCTTGACCTTGGACTTTGACCTTGACCTTGGACTTTGACCTTGACCTTGGACTTTGACCTTGACCTTGGACTTTGACCTCCAGACAGTCTGGCGCCATGTGTGCTAGGAACGGCATATTCTATCTACTTATATATATATATATATATTAGAGTGGTCCCAATAGGGCAAAATTTTTGTCGAAAAACGTGCACCCCCTGATTTAAAAGTACTCTCAAAAACAAGATTTTTGACGCGTTGATGAACCCTTTCCGTTCGAAAAAAGTCATCCCCCACTCCACTTGAATTTTAAAGGGGATTTAATATGGGTTTTAGGTTATTTTCAAGTCGTGACGATATAGGGCTAGCATGTTTCATCACAAAATTAAAAAAATAACGTATATAAGGGTTTTTGGGGTCGGAGAACACGAATTTAAAGTCAAAAACTTATTTTGACACATTGTAACTGTCAAAATCGCTGTCAATCAATTGACAACTAGCGTTCTTATGAAGGAAAAACAATGTTAGACATTACAAACAACGTTAATTAGGGTTTTTGGGCTCGGAGAACACGAATTTGAAGTAAAAAAACTCATTTTGGCTAGGTACGCTAGCTCTTATTGATGAAGACATCTCAACTGAATTAAAACTGAAAATGGTTGAAAAACTAGCAATTTCGAGTGAAACTTACAAAAATTTATTATCTGCGACAGATGATGATTGTGATTATGATAACGAACCTGCTCACACGAAACTAAAAATGTTAACGAATTGTTAAACAAAGAAATCGACTTTTTTGTCAACACGGAGTGCTTGAATTTTTTTAAACGATTCGAACTTGCGACTAGCTTTCTAGAAATTGATCCATGTAAGTGGAGCGAAAACGAAGATTATTTGGCTGCTTTGAATTGTGTTAAAAATCTAAAGGTCGTCAATGACTGCTCAGAAAGAATGGTGAAGTTGGTGAAAGAATTTAGATGTAAATTCACTAGAGATGAAAGTCAATCGCAATATATACTACAAATTGTAAATGATCATCGCAAAAAACATCCAAATGTATATAACTACATTACATATGTAATGTAATATAATAATAGAAAAAGAAATCATAAAATTTTAACAACATTATTTGAATAATTATATACATGAATATAAAATTTTAAAAATAAAATGAAAGTTGAACTTTTTGAATCTATCCTTCAGATTTTTTTTAATTGACAACGACTTCAACAGTTTTAATGTATCAAAACAATTTTTTCACTTCAAATTCGTGTTCTCTGACCCCAAAAACCCTAATTAACGTTGTTTGTAATGTCTAACATTGATTTTTCTACATAAAAAAGCTAGTTGTCAATTAATTGGCAGCGATTTTGACAGTTTTAACTTGTCAAAATAAGTTTTTAACTTAAAATTCGTGTTCTCCGACCTCGAAAACCCTTATTAACGTTATTTGTAATGTCTACCATTGATTTTTATACATAAAAATGCTAGTTGTCAATTGATTGACAGCGATTTTGACAGTTACAATGTGCCAAAATGAGTTTTTTTACTTCAAATTCGTGTTCTCCGACCCCAAAAACCCTTATATACGTTATTTTTGAAGTTTTGTGATGAAACATGCAAGCGCTATATCGTAACGACTTGAAAATAACCTAAAACCCATGTTAAATCCCCTTTAAAATTCAAGTGGAGTGGGGGATGACTTTTTTCTAACGGAAAGGGTTCATCAACGCGTCAAAAATTTTGTTTTTGAGAGTACTTTTAAATCAGGGGGTGCACGTTTTTCGACAAAAATTTTGCCTTATTTGGACCACTCTAATATATATATATATAAATGTGCAATTTTTGCTAAAACGATTAGTCTCTAATTCTTTAAAAATAAGACATCTACTTCTATTTGTTTTTCATGTAACTCAACACAATACTTCGGTTTATGAGAAAGTAGTTTCACTTATCGGCATCTCTTTTCTTTTGTTCCTAGTTGTTTTTCATTTTGGTTGAGTGTTCTTCTCACCTTTGTCGGGTCCATTCTATTCTTTTTTTCTTTTGAAACCTTTACATGTTTTTAGTTTTCATGTGAATGTGTCTGTGTCGGTGATTCTATCTTTGCTTATTTTAAATCTTCTTTGACTTGTTTAAACCGCTTGGTGTTATCTTTATGTTGTTTTCTTGGTCAGCCTTGATTAGTCAGATCTCCATTCTCATCAAGCGCTCATAGAAGGCAAATTGTATTTCATAATAGAATATGATAGTTTTTCTATTTTCTAGTAAAGTTCATCGTTTTTTCACATTTTCAGACCATCTTTTGTTTTTCTGAGTCCTAGTATTTTTGCTTCCATGTTTTCAAGTTTATTTATTTTTCCCTGGTCTAAAATTGTGCATTTGCTACATATAGAACGTTGGTCTTACCATTGTAGTATAATGCTTAAGTTACAGTCACTACCAAGTAATGGCAAGCTTGGAGCAATGACGAATACTACCCAACGTAAGTTGCATCATGTCTATGCTACTAAGAGATGACTAATCATGGTGTACCACGTTTCAGAGAACAATAGGTGTAGCAATGATATGTAGGCTGATCAGCCAAGCTCAATCATCCTTACATCACGGCTACTGTATCTATTGAGATGGGGAAAATTAATGTATACTACAAATAAATAGTAAAAGATTTATTAATTTATTTATTTATTTACTTTTTTAAGTATAACCATTTTTTACTGAAATATTCATTATTTAAAATGTGATGAAAACTGGAGAAGTTTGCATAAAAATAAAATAAATAAATTAGATAATGAAATGAGAAAAAAATATTTAATAAACAATATTTATAGAGATTTTTTATGTTTTTCATAAAATTTCAAAAAAAACAGTTAAATAACAAAATATAAGTAAATAGTGTTTCGATTGTTTTTATTTAAATAAATTTTAGTTATGCAATAAAACTACAACATATATCAGAAAATTAGTTACTGAATAAATTAGTGTTTTTCCATGAAGCATATTAATTATGTGGCTTCAACTTATAGTAAAAAGATTAATACAACTAAACACTAAGATGTGCATTGTGATAAAGTTGAGGCTTTAAACGTTTCCCGCGTTACAAATGTGTAGCGCAAGTTACATATCTACACCTATAACAACAGAAATAATTCGTATAAATGCCTGTTAATAACTGGCAGTGTATTTACATCGTTTTAATTAACTATTTATCTAATTACCAGTCCTTATATAATGTATATTATCAAACAGGTTAAATAGATAAATAATTTTTAAAAAATTCCCTAAGGACTTATTTTGAAATTCTTATGTATTTAAATTTTTATTCCAAAATCTAGATTTCAATCGGAATTAAAATTACTCCATTCTACATTTCATTAAAAATAAAAATCGTTGCTCTTGTCTAAATAATAAAGAAACTAACAGAAAAAAAATACATTAAAAAAAATCACGATATGGATTAATTTGATTTAATTATCATGAGTAAAAGAAGTTTTCATTTTTCTTGAAACATTGTATTTACTTTTCCGGTTGTAACTCTACTGCTGTTGAAGCAGTATAGATGTAAAGGGAAATAATAGAATTCGACCAACATTTTGGTGTCAGAATGTTTGAAATGTCGATGTTTCAAGATTCCCTTTATCCAAAAAAACATAAAAAAATGTTATAGAAATTTCTGGTTGTATGTATCTACGCACGTGTGTTGGCCTATATTTGAATTAATATCTGCGGATTGGCTCGACATAAATTCTTGGAAGATGGCTCAAAAATTTCTATAAATGTGACATTAAATTTTGAGCAAAATTTAAAAGTTAGAATAATTTTCGCTATTTTAAATCTTTGACTGTTTATTTAATGATCATAAAAATTGAGCTTTACTACGATAAAAGTACTTATTAAGTTATCTACAATTACAAAGTTTTAAGTCGATCTTTTCTAAGTTAAAATATTGAAGATAAGTAATCGATCAGCAATTAAACATTGCATCCGGTTATGAATTTTTAAAATATTTTAACTTATAAAAAAAAGTTTAAATAAAAATGCGCAAAATATAAAAACACTCTTGCGCAGAACTGCGCAAGAAGTCCAACATTTCTTTTCCAACACCCTCACTATTTCTTAATCAGGAAAGCATTGATTTTCAAGCACGTATGGAAGACCAATTCAAATTCAACATAACCTCAATTTGAGATTATGTTGTCTGTTGTCAACCTTTTGAACGTAGCTGAAGAACGACTCAATCAATCTCCATAAAATTTTCTGATGCACAACTTCAGATATACTACTAAGCATATATACAATTAAATGAATTTAATCAAATATTTTTGGAGATTTTCGAGCCACAAAATTTTGTACATTAATATAGTATTTTCGTACTTCTCATATCTCAAAACATAAAGAGATTCAATTTCACCCCAAATCTCACCGTACCACCGAAAGTAATAACGTACTTTTCTTCGAAAAACTGGGGGAAAAAAATCTAAAATATGTGAATGTATTATTAGTATATACTGCATCTCATCTATTTTTTTTATATCTTCATATTTTTATTTTTCTAATGTGTACCTTCAATCTGTTCAACTAGAGAACAACAAGCAACCATTCCCTCTCCATAGTATGATGAGGATGATATAAATGAGATGTAATCTTGTACACACTCAGGTCGACCATTCCAATTTTTTCTAATAAACCAGGTGGGCTATGTCATGTATTTGAGATAAAAAAATTAAATAAAAAATGACGCGATTTCTTACAACCAATTATAACGGCTGAACCACTTCTTTCTTTATTTTATTATTATTAGTAGTGTTAACGACAAACTGGATAATTTTTTTTAACAACTGGATTTCACGGAATTCACATAATTGTAAGAACAACATTCCTAATTTAATTTAAATATTTATATATCGTATAAATAAAAAAAAAATTAAAACGTAAATATCTTACGTAAAAATATACGTACACACTAAGGTAACAAAATGAAACCTAACTTACAAAGCTTCAAGTTGTGTAAGCGATGCTAGCGCTTCAGTCGGTAACGTTCGCAATTTATTATTTTCTAATCGTAATGTATGTAACTGCGTTAAATGTTTAAAACTTCCAGCTTCTACCTTCACTATTTCATTTTGATCTAACTGTCTGAAACAGGAAAAAATTACAAATTCAAAATAGATAATATAATAATAGTATTAATAACAATATAACAATTTTAATGTATAAATATTATGAATTAATATTACATTATATTGTAAATAAAATTGTAAGAAATTCTTTAATATAATGAAATTAATAATATAAAAAACCTGTCGGTTTTTACTTTTATGTTTTTCCAAGGTATAAACAAAATAATAATACTTTTTTAATTCGTCTTTAAATTTTGATTCTTTGAAGTCAGCAAAAATTAAAAGCAACTTTTAACATTTGATTTTTATTGTTGAATAAAAATAAAATACAATTTTGAAGAATCGTGGAAAAAAATAGTTTTATAAATTTTTGAATGTTTTGTATTTTAATTTTCCCGTCTAGATAGCGCTAAAGCTCTAGAAAGAATAGTATTGTAATCGGTCCGATTTTGGCACAAGCGGTTTTCATCGGTTCTTCACGTTTTGACACCTACGGAGCCCAAAAAACAAAAAAAAACTGGATAGAAATTTTCCGGATGTTAATGTTCATATGTACATGTTTTGTGTCGGCCTCTAAATCATCTTATATCTCCAGAACTATTGGAGCGATTTTGTCCAGTCCGGTACATACTAGATAAGTATAGGTATACTTCTATATAAGGAGCATTGATGGCATTAGATTTTCAATATAAAAGGTCAAGGAGGTGAGGCTGTACAACAAGGTCACCACCCTTAGTATCTCCAGATTTCGCTTGATTAAGGTCATACTTTACTTAGGCGCATTTGTTAACGATTAAAAAAATAACAATATTTGCAAAAAAAATTTTCAAATTCGCACCCTTACCCGAAAGAATGCTGTTGGATCATCCGGTCGACTCGGAACTGGTGCGTAAAGCAACGCGACTACACCAGCTTGCCGACCGTGCAAGAAAAATTTGTTCTATGTAAGTTGTAAAATTACATTGGTTTACTTAGTGATGACCGTCACCGCTAGTAATTCGGGCACATATGCCCGAATTAAATACAGCATGCGCGCGCCCTTTAATGGAATAATTTATTTAAACAAATTAAAAAAATATATTTAAATAAAATGATAAATATTTTAAATTAAGTTGTGTGTGTAAGTCGTGCATCAAAAACAACCCACAGTTGTTGGACTTTCCCGGAACGCGGCTTTAGCCGAGTAACGGTCGGCTAAAGTTGTTTTCAACTTATTTCTTTTTTATTGGGTTTCGTTTTTGATGCGGATAAGTTTGTTGTTTTGGAATTTGGAGCCTAGGACTTTTATTAAGATATTCCCTTTTTTGAGCTCCATCTGTTGATCGGGCCGTAGTCAGTGATGGATAATGTTTCGGCGGCACATAGGGCTTCCGGTTTGATTCATGTATAATAGTGTTTTCATTCAATTATAGAGATTTTTTATTGTAAGTGTTTTTGACGAGTTGAAAGGCCAGTTCTACTTTGTTTCTTTCTGTTTCCATCGTTATTTCGTTCTCATATGTATATATATATATATATACACCGATTTGGTTCGGTTATGAGAAAGGCTCTTTTATATTTCTGTTCCATTTTTTTTTTAATAAATAATCAAACCATGTAAAAAAAATCTTCCCATAAATTCATTTAATATAAAACTAAAAAAAAAACATTTTTCTGTATCCTGTTTAACATGTACATATATGTGGTCAAATTAAATTTAAATAGCAGCGCTGCACAGTGAATTTCTTCAAAATAATTTTTATGTTAATAAAATAAATAATTAACAAAATATTTTTTTTATATTTAATATATATATCTTAACATTATTTTATGTGTTTACATTTAAACAATCGATATGGATTTTAATCACGAATATCTTTTATCTTATATTTAATGTTTGTGTATATATATATATATATATATATTTTTTTTTTTTTAATATATTTCTACATAAGCTTGAGACTTGTACGTGGATTATAGAAATGGAATTTTTTAACGTATGAAAAATACCATGCAGATGGCCCAGGCGCTACTACTCCGTCACGGATAATTTATCTTACAATAATGTTATCAATAAAATGCACTATTATGTAGCAATTCAAATAAAAAATTTATTAGTTAACTTTCGTTAAAACTCATTTTGTTAATCATACGTAGTGCTGTACAAATATAAAAAAAAGAAAATTAATACAAATTAAAAATTAATTGTATTAAAATAAACGCCCTTCTGTTGTAGTTTTCTATGAAACGCATAAAACAACATAACATTTAATTTATTTTAATAATGTGTATGTTCAACTAGTGAACAATAAACATCCCCTCCACCACGGCCCAATGAAGATGATATGTGTGACATATAAATGAGGTGTAGTCTTGTACACACTCAGACCGACCATTCCTGAAATGTATGATTAATTGGACCTCAACCACCAAAGTACACCGGTATCCATTGTCTTAACATTCAAATCCGTATAAAAGCAACTACTTTTTACTAGGATTTCAACCTCAGAAACTTCATCTTCGAAAATCAGCTATTAAACAAGTAATAATATGATATGAAAACAAAATTCAGCTGTTCAATATTATTTCAGGATATAGATTTAATTAAGAAAAAAAAAGCCGTAATAAGAAAGGGAGTCAGACAAGGATGTTCCCTATCCCCGTTACTTTTTAATCTTTACATAGAACTAACAGTTAATGATGTTAAAGAACAATTTAGATTCGGAGTAACAGTACAAGGTGAAAAGATAAAGATGCTACGATTTGCCGATGATATAGTAATTCTAGCCGAGAGTAAAAAGGATTTAGAAGAAACAATGAAAGGCATGGATGAAGTCCTACCCAAGAACCACCGCATGAAAATAAACAAGAACAAAACGAAAGTAATGAAATGTAGTAGAAATAACGAAGATGGACCACTGAACATGAAAATAGGAGGAGAAAAGATTATGGAGGTAGAAGAATTTTGTTATTTGGGAAGTAGAATTACTAAATATGGACGAAGCAGGAGCGATATAAAATGCCGAATAGCACAAGCGAAACGTGCCTTCAGTAAGAAATATAATTTGTTTACATCAAAAATTAATTTAAATGTCAAGAAAATATTTTTGAAAGTATATGTTTGGAGCGTCGCTTTATATGGAAGTGAAACTTGGACGATCAGGGTACCTGAGTAGAAAAGATTAGAAGCTTTTGAAATGTGGTGCTATAGGAGAATGTTAAAAATCAGATGGGTGGATAAGTGACAAATGATGAGGTGTTCCGGAAAATAGATGAAGAAAGAAGTATTTGGAAAAATATAGCTAAAAGAAGAGACAGACTTATAGGCCACCTCCTGGAATAGTCGCTTTAATATTGGAGGGACAGGTAGAAGGAAAAAAAAATTGTGTAGACAGGCAACGTTTGGAATATGTAAAACAAATTGTTAGGGATGTAGGATGTAGAGGGTATACCGAAATGAAACGACTAGCACTAGATAGGGAATCTTGGAAAGCTGCGTCAAACCAGTCAAATGGCTGAAGACAAAAAAAAATTAATTATATTTACATTAATTAAATAGCCGTTGGCAACAATAAATTACGACATTCGTTTACGTAAGAAGTCGTGATATAATAATTTTTATACGACTGCCCAAAAAGGAGTGTAGTGTATTTAGGGTGTGTGTATGTAGATTTGTTCCATCGTAGCAGCTCAACGACTGAACCGATTTAAATATATGACTCCCGCATTGGAATCCTTACGTTACCGGGAGTGTCATAGGTTATATACATATACTAGCTCTCCGTCGGAGCTTCGCTCGCGTTATACGGTTACTTGCATTTCCCGTAGCGGCCCATCTTTTTATTTTATATTTTGGTTGCGATTGATCGGGTAATTATTTTATTTACCCTAAAAAATAAAAAAACCCTCTTCCTCTTTATCTAATAGTATAGATAGATTACTTTATTTTATTATATTATTATGCAATATTATTTATTCGATTGATTTTAATTATTCAGTTCAAATTTATTAATTCTATTCATTAAAGTCTGAGCTTCAACCAAGAAATATATATTTATATATACAGTGGATTTAGGTTAATAGAACCACCGGTTATTCGGGGCAGCCTTGTAATTGGGGCATTTTTGTTAAAACAGAAACGTATTGGTATAATTCATGTAAAATTACGTCGGCTTAGAAAAATGCCGCTTAGAAGGCTCACTAGCTCGTTCGTTTCGTTCTTTTATTTCTAAAATATCACAATTTTATTAGCGATTTAAATCGCTCGACTGTTGTTGAATGTTGTATTGAGGGAGGTGACTTCCTTTTATCACTGGTCTGCACAGTACGTAGTGCGTGGCGACACAGTTGACATCATGTAGTTACGACGAGCAAAATGTTTTTAATTTCTTCATTGCGAGTCCATAGTTCATGGTGTATGGTGACGTTGTTATCGTTTTCCCGTAATTAATTTTAATCGTGGGCCTCTCTGTAATAAACACATCGTGTTATCTAACTAAAAAAAAACTAACGGTTCGAATTATTGTGTTTTGTTGCACGAATACGTCCTTTTTTTTTTGTCTTCAGTCATTTGACTGGTTTGATGCAGCTCTCCAAGATTCCCTATCTAGTGCTAGTCGTTTCAATTCAGTATACCCTCTACATCCTACATCCCCAACAATTTGTTTTACATACTCCAAACGTGGCCTGCCTACACAATTTTTCCCTTCTACCTGTCCTTCCAATATTAAAGCGACTATTCCAGGATGCCTTAGTATGTGGCCTATAAGTCTGTCTCTTCTTTTAACTATATTTTTCCAAATGCTTCTTTCTTCATCTATTTGCCGCAATACCTCTTCATTTGTCATTTTATCCACCCATCTGATTTTTAACATTCTCCTATAGCACCACATTTCAAAAGCTTCTAATCTTTTCTTCTCAGATACTCCGATTGTCCAAGTTTCACTTCCATATAAAGCGACACTCCAAACATACACTTTCAAAAATCTTTTCCTGACATTTAAATTAATTTTTGATGTAAACAACTTATATTTCTTACTGAAGGCTCGTTTAGCTTGTGCTATTCGGCATTTTATATCGCTCCTGCTTCGTCCATCTTTAGTAATTTTACTTCCCCAATAACAAAATTCTTCTACCTCCATAATCTTTTCTCCTCCTATTTTCACATTCAGCGGTCCATCTTTGTTATTTCTACTACATTTCATTACTTTTGTTTTGTTCTTGTTTATTTTCACGCGATAGTTCTTGCGTAGGACTTCATCTATGCCGTTCATTGTTTCTTCTAAATCCTTTTTACTCTCGGCTAGAATTACTATATCATCAGCAAATCGTAGCATCTTTATCTTTTCACCTTGTACTGTTACTCCGAATCTAAATTGTTCTTTAATATCATTAACTGCTAGTTCCATGTAAAGATTAAAAAGTAACGGAGATAGGGAACATCCTTGTCGGACTCCCTTTCTTATTAGGGCTTCTTTCTTATGTTCTTCAATTGTTATTGTTGCTGTTTGGTTCCTGTACATGTTAGCAATTGTTCTTCTATCTCTGTATTTGAACCCTAATTTTTTTAAAATGCTGAACATTTTATTCCAGTCTACATTATCGAAAGCCTTTTCTAGGTCTATAAACGCCAAGTATGTTGGTTTGTTTTTCTTTAATCTTCCTTCTACTATTAATCTGAGGCCTAAAATTGCTTCCCTTGTCCCTATACTTTTCCTGAAACCAAATTGGTCTTCTCCTAGCACTTCTTCCACTCTCCTCTCAATTCTTCTGTATAAAATTCTAGTTAAGATTTTTGATGCATGACTAGTTAAACTAATTGTTCTGTATTCTTCACATTTATCTGCCCCTGCTTTCTTTGGTATCATAACTATAACACTTTTTTTGAAGTCTGATGGAAATTCCCCATTTTCATAAATATTACACACCAGTTTGTATAATCTATCAATCGCTTCCTCACCTGCACTGCGCAGTAATTCTACAGGTATTCCGTCTATTCCAGGAGCCGGAATACGTCCGACGATGACAAATTAAAACTTCTTGTTATCGGTAAACCAGGTAAACCACGATGTTTTGGGCGGGTTAGAATGGAGAGTTTACCTGTGCATTACTATTTTAATTAATAGGCCTGAATGACGAGTCTAATTTTTTGCGATTGACTGAGCGCTTGGGACATCGCGTTACAGAAAAAACAATCAACAAATATTTGTCGGTTTATTGATGATAACTATGCTGCCCATCCTAATGTAGATTTACGAAACATTCAAAATGAGTTTCTGCCACCGAATACGACGTGTTTAATTCGACCACTTGACATGGGAATAATAAAAAATTTATTTACCAACGTAAACTAATAAGTTACATTTTACTAGAAATTGAAGGAAATACATTGCTTTCCTCGGCTACGGCTAAAGATTTAGTCCACGTATAAATTCGTTACAGGCTATTCAGTTCGTATCGGATAGTTGGGATGAAGTAAAAAGTAGCACTACCAGAAATCGCTTTACTAAAAGCGGTTTAAAAGTGAATACCGTTGATGAAACTGAAACAATCGATGCTAATGACAATGATTACGTTTTATTTGCAGCACCAGGTCGAAAAGTTTGAAGAGTTTTCAAATACAGACCAAAAAATAGAATGCTATGATGAGAATGAAACCGATGATGAAGAAATAATTAAAAACAATACTGGTACTCGACAACTGGAAGAGATTGAAGAAGATGACAACGAACCCGATATCAAGCGCGTATCTATAAAAGTTGAAAAAAAATTCATTGACGGACTTCAGCAGTATTTTATACAAGAAGGTAGTGAAGGAAGCCCGCTAGAAGAATTAAGAGTCTGTGCGAAATTTGTAGAACGCTAAGTATTAAAAGATAGACGCAAAATAAAATAATTTTTTCAAAACTTTTTTCAACAAGTAAGAAATATTAAAGGATTTTTTTTAATTTTACTATTCATAACTAGCAACTATAACTGTATTTTGTACCTCTATTTTGTTTATCAATCGTTATTTTGTTTTTTTTTTATTACAAAAACTATTCAGTAAGGCATTGTTCCTTAACAGTAGTTCTTTTTAAATGTAATAGGCCTGATTTTATATGAAGCTATGTAATGAAAAAGGATATTAAGTAATGTATTGTATTTTACATTTTATTTTTTTTTGTTGTTTGTGGGCGAAAAACGATTGGGCGTTATCATCGCCCGGTAGTTATTATTAAAAGGGTAATATAACTCCAAAATAATAAGCTATACAAGGTGCAAAGGTAATATTAATCATATAATAAAAATTTACTAAAACAAGCCGAGAAGGCAAAATAAAACCCAAAACTAATATCACAGACAAAGCTGATAAAATAATAGAATAAAGAAAGTATAAAAACTTACCTAACTATGATGGGTTGTGCAAAAATCCCCACCCCGGATAGTAAAATTAAACACATAGAACTAAAAAATCAAATCGAAAATAAAGGTTAAAATTATTAAAAAACTCTCCTTACAGAAAAAACATATATAAGTATATTAATCCTTTGCAGTAACCCAGTACTATGCAAAAAGAGAAACATTCGTTCCAAAACCCTACCATCATTGCCCAAGATATCACGAATGCTGCTGGGTATATTAAATTGACAACGCAACGCCGCATAACATACGCAGTCCACGAGAATGTGGTGTACAGTCATGCGGCAGTTGCATCGTGTGCACAAGGGTGGGTCTCCTCCTGACATTAGATATTCGTGTGTGATCCTCGTATGCCCCAACCGTAACCGGCAGAGGACCACTTCCTCACGACGAGAGTTCCTGCAAGAGGAGCCCCACGGAAACACTTGAGTCTTTAATCCGTCGAAGTTTACTATCGACGGCAGCCGTCCAGCCACTTTGCCACCTTGCTCGCAGCGATTGTTTTATATGATTAATAAAATCAAAGGTAGTAACTCGGGTGGTGAAAGGAGGCTGAATACACGCATCTTTCGCAGCAGAATCTGCCCTCTCATTACCAAGAATCCCAACGTGGCTAGGGATCCAGCAAAAACCTACCCTCTTGTTTCGTTTTTCTAACTCAGCGATTTTATCATAAATGCCAACGACGACAGGATGTCCGGAATAAAGGTTTTCCAACGCCTGGAGAGCACTGTACGAGTCACTGCAAATAAGAATGTTCCTATATTTAGGGCCAACGATACTTAGAGCCCTATCCACAGCGAGTAGTTCCGCGGAGAACACACTCGTAACACCGGGTAGGCCAAACATATAAGTCTATTCATTGAAAACAAAAGCACAACCAACGTTACCGTCATGCTTCAACCCATCAGTGTATACCACCACGTCTGGGTTCGACTTGGTGAGGAGAAACTGGAACACCTGCTGGTAAACAATAGGTGGCGTTGATTGTTTATCATACGTTGTAAGATCAAACGTAAAATTTACACGGTTTATTCTCCATGGGGGATTCGAGCACGGACATGATGGAAAGAACGAGGGAGTGCCAACATTCATACGCTGCAGCAGACGTCGTGTACGGACACCCACAGGCGCAGTACAACATGGACGGTCCTCATACTTCCTCAAATTAGGATTCTTAAGAACCGGGTCAAAAGCTGGGTGATTCGGCTGTCCGCTGAGACGGGCAAAATAAAATAACAAAAGCTGGTCTCATCTATCCCAAAGTGATGGCTCGCCACTGTCTACAAGTAAGCTTGCGATAGGGCTCGATTTAAACGCACCCGTGGCAAGCCGAAGAAAAGAATGATGCACACTGTTCAGCATCTTAAGTACGGTTTGACGAGCTGAGGAATAGGCGACACAACCATAATCCAAACGGGAATGAACAAGGAAGTATTTTATTAGAGTATTTACATTTTTATGTTGTAATTTATAATATTGCTCATGTAATCTTAATGTTAAAAATAAAATCGAGAACAGTAAATCGCTAATTCTAGTTTAAAAATTAGAATACATCTGTATACCGAATTTGTGCACAGCTCCTCATTTTTCGTTAATATCGCTTAATAGGACCAGACGTTTAAAAGGGCCGTTTAGCTCCGGTCCCAAAGTGATTCGATTATCCCGAATTTACTGAATAAACATATTTATATATAAATATTTCGGAAAAAAACACACACACATATATATATATATATATATATATATATAGGTTTTTTCGAAATTTTTCGAGAAAGAACATTTCCAAAAACCTTCTCAGTTATGTCAAGAAACATGGGTAAAAATTTGGTTGCGATTGATCGGGTAGGTTTTTTGTTTATTTCCAACAAACAAAAACCTCTTTTCTGTTTATATAATAGTGTAAATATGCAGCTGAATCAAAAGGAAAGAGAAATAACCTGGAAACTGATTATAGAGCTTGAAATAAGTAAAAAAGATAATACAAACGCATGTCCAAAAACTCTTTGATATCGAGTTACGGCTAGCGAAAAGTTTCGCGCGGATTTCAGTTCCCCCGGTGAAATTTCAGTCGATCAATAATTATGAAAAATGTTGTTTTTAATTATTTAACAGAAATTCACCTTCAAAGCTTCAAACCTTCAAAGCTTTTTAGCTCAAAAAGTATTGTATGTATCAAAAAGTTAGAGAGATAAAATCGTAGCAAATTTTGCTCTACGGTAGATAGAAAAGGAGATATTGAGCAAAAATAAAATAAACCTGCGTAAATTTCCACGTTTTTTCGCTGTAACGTTTTTCTACAGGGTCTCAGTTTCCGCAAATTTGGTTTTTTACTCTTCGTTTTGGTCGTCACAAAATATTCAAAAAGTACAAATACTCGAACTTTTTTAAGATAGCATGTATAATAATTTAACTGGATTATTCGTATCTAGAAGCATGGTGGGTTTGTTTGTTTTTTGTATGCGTTCACATTTTTATTTTGAATGAAGCGAGGTTTCCGAATCGTTCACAATAAAGCGTTGAGATGCGAGTTATTCAAAAACGACTGATTCATCTAAGAAATTTTTCAATTTTTAAAAAAAATTATTTAAATTGTTTAACTATGAGTTTTTTGCTTATTTGTTTGCGTGTTTGGACGCCTCCATTGAAGTAAAACCATTCGAATTGACCATTGTTTCATGTATCGAAGGATCGTTGTTTTTAGACACGCACTGTACACAAGCATCATTACTCCATTAGTAAAATTATATATAATTGTTCGATTTATATTTTAATTGTTTATTTTCAATTTATTTTTTAGGTTTTGTTTATAAATATTTATTTAAAATTGTATTGGTGTTTTGGGGATAATAAAGGAAAAGATTGGGGTTAGAACCGTGTTAAAAAATCACAACTCAAGAAAAAGTTAAAAAAGATCAGAATTTTGAAGCTCTTCGTTGTAAAGGGTTTTGTTGTTGTTAGTACGCTAAATTCATGAACGTTATTTAGTTACAGTTGGCGCATTTAACAAAATCATGTGTAATGAAACATAAACCATGTAACATGTTTGTGGCAGGCCATAGACCTTCTTCTAGTATTAATAAAAAATTTATTAAGGATTGATTAAACAATTCTTGAGATTTAAATTGATATCAATACAAAAAAAAATCGTAAATACTCATCGTGTTAAAAAATGATTGTCAGAGAGTTAAATTGAGGAAATTACTCGGATAATTATTTTCGTCTTGTAACAAAGATTTTTTTTTACAAATTTTATTAAAATTGATTTAGATTTTGATTTGATATTTAATTTAAAAAAAAAAATAATAAACTAAAATTATTAAAAAAAATTGTTTGTGTTAACAGAAATAAATACCAATAATTTATAAAACGTTATATTTTTCATTGTTCGAGGATTCTCAAAAAGTAGATTATATTCTTTGAAAATTCCCACTAAGCGCGCGTAGGGAAAGAAGTACAGAACGATAAAGAAATACAGAGAAAGGAGTTAAGAGAGAAAGAGAGAGAGAGAGTGAGAGAGAGATAGCGGTTTATGCGTGTATGTAATATGATGTAAGACACAAAAGGCGGCGGTATGCGGTCGTTGAATCAAGCGTGTTACAGAAGTACGTCACTGTTCAGTACTAGTAACGGCGGTAGAAAAGCAAGAGGGGCTGAATCGGCGGGTCGGTCGTGTTATACGTAAAGGCACGAAGAGCAAATATATATATATATATATATATATATATAAAGCGTATATATACAGCGAGTGGAACGGGAAAGGACTTCGGTTATATGAAGCGGTCGTTGACCCTATCTATTTCCAACCACCCTTACCCTGTTTAACAATCCAGCCCCTACGTAAAATCTTCCCTTCCTTAACTTTCAGTTACGTTGCGCGCGCACACTTACACATACGCGCCGTTTACTAACATCTCGACACTAGTACATAGTAGGAACGACGACTCGACACACTCCGAGATTTCATCTTAGATGCTACAAGACCCGTTCCACCCCGTCTAACAATTCCTTCATCGCCACTTTCTCCCGCTCCTTTTGCACATACCACCACACTATTACTGCTAACCGCATCCCTTAACCGCACACATAACCCCGGTCACAATATCACCCCCTTCCCTAAAAACCTACCGAACAGGCGCTTTCAAACACCCACATTGCGCACACAAGTATAACCACCCTCAATAATATTAAACGGAAGTAATTGTATGTGTGCGTTTGATATAAATAAAATTGCATAAGTAAATCGATGCATAATATCTTTTATAAACATTATTTCGTAGAATTTCAGTCTAGATCATCTACTTGCATTCAACGTACTGTAAATTAATTCTGTTCAGAATCAAAGTAAATCTAAATTTAAAAAAAATATATAATAAAAAAAGTTATAAACGAAAAAATAAACCCAAATATCTAACACAAAATATGGCAAAATCAAAAGAGCTCTTCAGCTCGAAGTAATACAATCCAGTGGGCTGGATAAAGAAGCCAAAAAAAAACAGGATCACAAACCTCACAAAAGCTTATTTAAATGACTAAAACAAGAAACGAATCTTAGGGTTGAGGAAACTGAGACGTTACACGACAATGATAAAGCCCGAGGTACCCTGCGTGGGCGAGAAGGTAGAAAAGGTAAAGAAAGGTAGAAGGTAGAGGCTTGAGAAGGTAGAAAAGAAAATACTGAAGAAAATACTTGGATCTGGAAAAGCAGAAGACGGTTAGAAATAATGAAAACCGATGAATAATGGAAAAACTATGAAATATACCTGACAGTAGACAAACTATCAGTCGCGAATAGAAATTGGACTTGTCCTGCAGGACAATCGATGTGAATTGACGAAAACGATAGAAGACAATTACAAAGCGGTTCAAAAGGTAAAGAAAATCTAAAAGAAACAAAAATAGAAACACGCGAAATCATAGACCGAGGGTACTTTTTCGTTTTATGCCCCCCACTTTTTTCAAATTTTTTGACATAAAAATTACTTAATATAGCATGTTTTATAATAATATATGAATAAAACATAAGAGAAAACACACTGAGTTGCTGTTTTGTAACGGTAATTTTAAACATATTAACGTACCTTACATATTAACATATCAGTCAAGGTTAATTAGTGAAGGGTAGGGAGCATAGGTTAATGTCAAGCGAAGCGATAACGAGTTGGAAAATCTACCTGAGAGAGGTGTCTGTGATGAACATTTATTAAAAAGGTGGTCCAGGAATGACGGTAGAAATAGACGAGTCCTCGTTTTCAAAAAGAAAGTAGAGGCGGAATTCTTTCAAATCAGTGAGTATTTGGAGGTATTTGCAGAGAAATTATAAATATAATCTAACGAAACTTAACCTACGCTCGCTAACCTTGACTAATTAACAGTAAAGTTTAGATTATTAAATATTAAATTCAATAACTGTTTTTTAATATGGTAATATAGAGAATGTTTAAAATGACCGGCATAAAACACTGTGTTAAAAAGCATTAGATAGTGTATCTAATGTATTATCGGGTTATTTTTATCGCGTTCTAGGGTTACTACGGTATTTCTCTAATGTTTTATTCATCAATTATTGTAATACATGCTATATTAAGTAATTTTTATGTGAAAAAATGCGAAAAATGTGGGGAGCGTAAAACGAAAAACTATCAAGATATTGACACGTTCAGACGAAAACTCTAAACGTGAAAAGGATTTCAAAAGAAAAGAACAAGAACAGAATGGACTCAGCAAATTCGAGAAGTAGACTCAAGCAAAATGAAAAATCACTGGAAACAAAACAAAAAAGATGTTAGTAAGTGATACCAGTTATGGTAAAGACAATTTGAAAATCTTCTCACTAAAGATTAAAACAGTAATATTTTTTCAATTATTACTTAAATCTTTATTTTTATAAGTTAGTGATATTTGAACCACCACAAACCTGTTTATCCTATTTATTCTGTCATTATGTATGTCTAAATTTCTTTTAAATGAAAGCCATTTACTTTCAAATTAAATATTATATAGATTTAAATAAATCAAAATTAAATTTTACACTTATGTTCTACATTGCAATAAAGTTCATTTTTTAAATTTATTCATGTGTTTATACAGAGTGATTTTTTAGTTCTGTTACCCAATTGTTAATGTCTGGTAATTTTTTTCTAAGAAAAGGAAATTTTGTTTTGTGACACGATGTTGGTAACGCTACTTAACCGGTATTGATACGGCAGTGTGAGTTGATTCTCCTTGAGCTGTGTAAACGTTTTTGCCGTTTCCGGTCGTGTTGCGAACAGAATGTCTTTTACCATTGAACATCCAGTTTTCATTATTGAATAATATTTTACTACGAAATCGTACGCGAGTGTAAAAGAATCACATCAAATTAAATTTGTTGGTGTTCCTCCGCCAGAAAAAATGTCAATTTCTAGGCTAGCAAACCGATTTCGAGAGACAGGTAGTGTTTGCAACAGAAAACGTAGCGGTCGACCAACTCGCTTGACAGATGACGTTTTAAAGAATGTGAAAACAAGATTGCTCAATTCTCCACGGAAAAGTTTAAAAGCTCCACGCAAGTCGGTTTGTCATATTCGAGTGTTCAGAAAGCCGCTAAAAAATTGTATCCGTATCGCGTACGATTAGTCCAAGAGCTTCAGCCTTCAGATTTAAACAAGCGATTGCAATATTGCCGTTGGTGTAGGTCTCTCGTAAACGATAACGGAATCGAATTTTTAAACACAGTGTTCTTTAGTGATGAAGCTTGGATCCATCTCGACGGTTATGTGAACAGTCAAAACTGACGAATTTGGGCGGTTGAAAATCCTAACGCTTTACAAGACAAATCTTTGCATCCTGAAAAAGTTGGTGTGTGGTGTGCGATATCTCGTCATCATACAGTCGGACCCATATTCCTCGAACAGACAGTAAATGGTGAAGTATAAAGGAATATCGTGCGCCAATTTGTGTCCCTCCTGGAACCTCAAGAACGGTATTGCTGGTTTCAGCAAGACGGCGTTCCGTGCCACACGTCTCGAGAAACCACAGATTTTCTGCAAGAGTTCTTTTGATGATCGAATAATAAGCAAGGGCTTATGGCCTCCAAGGTCCCCAGACCTCACATCTCCTGACTACTTTTTGCTGGGCTATATTAAGTCCGAGGCCTTCAAAAGCATTCCTCACACTATTGATGAACTTAAAGTCAATATTACAGACTTAATCACGAATATTTCCAATGCGACTCTTAAAAAGGTTTCTGCTAATTTGCTGAAAAGTGTCCGTGCATGTATAACCGCAAGGGGTGGGCATTTTGAGCCTATTCTTTAACAATTATGTAAGTAATAGCTATTTATTAAATCTCTTTTGTAAGTAACAAATAAATTTCTTTATTCCACCTAAATTTCCCTTTCTTAAATTATATTTAAAATTGGGTAACAGGACTAAAAAATCACTCTGTATTTATGAATATACAAAGTATTAAAAAAAAAATTAGTCCCTTTTTCTTAAAAAGTAGCAATATATTTACTATACAATTCTACCAAACCAGACAACAGAACTGTTTTCCTATTACTCAACACAATACTTGAGCGTAAAAAAGAGACATATTACGGTACCGTCGCTATTTTTAATAAATTTCCTAACTATTTAAAAAAATTAGTTATTTCAAATATAATTAAAAGAATTTTTTTTACAGATAATATAATTTTCTCAGTGAATTAACCATACTTATTTATATGATAAGAAAATAATTTGTTATTAAATAATGCAAATTAATTAAACATTTTAAAAAGCTCTAAATCTTTTACTCATTTTTTAATGGATATAAACATTTATGCTAAAATAATTTTCATTAATGCCTTCTGAATTATTATTGTGTTTTATTTTTTAATAATTTAATACTTTAAAATATTTCATTTTCTGTTAATTATTGAATTTACATTTTAAATTATTATTACATTTAACCATATCGATTTTTTTCTATTTGTCCAGTATAAACCGCATTGCAGCTTTTTATTTCGCCTTAGCTCTGTTGTTTCATCTTTTTTCCAGTATTCTTTCATCGTTTTACACTGTCGTTTCTCACTTTTAAAATTGAATCCTCTGCACTTTTCCCCGGTCGAAAATCATACTGGTCTTTGAATTTCAGATTCAAGGAGCACTTTCAGAGCATCGCTAAGAAGGCGTGTGATGACTAGGGTGGTCCACCTCGAACGGGATTTAAATTCTAAAACAATGAAAATTTTGTAATAAGGTGTATGCTAGGCGATTACGCTTTACGCATCGCCTGTTTGAGCGAACAGAATGAGGTATAAAAGCTACCGAAGTATTCTGTTGAGGGCTAAACGTCACCTGTTACTTATTGTTACTGTTACTTAATTGGGGCTATATTTCACATGAGGCAGTTATAGTTATCGCGGGTGTTAAACCGATTGACGTCCTTGCGTCGGAACGCCGGTTACGTTACGCTGTCGGGTGAACAGACTGTGCAGCGTATTCGGGAAATAGAGGAGAAAGGTTTTAGTATTCGGCAGGACGGGTGGGATGAGAGGGCAGACGGGCGGCGGTACACGCACGGTCTCTTTCCAGACATAAGGGCAGTGGGTGTCACCTCATGGATTTCCCCGAACCGGCATATGACTCAGTTCCTTTCAGGGCAAGGCTCATTTCGGTACAGTCTGGCTCGAGTGACTCGGGTCAATGACCTTGAAGCTTAGTATCGATGACGCATCTCATGTGCTGTACGTCTGCTCAAAATATAAGTTTAGATGTACAGAGGTGGTCAGGGAGCTTGAGGGTATCGGTTCGAGTCTGGATCTGCGGGCTTACGGGAAAGTTAGAGAAGAGTGGCGCATTGCTGAAAGACTTTTAAGGTTTTTGGCGCTTGGAAGGACTGTAAAGAAGAATAGGAGCCTGGGTGGCTAAGGACCTGTTTGTGTGCTTTTCCGCCAGAGTAGGCGCATTCGGCAATAGTACCCGTTGTTATTTGGTATGTTCATGACTTAATTGGTAATTTTAGTTGCTTTACTACGGTAGGTGTCAAAATTGTGATGTTGCGAACAATTTTTGAAGATATGGGATTGATGTTTTGTTATAGCTCAATTTGTAAAGTTTTATTTGGTTATCAGTTTTTCAATTTGGTTCTGATTTTGGACAATTCGGTTTAGAAAATACGGAATATAATTTAATCTTTGTTATTTAATGGGTTTTAACACCGATGGAGATGTCTTTCGAGGCATTTGCATCGGTGTCATCCTGATAGAACCCGTATTGATGACTGAAATATGTAATCAAATATTGAGGGTTTAGAAGATGACCTCCGGTAAATCTCATCAGGGCTAGGAACGGAGGAGGTGGTGTGGCGACCGGGATTGTCACTAAAGGAAGACCGGGAGTGTCTTCCTTTATGGAAGGGGGTCAGGGTGTTACTTCTTGCTTTCTTCCGACCAAGGATCTTAATTTGTAGTTTTGTCGATTTTGATTCAGAAATCCTCCTCCTTCTTCTCTAGATTCAGAAACTAAGATTTTTTCTTAATTTTCCTACACCTCTTGAGAGATCAATTCTCCCAATATAAAATTATTCTCAGTATCTCGAAATTTCACCTAATTAAAGTCATATTTTAGTTACGCGCATTTGTTATATTCTCCCGCTATAACGTCGCATTTACGAAAGTTAGGCAAAATACATAACAGCGGAATAAGATATGCCACAGGCGCATTCAGTACAAACCCGGCGACTAGTCTAATGTCGGAAGCCGGAGTAATTTTACTGCATTATAGAAGAGAGATCCCACTGCTAACATATGCAGCAAATGGGCCTTCCTTACCCGTATAAACATCAAAATGTTTAACGATCATCCTTTGGCTGCATTATATGAACATCGTGCTACCTATTCCAGACCAGCAGGTATCACAAATTGACAAGAAAATAAGAAATTGCTTTACCAGAGACATTAGAAATTTCTACAATAAAAAATAAAATAAAATACGACCATGGGTTTTACTAGTGGTAAGAGTGGATCTTTCTCGTGAAAAAATAAAAAAGAAGCCACCAGTAATCATAAGCCGTGGACTTAAGAGCTTTTTACCACCATGGATTCTAAGTCAGGAATATTTATCAACCGTCAGTAGCTACGAAGAACACATAAAAATTTATACCAACGGTTCTAAAACAGAACTTGGTGTTGGATGCTCCATGAATGTAAATGGAGAAGCCTATTTTTGGAAACTACCAGATATGGCCAGTGTTTAAACGGCAAAACTTATTGCCATATAGCAAGCTCTTCGCTACTCGGAACACTAATGCGAAGAGAGAGTGCTAATATGTTCTGACTCTCTAAGTTCACTTACTGCAATTCGGAACAAGAACATTAAGAAAGTCCTTATTGGAAAAATCCTGTCCATTTTGTATGTTATAAATCAACGATGACTGCGATATGTATTTGTATGGACTCCAGGACATGCAGGTATTGCAGGGAATGAAATGAACAGACGAAGCTGCCAGAAAGGCGACAGTGTGTGATAATCTGGATATAATTCCTGTACGAGTGGCAGATGTTAAAAATTTTCTAACCAATACAATAAGAAACCGATGAAGTAATGGTTGGAGAAGATATAATACCGAACTAAAGCAGTTGAAACTTCTCCATTTAAATGGAAAAGTGATGTGAAGCTGACTAGCCGAGAACATGTAGCGGTGACCAGACTTAGAATCGGTCACACGTTAATAATAAATTCATATTTTTGAACCAGCGAAGAAAGACCAACGTGTGGTGTTTTTAATAAAGCACTTACAGTCGTGCATCTATTGGAAGAGTGTACCATATACGAGGGCCTCAGAAAGAGATTTGGACTAAGAAAGAGTATTGGTGCTGATTTGGAAAAAGGATATGAAGAAAAAACAGTTGCTTATCTACACGCCAGTGGACTGCTAAAAGGTCTATAAGTATATAAATCAAACTGTGTTAAAGAATCTCTAAAAGAGTAGTTAATTCTATTTATACAAAAGAAGTCTTGAATCGTAGCACGTACAGGGCTGGGAGATAGCCCTCTTGCCTAGACGCCTGGGCTCGCCTGCATGTAAGAATGGGGTTTCGGGACGTATCCGATGATGGCATGACAAACCCTCGAGGGTGGACTGATGGCGGGGGGGGGGGGGCAAAGGATATGCGCAAGGCATGTCTGAAGCCAAGTAGGATAGGATCGGCAAGGGCAGCCTCCCCGCCGAGGGGTTCTTTGACCGTCCTAAACTTGTCAAATTGCTCTTATGATGCGGGGGGGGGGGGACACCGATGGGTTAAGTCCTACGTGACATTTTATAGGGGGGCAGTCAACTTCCACGGCATCCTGGGGCGGCTGATGCGCTGCTTAGCGCGGTTTCAATTGCCCCGGGGGTGCTTAAAAAGAAGAGAAAGAAAATAATTTTTGGCTACGGACTTTTTGGATATGAATAATGTTGGTGTTAATACAATCTTTTTTACTTTTGTTTTGTGTTTTATTTATTGTTTATTTTTAATGTAAAGGCCCTTTAAACCCTGTAAGTGTTCTCAGTGGTTGTGTTTAATGTTTCTGTGTTGATAATTTTGGTGTTTTTAAATAAAATGTAAGTGTTCTTTACACCCTTACAAATGACGAACTTGATGATAATTTAAACCTTTCTTTTTCCTGTTTAGCCTCCGGTAACTACCGTTTAGATAATACTTCAGAGGATGAATGAGGATGATATGTATGAGTGTGAATGAAGTGTAGTCTTGTACATTCTCAGTTCGACCATACCTGAGATGTGTGGTTAATTGAAACCCAACCACCAAAGAACACCGGTATCCACGATCTAGTATTCAAGTCCGTGTAAAAATATCTGGCTTTACTAGGACTTGAACGCTGGAACTCTCGACTTCCAAATCAGCTGATTTGGGAAGACGCGTTCACCACTAGACCAACCCGATGGGTTGATGATAATTTAAACCTAATTTTAAAGAATGTGACGAGGGCTAATGACCGCAGAAGTCGATGTCCGTCTTAATATATATATATATATATATATATATAATTTATATATACATATATTTATATAAATATAATAATAATAGTAATAATAAATAATAACAATAATAATACGAATAGCAATACTTACAATGAGGTTAACTGAGACAGAGGTTCAAATGCTTCCCACGGTATTTCAACCAGCCCACAATTCCGTAATGAGCTGAAAGAAAATAAAATAACATTAATTAATTAATAAAATTAAACACATATTTTTGTACATAAAAATAAAAAAGAGAGGACCCCCGGAGGAGCAAAGCAAATTTACAAGGGTTACGAAAATCCGAGCTTTGTTCTACCTAACTGCAACATTATGAAAACATCATTCAGATATTCGGCATCATCACTTTATATATAATACATTTAAGGTAAGACAAGCAATGGGAAGTCAATTATCCGAATGTCGATTTTCCGGATATGAAACTAGGAAATTAAAAAAAATTAATACACTACAGTATTTAAAAAAATATACAATACTACTCAAATAATACCTTGCTTCAAGAGGAAATATATTTTTATCGATGTGTGTTTTTATTGGGTCTTTTAATTAATCTTTTTGCATTTCAAATAACGCAAAGTAAATTTAGGCCTGTGTTAAAGTAATTATAAAATTAACGTCTGAAAAGATTGATGAAAACACCACGGTGGAGCGTGAACTATGATGTAATGACTTGCATCTAGGGCCGGATACGTGAAACTTCTCTTGAATGTTTGACTGTCGCTGTGGAGGAGTGATCCTGTGGAGGAGTAAAACGATTACGTGATCTTTCAGCTCATAAACGAAATTCAACATTAAAGTAAGTACAGATTATAGGTATTTTGTTTTAAGAAGAAATAATGTTTTTAAAGCTATGATTTGATTGATGACTATCAGTAAGTTTCATTTAATTAAATGTATTGTAATTTTTTAGATTTTTTTTGTAATTTTTAATAATACAAATTTTGTAATACATACAACTAACTCAATTTTTCTACAGTACTATTTTTTTTTGTAATTTTTACTTCCTTGTACGAAGTAAAGGAAGTATTGTGATTGCAAAAAATTTCGGTTTTCCGATTTCAACGGAAATTTCCATTTTGACTAGTTTCGGCATGACGTCTGTACGAATGTATGTCGCATAACTGAAAAACGATTAGCCGTAGTAGGATGTTGAAAGTTTGGATTTAGGACTGTTGTAACATCTAGTTGTGCACTTCCTCTTCTGATTGCAATCTACTGAACCAGAAGAGTCCAAAAAAGCTCAAAACCCCTAAAAAATTTGATTTTGGACTTTTTCTTAACTGCAATAGTAAGTCCTCATTGAGAGCTTTTCAAGTGGTACTTATTTTCATCGGTTCCAGAGTTATAGTCAAATAAAATTGTAATTAATGAATTATTTGGATCTTACAAGGGGAAGGCATATCGGTTCGAATCAGACTTCATCTCATTTTTTTAACATTTTTTTTTTATTTTAAATATATTGATTTGTTAATTATATTTGAGCTGATTGTAAAAAAAACTTTTTACACTAAATAATAATTCGTTAATAACGATAAAAGAAAATATGAAAAAATATGAGAAGTTATTAATGAAATAAAATTTTATGTACTTTTCATTTTAAAAAAAAAATGTGTATATGTAATTTAATAGGCGTACAATGAAGTCATGTAGTGTTCACAACAAACATTTTTCTTAATAGATTATTTTTTTAATGAAACTTTTTAAAAATCGGTTAGGCAGTAAATTTTAATTTGTTTCAGATAATTTTTGTAAGTCCCGCTTCCTTTTTTTTGTAAATCTCTACTCAATGGTAACGTAAAGAGAGTTCAAAATGTGACGCAACCTTACGGAAGAATGTTACCTGCAGACGCTGGAAAACATGTAGCTTTCTGTCAATGCTTCATGTCATCTGTAACACCACACGGGTACGAACTAGACGATCGGTTTCGGTCTGACGAGGCACGGTTTCGCCTCGATAGATAAGTGAATTCACAGAATTCGCGAATTTGGTGTACAGAAAATCCACATTGCCTGCACGAGTCTCCTCTGCACGGACAAAAATGAGTGTTTGGTGTGCATTGTCACGTTGGCAAATCTTCATGACATTCTTGCACGGCACAGCGAACAGTGAGCACTACATACAGATGGTGCAACAATTTGTAAACACTATACCTGAAGAGCAGGAGCGATATAAAATGCCGAATAGCACAAGCTAAACGAGCCTTCAGTAAGAAATATAATTTGTTTACATAAAAAATTAATTTAAGTGTCAGGAAAAGATTTTTGAAAGTGTATGTTTGGAGTGTCGCTTTATATGGAAGTGAAACTTGGACAATCGGAGTATCTGAGAAGAAAAGATTAGAAGCTTTTGAAATGCGGTGCTATAGGAGAATGTTAAAAATCAGATGGTGGATAAAGTGACAAATGAAGAGGTATTGCGGCAAATAGATGAAGAAAGAAGCATTTGGAAAAATATAGTTAAAAGAAGAGACAGACTTATAGACCAGATACTAAGTAAGGCATCCTGGAATAGTCGCTTTAATATTGGAAGGACAGGTAGAAGGAAAAAATTGTGTAGGCAGGCCACGTTTGGAATATGTAAAACAAATTGTTAGGGATGTAGGATGTAGAGGGTATACTGAAATGAAACGACTAGCACTAGATAGGGAATCTTGGAGAGCTGCACATCAAACCAGTGAAATGACTGAAGACAAAAAAAAAAAAAAAAGAAAAAGAAAAGAGACCTGCAGACCGGGTAGAGTACATGCGGTTTCAGGAGGACAGTGCTAGGGCTCGTACAGCCGACAAACTAAGCCTTTTTTGGATCAGTGTTTTACGGAAAAATGATTCGAAGGGGTTGTGGTCTCTCCTTAGGGTCCTGATTTATCCCCTCCTGACTGTTTCTTGTGAGGATACCTAAAGGATTCCACTTACACAACTGATCCTCACACCGTACCCAGATCGCAAGGCGAAATCGAACGATGTGTCGCTGCAATTGCTCAATAAAACACTTTAGAATACGTGTTTAAGACTGTGCAACGACATATTCAATTATGTGAATCGGATAATGGAGGCTGCTTTCAACAACTATTGTAAGTAACCTATTTTCCGCTAGGTTGCGTCACTTTTTGAATACTGTATTACTCTATCTGTTTTTTTATATATGTTTTGAACTCTTTTTAATTTTAATGAAATGAATTTATATTTCTTTACATTTTTGTTTTTTATTAGGTGTGATATCCATTAAACTTGCTAATGACATGATTAGTACTATGAAAAACGTTTTTAATTTTCCATTTATCCGTATTCGGTCTTGAAAGGTCAATCCGGATCGAGCGTTCCACTGTATTTAAACACATTTTTTTTAAATTACTTTTTTTGACTACTATTACTTAGTTTAAAATAACAGACTAAAATAAAGACGTTTAATTAGCGTAATAAAATAAGAAAAGTTAACAGAAAAGTGACTGAGGAATTAAATAAGATCATCTTAGTTTAAATATTGTTATTATGAAGCGAAATATTACGATTCAAACTGATGGGAAAAAATAATAAATCTCTATGTAAATTAAAGAACAGTTAATCTATTTTTAGATATCTTCATTATTTTACACAGCTATTTTATTACTTAGAAATTCATTATTATAACGATTTCTAAAGTTAGTTTTAAAGTTGTTAGTTACGAAGTTAAAGTTAAGTTTAGCTATTCGACGGAACTAAATATAGGATTTATAACTTATTTTAGCAAGCATTAACAACTGTAATTAATAACTGTCCAAATTAGACATTAACCGATTAATTATAGAGTTAGCTGTTTAATATGGATTTATTCTAACTAGTTCTTGTCAATATTATCTCGGATTTTCTTAGATCGGGGGAAATTCAAAATAATCCAGCCGATTTTGAGGGTACTTAAATCTATAAACAGGAGAATTACAGTTTTAAAAATTAATATTACATGATTGTAAGCCTTTTAAAAAGTTTGTCTTCTCTTAATTAGGTCCCAAAAATAGAGCAGGGAAATTAAAAATATAAATACAGAACGATTCACGACAAATGTAACAAAAATTTTACGACGTATTCTAATGGTGAAAATAAAGAAGTTAACATAAACATAGATTCGGAAAAAAATTCGTTAACAAGTGTCAGGTGGCGAAAAATTTCGGACTGATTTTTGCTCCTTCGGAAAAATTAAGCCAGAATGGAATTCTTAGAATTAAAACTGAGGGCTAATTTAGTGGTTTTATTTTAAATCTGACCTGAAAAATTGAAAAAAAAAAATAGATCCTAGCAGGATATTTTTAGTAGTTTTAAAAAAATACTGGATAAATGACAAAAGATTGGGATCAAAAAAACTATTATAAATTTAGTTTAAATAACCTAATTAAACGGGTAATAAACACGTAAAAGTTAAACAAAACTTGTAGAGAAATTGATCCTGGGTAAAACTCTTTGAATAAAGTCCACAAAAACTAAATACGAACTTTCGAAGTTTATATAGGATTTCGAAGTTTATAAAAACAAAATATATCAAATTTTTACACATTTTAACTTCATATTAAGACGACTAGAGAGGTGGATTATATAAATAACCTAATAGTTTTAGAATTTTTTAATATATTTCCAGAAATTAATTACTAAAAATTCATAAAACTCTAAAGCGATATTCGTTCATATAAGTTTTATCTCGCGTTAAATTTTGATCCCATACCGAAAAGGGAATACGACCGTACTCGAAATAATTGGGTTTTAGATTTTGCTTAACATGTCTAAACCGTCAACAATTAATCACGGAACTAAGCCAAAGTATTTAATTTGTTAGTTAAGGGTGTAGGTTATGGTAGATAGTCGTGGTTGGAAGAGGCCATACGAAGGCGATTGTAGGTTGTGCAAATATACTGATGGAAATGTCTGCCGAGGCGTTTGCATCGGTGGCATCTTGACAGAGGCCAAACCGATGACTGTTATGTTATCAAGTTTAGAGAATTACAGTCTTTTGAATGTTCTCCAGAGTTCCAAAATGACGTTCTTTTAAGACACGTTTCAATTTCGGGAAAAGAAAAAGGTCACAAGGACAAAAATCAGGTGATTGGGGGGAGGGGATTGAGGAACCGTAGGAATGCGTTTTGAGGTCAAAACTTCCCAGACGGAAATGGCCGCGTGACACGGGGCATTGTCATGATGAAGCATCCACTTGTCTGCAATGTCTGGTCTCACGAGAATCACTCTTTTCCTGAGGCTTTTAAGGACACCTTTGTAAAACACTTGGTTGAAAGTTTGTCCTCGAGGAACAAATTCTTTATGCACGATACCCCTGCAGTCAAAAAAGTAAATCGACACGGTTTTGATCATTGATTTGCTCATTCGATATTTTTTCGGTCGAGGAGATGACGGAGTGTGCCAATCTTCGCTTTGCCGCTTTGTTTCAGGATCGTACTCAAATATCCAGGATTCATCACCTGTGATCACACGATTGAAAAATTCTTCATTGTCAATCCTCTCAAGAAGATCGACGCACACGTTTCTTCGATTGTCCTTCTGTTCCTTCGTGAGGTTTTTCGGCACCAATTTCACACAAACCTTTCGCATGTCCAAATCGTTTGTCAAAATTTGATGTACGGTAAAAGCGTTTAAATTTAACTGTTCACTCATCATGCTTATTGTTAAACGACGGTCTGATCTCACAAGAACACTCACACGCTCAACGTTTTCGTCAGATTTTGAAGTTGAAGGTCTCCTTGAGCGAGGTTAATCTTCAAAGTGTTCTTGGCCTTCCAAATATGATTTGTGCCGGTGGAAAACTTGTGCTCTTGATAAGCAATGTTCCCCATAGGCCTGTTTCAACTTTTCAAAGGTCACACTCGCGGATTCCCCAAGTTTAACACAAAACTTAATCGCACAACGTCGCACTAAATTCTGATGCTCCATTTTCGTAACACACAAAAAAACACAACTTCACTGATGGCGCTGTCAAAACGGCTGAACGAAGTTGAAACTCGTACTGAGCATGTGGAAGGAATGAACAAACCGGTCTAGCACAGACCGGTAGACACAGCGTTGCCAGATCGCTCGCAGTGTTACCAATCTCATTACTTTTCTCACACACAACGTATATAGTAAACATAAATAATTTAATTACATACAATGTTGAGTCCAAAGAATACTGGAACGAAAACAGTAAAGAAAAAACTACAAAAAATAGTCTTATTAATCACTCGGAGAATAATTTAATCAAAGAAACAGTGAAACAAATCAAAGAACCGATAAAAGTAACTGGCGGAACGAAATGAATAATTTTAACAATACACAACACTACAGGGTAGCTGATTCACCTGAAATCTGGGATAACTTAGAGATCTTATAATATGCATGGCTTTAGACACCGAACGTCTTCGCTGTTATCCAGGAGATTGACCACGAACTAGTTCACATATTAGTTCAGCCTCATTTTTTATCTTGTACCGAATTCGAAAGGCGAGGTATCTTCTCTCGAACGTTTGGCAATCCCAGATAATCGTGTATTTCAGTGTTTTTTTGCCAACCACGGCGCTTCCGTTATATTTCTCAATAGTTTGTTCTGGAATCGCTGTTCGACTTCGATATTACTGTTACTTGTGCCCCGTATTTAGATTCAGTAGATGCAAACTGGTTTCGGAAACCCCGAGTACAGCAACTGCTTATTAGGTTCGAACCTCTACATAACTATATAAGTACATCTCCCTGAACTTAATTTTAAGCTTCCTCCTTTTCTCCCTGACATGAATCCTCCACGTTAGATGACGATCTAAATCCTATAGTTTATTTGAAGAAAAAAAATTATGTCAAGAGCGAAGCCCGAAAAGATATGAAACCCTTTGTGGATTTTTTTATAATTAAAATATTTTTTAATTCCTCACGAATTTATGGAAGGAATCTTCTCAGATGCCCCAAAATATGTGGAAAAATTAAACAAGTAGTTGCAGATTTTTTAAATAGTATAAGAAAAGAAAAAAAAAAGTTGTATTTTAATACTCACAGACGTTTTAAACGTTGATTTGATGAAAATGTTTTCGGATGAATTCTATCTAATTTATTATCCGCTAATATTCTGTAAAAAACAAAATTAAATTCACATTAATTAAATAAAATACGGTAAATAAATAAATACAGTACTTAAATATTATGACTACTATAATACTACAGATTATAATGAACATCAGATTAAAGTTTCTTCAACGACAATTTCAATGTAATTTATTTCACAAATACATATATATATATATATGACGGGTATATATACCGTCTTTAACGACCGGTGATAACACTAATGAAAAGCGGTCACTTTAAACAGATCAATAATAATATAGAAAATATCCATTACACACCTATTATTAATCCCGTAACTGCTGTTAACGAGTTTACTCGTTTGCTACTAAGTAACGCGTGCTACTACAGAATAGTATAATCGTTTTTACGTTTTCCCGTTCGTAGCTGGAAACGAATTAAATGATTTCATTTCTTATTATACGTATACAAGATGTATAGACTGTAATATAAACTTTATTATTTATCATCGTAATATAATTGTAGATTTACGATGAATACAGGCGGCATTAATTTGTTTAAATCTATCGAATTCATGCATTTATAGGTGTTTAATTTTTTTTAGTAATTTCTCTATGGAAATTTAAAACAGATATTTATGAATAGGCTGATATTGTTATAGAGCACATGGAGTGTTTCATTTGAAATAGGGTAGTTGCTGGTATTATTAAAAACGTTTATCAGTAATAAAATACGAGTTGACTGTTAATAATATTATATATCATCTTGAAAAATAAGTAAATATTCAGTTTTCAAATAAGCAGTTATTATTTTTACTTTCCCGGCTATATACAGAATTTCCCACGAAGAAACCTTCAGGACATGTTCTACTGGTGAAAATAATGAAAAACGTTTATATAAATATAGGTCTGGAAACGTTTTGTTATCTAGTTACGGCTAGCGAAAGATTTTGCCCGGATTTCAGCTCTTCTGATAAAAAGAAGCCCTACTGTAATTTTTAGGATTAAAATTAAGGAATGACGTTGGAGGTGTCTTATGTAATTTGAGCTAGGAAAAAGGATAAAACAGATCCCAGAACTGTAACTCAGATAGTTTTTAAGATATACGATGTAAAACACAAAATCCGGTATCGACAAACATATTTTTTTTTTAGGTATGTAGTACTACAATAGAGTTGTTAAATGCAGAAGATTTAATAATAAAACAACATTTAATTATGAGAAAATTACTGTAAATACAGTCAATAAAAAGTAAATAAAAACTTATAAATCGATTTTTTATTAAAGGAAAACAGACGAAGGTTTTTATTGAAAACGAACGGTTCCAAAATACTGTCATAAATAATGACACACTAAACGTTAATGTGAAATCTATGTTGGGAATTACTTTCTACAGTAACGTGTGGATTTTCTTCGCTCCATAAATGACTATTTTTCGAATTGATGAATCATTTTTCATAAAAGTGGCTTCACCAGTAAATAAAATTGAATTTATTTTGGCGTTATCTATAAATCGATGACAGAAGTTTAACCAACGGGTTAATCTGATGGCCGCAAATTTTGAATCTTCTACAGGCGGAAAGGAAAAGATTTTCTTTCCGTAGGATGCGACACACTTTGTTTTTTGACAAACCAGTGCGACATGAAATTTCCCTTGTAGTGCCTGGGCTATGCTTAATATGCTAAATCATACGATGGTCATCATTAAAACTATTATTTACTTCGCGTTCAACAGAAAACGAAGACTTTCCTTCGTAAATGCTGATACACTGAAGAAAATGTTTTCGTATTTGGAATCCGTCTTCCAGGAATTTTCTCCTGATATTTATGTCGAGCAACTTCAGAATTTCCGTTACAAAATCCATAAAAAAAATTATATTAGCATATTCCTCGTTAGAAAATTGAAACGGCATTTTTACACTATGATATGATAACACCTTCATCTATAACACCACCCTTTATCTGTACTATAATCTATGACAGCAGATTCACACAAAGCACACAATTTTATTGTTGACCAGTTGTTAGTATTAGTATTGCCAACCTATATAATAAAAAACTTTTTAAATATTTCTATAACGTAACATACATTTCAATTTAGTTTTTCTACATTTCGTTTTACCTGTGTAAATTATTAAATATACACAGCTAAAATATTGTTTTACAAATTTCGTATTTCTTTTAAAATTATTTTCAGTAATTATTTAGTGTTTTTGTTTTTAAAAAGAATGTTTATAAGGTACAGAAAGAATAAAAAGATTTTCTGTCTATTATTCGTCTGTTTTGCTTCAATTAAAAAGTTTTTATTTAATTTTTATAGGTTATTTAAATTAATCTTCTCAAAATTAAACTATAAAAATAAATTGTTTTACTAAATTATTGGTATTTATTAATCATTTAACAAAGCTATTGTACTACAAACCTAAAAAGAAATATTTCGACATCAAATTTTGTGTTTTACGTCGAATATCTTAATAACTACAGGAGTTACAGTTCTGGACCTAATTTATCATATTTCCTAGCTGAAATTACGTAAGAAACTTTAATCCTTAATCTTGGTCGTAAAAATTATTGTAGGGCTTATTTTTATTAGAAGAGCTAAAATCCGGACAAAATCTTTCGCTAGTCGTAACTCGAAAACAAGAATTTGCAGACCTTTCTTTATCTGTTTAGCCTCTGCAACTATCGTAAGATATTACTTCAGAGGATGATACGTATGAATGTAAATGAAATGTAGTTGTACAGTCTCAGGTCGACCATTCCTGAGGCGTGTGGTTAATTAAAACCCGACCACCAAAGAACTGGGAGGCCATTTTTGGGGTGATGAGGGATAGTAATGTTCCGAATTAATTAAGAAGGCTGATCCAACGGTATTTACAGGACAGGGTTCTTATTTACCGTACTGGGGCTAATGAGCTTCAATTTGGAGTTTCGAGTGGGGTTCCCCAAGGCTCGGTATTAGGTCAGGTTCTATGGAACCTTGTGTTTTAATGAAGCATTGCATTTGGAATACTCAGAGGGCGTACACCCTATAGCTTTTGCCGACGACTTGGCATTGGTGAACACAACGAAGAGGGAAGAAGAAGTGGCCGCGGCGGCGAATGAGGCGATAACTGTGGTCGGCGGCTGGATGTTGATCAGAGGGCTACAGATGTACCGAAAAACCACAATGATTGCAAGGACTGGAAGAACAAAAATTAACCGTTCTGGGAACTACATAGTAGGGCCTGGTTCCCCTCCTGGTGGTTTTGGGACAAGCAAGAGGATACACAGAGACCATGATAAAAGTCCTGGAACCCAGGTGAAGAGCTTGACTGGAGAGCAAAGGGGTGACGGACAGCCCCCTGCCGATCTGCCGTTCGTCTGCACTTGTGCGGATGGGCGGTGGTAATGAGGCACGGGGATTCCTGACCCCACGATTTCAAAGGCACTCCCGGGGTCGTGCTATGCTCAATTGCTGATCCCGCCTCGGGTGGGGAGAAACGGAGAACTAGGAGCTTTAGTTGGTACAGTGCGGGAACACATCGGCTTAATAATAACATTCAGCCAAACCCGTGCGAGCCCGATACTCCCCCACTTTTGGGGGTACGTAAATGGTATTTCTTCGCAATACCGAAAAAAAAACACCAAAGAACACCGGTATCCAAGATCTAGTATTCAAATCTGTAAAAAAGTAACTTCCTTTACTAGGATTTGAACATTAAAACTCTCGACTTCGTGATCAGCTGATCTCTGATGACGCATTCACTACTAGACCACCCGGTGGATAAGACCTATGTTTATATGAACTTTTTTCACTATTTTCATCAATAGAACATATCCTGAAAGTTTCTCGGTTTCTTCGCGGGACACTCTGCGTAAGGGAAAGTATATAGTAATCGGTCATGAAATCAGCCGGTGGGTTTTTGATAGATTTCGAAAATTCACCTCCTGAGAAATCCATTAAGAGTCCGTCTACACGAATGATATTTTACAAGATGATTCTGCGTTATTGAGGTGGCTCCACGATCTATAACTTATCGTATTAAGACTTTATATTCTAGATCATAACACTCTTGGGCCCGGCTCGTTCCAATCGATTAATTATCGAATCGGTATCCTATCGATTGCCTTCACGTACATTATTCATGGTGTATTAAGCGACGGCTTGTTCCTCTTTTGCTTGCGACATTGTGTTCTGTAATCAAATATATCTATCGTTTTTTCTTATTTTTCAGATATCATTGTTGAGGTCGGCGTACAAATAACAATGATAAAGCGATTATCAAATTAAAATTCAATTTCTCCACGGTCACGTATAAATAAGAATAATTTTCTTATTTAGTACGTAAATCATAAAACAACCGTTACTAGAACCGTGGCTTCAGAATATCGTAAATGGAATCGGATCGTTACGTTTTGAGTACGATTTACGTACGATAAGTGGAACCGGGGTATGCGATACGTTTTAAGTTCTTCTTAAGTTAGCGGCTAACTTAATTTAATTCCCATTTACGATAACGCTAGTATTTCTGTCGCCCGTAAAGAGAAATTACTGGCTGTATTATTAGATGACAAACTCTCTTGGAAAAATCAAATACGAATTCGTTTGTAAAAAGAATCAAACCGTACTGTTTTGCACTAAAGCGCCTTAATAAAATGATAAGTAGTTACATTTACTACGACTACAAATATTCTCGTACAGAAATATAACGTCATCACTTATGACATCCTCAAAAAATCTGAACTTAAAATACAAAATCTGACTGTCAGATAACATTTATGCGCCATAAATATCAATCATGTAGACGAATAAGAATGCTTAACTTACACCTATGTTTATATTTATGAATTTAATAATCGGTCGTTTATCTGTAAAAAATAATATTATTCAACTTTACCAAATAACAACGAAACTATTTCTGTATAAATCAACACGACACTTTGGCTTACGAAAAAAGATCATTATTATGCTAACTTAGTCAATTTTAAAGTCGATAGATGGGTGGAATACATTGAAGAGTTATACAGAGGAAATGAATTAGAAAATGGTGTTATAGAGGAAGAAGAGGAGGATGAAATGGGAGAAACAATACTGAGATCTGAATTTAAGAGAGCATTAAAAGATTTGAATGGCAGAAAGGCTCCTGGAATAGACGGAATACCTGTAGAATTACTGCGCAGTGCAGGCGAGGAAGCGATTGATAGATTATACAAACTGGTGTGTAATATTTATGAAAAAGGGGAATATCCGTCAGACTTCAAAAAAAGTGTTATAGTCATGATACCAAAGAAAGCAGGGGCAGATAAATGTGAAGAATACAGAACAATTAGTTTAACTAGTCACGCATCAAAAATCTTAACTAGAATTCTATACAGAAGAATTGAGAGGAGAGTGGAAGAAGTGTTAGGAGAAGACCAATTTGGTTTCAGGAAAAGTATAGGGACAAGGGAAGCAATTTTAGACCTCAGATTAATAGTAAAAGGAAGATTAAAGAAAAACAAACCGACATACTTGGCGTTTATAGACCTAGAAAAGGCATTCGATAACGTAGACTGGAATAATATGTTCAGCATTTAAAAAAAATTAGGGATCAAATACAGAGATAGAAGAACAATTGCTAACATGTACAGGAACCAAACAGCAACAGTAATAATTGAAGAACATAAGAAAGAAGCCGTAATAAGAAAGGGAGTCCGACAAGGATGTTCCCTATCTCCGTTACTTTTTAATCTTTACATGGAACTAGCAGTTAATGATGTTAAAGAACAATTTAGATTCGGAGTAACAGTACAAGGTGAAACGATAAAAATGCTACGATTTGCTGATGATATAGTAATTCTAGCCGAGAGTAAAAAGGATTTAGAAGAAACAATGTACGGCATAGATGAAGTCCTACGCAAGAACTATCGCATGAAAATAAACAAGAAGAAAACAAAAGTAATGAAATGTAGTAGAAATAACAAAGATGGACCACTGAACGTGAAAATAGGAGGAGAAAAGATTATGGAGGTAGAAGAATTTTGTTATTTAGGAAGTAGAATTACTAAAGATGGACGAAGCAGGAGCGATATAAAATGCCGAATAGCAAAAGCGAAACGAGCCTTCAGTAAGAAATATAATTTGTTTACATCAAAAATTAATTTAAATGTCAGGAAAAGATTTTTGAAAGTGTATGTTTGGAGTGTCGCTTTATATGGAAGTGAAACATGGACAATCGGAGTATCTGAGAAGAAAAGATTAGAAGCTTTTGAAATGTGGTGCTATAGGAGAATGTTAAAAATCAGATGGGTGGATAAAGTGACAAATGAAGAGGTATTGCGGCAAATAGATGAATAAAGAAGCATTTGGAAAAATATAGTTAAAAGAAGAGACAGACTTATAGGCCACATACTAAGGCATCCTGGAATAGTCGCTTTAATATTGGAAGGACAGGTAGAAGGGAAAAATTGTGTAGGCAGGCCACGTTTGGAATATGTAAAACAAATTGTTAGGGATGTAGGATGTAGAGGGTATAGTGAAATGAAACGACTAGCGCTAGATAGGGAATCTTGGAGAGCTGCATCAAACCAGTCAAATGACTGAAGACAAAAAAAAGTCAATTTTAATAAATTGTGGAACAATTTGCAAACAGTTCAACTAATACACAAATACGCTGCGCTCAAAATAAACTTCAATACCGACTTCTGAATCGTGAATTCTTTTTATATTTAAAATTATATTTATCTTATCATTATATCATGTATTTTTATTTAAATAACTAATCTGGACTTTTAAATACACCTACTTTTTTACATTCCCGTCTAGAAAGCGCTATAGCAAAGCTACAAGGGAAACTGTGTAATCGGTCCGATTTCGGCATATGCGGTTTTCATCGAATCTTGACCTTTTGACACCTAAGGAACTCCAAAAACCAAAAAGCCGGATGGAAATTGTCCGGATATTAATGTTCGTATGTAACAGTGGGCGCGTGCTTTAGTTATAATCATTGAAATAAATAAACGAAAAATATTACATCTAAATACAACGATAAATATTTTAAATTGTGTAATCAGTGTGTTGTGTTTAAGCCGTACATGAGAAACAATCCACAGTTGTAGGACAACAGTAGATTGTTTCTGATGCACAGCTGAAACACAGCACACTAATTATACAACTGTGTTGTCAACTATTTTTATTTAATTTTTACTTCCTCTCCAAAAAATAATCGATATATATATAAAAATGAATGTATCTTATGCCTTCCTAAACCGTTCATCCGATAGCGATGAAAGTTTAGTGAGTTGCTGTGGGCACGCCTGCGAAGGTTACTGAATTAGTTAGGACCCGCTAGGTGGCACTGGGGTCGATATATTTCGAAAAATTGTTTTCATGGTCCGATTTGGTTCATATTCAGAATATATATTAATTATGTGAAAAGACAAATTTTTGAAAAAACTATTACCGCTAGGTGACGCCGGTGACGAAATATTTACGAAACAAACAGATATACAAACAGACTTTCTTCTTCTATATATATATAAAAGGTAATGTTCGTATGTATGTCCGCTATAAACTAAAAACTGCTGGACCGATTTACATGCCGGAACAAGGGAAAAATCAGAAAAGGGAAATAGGGAAAAAGGTAAATAGGGGAAGAAGGTAAAAAGGTAAAAGGGGAATAGGGAAATAGGGACAAAGGGAAAAAAGAGAAAAAGTGAAAGGTTAAATTTTGTGATGTTCTGTAATATTCATTTTTTTTTTATGTTATATCATATTTTCAATTGTGTTCATTTAAAATATATACACTCAAAGCTAGCAATAGGGAAGTATTGCCGGGTCTTCTAGTTCTTTATATATTTTGCTCCTTTTTACCTATTTGTTGTTTCAGAAAAGAAGTTAACGAGAGTTTTTTATATCTATATTTTTTCTACATCAACACAGGATTTTAAATCGAAAAAATCTTTATACTACCCACTGCAATGATCTGTGGTGACAAGAAATTTTTTTTTAATTAAAAAAAAATTATTTGAAAATTTATTTAATCTAAGTTACTCATTGTATTTAAAATTAAATAATATTAATTTTTTGATAGTCCTTAGTCTTAGGTATTTCTTGAAAAAAAAAAATTACTGAAAAAATATTCTCCCCTTCCTATAAAATTACAACTTTATTTATTTATAATTATAGTTATATGTTTGTATTTTTAAAAATAAATTTTCTAAGTTTATAATCATAACTTAAGGATTATTTTCTTAAAAATTAATTTAACCCGAATGTTTCTACGCATAATTTTAATGTAATTTACTCATTAAATAACTTAATCGGTTAAGTTAAACTCGTAAAAAATAACTTATTTTAAATTAAAAATTACTCTTTTAATCATTATAATGTTTTTCACGTAAAATTACATTTTCCTGGCAATCATTGTTTTTTGAAAAGTGGAGTATATATATATATATAACGATGTAAAGTAATTTAAAAAAGGTAAATTAAATAAAAACAAAGAGAAAGTAAACATGAAATATAAAGAATAAAAAATAATAAAGAAGTATAGGGTTGTAAAGAACACGAAAAGCTAAGTCATGAGATTAATAATGAATCTAGTAAAACAACATAAACCAAAAAAAAATTCAAAAATTCTGTAAAAAAAACACATTATCATAAATTGATATGCAGGGGATATTTACGTGGTTAGCTTTATAACCTATGATGTCAATATGCAATGCTAATTAAAACAATAATAATAATAATAATGATTAAAAAAGAGAGCAGTCGAGAGGAAATAAGAAAGAGTTTTAACGGGGAAAGGAGGGTATATACTTAGAGCAAGAGAAATGTCATGTAAAATAGCATTAAAAAGATTACAGAGTAAATTAATTAACTGATGTAATCACTGTAGGTAAGAAAAAACTGCACAGCTTAAACGTACACACAAAAAAAAAACACTTAGGAAATGTAAAAGGTCAAAATAGAATAGTTTAAGTCAAACGTGATACACACGATTATATACAAGAGTAGAAGTAAGTTTATTTGATTTAGCGCAAGTTTATGTTTTATGCACATGTATTAACATTCTTGTTCTGTTTTATTTACTTATTTATTTTCTTCAGCTGTATCGATTATATTAAAGTACTAGTTGAATTAACCGGCACGTACATACGTCGATTGTACTGTTTTTTTAAGTATTGTATCGAGAGGAACAATAATTACGAAAATTTTCTAATCTGAAACTCCTTCAAATATTTATTTTCTTTGAATTTAATATCAGATCTTTTTAAGTTTTCTAATGAAACGCTACGCTTGTTGCCGTTATTAAATATCTATTGCGCTTACCCTATCTATACTATTATTCAAAAAAGAAAAACGTTTTTGTTTGTTCGAGATTAAAAAAAAACTACTCGATCGACCGCAACCAAACTTTTACTCGTGTTTCTTGGCATAACTGAGAAGGTATTTAGATATATTTTATCTGTAAAATATATATGGTATATATTTAGTAACTAGCAGACCCGAAAATTCTTCTCTATTGCTAGATTTGAGTATATATATGTAGACTACATTATATTGATATGGAGACGACATTTACGTGGTTAGCTTTATAATCTATCATGTCAATATGCAATGCTAATTAAAACAATAATTAAAAAAGAGAGCAGTGGAGAGGAAATAAGAAAGAGTTTTAGCGGGAGAAGGAGCCTATATACTTACAGCAAGAGAAATGTCATGTAAAAAGCATTAAAAAGATTACAGAGTAAATTAATTAACTTCATATATATATATATATATATATATATATACAGAGTCATTCACGGGAACCGGATGTTTTTCAAGTGGGTTGTACTCGGGCGTTCGTGGTGGGAGGGGCACGTGGCTGGTGTCTGATGTTTCCTTTGTTCATAGCATTTACATTTTAGTCGTTGAGATGGAGCCGTGGACGCTAGACCAACGCCTGCACGCGTATGACAGTTTTGTGCGAAATGACGAATCCGTAACTGCTGTTCAGCGAGATTTCCGCCGTCAGTTTAATATCCATCGTAATGCAAGCGTCCCTTCTCGTAACACAATATTGCGACGGGTAAACAACCTTCGAACAAGGGGTTCAATATTGAAGAAAAAACCACCGGACCCCCGACGAACTGCTAGTACTCCGGAGAACATCGAACGAGTATGGGAAGTCATTGTCAGAACCCCACGCCGCTCTATTCAGAGGCATTCAGCAGCGCTTCAAATGAGCACAAGTACGGTAAGACGAATTCTGCATACATAAGGATGGATCTGCATTTCCATCCTTACAAGATAGCCGTCGTTCAGCAGTTAAACAAACAATATTTCACGCAGCGATTACAATTTTGTCGACAAATGCTTACCGTTTTTGAAGAAAATGAAAATTTGTTATTGTTAATGAGTGACGAAGCCCATTTTCATCCGAATGGCTTCGTCAACAAACAGAATTGCCGGTATCGGGCAGAAAGAAACCCACATCAGCTTCACGAGAGACCACTTCATAGCCCAAAGGTGACTGTCTGTTGTGCAATAGGAAAGGTCGGTGTTATTGGACCATATTTTTTTTGAAGAAAATGACGCTGCCGTAACTGTAACAGCTGATCGTTACATTGCGATGATGAATACGTTTTTCATCCCCGAGTTACGAAACCGGGGAATCGATTTTCAAAATGTGTTATTCCAGCAGGATGGAGCTACAACGCACACAGCGAGGACAACGATGGCTGTTCTCCGTAACTTATTTCTGGGACGGATCGTTTCCAGATTCGGTGACATTCCTTAACCCCGTCGGTCCCCCGACTTGAGTAGTTGTGATTTTTTCTGCGGGGGTTTCTGAAATCGCGTGTGTACGGCAATAAACCGCGTACATTGGAAGACCTAAAGATCGGAATTCGTCATCACGTTACACAGATTGATGTAGACATGCTGCAAAGAATTGAGGCCAGTTACCGTGAAAGGCTACAACAATGTATTGCCCAAAATAGACATCACCTGCCGGACATAATTTTTCGTTCATGAGTAAGTAACAAATGCTTTGATTTAACAAGTCTTTCAGTATCAATAAAACTTTTTTAAAGTAAATATTCAATTTTTTATGATTATTTTAAAAACATCCGGTTCCCGTGAATGACTCTGTATATAGATTAAATGAACACAATTGAAAGTTTGATAAAACATTAACAAAATGAACATTACGGAACTTCACAAAATTTAACCTTTCCCTTTTACTCTTTCTCCCTTTTATTTTTCGTCTTTTTTCCCTATTTTCCCATTTTAATTTTTACCACATTCCATTTCCCCTGTTGTCCCTTTTCTTCCCTCATTTATCTTTCCCTATTTCTCCTTTCATCTTTCTCACTTTCCCCTATTATTTTTCTCCTTTCGCCTTTCCGTTTACTTTTCCCCTTTTTCTATTTATCTTTTTTCCATTTTCCCCTTCTACCGTTTTCCGATTTTTCCCTTTCTCCCTTTTTCTCCACGCGTAAATCGGTCCAGTAGTTTTTTAGTCTATAGCGGACACACATATCGGAAACACTGAAAAAGAACCGTAAAATATTTAGTATAGAGCGTGTTGCTTTTACGTCCAACAGATAGCGCTGTTTTTAAAAAAAGCTATTTTCACCTGTCACAGGTATGACATCTTACCCATCGGGTTGGTCTAGCGGTTAACGCGTCTTTCCAAATCAGCTGATTTGTGAAGTCGAGAGTTACAGCGTTCAAGTCCTAGTAAAGCCAGTTATTTTTACACGGATTTGTACTAGATCGTGTATACCGGTGTTCTTTGGTGGTTGGGTTTCAATTAACCACACATCTCAGGAACGGTCGAACTGAGAATGTACAAGACTACACTTCATTTACACACTCATACATATCATCCTTATTCATCCTCTGAAGAATTATCTAAACGGTAGTTACCGGAGGCTAAACAGGAAAAAAAAGAGAGGTATGACATCTTAGGTATATAAATAGTAGGTTTATAAAAATACGCGTGTATTCGAATGCAACGTTGTGTCAAAATTTCAAAGCAATCGATTAAGACTTTTGGAGATTTAAGATTTTAAAGAAACGAACATTTACATTTTTAGTAACATAGATGAAGTTTTTCCGGTTGAAGCACAAACTTTAATGAATTGAATTAATGAACTGTGAGTCTCTATTGCTTTGTGAGTCGGGTTTGAACAGAATGATTCAAATCGATCGAACGAAAAAAATAATAGAATTAAATTTACGTTAAATAAATTGTAAAAATTTATGTTTAACAATAATGGGCTTCCCATAGGGACTGCGTATGAGACTAAAGTGGTGAGGTATGCGAGCACCTTCTGGAAAGCTAGATCGTGACTATCGACCGGGAACAAACGGGGTGCTCCTGGAACGCTGTTTTGGGAGGTGAAATGGAATGCGTTTATAATATTTTTGCAAATAATCGTCCGATTTTAAAAATTCAAACGGTATATTTGTTAGTAGGTTGAAAGAAAACTTTTGCACGAATCAGGTACACCCTCGATCTAACAGATCACGGTTATTCGGAAATGTTATCTGAAAACGAAAAATTATTTATTAAAACGTTTAAGTAATAAATAATCCGTTACGGTGCTGTACTTCTCATTCGGGCTGCTAAATTCTCATGCTCCTTTCTTACAGCGAGTCATTTCCAAGATATTTTTCAATAGAGGTCTTATTGAAGACAACATATCATGAGTGATTCATTACCAAAGCTAAGCAAAAACTGCTGAAGATAGATTGATGAAAATTTCTATACATGTTCTACTTACAGTGTAACAAATCACTAAGAAAATATTTTTTGAAATTCCGATTTCAAAGGGGTAAAATGGGATAACATGAAAATTTTTTTTTTTTAATTTCGGTAAAAAATGAGGAAGGATGTCATCTTGGTGTTTTGTGTATGTAATCTTCATGTGAATATCTAAAAACCAATTTCTAGATTTTTTTTTTAAATTCCGAGATTCAAGAATTAAAATTGATTTTTGAATTTCTTTTAAATACTGATATTTTTTAATTTATCGGTAACAAATGAAGACCTGAATATTTTGGCGAATTTAATCTTCAAGTGAATAAACCAGTTTATAGATTTATGAAATTTGACTTTGAAAGGAAAGTTAAAAAATGTAAAAAATATTTTGAACGATGATTGTAAATTTTTCCAAACCAGACTATGCTACTAGATATATTCAGTATATTTGGGCATGAAAATACTTTTCAGATAAATATTTAAAAACCACTTTCAGGTTTATCTGAAATTCCGAATTTTTTAATGGGTGCGAAGGTATACGGCGTTGTGGCTCAACCAACAGCCAATGCCACCGTTATTGTATATATGACTGGCCTCACCTGCCTCCGGTTAGTTGTCTACAAAACCTAAATGTGCCGCCGGAACCCTACTCTTTAGTAGCAAAAACTTCAGATTTTTAATTAGAAGCTATGACTTTCACGTAATATTTCTATCAAAGCTTGTTATCAAATCTATTCTGAGATACCGACCTAAAATTATATCTTATCTTTTTCTCCGTTTAATTTAAGAGTGGCGTTTAACATTTTTTTTTTACATTTTTAAAATTTATTTATGTGATTTTTTTTCTTCATAAAATAATGAACTATAACCATAACATAGGTGCCGGAATGTCTCGATCACTAGCGGAAAATGCCGATTCGTTAGTATCAATTTGTAGAGTTAAATTTCTAATTTAACTTTTGTTATATCAATTTTTCATCATTAAAAAAAAAAAAACTTTTATACAAGAGGTAATCAAATTTTGGACCCCTAATAATCCCATTCCGAGACGCCTACCGCCAGGGCAACCCGCCTGGAGGGCTTAGCTACGGAAGCGTGCCGTTGGCACGCCCTGCAGTTAGTAAAATATCTAAAAATCATTTTCAGGTTTTCTTTAATTTCGATTAATTAAGGAGTGGGATGGAGTACCGCATGGATACCAACCAACACTGCCACTGCCATTGTACTGTATGTGAAACGCGACTGGCTGCACTTGCCTCCAATTACTTGATTAAAAAACATGAAATACAAAAAAGTTAAAAAAAAATAAAAAATAAATGAGCAACGAAGTTCGGTAAGATACCTTCTACATCAACAAGAACCTTTTTTCCCTGTTTAGCCTCCGGAAATCACCGTCAGGTATAACTTCAGAGGATGATATGTATGAATGTAAATGAAGTGTAGTCTTGTACAGTCTCAGATCGACCATTTCTGAGATGTGTGGTTAATTGAAACCCAATCACTAAAGAACACCGGTATCCACGATCTATTATTCAAATCCGTACAAAAGTAACTACGTTTACTAGGATTTGAACGTTGGAACTCTCGACTTAGAAATCAGCTGATTTGCGAAGATGCGTTCACTACTAGACCAACCCGGTGGGTTTAACAAGAACCTGGTAAGATACATTTTTACCCGTACGAAGGTCAGGTAAGCAACTATAACTAATATTTTTAAGACGGGAGTCCGACTACTTTGAAACCAGCATTCTTCAAATCGCTGAAGGTTCGATTTCCTTACTGACCAAACTGTTGCTCACAAGAAATTACAATATATTGATATTTTTTATAAATTGAACAGGCTTTAGATTTTAATTGATCATTATTATTCTTACAAGCATGATTTTAATGAACAAAGGAAGGTCCAAGGGGCACAGCCTTCCTGGCTAGAAGGGAAAGGCAAGCGGAGGGAGCCTTGAGCTGCTAAATAACACCAGACCGTGACGGGAAACGCAAGTAACCAAATAGCGCAAGTGAAGCCGCGGTGAGTTGCTAGTATATATATAAAAAAATTTATTTTTAATACAACTAATTTTTGTTTAGTACCAAAAAGTAACGTTATTTGTGTTTTTTGTTTAATTTTTTTTGTCTTAGAGGAGGACTGAAATGTTACTTATTTTTACCGATTTAATAAATTATTATAATTGCTTTTTCTTTTTCAACTTGGCCAGTGTAGACCATGTTACAACGTTTATTTCGCCTTATTCTATTGTTTTCTCATTTTCCAATGTTCCTTCATTTAACTTTGTTATTTCTTTCGGCTAAGCATCTTAACTGCTGGATTTTAATTTTTTTATTTTAGTCTGAAAACTTCCATTTTTCGAATTTTTTCCAATACAAATTCCCTATACTAGATTACCTTTTCAGAAATATATTTTCTTCCTAGAAAAGGCATACCTAGAATTTTCATACCTAGAAAAGGCATTAGATAACGTAGACTGGAATAAAATGTTCAGCATTTAAAAAAAATTAGGGTTCAAATACAGAGATAGAAGAACAATAGCTAACATGTACAAGAACCAAACAGCAACAGTAATAATTGAAGAACATAAGAAAGAAGCCGTAATAAGAAAGGGAGTCCGACAAGGATGTTCCCTATCTCAATTACTTTATAATCTTTACATGGAACTAGCAGTTAATGATGTTAAAGAACAATTTAGATTCGGAGTAACAGTACAAGGTGAAAAGATAAAGATGCTACGATTTGCTGATGATATAGTAATTCTAGCCGAGAGTAAAAAGAATTTAGAAAAAAACAATGAACGGCATAGATGAAGTCCTACGCAAGAACTATCGCATGAAAATAAACAAGAACAAAACAAAAGTAATGAAATGTAGTAGAAATAACAAAGATGGACCGCTGAATGCGAAAATAGGAGGAGAAAAGATTATGGAGGTAGACGAATATTGTTATTTGGGAAGTAGAATTACTAAAGATGGACGAAGCAGGAGCGATATAAAATGCCGATTAGCACATCGAAACGAGCCTTCAGTAAGAAATATAATTTGTTTACATCAAAAATTAATTTAAATGTCAGGAAAAGATTTTTGAAAGTATATGTTTGGAGTGTCGCTTTATATGGAAGTGAAACTTGGACGATCGGAGTACCTGAGAAGAAAGATTAGAAGCTTTTGAAATGCGGTGCTATAGGAGAATGTTAAAAATTAGATGGGTGGATAAAGTGACAAATGAAGAGGTATTGCAGCAAATAGATGAAGAAAGAAGCATTTGGAAAAATATAGTTAAAAGAAGAGACAGACTTATAGGCCACATACTAAGGCATCCTGGAATAGTCGCTTTAATATTGGAAGGACAGGTAGAAGGGAAAAATTGTGTAGGCAGGCCATGTTTGGAATATGTAAAACAAATTGTTAGGGATGTAGGATGTAGAGGATATACTGAAATGAAACGACTAGCACTAGATAGGGAATCTTGGAGAGCTGCATCAAACCAGTCAAATGACTGAAGACAAAAAAAATATGATAAAATAGTAGTAATAAGAAGGAGAGATATTTAAACTTTAATCTGTATGAAACTGTTGGGAAAGTTCTACAATATTGTTACCTTTATTATTATTATTATTATTAATAAAATGCACATAATAAGATTGTGCATGCATTAAGTGAATAAACACTGACTGTTTAAAGAGTAGTAAATCTAGTAGTAGTAGATTGCAAATGAATAGCATCGGCTACAGTTTGTATAAACGACAAAACTGGCAAGGGACAAGCGACATGCAACATGGTCATTATAAATTTACATTGAATTAAACATTTATTCAATAGATCTACATGTTACCACTCATTACATAAATAATTATAATAATAAATTACTGTATTCGGTAATACATTAATAACTGTGTTAATGTTTAATACCGTAATACATTTATTTCTGAATATACAGGGCGTTTCATAATGTTTTTCGGAGTTTTGAAAATTCATTAACAAAAAAATATTTCAATAATAAGAATAAAACAAGTACTGTACGAAAGAGTACTTCAAATAGTTTTATCCAATATACTAGGCAGCTAGTAAACCATTTGATCGTTAGGTGTCGACAATAGAGAAAATGGCTGCCACGGAAAGCGAGAAGTCGCTTTGTGTGTTAGAATTTCACTCGTCAAGTCAGTAATTTCTGTGCAACGTATGTTTCGGTTGAAATTTCGTAAGGAACCATCAAGTAACAATTCAATTCGTGCACAGTATAAACAATTCAGTGAAACTGGTTGTTTGTGCAAGTGAAAATCAAATGGTCTTCCATCAACCTCAGAAGTCAAATTCGAACGTGTGCGTGCAAGTTTCATTCGCAGCCCGTCAAAATAGACTGCGGCTGCAGGCAGAGAATTAGGAATTCCGAAAACAACAGCGTGGAGAGTTCTCCACACGTTTATTATTCAAACCGTACCGTATTATTCAAACCGGTACGGTTTGAATTAATCCAGCGTCTTTCTGATGGAGATAAAACACGTAGGCTCGATTTTTGTTTACAGTTACAGGAAAAGACATTGTTAAATGAAGGTTTTCTAAACAAGATAATTCTCAGCGATGAAGCTACTTTCCATATTAGCGGCAAAATAAACCATCATAACGTGCGAGTTTGGGGAACTGAAAATCCACACGCTTATGTGGAACACACTCCGAAATTAAACTTTTTTTGTGCGATCTCTCGTGAGGCAGTGTATGGGCCGTTCTTTTTTATGGAAACGAAGTAACCAGCATGATATACCTGGATATGTTACAATTATGGCTTATACCTCAGCTACTCAACGACTTCATTTTCCAGCAAGATGGTTGTCCTGCAACCGTTTTCATAACGAGGTTCGACAGTACCTTAACACAAAATTACGCTGGATAGGACGTGCGTCTAAAGAAGACCAACACATTATGCTACGGCCACCAAGATCACCAGACCTCACGCCATGTGATATCTTTCTCTGGGGTTACGTGAAAGATAAGGTGTTTATCCCACCAATGCCGCACGATATCGCTGAGCTAAAGGATCGCATAATAAATGCAATCAACTCTATCGAAAACGATATGTTAGAACGAGTTTGGCATAGACTTTCGTGTTGATGTGTGCCGTGTCACCAGAGGAGCACATATTGTACATTTATAGATTTTAACAAAAACTGTTTGAGTCCCTGCATCACCTCGTACAACTTTCATTTAGGTAAGTGAAATACTTTTTTGTACTGAATTTTTGTAAAAATAAATTTTCTTATTGCAAAATTAAACGAATATTTATCTTCCTTCTGTTTTTTAACAGAGTTCAAGAAAGGAGAAACTCCCAATACGACTATCGAATATAGTCAAAAATAAAAGATACGTAAAAATAATTTTGAAAACACCACTCTTAAATTAAACGCACTAAAAGGTAAAAAATAATTTTTTGAACTTAAACCTTCAGAAAAAATCACGATATTGTGGCAATTTTCGATATGTTAATGATATTTTTGTGTTATATAATGAAAGACAAGTAATGAGTAATATAGTATGAACAGTATGAACTAGTAGTATGAAGACTATCGATAGTCTGCACCACAATGTAAAGTTTATTTTTAAAGAACAGAAAAAAAAACTTAATTATTTAGATTTCACCCGATAGAAGTCATCACAGATTGGAATTCAATATTTACAGAAAGCCTACTGACGTGGATATAACGATATGTGATAAATAAATCCATCCGATTAGCCAAAACATTTCGGCCTATACAGGTATCCTTAAACAGCATTGAAATTACCAATAAGCGGCGCAAATTTTGAATATGAACTTAAACACATAAAGCAAGTACCAATGTTTAATGGTTATCGTCCAGACATTAAAAGTGAATAATCAATTACGGATAAATAAATATACACAATCAAGTTCGCAGAATAGTATTATAAGGGACAAAAAATATATTCAATTTAAATATATAGAGTTCATCGATTTCTAAACGAAACACTGCCTCAACGCCAGAGGGCGTACGGGAGTCCGAAGACTTGGCACTACACTGTCAGCCTCCGAGAACCCGTGATTTTTTTTGTTTTAGGCATATGTGAAACAAAGCGTTTTTGTTCAACCACAAAGATCAGAGTCACAGATACAGAAAAGATATTTGGGACGCATTGTACAAGAATTCAAATACCGTCTCGATGTAATCCATGCGACTTAGTGGGCATATCAGAGAATATTTTTAACTAGGTAAGTGAAATTTTAAACAAGTTTTAATAGTACGAGTATGTGAGAAAAGTAATGAGACTGACTTTTTACTTAACAAAGTTTTTATTTTTTTCAAACAACAATATTATCCCCTTCAAAGTTGTTCCCTTGGGTAGGTATACACCGGCAGAGTTGTTGTTCCCACTCCTGGTAGCAGCGCTGGAAGGCTTCAACTAGTAGGGCTTTTAACTTGTCGGACACAGTCTTTTGAATGTTCTCCAGAGTTCCAAAATTACGTCCTTTTAAGACATGTTTCAATTTTTGGAAAAGGAAAAAGACACAAGGACTCAAATCAGGTGAATAGGGGGGTTGAGGAACCGTAGGAATGCGTTTTGAGATCAAAAATTCCCTGATGGAAATGGCCGTGTGACACGGGGCATTGTCATGATGAAGCATCCACTTGTCTGCAAGTGAATCCAGTGTTTGGTCTCACGCGAATCACTCTTTTCCTTAGCCTTTCAAGGACACCTTTGTAAAACAGTTGGTTGACAGTTTGGCCTGGAGGAAGAAATTCTTTATGCACGATACCTCTACTGTCAAAAAAGCAAATCAGCATGGTTTTGATCTTTGATTTGCTCATTCGACATTTTTTCGGTTGAGGAGATAACGGAGTGTGCCATTCTTCGCTTTGCCGCTTTGTTTCAGGATCGTACTCAAATATCCAGGATTCATCACCTGTGATCACGCGATTGAAGAATTCTTGGTCATTGTCAATCTTCTGATGCGCACGCGCATACCGTATTTAATCCACGTGGGTGTAGCGGTACTATCGGCGACCATCATCACTAACTAAACTAATGTAATTTTATAACTTACGTGAAACAAATTTCGTCTGTACGGTCGGCAGACCGGTGTAGCCGAGAGACTTAACGCACCAGGTACCTAGTAAACCTGCCGATCGAGTTCAAGACCCGGCCAGACCGAGTTACATTTTTTCACTTTAAATACTATTAATTTATTTAATTCTACTGCTCACCAGTGACATCATAAAATAGCAGTAGTTTAGAGCATTTTTTTTGGGTGGGGGTGTGATTTAAAAAAAATATTTTTTCATAATTGTTATTTTTTAATCGTTAACCTAAGAAAAATATAATCTTAATTACGGAAATCTCGAGATACTGAGGGTAACCTTGCTCTACAGCTTGTCCTTTTAAGTTGAAAATTTAATGACTTCAATGCCCCATATATAGAAGTAATCTGACCGAGTTTGGTAAAAATCGATCCAGTATTTCTGGAAATATAGGACGATTGAGAGGCCGGCAACGAAGACATACATATACGTACGAATATTAACATCCGGAAAATTTCCATCTGTTTTGCTGAGTTTCTTAGGAAAACCGCATATGACCAAATCGGACCGATTACAATACTTTCCCTTCTATCTAGACGGGAAGTAATATTTTCAAAATCATCAACAAAGACAACGTAATTTTTCGATTAAACGTTTTTTAATTTACGTTGTATAGCAAAAACATTCATCGGGACGATCACAGAATTGTACAAAATAAAAAAAAAGATTCATTGAAATCGAACCAAATGCATCAAACGAATCAATGCAAATCGGACTACGAACCTCCTCCTTTAAGCCCGTTGAAAATAATTAAAAAAAAGAAATTTAATTAATTTTTTCTATTCCTTTTGAAATTGTAACAAACTAAAGACATAAGATTTTATATATAATACCACGTAAATTAATTAATTAATGTAATACCGTTCCTTTGTCTGTGCTGGGGTGTATACGCTGTGGACGAAAGTTATATTAAGTTAAATCTCTCTCTCTTTCCTTCTCTTTACATATATATATATATATATATATATATATATATATATATATAAAATAATAATAATAACAATTTTGCTAGGGTTTTTAAATTACAACAGACTGCATTAGGGGTCTACACATAATACCATTTAAATTAATTATAAAGAAATACTCGTTCAGTATTTGTGTGGGTGCGTCTGCACGAGCGTGCAACAATTAAAAAAGAAGAAGGTTAAATCATCTATCATTTGATTCCAAATAATAATACAGAGAAGGGTGGTAGAAGATTTTTCTAAAAGAAAATCTGGGTCATAATAAGAAAAGCTATGATGAAAATTGAAGAAGATGGGAATTTACTAAACGAGAGCGCAGTGAGAATAGAAGAAGCGAGGTTATGGTGGGGGGAATAGCGACGCCTTTACTTTCTTTTTGTTGTCAGTAGGCTCTGTTATACATATATATTTCAAACCTTCCCCCCTCTAAGCTTTCAAAAATTTATGTCATCATTTCTTCTTTTTTTTTTTTTTTATCTAGCGTAGATTTATAAAATCAAATATACTGTGTAAAATAAATACTTTCTGATTTCTTTTTTACGGACTAAAAATATTTTTATGTTATTTAAAAAAAAAAAAAATACATATTTATACGTTATCTTCGTTTGATGAACGAATCGATATTTTTTGTATATTTTTCTAAGAATATTTCTTTCTTTTTTCCCAACCAATATTCCCGTTCGACGAATCATAGATGACTATCTCCCACCACTTTTCTTTAATTACCCCTCCTCTCGTCTTTCACGGTAATTATTTTTAACCGACCAACTTTTATCAGATTTACCTCTAGATCGCTTTGTCTACTTATTCATTATTATAAATACTTTTCTATCATTTCCCGGGTTATTTTTAAAGGTCATCTATTAATTAAATGACTACAAAGAACAAAGTATGTGTACTACTTCAAGGTAATCTATTCAAGGTAAAATTAATTTTTCCCGAAAGAGGAGGTATTTGAAATATTATTACGTAAGATTAGTATAATAAAATTCATCTTGTTCCACAAACAGTGTATTTACAATCTGCTCCTTAAGTGGAACCATAAATAAATCGTTTGATAATAAGGACATGATAAGGAGTTCTTAAGGAACTCCCATAATAAGTCAATCTATAACAGATTTTATCAGTAAGCAGTAAGTACATTCGTAAAAAAATATATCTGCCAACACTTCACAATCAAAAAAACAAATGAACAAATAAAAACCAATAAACAAATAAAAAGTCAATAAAAAAAACAAAAAAAAAAACACATAATTACGCGATAGCTAGTTGAACAAAGAACAAAACAATTTGTAGGTGTAACAAAACTTAACAATTATTTTTACCCACGGAACGGAGACGGTATATACGTTTGGGGTACGAGATTGTGTGTGTTAATCATGTCTGTTAATCATGTCATAATGTCTGTTATCATTTTCCTCAAAAACTACTGCACCAATTTTAATGCGGTTTTTCCGTTACATAGGTATCATATCATTGCATTGCATTATATAGGTATCATCTTAGAGCAGGTTGTTAGATTAGTTCGGTTATAAGCCGCCAAGGGGCGCTGCAAAATCCACCGGGTTGGTCTAGTGGTAAACGCGTCTTCCCAAATCAGCCGATTTGGAAGACGAGAGTTCCAGCGTTCAAGTCCTAGTAAAGCCAGTTAGTTTTACACGGATTTGAATACTGGATCGTGGATACCGGTGTTCTTTGGTGGTTGGGTTTCAATTAACCACACATTTCAGGAATGGTCGAACTGAGAATGTACAAGACTACACTTCATTTACATTCATACATATCATCCTCGTTCATCCTCTGAAGTATTATCTGAACGGTAGTTACCGGAGGCTAAACAGGAAAAAGCAAGGGGGCGCTGCAATAACCCACCGGGTTGGTCTAGTGGTGAACGCGTCTTCCCAAATCACCTGATTTGGAAGTAGAGAGTTCCACCGTTCAAGTCCTAATAAAGTCAGTTATTTTTACACGGATTTCAATACTGGATTGTGGATACCGGTGTTATTTGGTGATTGGGTTTCAATTAACCACACATCTCAGGAATGGTCGAACTGAGACTGTACAAGACTACACTTCATTTACACATAAATATCATCCTCTGAAGTATTATCTGAACGGTAATTACCGAAGGCTAAACAGGAAAAAGAGAAGGAGCGCTGTAGTAGATATGTTTCTAATTCTTTCTAATTAATAATTTTACTTCCTTGTCCGAAGTAAAGGAAGTATTGTGATCGCGAAAAATATCGGTTTTCAGATTTCAACGGAAATGTCCGTTTTGACTAGTTTCGGCGTGATGTCTGTACGTACGAGAAACCACTTTAGCACTTTTAACACTTTTGTTATCGCGATAACAAAAAGTAACGGAAAACTATTTTCTTATTTATTAGATTTTATAGAAAATTAATAATCCTGTGTATCTCGTATAACTCAAAAACGATCAGCCGTAGGATGTTGAAATTTTGGACTCAGGACTGTTGTAATATCTGGTTGTATGCCTTCCCTCTTGATTGCAATCGACTGAACCAAAAGGATCCAAAAAATTGCAAAATTCAAAAGAATTTTGATTGTAGACTTTCTCATAAATGCAGTAATAAACCCTTATTGATGGCAAAGATATATCATAAGTGGTACTTATTTTCATTGGTCCCACAGTTATAGGCAAATAAAATTTTAATTAATGAAATATTTGGAAGGGGAAGGCATATCGGTTCGAATCAGACGTCATTTCCTTTTTTTTTTAAATTTAAATATATAGATTTATTATAATTATTAATCTGCGATTGTGAAAATCCTTTTACGATAAATAACAATTCAATAACACAAAAAAAAAAAAAAAAAAATGAAAAAATATCAGAAGTTGGTAGAAATAAAATTTTATGTACATTTAAAAATGTATATACGTAATTTAACAGGCATACAAGGAAGTCATGTGGTTCTCACGTCAGATATCTTTAGTAAATTATAGCCAAACGTTTAGATATCTACAAATGTATTGAAATAATTGCCTTTGCTTTGATTATTATGAAGTAAAAATTTAAAAAAAATTGAACCAACTTTAGATTAAAAAAAAATTTTAAATAAAACACTGCACTGAAAGGAAAGATGGTTCTACTTGTTTGTTATTTCACTTTTATTGATGCAACTTCTTCAAATTTCATGAGAAAATGAATAAAAACGTTTATTTAAGGTAGTACACTTTTTAATGATAAATAACATTTACAAAATACTTAAGAACTTTTAACACTTTTGTTACCGTGATAACAAAAAAGTACCGGAAAATATTTCCTTATTTATTTGTTTTAATAAAAAAATATAGTATTCACTTACTAACGATTGTGAACATAATTATCCAAGCGCTTTCGGATTACTCTTCCGTCATCAGGGATTATTGATTAATTATGAATTTTGTAGTCGTGCATAAAAATGTTTTATAAGTAAGAATTCAAACGAAGATAAAAATTCAAATTATTACGTTCATAACAGTTGATTGTCAAATGCTAAAATAAGTCATGCGTTAAAAGAAAACGTTTTGTCGGTAAGATGTTCACAACTGTTATAAAGTATAAATTAAATCAGTCAGCTAATTTACATTATACATTATTTATGCATTTTATTATTGGTTGTAAACGCTGTTTCTAATTGAAATATTTTATTAAATTTATTATAATTTATATTATATTCTAATTTAACGTATTCTTTTATAGCATTACTATTTGATAATTTTATTTTATCCGTTATATGTGTTTTATTTTGTTATATAATTTAATTATTAAATTTACATCATATCCACTATTTAATGCGATGTTATTTATTTCATTCTTTAGTTTTTTATTGTTGTGTTTTAAGTATATTATTGCTCTGTAAATCAACGAATTAAAAGTTGCTATTTTCTGATTTCACGGATGAAAAGAGTTGAAATGTATTGTCTTGTTTGGTTGGCTTTCTATATATATATCTATATCAATTTTATTATTATTAAAAGTTTTGTTAAATTCTGTATCGAAATAAAACTGATACAAACAAAAAAAAATTTATAATGTTTCTCTAAGCGTGATACTATTTTTTGAAATGATTTTTAGCGTAAATTACAGATCTGTAAATACAATTTTTCTATCAAAATCATTGTTGTCTTCTTCAGTACTGCTTGATTCTTCATCGGTGTTTTCGAAACATATATTCACAAGTGACTCAGGAATTGGAATGATTTCACTGTGAGGTAAAGGCCTGATTGCAGATTGTAATGAAGGATATTTTACAGTATGTTTAGATATTTTAGAAATTCCAGACACACTTGTTAAACAAAAGAAATGATCGGTTACATGTTCCTTTGGTACACGCCAAACCATGCGTACATGTCATAATATGTGACTACGATATGATTTAATTCTTTATCTAGTATCATTTATTTATAGCTTACAAATTATGTCAAAAAATTTAAACAATAAAAAATGAGCTAACAAAATACAATATAGGAGTTTAAAATATTAACTGTAAGTTGAAAAATGAAAAATTCTTCAATTAAAATTTAACGTTTTTTTCAAAAATGGTGAGTGATACAAAGATTCTGAGTTCATATTCGTTTTCAGCATCAAAAGGGAGATTTATTGCATGTTAGGAAACAAAAATTATGTTTATCAGTGTAATCAATGTTCCCTGTCTAAAGCAAATTTAATTTCATTGTTTAAAGAATTCATTCCTTCAATTATTTTTACTTATTTGTTACCGCAACGACACTTTTTTGATGCAACTTCTTTATCAAAAAAAAAAAAAAACAAACAACGTATTAAACAAAAAATATGTCTGTTTCTGTTGTGTGCGTGCGAAGCGAGAATAGGATGCTTAAGATTATGTTGACTTCGTGTATTGACGAATCGTACGTACATCAACATAATCTAACCAAACATAAGCTAAGCTCTTTTCGCTCGCTAACCTCGTTTAATTATCATTAAATAACCTATATTTAACGTTAATTAGACGACGTTAGCGAGCGAAACGAGTTTAGGTTATGTTTAGTTAGGTTATGTTGACATATATATTTTGATATACATTCGGAGAAAACAGCACCTGGGTTAAAAATAAGAAGACCCGTATAGGCAAGGGGCCAGAGATAGTCACCCCTATTAGAGAGGACTATGGAAAGACCCGAACCAGCAAGGGCCAGTACTGGGCACCTCCTGTTTCAGTGGCAATGAACAGATCCAGACCGGCAGGGGGCCAGTAATGGTACCCCCTGTTTGAATGGGCAACAGAACAACAAAAGATCCAACCGGCGGCCCGACGTACCGGACGTACAGCCGGTAGGCGGGAAGGGCCGTTTGAGTTTAAAGCCCCTGCATTGAACCATGCTTTATTTCTGATCCGATGCGGGGGTGTAGGGAAAAAATGTTGATATACATACGATTCGTCAATACACGGAGTCAACATAATATAAAATGATAAGTAATTTTTATTTATCATAAAAAAGTGTACTTTTTCCACCTTAAGTAGAAGTTAAGTTGGAAACACACACGCTACAGATCATTCATCTCATCCTCTGAAGTAATGCTTAACTGTGGACTCGGAGGTTAAACAAACAAAAAAAAAAAAAAAAAAAAAAAAGGTAGAAGTTATTATTCCATTTTCTCGTGAAATTTGAAGAATTTGCATAAAAAAATGTGTACATTCTCAATACAGTGTTTGAAAGTTATTTTTTGAAAACGGCACCAAATTTTAAATGAATTATGAGTGATAGAAATATGGATTACGGTTTTTTAAATTAAACGCTTCAGGCTAATTCCAAATTTTGCGCCGATTTCAAAATGTATGTTTCAAGATATCGTATTGAGGATATATAGGAAAATTATTTTTTCCTTTTCGGTGCTTTTTTATTTGTTTTTTGGAGTCTGTTAAATCTTTTTTTAAAAATCATTTAATTTTTATTTTTAGTTTTGTAACTTTGACAAATATCGAAATATGGGAAAACCTACAAAATAAACCGCTCGTAGAGAAAATAACAGTCTCTTGAATAACAGTCCTTTTTCTCTTGAAAAAGGGTCTTTCAAAACGACTACAAGATTCCAGGGAAAGGATTTGTAAGATTTAAATTCAAGAGTCTGATACCGTAAATGCGCAGAATCTGTCTAAAATGCTGTAATACGTAAAATGTAAGTCGTCAAAAGAGGCTAAGTTAGAAAGGATAGTTGACATGTTTTGACCCACAAGCGCTTTTCAAATTAGATTCAAGAATAAATATCACACTGTTTTTCATAAACGTATTTCTAATGAGATGAAGAAGTATTACGTATATGGACTGTTGTAAGAGAGCGTCGACGAGAAAAAATGCGAACGAAAGAGGTCATGGAAGACTTACTCGTTAACTCAGAATCAAAAATCAAGGGTCGAGTAATCTAAGGCACGTATCTGATTTAGAACCTTTCGAAAAGCAGTAAGAATATTCTACTGCCCAAATTGAAATTTTTTACCCGGTAATTTTTGTAATGTTTCAGTAGCAGTGGGTAACGGCGTGTAATCATTTCGTATTGTTTAAAAAACGTTCATTCAAATTGGTGCTCTTGGTAAAACGTTATGCCGCGACAAATATAAAAAAAATATATTCAGTTCGAAATGGAAACCTCTTGCATTTTTTAGGTTAAAAAATAGAAGACTTATTACATTACTGCCAGAGTCGTATAGAGAACTTGTGAATAACACTAAACGAATTTACACGACCTAATATAATATATTTTATTACTTTTCCGTCTAGAAGTGAAAGCATTGTAATCGGTCCAATTTGGGCACATCCGGTTTTCACGGGATCTTCACGTTTTTACTCCTAAAGGAAACAAAAAACCTGATAAAAATTTTCCGAATATTAATATTCGTATGTATTTGTGTGTCTCTGGTATATAACCTTTTATCACCCTATATCGCCTGAACTACTGGATTGATTTTGACCAAACCAGGTCAGATTATTTCCATGTATGGGGCATTGATGCCATTAAATTTTCAACTTAAAAGGTCAAAGGTTTACGGTGCAGAGCATGGACACCCTCAGTATCTCGACATTTCGCCTAATTAAGGTCTGTTTTTTCTAAGGAGCATTTGTTAACGAATAAAAAATAACATATTTCCAAAATCGCAACCACACAAGTGAACGGTAGAATTGAATAAATAAATAATATTTAAAGTGCAAAAATGTAACTCGATCTGGCCGGGTGTCTAACCCAAACACTTGGTCGACTCGGAACTTGGTGCGGCTACACCGGTCTGCCTACCGTACAGGTGAAATTTGTTCTATGTAAGTTGTGAAATTTCATTAGTTTACTTAGTGCCGATCGTCGCCGTTAATATTGCCACACCCGCGCGAATTAAATACGGTACGTGTGCGCTTTAGTTAGAATCATTGAATTAAATAAACGAAAAGATATTACATTTAAATAAAATGATAAATATTTTAAATTAAGTTGCGTGTATAAAAACCGTTCATAAAAAACCCATAGTTGTAGCCGAAAATTTTATATATATATTTCTTTCTAAAAAAATTTAAACTATACTAAATTTATTGTAATAAATTTAGTATAATTGGAATCGTACGTGCTATACAAATTCGATTACAATATTCCGAAATAGAAATAAGAGTCTGCAAGTACACTCTACTTGAAATACATTACGTAGCTGCAATTGTGTTTATTATATTGACTTGTATTTTACCTTGATTAATTTCGTATTTTACTATTTGGAGTAGGATGTATGTTCAGTTGAAACTAAGCGTATTTCAAAAGAGAACTACTGTTCCTTGTGCGCCCTTCTCATTCAATCTATTTCAACAGCGGAAAATATTTAAAAACAAAATCCATAATTAAAAACAAATAAATTCAAAATAAAATGATAATTTAATAGCTTCAAATTAAATATGATATGAAATTGTTTATTTAAATCTTTTTAGCTGTATTAAATCTTGTTAATTTAAATTTTTAATTTTGTAATTGACATCGTATTTAAATTTATAACTAAGATTTTTTTTAACGTTTTTAATAGATTTGAAAAAAGTAGATTTCCCCAATTCGATCCCCATTTAATTTTTTTTATACATGTTTAACCCTTATTTTTTTATCAATATGCTGATTTCGATCATTTTTTCTTCCCTTGATGATCTTGTAGAACAGGACATTTAAATAAGGAATTAAATTTCCTAAGTAATAGATCTGAATACGATTTTTTCATTATGCTTCGCAAGGGTTTATTATAGAACAATATCATCCTGACATTCCAATTATTTTCACAAAAACAATTGTAAGTATTAGGATATACAGATTGCATCACAACTGTCTCTCGGAACTTTCATAACCTATTCACTTGTAAAAGTAATGTAAAAATATCACATAAACATACGTTCTAAAACGCTTCGTTTGCGAGTTACGGAAAGTGAAAGATTCCGCTCTGATTTTAGCTACCCCGGTGACAAAAAGTCGTAATGAAATTTTTAGGACGTTAATTAAGAAACTCAATTAGAGATTTCTTATTGGTTTTACCTGAAAAATTGAATAAAATAGATCTGAGAACCGTAACTACAGTAGTTTTTGAGAAATCTAGGGTGAAAACCAATAAATTCTGTAAAAAAAATCCCTGTTCTTATGTTTGAAATACAATAAGTTTGTTTAACGGGCAATGAATACATAAAACCGTTAAATAAAACTTAAAAGGAATTTAATTCTGAACAAAATGATGTAAAAGTTGAATAAAATAAACTTATCAAAAAGCAGGTAGGTCAGTTTTGTCTGATCAGCATAGTTAAACTAAAGTATAGTAATATATTTTTATAGACATACTAGCCGGTCAGGCTCGCTTCGCTAGCCGGACTGTATAGCCAGAGGGTTCTGCCCCCTGGACCCTCGACGTGTTCGAATCCTCATGTTTTTGTGCCAATATTAGGAATTTTACACAAATATTTTAAGAAAAGAAATATTAATGTGTACAGAATACTTTTCTGAACATTTTGATGTTTTTGTGTATAAAATAGGCTCGAGGAGTGAGTAGATATAGATTTTAATAGAAATATAGTGTTTAACGTTAACTATGTTGAAAGTCTTGTGTGTGTTAGTGTGAGCTTGCCAGTCTAGCTGCTGCTATTGATGCAGAACGAACCTCGTGATGTGCCGGATGGCTGTGCACAAACGACTCTCTCCCGCTAAATGTAAAAAAAGGATTTTTTTTTTATTGCTAAATATTAACTAATAATCCCTTTCTTTTATTAATAAAATTAAATCAATAAAAGTAATAAATAAAAATTCAAACATTAAATTTAAATAAATATACGCTTAGAAATTAAATAAAATAATCTGTAAATTAATTGACAACGGACTGCTTCTAGCGGAAGAGAGTCGTGGAGGGAGCGGAGTCATCCGCCCGGCGCACCACCATTGGTCCGCTCTGCACCAATAGCAGCTAAAGTAAAAATGTTAACACATATACACCAAACAAAAAAACCCTTGCACCATCATGATCCATCATTTTTTATACCTAGCGATATATTTATATATATAAAATTATTAAATTAAAAAAAAAAAAATGTAGGAGGTACTTTTTTAGAATGATCTTAAGTGAAAATCTGCAGTAATGTGGATGACAATTTATTAATTACACTAATTAATTTTACGACGTTTTGAATTTTTAATTAAATTTTTATCAAAAATCTCAATATTTAGTGAACATAAATATTAACCATACTGCATGTAGCGTATATATTCGACTATCCCCCGCCTACGAATAAGCCACGCACCTCGATTTTCCGGACCGAAAATCTAAAAAAAAATCGAGTATATACCGGTATTTTAAAGTACAATAGATATGATAAAAAAATACGTAAATACGAAAATATTCAAAAGTAAAGAATTTAATTCGTTCATTAAAATTACAATATTAATATTACATTAATAATTAATTACCGTAAGTACTAGTTTAATTTAGAATCAGTAGACCAGTAAAACGAAAAAAATGTATGACGTTGAAAAGGATCATTTCAATACACTTTTTAATCACTGTCAATGTCTGTAGAAGTGTTACCGGTAGTCTCCACGTCACCCTGCCAAAGGTGATCGTCTACATTACCATCAAGTTCATTAGATATTCCGCATTTTTTAAAACTTTTTCTTACTAATTCCATGGAAATTCCAAGCATCTTTTATCCAAACACAAATCTGGGAGTTTGATTCTTCCTGTAGGCGTGAGAAAGAAATTTTCATCAGCCATCCATTTACTGTAAAGTTGTTTTAATACAGATTTGAACGGTTTATTAATGCGTGACATCTAATGGTTGCAATAGATATTCCAATCCGCCTGGATTTATTACTCGGTCTATCATACCCTTTTTTAAACGTCTTTCACTTCGTTGTATGTTCCCGATAAGTATCCATTATTAGCATACCGGAATTTTTTTATTAAGTAAATCTCCTGATCGCTTTCTCCATACACACCTGATTTAATTTAAAATTAAGGTTTAATCCATCCTACCTGATTTCTGTGCTCTGATAATAACTCCATTTACCTGTACGGTGGAAGAACAGAGATAGAAGAACAATTGCTAACATGTACAGGAACCAAACAGCAACAGTAACAATTGAAGAACATAAGAAAGAAGCCGTAATAAGAAAGGGAGTCCGACAAGGATGTTCCCAATCTCCGTTACGTTTTAATCTTTACATGGAACTAGCAGTTAAGGATGTTAAAGAACAATTTAGATTCCGAGTAACAGTACAAGGTGAAAATATAAAGATGCTACGATTTGCTGATGATATAGTAATTCTAGCCGAGAGTAAAAAGGATTTAGAAAAAACAATGAACGGCATAGATGAAGTCCTACGCAAGAACTATCGCATGAAAATAAACAAGAACAAAAAAAAAGTAATGAAATGTAGTAGAAATAACAAAGATGGACCACTGAAGTGAAAATAGGAGGAGAAAAGATTATGGAGGTAGAAGAATTTTGTTATTTGGGAAGTAGAATTACTAAAGATGGACGAAGCAGGAGCGATATAAAATGCCGAATAGCACAAGCTAAACGAGCCTTCAGTAAGAAATATAATTTGTTTACATCAAAAATTAATTTAAGTGTCAGGAAAAGATTTTTGAGAGTGTATGTTTGGAGTGTCGCTTTATATGGAAGTGAAACTTAGACGATCGGAGTATCTGAGAAGAAAAGATTAGAAGCTTTTGAAATGTGGTGCTATAGGAGAATGCTAAAAATCAGACGGGTGGATAAAGTGACAAATGAAGAGGTATTGCGGCAAATAGATGAAGAAAGAAGCATTTGGAAAAATATAGTTAAAAGAAGAGACAGACTTATAGGCCACATACTAAGGCATCCTGGAATAGTCGCTTTAATATTGGAAGGACAGATAGAAGGAAAAAATTGTGTAGGGAGGCCACGTTTGGAATATGTAAAACAAATTGTTAGGGATGTAGGATGTAGAGGATATATACTGAAATGAAACGACTAGCACTAGATAGGGAATCTTGGAGAGATGCATCAAACCAGTCAAATGACTGAAGACAAAAAAAAAAAACTGTACGGTAGGAAGAGTTTTTCTTTTAAAAACAATGTACGGAGGTGGTAATTTTGATCCATCAGAGTAATGCAAGGCATAACACTACAGCTTTTTTTTTCATTACCACCAGTGCGAATCGTAACACTTTTTTCACCTTTTTTGTTTACGGTTTTGTAAAATGCCATTTCAAAATATACGGTGGTTTGATCACCGTTTCCTATTTTAGAAGGCAAATATCATTTATCTTTTCTAAGATTTATTATGTATTTGTGAAAATGTAATATATTTTGTTCATATACGTCTAGAAGTCGTTGAGAAATGGTCGTTATTCGTCTTATTAACAAATCATTTCGCGCAAAAAATCGTGTTATACATCCACGGCTTGCTTTATTTAAAATAGCAGTAATTAAAATAAATCACCTTTTGAGTTATATGAAGGATAGAATTTATGAAGCGATCGCCAGGATATAGATGAACTTAGGGCGAACATTTAACAAAAAATCGAATGAATTCACAATATTTGCATCAGGTGACCGATTACGATCACACCAACATAAAAGCGCATCGCTGCGCAGAAGAACGCTTCGAACGACTTTTATAAAAATGCGATAAATATGTAAACCTCTGCTGATGCAAGTAGAGAATTTAATTTAATTTACGTTTTCATTTTTTAATTCCGTTCATAAAATATTACATGAAACTGTTTTTTTTGGTCTGTAGCTGTTCAGTTTTAAGTTGCTCATCCGATATTACTGTTTCATGCAGCACTTAGTAAATGTTTTATTTTTTTAAATTCATTTTTATTGACTTCAATTTGAAACCGTAATTTTTTTACCCTGCGCTACCACTGCGATTACCCCGGTTGCCACACCACCCTCCGTTCCTAGCCTTGATGTAAAATCGTCCTATAAACCCTTTAAACTTGATAATAACATGGTCATCGGTTGGCCTCTGTCAAGATTCCGCCGATGCAAATGCCTCGGCAGACGTTTCCATCAGTATATTTAAACAACTTACTATCGTCTTCTTCTGGCTTTTTCCGACCACGACCACGACCACTTACCGTAAGTTATAACCCTTAACTAACAAATTAACCGATTCGCGGAAAGGCGGTCCTCGCGCCTTCCTCTAACACCGATGGTTTCACAAGAAAACTTTTCCTATATCTAACATCAATTAGACTACGCTCTCGGTTCATATTATATTTTCTTTAAACATAAAAAAAATATAATATCGTTCGCGCTGTTAAAATAAATTGTAACAAATTGTTTAAATAAATATAACAGATTTATGGAAATCAATGTAACCGTTTTGTTATATTATAACCTCGTACATGACCAAACAACTACGTCACCAAACGTATTTTCTTTTCCACAAGAAGTCTGATAAAAATTTAATTTCTTCGATATAATAACAATATGTTACTCCTACAATAAATATATACTCGTAATATAATGAAAAAAATAATTAAAACTCACAGCTCTTCAAGATCCGGTAAATTAGAAAATGCAGTCTCCCCAAGCTCCGTTATATTGTTACCAGTCAAATCTCTGCAACAACAAAATTAAATATTAAGTTAATATCCATAGTTTAATTATTAACTAAATAAAAGGTTGGTGTTCTAATTATTAATAGATAAGAAAATTAAACGTACCTTCTAGATTATTCCAAGTTCAAATCTACAGAAATTTAAAAAAAGATACACACACACACACAGAGAGAGAGAGAGAGAGAGAGAGAGAGAGAGAGAGAGAGAGAGAGAGAGGAGAGAAAGACAGACAGACAGAGAGAGAGACAGAGAGAAAGTAGAGAAACACACACAGTGTTAATAACGAAAGAAAATCCTTAAATAAATCCCCAACCATTAAAAATAGAAAAGCAAAGTTTAGCAAATAGCTCTACCCTAACATCCCCGAGACTCCAAGTGGGAAGGCATGTAAAAAATGTCAAATGGAAAGAGTAGTTGTAACGTATCATTTTAAAAGGCATTAAAAAAATAAAAATTTGACATAAAAAACATCGGGCTACGATAAATCTAACCAAGATAGGAGCCATTTAATAATTATCATAGCTAATTTCAAAAGTGACGTAGAGTACACCCTCAAATAATGGTTTCATACCTCAAAATAGATCATTTTGAGGTAGGAACACTTGTTAAATATGATTTTTCTTAATATTAACAGTAGAAAAGTTATTTAACGAATCATATGCTTCATTAAAACTTTATATATATTCGAGGGTAATTATCCGCAATTTAGATATGTTTCTGTTTATGTTGGTAGTACTGTTGTGGTGGGTAGATGACGCATGCGTGGTTTAATTGTTATGTCTGTGCAGGTTTGATGCTGCTAGGTTAGTTCCATTATCGCTGCCCTGCCGTTAACCATGGTTTTCTGTTTGCACCAAAGATGAGAAACGTTCAGTGATCCGTTTTTTCTGGTCGGAAGGTGTATCAGGGGCCGAAATTCATTGAAGACTTTCGGTACGGTACGGGAACAGTGTTTTGTCGCAACGGAGTGTCTACAAATTGATTGAAAAATTCAAAAATGGTCGCCCATGTGTTACGCACTTCGAAGGAGCCGGACGACCGTTTACCGCCACAAATGAGGAAAACATTGAGCGTGGACGTGACAAGGTTTTCTTAGACAAACGAGTAACTATCGATGAAGTTGCACATCGTCTGCAAATTAGTCACGGTTCTGCCTACGAAATCATCCACAACAGACTTGGGTTTCATAAAGTCTGTGCAAGATGGGTCTTAAAACAACTCACACAGTCGCATAAACAAACGCCCTTGGACATCTACCAAAAACTTTTGGATCGCTACGGTAACGAACGGGACATATTCTTACACAGAATCATCACTGGTGACGAAAAATGGATACATCATTACGAGCCGGAGACTAAACGGCAGAGTATTGAATGGAAACATCCAAATTCGCCCTGCAAAAAAAGTTCAAGACCCAACCGTCCGCAAGAAAACTGATGCTTACGGTTTTATAGGACTCACAAGGCCCAGTATTGGAACATTTTGCGGAAAGGGGCACAATAATAAACAGTGCACGTTACATTGAGATGCTTACTGCCAAGCTGAAACCTGCAATTCGAAGAAAACGCCGAGGACTGCTGCCGAAAGGTATTGCGTTGTTGCACGGCAATGCCCGTCCACACTGATGAAACGCTCAGAAACTCAACTTTGAAGTAACTGCTCATCCTCAGTATAGTCTTGATCTTGCCCCTTCTGTCTACCACTTGTTTGGTCCACTCAAAGAGGCATTAAGGGATCGTCGATTTACCTCGGACGAAACAGTGAAAGGATTCCTGGTTCGCAGCTCAACCGAAAACCTTCTTTTATGAGGGCATCAGGAAGCTTGTGCGACGATGAACCAAGTGCGTTGAAATGCAAGGGGATTATGGTGAAAAATTATGTATATGTAAGTTTCCTATTTGTATTGCAATAAAATTTATAACTACATTGCGGATAATAATGAGTTACCCTCGTACATATATAGAAATTTTTATAATACAGGCATATAAAACAATTTTCAATCCTAAAATTACCATCACATTATAATATTTTTGTGTGAAAATAAATAATTTCTATCTTTAGAAATATAATCGGATAATTGAAAATTTTAATCGTTATTTTTATTATTAAAAAAATTAAATTATACGATTAACTGATGATGACACTATAACACCGAAAACGTATTCTTTTTATATCTGAGTTAATTAAGTAAAATGTAAATGGTTAATCAAAAGTCATTTAACAAAATAAAAAAAAAATAAAAAAATAAAAATAAAAACAGGAAAACTATATATTATTTATCACAATACATAATAATAACTTTAAATAGCTTAGAAAAATAAGCTAATAAATAATAATTAGCTTATATGCGGCTAAGTTATATGTATTTATATGGTTATATAATGTTATACGGTTATATGGTGGTTAAAAATTGATCTCTATAAAAAACAACATTGGCAAGTGGGTAGAATAACATTTTAAATAAAATAACCCACAACAAGACTAATGTAATGCGTTGTAAAGAGGCAGAAAATTCGCAGAAGAGATACCAAGCTATTCAGACAGCGATTTTGAGAGTATCGATAAAGGAATCATCAGCGATTTAAGTGACAAAGAGATTGCAGGAGAAAATGATTAGCAAACAACTGAAGAAGAAGAATAAGACGAAGATTTGCATTTGGGGCCGTCACACGTAAAAGCTCATGAAAGTTTGATAAACGCGATGAATTCCTCGAAGCGACAAAAGAAAGCAATTCTACACAGATTCTATGAGTAAATTATTATACGATTTTGTACCTCATAAATTAAAATCAATATTAATAAAGTACTCATTAGAATTTTTTAAAAGAAATAGAATTTTTAAAGGAATCCTTTTAATACCGACTGTCAATAAGTTTTATTCTATCAAACGTTCTGTAATTTTTTTCGATATTTTTGTAATTACTTTACCGTCTAGATAGAGCTATTGCAAGTTCTAGAAAGGAAAGTACTGTAATCGATCCGATTTAGCCATATGCCGTTTTCATTGGATCTTGATGTTTTAACACCTAAGAAACCCAAAAAACCACAAGGAAATTATTCATATTTTAGTGAACGTATCTGTGTTCGGTGTAGGCCTCTAAATCACCTTATATCTCCAGAAATACTGGACAGATTTTGACCAAACTCAGCCAGATTACTTCTATATATGGGGCATTGATGTCATTAAATTTCAAACTTAAAAGGTCAAGGACGTGAAACTATAGAACAAAGTTACCCTCAGAATATCAGAGATATTGCCTTCATAAGGTCATATTTTTATTAGGTACATTTTTTAACGTATATATAATAAAAATATTTGCAAAAAAATAAACTTTTGTAAAATCCTACCCCTAGTACAAAAAATGCTCTCAATTACTTCTATGTTGTGACGTCACAAGTGAGCGGTAGAATTAAATAAATGATGAATATTTAAAGTGTAAAAAAATAACTCGGTCTGGCCAGGTCTCGAACTCGATCATCCGGTCATGTCGGTATCTGATGCGTTAAGCCTGGCAGCTATATCGGTCTGTCGACCATGCGAGCGAAATTTGTTCTACGTAAGTTGTGAAATTATATCAGTTTTGTTAGTGCCGACCCGTTGCCGCTAGTAGCGCCACCCGCGCGAATTAAATACGGTATGCGCGCGCGCTTTAGTTATAATCATTGAATTAATTAAATTATAAAAATTAATATTTAAATAAAATGATAAACATTTTAAATTAAGTTGTGTGTGTTAACTGTACATCAGAAACAGCCGACAGTTGTAGGAGTTTCCCGAAATGCGACTTTAGCCGCATGACGGGAAAGTCCTACAACTGGGTTGTCAGCTTTTTTTTAAAAAATGACAACTTGCAGTAACTGATCTTAATTTTTCTTCAATACGATTTTTGAGAGTTTTTCTTATTAAGTTTTTTGGATAAAATTTTTAATTGAACATTTTTTTAATAAAATAATTTGTATTCTCCGAACAGTTTTTCTTTACTGCTGAGGTATGCATATATAGATTATCAACTGCAATCACCACTACCGGTTTGCCACGGTTTTATGGTAGTAAATTAGGTAGATTTCATAAGAAAGCTACCTATTGTAGTGGGTACCATGATTCGACTTCTAGAAAATTTCGACATATCTTCGCATTTAACATCCCCCAGACCTTAAAACCACCGTCAATTTAAAAGTTTATATATACATTTATATATATTTCACTTTCTTGTGGACACGATAACTGCCGTAATTTTGCGCCAATCATTTTCAAATTGATACGTAAAATATAACGACCCAAAATATCGGTCTAGTTTGTTAATGGGCAAAATAGGACCATAGGGGTGGAAATGTGAGAACTTTTTCGAAAAAAAACAAAATATCGCTATAACTTTCATATTAAGTAAAATATCGAATTCGTTTTAAGTTCATACTATTCTTTGGAAAAGGGCCTAAATCTTATTTGGTAAAAGTTTTTGATATCACCAACCATTGGCCCAGGGGGTGGAAAAAATGGGGTTTCGAAGACAAAAAACATCATACCTTCCTTAATAGGTACAGTATCGAATCAGTTTAAAGGGGTCGTTAGTCCTCTAAACATTACCTAAAACTCTTGTCTGTAACGATTTTTGATATGATCGACCCTTACGGTAAGGGATGACTAAAATTTTGGTGGAACTGTAAGAAGATGGGGCTTGTCGTATGATAAACATGTGAAACTTTTTTCACGTGCAACCATTGTCGTATTGAGTAAATTTTAAATTTTTCTTAACTTTAAGGTGGAAATCTTTTTTATTCCCTACTTATCACCGGTGAAATCTAACTCCGGCTTCCGGCGTACCAAAAGTGATTTTTGTTTTAATTTAATAAAGGTAATTTTTGTAAATTTTGACTCTTTTATTAACAAATTTCTACAAATATAAATATTGTAAGGTATTATTGCTATATTTGTTTTTTATTACATTTTATGTATGATGAGTATCTTTTTAATTTTACTAAAAAGTATAAAGTTTTACCTATTTATTACGTGTGATACACGTTAAACATTAGAATGATATATCCAGTACTTATAATTTTCTAATTATTCGGATTTTTTATTATACGGTTTGGTCTTGCAGAAATGTATCCGGATAATCGGCGTCCCACTTTATGTGGGTTTTTTGTTTCAAAAATTAGTTCATATTAATGGTGAATTTATATTTTAGATTAAAATACGTAACCCTCCGGGTTGGTCTAGTGGTAAACGCGTCTTCCCAAATCAGCTGATTTGGAAGTAGAGATTTCCGACGTTCAAGTCCTAATAAAGTCAGTTATTCTTACATGGATTTGAATACTAGATCGTAATACCGGTGTTCTTTGGTGGTAAGGTTTCAATTAACTACACATCTCAGGAATAGTGGAACTGAGATTGTACAAGACTACACTCATACATATCATCCTCATTCATCCTCTGAGGTAATACCTAATCGGTAATTCCCGGAGGCTAAACAGGAAAAAAGAAGATTAATATACGTAGAACATTTTTGAGTTAATCAGATGTTTCCATTATATTATTAATATATCACTTTGGTTTTTATTTTTTGAATTTTTTTCGACAGTATCATCGTTAACCATGATTTCTTTAGACTCGATTAACCGATTTTTATAAAATTTTGTACGATGATTTTTCAATATGCGTCATTTATATATTTAATTTTTCTTACAATCGGTTCTAAGGGAACGGGGTATCTGATAATTTGACTTCTAGAAGAGATTTGGATTTACTATTAGCGGTAATTAAAAAAGTTACTATTAGTAATCAATAGAAAAGATTAAATTATTTTTATTATTACTATAATATCAATAAAGATTCAACTGATCGATATGGAAAATAAATCTATCGACGTTATTTGAAACGACTAGAGGTATGTGTTATATATCTAAAAAAGTAGATTGATTTATTTTACTTACAATCCATACGTATGAGTTTATGCACGCGCACGCGTGTAAAAATAATAAATAAAGGGAGGTAGGAATATGAATTTAAACATAATTAGTTAAATTGATTAAACATATGTAAACATTAATTGTAACAACACAATTGTAAATATTCGAATGACTATAGAATTTATTATAATTGTTCATCGGTAATTAATAGGTTGTTATAAAACAAGATCGTCTAATTATACGTACTATAAAACAACGGAAAAAAAAAACGTGTTTGCATATTATACAAACGTTACATAAACAGTAAATACTGAATTTACAGTAGAAAATATTTGTTTTATGCTAATTTGTTGTACACATAAAATTAACCATAAATTGTTAAATAAACATCCCACATCGGTTAGCGGTTCATTGATATATTACAGAATATAACCTATGCCACACATATATACAAATATATTTATATGTGTATTTTTTATCGGAAAGAATAATTTTACAGTCATTAAATTGCACTAATTTTAATTTAAATCCCGTTAAAAGTAGTAGTTTAAATAGGCGAGTGGATTTTAATTTTTAAAAGTTCTAGTTCAATTAGAAGAGCAATTATTTAAGATAGGTAACAAGCCGCTTCGTATCCGGCTATAACGTAACCGAATGTTAATGCATAATAATAATCAATGATGCAAATCAAAAATGTAAAACATGCATCACCTGTGGGGATCTGGACGAGTAATTTAGAATTCAGATTTCACGAACGATATTTTACCGGGTGATTATTATGTTAAAATAAAATATTAAAAACTTATTATTTATTTCAGCGCTAAGTGTCGTACATAAAATTTAACGATCTGATTCCATAAACGATATCATACCGGGCATTTCTCCAGAGATTGTTAAAATGTTGCTAGTTTTTCAATGTACTCATTGCATTACCTTGCATCATTTTAAACAGAGCGATTACAATTGAAAATTACATTTCTCATTATAAAAATGTTCAAAGAGATAATTTTAGAACGTAAATTATTATCTCCTCTTCTTTTTATATCAAATAAAAATTTAATATCATCATATTTAGAAAACTAATAAATTAGTTTTTATCTCAAATCGGGTTCTTGCTGGAAAAAATATTTACGTTTATAATAAAACTAGCCGGCCCGTCTAGCCAGAACCTGGGCCCTCGGAATCATCCCAGACAAATCTCAAAGTCAACTCAGGGCTCCTCGGATTCGGGCCAATGGGACTACTCCATGGCCGCTTCTCTCGCCGTTTCCAATTTTCCAGAGGGACGGGGCCCTGGATACCCGCATAGCTTGCTTCGGTCGCCATTCCCAACTAACTAGAGGGCTCCACTCCCTGGATCCCCGTACCGCACGTTATCCTCACGGTTGTAGGAACAGTACTGATAAATAATATCCGTGGCGGAAATCGAAGGAATTGATGTTATTTATTTTATATGAAAACGCTACCGTCCGACCATCTGATCAGATGTTATATCTTATCTCGTTTGAAATTCACGAGAAGAAGGGGTCAGTCGACGAAGGGTAGACGTATGATAGACCGATCCAGAGCATCCAGAGACGGCTCGACCGCAAACAACGGGAATTGGGGTACGAGTTGACCCAATTATTTACCGTCCACGGTTGTTTTTAAAGTATACCTCTGCGCGCGGACGTTTAGAATGTGATTACTACGTAAAGCAGTGTTTCTCAACCTGGGAATCACGGTGATATGAAAGAAGGTCGCGAAATTAGCATATAACTTTACACGTAAAATAATGAAATCATTTTATTAGAAAAAATCATTTATTATAAACATTTTTCTTACATAAGTACACGTGAAAAAAAAAACAAATTAATGAGATGGTTGTATTTGTTTATTATTAATTTAGTTTACATTAATACTCGGAAAATTTTTATCCGGTTTTTTGGGTTCTATAGGTGTCAAAACGTTCCGTATCTTGACGTTTTGACACTTAAATAACCCTAAAACCGGATTGGAAATTTTCCGGATGTTAATGTTCGTATGTACATGTGTGTGTTCGGTGATGGCCTCTAAATCACTTTATACTTTCAAAAATATTGGATCAATTTTGATCAAACTAGATCAGATTACTTTTTTTTATAGTGATCATAGATGCCATTAAATTTTCAATTTAAAAAGTCAAGGAGGTGAAGTTGTAGAGCAAGCTCAACCTCAGTATTTTTGCATAATCAAGGTTACATTTTTCTTAAGCAGTTTGTTAAGAATTAAAAATAACAATATTTACAAAAACAGTTTTTGAAAAATTGCACCCCCCCCAAAAAAAAATGCCTTAAACTACTGCTATGTTGTGACATCACAGGTGAGCGGTAGAATTAAATGAGTGAAAAATATTTAATGTAAAAAAGTAACTCGGTCTGACTTGATATTGTACTCGATCGCTCGGTTGAGCGTTGAGCCTCGCGGCTACACCGGTGTACAGACCGTGCGAGCGAAATTTATTCTACGTAAGTTGTAAAATTATTAGTTTAGTAAGTGACGACCGTTACCACTTATACCGCCACAACCTTGCGAATGGGTAATACGGTATGCCCGCACGGTCTAGTTAGAATCATTAAATTAAATAAACGAAAGAATATTATATTTAAATAAAACGGTTAATATTTTTAATTAAGTAATATGTGTAAGCCGTGCATCAGAAACAACCCATATTTGCAGGATTTTCCTGGAACGCGGCTTTAGCTGCGTGACGAGAAAGTCTAACAGATGTGCTTTTTCTCCTTACTTGAGGCCCACCCATTGTTTCTCTGAAAATTTAGATTCATTTACTACTTTTCTTAAAGTCTGTCGAAAGTTATTTCTTTAGAAACATATAATTGCTCTTACATTTTTATTTATTTCTATGAAACATCTTATTTTGGTTTTCCTTTTTTCGAATTGTTTTGTTAATTTAGATTCAACCATTTTATACGTGACGATGATAAAATTTGAGTTTTTTTCGTTTTCTCATTGTACTTCTACTTTTTTCAAAATTTTGTTATGTTTCTTCTGATTTATTATTTTTTTTGTCTTCAGTCATTTGACTGGTTTGATGCAGCTCTCCAAGATTCCCTATCTACTGCTAGTCGTTTCATTTCAGTATAGCCTCTACATCCTACATCCCTAACAATTTGTTTCACATACTCCAAACGTGGCCTGCCTATACAATTTTTTCCTTCTACCTGTCCTTCCAATATTAAAGCGACTATTCCAGGATGTTTAGTATGTGGCCTATAAGTCTGTCTCTTCTTTTAACTATATTTTTCCAAATGCTTCATTCTTCATCTATTTGCCGCAATACCTCTTCATTTGTCACTTTATCCACCCGTCTGATTTTTAACATTCTCCTATAGCACCGCATTTCAAAAGCTTCTAATCTTTTCGTCTCAGAAACTCCGATTGTCCAAGTTTCACTTCCATTTAAAGCGACACTCCCAAATATACACTTTCAAAAATCTTTTCCTGACATTTAAATTAATTTTTGATGTAAACAACTTATATTTCTTACTGAAGGCTCGTTTAGCTTGTGCTATTCGGCATTTTATATCGCTCCTGCTTCGTCCATCTTTAGTAATTCTACTTCCCAAATAACAAAATTCTTCTACCTCCATAATCTTTTCTCCTCCTATTTTCACATTCAGTGGTCCATCTTTGTTATTTCTACTACATTTCATTACTTTTGTTTTGTTCTTGTTTATTTTCATGCGAAGTTCTTGCGTAGGACTTCATCTATGCCGTTCATTGTTTTTTCTAAATCCTTTTTACTCTCGGCTAGAATTACTATATCATCAGCAAATCGTAGCATCTTTATATTTTCACCTTGTACTGTTACTCCGAATCTAAATTGTTCTTTAACATCATTAACTGCTAGTTCCATGTAAAGATTAAAAAGTAACGGAGATAGGGAACATCCTTGTCGGACTCCCTTTCTTATTACGGCTTCTTTCTTATGTTCTTCAATTGTTACTGTTGCTGTTTGGTTCCTGTACATGTTAGCAATTGTTCTTCTATCTCTGTATTCGAACCCTAATTTTTTTTAAATGCTGAACATTTTATTCCAGTCTACGTTATCGAATGCCTTTTCTAGGTCTATAAACGCCAAGTATGTCGGTTTGTTTTTCTTTAATCTTCCTTCTACTATTAATCTGAGGCCTAAAATTGCTTCCCTTGTCCCTATACTTTTCCTGAAACCAAATCGGTCTTTTCCTAACACTTCTTCCACTCTCCTCTCAATTCTTCTGTATAGAATTCTAGTTAAGATTTTTGATGCGTGACTAGTTAAACTAATTGTTCTATTTTCTTCACATTTATCTGCCCCTGCTTTCTTTGGTATCATGACTAACACTTTTTTTGAAGTCTGACGGAAATTCCCCTTTTTCATAAATGATACACACCAGTTTGTATAATTTATCAATCGTTTCCTCACCTGCACTGCGCAGTAATTCTACAGGTATTCCGTCTATTCCAGGAGCCTTTCTGCCATTTAAATCTTTTAATGCTCTCTTAAATTCAGATCTCAGTATTGTTTCTCCCATTTCATCCTCCTCAACTTCCTCTATAACACCATTTTCTAATTCATTTCCTCCGTATAACTCTTCAATATATTCCACCCATCTATCGACTTTACCTTTCGTATTATATATTGGTGTACCATCTTTGTTTAACACATTATTAGATTTTAAATTATGCACCCCATAATTTTTCTTAACTTTCCTGTATGCTCCGTCTATTTTACCAATGTTCATTTCTCTTTCCACTTCTGAACACTTTTCTTTAATCCACTCTTCTTTCGCCAGTTTGCACTTCCTGTTTATAGCATTTCTTAATTGCCGATCGTTCCTTTTACTTTCTTCATCACTATCATTCTTATATTTTCTACGTTCATCCATCAGCTGCAATATATCGTCTGAAACCCAAGGTTTTCTACCAGTTCTCTTTATTCCGCCTAAGTTTGCTTCTGCTGATTTTTAAGAATTTCCTTTTTAACATTCTCCCATTCTTCTTCTACATTTTCTACCTTATCTTTTTTACTCAGACCTCTTGCGATGTCCTCCTCAAAATGAGGACAAAATGATTTATTCCTCAAAATGATTTATTTAATTTATAAATATTATCTTTGAGTTTTGGGCCGTGAAATTTTCTTAATTTTTTTTCTTCACAATTCAGTCTATTTTGTTTTTTTAATAAAGTAAATCTAATATCCTGTATTTAAGTTTTTCTTAAGTAATTTACATGAATTTTTTCAGAATTAAATTTTCTTCATATTTAATTGAAAAAATTAAATTTTATTAACCATTTAACAAAGTTGTCTTACGTTAAACCCAATAATGTGTTTATTTTAACCCCTAATTTTGTGTTTTGTCAGATATTTTTAAAACTAACGAAGCTACAGTTCTGGGACCCATTTTTTTTTTTAATTTTCAGATCAAAAACCATAAAAATAACTAAATTATTCCCTTAATTTACCTTCTCAGAATTAAAGGAAGTCTTCATTAGTTCGAGGGGAAACTGAAATCCGGGATAACTCTTTCGCTAGCCGTAACTCGCTAAGTTTTTTGGAGCCTATGTTTATATGAACTTTTTTTTCCTATTTTTAGCTATAGAATTAGCTACCGTGATATTTCCGTATAGTTTTGAATCACTCTGTATAAAGATTACTGTAAAACTAGGTTTTATGGTTGTTTTAATTTCGCTTTTTTTGGATAAGGATTTTTTATTGTAAATGTTTCTTGTAAGATGATAAACTACTTCAGTTTTTGTGTTCTGGCTTTTATTCCTTATTTTTCTTAAACAGTAAGGGATGATATTTTACCTTATTATTATATTTTTGAACTATTTTGATCGATTATTTCTCTGATATTTCTATTTTTAGGATTCTACTTTTATTAGAAAATCATGTTCATACGAAATTTTAGACCGATTTTGTTTGCACAATTTGTAATATTTGAATTTTATTTTCTTCTCTCTAATGTCTTTTACCAAAATTACCACATTAATAGAAATCCTAGACCGTTTAAATTTAAAGATTTAAACGATTTTATATTTTTGTTTTTCTTAAGTGTTTGGATTCTTCATAGAGCAATCGAACAATATTCATGAGAGACAATTCACCTTGTCTCACTGAAATTATCTAATGTTTTATCATTGATTTTAAATTCTTTAAATATTTTAACAACAAATTCTTTATGTATAAAATCATATCTTTTTTGAAGTCCACAAAAATAACTATTAATTATACCTTTCTAATTTTTTGGCATTGTAAAATGAATTTTAGATTGAAGATTAAAACATTATTATTATTATATAAATAAAAACCATTAAGAATTAAAAGAACAATACGTGTTTAGTTTAATAAGTAATCGTAACATTATATTTAAAAAATAAATAACACATTAAAGAATAAAATAAGGCAAAAAAAAAAAAAATGGGACGAAAGAACAAAATGAAAAAATAGAAGCACAGAAGATGATATTTACGTGACAAGAATAAAACAGATATGGAAATGAAATGCAAGGATATGCAGAGAATGAAAGACACTCGACTGGAAATTGTAAGAGAGAGAGAGAGAGAGCTAGAGATATTGAGTTTAAAAGAGAGGGTGCACAAGTAAAGAAAAAATGATAAAAAAGAGACAGATAAATAAAGGAATAAGAAGAAGAATAAAGTTGAAAAAGAAGTAATATTAAAAGAAATTTGGTTGATTCTGATAGCAATGGTGATGGTTTTAAATCTATCACAGGCAATAATTCATCACTGAAAATAAAAAAATATTACAAGGAAGCAAACTAAAGCATATATATATATATATACATACACAAGAAATAAAGAGAGAGAATGACAGAAAAAAAGGACGCTAGTGACCTATAATCTATAAAACGTTAAGTTTAAAATTAAAAGTTCAGTTTAGTATCTCATGGCTTAGAGCAAATTAATACAAATATGATATATGGCTTAAATTAAAGGTGTACACTTCACTTTTTTATTTATTGAAACACAAAACCCTTTATAAAAGTGGTATGAAAACTTTATAGTTTTCAGTAAAATCAAAAAATAAAAATTTTACAAAAAAAAAGTTAAATGGCTTACGACTAAGCAGCTATTAACCATAAAGTATTTGATATTACGTATTGTATTTGAATAACTCTTTCCGTAGATATCTACAAAACTACAAGAAAAACACTTCTATATAATGATAATTTTATTTAGTAAAGTGTTTTAATTACTGAAACTTCCTAAGTAGAGTAGGAGGAGTAGTTGTCTTAGTAACGCGGCTAGTAGGGACTGTTGTCATGGTAACTTGGAGTTAGTGTTGTTGCCAAAGGTTACGAAGTAAAAACGACTGAATAGATGGCTGTCATTACGTGTACAGTCGATTTTTTTTGTTTCTTTATAGTTCTAGATAGGAAGCCACATAACAATATCATAGCTTCTTTTAAAGTCGAGTTACACGTAAAACAATCAGATCACAAATTATATCTATTGATTATAGCAATCTGAGTGTTACGGTAGGGTTAAAAATTAAAATACCGTTCCATTTTTCTTTCATTTAAAGTCTACTCTTCAGCACTTCAAAAATGCATTCATTGTTGAAAATTAATTCCAAAACCGAAAAAAAATAATAATGCTACCGAATCAACCAAATAATGTATCGATCATTAGCGGAAAATCTCGATTGTTAGTATCAATTTCTAGAGTTAAATTTCTAATTTAACTTTCGTTATATCGATTTTCATCATTCAATAAAAAAATATTTTTACACTAGAGGTAATCAATTTTGAACACCTAATAATCCCATTCTGAGACGCCACCCGCCAAGGCAACCCACCCGAAGGGCCTAGATGCGGAGGCGTGCTGTAGACACGCCCTGCGCAGTTAGTATATAAATAAAACAAACATTTGTATGCTTGTCTTTAAGTGGATAAATGTATATATAAAAAAATACAAAAAAATTTCAAAAATATATTTGATTACATATAAAAAAAAATTTTTAATAAAGCTTTCATTTAACTACTATTAATATTAACATTAATAAAATAAGAAAACAAATTTGAAAAACCCTCCAAAAAGTAAAAAAATAAGAATTAAATCAAATTGAGAATTTCAAACAAAGAAATATAATATATTAACAAATATAAAAATGCACTGAAAAGTAAAAAAATATAAATATCTAATAAATAACCAATAAATACATGTAATAATTCTTAAATTTTAAAACTTAATGAAAATATTTAGTTAAACAAAAGCGTGGCTCAGTTTTTATAATTTATTTAAAACAACACAACATTTATTTCTACAACAATTAATCTTTATTTTCATTTTCAATAACGACGCAAGGAGCCGAAAAAGTCTGCAGGAACCTCTCCAGTTGAGACTGACTAGCTACAAGTAACAAATTTCGAGTGGGAAATGCACCCACTCGATTTCTTTGTACTATATTTTAAAATACAGCAAATGTCTATAAATAGTTATTCGAAAACATTGTTATAAAAACTGCACCACGCTTTTATTTAACTAAATATTTTCATTACTTTTAATTTTAAAATTTAATAATTATTACATTTATTTATTGGTTATTTATTAGATATTATATAATTTATTTTTTACTTTTCAGTGAATTTTTATATTTGTTAATATATTATATTTTTTTTGTTTAAAATTCTCAATTTTATTTAATTCTTATTTTTTACTTTTTAGAGGGGTTTTTTAATTTGTTTCCTTTCTTTATTAATGTTAATATTAATATTAGTTAAATAAAAGTTTTTTTAAAAAATAATTTTTTATATGTAATCAAATATATTTTTCTAATTTTTTTTAAGACTAAAAAAAAATAAAAATATTTATTTTTAACCATCGAAGTTACATACGTGTACCAAATTTCAATCATTTTCAAACGATATAGTTAATGAGAAATGAAAATTTTCAACTAAATGCATGAATTTAGCGAAGGGGTAGTGCGTGGCGGCGTGGGGGTGGATCATATTAAATTCCGATACCGTAGTGCTGTATTGTCATTGAAGTTACGTGTACCAAATTTCATTGATTTTCATACGATAGATCAAAAGATATAGCAGTTGCAAGATTTGATTATTCCTAAAGCGAGTTAAATAAAAACTTTTAATAATTCGCCTTAAATATTCTGCGATGTGACTAATTCTTTTGTAAAAATCACCATAAAACATTTTTTGATGCGTTTAGCCCTTAAATTACTCACTTTTCTGGTTTAATTAGGGTGTAGTAGAACGTAAACAGAGAATGAATATTCTATTAAAGTAATATTCTCGGATTAAAAAAAAAACACCAGAAATTGCAAATGAAACAAGGAGCTTAATGAATTCGATAATCATAGAAAATGATGTTTAAAATACATCTGCTACCGTAAAAAAATATAAATATCAACCATTTTTTTAAGAAAATTTTGCGCGCATCAGGTACACTCTAGATCTAACAGATCAAGGTGAAATATATATATATATATATATATATATAAAGTTTGCCTGTTTGTTATTGCATCACGCGAGAACTCCTTTTACTTCATTATAATATTTTTGCCACTACGGCAAAGAAATAAGCTATGAGTCTTTCGTTGCCAAAGGCGTGTGTACTTCAGTTACCATAGTTACTATTATTCTATCTTTTCCAATTTGGTTTCTCTTTCAGGTTTCTATGAAGCCTAAGTACTATAATTATTATTTATCAATATTATTCTCCCAATCATGAGGATAACGTATAGTGCAGGGGTCCAGGGAATGGAACCCTCTGAAGTAGCGAAAAGAGCTCTGCGGCCATGGGGTAAGCCCCTTGGCCCCGGGAGGCCCCGATATGCCCCTGAGTTGGCTCTGGGAATCGCCTGGGTTGATCTGAGCCCGAACGTTCAGGTTGTGGCTAGATGGATCGACTAGTACACAATACGTGAATATCTGCAATAGACGCTTGTAAGTAAAACATCTGCACCTATTACCATATAATTGCTGAGTCAACTGGTGGTTAAGAAGTCTTTAGTTTAAATTTTTTTCAACATCTATAACTTGGTAAAAATCTATTTAAAACTAATATTTTAGGAATTTTTTTAACGGTTAGACAAAAAACGTAAAAAAGATCAATTTATTTAGATTTTTTTTTACCCATCTAAATAAATAAAAAAATTGAAATAAATATTAATAAGAATAGTACTTCAGAGATGTAAAAGAAAAGAATTTATAGACGAAAGAATAATGAAACGATCAAATTTCTTTGCCTTACTTATAAAAAGCTTAAAACGGATAACCACAATATACAAAACGTCATTTAAATTGGCGGATAACGTTGCTGTATTGCATTATCATGAAAGAAAAATCGTACAAAATATTAGATTATACCATTAGATTCAACAATCTTTCTGCGTAAACTGTATAAAACAACGTTTGCATGTATTTTTCATTTTTTCTTTTTATTAGTGTGAAAAACCTCTTCGAGAGAATGTAACACATAAAGAGCTGATGGTGCAAGATCGAGAGTCTAAGGTGAATGTGAAAATACCTTCCGACTTATAGCTACCTTTTCGACTTATAGCTTCCCATCTCTTAAGGGTATGGGGACGAGCGTTCATACAAAAGAGCCTTTCAGAGATAGAACCGAGACATTTCCTTCTTATCAAAGATTTCACTTTATTTTCTAATACATCCCAAAAGTACTTGATGTGGATAGTACATTATTCTTCTAAATGATCGCGATGAATTGGACCTTTTATAGTCTTAAAACACCTTTATTAACCCTTACTTTATCGGTTGACTCATAGGTTTTGAATTTTTTACTTCTTCGTCTAAATAGCGCTATACCTATAATAGCGCTACCTATGGGTCTAGAATGAAAAGTATTTTAATCGGTCCAATTTGGACATATGCGGTTTTTACCGGATCTTCACATTTTGACATTAAGAAACCCAAAAAACCGGCTGGAAATTTTCCGGATGTTAATGTTCGTATGCACGTGCGTGTGTTCCGAGACGGCATCTAAATCACCATATATACGCAGGACTATTGGAACGATTTTGACCAAACTCGGTCAGATTATTTCTATATATGGGGCATTGATGCCATTGAATTTTCTACTTAAAAAGGTCAAGGTGGTGAAGGTGTAGAGCAATATCACCCTTAGTATCGAGATTTCGTAGACGAAATCTAGTTTAAGTCGTATTTTTCTTAGTTACATCTGTTAACAATCAAAAAATAATAACACTTGCAAAATTGCTGCCCAAAAAATGCTGTTGTAATCGTTTGCTATATTGTGACCCCACAAGTGAGAGATAGAATTAAATATATTAATAACATTGAAAGTGTAAAAAAGTAACTGGGTCAGATTAAGATCGAATTCGATCGCCCGGTCGACTCGATACCTGATGCGTTAAACCTCGCGGCTATACCGGTCTGCCAACCAACGTATTTAGTAATGATTCTAACTAAAGCGCGCGCATACCGTATTTAATTCGCGCGGGTGGCGGTACTATATAAACTAATATAATTTCACAACTTACATAAAACAAATTTCGCCTGCATTATAAAGAGTGTCCCATATAAAACGCAATCCATCAATCACTCATCCATGAAATTTCAAACGTCAAACTTACTCCCCTACTCGTTACTGAAATGGACTCGTCCAACATCTGAACATCGCGGCGACGCAGTAGAACACTACTGATACAACAACAATGCAATCATAACGTTCAGTGTATTGCTAGAGACAAGATGGTGTTTTCGCTAGATGAACGTGTTTTCATTGTTGAGTCGTTGTTGAGTACGAAATCAGTGGTTGCAGTGCAAGATTTGTTTCGCCATAAGTACCCAGATAAACCGGCTCTAACAAAATATCAGTATTAAGGTTAGTTGCGAAATTTAGTGAGACCGGTTCTGTTAATAACAAGGAACACAAAAGATCTGCGTCAGTGTTGAATACAGATACAGTCGCTGAAATCAAAGACCGATTACTCGCCTCGCCAAATAAATCGATCAGACGTTTGTCTGCTGAAATTAATTTGTCTATTTATTTAGACAAACAATCGGGCGACCAACCAATTACAATTACGACCTTATCGCATCGCATTCAAACGGTTCATCAACTTCTTGAGCCCGACAAAGAAAAACGGCTACAATATTGTCAACGCTTCCGTCGATTTCTGCGTGAGGGAATTAATGTTATGGATTCGTTATTTTTCACACATGAAGCGTGGTTTCATCTGGATGGCTACGTAAACGGCCAAAACAGTAAAATTTGGAGTGCTGAAAATTCCCACGTTTAAAATGAAAAACAATTACACCTGCAGAAGTCGGGCGTGTGGTGCGCGATATCGCGGAAGAAAATAATCGGTTCTTTTTTTTTCGAGTACACCATTAATGCAGATCGACATCAGTTTATTTTATTTCAGTTCATTGCAATCTTGGAAGTGGAAGACCGGCACTGCTGGCTACAACATGACGGTGCGACATCGCACTACGCAGGTATAACTTCTGATTTCGTCGAGGAATTCTTTGGTAATCGTGTTATCGGTCGAGGCTTGTGGCCACCAAGATCTCCAGATTTGACTGCGGTGGATTTTTTTTACGGGGTTACCTCAAAGTAAAAGCCTACAGCGACAAACCACGAACACTTGAACAATTGAAAGTCAATATTGATCAAGCTGTATTAAATATCCAGCCACAAACTTTGAAAAAAGTTGCAAGAAACGCTGTAAAAAGAATTGAAGCTTGTATTCAAGAAGATGGCGGCCACTTCCAACATTTATTCTAAATGTAAGGTAACGGATGGTAATAATAAAAATTACATTTACATTTACACATGCCTTTTTATTATTACAAGCAGTTCTGGAGATATAAGGTGATTTGGAGACTAACAACGAACACACACACGAACATTAACATCCAGAAAATTTTCATCCGGTTTTTGGGTTTGTTAGATGTGAAAAATCAAGATCCGGTGAAAACCGCAACACTTTTCCGTCTAGAGCTACAGATCTATCTAGAGGAGAAAGTAAAATTTTATCCATCTCGTTTTTCTTCCACGGATGACGTTGTAAGCGGAGCCGACACTTTTAAATAAACAGAAGATAAAATAATAATGAATTTTTTTTTTCAAGTACTGACTTTTTTACGTTAGTGGTGCCAACCTGAATGTCAAACGACTTTAGATAATTCTGTTCGATAGTTTTTCTGAGTTATCATTTGTTTCTTTAATTATTATTGGACGTCCTTTGTAAAAAGAATTGAAAGGAGTTAATAAATTAGTAGTATAAATAAATAATTTAAGTATTTTGAACAAAAATATAGTAAAACTACATAATTATTAATAATTTAGTGTTGTTTAAAAATTATGACACAAAGAATTAATTTTCCTCATCCTATGAAAAACAATAAATTATATTATTATTTTAAAAAAATAATAATAAAAAGTAGTACAATGATAAGGAATTCCAATTAGAATAGATTATACAGACGAAAAGATAAAAACAAGTTATAAAATAGTATGAACGTTAGGGAAAGTGGGAGAGGGGCAGACCGTGGAAACGAGGAAAACAATCGATGGAGAAAATAATGATAATAAGCATACTCGGACTCTTTCCTTAAAAATAAGTATCAAAAGAACAAAACCAATCGATTTATTTTTATGGGTTGTCACACCGAGGAGGATATCACCGAACAAAGAATTCTGGGATTTATAAAACTTCCTTCAAATGGAAATCAAATTTTTGAATGATGATTTTTTTTTTCTCTCTCTTATATATAGATCATTTTTGTTGATATAGAATAAGGATATAAGGGAGGGAGAGTTGAGAGACAGTGACAAAAAAGATAGGATAAAGGAAATAAAGAAAATAAAATAAAATAAAAAGATCGGTATAAAAATGAAAAGGGATGAAAATGATACTAAACCGTCCTAGTCGGTGCTATAAAGTTACCATAGCAACGGGGATGACGATGACGTCATCGACTGCAACCAAAAAGAGACATTACGAAATAATGTTTTAAATTTCCTTTTTCGCACTATATTCTTTTATTGCTTCTTATTATTTATTTCTTTTTCTTTTTAGTATTATTATATTATTATTATTATAAAAATCAATCTATAAAAATCCTGTTCTTTTTCATGAACTTATTTACTATAAAAATATATTTTGATAAGCCCATATTTTTTTTTTTCATTTCAAAAAGAGATTAATTTTCTTTTCTAGTTTTATTAAATATTTGTATATTTTAAATTAAAAATTATTTTATTGTAAAATAAAATTTTTTCAATGGTTTTTTTTTTTAATTGACTCCAAAAAATTAAATGCTACTCAAATCTACCAATATATATATATATTTTAAAGATGTGGTTCCGTTTTAATTTTTTCCATACAAACATAAACAAAAGATATTTTAATAACGGAGGCATTGAAGATGTACCACGTTCAGGTACGCTTAGAAGTAGTTAAAATTTAGAGATCAAATAACTTGTTGAAGACATAATAATAAAAATGATTTTCATTTAGGATAAAATATCAAGAAAAATTTAACGGAAGTTGTATAGACCGAGATTACTTAATTTCGTAAAGATGGTTTTGACAGAAGGTTGAAATTTTATAAGGATCTATTATTCGATATGAAGCAGATCCTTATTTCTTTAGTTTAGAAATAAGGTCTAGCAAAACAAGTTTCAAACTAAAAGGCCTAATAAACCTAATAATTGTGTTTATCGGTCTAGCGGAGGTCTTGAGTGATTACAGAGAAGGAACTTTCTTTAACAGGAATTTATATTTAGTGTATGATCTCAATAAAGGAATTTTTAACCTCTTTCTTATTTCTTATGGGATTCTTGTAAAATAATTTCAGAGTAATTAAACAATCTTGTGTTTATATCGGTCGTCCACAATGTTTGTCTGTAAGATGGAGCCTTCCACTTTTATCTTTTTCTGTTTAGTCTCTGGAACCACCGTAAGGTATTACTTCAAAGGATAATGTATGAATGTAAATGAAGTGTACTCTTGTACAGTCTCAGGTCAACCGTTCCTGAGATGTGTGGTTAATTGAAACCCAACCACCAAAGAACACCGGTATCCACGATCTAGTATTCAAATCTGTATAAAAGTAACTTGCCTTTACTAGGATTTGAACCTTAGAACTCTCGACTTGCAATGACCAGTTCACCACTAGACCAACCCGGTGAGTCTCTCCTCATCACGATCTGTAAGTAATAAACTGCCTAGATCAAGCTTTTTCTGAACAGTTAGGATATCGAAGAATAACTATCGCGAAATGACCGTCACGTTCATTTGATTTGATGTTTTGCGATTTTTCCTTCTCTGAAAATAGTAAAAGAACGATAGTTTTTTTAAAATTCAAATCGTTGTTTGAAACGCTTTAAACTGTCGGCTTTTTTTTTTGTCTTCAGTCATTTGACTGGTTTGATGCAGCTCTCCAAGATTCCCTATCTAGTGCTAGTCTTTTCATTTCAGTATACCCTCTACATCCTACATCCCCAACAATTTGTTTTACATACTCCAAACGTGGCCTGCCTACACAATTTTTCCCTTCTACCTGTCCTTCCAATATTAAAGCGACTATTCCAGGATGCCTTAGTATGCGGCCTATAAGTCTGTCTCTTCTTTTAACTATATTTTTCCAAATGCTACTTTTTTCATCTATTTGCCGCAATACCTCTTCATTTGTCACTTTATCCACCCATCTGATTTTTAACATTCTCCTATAGCACCACATTTCAAAAGCTTCTAATCTTTTCTTCTCAGATACTCCGATCGTCCAAGTTTCACTTCCATATAAAGCGACACTCCAAACATACACTTTCAAAAATCTTTTCCTGACATTTAAATTCATTTTTGATGTAAACAAATTATATTTCTTACTGAAGGCTCGTTTAGCTTGTGCTATTCGGCATTTTATATCGCTCCGGCTTCGTCCATCTTTAGTAATTTTACTTCCCAAATAACAAAATTCTTCTACCTCCATAATCTTTTCTCCTCCTATTTTCACATTCAGTGGTCCATCTTTGTTATTTCTACTACATTTCATTACTTTTGTTTTGTTCTTGTTTATTTTCATGCGATAGTTTTTGCGTAGGACTTCATCTATGCCGTTCATTGTTTCTTCTAAATCCTTTTTACTCTCGGCTAGAATTACTATATCATCAGCAAATCGTAGCATCTTTATCTTTTCACCTTGTACTGTTACTCCGAATCTAAATTGTTCTTTAACATCATTAACTGCTAGTTCCATGTAAAGATTAAAAAGTAACGGCGATAGGGAACATCCTTGTCGGACTCCCTTTCTTATTAGGGCTTCTTTCTTATGTTCTTCAATTATTACCGTTGCTGTTTGGTTCCTGTACATGTTTGCAATTGTTCTTCTATCTCTGTATTTGAACCCTAATTTTTTTAAAATGCTGAACATTTTATTCCAGTCTACGTTATCGAAAGCCTTTTCTAGGTCTATAAACGTATGTGGGTTTGTTTTTCTTTAATCTTCCTTCTACTATTAATCTGAGGCCTAAAATTGCTTCCCTTGTCCCTATACTTTTCCTGAAACCAAATTGGTCTTCTCCTAACACTTCTTCCACTCTCCTCTCAATTCTTCTGTATAAACTGTCGGCTAAAAAGTCATTAGATTTTACAAAAAGGGACAAAACCTTATTTAAAAATAAATGTAATTCTTTGGTTTTAACAGTTCTAAGAATGCGTAAGGATAAAAGGTCGATACTTTGTGTCCTTTTCTTAAACATGTAATAATAAAATACCTTTAAAAATGAAAAAAAAAAAAACATAAATAACCTTTAATTAAAAACAATTAATAAAAAAAACAACTTTTTTTAAACTTTTTCTTATTAATAATAAGAAAACTTCATTGTTACCCCATCAAGGGGTTTAAATGATATTTCAAAAAATAAAAAATGTATGTGTTTTACAACAATAGGTGTAACAGAAATAATAGGTGTTTAAAAAAAAATTAAGAATATTTTATATGATTACCGTGTTTTTTATACGGAGACAAAATAAAATGAAATTCGAAAAGACAATACTGTCAACAACAACAAAAAAAAAAAAATGGTAGGAATCGTTAACAGAAAAGAAAGTATTTATTTTATTAATCATAACCTAAGTTTATACTGTAATAAATAACACTTATTTAATAAGAAAACAAAAGAACAAAGAATACGTCATCAAATCAAATCAAAATGAGTCTAATACGAAAAGAAATCACACTCGCAGATAAATTCACATTTAGGAAGAAAAAACAAACAAAAAATGATGATGAAATAAACGATAATAATAAAGAATAAAGGAAAACAAAGACGTAGAAGAACCACTGCAAAGCGTATAACGTTATTACAAAGTTATGCGCCATGTTATTTTATAGATACGATGTTAATAAGTAGATACAGTTGTTTAGAAGAAGGTTTAAAAGAAGAAAAGGGTTAAGATTAGAAGAGAATTGGAGGACTTTGAGTTGTGGGGAGGCGATGGTGAGTGGTAGAAAAAGGGATAGACAATTTTAAAGGGTTGTAGATAGAGAGAAGTATGTCGGTGCGGTACGGATTGAAATGAGTAGTTCTCGTTCGTTCCGAGAAAGAACCAAAAGAGGGGAGGTGAAATGGTCTATGCCAGTAAACTATGAAAAGGGGATGCAGGGAGGATGTAGCGATAAAACGGTCGTTGCCGCGGTGGCCCCCGTCCGTCGGTCGAGTCGGCGGGGCCGCAATGCGCGCGCTTTTAGGGTGTCCCCTCCTGTCTGTCACTTTGGCTTTTATTGCCTCTTATCAGAACCCCTCCGCCCTTAAACCCGACTAAATCTCTTTGTCCTTATCCGCGTTCCCGAGTTACTGTATCTACTACGGTCTTATCCCGGCGTTGGATACGGACTCGTCGACCGTCGACAACAGTGTCTAGCAGCGGCACCGCTTCTACTTTAGCCATTATATTGGCGATGGCTTCCGTAACCCCCTATCCGATAACATGCCACCACCGACCTCTTCAAAACTATGTATATTAACTTTACTGCAGTACACATTAAGTGTACGTTAAACTGTTCTGCTTCTCTTGCAGGAGCTATCGAGGTGCTTGTCGAATGACACTTAACATTAAACCGATTTCATTGTTGTAACCTAATGAAATTCTTTTAATTATGTTTAACGATAGTTTCACATGTGTGAGTGTGTCTGTGTAGCGCGCGCATGCAAGAGCTATCATATGAATATGCATTTTTACTTCCTTGTACGAAGTAAAGGAAGTATTGTGATGGCGTAAAATTTCGGTTTTCAGATTTCAACGGAAATACTCATTTTGACCATCTCTGAATCCATTTTGACCAGTTTCGGCGTGACGTCTGTACTATATATCTCGTATAACTCAAAAACGATTAGCTGTAGGATGTTGAAATTTTGTATTTTGGACTGTTGTAATATCTTGCTAACACCTCCTCCTTTTGATTGCAACAGACTGAACCAAAAGTGTCCAACTAAGCCCAAAATATAAAAAAAGCATTTTGATTTTGAATTTTCTTAACTGCAGTATTAAGCCCTCATTGACAGCTTTCCAACGATACATCATAAGCGGTACTTATTTTCAATGGTTTCAGAGTTATAGCCAAATATAATTTTAATTAATGAAATATTTGAATCTATAAGGGGAAGGCACATCGGCTGGAATCAGACTTCATCTCTTTTTTTATTTTTTTAATTAACATTATTATTATTATTATTTTTTTTAATTAAATATATTGATTTATTAATAATTATTAACCCGTGATTGTAAAAAAAACTTTTACAATAAATAATTATTCAATAATAACAATAAAAAAAAAATCAGAAGTTATTAATGAAATTAAATTTTATGTACTTTTAATAATGTGTATATTTAATTTAATAGGCATTATTAGATCTGTGTATATGTAATAGGGTTGATGAAACATCTGATTATGTAATATTAATTGAAAATTATAATTTAGAATGGCATTATTTTTATATTCTATTAGCAAATTCTTATAAAAATTGTATATTTATTTTTAAAAAAATAATTTTATTTAATTATTTGATAGGAAAATAAAATACATTTTTGAATTGTATTCAATTTAGAGTGATCGTTGACAATTTTTTTACACTTGCACGCAATATGCAAAAGATTTCTGGTGTGTCGTAATAATTAAACTATTCCGTTTAGTAAACTTCATGTGTACCGGTTACAAATATTAATTTTCACCTTACGGTGTAGAATAATCAGTTTTTATTACTGGATTATTTCGTAAACAATTTATTTAAGGAGTAATCAAAGGAATTTTACACTAACCTAATATTTCAATATTTGATGTTAATAAAAACTAATATTTAGCAATTGGGTAACTGTTCACTTTTATTAAAGAACTGGAGGATCGTATCTTACTTTTAAATGAAACAAGATTAAATGAAGTGCAGAAAAATGTGTATATGTAATTTAACAGACGTACAAGGAAGTTATGTGATGTTCACATCACTTTTTTTTCCAAATACTATGCATTTAAATAAACATTTACGATATTACGTAATACTTTTTTATTATTTTTTAAAATTTTTTATTTTAAAATATTAAAAAAAATTAATAAATTTCTTTAAACTATTTTCATTGAATTAAAGATATTTTAATCAATAAAAAATAAATCTAATTTTTTCAGTGACTTAAATCATTTTTAAATTAATACTACATTAATTTTATTTTATTATTTTTGAACTTTGGGGTTGTGTACAAATTTAAGAGGCGTGTTTTTAAAGTAAGGTCCGTTCTGAAATAAAAACAAAACTTATCATTTGGTGGCCAACCTGTTGATTTTGAAAAATATAAAAATATATAAATAAAAGTAAGGCCTGTAAAGCCTTCTAAGACATATATAGAGTGATTCAGGAGGATAAGGCAATACTTTGACAACTCATTCTAGAGGCTAAAAATAAGAAAAAAGTTCATATAAACATAAGTCCGAAAACGCTTCGTTAGCGAGTTATACAGGGTGAAAGATTTCGCCCAAGTTTCAGTTCCACCGGGTAAATTAAGGCTTTCTGAAATTCTGGAAAGCGCAATTACGGGACAAATTCAGTTGTTTCTTATGGTTTTGAGCTGGGAAATCGAAAACAATAGGTCCCAGAACTGTATCTCTGTTAGTTTCTATGATATCCCATGTAAAACGCCAAAAAAAGTTCAATAAACACATTTTTTTTACGTTTGACGTACAAATAACGTTGTTAAATTGGCAATAAATCATACACTTTTTAAACATAAATTGTGGAGAATTTAATTATAAGAAGATTGATGTAAATAATGTCAACAAAAAAGAAATAAAACTTTAAACATGTCGACTTTTATTAACAACAAAACCGACGAAAACTTAGAAGAAAATGTTAAAAAAAAAAGAAATGTGAAATGTGTAGGAGCTCCATCAAGTTGGTAATACATTTCAATTCGTTTTGCTAAGGGGATATTTTCCAGCAATATAATAAATTCATTACGTAAAAATTCCAGATAATTCTCCCTGTGACACAATGTTGTAGTATGAAAGGATCAATTAATTGGTCATCTATGATACCACACCAAACATTCACTGAAAATCGTTGCTGGAAATTTTTTTCCACTGTAGCATGTGGGTTTTCTTCAGACCACCGATTCGCATTCTGTGTATTGTTTATTCCGTTACGAGTGAAAGTAGCTTCAACCGAAAAAAGTATAAATGGAATTAAATGTTGATTCCTATTTAACCCATTCACAAAACTGCAGCCGGCTGGAGTCACCATGCTGGAGATTTTGCACTTTCTGAATATGAAAAGGATGCAATCCATTATTATTTAATTTCCTCCATACTCTACTTTTTGAAATATTGAGCCGTGTTGCAATTAATCGGGTGCTCTTTGCCGGACTACGTTCAACCATCTGCAGAATGTTTTCACCTTCATCAGCATGATTTGCTTGTCGTTCAGAGGAAGTATTAGCGCTGGGAAGTGTACCATTCTCACGAAGATTATTAAAAATTATAATAAATACTTTACGATTTGGTACAACACGAACAGGATACCTATGTCGATATTCCGTAACCGCTGCCGCAGCACTTCCATTGCAAAATCCATAAATGAAAATCGTATCGATATAGTCGGCATTAGTGAAGATACGCGGCAATTTTCAAAACAAAACTAAACAGAATTTCACTTTTTTTAACAGACTTGATTTTTATGCACTGTCAAATGAATACAAAATTACACTTCTTAACAGTGTTTTGAAATTTTTACGATAAGAATTCGACGTAATACTGAAAACACGATTGATCAGCGAAAGGTTATTCAACACATTACCACAATTAACTGACAACAATGTATTTAAACAAATTGTGATGAAAAAAATCATTGTTGCCAACTTGTTTTCCGTAGGTTTAAAATTATTGTACCTACTAGACACGTCTGTTTTCTTTTTTTTGTAACATTTTCTTCTAAGTTTTCGTCGTATTTGTTATTAATAAGAGTCGACATGTTTAAAATTTAATTTCTTTTTTGTTGACATTATTTACATCAATATTCATATAATTAAATTCTCTACAATTTATGTTTAAAAAATGTATGATTTATTACCAATTTAACAACGTTATTGTACGTCAAACGTAAAAAAATGTGTTTTTTGAACTTTTTTTGGCGTTTTACATGGGATATCTCAGAAACTAAGAAAGATACAGTTCTGAGGCTTATTGTTTTCGATTTCCCAGCTTAAAAACCATAAGAAACAATTGAATTTGTCCCGTAATTGCCCTTCCCAGAATTTGAAAAAGCCTTAATTTACCCGGGGAACTGAAACTCGGACGAAATCTTTCACTCTGTATAACTCGCTAATGAAGCGTTTTAGGACCTATGTTTATATGTACTTTTTTCTTATTTTTAGCTTCTAGAATGAGTTGTCAAAGTTTTGCTCTATCCTCCTGAATCACTCTGTATATATATATATATATATATATATATATATATATATATATATATATATATATATAAATTACACTGTTAATTATTTTACATCATTAATTATATTAACTTTATTTTACTAATTATTTTACGAGAGTAAAATTTTGAGTTACGGAACCCATGCTATTGGTACCTCTCTACACGGTTTTTTAATTTTTGTAACCAAAAATTAAATGGCATCAGATACCCGGATTCTGAAATAATCGTACAAAATTCCAAAAATGTCAGTTAATTCGCTCAGAAGATACCGCGCAAAACTTATGAAAAAAATTAGGCTTACTATCCCTCCCACCATACCGTGAATAAAATTACCCAAATATAACCAAAGCGACTTGGTAATGTAATAAAATTATATAATTAACAAGAATAAGAGATCATGTAAATTACAAGATTTTATTTTGAGTTCAACGATTAAATAAAATTAAACTTTTTTCCGTCACCGCTGATTATGGAAATGTGAATAAGAAACACCAACCAAAAGTATTTTAGTACCTAAATGACATTAAATTACATGAGAAAAATTGATTTACTCTTCGACAAAAAATTTCTAGATACGGAATCTATAAAGTAAATAACAATATCTCTCTGCTTCTTCGACCGATTATGGGCAAGATTTACGGCTTCAACCAATCCCATATACATAAATAATTAAGCTAAATTTTATATCAGATTTTTTTTTAAAGTACGGTTCGTTTTAAATTTGTCATCTATATACGCGATGTAAACAGATGGCGCTTGCGTCGTTCAGTTATATCAATCGACAGTCAGCTGTTAGCAATAATAACGTAGTAATTTTGTTGTTAATGGTTTTTATTTATGTGCTGCAATTCGTGATCCTGAAAAGTGTGATGCCGTCCACCATATACGAGAAATAATCCAATTTTTGATGGCCAAAAACAATTCTTTGCTGAAAGTCGATAATATTAAGAGCGACACTAAAATAAGATGGCGATGCTCTTCGTTTTGAGATGAGCGAAGAAGAACGTTCACCATGAAGAACGTAGCGGACGACCGTCGGTGATAACCGATGACTTGATTGAAAAGTTGACGAAAAATTTCGAGAAAATCGGCGCTTCACCGTGTCACAGTCGTCTCTGATGTTCCCTGATGTTTCAGGATCATTGATTTATGAAGTTTTAACTAAAAAGAAGGGCTACAAAAAATTGTATGCCGGGTAAGTGTCCGAAAAGTTAAACCGATAGACACGAGGAAAAAAGTCTTGCTGCAAAGCATGAATTTTTTCGGCGTCAGAAAAAGAAAGGCCTAAAATGTTAAAGTAAAGGCTAAATTGTATGGTCGTGACTGGATACGGAACCTGAATTTTTTATTCGAACATCGAGATCAAACAGCAGTCGATACGATAGCGGTATTCATCATTTCCTTGAATGAAGAAGTTTAAACAACAACGTTTGGTAAAAAAGCTTACGGTTACTGTTTTCTGGGACAAAACGGAAGTTTCGGTCGACGAGTGATCACGGAACTACGGTGAACACAGATACGTATTGCGGAACTTTAAAAAAAAATCTTATTTAAGCTATAAAAAATTAAACGACATGGGATGCTATCCCGCGGGATTTTGTTTTTGCATGCGAAAATTGCTATCCCGGCTACTTACGGGGAATCAAACGGTGTAGTAATTGGAAAAGTTTAGTTGAAAAATCGTCAATCGTCCACCATATACTAACTTTTCTTTCTTTTTTCCTGTTTAGCCTCCGGTAACTACCGTTTAGATAATTCTTCAGAGGATGAGTGAGGATGATATGTATGAATGTAAATGAAGTGTAGTCTTGTACATTCTCAGTTCGACCATTCCTGAGATTTGTGGTTAATTGAAACCCAACCACCAAAGAACACCGGTATCCACGATCTAGTATTCAAATCCGTGTAAAAATAGCTGGCTTTACTAGGACTTGAACGCTGGAACTCTCGACTTCCAAATCAGCTGATTTGGGAAGACGCGTTAACCACTAGACCAATCCGGTGGGTACCATATACTAACTTACCATATCTAACTTAACTCCCGGTGCTTTTTTTTACCTTAAATACGAGTAGCTTTATTCAAAAAGGTTTGATGATCACAACGAATTGAAAAATGGTGTTACTGCCTGATAAATCACTGGTAGAGGAATTTCTTGAAGAGGCTAGAGAAACTCAATGAAAAATTTGTTAAAGTTGAAGGCAGCTATTTAGAAATGTAGTTTTTATGCGTAAGAAATAAAGTTTGTTCATATTTTCACTTTCATGTAGCATCCGCAGAGCTATAGCTTTAAAAGGGAAAGTATTGTAATCAGTCCAATTTGAGCACATACGGTTTTCACCTGATCTTGAAGTTTTGACACCGAAAGAACCCAAAAAGCCGGATGGAAATTTTCCGGATGTTAATGTTTGTGTGTATATGTGTGTGTTTCGTGTCGATTTGTATATCATCTTATATCTCCAGAACTGTTGAACTGATTTTGACCAAATTTTTTCATATAACTTCTATATATGGGGCATTGATGCCATTACATTTTCAACTTAGAAGGTCAAAAAGGTGAGACTATAGAGCAAGGTCACCTTCAGTATCTCGAGATTTGGCCTAATTAAGGTCATATTTTTCTTAGGACATTTCTTAACGATTAAAAAACAACAATATTTGCAAAATCCCACTTCCACTCCAAAAAATACTCTAAATTACTGCTATGTTGTGACATCACAGGTGAGCAGTAGAATTAAATAAATGAATCATATTTAAATTTAAAAAAAAAAGGAACTAGGTCTGGTTGGGTCTCGAACTCGATCGCCCGGCAAACTCGGTATCTGATGTGTTAAGCCTCATGGCTACACCAGTCTGCCGACCGTACAACTGGAATTTGTTCTATGTAAGTTGTGAAATTGCATTAGTTTAGTTAGTGCCGCTACACCTGCGCGAAACGATATGCGCGCGCGCTTTAGTGAAAAAATATTATATTTAAATAAAATTATAAATATTTTATATTAAATTGTATGTTTAAGCCGTGCATCATTTTATTATAAATCGGACGTTACTTTAAATACACGTCTCGTACATAGGTAAGTACATACATATATATATATATATATATACACAACTTTTCGACATTTTTCAATGGTAAGAGTTGTATTGATTAGAGAAGGTCATGAAACAAGAAGATTTTCTTGATATAGTATACGGCATAACTACACAGCCGAGACTGAAAAAAAAAAATACGATAAAATAAAAAAGTATAGTTTACGAGTATATTGCATGACAGTAAAACATAGTAATAAATAAAGAATTTAAAAAAAAACATCTTTTTGATCTAGCAATAAGTAACGAGAACCGTATAGCACAGATTAATAATAGTAAAAATTGTCTCATGAATATACTGGTAGGTATAATTTATATTAAAATTTTCTTTTATTTCAAAGTAATAGTATAAAAGAGAAAGGAAAATTAAATAAAATTAGTAAAGGAAATAAAATATAACGACTCGTAAAGGAATTTCTTTGTATTGTTTGAAGAAACGAAAGACGAAAGAAATAATGCAAAATAAACTTTCAAATAAAAGCAGTTGTTCTATTATCTATTTAACTAAGTAAAATAATAATAATGTTTCTTTGCATGCTTTATTAAATTTTCCCCTTCTTTATCGACTATATTTATTTAATAGTGTTACATTAAGTTAACAGTTATTACAAATAGATTATTACCTACTCTTCCTGCGTTACTTTCATTCATCATACGTTATTATTATTACTATGAAGTATAATTAATTACGATAATATAAATAATAAATTACTTTAATCAATCAAATAAACGATATTACGTATTTATGTATTTACATAGTGTAATAAAGAAACAGAATAATACTAATAAATAAACGTATTTAATTTAGTAATTGCTTATCATCAATGAAGTTCCGGGTTTGAATCCCAGTCAGGAGTACTATTTTATTTATAAATTCTAGAAATTTCACATTATGTTCCCATAAATACCCTTCAAATTTATATTAAGAAAAAAAATAAATAAATGAATTAAAAGTAATGGTTTAATTACCATTAAAGAACCAAAATGAATGTCGGGTTCATCATCCGACATTCATCTCAGTTGAAGTCGATTTCATTCCAGACTGTAGCAAGTCGGGCGTTACCTCCACAACTGCGGCGTTAATTTGAAACCTTAGTTCGGAAAAGATCAACAAACAATGAGGTAGATAAACCTGATTTTTAATGAACCAACAAGAAAAGATATAGCGAGGCAAATATGGGAAGCGAGATGGCCGTGCAATTGAACCTTCAGACCGATTCACCGACCTGGGAATCGAGTATCAAGAAAATTTCGGATTTCTACGCGGTAGTAAGGTGGTGCCCCGTCATGCTGATAGTAATGGCGCGTCCATCTTGGTCATCATTTTGAAGCATGTCTAGATAAGCGATACCATTACGGTTGCTTTTTGGAAAAAGAACGGATTATCCAGTTTTTTTTTTGCTTAGGACACAAAAACCATTGACCTTAGGGCTATTCCGAATGTGCTGCAAAGTTTCACGAGGGTTTTTGCTACCCCATATTCGGCAGTTATGGATGTTCACTTTGCCACTGATGAATGACTCATCACAAAAAATTAAATCGTCTAAAAATGTATCGTTATCTGCACCCATAATTTCCACAAAAAACTGATTCCGGGCAACTTTGAAATAGTATGTACACTTAATTAACTAAATTTTAAATAGTAAAAACAAACTTTTTATTTATTTTGGGGCTCCCGTACTCAATGAGAAGCATTCGGGTAAAATTACTTTTTAAGAAAATAATTCTTAAGTGCTTATAATAAATTTGGAACAAGAATTTTTTTTAAATTGTTTAAAAAAATTCAAAGATACATCCGTAATTCTAAATAAACAAAGTTGTAATTTTCTAGGAAGGAAGTGAAAATCTTTGAGTAATTCCTTTTTTTTTTCAAGAAATACTAAAGAGTAAGGGTTATCAAAGAATTAACATTTTACAATTTTAATGGCGTGGATGACTAGGAGATGGATTAATATGTAAAATATTATAAAACGTTTTGCTTGTTTGTTATCACAACCATTAGATTGGGACTGGCAAAAAATCTTTACAACGGTTTGAAAACCTATCGATGTATAAAATATATAGATGCAAAAATCCCATAAACTCTTTTTCTGAAGGAAGATTTTGGGGGTGGGAGGTGAATATTAATAAAAGCTTTTGGTGATCTGTGATTTTGATTAAAAAAAAACTTCAACTTTTGTAAGAAAATGTTTTTGCTAAAGTGCTCCGTTAAAAATTTGAAATTTTATTTCGGCCAAAACACCCCTTTTTCCAGTTTTTATTCAAATTTAATACACTCTTTCTTCCCGAAGGTAATACGTATTTACCAAGTTTGAAGAAAATCGGCCAACGGAGTCCTGAGTTAGAAGCCCAAATACAGGACAGCATACATTCATACATACGCACTAACATCCGTTTGACAAAAATAGATTTTTTGGACTTGCAAACATAGGAATAAAAACGTTTTTTCGAAGATTTTATGCACTTTATCTAATTTTTTGTTTTTCATTTTTAATGTCTCTTTAAATCAAAAAAACTTAGAAATAGACCAATTTTCTAGATTTCCTTTTTGACAGATTTGTATGCTTTTCCGTTATAGGTGTAGCTGCTATCTCAGCATATATCACTATAGCCGGGAAATTCATTTTTTTAATTTTGTAAAGACAAATTATTCAATTAATAGATACATATTTGAACAAAATATGTTAAATTTAAAACACCCGATATACTTATTAGGATGACAAAGAACGGAGTGGTAGTACCTCACGGAAATTTCGGGTTCGTATCCCGGTCAAGCATAACATTTTTAACAAGATACAAAATTTATATATGTAATAAACTTAAAATTTAAATCAAACTTGAAAGCTTGTTAACTTAGATTAATTTTAAGTTAGTTGAAGATTTATTAGCTTAAATTAAATACGAAGCTTGAATTAGTAAAAATGGAAAATAGATTAGTAATTTATAAATTGAAATACAATTTACAATGAAGGAGATGACATGTCGTTTAAATTTTAAAAAAAGTAGCAGCGTGGATGAAAGGTTGGCCGTTAATTAGGTGCTATTAAACCAACCCACCGGGTTGGTCTAGTGGTTAACGCGTCTTCCCAAATCAGCTGATTTGGAAGTCGAGAGTTACAGCGTTCAAGTCCTAGTAAAGCCAAGTTATTTTTACATGGATTTGAATACTAGATCGTGGATACCGGAGTTCTTTGGTGGTTGGGTTTCAATTAACCACACATCTCAGGAATGGTCGAACTGAGAATATACAAGACTACACTTCATTTACACTCATACATATCATCCTCATTCATCCTCTGAAGAATTATCTAAACGGTAGTTATCGGAGGCTAAACAGGAAAAAGAAAGGTGCTATTAAATCAATAAAAGCTGAAACCTTTTGACATGAAGAAAACATTTTTTTTTTAAATTAAAATTCCTTTCCCGTGCTTGCATAAAAGAGATTTAATTAATTTTCACAAGAAATATTAAAAAATAATCATTATATCATAAATACCATTAATCAAAAAACATTATTTTATAGATGCGTGCATCCGAGCATTTATTCGTCCGTTTGTGCGCGTGTGTAAAAGAAAAACGTGCGCGCGCACGTGTATGTGTAGAAAACGATGTAGAATTAATTATCCTATTCTCAGAATTAAAAAAAAATATTTATACGAAATGAAATAAAGTGTCACTTTACTAATTTTTATATAAAAGAACTGACGGTAGGGTACAGGGATAATTTCGATATCGGAAAATAAACGATGAAGTACGAAAGAAGGGTATTGCAATCGATGATTTAATGCGGGTTAGTTTGAAAATCATTATGATCATAACGATGATGATGATGATAACGATCCTTGTTACGAAAGGATAAGAGAAATATAGAAAGAATTGAAGGGGATAAAATAACGTTGATAAAGTAGAGTAGACGGTAAAGGGAAGTAAAATTCTCTAAAGTGGCAAACGAAGAGAACGAATGAGAAGAGATCAGTCGGGGTTGCGGGGAATGGAATGAGAGAAGTATGAAGTCGTACGTCACCGTTTCACAGCCAGGCAAACTTTTTCCATTTACCCCGCACGAGTGAGCAGTGATTTAGTATAGCGGTTAATTAGCCCCCCTCCAAATGACTCGACTTAACACACTCACACGTTTCAACAAGCGTCGCGACGCTGTCAACCGCAGCTGACGCTCTTAAAATACAATACAACCCATAAATATGCACTTTGTATTACTTCTGTACCGTTCATTTTCTCACTTTAAATAATGTAGGAAAAAAACCAAATAATAAAAGTAATTTAAAAATAATAAAAAATTCTAAAAATCATTTTAAATACGATTTTATTCAAGAAATATATATACATTAAAATGCTGTTACAATTATATAACGACTGATTTTATTTACGTTAATCCTAAGTAATTCAAACAAAGTTTCCGAAAATGAACGACGACTGGTAGTTCCGATGTATCAGATTGTATCCGTTTGACCGATTTGAAAACGTTCCGACAAATTAGATATTTGTGAGTATACTCTTATAAAGATGAAAATACAGAAAAGTTACTTTTTATCGAGTTTATCGTAATAAATTGTTACATTTATGCTTACTTACTATCTTTTGTCAAAATTTCTAATCGTTATTTCAAATATGAAATGTAACCAAATAATAATTTATACTCGTACTTTTTCTTATTTGAAATGAGAAATGGATAAAATATTTAGCAAAACAGGAAAAATAGAGAAATGAATATAAATAGATATGCACTTAAATTGATCTCCGTACCCCGCGTTTAATATTCCTTCTACATTTTAATCCACCTTCCATTTTCCCAACCTATCCCAATACATATGCTTCGTGAAGACTCGATTCCATTAATTTTAATTACGATCTCACTGTATATAATAAAAAATAAAAAACTCCTATCGTCTTTCAGCAAATATTTTACCATTTTCTATCAGAGACAAATCCAAACAGAGTAGTATACACATCCTACTGATGGGTCGAAGCAGAATGATACCGTTGGGTTCGATTTTGTTGTAAATGACAGAATTTATATGTTTGGTCTACCTGGTATTACAAGTGTCTACAGTGCTGAACTGAACGCCATCAAAATGGCCTTGAATATCATTAAATCAAAATATTGTCACATCCTTTTCTGTGGCGATTAGTATAGTGTTCTCCAAGCTTTAGAGGATTTGTATTCCAGACATCCTATTGTCACCGAAATACAGAATATAATCTCTGAATTAAATCGTCGCAGCACACTGGTGAATTTCTGCTGGATCCGTAGCTGTGTGGGAATTCTGGGTAACGAAAGTGTAGATTCCGCTGCTAAAGATGCATACAGCCGACCGTCTTTCACCACTCGAGTTACAACTACCGATTTTATTAATTCCTTTAAACATACAATTCTAAGTAGGTGCCAAAGTGACTATACTGCGGATAATAAACCCCGACACATCAAAGATACGGCGTTACCACGGGGCTCTTCATGTAGAAAAATTCACCGAGAGGAAGTGATCCTCTGCCGATTGGATACCAGAGATATTCACGGATACCTGATATCAGCGGAGAGCGCACCACTGTGCGTTCGATGCGACTACCGCTTAATTCTGCACCACATCCTTGCGGAGTGCGTGTATTATGCAACCTTACGTCTCAAATTTAAATTTCCGCGGGACATATGGCGCGTACTAGGAAATGTATACTAGACCGGGTATTGTTACTTCTATAAAGAATAATATACTCTACAAGATGTTTTTTTACAAGAAGGGTGATCAAGTTGAATCCACTGCATTTCTTCTAGTCTTCAGACCGTTAGAGCTGCAGTATGGAGCCTGGCGTTGTCGTGGATAAGGATGGCCCCCCCAAGTCGTTTGTTCTCGTCTTTTACAGCGATCTCGTTCAACAGCTCGCAGTAGTAAGCAGTACTGAATGTGCGTTAATCATGTAAAAAATCAATGAGCAAATGCTTCACCGGTCGAAAAACACGGTAGAAAAAACCTTGTCAGCTGACAGGCGAGTCTTGGCTTTCACTGGGGCTGACTCCCCTCTCCTCTGCCTCACCATACTGGCTTCTTTCGACTAAGGAATTTAGTAGTAGACCCACGTTTCGTCGCAGGAGGCGCTCTGACTCTGAAAAGCATCACCTTCTTTCGTAAACCTTGCTGTAAACCTCTGATAGACCTCCAAACGCCTCAACTTCTGATCTGCGATCAAAAGGTGAGAAATCCATCTGGCACACACTTTACTCAAATGTAGGTCGTTTGTGATGATCGCTTGACAGTTCCCGTAACTTATTCCTACCTGTTCTGCAATTTCTAATATTCTCACCCGTCGCTCGTCTTCAAGAATGTCTCGAACCGCGTGAATGTTTTCGTTTGTAATCCTGGTCCGAGGACGGCGATCATGTTCCTGATTTTCCACTCGTTCTCGTCCTTCCTTGAACTATTTATGGCAGACAAACATACAAATCCTTGATAATTTTGGTCCCTAAACTGTGCAGTCAATCTACGGAAAATTTCCGTCGTTTGAACTCCTTCCCGAGCAAGAAATTTTATAATTATGCGTTGTGCAGTAGAGCTGTGCACCTGTTGCTTCGACAAAGTGAGCATTACTGACGAATTGGTTGGAAGTGTGGGATGGCCGACTCTCCCCACTCCTAATCACCCCATCCAAGCACAGGCCCAGTCCTACCAACGTAGATGCTCAGAAGAACAAAAATACCGTTTGTTTGATTTACTGTCGTAGATAAATTTTGTAAAGAAAGTTATTTAATCCATGATTTTCATGAAGCTAGATTATTTTCGTAAATAAAGTTTTTCATTCGTAATTTTCATTAGATAAATAAATTTTATTAATAAAATAAATTAATACTAGCTGGTCAGGGCTCGCTTGACTAGCTCTTCTTGTCTACAAAGGGCTCCACCCCCTGGATCCCCGCTGTGTTTGTTATCCTCATGGTTGTGAGAATAATATTGATAAATAACAATTAAAACCTGAAAGGTCCCCTTGCTCAAAAACGTTTCCCCTCATTCTTGACATTATGATACTCACTTCATAACACCCTCCCCCTCACCGGACGGGGACTGCAGTCTCGATCTATAACTTAGACGCTTCTTATGAATTACAATATGAATTTATCCAGAAGATTTGAAAGTAATCGGTCGGTTGGTTCTCATGTGAAGCTCTAATACCCCCTCATACCTTCCCGAACGATTATTTCGAAAATTATCAAATTTGATGCAAAGTGCCGATTGGTGTCATTAGATTTTTTCGGCTTTCTTTTTGAATTTCCACCCCAAGATTTTTCTAACTTTTTTTGAACGATATATTACTTGGAATATTGTGCAATATCATAAATCCAGTAAAAATGCATGTTCTTTTTAATGATTAAATAAATTATTTTGGGTAAACGAGAGTATTATTATTAGAAATTCATATAATAAATAATATTTCTTATAAATCATAATTACAATTACTTTTATAAATGTAATAGGATAGTTATTTTACTATACGATAGTTCTATCTACTTCAGGATGAAACTCATACATATATTGAAGTATGAAATTGAATTGAACAAATCTTCCTCATCCTTACGTTGGTAACGCCGTAGAAATTCACATAAATAAGAATCTAACAAATTCTACTTTATTAGCCTTCATTAAATATTGCATCATTGTTGTACATAATTTTTATATTTAACGTTAATTAGACGAGGTTAGCGAGCGAAGCGAGCGTAGGTTATGTTGATATACGTACGAGTCGTCAAAAAACAAAAATTGAAAAAAACAGAAATATAGATCGTTAAAAAAAAAAAAAATTGGTGGGGAGGAAGTTCAGAAAGAGTACTAGTCATTTTAGGTCCTCTATTAGAATATAAGATTTATTTTTGTCGACTTTGTATTTTATTTTTCACAACAGTTTTTTTTTATAGTTTAGATTTTGATTCTATAAAATTAAATGACATTATTTTTCTTTTTTTAGTGTATATATTACTTTATAAAGTTTAAATAAACCGTAATTTTATTTAATTTTTTTTGTATTTTAAACTTTTTAGTTCCTGAAATGAATAAAATTATTCGATTAGAAATTTATTTTATAACCACACTTTTGTAATTAGTCACGGCATAACCCAAAAATATATAAACAGTTATAACTTTCTTTCACAAATAAAATTATAGAATTAAATGACAGCTTTTGTACAACGAATATGAAAATCACAAAAGACAAGTAAAAATTAATAAAGTTTAGAAAAAAAACAAGTGAAATTAAAAAAAAAGAAGAATTAAAAGAGGAAGTGAACCAAGTGAACAATCTGAGAGTAGATTAAAAAATACAATACAATGTTTATCAGAAAAAATAGCTTTAAATTCAAAACAACGTTATAACGATACATTAGAATGCGATAGTTTATATCGCTCATAAATAAACTAATAGAAACATCACAACAACTGCAATGTGAAGCTAGATAGGAACGTGATCGTTTACGTCATTTGCAAATTGGACTGAATTTCCCGTAAAATTCAATTCAGAGACTGTCTGGAAATGAACTTTTCAACAAAAAGAAACAAACTTATCGACCTCAGGTTGAAGTGTTATATAGAACTTAAGTAGCTTACATGTACAAAATACTGCTAAACACATCATTAACATTAAGAAAATCTGTCGAACAACTATTCCGCCGACATAGAGCCGACTTTGAATGCACGCAGTCGTGGATGAAGTAAATCAACAAAATAAAAGAGAACAATACACACTCTGTCTCTCTTCTTGCACTTACTCCTTCTCCCTCTTTCAGACAACTTCAAGGATATAAGTTAGAAATCGCATACCTTGGAAACAAATAATTCTCTATTGAAAACAATTTCGTGAAAAGTTTTCCACCACATTGCATCGTTAACCTCAATGAATTCGTATGCAAATTTTGAGATTGCTAACTTTATCAGAAAGAGATTAAAATCGACGGAAAAGCTTTTACCATCCCACTTGCGACAGAACAATAGATACGAAAAGCGAGTTAAATAAAAGCGAATAAATAGAAATTTATAAGACACAAGATAAAACCGCGTTTTAAATTAATCCGGCTGTTGTAAGAACACAAACACGTTAAAATTTAAAACCAACGAAAACAAATTTATTTGTCATAGCCTCCTACGATCCATATTTTATTCTGATGAAAACTCATGGGTTTTAGAAGAAAATAGCATGACGGCGTAAATTTGATTAACAAATATATTTGATTTGGAAATAAAAAATATAACATGTAACTTTATATAATTTGTTATCATATCGAACCTAAACTGGGAAAATATCAGGATAGATTTAGGAAAAATAGATTTTGCGAAAAGCAAATTTTTAATCTCAAAAATATTATGAAATATTGTATATGTCAAAACAGAATATATGTTATAACATTTATTGATTTACAAAAAGCTTATGATTCGGTAGACAGAAGACCACTTTTTTCAAAATTAACAGAATTAGGTTTAGATAATAAAACCGCAAACTTAATGAAATACGTACTCTAAAATAAAATTTCTGAGAGAATTATCTGATCCTCTTCCCATCGAAAGCGGCGTAACACAAGGAGATGGACTTTCTCTATTACATTTTAACTGTTCTCTTGAAAAGGTAATTAGAGATCGGAGAAAAAATTTAGACAATAATAGTGCAATACACTGGGAAATAAAGAACTAAAGATTAGCTAAAAAATGGAATGAAGCTAAACAAAAAATTAAACAATTAGAAAAACAAGATGCTAAAAATCGCGTTTGAGAAAACAAAAATTTTGACTGTTGATAAAAACTGCCCGAATTTCCTTAGTATAAATAATACTAAGGGCAGAATTAGTGGTAAGGTTAGAGTAAGTGGAGTTTTCAGATGAAAACTCGGAGAACGGATCGGTTGGAATTCTTTAGATAAAAAAGCGTTAACTGTTTGAGCTAATAAAATGGAATTAGCTTTCTGGCTAACGAAAAAACGCACATAACAAAGGGCTTTATCATGTAACTCAAAATTCTGGCACTATATAACAGCCCTATATGCGGCAAAAACTCTTTGCAACAAACGGCTACTAGAAAATCTAGAAAAAAAACTGATGTGGACACCACATGACTCCCTTATACGCCTATTAAATTACATTACGCATTTCTTCTTTTTTTTTTTTTAAATGAAAAAGTACATAAAGTTTTATTTCATTAATAACTTCTGATATATTTTCATATTATTTATATTTTTATTGTTATTGAATTAATATTTATCGTAACTATTTTTTACAATAAGAGGTTAATAATTATTAATAAACCAATATATTTAAATTAAAAAAAAAATTTCAAAAAAGGAGATGAAGACTGATTCGAACCGGTGTGCCTTCCCCTTATAAGATCCAAATATTTCTTTAATTAAAACTGATGAAAATCTGTTATAATCTTTGGAACTGATGAAAATAAGTATCACTTACGATATATCGTTGAAAAGCTCTCAGTGAGGGCTTATTACTACAGTTAAGAAAAAGTCTAAAATCTAAATTTTTTGGAAGGGAGGTGCACAAACGGGGGGGGGGGGGGTGCACAACTAGATGTTATAACAGTGCTAAATACAAAATTTCAACATTCTACAGCTTTTGAGTTATACATACGTACAGACGTCACACAGAAACTAGTCAAAATGGATTCATGGATGGTCAAAATAGATATTTCCATTGAAATCTGAAAACCGAAATTTTTCGCGATCACATATTTCCTTTACTTTGTATAAGGAAGTAAAAAGAAAGCAAAACTATAAGAAAAGTTTTAGCTCCTAAAATTCAAAATAATCAGGTAAAATTATTTCCAAATAACAACTTTATACTTGTCCTCTTTTTTCTTTCTTTTTTCCCTTACACCCTTGGACCGGGTCAGCAGTCAAGCATGACTCAGTCGACGGAAGTGTCCTTGCGATTCTAACGGGCCTCCCCGTCGGCCAGCAGTAGTTCCGGCATGGCAGGTCGGCCCGCCGGTTTTGGATCTTCTTATTTTAATTTGTCTGCCTCTAACTTCAGAGGAGGAGGTAACCGGGCCCGGATATGCCATTCCTGGGAGCCCGCACCATCCGCCGGGACTCGGTCTTTTCTTCTACTTTTTTTTATTTTTTTGACGCGGGAGGTTCTGAGACCCCGTGCCTCTTCACTGCCGCCCACCCGTGCAAGCACAGGCGAACGGCAGCTCAGCAGGGAGCTGGCCTTCCAATCCGGCTTCAGTCTGCCCCTGTTCTTTTTAATCGTTCTCCATCCGCTTTAGGATGTCTGTAATCAGCTTCTCCATGTTTAGCCATTCCTTTAAACACTTCAACATGTACGGTATAGCGGTTTCAGGTGTCACCCATTCAAGATTACAATTTTACTTAGAAGTTATGGTAGGGGTTCCTGCAGCCCGCACTATATGCAATTCTGGAACATCCTTCTACCAGATCGGTAAAGATATTCTCCAAATTCTCCGTGACCTCAGAGGAACTGTGTGATATGATATCCAACCTTTCCTTGTCCTCTCTCCAGCCACGGCTCCAACCTGGATATGAGTCTGCGCATCCAGGCGCCATTCCACACCGTGTCCTATGCCTCCTGTCATTCTTCAGGTATTAGTGCCGTCAAATCTTCTTTGGTCATTCCCTCATATTGTCTTTTTCTCTGCAAAGCTCTGAGACGAATCAGGGGACCCCAGCTAGTATCCCCACCGACTCTGCAGACACCGTTCTGTAGAGACACCTATTTCTTAGTGAAAGATAAACTAGCCTGTTTCGGTAAGTTTGTATCTAAAATTCGCGATCATAGTTTTGGGAAATTTAGTACTTTTTAACCAGATCCGAATTTTCGGACGAAAGTTATAAACATGTCGAAAACGGTCGGTCCAGAATTTACATGCCTTGTCGCCATACGCGCCTACGTTGCTGGCCCCACGCCTCAAATTTGTCGGGAGCCTGCAGTTTTTTTAACTTCGACCTTTTGGGACCGGAAACCTGCCCCCAAGGTAATTATTCACCCCTGGACATCTTCCGCCAACGTGGATAGGATAATCTTAACCGGCATCGTCAACACCGGGTGCCACGATCGTTCAGTTTGAAGCATAAACCCAATTATGTTCTCTGGGGTAAGCACGCCTAATTTTTCTCAAATATATGCTTCCCTACGTAGCAGGAACCAATGCAAACGAACACAATCTGTTTTGCGGTGACCTCCTCCCAGCAGTAATCGCAATCCGCGGAGGATCTCAGCGTTCGCGCGTACAAGTACGCCTCGAAACAATCGTGATCGGTAAGGAACCGGGTCAACTCGTTTCCTAGTTCCCCATGTTTTCGGGACAGTCATCTCTGGAAGTCCTGGATCAGTTTACAGTTCCATCTGTCTTTCGTCGACTGATCCCATCTCTCCTGCTACCTTTGGAGAAGCGATGTCTTCGCACCCGCCTTTCTTGTTCCCCTGTAAATTTCCCTCTTCCAAACTAGTCGACCCAGGGGCTCAAGTCCTGCCACTACACCGGCGGCATTGCCTGATATGGTCCTATACCAGCAGCATACACTCCATACATTGTATGTTTGCTAACCTCTTCCTTAACTATTTCCAGACGTTTAGGATATATAAATAAATTGATTATTATAGTAATAACTTATAAGAGGTAATATCGTAATTTCCTCCTCTTACTGAAGGCTTCTTTTTCCATCGCTACTCTTCATTTTTTTCCGCTACCCTCTCCCAGTTCAGTCATCATAGAATCCAAATATCTGTAATTTTTTTATTTTTCTTATTCTTCCTACAATGGTCTTTACCGCTAAATCCTCTTTGTTATTTATTTCCAGTATTTTAATTTTTCCTATATTTATTTTTATTCCGTACTTCATAGATTTTTTTTTCATAAAAAGGTACAAGTTAATAGTAAGTAGAATTTTTTTGTAGTTTTGTAAAAAAATATTAAGTGGTAAAGAACAACATTAAGAAAAATTTCAATATTTAAAAGAGGGAACGTGGATGGAGGAGGTAGAGAGACAGAAAGGGATATGACTATAATACACAGAGAGAGAGAGAGAAAAAGAGAGAGTTGTAAGGGGTTTAAAATCTTTCCTTTACGTATTATAAAACAAAAAAAAAAAACGAAATCAAAAACAAAAAAAAAATATAAAGTAACCAATCGGAAATGATGCAGCTGGTCCGTAAAACTTATATTTGTAACCCTCTCTGTGATGGATAAATGTGGTCGAATGGTTAAAAGAATCTTTAAAAAAAATCCGATTTCTAGTATTGGAATGGTTTTATTTTTTTGGCACAAAAACACTGAGTCTGAAGAATAAAAAATGATATAAAATAGCATTTTTATTTAAGTTCAAAACTGTTAAAATTTTATTTTTATGTAAATTTTCGTTCTATTTTTCAAATAAGTATTATTATAAATTAACATACATAAAAAATTATTGTAGCACTGGAAATAATAATAATAATAATAATAATAATATGAAATGGTAACGGATGTAGAAAATGGAGATCAACAAAAAGGTTGTTATATTTCAAAGTGTATAAAGTTTTTTTTAAAAGGTAAAATAAGGTTTTTATAGTTTCACGTTAGATTATATTGTTTTTTTTTCTTCTTTTTTTTTAATACTCAATTTCCGTTGTTAAATTACTAAATCAATAAGTTAGAAATACAGATTTTAATCCTATCGAATGAATTGATACGTTTGATTTGATATGATATAATGGAAATAGTAATTTATGTATGTTAGATAACAATACACATTTAATAATGGCTTTTCGCTCCATTTATTTTCAATACTACCCACTACATCATTTCCTATTCAGTTCATATCTGGTCTATATCCGTTAAAACTGCTTATTAAAAAAAAAAATACATATTTTTTTTAACAGAATTGTCTTTGTAGTAGGCTTTACCCTGTCCCCTGCTAATCGAATAGGGGGTTTACATTACTACGTTAAAGCAGTATGTTAATATATACTATTGAATTAAAGGCACTGTCTGATAAAAATATGTAGAGTTAACCTTGTAGAACTACATAATTCTATAACCGACAATATAAAAGAGGGTGATGATACTAGTCCACAAGAAAAAAATAAAACAATTTTTTTTTTGCAAAAATAAATAAAGCGGATCATTTATTACACATAATAATACAACTATATTATATATATATATATATATATATATATATATATATATATATATATACATATAACATCAGAAACGATTAAATATACTTCAATATGTATAAAAAAAAGCTTAAGTATTCGTCAGAATGGCTCGACGGAAAGCACGGTAAACCTTAATCAGAGCAGCATAACAAAACACCCGATTAATTATAAAATTGTAAATAAACGTATTTATTTATTTTTGATTTTTTTATAAATAGAATTAAGGGAAGGAGACGGATTATCTTTTCTGCTTTTCAACCTAATCCTGGAAAAAATATTAAAGACCTTCTGGGAAAAGAACGAAAACGAAATAAGGATAGGGACAAAAACCAGCGGAACCCGGCCTGAGTAGATGCCTGGCCTATCCGGATGACTTACTTATGTACAAGGAACAGAAGAAGAAGCGTTTCAATGGTCACAGGATCTAAAACGGACGGCTGAGCGAGCATGCTTACAGATATCCTTTTGAAAAATCGGAAATAATGCCAAGCATCATAAAAGAAAATTAGCATAGAACACGGAAGTCTTAAAGCGGTGTTTAGTTTTAAATATCTTCTTTTTCCTGTTTAGCTTCCGGGAATTACCTTTCAGATAATACTTCAGAGGATGATATGTATGAGTGTAGTCTTGTACAGTCTCAGTTTGACCATTCCTGAGATGTGTGGTTAATTGAAACCCAACCACCAAAGAACACCGGTATCCACGATCTAGTATTCAAATCCATGTAAAATAACAGACTTTATTAGGATTTGAACGCGGAAACTCTCGACTTCCAAATCAGCTGATTTGGGAAGACGCATTCACTACTAGACCAATCCGGTGGTTTAGCGTTTAGGTTTAAATACCTAAGGGAAACGATAAATTACAACGGTACGGATCGAGCTGCTATAAAAGACAGAAGAGACAAACCTTTTCTTGACCGACGACATCTACAATAAAAAAATCTCTCAAAAAGGGCTGAACTCAAGACTTAAAAAAGTGAAAACTTTAACTGATCGACCTTTTTTTTCTTTTCTGTTTAGCCTCCAGAACCAACGTAAGGTATTAGTTCAGAGGGTGATATGTATGAATGTAAATGAAGTGTAGTCTTGTACAGTCTCAAGTCGACTGTTTGAGACGTAAGGATAATTGAATTTCAACCACCACAGTACACCGGTATCTACTGTCTAGTACTCAAATCCATATAAAATCAACTAAGCTTTACTAGAATTTGAACATCAGATCCTTACAAACTTTCGGCTATATACAAAAGATAATTAATTGAATTCTCGGGTATATATAAATTTACTTCTGAAATATAATCTCTACCGTTAAATATTAATTTATTAAAAACTTCTGTATCGTTGTCGCCACCCAAACTTATCTAAGTAGTTACTTTTATACGGATTTACACACTAGGGTGTGGATACCGGTGTTCTTTGGTAGTTGGGTTTCAATTAATAACATATCTCAGAAACGATCGATCTGAGACTGTACAAGACTAGACTTCATTTACATTCATGCATATCAATATCTGAAGTAATACCTTATGGTGGTTCCGGAGAATAAATAAAAAAGAAGAGACGCACGAACCGAGCATTTTGTCAATTTAGGATTCATTGCACTACTTCACTATATTACGTAAGATATTATTATAAAAATTGTGATTAAAGAAAGGTAACAATTGTGAAAAATACCTCACCCTCGAGATTATTCGTCGCCTGACGTAATTAAACTACGTACTTTTAAAAGTGTTATTTATTACAGGAAAATATTCTAGGCTAATCAACTTTAAAAAATTCCTAGTTATAAATCAATTTACAATAACTACTGTATTCACTTTTTTTTTACTAAAATTTAACTTAATATTTTATACTGGTATTATTATTTATATTAATTGCACTTCAATTATATAATTAAATAGCAAAACTGTATATATTCTTCTTAAAATTAGTAGTCTTTCATATCAGAAATACATAACAAATAGACGTTAATAGTAGCATGCCAAGCCAAGAAATTTTATACCAAATTGCCCGCATTGTCTATCCTCTCTTTAAATATATATAAAATAAATAAAATATTACAAAATTATATGTTATTCAACAGTTTGACTGCTATAAGACCCGTTTCTGGAGCTTAAGTTATATGTGCAGCCGGTCTATGAGACCCGTTTTGATGTCTCAGTGTAATAGTGATTTCTATCTGCAAGGATCTTTATAAAAACTCATATAACAAGACGAAAACATTATATTGGAATAGGGAAAATTATAACGACCTAAACGGATTTCTTAGCTTCTTTTGCACTGCCTCGATCAAAAGTTAATCAGCTTATTTTTCTAAAAATTAAAAACTTACATTATTGTTATAAAATAACACCTGATTTTAACAAAATAGATTTATTATGTACAATAATTTTATTATTTAGGTCAGCAAACACATTAAATCGCGATGTCGGGGATGTGCTGTGCAATATGTGTTTGGATTCTATTTCTAAATCCCTATTAGTTATACATATAAAAAAAAAACTTTAAAATAGTGTACTTATTCTTTTCCGTTAGAAATATTTTATTTTACCGATGTCAGAGTACCTTTTGAATTATGTTATTGCAAAGTGATAGATAAAATAAAAATTGTTTGGTGATATAAAAAAGAACTGACACAGTATCGCACGACGTACCCAACTACTGATAGTTTTTTTCTATGTGTACATTGAAATCTGTTCAACTACTGAACAATAAGCAACCACCCCTCCGCTGAGAATGATATGAATGACATATAAATGAGGTGTAGTCTTGTACAGATCCTGAGACGAGTGGTTAATTGAACCCAACCGTCAAAGCACTTATTTTTATTCTATATTTTTTTAGCAACAGTACTTTTTTATGCTATATGTTTTGACGGATTGTTTAGACTCGACTTTCCGTAGGGTATAGAAATTATTGCAGTTGCTGACGACCTGGCATTGGTGATGAAGGCCAGAACCGAGGAAACTTTATGTTCAATTGAACTTAACCGAAATTGGACTTTCAGAAATGAATGCACTGGGTAGAAGCAAGTACAGGAATAATAAAATTAAATGAATTCCAAGAGGCTAAGAAAACAAAAATAAAACTAACAACGGATCATCTGGCAAAAATGGCAGAAGGTGGAAGAACAGCCTTAGAAAAGAGGAAAAATGTGAAAAAGAATCTGTTCCCCGTTCCACAGTAATACAATTCGTCCTTAATAATAATGAATAACTGATAAATTGTTTGTAAAAACCGTCATAAATAGAGCAGCAGGACAATAAGAAAAAAGCTGGTAACACAGTTGTTTCTGATTTACCGCTTACACAAATATACACGGACAATTTAAAATATTTATCATTTTATTTAAATGTAATATTTCTTTCTTTTTTTTTTACTTTTAAGGCCGCAAAGGACCACTTTAGTCAAAATAATTCAAGTCTTTTTTGCCAATCTTTTGGCCTTTAAGTTCTTAGCTTTTACTTTCCCCCAATATTTAGTAATTCTTAATGATCTTGCTTTACGATCCTCTTCTGAATAAATCTTTTTTGTATAATTAAAAGTTCTTACTTTAAAGTTGGTATTCGGATCTTTAATAAAAAATTTTAATTTTTCGGATTTATTAAGTAAATCTTTGTAAGTCAAATTTAATTCTTGCATGTCTTCTTTAATTTCTTTGATCCATAATGGCGGATTTTTTAAAGACCAAAATCGATCGATAATTCTCTTAGTAATCCTATCCTGCCGTAATCTTAACAAGTGTGCACAGAAAGAAATTCGCTTCTTTTTCATAGTATCGATTAAGGATTCCAAGTTTTCGTACAGAAATTTATTAGGCGATAATCTGTACTGATTTTCGCGTTTATATTTTTTGTTTATGCAGGTTTTAAGAATCCTGCGTTCAACTTTAAGCAAAGGTTCAGTCCTATTTTTCTGATTTAATCTAAATAAAGTCTCGCTCGCGTAAGTAATTACCGGTTTAACCAGAGTTATGTAATGTCTAATTTTAGTGTTAATCGAGACCGATTTTTTGTTGTAAGTATTTTCGGTTACCTGTAGCACATTAAATAATTTATTAAGTCTTTCGATCCAATTTTGTTTTTCGTTACGATTACAAGTAATGATCGCTCCAAGAAATTTAAATTTTTCTACAAGTTCTACTTTGTTTCCATTAATATTCACAGAATTAATAACTAAAGGATCTATAGCCATCATTTTAGTATTTTCGTAAGAAATTTTAAGTCCAATTTTATTCTCAAGTTCTTCTATACTTGTTATTCGTAATCTGCTTTCTGCGATACTATTAGATAATAAAGCTAAGTCGTCGGAAAATCCTAGGCAATTTAAATTTAAGTTATCTCTTTTGTATCCTATGTGAATATTTTTTAGATTAATTTTATACTATTCGCGCATCAGAAATTCTAGTGCACAATTAAATAATAAAGGCGAAAGTCCGTCGCCTTGTCTCAGTCCGTTTATTTAATTTCTTTCGTTTATTTAATTCGATTCTAACTAAAGCGTGCGCGCATACCGTATTTAATTAGCGTGGTACTAGTGGTGACATTCGGCGCTGAGAAATTTATGTAAATTCACAACTTGCATAGAACAACATTTGCTTGCATGATTAGCAGATTGATGTAAACGCACCAGGTACCGAGTCGATGGGGCGATCGAGTTCGAAACTCGGCCAAACCGAGTTACCGAGTAAATATTATTAATTTATTCTACCGTTACCTGTGACGTCACAACATGAAAGACGACAACACAATTTTTTGGTATAGGGGTGCAATTTTGTAAAAACTTTTTTCGGCAAATTTGGTTATTTTTTAATAAAACAAAAAAAAAATGCACATTTTGTTAACAAACGTGCCTAGACTTTAATTAGGCAAAATTTCGAGATATTGAGGCTGATCTTGCTGTACAGCCTAAGCCCTTTGACCCTTTTGGTTGAAAATTTAACGACATCAATGCCCCATACATAGAAGTAATCTCACCAAGTCTGGTCAAACTCGGTCCAGTAGTTCTGGAGATATGAGGTGATTTAGAGGTCGACCCCGAACACACACACGTACATTAACATTCGGAAAATTTCCATCCAGTTTACTGGGTTCCTTAGGTGTCAAAACGTAAAGATCCGGTAAAAACCACATATTCCCGAAGTGGACCGATTATAATACTTCCCCTTCTAGAACTGTAGCTGTGCTGTAGCGCTATGTAGACCAGAAAGTAAAGTTAATTGTTATGGAGTCAGTTGATCATTTGTAAAAAAATGTTTTGTGTTTCGTATGGACCCAAAATTTGCGTTAAAAAAGTCAAAAATGGTATTTTTTCGTTTTCTTTAATTTTTTGATGATAAATTAATATCATAAAATACATACAGAATAATAGAAAATCATTTAACTGTAAAATCAAACTACTGTTGATATTTTACCATTGTTATTAAATGAGTTAAGAATTAATCTTGAAATTCATCCAGAAAAATGTTTACGGTATCATATTATAAATATATCGTAATGTAATCGCTTTGGTAAATTTTATTGTACAATCTTTAACTGAATTTTTATATTTTATTCGGTTCACTTCCTTACTTCTTTTTTTAAATAATTTAATTGAAGTGATAATTGTGTTAAAATTAGTGTGTAAGGACGAAATTGGGTTCACAATTCGTTAAAGAAAATCTCTTTGAAAAGTAATTACTGGTGTTGGCCTGCTTTTTCTTTTATTTTATTGAATTTGGCCGTTAAGCCAAATTAAATGCGAGTCGGAAAATGTTTTCCACGTTTTTATCCGTAGAAAAATAATTTGATTAAAACATTACGATTTCAAATAAATAAATTTATTGTATTAGAAAAAAAAATTAATATTAAAATAACCTATTATTCTCCAATGATTAGATTCTAATTAGTACAATAATTTTTTTTTTTCTTTTCAATTTATTATACAATTTACTTTTATTTTAATTAACTAATCAAAAGGTTTACACATAGCTACTACAGAAGATATAAGGTATGATAATCGATTAACATTTTGAATGTAGGAGTGTTTTTTTAAAAATCGAAACGTTTCACGATCCTTTCTTCCCGAAAAACACAATAAAAAAAATCTGATGTGGATACCACATGACTTCCTTCTACGCCTACTACATTACATATACACATTTTTACTTTCTTGTTCGAAGTAAAGGAAGTATTGCGATCGCGATGAATTTCGGTTTTCAGATTTCAACGGAAATATCCATTTTGACCGTCTCTGAATCTATTTTGACTAGTGTCATCGTGTCACATCTGTACGTACGTATTTAAAAAAAATGTGTATATGTAATTTAATAGTCGTAAAAGGAAGTCCATGAGGTGTCCACCACCAGTTTTTTTTAAAATGAAAACTATATAAAATATTATTTAATTAACAACTTCTGAAATTTTTTCATTAAAAAAAAAAAATTTTTATTGTTATTACAGAATTATTAATTATCTTAAAAGTTTTTTATACAATCAAAGGTGAATAATTATTAATAAATAAATATATTTAAATTAAACAAAAGAAAAGTTAAAAAAAAGGACATGAAGTCTAATTGGAACCGATGTGCCTTCCCCTTGTAAGATCCAAATATATCTTTAGTTAAAGTTTTATTGGGCTATAACTCTGAAACCAATAAAAATAAGTATCACTTATGATATATCGTTGAATATTCTCAATGAAGGCTTATTACTGTACTTAAGAAAAAAGTCCATAATCCAGATTTTTTGGATATTAGGCTTTTTGGCCAAATTTGGTCAAGTGGAATGCAATCAAAAGGGGAGATGCAAAACTAGATGTTACAACAGTCGTAAATCCAAAATTTCAACATACTACGGCTAATCGTTTTTGAGATATGCAAGATGCATACGTACGTACGTACAGACGTCACGCTGGAACTAGTCAAAATGGATTCAGAGATCACCAAAATAGTTATTTCCGTTAAATCTGAAAACCGAAATTAAAATACTTCTTTTACTTCGTACAACGAAGTAGAAAATGAAAAATTGCGGAAGGATATTTGTGTACAAGTCATACTCTGATAAATATTTCAAAACTGCTAAAACATTAAAAATTTTAATTTGATTCAAATATTTTTAGATATGGGTCATTAATGCCGTTAAATTTTCAACTTAATCGGACAAATAGGGTTAGATACTTACCTCCGTTTTAAAATTTCAGTTTTCAAAATGTAGGAATTTGAAATTCGGAACAGTAGTACTAATAAATTAGTTATTTACAGTAATGAAATTTTAAGTCGTCGGACTTAAAGGCGGTGAATATTTCTGTCTTTTTCTTATAAAGTATGTTTAAAAATGAATATCGGGATTTTAAAGCTATGTAATATTTTTCACCTTTTACCTACATCCGTTAGTTATACATAAATTGAAAGAGAAATTTAAACAGTTTTAGCTGTGCACAAGCTCATAAACTGTTTTCTGTATCTTTTGCTAGGTAGCGCTGGTAGCAAAGATGGCGATCCCCTGACAGAAAGCGTCTTGGTGTTTCGTAATTTGCAAAGTGTGAATCTGTAATTGCCGTTCAAAGAGCGTTCCTTTTGAAGTCCCGTTGTGTTCCGCCGAGGGGAAATAACATTGGTAGATGGAAAAATCGAAACCGCTGGCTGTATTTGTAAAGGGAAGAGTACAGGACGATCGAGTGCATCTGAAGATAATGTTGAACATGTAAGAAAGTCTTTTGTGCGTAGTCCTAAAAATCTTTTCTCAACGCAATACGAACCGCAGAACCATATTTGGCAGCAAGATGGTGCGACTCCTCGTTGGCATAACGCTGTACGTGATCGGTTGAATGAAATTTTCCCTGACCGCTGGGTCGGTCAAATTCAGTTGGAAGGTAGAAAAAAGTTGTCAACGTGGGAGTAAATAGACGGACGTCGTATTATTCGATTCGATTACCGTCGATATGGATATGAAAGTTATAAAATTTAAAGAGCTCAAAAGAGAAGAGGAAAAGAGAAAACAACGTCTGGTTAGAAGGGAAAAGGAAAAAACAGAGCGAAAGAATAAAAAACTATTGAAACACCAGAAAAGGTACAAGAGAGAAAAACGAATGCAAAATGTTGACTAACGTGGTCCTCAGTCAAAAAAAAAAGAAAACCATCAACGAAAATAAGGCACGAATACGTAAATAAAATCAAAATACACAGTAACAACTAACTATTAATTGATTGTGGGGGACCAGTTAATAAGATTGTCAATCAGCTGTTGTTACTGTTGACCTGATTGGTGCAGGACTCCAAATAAAGGTATACAGTTATTTTAAACTGGATTTCAGTGCTACTGTTATCTAAGTGTAATTATAATACATACTCTATATGCAATTTAATTATAATTAATTTTTTTTTGTTCAGTCTTTTCATGTGCTATTTCCTTCATTATTTCATCTATTCTTCGTTTATTTTTTTAATTATAACAAATATTTTATATCCTTTGTTTTCAATTTTTTTCATTATTTATTCTAACCTTGTCTTCACAAACTTTTCTCTTTTACATTTCTTTTCATAAAAAAAAAAATTAACTACTGTTTAATTATTTAATAAAAACTTAATAACTTATTTCGTCTTATGTAAGCAATTCTATCAAAGTTTTTTGCGGACTCGTTTTAATATGACTTCATTTTTTAACTCTTCCAGTTAACTTTAATTTCAAACATCTTTATTTAATTTATTTACTAAAAAAATTATATTTTTTTTGTCTTCAGTCATTTGACTGGTTTGATGCAGCTCTCCAATATTCCCTATCTAGTGCTAGTCGATTCATTTCGGTACACCCCCTACATCCTGTATCCCTAATAATTTGCTTTACATATTCCAATCGTTGTCTGCCTGCACAATTATTTCCTTCTACCTGACCCTCTAATATTAAAGCTACTATTCCAGGATGCCTTAATATGTAGCCTATAAGTGTCTGTCTCTTCTTTTAACTATATTTTTCCAGATGCTTCTTTCTTCATCGATTTGCCGCAACACATCTTCATTTGTCACTTTATCTACCCATCTGATTTTTAACATTCTCCTATAGCACCGCATTTCAAAAGCTTCTTCTAATCTTTCTTCTCAGGTACTCCGATCGTCCAAGTTTCACTTCGATATAAAGGGACGCTCCAAACATATACTTTTAAAAATCTTTTCCTGATATCTAAATTAATTTTTGATGTAAACAAATTATATTTCTGACTGAAGGCTCATTTCGCCTGTGCTATTCGGCATTTTATAACCTGCTTCGTCCATGTTTAATAATTCTACTTCCCAAATAACAAAATTCTTCTACTTCCATAATCTTTTCTCCTCCTATTTTCACATTCAGTGGTCCATCATTGTTATTTCTACTATATTTCATTACCTTCGTGTTGTTATTGTTTATTTTCAAGCGGTAGTTCTTGCGTAGGACTTCATCCATGCCGTTCATTGTTTCTTCTAAATCCTTTTTACTCTCAGCTAGAATTACTATATCAGCAAATCGTAGCATCTTTATTTTTTCACCTTGTACTGTTACTCCGGATCAAAATTGTTCTTTAACATCATTAAATCCTAGTTCTATGTAAAGGTTAAAAAATAACTAGGATAGGGAACATCCTTGTCGGACTCCCTTTCTTATTACGGCTTCTTTCTTATGTTCTTCAATTATTACTGTTGCTGTTTGGTTCCTGTAAATGTTAGCAATCGTTCTTCTATCTCTGTATTTGAATCCTAATTTTTTAAAATGCTGAACATTTTATTCCAGTCTACGTTATCGAATACCTTTTCTAGGTCTATAAATGCCAAGTATGTTGGCAAGGTTAGATTTATTTTTCTTTAATCTTCCTTCTACTATTAATCTGAGGCCTAAAATTGCTTCCCTTGTCCCTATACTTTTCCTGAAACCAAACTGATCTTCTCCAACACTTCCTTTACTCTTCTCTCAATTCTTCTGTATAGAATTCTAGTTAAGATTTTTGATTCATGGCTAGTTAAGCTAATTGTTCTGTATTCTTCAAATTTATCTGCTCCTGCTTTTTTTGGTATCATGACTATAACACTCTTTTTGAAGTCTGACGGAACTTCACCTTTTCCATAAATATTACACACCAGTTTGAAACACAGTTGTAGGATTTTCCCGGAACGCGGCTTAGCCGCTTGACGGGAAAAACCTACAACTACTAATCTTGTCTGTTTTTTAATTACTATTTTGTATGTTATTTAGATACATATTATCATTATTACTGTTATTATTATTGTTATTGTAATTATTATTTATTTTGTTTATCCGAGTATGTTTACAGAGTAATAAATTGTATTTTTAATCTCTCAGTATCCTCGAACCGTGAACACGCGTCAATACGTTTTAATCTAATTTTTAAAAAATTATCACTTACTATCCGTTATATAATGTTAAGATTTTTTTTAGGTACAGACTTCAGGTCTATGCCGTTAGGTAATCCAGAGAATAAGTAAATTGAGAAATGCTAATTCAAGAAGCACATCAAGGCCAGAAGCTATCTGATCTCGTTTTTATTTTGTGGTTACAGTTCTATTGCTGCTGTTGCACTATATCTTTAAATAGCAAATATAACAATAGAAAAAATATATATATCAACTAAATTTTGGGTATCAGGTTTTTTGTTAACGTCGACTTTTAAAGGATCTCTTTGTTCAAAAAACATAGAAAATATTTAGAAATTTCCGAAGATGTATGTACGTACATATAAATTGGTCGGCGTATATTTTGATCAACACCTCCGGATTGGCTTGACAAAAATTTTCAAAAAAAGTTCCTATATATTGGGCACTGATGGAATTTTATTTTGAAAGGAGAGTAGTTTTGGTTTTTTCAAATGTTTTACTTTTTATATAGTGGTCGTAGAGAATTGACCGTACAATCAAAGTGGTTACTAGATTGTTTGAAATTGAAATTCCAATGTTTTAAGTCAATCGGATTTAGGAGTGGAAGATTAAACATTATTTTTAAACAGTCTTTGCCTTTATGTAAAAAACAGTGGATAAAAATAAAAATTAAATTGGCAAAAAACATATATATATATATATATATAGAGAGAGAGAGAGAGATAGAGAGAGAGAGAGAAAGGTCCGGCAGAAATAACTTCCCGATTTCCAATCACTGTTGGTAGAGCGCTAATACTACACGGCGTGCTGTATCGGTACCCCATTTTGTAGCGGATATATTGCAATTTCAGTTACGACCATGGCGTGGAGTAGTGAGAATAGCGTTACCGTTATTGAAACGTATTTTAAAAATGGTGATTTGTTATCGACACGCAACGATTATTTCATTCACAGTTTCGGCTAGGTCGACACGCCGCGGTACCCGATAAGAAGACAATTCGGTTATGGGTGCCAGTTTTAGAGCTACCGGTTCAGTTTTGAAGAAGAAACCACCTGGTAGACCACGAAGCGTTTGAACACCCGAAAATATTGAAGCGGTGAGACAAGCCGTTACACAACCTTTTTTCGTCGCTCAAACACGTTACTGCGTTACAAATTTTTGATCAGACTGTAAAGAGAATTTTTCACGACGACATACAGTTTCATCCATACAAAATGATAGTCGTGCGGCAGCTAAATGAACGTGACTGGATTAGCCGTATCGCTTCTTGCCACGTTATTCTGGAAAATGTTCCGGTTAACTCGATTGTTATATCAAGTGACGAAGTCTATTTTCATTTATGGGTTGTGTTAATAAAAATATTTTCGATTCTAGGAGGAAAAATAATCCACTTCAACTTTATGAGCGCCCTCTGAATTCTCGAACGTGTTAGTTTGTCGCTCAAATTCGAATAACAGGGCCATAATTTTTTGAGGAAGAAAGGAAATCGATTACGGTAACTTCCAAACGTTATACAAAAATGTTACGCGAGTTCCTGCTACCAAGACTTAATCAATTCGGAAATCAAGCCGAAAATTTATGGTTTTAACAAGTTAGGTTGCTCCTCACACAGAAAATCGATGAATTTTCTCAAAGAAATGTTTTCCGGTTGTCTTACTCTCGACTAGGAGAAATCCCTTGGCCCGCAAAGTCACCCGATCTTGCAGCATGTGATTTTTTCTCTGAGGCTATCTAAAGGCTGAAATATTTAAACAGAAGCGTAGATCATTTAAAAGCTGTTAGCCATCAACATATCATTGCAGTACCATTTGAAATGACAAGAAAAGTAATGCGGAATTTCAGGGAGAGGTTAAAGACCTGTATAAATAGTGAAGGTGGGCGTATGAAAGATATAATTTTTAAAAATTAAATAAAAAATAAATGGTAAAAAAATGTTCTTTCAGAATATCTTTAATTTTTTTAGAATCTTGTTGTAATGTCTATTTTACTTACATTTCAAATCGGGGTTTTTATTTCTGCCGCACTCTGTATATATATATATATAAATATACAACATTATTTATTTTATTAATATTATATATATACAACGTGTACATAAATATGTACTGAAATAATTTTCAATAGCAGCTGCAGAGTTGAGAACTATTTTTTATATTTTATATTTTCATGTATTTATTTTAATATTATTTCTATGTCTTATACTTTGAAAATTTAATTTTATAATTGTGTCATTAATGATGCTGCTATGACCAACTTTATATAATAGTTTCCCTCAAAACCATCCAGGCAAATATTGCCTGGAGGTTCCTTTTTATCTGTGGAATAACATATTTATGATTTGTGACGTGATCTATATATTATATATATTATTCCAAGTCGATCAGAATAAAAAAAAAAAAAAAATTATTTATTGGAAACTTTGATAATTATCGAAAATATTCAATTATTATATTAAAATTAATTTTAACTATATTTCTGAAAATATATAACTATTTTTTAACGCAAAATATAAAAAGTGAAAAAAATTAAACTATATAATAAATAAACAAAGAAGATATAATTAAGGGAGAAACGAAGCGAAATAGCACAGATAATATATACATATATATTACAACATGAACAATTGACCCGTAACAAGTCACTTAAATTAATGCGATAGAAGGGGTTTAGATGAGGAGAAGGGTGAAAATGGAGAAGGTGCAACGATACAGATAGCAGTGGTTATAGGGAGGGATTATATGTTCAAGGGGGGAAAGAGATACAACGAGAGAGCGGTAAAGTAAATGAATGGAGGAGAAAGAGGCGTTGAAGATAGGGGTTAGTTTAAAGTTGATTGTACTGTGCTACATAACTACAAATAAACGTATATACTACACTAACAAATAGTAGTAGTAGTAGTTGAGAGAGAGAGAATGGTGATAAAACCGACTACTGGCGGAAGTACGTGTTATATGATATTGTTACACTAGTATCTATCTATCAAATGTGACTCGACTCAAGAGTTTACGGTAGTAAGGTTACGTACACCCGACGGTAATGATGGGAGATAGAAGACTGGTGAAAGGGATAAGAGAAATTACTTTTGTCGTAAGTTATACCCTGTATTGTATGGCAGCCGCAATCGTAACGTATTAGTGTAATGGCAAAATGCACGCGATTTAAAACCAAAATAAAGGAATAAAGTGGTCTATCCCGAATAATAATAACAATGAAGTTACTGATGCGCAAACTAAGAAAAACTCAGGAAATACAACTCATTTAACAGGATTCCTGGATTCCATCTGACTTCTCCCACACACAAAAAAAAGAAAAATTAACAAATCATAATATTTATAAGTATAAACTTTTATTACTATAGAGATAATAAAAATAAATAAATTTATTTAATAAATATTTATATATCAATGGTTTAAATCAAAACAACAGAATATTGCATTGCACCAATTATTCGACTGATTATATCTTTGCTGATTATTTTGAAGAATAATAAATTGCATTAAAATAATGAAATAACTAGTAGATTAGAGAAAATAGAACTCGACAATTTTATAATAAATTCCAAAAAATTAGCTTTAAAATTTAAAAGTAAAAAAAACTGGAATTAATGGATATAAAAAGTCAAATCAACTCAAAAAAATAAAATTTATACGTTAGAAAATAATTTGATAAATTATTAACATAAAAAAGCATTGTTTCCAGGAACGCTGGATAATATCAATTAATAAATGTCAAACAAATACTTCAATTATATCATTTTATTTTCCAAATATTTATTGGAAAGTTAATTTTGAAAAATCTAAAAACTGTTTTTTTTTTTTTTATTTTTACATGATAATTACACACACCAAAAATTAAGTTGATATCTTAATTTCTTAGCAAAAAAAAAGTATATATCCGGTTTAAAAAAAAAAATCCATTTTAACTCTTTAAACTCGGAATTTCAAAAAATCTATAAATAGGTTTTCAGATATTCACATTACACACACCAAAAATCAAGTTGCTATCTTTATTTTTTAGCGAGAAATTAAAAGAAAACACAGTAAATTTCAATGCTAATCCATTTTAAAACTTTAAACTCTGAATTACAAAAAAAATGCCTTTTTTAGTATGCACTTTCACTGTAAGAAGAACATGTACAAAAATTGTCATCAATTTATCTTAATTTATTTTCCTGGGCGTTGATGAATCAGTCAGTCAGGCATGTTCTTTTATATATATATATTGGTACCGTGATGATCTCATGACCAGTGAAGCCAAAAATCAGGCCAAAGATGGAATATACGAGGTGTGTGAGAAAAGTAATGAGATTGCTAACACTGCGAGCGATCTAGCAACTCTGTGTCTACCAGTCTGTGCTAGACCGGTTTGTTTATTCCTTCCACACGCTCAGTACGAGTTTCAACACGGTTCAGCCAACACATTATTTTTGACAGCGCCATCAGTGAAGATGTGTTTTTGTTGTGTGTTACGAAAATGGAGCATCGGAATTTAGAGCGACGTTGTGCAATCAAGTTTTGTGTTAAACTTGGGGAATCCGCGAGTGTGACCTATGAAAAGTTGAAACAGGCCTATGGAGAACATCGCTTATCAAGAGCACAAGTTTTCCGCCGACACAAATCATTTTTGTAAGGCCGAAAACACGTTGATGATCGATCACGCTCAGGGACATTTTCAACTTAAAAATCTGACGAAAACGTTGAGTGTATGAGGGTTCTTGTGAGATCAGACCGTCTTTTAACAATAAGGATGATGAGTGAACAGATAAATTTAAACGCTTTCACCGTACATCAAATTTTGACAGACGATTTGGACATGCGAAAGGTTTGTGCGAAATTGGTGACGTAAAACGTCACAACGGAATAGAAGGACAGTCGAAGAAACGTGTGCGTTGATCTTCTTGAGAGGATTGACAACGACCAAGAATTCTTCAATTGTGTGATCACAGGTGATGAATCCGGGATATTTGAGTAAGATCCTGAAACAAAGCGGCAAAGAGAAGAATGGCACACTCCGTTATCTCCTCGACCGAAAAAATGTCAAATGAGCAAATCAAACATCAAAACCATGCTGATTTGCTTTTTTGATAGTGGGGTATCGTGCATAAAGAATTTGTTTTTCCATGACAAATTGTCCAACCAAGTGTTTTACAAAGATGTCCTTGAAAGGCTCAGGAAAAGAATGATTCGCGTGAGACCAGACATTGCAGACAAGTGGATGCTTCATCATGACAATGCCCCGTATCACACGGTTATTTCCATCAGGGAATTTTTGATCTCAAAACGCATTCCTACGGTTCCTCAACCCCCCTATTCACCTGATTTGAGTCCTTGTGACTTTTTCCTTTTCCCGAAATTGAAACATGTCTTAAAAGGACGTCATTTTGGAACTCTGGAGATCATTCAAAAGACTGTGACCGACCAGTTAAAAACCCTACCAGTTGAAGCCTTCCAGCGCTGCTACCAGGAGTGGGAACAACTCCGCCGGTGTATAGCTGCCCAAGGGATCTAATTTGAAGGGGATAATATTGTTTTGTTTGAAAAAATAAAAACCTTAGTAAGTAAAAAGTCAGTCTCATTACTTTTCTCACACACCTCGTAATATATAGCCTAATATCTGAGCTAAATTTCTACTATTTTGGTCGGCGGGTTTTCAATATGGGTACTAAAAACTGTTTATAAGTAATGTTGAATATTCCCCTTATCCTAAAATCCGATCGACCTATAACTTTGGAATTTTAAATAACGATAATAATTTCTAATAAATACTTTCATCGTACTAAACTCAACTTTTTACGATCGCTATACAAAAAGTCAAAAATCCAAAATTACGAAAACTATCCTTAATTCCACTAATGATCCATTTATACGGTTTTACCCGTTTTCGAAGAATTTATTTATAACCAATCCGGATATATTAATCAAAATACAGGTCAATACACGTACGTAAATATACGTACATTTTGAAAATTTCTATAAACGTTTTTCACTTTTTTGGACTAAAGGTTTTTTTTGGACTACAGTATAGAAACGACAACGTTTATAAAAAATCCGAAAATTTTGGATAATCGCTGTACCTTCTCTTTATAGCTATGCTGCTGCAACAAAAAAAAGTAATGTAAAGATATTAATAATGACATTATTACAAGATTAAAACTCACTAATTAAAAGAAACTGTAACGAAATGACATTTACTGTATTTTTATTAAAAAATTGAAAACAAAATTAAAAAGGTAATGAAAATTAATTAATAAAATCTAATGATTTTAATTCAAATTAATAATAATAATAATCTTAGGTCGAAGTGAGAATATATTATTGCAGCAATAGAAAAGTAAACGAAGTCTTATCATTGGTTTAAAGGTTGACGTAAATTGATGTACAGTAACCATGACAACCACTATAGATCAACACGAACATCAGCAATTGTCATATCTCTCTCTCGTCTTCCTCATCAACCCACATACCTTAATGTACCTCTAAACCGTATAAACCATTCCACCGTTCTCATTAAGTACAGTATGTGCGCTTGCACGCGGAAACATTATATCTTCATTATATTTCACCTGCGAAAGATCGAAATTAATAATATTTCTCTTGTTTAGATTAACGAAAATGTTTTGACGATTTCAAACTACATTTTTTCTTTTTGTCGTTTTGATGAGAATATGGCCTAATCAACGCAATTTATCGATTTCCAAAACTAAAACGGTTAATTTACCTTAAAATATAAATGAATTGTAAAGATAATTAATTTTTTGTAATGAAACAAATAGACGTAGATGATCACTAACGCAAAATGTTGATTTCCAGAGTAATACATTTTATGAAAAAAAAAATTCTTTAAGGATAATTTAAATTTCGAATTTTTAATTAATTACAAATTTTTCCTATAGAGTGGTACATTTGAGGAAATAGTTAATATATATTCTGGAGGAGGAAGTCGAATCTCTTTTTATAATAATTATAATAAATACGAGTAGTAGTTTTCGTTTTTAATTTATACGTTAGAATCTCAATTACTTTCTGGCTTAGTTAACGCTACAGGAAAGCTTTAGCTCTAGAATGAAAAATATTGTTATCGGTCCGATTTAGATATATACGGTTTTTATCGGATCTTGATGTTTTGACACGTAAGGAACAGAAAGAAAAACCAGTTGGAAATTTTCAGGATGTTAATATTCGTATTTAGGCGTGTATGTTCGGTGTCGGCCTCTAAATCACCTTATATCTCCACAATTACTAGACCGATTTTGACCAAACTTGATCGGATTACTTCTATATATGGGGCATCGATGACGTTAAATTTTTAACTTAAATGGTCGAAGAGGTGAGGGTGTATAGCAAAGGTCACCCTTAGTATCTCCAGATTTCACCAAATTTAAGTCATATTTTTCTTAGGCGCACTTGGAAATGATTAAAAAAATAACATTATTTGCAAAAAAAAACTCGCAAAATCTTATTCCCATCCCAAAAAAATGCTGTTGTAGTCGACTGCTATGTTATGAGGTCATAGGTGGACGGTAGAATTAAATAAATGAACAATATTTAAAGTATAAAGAAATAACTCGGTACGGCCGGGTCTCGAATTCGATCACCCGGTCGACTTGGTAACTGGTGCGTTAAGCCTCGCGGCTACACCGGTCTGCCGATCGTACAAGCGAAATTTTTTCTATGTAAGTTGTGAAATTACATTAGGTATTTAGTGCCAACTGTCACTGCTAGTACGCTCCAACCGCACGAATTAAATGCGGTATGCTTTAGTTATTAATACACTTTAGTTGGAATTACTGAATTAAATAAACGAAGAAGTATTACATTTAAATAAAATGATAAATAATATAAATTGTGTGTGTAAGCCGTGTATCAGAAACATCCGCAGGACTTTCCCGGAACGCAGGTTGTCAGATTTTTTTCTGAGCGCACAACGAAGTATCGTCACCAACATCTGGACACGATATTTGTGTAGCAGAAAAATAATATTAAAAATTAAATTAAAAAAATAAAACCCAGTAATTTAAAACCATAGCGTACGACGTATGCTAAGTGCGAAATAAAACCAAAATGAAATGTTACATTAAGAATCGAAATTAACACAATAAGATTACCATCTGCCATACCCTAAACGATATAACTAACTGAAAGATATTATACAAAAATCAAATATTTGAATAAAAACGGACGGCCATAAGGAACGGCCCTAAGAAACTGTAAAACAATCGATTACATGTCTCATTGTTTTCTAAGATATTTCGAAAGTTAACCTCAAGTTTAAACTTCCGACGCAATGCAGCGTAATAGACACAATCAAAAAGGGCGTGGTGAACTGTAAGTCGGCAGTCGCAGCGAGCACATAGGGGTACTTCTGTTTGTGTCATCAGATATTCATGAGTGAGCCTTTCTTTCTTTTTCCTGTTTAGCCTCCGGTAACTACCGTTTAGATAATACTTCTGAGGATGATATCTATGAGTGTAAATGAAGTGTAGTCTTGTACATTCTCAGTTCTACCATTACTGAGATGTGTGGTTAATTGAAACCCAACCATCAAAGAACACCGGTATCCACGATTTAGTATTTAAATCCATGTAAAAATAGCTGGCTTTACTAGGACTTGAACGCTGGAACTCTCGACTTCCAAATCAGCTGATTTGGGAAGACGCGTTCACCACTAGACCAACCCGGTGGGTTTCATGAGTGAGCCTAGGTTGCTCTATCTTAAACGGCAGATCATAACCTTCTCTCGACGGTAATTTCTCCATGAGGAACTCTAAGGTGACACGGCGTTCTTACTGGACGAAGTTTATTGTTGACGGTAGCATTCCATAAACTTTACCACTCATCACAGATTACTCTCATCAGAAAACAGACAAGATCTTCAGAAACAACACGATTAGTTAAAGGAGTTTGGAAATAAGCCTCTTTTTGCCTTAAAAATTATAATATGTCTGGGATCCAGCAGAAGACAAGTTACGTTGAGTCATTTGAGAAATAGCACACTAAATCTCACAGGATCTCTAAAGGCTAAGAAAAAACTTCAAATGGGAAATTTCATTTCTTATTCCTTTAAAAGAAAAAAAAACTACGGGGTTTCAAGAAGAAATAAAGTTTTTATTTTGAGATTCTCAATATTATTTTATATGTAAACTTAAAGCGACAACAATTAAATTTTTATTTTACACATTCTCAATCAGATATCACCTTAGTTAGCCTGTTGTACAGGACAATCTCTGAACCCACCAGTTTGGTCTGGTGGTGAAAGCGTCTTCCCAAATCAGCTGATTTGAAAGTCGAAAATTCCAGCGTTCAAGTCCTAGTAAAGTCAGTTATTTTTACACGGATTTTAATACGAGATCATGGATACCAGTGTTCTTTGGTGGTTGGGTTTAAATTAACTACACATCTCAGGTATGGTCGAACTGAGACTGTAAAAGACTACACTTCATTTACACTCATACATATCATCCTCTGACGTTTAAACTGAACGATAGTTACCGGAGGCTAAACAGGAAAAAGAAAGAAAGGCTAAGTTCCAACCTTTTAAGTCGAAAGATTAACGCCCTCAATGCCCCATATATATAAGTAATCTGACTAAGTTTGGTCAATATCGGTCCAGTAGTTCTGGAGTTATGAGGTGATTTAGAGGCCAATATCGAACAAATTATATACAAACATTAATATCCGGAAAATTTCCGGATATTAATCCGGTTTTTTGGTTTTTTTTGTTCCTTAGGCGTCAAAATGTCATGATCGCGTATACCCAAATCGGACCGATTACGATACTTTCCAGTCTAGAGCTATAGCGCTATCTATACAGAAAAATAAAATTTATGATTTTTTTTCATAAATATGCGCACCTGTTTTTTTCGTTACACCTTAATTTTTATTTAGTGGTAAAAGTAATTGAAATTTTCGCACACACACACACACACACGGACGGACGGACAGACAGACAATCAATTAATCGGTAAAACATATATTCAGTATTCTAAAAAATGACTGTTATTCTTTATACCTTTCAATTTTCCTTTAATCAGTTAGTTGAAAAAAATATTAATAAATAAATATTTTTAATTTAACTAAGCGTTTATTTATACAAGAAAGTTTACACAAGTATTCACCGATCGATTACAACACTTCAGTTTTAGTACTTCCTTCTCTAATACACAAACACACCCGCAATCACAGAAATCAATTGAAAAGTTTCAGTAGTTAAGTGGGATCTCTATTTAACCGAACAGAAACTAAAATAATTATTAACATTACACGGGCTAAAATGGCTGTGTAGTCTCCATGAGATTACTGAACGCTACAACATCCCCTCCTTTCTTCATATTAGTTAAAGAGAAGTGTATCCCCACCCGTATAAAATGGGTACATTTCCCTTACGAAATACAGTTAAGATTATATAACCGAAAAGCTTATCATCGTGATCCCATCATCAAACCGTATCCTATTGTCCTCCGATTACAGTCCAAACGTTCCCACTCTTTAAACGTTATTACAACCGAAGAAAATTGCAGATATAGTTAAACTTGTGGGAAAGGATTTAATTAACAGTGAGAATTGTTAAACGGACCCCGCTTACTTAAGCTTAATTAGCTAACCGTATACGGTTAAAGTTTCACTGTTATCCCTGGAGGAGAATGGGTGTATATAAATAAATAAATAAATGAAACAACATTACTCGGGTACAACACTTAACCTAAACCTGGTTTTAGGTTTAACCAGCATGTAAACATTCATTCACGGTCGAGCAAACGAATCGGTACATTTGTGTTCTCCTACGCGCTTGTGCGTCTGAATGAATACAACAGATAAAAAAGTATTATAAATTATTATTGAAATAAAATCGTTGTTATATGTGCAAAAAAAAATTACAATAATAAACAAATAACCTAAAAATATACGCGCATTTCGATTGTTAAACGATTATCATCAGTATATCAAGAAATATTAAAAATCTTATATATATATACACGATGTCTGGTCAAAAAATACGTAGACTAACGTCATAAAACAAAATGTATTTTATTTAGAAGTTACTTGTCTGGATCCCCTTCAAAGTACTCTCCTCCCAGACGCACACACTTATCCCAACGGTGTTTCCACTTCTGGAAACAGTCTTGGAACGCTTTTTTTGTGATGTTCTTCAGTCCCATCGTCGCATTTGCCTCAATCTCGTGAATCGTCTCAAATATTCTTCCTTTCAAAGGTCTTTTAAGTTTGGGGAACAAGAAGAGGTCAGAAGGAGCGATGTCAGGTAAATAGGGTTGGTGGGTAAGAACAGTAATCGAGTGTTCGGCCAAAAACTTACGAGTTCTGAGGATTGAATGGGCTGAAGCGTTGTCATGATGAAAAAACCATTCAACACTCTTCCACAATTCTGGCCTTTTCCACCGGATAGCGTCCCGCAGACGTTTTAGAACTTCAATGAACTACTCTAATGGTTAAACGTCGATTTGCCCGAACCCCAGGGTGTTGATTTTGTCTACGTGTGAGTCGTCAGTTGACGTGAAAGGACGTCAAGGACGTTCATCGTCTTCAATCGACTGACGACCACCTTTAAAACGTCCATGCCACTTAAAACATGTCGCTATGCTTCATAACAACGTCACCCTAAGCCGTCTTGAGCATATCAAAAGTTTCACTTGCAGATTTTCCGAGTTTCACACAAAATCTCACAGCAACTCTTTGTTCGTTCAAGTCACTCATTCTAAAATCCGCCAAACGAAAAAAAAACACTTCACAAACAACCGCATAGCTAAGCAACTAATAATGATATTTGCAATCAAAAAACTGCGTTGTAATCAGCTGATCTGTACGAACATGGCGACGCCAAGCGGATTTGACTGGAACCAACTGTACCCGCGCAATTCAAACAGTCTAGTATTTTTGAACAGTACACACACACACATATATATATATATATATATCCTATAACCAAAATGGTTTTACTTAAGACCTGATATTAGATATAAATAATTTCTGAATCGGGAAAAGTAAATTTCCAGATTCAAAGTATATCATTTCAAGCTTACTGATGAAATTTATGAATGTAGCGGTTTATCGTTTGCTCCACATACAAAGCCAAAAAACGAAGAATAGAATATATTATGCGCAATAGAAAGAATATGTAGCTGTACAACTGAAATCTTCATTTGGTTCAACAAATAGGAACTGGTTATAAAATAAAAAATTACTAATTTCAAAGAAAGCCATTCTTAATAGGCCCTATTTTATCTGAGGTATTTTTCATTTATTTATTTCACAAATCCCAATAACTACAGCCTTGTAAGCGATAATAATTGATTTTTTTTTTGTCGCAATGTTTAATTCAGAGTCGGTTCCAATTTACTGAAACCATAAGTAAATTTGAATATAAAAAAATGACATGTAGAGGTTTTCATTGAAATCGCTAAAAAACTTGTTTGTTTGTTTGTGTGTGTGTGTGTGTGTGTGTGTGTATATCTTACACAGTATACGTATATATGTAATAAACAATAAATACATAATAAACATAAATACATTAATAAACATGAGTCCAAGTTACATAGATAAAGGTCAACACATAAAAAGCAAAGAAAACACCCACCAAGTGTTATTAATCACACAAAGAATCACTAATCAAATAAATAAACACTGAAACAAATCAAAGAATTGGCAACAAAAGTAACTGGCGAAACGAAATTAAGAGTTTTTGATGAAGCACATCACCCTAGAGAAGCTGATTTGCCTCAAGTCTTGGGGAATTTACAGATCTAATATATTCTGTCGCTTCAGGCACCTGTCGTCCTTGCTGTTATCCAGGAGATTGACTACAAGCCAGTTCACATGATTATTCAGTCTCGTTTTGTATCTTGTACCGAATCACCGTATCTCCGCTCGAACGGTTGGCAATCCCAGATAATTGTGTATTTCATTGTTTTGTTCTGGAATCGCTGTACGACTTCGATGTTACTCTCACTTGTGTAACCCCGTAGTTGGATTCCGTAAATCCAAATCGGTTTTAGGAATGCTGAGTACAGCAACTGCATATTAGGCAACGATAGTTGAGACCCCCTGCCTAACAACCAGTACGTCTCCCTCAACTTAATGTTAGGCTGCGTCCTTTTCTCCTTGATATGAATCCTTCACGTCAGACGACGATCGGATGTAGTCCTAGGTATCGCACGCTGTTAACATGCGGGATGAAAACGCTGTTAAACTGAACTCGTGAGCAGTTCTAACCGTTCGTTAATTAGAACCAATATAGTTGCAGTTTTGCAGAAGCTACGAAAGGATTAGCATCCACAGCCAGGGCTGCTGTGTCATCCGCAAACGATGCAACTGTGATGTCCTCCGAAGTACGAAGGTTCGCTGTGAAGACCGATTATAGAACCGGCCCCAGAACTGAGCTCTGAAGAACACCCGACCCAGACTATAAGAATTCAGACAAGCCTTGATTGTACCCCACCGGGGAAAATATCCTTTCACGTAGCTGTAGAGGATCAAGTAATACGGTTGAGAAAGTCTCTGTTTCAATTTATATAACAGGCCAGGATGCCTTATCAAAGTCCTGCTGTACATCTCAAAAAACAGCCGAACAGTACATCTTCTCTTCTAGGCACTTCCTGATATAGTTGACAATCCTGTATGTTCGTTCGATTGGAACAAATATGGTAAAACGATGACTCAACGTTTTTTGAAAAATAAGCAAGACGTCATGTTTAAGATAAATAAAAATAAAGTCATGATAAAATTTTTATTAAAATCGATTCAACCGTTTTAACACCAAGTTGAATTAATGAAATAGATGGAGAAATTAAAAAAAAAAAACATTATAGAAGTGATAGGAATTGGTTTCAATCTAAGGGAAAGTACTTGGGTATCTGCTTTTCATCCGGAAGGTCCTTTGATCAAATTTCGATGTAGGGCGCATTTTTCATATACTACAAAAGTTTCCTTTCATATTCCCAGCAAAAGATTTAAGCTTACATGGTGAAGCAATAATCGATCAATGAATAACATTTTTTTGTTGATACCTTCAAGGCGAACGTATCTCCACGTCCTTTAGACCGATTGTAGTAAAAAGTAAATGGCACCAGTGACTTATGCATCGTTCCAAATTTCATCCGAATCGATCTGTCCAGTCTGAAAATAACAACCCACCGGGTTGGTCTAGTGGTTAACGCGTCTTCCCAAATCAGCTGATTTGGAAGTCGAGAGTTACAGCGTTCAAGTCCTAGTAAAGCCACTTATTTTTACACGGATTTGAATACTAGATTGTGGATACCGGTGTTCTTTGGTGGTTGGGTTTCAATTAACCACACATCTCAGGAATGGTCGAACTGAGAATGTACAAGACTACACTTCATTTACACTCATACATATCATCCTCTGAAGAATTATCTTAACGGTAGTTACCGGAGGCTAAACAGGTAAAAAAGAAGAAGAAGAAGTCTGAAAATAACAAGAAAGTAAACAGGCCAAGAAATACATATGCGTGTAACTTTCAAAGTTAAATTTGTTATATTTATATTTTTTTTAGAGGGGGTAATAATGAAACGGCAAGATCTACAAAAACAACCCGGACATGTAAAAAATTATCCCTATTATCGTATTTTTATTTATATACGAGTATAACGTATACCATTACAATATAATTACGCAGCCAGAAAAATAAAAATGGTGAAATGATATCATGCTATTATTTTTTTTTTAATAAGTAATACATTTATCTTTTATTCAATAGTTTTACGGTGAAAGTCACGAGAAGGTAACATTTTTTTTTTTTTGTTAAGTAAATTCAGAACACGTAAGCAAAGTTCTAAGATTATACGAGGCTTATCAATTTCAAAGAAGGTGAGGTGATTTGTCCCTTCTATAAGTAAATTTATATGTTACAAAAAATAAAATATTAACTTACTTATGTTTAAAAATATTTCGTTTAATATCATTTACGTAATTTATTTTTATCTAATAATATCACGACATAATAATTATAGAACGTTTTTTTAAAAAAAAATAATATTTTAAAACATTTTATTTGATTAGAATAGTAATTTTTTTGTCACTAAAAATGTCCAATTAAAGATTAAAAAAAATGTTTAAATTTTAGTATAATTATAACAGTAAGATGTTTTCTAAAAGATAAAGAGCTAATTTAGTATGAACCTGTACGTAATATAACTAAGACTTTATACGTTACAATAATTAAAGACTTGACCTACGTAATTTTACTGATAACCCGTTTAATTAGTTGCACGCTACCGTGCACTATACGTTACTTCCTGTACATGTGATAATAATACAACAATATAAAATATAAACACACAAATATACGTATAAACGCACAGATAACCTATATAGACGACAATGAAAAAGAATGTTTAAAGGGTCAACTAACTTAAAAAGTCACAAAAAATTTTAAATAACGACAAAGAGTAGAAGTATCAGGAAAAGTATTTTTATTATCGCGAGTATAAGTGAACATATATTACAGTTACTTATACGCTGTATATTTATACACATATACTCTGTTTTATTACAACAGAAAATTTAAGTGCAATTTATGAGTCCTACAAGTGTGGGTTGTTTCTGATGAACGCCTTACACACACAACTTAATTAAAAATATTTATCATTTTATTCAAATATAATATTTTTTCGTTTATTTAATTAAATGATTCGAACTAGAGCGTGCGCGCGCGCATACCGTATTTAATTCGCGTGGTTGTGGCGGTACTAGCGGCAACGATCAGCACTAAGCTAATGTAATTTCACAATTTTCAGAGAACAAATTTCGCTTGTACGGTCGGTAAACGGGATGGGTATAACCCCATTCCCGGCCATTTAACAAAGTTATTGTAAGTCAAACATTAAAAAAATGGGTGTTTTACACCAGATTTCACAAAAACTACTTCAGATACGATTTTGGGACTTATTTTATTCATTTTTTTTTAGGTTAAAAACCATAATAAATCACTAATTCTGCCTATAATTAACGATCTAGAAATTTCACGACCTCATTTTACCGGAGTATTTGAAATCCGAGCGAAATCTATCACTAGCCGTAACTCGCAAACGAAGCATTTTAAGACATGTTTATGTGAACCTTTTTCGTTAGTTTCACGAATAGAATAGGTTATGAAAGTTCTGGGAAAACTTTGCGATACACGCCTGTATATATTCTGATTATTGAACATAGACGTCCGATATATATTACTCACAAAAAATGTGTGTGTGCGCGCGCGCGTCTGTTTTGATTCTTACTGCGCGTAGGATAAGGTTGATATCACACAGCTTTAGCCGGGTTCCTGAAAAGTACTAAAACTGTGAATTTTTTCTGATGCACGGCTTACACACACAACTTAATTTATAATTTTATTTAAATGTAATACTTTATCGTTTAATTCAGTGTTTCCAACAAAAGCGCGTGCGCCTACCGTATTTAATTCTCGCGGTTATGGAGGTAATACCGGCGACGGTCGGCACTACTTAAACTGATCTAATTTCACAACTTACATGGAACAAATTTCGCTTGTACGTTCGGCAAACTGGTGTAGCCGCAATACTTAACGCACCAGATACCGAGTTTGCCGGGCGTTCGAGTTCGAGACCCATCCAGACCGAGTTACTTTTTTACACTTTAAATACTATTCATTTATGTAATTCTACCCCTCACCTGTGACGTGAAAACATAGTAGTTCACAAATTTTTTTGAGGTGGGGGTACGATTTTAAAAAAAAACATTTTTGCATATATTAATCGATATATATTTTATATATCGATAATTTTATATATCGGCAATTAGAAAAAATAAACGGCATTTGTAGAAATAACCTGACGAAGTTTGGTCTAGATCAGTCTAGTAGTTATAGAGATATTAGGCGATTTAAAAGCACACACCGATCACACACACACACACACACACACACACACCACATACATACGAACATTAACATCCGGAAAATTTCCATGCGGTTTTTTTGGGATTTTTACGTGTCACAGTGTCAAGATCCGGTGAAAACCGCTTATGCAGAAATCGGACCGATTACAGTTCTAGAGCTATAGCTCTACTGTAGCGATATCTAGACGGGAAAGTAAAAAAGCAGGCAAAGCGTTGCCAGCTATATAACGATAACTGGTTTAGTCCTAGACAATTCTTTTTTCAAATATACCACAGGATTTTTTTAATCTTGTAACTCTTATTAACACACCGGTTTAGTCTAACGGTAAACTTTTCGCCCCGAATCAGCTATACAACACCAAATTTTCCAAGTCGAAGGTTGTGAAATTTAAACTGTAATAAAGGTAAGTGAATTTTATATGGATTTCAAAACTAGACAATGGTTAGCGGTGAACAACAATGTGAAAATTAATAAAATTTTTAGACATTTTCGTAGGTATTGCAACAGGACCAGTATAATGAACCAGGGTAACGGATTCCTTCCAATTAGAAAAAAGTATGAGAAAATAATAATGAAAGGAATCCAGAAAGGAACTGAAGGGAATCCTTTTCTAATGCTAACAGATTCGTTTAACAATCTGTTTTTTGTAATACCGACATTAACACCTCCATCAGCTGTTCGACGAGAAAGGTTACCGGACCGGAATTCACGGGAAAATGTTAGGGCGCGGACGATGAGAATCATTACGCTTCAACAACGAAGGAATGAGACGGGGACAGGTTCCGCAGGCCTGGATGTACTACCAGGTACAAGCGGGAAACCTACCGGGTTGGTCTAGTGGTGAACGCATCTTCCCAAATCAACTGATTTGGAGGTCGAAAGTTCTAGCGTTCAACTCCTAGTAAAGGCAGTTACTTTTATACGGATTTGAATACTAGATCGTGGATACCGGTATTCTTTGGTGGTTGGGTTTCAATTAACCAAACATCTCAGGAATGGTCGAACTGAGATTGTACAAGACGACACTTCATTTACACTCATACATATCATCCTCGTTCATCCTCAGAAGTAATACCTGAAGGGCAATTCCCGGAGGCTAAACAGTAAAAAGAAAAAGGTTCCTGCGGGAACAGTCAGTAGGGAAGTCATTAAGCGAGAAGTTTAAACTTTTGTAATTTTATCTTGTTGTTAATGCAATATTAGGTGTTATGATTATGTTTTCAGTAAATTAGGCTGTATTCTGGTTTTTAATAATTTAACAGTCTGTAAGCAAATCTTGTCCTTATTTAAATTACTATTTTCTATATTAGTACAGGCAATTTGTCATCAAAATAGGCTGTATTTGAAAATCCTTACCTACCGATTGATGTTTTTTCCATATGTTAGGGGTGATGAAGGAAGCTTAACTCCAGATTTGTAACTTCCCCCTCCAATAGATTTTTGAAAAACTCAAAAAGTTTTTGAAATGCGTTTTTCTCTGAATCTATGCATTTTAGAGAAAAGTTTTACAAACAAAAAATGTAGAGGACATTCTCCTCTACAATTAATGACTTTGAAGTTATGCCGTATAATTTGAAATTGAAATACTATGTGGCCCTGAAGTTGTAAAAAACGTGTTTTTTTTTTTTGGTTTTTCACCAGAAAAAAATTGTTTTTCGTTTGTATTGCATTTGGAAAAGTTGTTAATCTCAACAAAAAAAGACAACTTTTATTCAAACAATTTTCTTGTACGACTTAGCATTCTAGAGTTATAGCGGTACAATGACAACGCAGCGGTCCTATTGTTACTGTAGCCGGGGAAATCGGGATTGTTCGCGACTAGACCGGTTTCGAACAGGTGCCCAATTCACAACATTTTCACAAGCTACAGCTCCAAAACGGTAAAACATTCAAGAAAATTGTTTAAATAAAAGTTGTCTGTTTTTTTGAGATTAACAACTTTTCCAAATGCAATACAAACGAAAAACAATTTTTCCGGTGAAAAAACACGGTTTTCAAAACTTCAGCGCCACCTAGTATTTCAATTTCAAATTATACGGCATAACTTCAAAGTCATTAATTGTAGAGGAGAATGTCCTTTACATTTTTTGTTTGTAAAACTTTTCTCTAAAATGCATAGATTCAGAGAAAAACTCTTTTCAAAAACTTTTTGAGTTTTTCAAAAATCTATGGGAGGGGGATGTTAAAAATCTGGAGTTAAGCTTCCCTCATCACCCCTAACATATGGAAAAAACATCAATCGGTAGGTAAGGATTTTCAAATAAAAATTACAAATTGACTATACTATATCATATATTAACTATTATTATAATCGTTATTGTTATTTTGCTGTTGTTATTATTACTATTATTATTTTTATTTACTTTATCTTCTATGTTTTTAGAGTAATAAATTGTATTTATAACAAATTTTTAGTTTGTTAGTTTCTCATTATTCTGGTACAACCGCGGACACGTGAAAATATGAAATTTTTTTAAAGCGATTCTTGTTTAATGATTTGATTGTATAGTTTTCTATTTTTTTTTTTTTTTTTTAAATTAAAAATTATACTTCTTATTGTAATTAATGTACATATATTTCTCTATTTCCTCTGTTTGTTGAGCAAGCGTGCGTAAGAGTGTTTTTGTTTTTTATGGAATTAGAAAAAGATGACAGAGGATTTATTTCAGCGGACAGTCAAGTTGGACCATCAAATACGGATAATGTTAGTACTATTGTATGTGACTTGAATTTAATAATGGATATCTTCTTTGTTTTCTCATTTTTTACTTTTTTTTTGGTTTTGTTTATTATTATGTTTATTATACCTTATTCCACTCAGTCAACAATAACATAGTAATATTATTATCATTACATCCTTTCATAATAACAAAGTACGAGTGAAGAAAGAAAACACTGCGTTTATACAAACAAAAAAAAACTGATAAATATATATAGATAAGATATATATCAAATAATAGTCGGTGCGGCGCCTATTTAACTTTTCAGTTCACTGACTTCTAAAGCATGATTGTTTACTAAATGTTATTTACAAACAGAATACTAAATAGTAATTATTTCACACTCTGAATAATTTAATTATCAACAACAACGGGTGAGAAAAAATTATAAATTTTACGCAGGTACTAAAATAAAATAAAAAAAAAAAATTGGCTCAAGGTAAACTCGTTCAAAACTTCCGCGTATCAAAATTACCATAAAAATATCATGTCTGATATTAAAACTAAAATATGCTACATGTGTTATTATTTAAATAAATGATTTAATTTTTCAGATTTAACATTTTAGTTTTTATTGAAACCAGAAATAAATAATAAAAATAAATAAAACCGCATGATTCTGTGGACAGAGAACTGTTTTTCAAACTTTGAGAGAATACAAATTCGACCAGAAAACTTCCTTAAACTAACTCCTCAAACACAATCTCTAAATTTAGATTTACGATAGAAAAAATCGAACCTTTCCTAGTCGCAATTGAGATAAGGTGGTATTTTAATATCACCGATCCTATTTCGACTTGGTTTTGGACAAAATAATTGAAATCTTTTGACAGATACGGGTGCTAAGATCCAGAAGCCGAAAAGTCAAAATAAGATGCCTAGCCTTTTTCACGACGTGGCTCTTTTAGCGAAATCGAAGGAAGACGCAGTAGCACAAACAGAAAATTAAACAGAACTAGACCAAAAAGCAGGCATACATGTATCCTTCACCATGACTAAAATCATGAATAACATTAAATCATATTTATAAAAGACAATATGGGACTAAATACGGAAAGATAAATGTCACCGACCGCTTTAAGTGCCTAGGAGAGATTATAGGCAGAACAGGAATAAATAAAACGTCGATTGAAACTGGAAAATCTTAGATTTATCATCAAAGATATCTATAATAAGAAGAATCTATCAAAGATGGTAAAATTAAAGATATACAACTGTAGTAAGACCAATAATTTTAAATGGCACTGAAACATTACACCTAATCGACCTCGAAAAACTATTCAAGATCGAAAGAAGCTTAATTGAGGAAAATCCACGGTTCAAAGGTATATAGTCTGAGATCTAACAAAGAGATCTCCCAAAACAAAAAAAAAAAAAAAAAAAAAAACTAGCGTTAAGAAAAATAAAATTAAATTAATTGGGGCGTACGATCAGGATGGACCCAAATAGATAAAACAATCAAATCTTTGACGAACTTGGAACAGGAAAAGCAAATGAAATTACCCGAAACAGATGAAACCTCCAAAGGATAGGCTTGAAAAAAGAGGACTGTTGTGATAAAGATAACTTCCGAAGAATAATTTACAATTTACAAGTTTTTGTGGCATAAAAAAAAAGGACAGGAAGACAATGGACTGATGAGGAAACGAAGCCACGCCGAAAAAATATCAGAAGCTGTGAAAGAAAAGAAAAGAAACTAAATAGAATCTATATTGGCGTGGTCCTAACTATCTTTGCACGGACAAAAAAACAACAGATTATTTTGTAACATACATTTAAGAAATTTTCCCTGTAACTTCAAAACGTACAATTCCGTTGCGGGTTTTCTTTCAAGGTCGATTATGGGCTATGAGACAGTTTTCTGATGTTCATAAATATGTGTCACGAAGACTTATATTTAGAAAATTGAATATGCTATATTATATTTATGATTCTATACAGATTTCAAATTAGATAGGACATATCGGTATGCTTTGATGGCTGGAGTTCAACAAACCATACATCTTAGGAACGATCGACTTGAATCTAAACAATACTGCACCTCATTTTCATGTCATACACATCTCATTAAGCCATGGGATTACTTATAGTTCCAAAGATGAAAAGATTGCAATATACACATTAGAAAAAAATATTTATGAACGTACGTCTTTTCTAAAAAAAATTAGCCACTTATTCTTAAAAATATCCACCGTTATGAAACCAGATAATTGAAATGTTTTAACTCAACACAATAGTCAGATTTTTAAAAAAATTAAGATATTATCGAATCATTTGAAAAAATCGACCCACTTATCTATTTAATATACAATTAATCGATTTTCTTTTGGAGAACAAAACTACTTTGTCAATGAATTTTTAAATAATACTAATTAAATATATTTAAAAACTTTTGAATTTTTACCATCCCGTAAACGGTTAATAAATCGGGTGATTCAAAAATGATTTCACAATTTTAAAAGCATATAAAAAAATCTATTGAGATAACTTATAGATTCCATTTAAATCTTATTTCATAGAAAACATATCGAGTTTGTCACCCGACATTAACTTTGATTCGATATGGCTTTCATTTGCAATGCAACATACATGCCATCTGAAGTCGATTTCATTCCAGACTGTAGCCGGCAAATCGGGTGTTACCTCTGCAGCTGCGTCGTTAATTCGATGTCTTAGATCAAGAAGAGCGGCAGGTAAAGGTGACGTAAATCCGATCTTTAATGAAACCCCACAAGGAAAAATATAGCGGGGTCAAATAAAGGGAGCGAGGCTGCCGTGTAATTGAACCTTCACGACCGTTCTACCGACCTGGGAATTTAGTAACAAGAAAGTCTCAGACTCCTAGGTAGTAGAAAGGTGGTGTCCCGTCTTACTGATAAGGGTGTTCATCTTCGTTATCATTTTTAAGCATGTCCAGATAAGCGATACCATTACAGTTGCCTTTTGGAAAAAGAACGGATTATACATTCTTTTTTGCTTAGGACAAACAAAGCATTGACCTTAAGGCTATCGCGAATGTGCTGCAAAGTTTCACGAGGGTTTTCGCTACCCCATATTTGGCAATTATGGATGTTGATCTTGCCACTGATGTATAATTCATCACTAAAATTTACATTGTCTAGAAATGTATCGTCTGCAATACTATCCATCGATTTCACAAAAAAAAAAAACTGTAGACGAGCAACTTTTTCGTCATCTATAATGCGTTGAACCACGGTCAGTATGTACGGCTTCAAGTGCAATCGTTTACGTAATACGGACCAAACAGTCGTTTGTGGAATGTCAGTCTCACGCCGAGTTGATTTCTTCGGATTACGTGCAAAACTTTTTCTAAGTTGTTTCACAGCAGCTTCAGAAACGCACGGGAGGGGGATACTGTGATTTTGTACATTTAACAAAACAACCTGTCTCGACGAAGATTTGGTGCCAAGAGTAAATTGCACGCTACTGGAAGGCTCTCTACCGTACTCTCTACGAAAATTATGTTGAACTGCAGTTGATATTTGAAAATCGTGAAGCCAAAACAAACAGCACGCACGTTCAGCACCAGTAAATATATCCATTTTTATCCAACGCTGGTGACGCCGGCCTCCGTGGCGCAAGTGGTAGCATCTCGGCCTTTCATCCGGAGGTCTCGGGTTCTAATCCCGGTCAGGCATGGCATTTTCACACGCTACAAATCATTCATCTCAACCTCTGAAGCAATAGCTAACAGAAGTCTCGAAGGTTAAAAAAAAATCACACAATGCTGGTGGCCGAATTCGGCACTAATGAACTACAAGATGACTCAAAACCTGACGTGTTTTGCTATGAAATAAGACCCCAACCGATTCTGTAAATTATTTAAATTTTTATAAGCTTTTAAAGTAATGAAGTCCTTTTTGAATCACCAGATATTCGCTTAGTTAATTTTCAATATCGCCTTTTCGAGTCGTGAATTATTTGCAGTTAATGCTATTTTTTTTAATTTAGTACTCTCATGTATTTCGTTAACATTATTTTTTGTGTTTATGTTTTTAAACGGTTCATAAACTTGTTTGGTAATCTATTCCGATAACTTTTTATTACAAAATGAAGTAATATTCAAACAATTTTACGATTATATACAGGAATCTCACGAAGAAATGAAAGCATTTCAGGACATATTTTTCAAATTAAAACAAAGAAAACAATTTTATAACAATATTGATACGGAAAAGTATCGTTTTATTTTGTTATAGACTGAGAAAAATTTTACCCTGATTTCTGCGGTGAGGGTCATCACACTGATATTCTTGCAAGGTTAAATTGAAGAGTAAATTTGATGGTTTAATAAAGAAGAATCGGTGACAAAAATGTTCAATGCATTTATATATTAAGAACGACCTCAGAAATGGAGATGAATGTAGTTAAAACAGCGAAAAATATTTTGAACAATTATTTTAAAACGTTTTTATTTATTTATATCTAGTTTTTAACTGATTTTATTACTAGACATTTTTCAATACTGAATTATTCATTGTTACGGTTGAAATAATGAGGTAGTTTAATTCATTAAACCAAATATTTTCATAGAGTCGACATAACTTAACTGACCAAAGCATGCAACAGATGTAGGTTGTGTACCATACCGGTTATGTACTATTTAAAACGTAAATGGATTTTATTTACGTGAATCCTTTAATTGATTGTTTTGCATTTAAAATTTAATTTTCTTTAATTTAAAATTTAACATCAGCTATGACATAAACAACTGGGCCAGACATAATGAAACTACAAACACCAGTTTATACACCTACAAAACTTTTGAAGATGAATAATAAAAAAACTATTAATTTCAGAAAAAAAAGTCTGAAATGAAATTTCAATTTTTTTAAAAAGAATTTGATTCTGCTGTAAAAATATAGGTTCCTATTTTAAAAAAATTAAGTTGACCTTATCAAGGACAATATAAGTTTTGAACCTATTTCCCCGGTGAAATGGAAAAAAAACTTTAATAGGAAACATTTTTTTCGAAAATGTGTAATTTTTGAGATATAGATGCGTCTCAGTTTAAATGAACCATCCGGTATATATATTTGTAAGATTTCTTTATAAATTTTCATCCAAATTTTTTCTGTTACCGATTAAATATCTAATTGAAGAAATTATTTTACGTCAAACTTTAAAAAAATTGTTTGACTCGATTCTCTGTGTTAAACAGTGCTTTTCAAAAAAGAAATACTGTATACTAAAAATACGGTTCTCAGATCTATTTCATTCAATTTTTAAAGTCAACAACCGTAAGAAACCATCTAATTTACGCCTTAATTTATGTTCCTAGAATTTCAGAACTGATGCAATTCTATTAGGAGCAGAAATTTTTTGTAATATATAATATAAAAATTAAGGGCATCTGGATCTATGTTTATATGAAGATTATTCTTTAGTTTTTCTTGTAAAATGTATTCTTAAATCTTTTCCATCGTACAAAAATTACATTAAAAAAACCAAATTGAATCATTAGGAATTATAAATTACATTTAAATGTATGCAGTATTAAGTGAAACTTCAAAAAAAAACCGAAGAAAAGAAAAATCAACAAACAAAATAAGATAAAAGGAATATTGTATTGGGAGAGAGTGAGCTTACAACATAACTTTTGACAATACGTGAGTGCAGTTAAGAGCTGTTAAGTACAACTGTGTAACAATATGTACCGTAATGTAAAAGAGAAGAATAGCCTTGCTCTAAATTATATCTATAATACAAGAAGTAACTCGTTTAAAGTTAATGATTTACATAATATTACACAGTATTGTATCTACATTTTACACTTTTACCGTATTACATATTCATTATTATTTTTTTTTGCTTTCATCTCAATTCATACAAGTGAAATAACTAAATAAATATATAAAATGAATTATATATAAGAGACAGCGATTGTAAATTACAAAGATTTGATATATTAAAGAAATATACTTGCGTCATGGTGACTAATGATATAGATCTTTTAAATACTGTTAGAACAAGCTAAATCTTTGCCTTTTTTAAAAATCTTAATAAACCGGAATCATAATAAAAAATAAAATCAATCGAGGAAAGTCGCTAGCGCCCCCTCAGGAAAGTATGACAACTTGACAGAAAAGCGGCGACGCTACCTTTATAATTTTTAAAATAAGGTTTATTGACACCTTCCGTACCTTCAAATTCATTTTACTAAGTAAATAACAAACCGTGTGTTTTTATGAAGGATTGTGTTTATGAATCCATAATAAATTTGTCCCGTGTGTTTTCGAATGAAAATAAATCGAGTAACGATGCGAGTTACTTGGTCGATTCCATTTTTTTTATAATACGAGACATATTGTTTTTATCCTACACTGAATTCTACAGGATGAATTCAGTAAGATAGGAAAAAGTTATTAAGAATACTGTTTAAAAATAAGTCTCATTACGTTTTGTTTATCGCATCTCTTTCGTTAAAATCTAGTATATAAATGGTTTTATTAAGAAAAAAAAACATTAACTCAATATAAATATGTTTAGGCGTACAGATTTATGTAGAAAAAATATATTATATTTTAATATAAAAGAAATCGCATGTAATAGGAAAATGATCGAATGAAAGTTTAAGCTTGACAGAATACGTTTTGATTTAATTTTTTGCGTAGAGTTGAAAATGGAATTACATAGGTTCAACACTTAATATATAGGAAAACACTTGTGTAAGTGGTCCAAGTAAAGTTAAGCACTTAAGATAACGCTAGAGATAAATCACAGATAGAAAAACATAAAAACACTGTCCTCGATTTCACTATATGAAAACAACACTAAAAATAGAAATAATATTCGTCGGTAAATAGAAATAGTTGTAATTTGTAGAGTATTGAAGTGACGTTCATCATAAAACGACAGAGTCAACCTGTGTTCCCACTCCTAAGTTCCTTCTATAGGAACGGTTAGATCCCCACGTCCAGCAAATGGAAACATTTCAGTCATCCGATGTCATCGCTGTTGTCCAATACATTTACTGACTAATAATTTTTATGTATGTCTCATCTCTGTTTGTACCACGAGTTAATTTTTTGGATCTGTTCGTAAGGTAGAGATGCATTTTCCTATCCCTAAATCCGCAGCGCTTATTAAGAGCCTTACCGATTTATTTTGAAATCTTTCAATTATCAAAATATTGTTATTACTTGTTGTACCCCCGTAGTTATAGTACCTCATCACAGGAAAGGAATATGAATACCGATTTTTGCGTAATGTATATTTTTAAAGACATGCGGGTCGGGAATGAGATTGTCGAGATCAAACCGGCCCAAAGTACCTCGGTATGATGATAGACCGGACCACACACTTCTGAGCGGCTATTGAGAGCCACCAAAAAGCTGTAAGAGCGCTTTCAGCAGGCTCATGGCGAATGGCGGCGGACTGAAGGCCAACAGACAACGACGGTGTGTTCCATCCTTTTATACGAAGTGTGGGAAGTGGAGGTCGCGAGCCGGTGAAGACCGGGGAGGAACGGACTCGCACGTTCATCGCCTGGCAAGACACCTGGGACCGCGAGAAAAGAAGACGAAGGACCAGTAGGCTTATCTCTCTGGACAGATCGGCGGCATTGAGAGGTGGAGTACTACGCGACCCGGTTTTTAACGAATTACGGGTACTTTTAACCCGTTGGAGCGTTTACATCCATGCCAGAGGGAGCGCCATCCCCCAAATGCCTCTATTGTCCTGGTGTACAGGATGACGCTGAGCACACCTTTTTCGAGTGTGTACGGTGGGCGGCAGATCGAGGGACACTAGATCTCGGAGCACTAGCACGCAGAATGCGGTTGCGATGATGCTTCGGGATCAGAATGTGACCAGATTCGTTGAGGGCATTCTTAGGATCAAGAAGAGCGACCTGGATAATCCTGAGCCAGGTGCAAACTAGATGGCAGCCTTCTCAGGATATGATAAGAGGACTCGGCCCGACGTAATGTGTAAAACGGTACCGGGCCGAGTTCTGGTAGAAAGGAGGATGGTTTTAGGCGGTAGTCTACCGATGGTGGATGGATAAGACCACCAGTGGGAGCCTGGCACTCCATGAGTAAATGTATTTCCAACTCCAAAAAAAAAATTACTCTCGTTAAAAATATTATTATTATTGGAGGACAACAACTATAGCCTTCACGCTTAGGAGACAATAATATTAGACCTCGTGACCTCATTTAAATAGTTGTGTACCAAGAATATTTTCACTAGGTTTTGTATACGAAATTCAAGGTGAATTTTTGTATCCACAAAGAATAATAAATATTTATAATCTAGCCTAGGTAAATAAAATAATATTTTTTTAAAATATTTAAATAAATATATATATTTAATAAATAACATTTTTTATTTTTACTTCCTTGTACGAAGTAAAGGAAGTATTTCTTTGATCGCGAAAAATTTCGGTTTTCAGATTTCAACGGAAATATCCATTTTGACCATTTCTGAATCTATTTTGACTAATTTTGGCGTGACGTACATATCTCGTATAATACAAAAACGATTAGCCGTAGAATGTTGAAATTTTGGATTTAGGACTGTTGTAACATCTAGATGTGCACCTTCCCTTTTGATTGCAATCGACTGGACCAGAAGTGTTGTCCATAAAGCCCAAAATCCAAAATATACGGATTTCTAACTTTTTCTTAATTGCAATAATAAGGCCTGAGTAAGAGCCTTTCAACTATATATCATAAGTGGTACTTATGTCAGTCGGTTCCAGAGTTATAGCCAAATGAAAATTTAATTAATGAACTATTTGTATCTTATAAGGGGAAGAAACATCGGTTCGAATCCGACTTCATATACATATATTTTTTTAACTTTTTTTTTAAAATTAAATATATTGATTTATTAATTAATTATTAACCTCTGACTGTAAACAAAAATGCAATAAATAATAATAAAAATATATATATATATATATATATATATATATATATATATATATGAGAAAAATCAGAATTTATTAGTGAAATAAAATTTTATTTACTTTTCATTTTAATTAAAACATTTTTACACAGGTTAATAATTATTAATAAATCAATATATTTAAAATTAAAAAAAAGTTAATAAAAGATATACGTATATGAAGTCGGATTCAAACCGATGTGTCCATGGTTACGGATCCGATACGTTCACATTTACACCGCATAACTACTTGAGCGACGTGCAACAAAATTAATATATAAACTAATATAAAATGCCGATACGGACGCCACAAAAAAATGTGATGCAATGTGGTGTCCACCACAATGCAATTGTATAACTGTCCATTTTATTAAAGAATTGGAGAATCGTATCTCACTTTCAAATGAAATAAGTTTAAATGGAGTGCAGCAAAAAATGTGTATATTCATTTAATATGCGTACAAAGAAATCATGCGGTGTCCAAATGGGGGTTTTACTTTCCCGATTACTAAGGAAAAGTATGGTTAAGGAAATTTTCCAGCTGTCAATACCAAGAAAATAAAAAAAGGATGACAAAATATTAACAAAAATATATTTACGTACGTGGTCAAAAACGTATTTTTTTATCATTTTTGCAAATATCGGCGTTTTATTGTCCCCCCTCAATCCAAAAAAAGACAAAAACCTTCTGTTGTTCTGTATTTTAATAAATATCTCCGGACTGCTTAAACATTAAAACTTGAAATTTTGCTCAAACTCTGTATATCTATATATGAGGTATCGATGCCATTAAAATTTGAACTTAATTAGAGAAAGTGGTGGAGTATTACTATATGACATGTTTACAGTACTGAAATTTTAAGACGGTCGAACGAGGGATGAGGATACATTTATCTTAATTATTTTATAGTCTTTGTTATATATTTAAAAATGAATAATTAAAAATTCATTTACGTAAATTCTTGCATTAAGTTTTAGTCCTGTAGAAACAAGAGAGTACGTATAGCCGTACCCCAAATATAATTTTTTTCTTCAATTTTGATTTTAGTAGACGATTAAATAATTATTAATTAAAAATATAAACTGTACAAATTAACGGAATTACACACGCGCGCGCGATAATTCTAGGAACTACTTGTACAACTGAATTCGTTGTTTGTGAAAGCATATACAGGGTATCCCATATAAAACGCAACCCATCAATCACTCATCCATGAAATTTCAAAAGTCAAGCTTACTCCCCTACTCGTTACTGAAATGGACTCGTCCAACATCTGAACATCGCGGCGACGCAGTAGAACACTACTGATACAACAACAATGCAATCATAACGTCCAGTGTATTGCTAGAGACAAGATGGTGTTTTCGCTAGATGAACGTGTTTTCATTGTTGAGTCGTTGTTGAGTAAGAAATCAGTGGTTGCAGTGCAAGATTTGTTTCGCCATAAGTACCCAGATAAACCGGCTGCTAACAAAATATCAGTATTAAGGTTAGTTGCGAAATTTAGTGAGACCGGTTCTGTTAATAACAAGGAACACAAAAGATCTGCGTCAGTGTTGAATACAGATACAGTCGCTGAAATGAAAGACCGATTACTCGCCTCGCCAAAGAAATAGATCATACGTTTGTGTGCTGAAATTAATTTGTCTAAATCAACTGTTCATCGGGCGACCAAACGATTACAATTACGACCTTATCGCATTCAAACGGTTCATCAACTTCTTGAGCCCGACAAAGAAAAACGGCTACAATATTGTCAACGGTTCCCGCGATTTCTGCGTGAGGGAATTAACGTTATGGATTCGTTATTTTTCACAGATGAAGCACGGTTTCATTTGGACGGCTACGTAAACAGCCAAAACAGTAGAATTGGGAGCGCTGAAAATCCCCACGTTTATCATGAAAAACAATTACACCCGCAGAAGTCAGTCGTCTGGTGCGCGATATCGCGGAAGAAAATAATCGGTCCTATTTTTTTCGAGTACACCATTAATGCAGAACGATATCAGAATATTTTATTTCAGTTCATCGCATTCTTGGAAGAGGAAGACAGACACTGCTGGCTACAACATGACGGTGCGACATCGCACTACGCAGGTTCAACTTCTGATTTCGTCGAGGAATTCTTTGGTAATCGTGTTATCGGTCGAGGCTTGTGGCCACCAAGATCTCCAGATTTGACTGCGGCGAATTTTTTTCTACGGGGTTACCTCAAAGAAAAAGCCTACAGCAACAAACCACGAACACTTGAACGATTGAAAGTCAATATTGAACAAGCTGTATTAAATATCCAGCCACAAACTTTGAAAAAAGTTGCGAGAAACGCTGTAAAAAGAATTGAAGCTTGTATTCAAGAAGATGGCGGCCACTTCCAACGTTTACTCTAAATGTAAGGTAATGGATGGTAATAATAAAAATTACATTTACATTTACACATGCCTTTTTATTATTTCAATACTTACCAATATAAGGTTGGGTTGCGTTTTATATGGGACATTAAAAATGTCCTGTATGTCCTGTATTAAAATCACGTACGCCACGACAATCTATGCGTGGGTGAATCGGCATCCAAGTCGTATTTAAAGCTGGTAAATCTTTTTGCATTCCGTTACAGACAAACAAGGAAAAATAACCATACTTTCATCCTTTACAATGTTTTACTACGCCGATGTATGAAAGTGGTTTGCTCCAGATCTATTCGGCTATTTAGAATGGATGTTTAAATTATTTTGATATTTTTAAAACAAATATTTGCTTTTGTATTTTGCTAGAACAGTTAACTGCATTTTTTTTTTTTACTTCATTTTGTTATTCTAAAATCCCGGTCAAAAATATTTGTTTTAAAATGTTTAAAAGTTTTTTGATTTACGTCAGTTCAAGAGGAATATTTAAGGTGCATAAATTACTGAAAGCTAAAAAGCATTTGATTCCTACTTGGACTGACCATAAGAGGATTTTTAACTTTTTTTCTTTACTTACAGTTCTTCTTTTTAAAAAAAAATTTGATCTCTTTTTCAATTTTTTCATATGCATGATGAATAGCATCATGCATATGAAAAAACCCCGCCTAAAGAGCGGGGTGCTGCAGCATCCCGCTCTTTAGGCTATTCATCTATGACTTTCACGTAATCTTAAATCAAACTGTGTTGTGAAAACCATTTTCAGATACCTTCCTAAAATTATTTTTACATTTTAGTGCGTTTAAGTGGTGTTTAAAAAACTTTTTTTCATATTTTTTATTTTTTTACGTGATTGTTTTCTTCATAAAATAATGAACTATAACCAAAAAGTAGGCGCCGAAATGTACCGATCACTAGCGGAAAATCCCGATTCGTTAGCATCAATTTCTAGAGTTAAATTTCTAGTTTAACTTTCGTTATATCAATTTTCAACATTGAAAAAAAAATTACACAAGACGTAATCAATTTTGGACAACTAATAATCCTATTCTGAGACGCCGCCCGAAGGCCTAGTTGAATTATAAAAATATAAAAAAAAACCGTAATAAAGCGAGTATTAGCAAGATATAAGTGTAAAGTATTATTAGATTTGTTTTTTTCTTTTTTAATAGTTTTTCAACTGTTTAATGCAATGAAGATTACAAAAATAAAAATCAAAAAAACAACTGTGAAAAGTCATTAAATAAAATTGAATTAAACGCAGATTATTCATATTGTAATTAAGTTCTAGTGATTTTATTAAATTGTATCTATAAATAACATAAAGCAATAAATTTTAAAAAGCAAAAGTAAAGGTTGTTTATAATTATTACAATAAAACGTATGAATGAATGAATCAACGAAAGGATGGATAAAATAATATTGATGTAAATAGGACAACGGCAGCGCCCACATTTGCATCACACACTTACACATTACAGATCATTAAAGTGTAATTGTCGCTTGTAAAACAAAAAGATTTAGCAACCGTCATTATTAATAATATTATACTACAAATAATTATTTATTTCGAATTCAATAAAACCCCGGAATAAATTATTTGTTTATATATCATCAAATAATATATTTATATAAACTATAAATTATTAGTTAACTTTCACAGCCGTTATAATAACATATGTATAGTATCAGTGACGGTCAAAAAAAAAACGACCCACCCAGATTTATATATTTTTAAACGTTTTGAAGACCTTTCCAAATACGTTTAATCTTGATTACCCAATCCTAAATGTTGGCGTTTTTAATGCTTTTAACCTTCGATCGCGAAATTTGGTGAAATATTTCGTAAATATTTGGGGAAATTATTCAATTCGTTGTCCTTCAAGGATTAAACGATTTGTCCGTATCGCAATATATTTCGTGGTTTTTCCATTCCAGTACGGCGAAAAAATATTACAGATTTAAGAAATCTAGAGTCGTCCGTTCTCTCAATCCCACCGCTCATTTGATAACGATATTAAGCGATGTAAAAATTCTTATATCGTCATTGAACAGAGTCCTAGCCGACTAAAAGTGCAGTTTAGTTAAACGCTTAACACCGCTATCATTAGCGATCGTGAATGTTTACTCTCTAGGTCTAGTGGTAAACGCGCCTTCGCAAATCAGCACATTTGGAAGTCGAGAGTTCCAGCGTTCAAGTCCTAGGAAAGGCAGTTACTTTTATACGAATTTGAATACTAGATCGTGGATACCTATGTTCTTCGGTGGTTGGGTTTTAATTAACCACACATCTCAGGAACGGTCGAACTTCTTCTTTTTCATGTTTAGCTTACGGTAATTACCTTTCAGATAATACTTAAGAGGATGGATGAGGATGATATGTATGAGTATAAATGAAGTGTATTCTTGTATAGTCTCAGTTCGACTATTCCTGAGATGTGTGGTTAATTGAAACCCAAACACCAAAGAACACCGGTATCCACGATCTAGTATTTAAATCCGTGTAAAAATAACTGACTTTACTAGGACTTGAACGTTGGAACTTTCGACATCAAAATCAACTGATTTGGGAAGACGCATTCACCGCTAGACCAAGCCGGTGGATTAGGAAAGGTCAAACTGAGGCTGTACAAGATTACATTCATACATATCCTATGAAGTAATACCTGACGGTAATACCCGGAGGCTAAACAGGAAAAAGGAAGGTCGACCGTTCCTGAGATGTGTGACTGCACATCGGTATCCACAATCTAGTATTCAGATCTGTATAAAAGTAACTGACTTAACTAGGCGGAAAACCAACTAGCTATTTCTTTTGGAACGTGATTAAATAAGGATATAAAAACTTTACAACCACTGCTGTAATATATTTACACTAACCGCTCATGAAGATATTATTCTTGACAAATTTACGTCTGAAACCTTTCTTAATAAAAACTATACTAAAAGTACCACTTACATCAGTTCAGCGGTCTCTGAGTTTTATACTATTATCTTTCTAATTTATTTATAAAGTATAAATTATTTTAATCCAATACATATTTCAATTGTTTTTATCATGCGATTAAAAAAATAAGAATAACAATACAATTTATTTTTATTTTTAGTATTTTTTTATATTATTATTTTTAATATTAAAAATAACCTAAAAAATAAAACGCGACATATATATATATATATATATATAAATTAATGAAGTTAATGATGTATGAAAGAGTAGCAAAGATTAAATAGAATACAATAGGGTAATTGTTTAAAAGGTTAATGCATTTTGTTATAAAAAGACACATTACAAAATATAAGGAAACAACATTAAAATGTCCAAAAAAATACAGGACAGGGGTGTGTTTGTATTAGTGCATAAATTACATTTGCAAACCGGCACGTACTGAATTCGTAATGATAACAAACATACAGAACTGTACCGCTGTATAATGTAGGCAAATGTATAAGAGAAGCTTTAAAGGATGGAAGGAGATGATGATGCTGCTGATGACGGTGGAAGGGTTGATAGGATGGAGTGGAAAGGACATTAGTTACTGTTGTAGTGATGCTTTTGTAGCAAAGAACAAGACATGATAGGGTCTTGTATGGTGTACGGCCGCACGCTCATTCTTGCGTGTCCTGAATTATTACCATTGACATTTGAATATAAAATTAAGTTACGATTAGTACAACACTTTATTCATTAAAATTTTATTTTAAAAGTCAATTTAAATTTTATAAGAAAAAACAAAACAAAAACACTCACTCTCACTTTGTCCCTCTCAATCACTCTCTCTCACTCTCTCTCTCTCACACTCAAAAACACACACACACACACACACACAGAGAGAGAGAGAGAGAGAGAGAGAGAGAGAGAGAGAGAGAGATGTAATTTTTTCCTATACAATGTAAATTAAAATAAAAAAAACTCCTGGTAATGATGTTGCTGAAACTCTGACGAGATTTTAATTTTACTTTCTCGTCTAGATAGCGCTACAGGAGAGCTGTAGCTTTACAAGGGGAAATATTGTAATCGGTCCAATTTAGGCATATGCGGTTTTCACCAGATCTTTAAATTTTGATACCTAAACAACCCAAAAAAAAACCATAAAAACTGGATGGAAATATTGGCATGTACATGTATGTTTCACGCCTTATATCTCCAGAACTACAGGACTGATTTTGACCAAATTTCAAAAGATTACTTCTATATACGGAACATTGATGTCATTAAATTTCCAACTTAAAAGGTTAAGGGGGTTTGGGTGTAGAGCAGTGTCAGCCTCAGTATGTCAAGATTTGATCTAATAAGGTAATATTTTTCTTAGGCATATTTGTAAATGTTTAAAAACAACAATATTTGCAAAAAAAAACTTTTTCAAAATCGCACTCTCATCACCAAAAAAACGCTCTAACTACTGCTATGATGTGATGTCACACGTGAGCGGTAGAATTAAATAAATGAATAGTACGGGGTGATTCAAAGAACCGAGAAATTCTGAAAGTTGTGTTGGTAGCCGTGGGCGATTGGTACCACTTGATAAGTGGCGCCAGCCTCTCTAACCTAACCTGTCATTTAGTTGTCATGGATTCTTGGAGTGGTGCGCAACGTGCATTTGCTACCAAAGCGTTTTACAAAAAAAATGACAGTGTGGAGGGAGTGTGAAGAGAATTTCGCCATCATTTTAATCTGGGACGGCACGACCGTGTTCCATCAGCACATGCAATTAAAACATGGATATCTAATTTTGAGGAAACTGGTTCGGCAATGAAAAAGAAACCTCCAGGCCGTGAGCGAACCGTCCGTACACCACAGAATGTTCAACCTTAACAAGATGCTGTCACACGAAGTCCACATCGGTCAATCCGTCATCTCTCAGCATCTTTACAATTGCGTAGTTTAAGTATTCGAAGAATGTTAGTGAAGGACTTGCAATAACATCCACACAAGTTGCAGATTCAGGAATTGAAACCGAACGATGCAGTTGTGCGAGGACAATTCTGTAATGTAATGCTTCAGAAGATAAATGATAACGAAGAGTTTGTTCACGAACTGTGGATGTCAGACGAAGCGCATTTCCACCTCAGTGGATTTGTTAACGAGCAAAATTTCAGATACTGGGCACAAGAAAATCCTACGCAGCTACACCAGCGTCCGTTGCACAGCCAGAAAGTGCCCGTGTGGTATGCTATGTTATCTTACGGTGTTATAGGCCCTTATTTGTTTGAGAATGATAACGGTCTTGCGATTACATTGACGTCGGCTCGTTACGTAACCGTGCTTGAAACCTTTGTTGTGGAACAACAAAAGCGATTTCCACAGGTTTTTAACACAGCCTGGTTTCAACAAGACGGAGCAACGTCACATACTGCACGAACATCGATGGTACGCCGATTGTTTGGACAACGTGTCATTTCACGAAATGGTGACATTAGATGGCCTCCCAGATCGCCTGATCTCTCAGCTTGCGATTACTTTTTGTGGGGTCACCTTAAAAGCAAAGTGTTCCACAGTAGACCTGCTATAACGGAAGAACTGAAGGCAAAGATCCGAGAAGAAATTGCGGAAATTCCAGTTGAGATGTTACGTCAAACCATGAACAATTTAACGAAGAGACTTCGTGAGTGTTTACGTAGAAGAGGAAGTCACCTCCAAGATGTCATCTTTAAAAAATAAACTAAAATGTATGTATCCTAAAATGGCAACATTTCGTCAGTTACATGAAATAAAATTCATTTTCTAAAAAAAATTTTTCATTAACGTTATTTAATTTTTTTAATTTCCCGTTTCTTTGAATCACTCTGTATATAAAATGTAACTCGGTCTGGCCGGGTCTCGAACTCGATCGCCAAGGTGCGTTAAGCCTCGCGGCTACACCGGTCTACCGACTGCACAAGAAAAATTTAATTTACAATCTACTTACAAATCTAATTACATTAGTTTTGTTAGTTCCAACTGTCGCCGCTAGTTACCGCCACAACCTTGCGTATTAAATACGCTATACGCACGCGCTTTGTTAAAATCACCGAATTAAATAAACGAAAAAATAAGTTGTGTATGTAAGCCGTGCATCAAAAACATCCACACTTGTCAGCTTTTTTTTTTTATACTGGTGGTAGAAATTCAGCCTTTCGTTTAATACGATGAAAGTTTCTATTAAGTTATTTAAAAATCATTATTCATATTTTGTATATATATTCTGCCGACTTCCACGGTGGACTGACCTTTCGTCCGGAAGGTTCTGCGTTCGAATCTCGGATCATTCATGATATTTATTACAAAATAACTGTGATTGTTTTTCTTGTTTCTTTGAGAATAAATAACATAAATTTATATGTCCGTAAAATATTCTTATCTGTACAGGGTTCTTAATGATTTAAATTGTATACTACGATACCTGTTGTATAATATTTTCAAATATCAAAAAAATAAATAAAATACTCAGGTGTAGCATGAAAAATTGTTGGGAAGACTTTGATATTTTTACTTTATATTTTTATTTTTGATATTTTTACCATTATTATTATTATTATTATTATGAAATTTATTATTATTAAATTTAGAGTTTTAAACTCGTAGACAAACATCCAATGCGAGTAGCAAACTAAGTTCAAAAACGTTATTTATCTTTATTTTACATTAAAAAAAATCATAGAAACGTTCAAATATCATAACTATTTTGTGATGGAATATCTGAACGTCGAGTACCCATTATATATATTCATATGTAACGTTTTTATAAAGGTGAACCTAATTCATCTCTGTCATCTTTGTTTGATAAAAAAAAGAAAAAAATACAAGAAAAATACATCTCATTTCTATATAAATGCTATTCATTTTGTTATACTTTTATAAATGTATCAGTCCATAGGACTTATGAATGAATCGGTTAAATTATACGGAACAAATTCAATACTATTATTTTTTTCACACAATAGCCTATTTACAAATTATCATAGTAACTTTTCATTTGCCAAAAAAAAAAATAAAAGGAAAGAGGTCATTAAACCATAGTTATCTTCATTAGTATTCATGTTTTGTAGGCAATCCTCCACAGCTTAGTTGTCTTTTATTCGGAAATTTCTGGGTTCGAATCTCGTTCAAATTTGGCATTATGAAATTGGAATTTCTTCTTGTTACTTTGAGAATGAATATGTAAATAACATAGATCTATATTTTCATAAAATATTTTCTTGAAGGTCAATCGAAATTTTATCAATGATCTGATATAAAGCTTAGATTACAATGGAAAGGTGTAATGAACTACTATTTTAATATATAAATTTTTAAAAATGTATACTTAACCTGCATTTAAATATTTCTTTTTAAAGGAAAAATTTAATGAAAGAAAGTGCGGGTGTAAATACATGAACTTATCAGGACAAAAGTTATGTAAAAAAGCTGATAACAGTTATTTCTGATGTACGATATAAAAGCATAACTTAATTAAAAATATTTATCATTTTATTTAAATATAAAATTTTCTCGTTTCTTTAATTAAATGATTTTAACTAATGCGCGCGGGTGTGGCGGTACAAGCGGCGACGGTTGCCCGTTTTGTGGCATCATCCATTTTATATTAATCTCTTTAGTTAGAGGAAGGGGACAAAAAGGAAAAAGTTTTATCTTATATAGGAGACTATAGGAGTTGTTGAATTTTTATTGTGTATGTTGAGAAATAAGTTATTTATTCTATAAAGCTACAAAACTATTTAAAAAGAGTTGAATTGTTTTTTTTTTTGTATTCAGTCATTTGACTGGTTTGATGCAGCTCTCCAAGATTCCCTATCTAGTGCTAGTCGTTTCATTTCAGTATACCCTCTACACCCTACATCCCTAACAATTTGTTTTACATATTCCAAACGTGGCCTGCCTACACAATTTTTCCCTTCTACCTATCCTTCCAATATTAAAGCGACTATTCCAGGATGCCTTAGTATGTGGCCTATAAGTCTGTCTCTTCTTTTAACTATATTTTTCCAAATGCTTCTTTCTTCATCTATTTGCCGCAATACCTCTCTATTTGTCACTTTATCCACCCATCTGATTTTTAACATTCTCCTATAGCACCACATTCAGTTGAATTGTATTAATTTGTATTTTTACTTTCCCCACTAGATAGCGTTATAGCTCTAGAAGGAAAAGCATTGTAATTGGTCCGATTCGGGCATGTTCGGTTTTCACCGCATCTTCACACCTAAGGAACCCAAAAAATCAAAAACCAGATAAAACTTTTCCGGATGTTAATGTTCGTATGTACGTGTGTTCGATGTTGGTCTTTAAATAACCTAATATCTTCAGAACTACTGGACCTATTTTGACCAAATTTGGTCAGATTATTTCTACATATGAGGCATTGATGCCGTTAAATTTCCAACTTAAAAGGTCAAGGGTAGAGCTGGTAGAAAGGTCAAGGCTGTAGAGCAAGGTCACCCTTAGTATCACGAGATTTTAACTAATTAAGGTCTCATTTGTCTTAGGCGTATTTGTTAACGATTAAAAATTAACATTATTTACAAAGAAAAAACCTTTTTCCAAAATCGCACCCTAACCCAAAAAATGCTGTAAACTATTGCTATGTTGTAACGTCACAGGTGAGTGATAGAATTAAATGAATGAATAATATTTCAAGTATAACGCGGTCTGGCCGGGTCTCGAATTTTATCACCCGGTCGACTCGGAACCTGGTGCGTTAAACCTCGTGGGTCAACTCGGTGTCTGCTGTGTTGAGCCTTGTCGCTACACCGGTTTGCGACCGTACAACCGAAATTTTTTCTATTTAAGTTATGAAGTTACATCAATTTAGTTACTACCGACCGTTGCCGCTAGTAGTGTCACAACCGCGCGAATTAAATAGGTATGCGCGCGCGCTTTAGTTAGAATCATTGAATTAATAAATGAAATATTATTATCTTTAAATAAAGTGATAAATACTTTTAATTAAGTTGTGCGTGTAAGGAGAAAAGATTATGGAGGTAGAAGAATTTTGTTATTTGGGAAGTAGAATTACTAAAGATGGACGAAGCAGGAGCGATATAAAATGCCGAATAGCACAAGCTAAACGAGCCTTCAGTAAGAAATATAATTTGTTTGCATCAAAAATTAATTTAAATATCAGGAAAAGATTTTTGAAAGTGTATGTTTGGAGTGTCGCTTTATATTGAAGTGAAACTTGGACAATCGGAGTATCTGAGAAGAAAAGATTAGAAACTTTTGAAATGCGGTGCTATAGGAGAATGTTAAAAATCAGATGGGTGGATAAAATGACAAATGAAGAGGTATTGCGGCAAATAGATGAAGAAAGAAGCATTAGGAAAATATGGTTAAAAGAAGAGACAGACTTATAGGCCACATACTAAGGCATCCTGGAATAGTCGCTTTGATATTGGAAGGACAGGTAGAAGGAAAAAATTGTGTAGGAAGGCCACGTTTGGAATATGTAAAACAAATTGTTAGGGATGTAGGATGTAGAGGGTATACTGAAATGAAACGACTAGCACTAGATAGGGAATCTTGGAGAGCTGCATCAAACCAGTCAAATGACTGAAGACAAAAAAAAAAGTTCGTGTAAGTCGTGGATGAGAAACAACGTACAGTTGTAGTTTGATTGAATCTTCAACTAATCATAAAAAATATTTTCTCTCTTTATAAAATTTATAAAAAAAATATTGCGTATAAATAACTTTTATAGGTAGGTTTTTAATTATTAAATTATAAAGGATTGTTAGATATTAACCTAATTTAGGTTATTTAAAAATAAATTTCGATATCGTAAATTTATTGTCAATATTTTTTAATCTTTTCTTTCTTTTGTCTAAACAATTTTTCTTTAACGAATTTATTTTCGTTAAAAATTAATTTTATTATTATTATTATTTTATATTTGTACTAATTACCTTGAGTATTAAATATAAATAATGTCATTTAATATAGTTTGCGTAATGCTATTTAAATATTATTACTGTACAGTAAAAGTTAGTTAACAGACGCATATAGTGTTATTTGATCTGTATACGTAGCCTGGGAACTGCTAACACCCCATACTAAATCACACATAGGGGAACTTGTTACGAGGTCGACCGTATATATAATAATTATCTTATTGTCTGAAATACATCGCAAAGGGGGCACAAGAAATGCCCCCTTTAATACATGTATATATGTTTGTGCACGCGCATGCGGGTGTAAGTTGGTATTCCAACGATAATTTATACATCTATGAATGGAGAAATTTAGTGAAACTTTACCGCATTCGTGTACTTAAACCTAAAAAGGAAGTGAATTTGACGGGAAAGAAAATACATTTACCCTTTTTTATTTTTAAAGGGCTTTATACATTTTTAAACGTTTCTATTTTTAAAACTTTTTATTTCGTTTAACGTTTTTTACTTTCTGTTTTTAAAGAATTTCAAATTATTTTTATTTTTAAAAAACCTTACTAATTAATTTTTTTTTTTTAATTACCTGCTGATTTCCTCTTAATTCTTTAGATAAAATTAAAAAAATAAACATCAATTTTGTTTGTTACATCATCATCATCAGCACATATTCAGGAAATAGTATACACATTTTACGGACTAGTTCAGGATGTATAAATAAATAAAAACGTTCGTGTAAACAAATGTTCTGTTTCGCTTCGGTTTCCCTGTCCACTATTATGTGTTTTGTCAAAAAAATTTATATTTTAAGAAACGACAGATATTTTAATGAAATTTGATGTAAATGTACCCGAAAAAATCTTCTCTATGTTTAAAAATTATAATATGACGGTTATTTAAATGTTTTAATCATTAACAGCACGGTAAATATTAATTTTATCCAACTGCGTTTTATTAAGTGAAATTTTAAACCTTTTATGGTAAAAATAAGACAACTAAGTTATTTAAATCGATCGATAAACAGCCGAAATACGATTTTTTTTTGTTTAACCTTCGGGTCCACAGTTAGGGATGCTTCAGAGGATGAGATGAATGATTTGTAGCGTGTATGAAAATACCATGCCTGACCGGGATTCGAACCCGGGACCTCCGGATGAAAGGCCGAGACGCTACCACTCGCGCCACGGATGGATTTCTTATAATTAAATTCTCTACAATCTATGTTTAAAAAATGTATGATTTATTGTCAATTTAACAACGTTATTGTACGTCAAACGTAAAAAAAATGTGTTTTTGACCCTATTTTTGGCGTTTTACATGGGATATCTTAGAAACTAAGAGAGATACAGTTCTGGGACTTATTTTTTTCGATTTCCCAGCTCAAAAACCAAAAGAAACAATTGAATTTGCCCGTTAATTGACCTTCCCAGAATTTCAGAAAGCCTTAATTTACCCAGAGGAACTGAAACTCGGGCGAAATCTTTCACCCTGTATAACTCGCTAACGAAGCGTTATCGGACTTATGTTTATATGAACCTTTTTCTTATTGTTAGCCTCTAGAATGAGTTGTCAAAGTATTGCCCAATCTCCTGAATCACTCTGTATACGAGGGAGATATCCCTCGTGTATATACAGAGTCACTCACGGGAACCCCGGCATCCCCGATTTTCAAAATGTGTTATTCCAGCAGGATGGAGCTACAGCGCACACAGCGAGGGCAACGATGGCTGTTCTCCGTAACTTGTTTCCGGGACGGATCATTTCCAAATTCGGCGACAATCCTAGGCCCCCTTGGTCCCCCGACTTGAGTAGTTGTGATTTTTTTCTGTGGGGGTTTCTGAAATCGCGTTTGTACGGCAATAAACCGCGTACATTAGAGGACCTAAAGATCGCAATTCGTCATCACGTCACCCAGATTGATGTAGACATGCTACAAAGAATTGAGGTCAGTTACTGCGAAAGGCTACAACAATGTATTGCCCAAAATGGACATCACTTGCCGGACATAATTTTTCGTTCATGAGTAAGTAACAAATGCTTTGATTTAACAACTGTTTCAGTACGAATAAAACTTTTTTAAAGTAAATATTCAATTTTTTATGATTATTTTAAAAACATCCGGTTCCCGTGAATGACCCTGTATATATATGTGTAGCAGTGGAGATATGCCGACTGAAGAATAAACTTTAAGAATTGAATTAATGAACTGTGAAATGGAAATATCTATCACTGTATGAGCTGGGTTTGAACTGAATGATTCGAATGAATATTATAAAAATAATAGAATTAAATTTACGTTAAATAAAATAAAATCAAATAAATTTTTTTTTAAATTCTGTTTAACAATAATGGGCTTTCCGTGGAAACTGCGTGAGAGGCTAGAGCGGTCAGCTGTATGGGAACACCTGGTGGAAGACTAGATCAATCATCACAATCGACTGGTAACAAACTAGGTGCTATTCGGACGTTGTTTTGGTAGGTGCAATGGAATGCTCTTATAATATTTCTGCAATCAATCGTCTGATTTTCAAAATTCAAACGGGGTATTTGTTAGTAGGTTGAAGGCTAACATTTGCACTCTCGATCTAACAGAACACAGTTATTCGGAAACGTATATATATATAAATCAAATTTGTCCATTGTTTGTTACTACATCATGTGAGAACCCGCCGACCGATTACTTTCAAATCAGGATACATTCATGTTATCCTAAGGAAGGTTTAAAGCCATCGACCGAAGCCTTAGCTCCCTCGAAGGTTAAGATATTATAAATATTCGTTACCCGCCCCCGAGGAGGGTGAAGTTGTGAATTAAAAATATTTAATTTTTAATTATTATATTTCTATAACCACGGCAAAGAAATACGTTATGAATTTTTCGTCGTTAAAGGTCTGTGTACTTTAGATACCATGATTGCTATTATTCTATCTCTAGCAATTTTGTTTCTTTTTCAGGTTTCCATAAATTCTGAATACTATAATTATTATTTTTCAGCATTATTCTCACAACCATCAGGAATAACGTACAGTGCAGGTGTCCAGGAGGTGGAGCTCTCTGGGTAGAAGAAATGGCGACTGAAGCAAGCCCTGAGGGTGTTCAGGGCACCTATCATCCGGAAAATTGGGAATGGCGAGCGAAGCGAACTCTGCGGCCATGTGGGAGGCCACGAGGAGCCCCTGAATTGATTCCGGGATTCGATTGCGATGACCTCAAGCTTCGAGAGTCCAGGTTATGGTTGGATGGGTCGGCTAGTATATACTCGTGTGTGTGTGTGTGTGTGTGTATATATATATATATATATATATATATATATATACAAAGGAAAACGTTTACAAAAATATTTTGGAATTTTTAAACGAGGGGGATTCCTTTCCTTATCTTGAAAGTATATTTTCTTTGTAATTTACGTGATATGGATGAATTTTATTAAAATATTTTTGTGGGCAATAAAATTTAAAGCAATTTTTGAACCGAGTAATTATTGTATCTTCGATAGAGAGTTCAATTCCGATAAATAAGTAAGATTTTATATTCCTGTAATTTAGCTAGAAAAACTTTTTAAAAATAAATTTTTCAAAAACGGTTCTTACAAAATTAATATGTTTATTTTTGGATCGATTAAAAAATTATGTTAAATTAAATAGTATTTTATAAATATCGGTTTAAGGGAATTCACAGAGATTCGTTGTCTTTTTTGTAGAATTTTTGAAGAAAAGAATGCTGGACATAATTGATTTATAAAAACTACCATGGATTGTATGACTATATCGGTACAAAACGTAAAGGATTTAATTTGTTTTGTAGTATATAAAAAAAAAATATTACCAACAAAATCACATAAAACGAACAGCTAATATATTCTTCATTAGTACCCAAAAAATAATTCAGTTTATTAAAAAAAATTTTTTTTTTGAAAATTTAATTTTTTGCTATCCCAGGATTACAAAGCAAATATTTCTATTTCTTTGTACGAAGTAAAGAAGTACTGTAATCGTGAAAAATTTCGGTTTTCAGATTTCAACAGAGATATCCATTTTCGCCAACCTTGATATAGTTTTGACTATTTTCGGTGTGACGTCTGTTCGTACATACGTACGTATGTATCTCGCATAACTCAAAAACTATCTTTCCCGGCTGCACGCAGGGAATATAGGAAGATATATATACTCACGGAACCTCGTAAAACCAGATGTGTCTTTCGCCACCGCTCAGTCCACATTCTCGTGGACTGCATATGTTATGCGGCGTTGCGTCGTAAGTTTAATTTACCTAGAAACATCCGTGATATCTTGTACAATAATAACGAAAATTTGGACTGGATGTTTCTGTTTTTGCATAGTAACAGGTTAATGCAAAATATTTAATGTTATCATATATATTTTAATGCAAGAAGAGTTTCTGATCATTTTTAACCTTTACTTTCAATTTAGATTTTTTTGGTTCTATGTCTTTAATTTTATTATCCGAAAAGGGAGCCTTTTGCACAACCCATCGGAATTAGGTAAGTTTTATACAGTTTCTTTATTCTATTATTTTAACTTTTATATTTTAAAGATTTCGTGAGCGATATTAGTTTTGAGTTTTATTTTACTTTCTAGACTTTTGTTTTAATAAATTTTTATTATATGATTAATATTAATTTTACACCTTATAAGTTTTATTATTTTGGAGTTACTTTACCCTTTTATTAATAAAATTCCGGTGATAACGCCTAGGCGTTTTTCGCCCCCCCCCCTAAAAAAAATACTCAAAAACGATTAGCTCGTAGAATGTTGAAATTTCGTATTTAGGACTGTTGTAACATCTATTTGTGCACCTCTCCTTTTGATTGTAATTGACTTAACCAAAAATGTCCAAAAAAACTTAAAATAAAAAAAAAATTGGATTTTGGATTTTTTCTTAACTGCAGTAATAAGTCCTCATTGAGAGCTTTTCAACGATGTATCATAAGTGGTACTTATTTCCGTCGGTTCCAGAGTTATAGCCAAATAAAATCTTAATTAATGATATATTTCCATCTTACAAGGGTAGATTTTAAATCGGACTTCACTTCCTTTTTTTTTACATTTTTTTAAATTTAAATATATTGATTTATTAATAACTATCAACCTCCGATTGTAAAAAAAAAATTTTTACGATAAATAATAATTCAGTAACAATAAAAAATAATAATATGAAAAAAATCTGAAGTTATTAATGAAATAAAATTTTATGTACTTTTAAAAATGTGTGTATCTAATCTAATAGGCGTACAAGGAAGTGTGGTGTTCACATCAGATTTTTTTACCTGCAAATACAGAAGCGTTACTGATTTTAACCAAAAAATAAATAAAAACTCTATTTTAGAATGTAGTAACAAATATTAATACGCAATTATTATGATGTTTAATTACAAAGCATTTTACTGGGTGGTCATTGCTGATTGCACCGAAGATTACCAGAGATCAGAAACTGGATTGAACTGAAATTCATTATGCGGTTGGTTTCATTACCGGTCGGTATCATTGCGTGTGATATGTGTGCGGTTAAACGTGTCGTGTCTGTAGATGAGACGAGATCAGATGAGAAGCCTATATGAGGATGTGGGTTGTATACGCTGTCATTAGCAATGCTTATTGCCTCCCCCTAACCGCTCCTCCTCACCCTTTTATTACACTTACTCCATAAATCTCAGTATCATTCTTTCTCTTTCTAACTAATAAAAAGAGAAACAATGATACCTAACCGCTATATTAGAGAGAGAAAGAATGAGTGATTTACAGTGGTGGGGAGACGTACAGTTTGAGTGAGAAAATGTCGAGAGAGGTGGGGATGATCTAGCGGTTGGAGTACCAGCACCAAATGTTGTTAACCCCCATCAATTTTTACAACATACATACATTGCATTAAAACTCATTTGATTTAATATTAACCGAACTAAAAACATTTTATTAAACAGTGTATTATTCACATAAAAAAATTAAGTTTTATTTTCTAACGAAAAATAGAATTCATCAAATAACTATTATGTTTTTTTTTTATAAAATAATTTATAGTGCACCCGGTTACAAAATTTGAAGCCCAGGTGAATCCCGGAGTCAACTCTTGGACTCCTCGGGGCCTCCCTGGGCATACCCTATGGCTGTAGAGTTTGCTTCGCTCGCCATTCCCAATTTGCCAAGGGGACCGGCGCTCTGGACAGCCGCAGAGCCAGCTTCAGTTGCCTTTCCATCTACCTAGAGGGCTCCACCCCATGGTTATGATAATAATACTGATAAATAATAATTATAGTACTCAGGCTTTATAGAAACCTGAAAAAGAAACTAAACTATAAAAAACAGAATAATATTAACTACGGTACCAAAGTACACACACCTTTGACGACGAAAAATTCAGATTTCTTTGCCGCAGTGGCAGAACGCGAAACGGATTGATCTATGTTTTTCCTTAATGAATATCTATAATTCACAACTTCACCCTCCTTGATGGTTGAAGAAATAATGAATATTTTTAATATCTTAACCCTCATGCGAGCTAGGGTCTCAGTCGATGACTTAAAACCTTCAAAAATTGGGGAGGAGTGCGATGGGGTGCCACCGTAATATCAAGGCAACCGCTCGTCCGATTTTTACGATTCAAACGGCATATGTATCAGCAGGTCGAGCGCTAACTGTTTAACGAATCGGTACAATCTTGGTCGACCGGATCTTGGTTATCCGGAAAGTAAATCTTTTAGCTCTATGTTGTGATTTCACTCACACACCGTAAAACGTACCGATCCGATCTTTCGCTAAATACGCTCAAACCTGTCCGCTAGCGCAGCTGTAAAGTATAAACTTATGAAGACTAAAAAAAGTAGAAAATAATAAATATATTAAAAAAAAAACTTTTCAAAACCATTCTTATATTAAATGCATTAAAAAGAAGAAAATTTAAAAAAGTAAAAATATTTTTTTAAAACGCCACTCTTAAATTAAACGTAGTAAAAGGTAAAAAATTGTTTATTAAAGCTTGCTGTAAAATCCATTCTGAGATACCGTCCTAAAATTATTTTTAACCTTTTATTGCGTTTAATTAAACAGTGGTGCTTTAAAAAATGTTTTTACATGTTTTTTTATTTATTTATGTGATTGTTTTTGTTCATATAATAATGAACTATAACCAAGAAGTATGCACCGGAATGTATCGATCACTAGCGAAAAATCCCGATTTGTTAGTATCAATTCTAGAGTTAAATTTTTCTAATTTAACTTTCGTATCAATTTTCATCATTCAATAACAATATTTTTGCACAACAGATAATCAATCTTGGATACCTGATAATCCCATTTCGCCCGCCATGAAACCCGCCCGGTGGGCCCGGCTGCGGAGGCGTGCGGTAGGCACGCCTTGCAGTTAGTACATTCAATAAATGTATCCAAAACTTTTAGTGATTCAATATAGAGGTCGGTAGGCATAATTTTCTCTCTAAAAAAAAAAAATTAAAATTATTTAAAATTCATTAATTGTTTATATGAAATAATCGAATAATTGAAATCCGATCTCATGTAAATATATATATATACATATAGAGTTATATAGAGCTCTCTCTCTCTCTCTCTCTCTCTCTCTCTCTCTATATATATATATATATATATATATATATATATATATAGAGTTAAGCCAAATTCTTCAGTATGCAAATTTAATTCTGTCACTTTTACAACTGGTAGAAAATTTTGGTTTCTGCTGTCGGCAATAATCAGCTGATATAATTTGTATTCAACTGTTTTTCAATTCATTTATGGACCCGCATTGCGATCCAAGTTTAGGATTAAACTTATCGGTCAAAATTTCTTCATACAATTCATAAAGGTAATTTTGATAAAAGGATAGAATTTTGTGAAGAATTTATTATTGCTTATAAAGTCGATTCTTATTTCTATATTTCAGTGATACGGTCTGATGACGCATACTTTAAATCAAACGGCATAGTAAACTGTCGTAATTGTTTATCGACTTATAAAAGTCCTCTTGGAGTAATAAAGGAACTTAACGTATCTGTAATCGATGTTCATTGTGGGATCACAAAAAAAGAAATATTAGAATCTTACTTCATCTATAGTTTTCATATCTCGAGATGTTATTATCGAAACATTAAATAATTCTTTGAATTTGACATTTTCTTTGGCAGCAAGATGGGGAATCACAATTCCCTTCAAGTTTGAAACTACTTCTATCTAATTCTATTAGTATTGTATATTAGAATAGATAGAATATTAGATAGTTGTATATTGTCTGTTAGATAGAATTGTAGATTAGAATTGAATTGTTGGATTGTTCGTCGATGTCCTATCATCGACGAACAAGAGAATGCTCACCGCGATTTGCACCGCTACGAATATTTTCAAATAATATTTTTAACGGTTAAATATAAATAAAAACAAAATTATGAAAAATATTTACTTGTACAGTCACACCTATTAATAATAAAAATACAGAAATAAAAGACACCTTTTATTTCATGATTTTATCAAACATTCTCCTAAAAACATTTGGAAAATTCAATTTCAAATCCGAAATGGCAATACGATAATTTTTCTTTTAATTCCATCAAAAAGAGTTTCTTCAATATTTAAGGATACTAGGAATGCGTTCAAAACCATTCCCATCGTTCTGTACTTTTTTTAATTCATAATTTCTGCCCGTATACGGTTTTTAATTTCAAAAGAAAGAAAAAAAAAAATAGTAAAAATGTCAAAAAAATAGTTTGACCTTGAATCCAACAGGTGTGTCAACTTCTAAATAAGAAATTATTTAACGGTTGTTACTTCCAGTATAGTTCTTAAAGATTTACAATCTTTAAATTACGTTGATGTAAAATTGTGATACTGAAAATTTGATATACAATATCGGATGTAGTGTTTACTAAGAGTTCGTAATATGTTATCCGTCACTAGGATTGCCATGGAGGAGTCAACCTTCTCGTCCGACGATAAAGTGTGAAAATGGTTGTTTCGCGGGTCTAGTAATAAAATCTTTCAACGACTACCACAGTTTTTGCGTTTTCTCTCGGTGATTACGCTGAATATATTAAATAGGTAGCTGGCGATACTTTCTTATATGTTATAATCATATTTTTGGAATAAGTATCAAGGAACGGTTTACACAATTTTCAATTTACCATTTTGTATAAAATAATCCTGTTTTTTTTTTTTTACTAGTCGGTTACCTTGTTCAATAATAAAACAATAGATAGATTTTACTTCCTTGTACGAAGTAAAGGAAATATTGTGATCTCGAAAAATTTCGGTTTTCAGATTTCAACGGAAATATCTTTTTTGACCATCCATGAATCCATTTTGATTAATTTCGATGATGGTTCCGTAATGGTGAGTTTGGATGCATTATATCAGCCTTCAATTAATGAATGAAAATGATTAAAAAAAATAAACAGAACGTTTCAATCTCCGTGGCGGAGTGGTAACGCCTGAACCTTTAATCCGGAGATTTTGCGTTCGAATCCCGGTCAGATATGGTCATTTTTCTTTCATACGTTATAAAAAATCCACCCTCATACGGCAAAATGATCAAAAGCAGTCGACGCCTGTTATCTCAAAAAATTAAGAAACTTTCTTTATAATAAAAAACGATCGACTACACTTGAAAGTTTTCTTTTTTGTTACTCCTCAGTAGGTTTATACAGGATGATTTTTTAGTCCTGTTATCCAATTGTTAATGTCTGGTAATTTTTTTCTAAGACACGAAGATGGTAGCGCTACTCAACCGGTATAGATACGGCAGTGTAAGTTGATTCTCCTTGAGCTGTTTAAACTTTTGTGCCGTTTTTGGTAATGTTACGAACAGAATGTCTTTTTACCATAAAACAATGAATTCTCATTCTTGAACAATATTTGCTACGAAATAGTACGCGAGTGTAAAAGAATCACATCAAATTAAATTTGTTGGTGTTCCTCCGCCAGAAAAAATTGTTAATTTCTAAGCTAGCAAACCGATTTCGAGAGGCAGGTAGTGTTTGCGACAGAAAACGTAGTGGTCGACCAACTCGCTTGACACATGACGTTTTAGAGAATGTGAAAACAAGATTATTCGATTCTCCACGGAAAAGTTTACGAAAACTTTCCACGCAAATCGGTTTGTCATATTCCAGTGTTTAGAAAGCCGCTAAACAATTGAAATTGTATCCGTATCGCGTACGATTAGTCCAAGAGCCTTCAGATTTAAACAAGCGATTGCAATATTGCCGTCGGTTTAGGTCTCTCGTAAACGATAACGGAATCGAATTTTTAAACACAGTGTTCTTTAGTGATGAAGCTTGGATCCATCTCGACGGTTATGTGAACAGTCAAAACTGTCGAATTTGTGCGATTGAAAATCCTAACGCTTTACAAGACAAATCTTTGCATCCTGAAAAAATTGGTGTGTGGTGTGCGATATCTCGTCATCGTATAGTCGGACCCGTTTTCCTCGAACAGATAGTAAACGGTGAAGTATACAGGAATATTGTGCGCCAATTTTTGTCCCTCCTGGAACCTCAAGTACGGTATTGCTGGTTTCAGAAAGACTACATGCCACAAGTCTCGAGAAACCGTGGATTTTCTGCAAGAGTTCTTTGATGATCGAATAATAGGCAAGGGCTTATGGCCTCCAAGGTCCCCAGACCTCACATCTCCTGATTGCTTTTTGTGGGGCTATATTAAGTCCGAGGCCTTCAAAGACAATCCTCACACTATTGATGAACTTAAAGTCAATATTACAGACTTAATCACGAATATTTCCAATGCGACTCTTAAAAAGGTTTCTACTAATATGCTAAAAAGAGTCCGTGCGTTTAAGAGTCCGTGCAAGGGGTGGGCATTTTGAGCATATTATTTAACAATTATGTAAGTAAGCTTTTTATTAAATCTCTTTTGTGAGTAACAAATACATTTTTTTATTTCATCTAAATTTCCCTTTCTTAAATTACATTTAAAATTGGTTAACAGGACTAAAAAATCGCTCTGTAGAATATTATTTGAAAAAGTTGTAATTCTATGTAAAAGAAAAGATTATTTTTAAATTTTAAATATTCCTACAATATTACGATTAATATCTTCTAAAGTGAGTCCGTATTTAAAATTTAAATAACCGTCGAAATCGTGGGAACTGATTATAAATGAAATAGGTTTATCAAAGAGGGATAAAAAAAAACAAAAACGACTATAGGAATTAACAAAGTTTAAGTCCCTAAGTTAGAAAACGTTAAACAACGTCCGGTAAATAAAACAACCGAATGAGTATAATGATATGCGGCTACATAATTTGTATGTAAATACCCGTATCTTACTCGTTTGAAAGTATAACGACTTTGTTCCGTCTACGTAGAAGCTTACCGCATCAAATTATACGAATAACAAGGATGAGTAGTATCCTAAAATATTTCAATAAAATACAGACAGGATAATTCATTTTTATTATTTCCCATTTTTTATTTATTTGTTTTTTGGTCGTCGTTCATTCGATTTATTTAATTAACTTTATCTTCATCTCTTTATATTTTCCATTAATATTTTACCTTCAAGGAATTTGGTTCGTTCTTCATCTTTAATTATTTTCTTTTATATAAATTATAAATAACAATTATATGTTTATTATAGCAGTATTTATACCACGGTACTCACGGAAGTGAGTGATACAAAAATTAAGCTTCAAATAGCGTAGTTTAGTTTTTTTTTAAAATACAGGCAATGAATTGCATTTCCGGTCAACTTATGAAATTCATTTTTAAAAATCAATTCCATAACTTTATTAATTTATATCTTTAAGATAAAGTAATTTCTTTTTTACTTCGTTGTATAAAGTAAAAGGAAGTGTTGTAATCGCCAAATTTTTCCGTTTACAGATTTCAACGAAAATATCCATTTTGACCATCCCTGAATCCATTTTGACTAGTTTCGGCGTGATGTACGTATATATCTCGCGTAACTCAAATACGATTAACCATAGAATGTTGAGATTTTGGATTTAGGATTGTTGTAACATATAGTTGTTCACCTCCTCTTTTGATTGTAATGGACTGGACCGAAAGAGTCCAAAAAAGTCCAAAATCCAAAGTCTTTTGTTTTTTGGACTTTTTCTTAACTGTAGTAATATGCCCTCATTGAGGGCTTTTGTACAATATATCATAAGTGGTAATTATTTTCATTGGTTCCAGAGTTATAGCCCAATAAAATCATAATTAATGAAATATTTGGATTTTACAAGGGGAAGGCACTTCGGTCGAATCCTACTTCATCTCCTTTTTTGTTTTAATTTAAATATATTGATTTATTAATAATTATTGACCTCAGATTGTAAAAAGAAAATTCCAATTAATAATAATTCAATAATAACAAAAACATTGTAAAAAAAAATGTTATAAAAAAAATATATAATTTAATAGGCATACATGGAAGTTATACGGTGTCCACATCAGGAATTTTTTGAAAAGCAATAACCAAAATTAAGAATTCTTCTTTTTCACAATTTTATGTAAAAATGTTTATTTCCAATTTTATGATTCGATTTTCTAGGAAGTGGCAAAAACGTATGCATATTTTTTTTCAAGAAATAGTAAACATTAAGGGCTATCTAGAATTTTACATTTTAAATACACTGGTAACTTTAGAGATGGATTAAAATTTAAAATTAACTTTTAAAAATTAAAAAAATATTTGTTGTTACATACCATCGGATTCGGATGGGCAAAAAAGTTTTATACTGGTTTGAAGGCCACTATAAAATTTTCTATCGATATAAAAAATATTGACGTAAAAACTTACAACTGCTTTTCTGAAACAAGATTTTGCTTCAGAGAAAATTTTTGGGGATGGGAAGTATTAAATAAAACCTTTTGGTGATTAGTAATATCGATAAAAAAAATTCAAATTTTGAATGAAAAATGTTTTGCTAAAGTGCCCCGGTAAATATTTGAAATTTTATTTCGGCCAAACACTCCCACTCCTTTTACCAATTTTTAAAAAAAATTTAATAATTATTTCCCCCGAAGGTAGTATTTGTCTACCGAGTTTGAAGGAAATGGTTGGCGGGGTCCAGAGTTATATGACCAAATACAGGCCAACATACGTACAAATATCTGACTGACAAAATAGATTTTTTAGACTCGGGAGCATTAACCCACCGAGTTGGTCTAGCGGTGAACGCGTCTTCCCAAATCAGCTGATTTGGAACTCGAGAGTTACAGTGTTCAAATCCTAGTAAAGTCGGTTATTTTTACACGGATTTGAACACTAGATCGTGGATACCGGTGTTCTTTGGTGGGTTGGGCTTCAAATAACCACACATCTCAGGAATAAATTACACTCTTACATATCATCCTCCGAAGTATTATCTGAACGGTAGTTACCGGAGGCTAAAACAGGAAAAAAAAAGACTTGCGAGCATTGGAATAAAATTTTATTTCGATGATTATTTACAATTTATTGAATTTATTTTTAGTTTCCTGTCTTGACAGCGCTATAGCAGAGCTGTAGTTGTAAAAGGAAAAATATTGTAATTTCCGGATGTTAATGTTCGTATGTACGTGTTAGAGAGAGAGACAGGGAGAGTGTGTGTATGTGTGAGTGAGAGAGATCGTGTGTGTGAGAGAGAGAGAGAGAGAGAGAGAGAGAGAGAGTGTGTGTGTGTGTGTGTGTGTGTGTGTGTGTGTGTGTGAGTGAGAGAGTGATAGCGATAGAGGAAGAGAGAGTGAGAGTGATACAGCGATCGAGAGAGACAGAGAGCGCATTTTCGGTGTTGGTTTCTTAGTAACCTTTTATCTCTAAAACTACGGGACCGATTTTGACCAAACTTGGTCAGATTAATTCTACATATGAGGCATTGATGCCATTAAAGTTTCAACTTAAAAGATCAAGTGGTGAGGAAGTAGAGTAAGGTCACCCTCAATATCTGAGATTTCCCCTAATTAAGGTCATATTTTTGTTAGGCACATTTGTTAATGACTAAAAAATAATAATATCTGCAAAAAACATTTTTGAAAAATTGCATCCCCTCCCCCAAAAATACTGTAAACTACTGTTATGTTGTGACGTCACCGGTGAGCGATAGAAATAAATAAATTTATAACATTTAAATTGTGAAATAGTACATCGGTCAGGTCGAGTCTCCAACTCGATCGCCCGGTACCTGGTGTGTTAATCCTCGCGGCTACACCGGTCTACCGACCGTACGAGCGAAATTTGTTCTATGTAAGTTGTGAAATTAGTTTAGTTAGTACCGCCACATCCGCGCTAATTAAATACGGTATGCACGCGCGCTTAACTTAGAAATATTGAATTAAACGAAAAACTTTTATATTTAAATAAAATGATAAATATTTTTTATTTTTTATTTTTTTATTTTATGTGTTGTGGGTGTGTGTAAGCCGTACATCGGAAACAACTGTGTTGTCAGCTTTTTTTAATGAATCATTATACTTAAGCGTATTATTTGGTTGTATATAATCTGCATATTTAACGTTAATTAAACGAGGTTAACGAGCGAAACGAGCGTAGAATATTTCGTCTAGGTAACGTTGATATATTTAGGATCCCGTGTGCGACGAATCGTACATTTTTTTTTTTTTTTTTTTTTTTTAACCTCCGGGGCCGCAGTTAAGCATTACTGTACAGAGGATGAGATGAATGATTTGTAGCGTGTGTGAAAAATGCCATGCCTGACCGGGATTCGAACCCGGGACCTCCGGGTTAAAGGCCGAGACGCCCGCGCCACGGAGTTACTTTAATATGTCGGTTCAGTTTATTTGATTCAATTTTTATTCAATAAGTCTAAAAAAAAACATACAGTTTGCCAAGAAAAACAAATTGCACCGTGATACCCACTTCTTAGATAGAGTCGAGATTTAAGCCGAAGCTGAAATATATGTGTGCCGAATTTATTTTTTATTTTTTTGTCAACGTGTTTAAGAGACATGGGGCAAAAACTATACAGAGATAATGTTGAATACCCTTCACCAACAAATGCGAATTACTTGAAACTTTGGAGTTTAAAATATCTTAATAAGTGCATAAATCGTCCGACTCAATTTTTTACGACTTCTATACAAAAAAAAAGTAGAAAATTAAAAATACCGAAAACTATCCTTCCCCTTATTTAATTTGACCCAAAATGTACCGCTATCAATGTTTCATAAATTGAAAATTCACGAGCAATTTTCGAAGAATTTATGTCAAGTCAGACCGTAGATATTAATCAAAATAAACAGCAACACGCGTTTCTTACACACATATATCTTCCGTAAATCTATAATTTCTTTTGATTTTTTGGAATAAAGGAGGTCTTGAAACGTTGACATTTGCTAAAATTTCGATACTGAAAATGTTGATGTACAATATCGGATGTAGTGTTTACCAAGAGTTCGTAATACGTTATCCGTCACTAGGATTGCCATGGAGGAGTCAACCTCCTCGTCCGACGATAAAGTGTGATAAAATGGTTGTTTCGCGGGTCTAGTAATAAAATCTTTTAACATGAATACCACAGTTTTTTTTGGGTTTTCTCTCGCTGATTACGATGAATATTTTAAATAGGCAGCTGGCGATACTTTCTTATATGTCATATTATTACGTTTGGAACGAGTATCAAGGAACGGTTTACACAATTTTCAATTTACCGTTTTGTATAAAATAATCCGGTTTTTTTTTTTTTTTACTAATCGGTTACCTTGTTCAATAATAAAACAATAGATAGATTTTACTTCCTTGTACAAAGTAAAGGAATTATTGTGATCTCGAAAAATTTCGGTTTTCAGATTTCAACAGAAATATCTATTTTACTATCCCTGAATCCATTTTGATTAGTTTCGATGTGACGTCTGTACGTACGTTTTTCGCATAACTCGAAAACGATTAGCCGTAGGCTGTTGAAATTTTGGATTTTGGAATGTTGTAACCTCTAGTTGTACACTTTCGCTTTTGATTGCAATCGACGGAACCAAAAATTTCCAAAAAAGCCCAAAATCCAAAAAAAATTAAATTTTGGATTTTTTCTTAACTGCAGTAATAAGCCCTTATTGATAGCTTTTTAACGATATAATCATAATTGGTACTTATTTTCATTGGTTTCAGAGTTATAACCAAATGCAATTTTAATTAATGACATATTTGGATCTTACAAGGGGAAGGCACATCAGTTCAAATCACACTTCATTTCCTTTTTTTTTAACTTTTTTTTTTAATTTAAATATATTGCTTTATTAATAATTATTAACCTCTGATTGTAAAAAAAATTACGATAAATAATAATTCAATAATAACAATAAAAAAAAATATTAGAAGTTATTAATGAAATAAAATTTTATGTACTTTTAAAAATGTGTATATGTAATTTTATAAGTCATGTGATGTTCACATCACATCTTTTCTTTTCCCGCGATAAGAAAAAATTATAGCACATAAAATGATTAAAAGGCGTTCGCGTCATCTCTACGCCTGTTCTTTTCCGGAAATTTTACTAGATAGATACTCGTAGATGTACATACCGCCGTACTTAAAGAACAACGTCACTTATCCGCGCATTGAAGAGAACGAAAAGCGGTTTATCAGTATTACGATAACGGGCCTTAAACTTGAGTACACGTACTTTCTGTAAGACAATAGTAATAATTACTCGAGTAAAACTTATTATGCTTTATATTCAACGTAAAAAAAAATTAAGCATCATATTTTTCTGTCGACTAAATAATAGAGGCTATTTAAAAACAATAACTGATTTGAACGGCCATGTATTAATAATTATGAAATGACTTATACTCTAATAAAATCATACGTAAACATATTAATTTAATTTATACAATCCAATTAACATATTATGCAAATTATTCTAATTTATTTTGATATGTTTTTCATCTGACTTTGACATCAGGAACTACTTGTCTTGATTTCCTCATTTATTATTTTTTCTGAATCACACGCCGATAAGAGTACGTTAAATCAATTAATTCTTTATCTTCTTTTGTATTTCGCCAATAAGCTTTCATTGTTTCGGACATGGCTTTCTTCTGTTCTGTTTTTTCCACGTTTTGACTAAACTTTGCAATTGAATTTCATTGTTTAAAATTTTCTTTAGTCGATTCTTTATTTAACGGTTTCCTATATTATATTTCTTGGAACTATCTGTTCTATGACTTTATAGAATTAAGAAATTCAAAGACTTATTTTATGAATTTGTTGTTGTTCATTCTATAGAGATAGTAATTTTTATTTTCATCGTGTCTGTGATTCTTTATTTTATGTTTGTCCGAACTGCCCATCTCTAGATCGTGCGAACAAACTTTATTTCTCCTTTGAATCTTTAATCTTCTACCATTTCTCAGTCATCATTTTTCCTTATCTTTTTGTTTGCTTCTCTGATTTTTCTGTTGTATCCTCTTTCGTTTCGAGCCATTTTAAATCTTTTAAACTCACGTACTTCGTTCTTGAAAATTTCCCTACGTAAAATATTTTCTTCTTGTAATACGATCTCTTGGAGGTCCTTTCCTACATCACCACTGGATCGGTCTAGCGGTGAACTCGTTATCGCAAATCAACTGATTTAAAAGTCGAGAGTTTTAAGGTTCAAATCCTAATAAAGGTAGTTACTTTTAAACAGATTTGAATGTTTGATCGATCGTGGATATCGGTGTTCTTTGGTGGCCGAGTTTCAATTAACCACACGTCTCAGAAATAGTCGCCCTAACCGTTCATTTCATGTAAATTCATACATATCATCCTCTGAGGTAATACCTTACGGTGGTTCTGGAAGCTAAACAAAGAATAGGAGAATATCCTTTCCCATCTCTAGAAAAAACTTTTTTAAATTCTGAACGTATCAAAAAAGTTAAAAATCTTTCTTGTCAATTTTTTTTATTCATTCTCTTTATACAGAGTGTTTTTTAGTCCTGTTAACCAATTTTAAATGTAATTTAAGAGTAGGAAATTTATGTAGAATAAAAAAATGTATTTGTTACTTACAAAAGAGATTTAATAAAAAGCTATTACTTACATAGTTGTTATAGAATATGCTCAAAATGCCCACCCCTTGCGGTTATACACGCACGGACTCTTTTCAGCATATTAGCAGAAACCTTTTTAAGAGTTGCATTGGAAATATGGAACCCGCCCGGAGGGCCTAGCTGCGGAAGCGTGCCATAGACACGTCCTGCAGCTAGTTTGTACCGAAACATATTAGGATTCTCTTAACAGAATAAAGTTGGCTTCAAAAATGCCTGTGATCATAGTTCCCTCTAAGCTGTGCGGGTGCGAATGATTTTAGAGAAATAAATATCTCTGCGCAATTTATTGCTGTTGCAATAAATTTATTTTCTGCGCGTCAACAATCTACTATTTTAAATATGTAAGGTGTACTCGATGACCCGTTTAGTTGAGATTACTGAGTAGCGTACACAGGGAATTACTATTCACAATAAAAACATTCTATTCATCGCACAAAAAATTGTCATGTTTACGAGTGATGGAGCCAGTGTTATGCTCGGGAAGAAAAACGGGGTAGCAGCAAATTTAACTGAACAACACTGTGTAGCACGTAGGGAAGATTTAGGATTAGATAATGTACGAAAAAATGTATCTATTATGCAGGATATAGAACAGTGTACTAAATGTTTCACCGAACTGGCATCAAAAAAAAAAAAAATTGAAGAATATGCTCAAATGTTGTTATGTCATTTAAACCGATAAATGAAGTCAGATGGTTATTCAGGTACTTCGAAAGTGTTTTAGTAAAGTAAAAAATTACGATACATTAAAATTGAATATTGTAAAAGTCAGACAACCGAATTGTCCCCATTTGTAAACACTGAACAAATTCTAATTCACAATATCGGGTAGCAATATTTTTTCTGAAAGATAATTAGACTAGCTTATACCCTTGTGCAAATAGTGATTTAACAATTACTGATGCTCATCGGTATGTAAAAATTAAAAGTAAACTATAACTTAATATTTAGGACACAAAATATTTTTAACCGATACTATAAGAGAAGTATTACCAGAACGTCAAAATGATATCGATACATCGCTATAATTCGATTTATTACAAATGTATCTTCACTTAGAGAGCAAATTTCCATATGAAGAAATAAATGATGGGCAAGCATTTGATAATGAAATTATAATAAATTCGGGAAGCAATTTTGATTTCGGAAAGCAAAATACAATACAGCTTTTCAAAAAAATATTCAGAATTTACGACAAATAGAAATGATGATACACATAATATACGGAACGAATACTCAAAATTGAAATGTACAATTCAGAGAAAACTAAACTAGGATTATTCAAGACTTTTGGCGATTCTTTAACCTTTGTCCAAACTAACCCTGAATTTAATTAATCTTTCCTTTCTGTATAACGTTACGGGAAGTTTTCAAGCATCCAGCGCAGACTGCGAACGTGGATTTTCTTTTATGAATTCCATATACCGAAACATACTAAAAGTAATCACTCGGGTGCCTTATGAGAATTAAATTACGTTTAGCCAACGGTCAAGAAATAAATACGAATGAAGTTTACAAAGAATGGATTTTATTGAAAGACATAAAGTTAAAAAAGTTTAAAAAAATGTTAATTTAAAATAAAATAAGTTACTTAATTGTTTCGTTTAAATATGAAAATATTGTACAATTAATACATATGTATATAATGACAATAAAACATTTTACACAAATTGGTTTTTGAATAATTTTTTTTCGGTTACAATTGATTTTTGTGCGCGTAGCTCTGCAAAAAAAGGGGAGCTTTTTCTATGAGAATCACTTACAGTTTTTCTTCCAGAAAGCGCAGATCTACTCGGACGAGATACGATATTATCTCAATATTTATATCAAAAGATGGTCGATCAAAACGGTACGTATTTAATTTATCAAAGTTCATTTGAAATATAAAAAAAAGCCTTGTTTTACTTTTACTTTAAAATACGAGAAAATGTTTCATCAACCCATTATACCGGGTAGGCCAAAGATTATTTCCCATGAAAAAAATTATATTTTTTCTATTAAAATATAATTTTTCTTTCTTTTAAATAACACTCTAACAAGATTAATTTTTTAAAAATACGCCCTCCAAGAAATAATAAATACGAGGGTACGTCAATTATTATCCGGAATTTAGTTATATTTTTATTTATGTTGGTAATACTGTCGTGTTGTGTAAATGACGCGCGCGTGGTTTAATTGTTGTTATGTCTGTGCAGGTTTGATGCTGCTAGATTAGTTCCATTATCGCTCCCCCGCCGTTAACCATGGCTGCTCCGCTTTCTGTTTGCACCAAGCAAGAGCAACATTCAGCGAACGGTGTTTTGTGGTCGGAAGGTGTATCAGGGAATAATTCATCGAAGACTTTCGGTACAGTACGGGAACAGCGTGTTGCCGCAACGGAGTGTCTACGAACGGATTGAAAAATTCAAAAACAGTCGCACAAGTGTTACGCACGACGAAGGAGCCGGACGACCGTTTACCGCCACAAATGAGGAAAACACTGAGCGTGCACGTGACATGGTTTTCTTAGACAGACGAGTAACTATCGATGAAGTGGCACATCGTCTGCAAATTAGTCACGGTTCTGTCTACGAGATCATCCACAACAGACTTGGGTTTCATAAAGTCTATGTAAGATGGGTCTTAAAACAACTCACACAGTCGCATAAACAAACGCGCTTGGACATCTGCTAAAAACCTTTGGATCGCTACGGTAACGAACGGGACATCTTCTTAGACAGAATCATCACTGGTGAAGAAAAACACGGATCCATCATTACGAGCCGGAGAGTATACGGCAGAGTATGGAATGGAAGCATCCAAATTCGCCCTGCAAAATGTTCAAGACCCAACCGTTCGCAGTAAAACTGATTCTTACGGTTTTTTGGGACTCACAAGGCCCAGTGCTGGAACATTATGAGGAAAGGAGCACGACAATAAACAATACGCGTCACAGTGAGATGCTTACTGCCAAGCTGAAGCCTGCAATTCGAAGAAAACGCCGAGGATTGTTGTCGAAAGGTGTTGTGTTGTTGCACGACAATGCTCATCCACATACTGCTGAAACGCTCCAGAAACTCAACTTTGAAGTACCGGATCGCCCTTCGTATAGTCCTGATCTTGCCCCTTCTGACTACCACTTGTTTGGTCCATTCAAAGAGGCGTTAAGGAGCCGTCGATTTACCTAGGACAAAATAGTGAAAGAAGCGGTGCATTCCTGGCTCGCAGCTCAACCGAAAACCTTCTTGTATGAGGGCATCAGAAAGCTTGTGCGACGATGGACCAAGTAAGTTGAAATGCAAGGAGACTATGTTGAAAAATGATGTACGTGTAAGTTTCCTATTTGTATTGTAATAAAATTTATTACTATATTGCGGATAATAATTGACTTACCCTCGTATAATTAAATTTTACTTGGAATGTCAGAAACTGTTTCTGAAACACAATAAAATTTTTTAAATTTAAAAAAAACTAGAAAATCAGCTTCTGGCGTAGCTATCTGCGCAACCGTTTTGAAATTTGAACAGACCGGATCAGCGGGAGATTTCAAAAGATCAGGAAAACCAAGATCTTCCAGAAATAATAAAAATATTGAATCTGTAAGGAGCACTATGTAGGAGGATGCCACGTCATCACGTAATCGACTCAGTCGGGCATTAATCGAATATCATTAAGCAGAATATTGCGTAAAGACTTAAAAATGTTTCCTTACAGAATCTAATCAGCTCATAAAATGGACTCCAACGATTACTGCATTCCGCCTGGAATACTGCCTGCAGTTTATCAACACTGACGATTCCTTTTTGCCTAAATTGTGGATGAGTGACGAAGCCCATTTCCATCTTAGCGACTACGTCAACAAACAAAATACTAGTTTTTGGGGTACTGCTACTGCCAATCAAGATACGCACGAACATTCTTTGCAGCCACAAAAAGTTACGGTGTGGTTTTGATCAGGCCGGATCTTTTGAAAAAAAAAATGGTGTTTCGATGACAGTAAATAGATACAGATTTCGGCAAATTGTTGAGAAATTTTTCATTCCGGATCTTGGAAATGACGTTAAAGAGGTCTGGTTCCATCAAGATGGAGCCACGCTCACACAACCAGAGCCTGAATGGAGTTCTTTAAGTCAAAATTTGCAAATCGAATAATTTCAGATAAATAGATTTTCGTTGGCCTCAAAGGTCACCGTATTTGATAGTTTCTGATTTTTTTTTTGGGAGCTATTTGAAAGAAAAACTTTATATAAATAAACCAAAAAAATGTCGAAGATCTAAAAAAAAAAAAAACAGAATTCTAGCCGAAATAACGGCAATACCGGAAGAAACATCCGTTTTAAAAATGCAAATTGTGTTAAAAAACGTCTAACTTTGTGAAAGATTTAGAGATCAGCATTTAAAAAATATTACTTTCAAAACCTAATTCAGTAAATTATATTTTGACTGAAATTTAATTTAAATTTTTAAAAAAATCTGAATTAATTTGTAAAGTTTTATTACAAAAAAAAGTTGAAAAGTTACTTTTGGCTCACCTATATACAAAATTATATATAGGTAATATAATGTAAAACAAATATTTATTTATTTACTTCACATACATATATATGCACACAGCCTCTCTCTTTCATACACACACACACACACTCTCTCTCTCTCTCTATATATATATATATATATATATATATATATATATATTCTAAATTTAACGGAATTTTGAATTTTACATGTAAATCAAAATACTTTATTATACAGATATTTTTGTAAATTAACAGCTTTACATTTGCAATTTTATAGACGAGATATAAAATGCATTATAAAGAAAAGGTACCAGCAATTTCTCTTCCTTTTAAATTATCCCTCCTTTATAATTAGTTAAAATATCATTCCGTTACGAAAAGACAGGAAACACCAAAAATAAAGGAATAAAATTCTTTTTAACGTACATTATATATAATGTAATAGATTATGAAATTTTATATTGCAAACATTTCCGGTAAAATTACAATAAAATTGGAATATAAAATTATTTTTATAACGTTTTATAATAATAATAATAAATAAAAGAACATACATGATAACATTCCTTTCAAGCAAATGAAATGAACTAAACAAATAAGAAAAAAATAAATAAAACAAATGAGGAATTGTTTAACACACATTATTTTAAAATTTAAATGGAACAAAATGATACGACAATATACCTCCCCCACTTCCATTTAAACAGTTCTCTCTTACTCTAATCTTGAATATTTAAACGAATTCCATTCTTGGCAGCATCAAACAAAAACTCTTTTTATAGCACTTTATATATATATATATATATATATATATATATAAAATGAATATGTGATGAAAATAAGTGGGATGATACAAATAAAGATAAACGGTGAAATATAAGAAAGACATAAGAGACCGTCAAGAAAATAGGCTTGAACTGACAGAATACGAATTGTTTAATTTAAAAAAGAAAACATATAAAAGCTTTTTGTTATATATAATTTTTTTTTAAATCATATACAAAGCCGAAATGAATTTAACAGATTGAATGTCACATTATTCTTTAATTCTAATTAAAAAATAAAAAAAGAGCGAAAATTCGAGGACTAAGATAACAACTGGCGGTTCTATATAGACGAGGTATGACGTGAGCTGCGGTACACACCAACAGTCCTTTTAATTTTTAAATGACAAATGATTTTTAAATGACCTTCCTAATATTTATTATTTCTCTAAATCCGACGTCGGCCATCGTACTTTTATCTTATTTTTAATTACTTACTCTTCTTTACTTCATTGTTATTTTTTTCGATTGTCCAAGTAGAAGATTTAAAAGATTTGGACTGTTTTTTTAAACTAACTTTCATTTCGATGTTGTTACTGATAGTTGGGATTCAATTAATGGTAATACGTAATAGATGATTAGATTAATCTGTTGTAATCAAGTTTACAGTATGTAAAAAAAAAGATGAGAAAAAACAAAATTAAAATCTAAATTGAACGATAAAGCGCGTATAAAGTCTCTAATTTTAATGGACGGTACAAATAAAAAATAAATATATCTTCAGAACGCATTATAAATACATAATGTAGAATATAATAAGTATTATAAATAATACATGTAAAATACTGAACCTTGTTCTGTTCTGTTAATTACTACAAAATTTCCAGAATAAATGAGGAAAAACTAAATTTCAAACAGTTTTCAATTCGACGTTCCATTACATAAATTCTATTATACATTTATACTGTATAATGTATGTGTACTGAAAATGGAATTAGATGTTTAATTTGAGGGAAAATTAATATTGTTTCTCACTTCTTTTTCATTTAAAAGCATTTATGTTATCCAACGCCGACGCCAATCCCTCCAGTTTTTACTCCGCTTGGATTCTCTACCCGTGATTTAATATGGTCTATGTAAACAAAATCATATAATCAATTATCTCAGATAAATTAATTAATTAATGTCTAGTTGTGTTTACTATGCCACGAAATCAATATTCCTGCTCTAACCGCAAATATACGAGATATAAACCTGAGATGTGTTCACATCATCAATTCTAAACAATATTGAATTACGATTCCAAATATAAACTCGTATGCGTGCTTGAACATATACACACTCATACAAAGTAAAATTCAGAGGAAAATAAACCGAAATTTAATTATTTAACGTTTAATAACAGCTTAAAAGATAAAAACGAATTAAAAAGGTTTTTTTTTTGGTCTCTTGTATTAGTCTCCTTCCGGGGTTTTGCTTTAAATACTGTGAATACAATTAATATAAAACACTATTTATCAATATTAATTCAAATATCTATTTGTTGAATTATATAATATAAATAAAATACAAACATGTATTTCAATTAAATGTGACAAATTAAAAAGAATTAATTTAACTTTTAAAATTAATTTTTAAAATTAAATAAAACAATTCCAAATATTGTATCTAATAAAATATGTTTTTTAGAGAATACAAAATTCAAATTATTTAGAAAATAATTTTGAAAAAATAAATAGGGAATTTTTTTATTTTGAACGATTTTCAAAAGTTATGCACGACTTACACGTACAACTTAATTTAAAATATTTATCACTTTATTTAAATATAATATTTTTCCTTTATTTAAATCAATGATTCTAACTAAAGTGCGCGCTCATGCCGTACTTAATTCGCTCGGGTGTGGCGGTACTAACGGCGACGGTCGGCACTAAATAAACTGATTTAATTTCATTACATGGAACAATTATCACTTGTACGGTCGGCGGACCGATGTAGTCATGAGGCTTAACGCGCCAGGTACCGAGTCGAACGAGCGATCGAGTTCGAGACCCAGCTAGACAGTGTTACTTATTTACACATTAAATATTATTTAATTCTACCGCTCACCTGTGACGTCACAACGTATCAGTCGACTTTTGGGGTGGGGGTAGGAGTTTGCAAATATTATAATTTTTTAACAAAATTCGATTAAGAAAAATATGATCTTAATTAAGCGAAATCTCGAGATATGAGGATGAACTTGCTTTACAGCTACGCCCTTGTTCTTTTGAATTGAAAATTTAATGGCATCAATGCCCCATATATATATATATATCTAAAGTAATCTGACCAAATTTGGTTTAAATCGGTCCAGTAGTTCTGTAGATATAAGGTGATTTAGAAGCCAACACGGAATACATACACGTACATTCGAAGATTAACATCCGGTTTTTTTGTGTTCCTTAGGTGTGAAAACGTCAAGATCCGGAGAAAATCGCATATGCTCAAATCGGGCCGATTATAATACTTTTCCTTCTGCTATAGAGCTATCTAGACGGGAAAGTAAAAATAATAAATAAAAGAATAATTTTCTTCATTTTTTTAATTGACCAAAAATTTATTAATGAAATAAATATGTCTAAATTAGTTGAAAAATTATCGGAAAGTAAAATAAGATTACATTATTACTTTAAGATTACATTATTACTTAAGATTCATTATTACTTTTACGAAGTAAATTATTATTACGAAGTAAGTATTATTATACCAAGTATAGAAAATACATTAATTGGTATAAATATTGTTTATTAATTCGTTACAATCTTTTTTATTTGTAGCAAATTTTCACTAGTTTTTGGTAATCCCTACTTAATGTTTGAAATTAAATTTTATTTTAAGAATTTCTATTTCGAAATCTTGATTTTTTTATGACTTCTGTAAGCCAATAGTACACAGTTTATTGTTCGTTTCTTTTAAATAATTACTTTTTTTAACCTAAGTATTTCGGTTAAAGACTATAAATGTTTGCCAAATTAAATTTTTCTGGGAGAATAAAGTGTTTAATTTAATAGTAGCTGATGGTGGCAGGAGGTTTCATAATGTTCTTAGGAGTTACAAAAATTCAGTACAAAAAATTATTTCACTTACCTAAATGAAAGTTGTACGAGGTGATGCAGAGACTCAAACAGTTTTTGTTAAAATCTATAAATGTTCAATATGTGCTTCTCTGGTGACACGGGACACATCAATACGAACGTCTAGCTCTTGCCAAACTCGTTCTAACATGCCATTTTCGATAGAGTTGATCGCATCGATTATGAGATCCTTTAACGCAGCGATATCGTGCGGCATTGCTGGGATAAACACCTTATCTTTCACGTAACCCCAGAGAAAGAAATCACATGGCGTGAGGTCTGGTGATCTTGGTGGCCGCAGCATAATGTGTTGGTCTTCTTCAGACGCACATCCTATTCAGCATCAGATAATGTTGTGTTAAGGTAGTGTCGAATCTCGTTATGAAAACGGGCAGGACAACCATCTTGCTGGAAAATGAAGTCGTTGAGTAGCTAAGGCGTAAGCCATAATTGTAACATATCCAGGTATATCTGCCGGTTACTGTCGTTTCCATAAAAAAGAACGGCCCATACACTGCCTCACGAAAGATCGCACAAAAAACGTATACTTTCGGAGAATCCCGAATGTGTTCCACATAAGCGTGTGGGTTTTCAGTTCCCCAAACTCGCACGTTATGACGGTTTACTTTGCCGCTAATATGGAAAGTAACTTCATCGCTGAAAATTATTTTGTTTACAAAACCTTCATCTAACAACATCGTTTCCTGTAATTGTAAACAAAAATCGAGCCTACGTGTTTTATCTCCATCAGAAAGACGCTGGATTAATTGAAGACGATACGGTTTGCAAAATAAACGTTTACGGAGAACTGTCCACACTGTTGTTTTCGGAATTCCTAATTCTCTGCCTGCAGCCGCAGTCGATTTTTGACGGACTGCGAATGAAACTTGTACGCACACGTTCGACATTGACTTCTGATGTTGATGGATGACCAGTGATTTTCGCTTGCACAAGCAACCTGTTTCACCGAATTGTTTATACCGTGCACGAATTTAATTGTCACTTGGTGGCTCCTTATGAAATTTCAACCGAAACGCACGTTGCACAGAAATTACTGACTTTGACAGGTGAAATTCTAACACATAAAACGACTTCTCGCTTCCTGTGGCAGCTATTTTCTCTACTGTCGACGCCTAGCGAGCAAATGGTTTACTAACTGCCTAGTATATGTGGAAAAAACTATTTGAATGAAGTACTCTTTCGTACAGTACTTGTTTTATTTTTATGAGTGAAATAGTTTTTTGTTAATGAATTTTCGAAACTCCAAAGAACATTATGAAACGCCCTGTATATATATATATATACAGGGCCTTTATATATAACTTTTTTTTATAGACTAATAAAAATAATCTTTATATTAAATGTTAAATGTTTGTTATTGATAATTATTTTTGCTTTATAACAAAGCGAATATAAAAATTCTCCCCGAAAAAGATTGTGTTTTTTTCTATTTGGAAATAAAACCGGGGTAACAATTTTATTAAACTTTTTTCTTAAATTTGTGCAGAAGTTGAATTAAAATTGTTGGATCTTAGATGATATTAATAAAAATTATTGGTTATTGGAATAAAGGAGGAAAATAAAGCGGTTACGTATACTTTTAAAGAAATGCATGGATTTACTGTTATTGACGTCTTGGGTATGTAGGCATCCGAGTTCCGTAACTTACGGGTTCACGCATCTCCGATAATTCGGATAGGAAATGATTTTTACAAAAAATTTATTAGAAAATAATTTCAAGGAGTATTTCCAGTTTCTTTTTAATTTTTATTACTTTTTTAATATAAATCTATATATATATATATATATATATATATGTATGAATATTAACTTAAATGTAATTTAATTAAAATACTCTCATACTCAAACAGTATGCAAGAAATTTTTTTATGATGTGTGTATGAACGTGTACTGTCACCTGAGGAAGCTTTTTTTTCTGTTTAGCCTCTGTGAATCACCGTCAGGTATTACTTCAAAAGATGTTTGAGTATGATATGTATGAGTATAAATAAAGTGTAGTCTTGTAAATTCAAAGTTCGACCATTCCTGAGATGTATGGTTAATTGAAACCCAACCACCAAAGAAAACCGCTATTCACGATCTAGTATTCAAATCCGTATAAAAGTAACTAACTGCCTTTACTAGGATTTGAACATTGGAATTCTCGATTTCGAAATCAGCTGATTTGCGAAGATGCATTCACCACTAGACCAACCCAATGGATTCACTTGAGAACTAAGTGAAACGTAGTGTATTTAATTTATAAGTTTGTATAGTTGATTGATTAACCAAAGAAATTAATAAAGATAATATTTTTAAGTAAAATATGTCTTGTTGTATATATTAAATTATAATTTATTAATATTTCTTTTAAAATATAAACTCCTTATCAATATTTCTCCATCCTTAATCCGATTTTAGTGACAAAGTTTTTTTTTTGTTAACTTTTTAAAGATTAAAAACTGTACTCGCCCAAATTTAAGTAAATAGAATATGTCCGCCTATCTTTAAAAGGGATCCAGTGGTCATTTAGGAAAGTCCAATGAAGAAAAGAGTATAAAATCTTTAATTAACAATTACTCTCTAAATGCAGTATTATTTTGATGATAAGGCGTCATTTGGTCGTAGAGACCAACTGGGATCCATCATTAATTTTAATAAGAATTTTGATCTTGTTTTACAATTATTCTTTAATACTAAATAATATTTAAGATAAAAACTTAGTTTAACTAAGAGGATGAAATTGGAGGATGAAATTTTTCAATGAAAATTTTGAATTTTTTCTCAATATTAAAAAAATTTCTCAATATTTAAAAACTCCTTACGGTGTATTTTAATAAAAATTTGTAAGGACAAAGATATAAAATCATTTGCCGTATCTTTCATAACAATAATATTAAAATAATCATCGTAAGTTTTAAAGATGAATGTTGAAAAGTAAAAATTTCAATTTTAATACCAATTTTTTACATTTAAATCACGTGAAACAAAAAAAAGTTTTCGGTTTTTAAATACAATGTTAATGTAACAAGCAAGGAAAAAAATGCTGTACGTATCTGAGTGTTCCTCGACAGAAAGTCGAATTAAGTTAATGTAACAAGCAAGGAAAAAATGCTGTACGTATCTGAGTGTTCCTCGACAGAAAGTATTAAGCGACAGGTGGATCTGAACGTAAGCAGAACCGGTATATATCTGCCGGCAGAGGTATACACACAGAACTTAATTACATCCTACTTTTAGAAAAGAGAGATAAACTATTTGATGCGATTATAAAATTCAGAATAATTGTTATATGGATCTGAAAGGCGAGATTTCGGTATAAAGACAGTGAAGCGTTGGTTTTAACAAGGTAATTAATTATAAAAGGATACTTAATTGGGCAAAATTCATTCCTAATGAAATAGAATTAGAAATGGGACGGGAAAACATTATAATTTCAATCGAAAACAAATTATTGTAAAGCTCTTCTGTATTTTGTAAATTGTTTTTCCTTCAGACGATATAGAACTAAATAACGCTTTACTTTCTCTTGTTAATTTTCCATCTTACAGGGCGCATCATTACGATAACGCAAATGATCATTAGTTTAATTAAATTGTGTGGTAAATCGTTCAGATACATTTAAGCAAGCATAAATAGTACACCTGGTTTTTGTTAGTATTATATTACGTAAAAACATCATGAACATAGGATACTCTGAATAGAATATAGAAAAGATTATCTGTGTGCGTCTATATATATATGCGTTTATTATACAGAGTGTCCCATATAAAACGCAACCCAACCTTATATTGATAGGTATTGAAATAATAAAAAGGCATGTGTAAATGTAAATGTAATTTTTATTATTACCATCAATTACCTTACATTTAGAGTAAATGTTGGAAGTGGCCGCCATCTTCTTGAATACAAGCTTCAATTCTTTTTACAGCGTTTCTTGCAACTTTTTTCAAAGTTTGTGGCTGGATATTTAATACAGCTTGTTCAATATTGACTTTCAATCGTTCAAGTGTTCGTGGTTTGTTGCTGTAGGCTTTTTCTTTGAGGTAACCCCGTAGAAAAAAATCCGCCGCAGTCAAATCTGGAGATCTTAATGGCCACAAGCCTCGACCGATAACACGATTACCAAAGAATTTCTCAACGAAATCAGAAGTTGAACCTGCGTAGTGCGATGTCGCACCGTCATGTTGTAGCCAGCAGTGTCTGTCTTTCTCTTCCAAGAGTTCAATGTAAAATATCCTGATATCGTTCTGCATTAATGGTGTACTCGAAAAAAATAGGACCGATTATTTTCTTCCGCGATATCGCGCACCACACGCTCAACTTCTGCGGGTGTAATTGTTTTTCGTGATAAACGTGGGGATCTTCAGCACTCCAAATTCTACCGTTTTGGCTGTTTACGTAGCCGTCCAAATGAAACCGTGCTTCATCTGTGAAAAATAACGAATCCATAACATTAATTCCCTCACACAGAAATCGCGGGAACCGTTGACAATATTGTAGCCGTTTTTCTTTGTCGGGCTCAAGAAGTTGATGAACCGTTTGAATGCGATAAGGTCGTAATTGTAATCGTTTGGTCGTCCGATGAACAGTTGATTTAGACAAATTAATTTCAGCAGACAAACGTCTGATCGATTCATTTGCGAGGCGAGTAATCGGTCTTTGATTTCAGTGACTGTATCTGTATTCAACACTGACGCAGAACATTTGTGTTCCTTGTTATTAACAGAATCGGTCTCTCTAAATTTTGCGACTAACCTTAATACTGATGTTTTGTTAGGAGCTGGTTTATCTGGGTACTTATGGCGAAACAAATCTTGCACTGCAACCCCTGAACAAATCTTGCACTGCAACCACTGCAACGTACTGAAGTACGACTCAATGAAAACACGTTCATCTAGCGAAAACACCATCTTGTCTCTAGCAATACACTGAACGTTATGATTGCACTGTTATTACTATCGGTAGTGTTCTACTGCGTCGCCGCGAAGTTCAGATGTTGGACGAGTCCATTTCAGTAACGAGTAAGGGAGTAAGCTTGACTTTTGAAATTTCATGGATGAGTGATTGATGGGTTGCGTTTTATATGGGACACTCTGTATATGTATTCTGAAAATTCAGATATTTTATCATTTTAGTTACCACTGTGTTAATTGATATATATATATATAAAACAGAAATACAAGCAGTTAATGAAAACAATTACTATACATTACATATAAAAAATCTAACAAAAAATAAATAAATAAAAAAAAAGATTAGCCAATAATACGCTGCACCGAACGATCAGAAGGCAAAGGATTTAGTATAGAGCAGTTATGCCATGCAAGCGTAAAATTATTAGGGTTAGAACGACATTAGATATACAGAAATAAACACAAACCTCAAAAGATAGACCGATAAAGAGGACCGAAGAAGCACACATTTTAAACAGCTGCATACTATTCACCCATATACCAATATGTACACACATACGTACTACATAAGCGCGCACACAACACAGGACGTGTCAGATAAACTTCAATTTTAACATTTAACAAACCTCTTATTACGTAAATTTAGTTATAATAAATACGGCTTACGCCTCATCCCACTTATTTTTAAATAAATATATATATACACAACACACACACACACACACACAAGCATTCCATAGCTTTACGGTTATTTAATAGAACAGTGGTATATGAAATAAGTAATTGTTCGTTAAAGTATGAAAACTTTTATTGCCTTTTAATATATATACATATATGTGTGTGTGTGTGTGTGTGTGTGTGTGTGTATCGTAGGTCTATTCTATAGTCCATATTTTCCACTTCAGGAGCACGTCTAGATTTGTTTATGTTTTATTTGCTAGAGCAAGCATATCGAACGACCACTTAAACAAAACAACGATTTACGTCATGAACAAGAATTTTAATGAAATTCTTGTTCATTAAAATGTTTCTAATTTATTCAAATAATAAAATAGATTTAATATTATAAATTGGAAGCATTAAAATACTAAATTTTCATCTTTCAACCGAATAGAAAGGAGATCACTACTATATTAAAAACGCAATGATCAGCTATTTCATACGAGTATCTTTAGCATCTATTTTTAAAAACCTTAAAAATATTAAATACTATTTTATAAATCAGTAACTTTAAAAATTAAAACATTTCACCGGTTGAAATCGTACTGATGAATCTATCAAGTATTCCACCTTTTCCTCGAAGGAAACCTTGCATACGAAAGATTCCTTTGCATAGGAAAGATCAGAATATTGACAAATGTACGTCGAATACCTTCTACCCAGCCACCTGACTTCTTATGACGTCACAGTATAATGAATAAAACACTATTATAAAACTACAGTAAGCCTATGTTTATTTTTATAAGCAGAGTCGATTGATGCGCAGTAGTTCATTCTGCTTAGCTCTGGATACGTGTTGGTGTCCGTGAGCGGGTGTATACAAAATGGGCAGGGGAACAAATCGTTACGCTGAAGTAGAGAATGAGTATTTAGTTTTCAACTAAACGATAGATGGTATGTCTGTTTCGCCCCACCCTGGTACCATAACAGTATAGTTTGTCAACCGCGTTTTAAATACCCCTTCCGGTACTCTTTCCGAATTTCTCCCCAAAGTTATCCTATTTTTTTTTTTTAAACGATGTATGAAAAATCGAACGAATATTAACATAACCTACGCTCGCTAACCTCGTCTATTTAACGTTAAATATACAAATTATATACAACAATGATGCAATTTTTAATGCATGACTAATAGAGTTGGATTCTTATTTATGTGAATTTCTATAGCGTCACCGACCGACATAAATATGAAGAAGATTAGTTCAATTTTAATATTTCAACATATTAGTGAGTTGCATCCTGAAGTATAAATATCGTTTAGTAAAATAAATATTGTATTTTTTTAATAAAAAAACGTAATTGCAATTATGATTTATAATAAATATTATATATTATGAATTTTAAATTATACTCTCGTTTCTCCAAAATAATTTCATCGAATCATTAAAATACTTGCATTTTTAATGAATTTTGATATTGCACAATATTAAAAATATATATCGTTAAAAAAAAATAGAAAAATGTTACGTGCGGAATTCCAAAAGAATGCCCCTCTTTCATCACTTTCTTTTTCCTGTTTAGTCTCCGGTAATTACCGTTTAGATAATAGTTCAGAGGATGAATGAGGATAATATGTATGAGTGTAAATGAAGTGTAGTCTTGTACATTCTCAGTTCGACCATACCTGAGATGTGTGGTTAATTGAAACCCAACCACCAAAGAACACCGGTATCTACGATCTAGTATTCAAATCTATGTAAAAATAACTGATTTTACTAGGACTTGAACGTTAGAACTTTCGACTTCCAAATCAGCTGATTTGGGAAGACGCGTTCATCACTACACAAACCAGGTGGGTTCCTCTCTTTCATCCCACGTGAACAAAAGTATGTTTACTACAACTGACTACGAACCGTCGTTCGTAATCCTTCTAACCGACTTCTTTATGATGTTATTGTGGCAGCATTGCCGAGGGGATATATAGACAGTATTGTGAAAATACAACAGACATAATATAAGGTTTATAATACTTTTTTCTTTTTTTTTTTGTTTAACCTCTGGGAACACCGTTACGTATTACTTCAGAGGATGAGATGAATGATTTGTAGCGTATGTGAAAATCCCATGCCTGATCGGGATTCAAACCCGGAACCTCCGATTGAAAGGCCGAGATGCTACCACTCGTGCCACGGAGGCCGGCAGGTTTATAATACTGAAAATTTTAAGCCCGATCGACTTAAAATTTCAGTACTAAATCGAATTATATAATTTTACAGATATTTATTTAAGAAAAAAAACAAACATTAATCATTTTTACTACAGTAAATTTATGTTGCCATTGTGAGAGAAATATAACAATGAAGTAAAAGGATATTCTTTTTTTTTAATGAATATCTTTAATTCACAAATTCACTTACGAGGGAATTAGGGCCTTGATCTGTATCTTAAAACCTTCCCTGAGATAACAAACAAAATGTGTACTGAAATTTTGAAATCATCGGTTGGTTCTTTCTCGAGTAATGCTGTGGCAAACAGACAAAGTTACGCATTACAACACATAAAATTTTTAAGTAGTGAATTTTTAACATAGCTCTAACCTAAGTGTTTTCCTTTCTAATCCCCAAAACATAAATATAATTTTATATAAATATTTATAAACAAACATGAAATAATAAAAACATTACAATACTATAAAAATCAAAATGAAGAAAAATTATGACAAAAAATTTAACTGACAACTGTATAATAAATTGTAATGTTTATTATAAATATTATTTTATTTATATTAATAGTTATTCTATATTTATTTATTTATATAAAATTTCAAAAATACTTATCTACAATAAAACTATCTACAATATTTAAAAAATATATTTAAAAAATAACTTTTAAAAAACTATCTACAATAGTTTTTTTTTAACAAAATGTAAAATAAATAATCTATATATATATATAAAAATGAATTTTTGTCTGTCTCTTATGCCTTCCTAAACCGTTCATCCGATAGCGATGAAACTTTGGGGAATGGTTGGACGCATGCCAGGGAAGGTTTCTGAATTAATTTGGACCCGCTAGGTGGCGCTGGCATCGAAATATTTCGAAAAATTGTATTTATGGTCCGATTTGCTTCATATTCAGAATACGTTTTACTTACTTGGAAAGAATTATCTCTGCAAAAAATGAACCCGCTAAATGACGCTGGGGTTGAGATATTTAGAAAAATTATATTTATGGACCGATTTGGTTCATATTCAGAATATGAATATTAGTTATGTGAAAAGAAATATTTTTGCAAAAACATACCCGCTAGGAGGGACCGGTGTCGAGATATTTACGAAACAAACAAATATACAAACAAACTTTTATAGTATTAACAAACTTTAGTATTACCGGCGCACCTAATTTCAATTTCCTACGACGCCCCGACAAAATGTTGAATTTTTAAAATGTCGGTAAATACCCGACCCATTAATTTCAAAAATTGAATGGCACATAAAATTTAACAGAAATAGTAGAGAGAAATTTCAAGTGTCAATGTTCAGGCAGTAAGGAGATATTTATTAAATACAGACAGACGTACGTATGCATCCTACCGAAATTTTCTATATTTTTTCCGTTTTCCGGTTAGACGGTTCATGGGAAATCGAAATTTATTCATAAACCCTCACACTCAAAATTCTGATCGATTCTTTCCCTTATAACTACAGTTATTGCAGTCGCTAAACATCTATTGTCAGAAAAATAGACAGAGGTTTTTAAATATTAAAATTAAACCATTTTAAATTTTAAATATATTGACCAATATATAAACTTTTTATTTTTTATCTTTTTGTGTAACTGACCTGTCATTGCTATTTTATTACCAATCACATATGTCCAAGGAAAAATATATTAATTTTTTATGCGTAAGGTTTCATGCGTAGAATAAATACGGTTTTATACCAAATGAGGTGTGATTCTGTTTACAATAAAAGGCTTAATATTCCTTTTATCTAATAAAACGTACTCTGATAAAACTAAAGATAACAGAGATATAAAAAATAATAAAATAAATTTACGAACGTGTACTCACAGAGTTTTTTATTTATTCGAGAAAGTCGGTGTAATCATGACATGTACCAAATATAATGATTACTCAATCCCATATTGAGTTATACAGAGTGTATCACGAAGTTCTGAGACTTTAATAAACTATTCTACTCGTGAAAAAAAATGGAAAAAGCTCATTTAAACAGATGTCCTAAAATGTTTCGTTTGCGAGTTACGGCTCATAAAAGATTTCGCTCGGATTTCAGCTACCCCGGAGAAATAAGATCGTACTGAAATTTTTAGGACGTAAATTAGGGGGTAAAATTAGTGATTTCTTATGGTTTTGATCCGAAAAATTAAACAAAATATATCCCAGAACCGTATTTGCAGAACTTTTCAGAAATCAAGGGTGAAAACAAATAAATTGGGGTAAAACCCCATGTTTTTTTATGTTTGACGTACAATAATTTGTTAAATGGGTAATAAATACATAAACACTAACAAAACTTACAGAAAATTTAATTCTGAACAAAAGTGGTGAAGACAGGTTGTATAAAATAAAGAAAAGTAAGCAAAATTCATATTTTATTTAGAAATACCACACTAGACCAAACTGCATTATACACACCAATTTGTAATAAACTAGCAGACCCGGCAATGCTTCGCTAGTGCTATATATATATATAATTATATATATATATATATATATATATATATATATATATATATAGAGAGAGAGAGAGAGAGACAGAGAGAGAGTGGGAGAGAGAAAGTTTAAATGAACACAATTGAAAATTTGATAATAAAATTAAAAAACTGAACTTCACAAATTTTACCTTTCACATATTCTCCTTCCCCTTTTCCCTTTTCAACTTCTCCCTTTCACCCTTCTCCCAGATTCCTTTTTACCCTTTCCCGTTCTCCCCTTTTCTCTTTCCACCTTTTCCCCGTTTTCCATTTTCCCTTTTTCCTTTTGCCCGCGCGTAAATCGGACCATTAGTTTTTTGGTCTTTAGCGGATACACATACGAACATGCCTTTTATATATATATAGAATAAAAAGTCTGTTTGTATATTTATTTGTTTGTTTCGTAAATATCTCGACACCGGCCCCAAGTAGCGGGTATAGTTTTTGCAAAAATATTTCTTTTCGCGTAACTAATATTCATATTCTGAATATGAACCAAATCGGTCCATAAATATAATTTTTTCAAAATATCTCAACCCCGGCGTCATCTAGCGGGTTCATGTTTTGCAGAGATAATTCTTTCCATGTAAGTAATTCTGAATGTGAGGAAAATCGGACCATAAATACAATTTTTCGAAAAAATCTCGACGCCAGCGCCACCTAGCGGGTCCAAACTAATTCAGAAACCTTCCCTGGCATGCGTCCAACCATTCCCCAAAGTTTCATCGCTATCAGATGAACGGTTTAGGAAGGCATAAGAGACATACAGACAGACAGACAAACATTCATTTTTATATATATAGATGTTCAAAAAAGAGCCCGCCATTTTCAATACATTTCTCGGCACGATTCTGTACTGCTTTTGTTGCTGTTTTTAGTTCTTCACGTCTGTCCTTAAATTTCTCTACCGATCCGTAATGCGGACGATTAATTCCTCAAGAGAATGAATTTTTGTTTTGTATACAATATTTTTTCATCCATCCCAGACGCAAAAATCTTAAGGTTTTAGATCAGGCGATCTTGGCTGGCAGGAATTTAGATCTCCACGACCGATCCGTTTCTCAGGGAATGATGATATAAGCGATTAGAAACAGTAGAAGAGAAGCAGGGAGGCGCGCCATCGTGCTGAAAGTAACTCTGCGTCTCGGCGCTAGAGCAACATCTTCATACAGCTGCGTTAATTTTTCTTGAAGAAGTGAAAGTACACCTCAGCATTTAAACAGCGGTGAAAACAACTCATTGTGACGTACGTTGACGCTAAACTTATCTTACATCATTCTGTTCAAAATTAATTCCCTACAAGTTTTGTTTAAACGTTTGACGTGTTTATTACCCGTTTAACAAAGTTATTGTACATCAAACATAAAAAAAACAGGTTTTTCACCCAGATTTCACAAAAACTAATTTAGATACAATTCTGAGACCTATTTTATTCGATTTACAGATCCAAACCCATAAGAAATCGTTCATTTTGCTCCTTAATTAACGACCTAATAATTTCAGTACGACCTGATTTCACCGGAGTAGCTGAAATCCGAGCAAAATCTTTTACGAGCCGTAACTCGCAAACGAAGCATTTTAAGACATCTGTTTAAATGAGCTTTTTACATTTTTTCACGAGTAAAATAGGCTATTAAAGTCCCAGGAGAACTTCGTGATACACTCTATACTTTTATTTAAAATAACAAAATTGCGGATAGATTAAAACACAAGAAAAATTTTTTTTTTTTGTGAAACATGTTTTGTTGAATTTCGTTTTGGTACCCGATTATGGATAGCTTCGTACATTTTATTGTAATACTCTGTTGTATAAATAGTTTTAGAAAATAATAATTGTATTAATTACAAGAAGAAAAAAGCGAAATTAATTTTCGGCTAATTAACTTTAATATTTCATATTTAAGTAAGTAATTTATAAAAGTAATTTATAATTAATTATTTTATTTAAATTAATTTATATACTTAAAATAAGATGGTACTTTCTTTGGTTTGAATTTGATCTATATTATCATAATAGAGAATATGTTATTAAGAATTGTTTATTTTGGCTATTGTTTCAGAAAGCGAGAGAGTGAATGACATACTATACAAATAAATACTTGCTGTGCTATGCTATTCCACTTTCTAATCTGTTACAGTTTCAGTAATAGGGTGATAAATTGTTTACACCCATCGTACATTAATTATTTATTTAGTGTCAGATTTGCCTCATTTTTTTTCTTATTCTTTCGTCTATACTTGGCGTTAACGATGAATTTAAAGCTTAATAACTCGGTAAACAGCCTTCTTTCAAAAAAAAGATAAGAAAATCAAAATATCCTTTTATTGATTATACAGATATAAAAATATTTTTAAACTAAAAAACACTTATAGATGAAATTAAATTTTTACTTTACCGTCTAAATAGCGGTACATAAGAGCTATAGTTCTAGAAGGGAAAGTATTGTAGTCGGTCCAATATGGGCGTGTGAGTTTTTCACCGGTTCTTGACACCTAAGGAGCCCAAAAACCGAACGGAAATTCTCCGGATGTTAATATGTACGTGTGTATGTTCGGTATCGACCTTTATTTAATTCACCTTATATTTCCAAAACCACTGGACCGATTTTGACCAAACTCGGTCAGATTACTTCAATGTATACAACATTTATGCCATTAAATTTTTAACTTAAAAGGTCAAAGGGGTGAGGCAGTAGATCAAGGTCACCCTCATCATATCTTGAATTTTGTCTGATTATAATCATATTTTTCTTAGATGTATTTGTTAACGATTAAAAAATAAAAATACTTTTAAAAAAATTATTGCAAAATCCTAAGACACCGCAGGGTTATTAACTCAATGCTGTGAAAGTATCATACTTCTCTTTACAACAGTTTCGCCTCCACAGTTATTTATGTCTTTAATTATTAAATGATGTTTTGGTCTAGTATAATTGTACGAAAATTAAAATAAAATATAAAAAAAGTCTTTCTAAAATTTAATATTTTTGTTAATTTTTTTTTTTAATAAGAGCTAAATCGTGCGTGGAACAAATCTTCAATTTAAAAAATATATTAAGACTAAAGAGCATTGAGAGGTATTAACACCGTAGTAACATTTGTAGATTTCAAGAAGGCGTATGATTCGATAGACAGACAGTCAATGATGGAAACGCTCAAGCAATTCGGAGTAGACAGGAAGACGCAAACATTAATAGGACAAACGTTGACAAATACGCAGTCCAAAATAAAATTTATGGGAGAAATATCAGAGCCTTTTGAAGTTAAAACGGGATTGAGGCAGGGAGATGGGCTATCGCCAATATTGTTTAATCTAATCCTCGAGAAAATAATAAGGGAATGGCGGAAGAAGAAAGAGGAAAACGGATTAAAAGAAATACGACTAGGAGCTGGTAAAAACCGAATAAAAGTGGATTGTTTGGCCTTTGCAGATGATTTAGCAATAATTACAAAAATGTTGAAGAGGCTAGAGAATCGATAGAGTTACTAGAGTAAATAGGCATAAGGACAAGACTACAGATATCTTACGAGAAGAAGGAATACATGGAATACCGACATCACAAGGAAAAATAAATAAAAACAAAAGGAGGGAATATCAGGAGAGTCGATCGTTTCAAATATCTTGGAGAAATTATTCAAGCTAATGGACTCGATGAGGCAGTTAACACGGAAAGGACCAGGAAATTAGAAAGAGCATACGGGATAACAAAGAATATCTACAACAAAAAGAGTATATCATACGGATCAAAAATAAGACATTACACTACCGTGCTCAAACTAGAGGCACTCTACGCATCAGAATGTTTGATACTCAGGAAGAAGAATGAACTGAAGGAGATGGAAGTACGTGAAAGAAGAATCTTGAGGAAAATATTGGGACCAAGAAAACTAGAAGACGGATCTTACAGACTAAGAAGTAACGAAGAATTTGATAAAGGGAACAACGAACCGCTGACGTCGACGATGAGAAAACAAAGGGTGAAGTTCTACGATCATATACTTAGGATGACGGATGATAGGTTAACGAAGCGCGTCTTTAGATTTTTAACAAATATGAAAGCGACTACGGATTGGGTCGTCGAAGTTAAGAAGGATCTCAGTGAACTACAACTGAACGAAGGCGATGAGTGTAACAGAACTGAGTTTAGAGATAAAATTAATAAACACATTTTCCGGAAACTTACAGATAAGACAAGAACTGGGAGGCAGTGGACTGATGAACAAAAACAAGTTAAACGAGACGAAATTAAATTGTACTGGAAAAAACAGACGGAAGACATCTGTTGTGTAAAAAGTTCAACGCGGTCCAAAGAAACCATAACGAAAAAAAAATAGCTAAATAATAACATAATAAAATTTATTACTACAAATATTAATTTTCAATAAGTTAAATTAAAAATAACAGAAATAAATAAATAGAACTAGAAATTAGAGTAATTAAAAATTGGGAGCAACTATCAATTAGCTTAATGGATATGTAACCTACAATACAGTATTGAACCGATGAGATAAATATTTTTATTATTATTATTGTAGCATAAACTATATATTATAATTAAGCATAAATTAATGGGTGTGGTACGCAAAAACAAAAAAAAAAACAAAACTAGAACAAATTACGAAACAAATTTTGCTTTTAATGTCCAATAATTTGTCACAATCATAAGTTAATAAAAACTAATTTACTATACGTACTCGCTCTCAACACATTTTTCGATGAGTTTAGAGATTACCAGTAATAACTTACTACATAAAAAAAAATCTAAAAAACAAATATCCAGAATTTTACTTTATTTCCCACGTATGTTTCATTCAAATTTATGAAATTCTATTTTATTACTAAAATCTTTTCAATAAAAAATTAAAGAAAAAAAAAACGGGTAAAAAGTATGCTGCTGTTTTAACTTGAGTATTTATAGACTCGTTCTTTAACAGGAATAACAAACGTATTTGTCGTTTATAATTTCGTTAAACATTTTGGATTACATCGACATTCTGATTGTAGAAGGTGTGAAAGTTCAAGAAAAAATTTAAAAAAAGCTAGCAAAGAGTCGCATGACTTTTCCGGTCTCGCCGGTAAAGTAAAACTTCATAAAAATATAACTTTAATGAAAATAATCAACAAAAGCGCTTCTCATTTTTCGTTTAGAATGTACTTTAATTTGAAATAACCCATTAAGTAATGAAAAAATATTAAATTTTATTTTTTAAGAGCGAAAAAAACAGAAGATTTTTTTAGAGGTGGAGAATAAATTTTAAAAAACATTTTTACTAAAAATACTCATACATGTATAGGTTAAGCTTACGAAATTCGCTTAAGTAAAGTTTTCTCTAAATCTAACACCTCCTTCGATAAAAGCTAAAATAATAAAAATAAAATTTTCAAAGAAACGTTTTGAAAAAGAACAAAATCATATTCGTCTATGTCAATTTTAAGAGATGAGAGTTGATTATTTGAAAGTTTATTTTTTGTTGAATAATTTACATATGCATTATAAGTAACAAAATTGCCTTAATAAAGCTAAGCGCCTTTGAAGAAAATCGAAGTTGCTTTTTACGATATTCTCCACTCCTTTATTAAGAAGAAAAATTAATACGATCCATGCTCTCATATATAGAAACATTTGACCCAAATTTGTAGAAAATCGGTTCGGTCAAGCCTGAGATATAAGGCTAAAAGCAATGCGACACACATACGTATATACACTTGCTGGTCAGGGCTCACCTCGCTCGCACGAACGTCTAGTGTTCCCTAGCGACCCTCGATGCAATCGTATCCTCAAGTTTGGGAGCATATAAGTATTTTACAGATGTTCAAAAGAAATAGTGGATAGAGAATATTTTTCTGAACATTTTAGTGTTTTTACACGTAAAATATACTTAAGGAGCGAGTAGATATATAGAATTTAATCATTTTTAATAGAAATATAATGTTTAACCCCGTTGTTTAACAAGGAAGTCGGTTTGGGGACGCCGTCTTCTTCGTTTAGTTTTGTGTCTGTTCGCGTTACCGGGCCAGCTGCTGCTCCTTACTCTGCTGCTATTGGCGTAGAGCGGACCGCGTGATGCGCCGGGCGGTTGCGCGCAGCCGACTCTCTCCCGTTTCCTGTGATCTCTTAGCCTTTCTTCCGACAATCCGTTGTAACGTACTTTTAAATAATTCATTAAATAAAGAATCGATTTTTGATTGCTAAATATTAACTAATAATCCCTTTCTATCATTAATTAGTTTGAATAATGATTATATAGATAATTAATTTAAATATTAATAATTGTTAATTTTTGATTTGAATTTCATACTAAATTAGAAATGTTTATTATAAAGTTGTTAGGTAAATTTTTTTCCAATAAGTGGTAACGGTTCATTGAAAACAAAAATGTGAGCAAACACAACAAACAAACCAACACACCGTGCTTTTTATTGGAGCGATATACATACGAAGAAATGTTTTTTTGGTTAAGAAGAACTAGTTGGACCGTAAAACGTAAAGATTTGCAAAAAAAAACCGATATTCGATTTTTGACACGTTCACCATAGTTTCCCCCTTTAATATAACTCTTCTAGCTATGTTTGCCGGGAAAGTAAAATACAAAAATACTTTATATATATATATATATATATAGAGAGAGAGAGAGAGAGAGAGAGAGAGAGAGAGAGAGAGAGAGATAGAGAGAGAGAGAGATAGATAGAGAGAGAGAGAGAGAGAGAGAGGGGGGGGGGAGAGAGCTGTTTCCCGCGGCATCGTTTCCCCGAAGGCCCATTAGATTTTAATATTAAAATTGTAAAAATTTAAAGGTAGATGTTTTAATGGGCATATTGGCTAACTTGTCCGCTTTGGCAAAAATTGTGGTCTTGCCAAATTTATTTTGTCACCATTTTTTTTTTTTTAATTTTAATTTATTTGATTAATAATAATAATAAAAATTTAATTAATCGATTCATATGTTATTATTTGCAGAATATTTTACATTTCCGCTAGCATTTATCAAAACTAATTTGAGTGTTTTTCTCCATTCTTTTGTTGTTGTTTCCTTTTCCAGAGGCATTGTCACTCAAACATTTATAGTTGACGCGTTTCGAGTACTTCCATTCTCAAAAATATTTTTAGCACTCTACTTTTGAGAATTGAAGTACTTCGAAACTCTTCAACTACGAGTGTTAGATTGACCCAATGCTAGGAAGGGCACAAAATGACAGTCAAACCTATTATATTTTATCATTATTATTATAGATTTAATAATTAAAACAAAAACATTTTAATCACATATACTAGTTTATACAAAAAAAATAAAAATAAAATTTACTATAAATTATCTTTCATCAAACGATTTTATACTTTTGAATTCGTCAAAAAAAAAAAAAAAAAAAAAAAAAAAAAAAAAAAAAAAAAAAATATAACATCGAATATATCGATATAACACATCGGCATATAACACATCGAATATATTTTTTTCGTACCCGTACTGGTAAATATTTACGATTTTGAATCGAACAATGAAATTATAGACACTGTAATTATTACCGAAAAAGTAATAAACTAAACCTCGTGTTCACAGAAAATGTCGAGCGACAAAGTAACAATATTTCGCATCGAATTCGATTACCAAAACGATGTAGAGAGTGGACCGGCATCGTCTCCTCGAAATCAATCATTACTCGTAACATATTATTGACATTTAGAATTTTCATACAATATTTTGGTCTGACGCCTCCCCCAAATTTGTCTTTTGAATAACTGTGAAACATGTCCCTTTCTGTTTTCAAAGAAAATTCTAAAATCCTATTTTCACGACCAAAATAACGCGCCGGTTTCATAAAATCGTTAAAGAATTTGCCTTCCGTTTGCACACTCCAAAAAAATGGTAAAATACGTATAATCTTATTTCTAAAGTAGTGTCTAAACAACGACATTAACATCTTCAGTTCCTGAAATATAGAATTTCCAACAAAAACATTTGCCGCCCGCTTTTCAACCTTTTATAGATTTATATACCCTCCAAATTTCACCTATCTAGGTTAAGCGGTATTTGAATTCTCAATGCGGTACAACTAATACAAAACAGTCCTGTTGAAATACGAAAAGCCACCAAAAAATTGATCGTCGATCAAAGTGCTGAATTCACTTTGGTGAAGGACAGTTTCAGGAGATTATTTTTGTAAGTCTATTTTTTTAAGGGCACCCGGTACCCTCTTTTTTAAAGTTCAATTTTTTTTTATTTCTGTTATTTAAAATGTTATTTTGTGCTTATAAAACAATATAAGAAAAAAAAATTAAGTGGCAAAATTAATTTTTTTGTTAAGCACTACTCACCAAAAAATCTGAAATTTGAAGTTTTTACTTTCTTATACGAACTAAAGGAAATACTTTGATCGCGAAAACTTTCGGTTTTCATATCCGGTTCATTCAGTTTTCGGATATTTCAACGGAAATTCCCAATTTGACCATCCGTGAATCCATTTTAACTAGTTTCGGCGTGACCTCTGTACGTACGTATGTATCTCGCATAACTCAAAAACGATTCTTACCCGTAGGATTTGGAATTTTGGATTTAGGACTGTTGTAACATCTAGTTGTGCACCTCCACTTCTGATTGCAATCGACTGGACCAAAAGTGTCCAAAAAAAGCCCAAAATACAAAAAATCTGGATTTTGGACTTTTTCTTAACTGTATAATAATCCCTCATTGAGAGCTTTTTAACGATATATCATAAGTGGTACTTATTTTCATTGGTTTCAGAGTTATAGCCAAATAAAAGTTTAATTAATGAAATGTTTGGATCCTACAAAGGGAAGGCACATCGATTTGAATCTCCTTTTTGCCTAATTTTTTTAAAAATTTAAATATACTTATTTATAAATAATTATTAACCTCTTGTAAAAAAAAATTACAATAAATAATTCAATAATAACAATAAAAAAAAAATTGAACAAATTTAGAAGTAATTAGAGAAATAATATTTTTTGTACTTTTCATTTTAATTCAAAAATTACTACAGAGGTTAATGTATTATAATAAAATTAATGTATTATAATCAATATTTAAAAAACAAAGTTAAAAAAAATATATGTATATGAAGTCGGATTCGAACCGATATAAGCATAGTAACAATTTTTGAAACTGTTTTAAAACATGAAGCTGGAACCTGGTGTGCCTTAGAACAGACTATTGTATCTGCACCACAATTTACACAACGGTACGGCGATTGCATAGATTTTTAATATGCCCAAAGCGTTGGCAACGTTTGCATTAGACCACTTCTTTTTTAACAGACGGAGCTTCAAAGTTTACACGTCTATCGTCAAGCTTCGTTTGACGATGTAGAACGTTAGTAACGTCTTTAACCACGTCGCTTAACTTCATAAATTCAACAATGATTACTCAATACATCAATGATTTGTCTTCCGTGTTATGCATAACCACACTATATGCGCTTTTTCATGTTTAAATTTTTTATGTACAACGACTGATATTGTTTTCAAGCATTTTTGACGTAATAATTTTATATGTTTCAATATCAACCGGCAGAAATAATTGTGACAAAAAATTTTTCAATTCGGTAATTGCATTAACGCCTGTTACTAAAATAGGCTCCGGTTTTATACGTTTGCATGACAACCTTTGTTGTCAGCAATGTTTTCAAGAAGACTAAATTTATTTGACTTAGGAACAGCAAAAGTAGATGAACCAGCTGATTGTACGCGAATATTAGGTTTAATATTAGTTGTGCGTTGCGTTTTTCGCCACTGGAATTTCATCGTTCTGCCAACTGACATATTCATTTTGTATGCGCAATACTGGTATTGCTTGACGGGGAGGGTTTGCCTCACTAAAATCCGTAATATCACTTTCACTCACTACTCCTGAAAAGTCACTCGTGTTATCAATAATGTCGTCTCTAATTAACTTACGCAGCGCCGATTTCCGAGTGTCCTGTAGACACTTTGGAAGCCCACGTATTCTATTACCTGGTAGATTACGATTTCCAAGTAGGTTATTGTTTTCATGCGATGATTCGTATGGAGTAACAACTTGTTGGTCCATATCAACGCGCTAAGGTTATGTTGCTTATTCAAAAACGATAACGAGTAAAAATATTCCTTCTTGAAACAATACTAAGATAATACACAATATAGTCTATAGATAATATAGTCTACAATATAATACTTGGTTATATTCGGTATAAGATAAATTTTCTCTTGAACTCACTAGACACGTCTGTCTTACACAAAAACAGCTGTTGAACTTGTATCTCGCTTTCAAATAAAATAAGTTTAAATGAAGTGCCGCAAAAAATGTGTTTATGTAATTTAATAGGCGTACAAGAAAGTCATGTGATATCCACATCACATATTTTCTAAAAATTATTTCTTTTTTGTTGGCACTGTCTAGTTATTATGAAAGGGAAATTTAGCGTTTATACAGGGAAATTTTGTAATCTATCACCGCATTGTACATGAATATTTTTATTTCTTTTTTTTTCAATTGCATGGGCTTACGATTACGAAAACTCAAAGGAGACTTAAAGATTGTTGCGTTATTACATGGTAAAAAAGTTTCAGGAAAAGGACGACCGACAAATAAAATTCAGGGCTACTACGATGTCGCTATAAAACAAATTACATATAGTGTAATACGGGCTATTTATTTTCATAAAATCTCGAAAGTAGAAAATCCTTCACACGGGCTTAGTCCGAATAATGAAAATACGTGGTGTAAATAACTTGGCTAAAATAAATATAAAAAAAACAATATTACCATAAATCTCATTTACATAATCCGATCGAAACAGTAATAAAGCCGATTTTTCAAAGTCTTGCTGATATTACTCCTCTAAAAAAATGTTTGCACGTTCTCACACAGAACCCCGATAAATCTTATAAAAATGTTTTACGGTTAAGAGTACCAAAACGTGTTTTTATCGGGTTGAAAACTTTATTTTGTGGTACTTATGATGCTGCCTTAATATACAACTATGGGAATTCAGGTCACGTTAGTTACACAAAATTTTGGAATGGAACCGGATGAAAACACGTTATGCGCGTTAAAATCAATGGACTATCAACGAATAAAAAGTGCCGATAAGAAAGCAAAAATAATTTATTTACTTGGAACTAAGAAAAACAGAACAAGTACTCAACCAGAATATAAGAAGGATGAGGAAAAAGACCAAGACAATTCAGAATATGGTGCAAGGACGCATTGACCCGATGTAAATGTTTTTAATCGTTTTCAGAAGATTGCGTGTTTTTTAACTGTAAGACCCGTTATCCCATTTACCGCTTAAAGTAGGACGATGGAATTTTTACAGCGCGTTTGTGTATGTAAGACAAACTAGTGAAATTTTTTTAAGAACTAACGATTTATATTTTCTAAGATACATAACTTTTTGTACAAAAAATCAGCTTCAAAAATAGGAAAACTGAATAAAAATTTTAAGTGAAAAGATTTTTTTAGTAAAAGTATGAAAAAATTCAGTAACTAAAATAAAGACTTTAAAAAAACTGTGCAAAATTTGCCTATTGTGTGCTGATATAATGGTGTAAAGATTCAGGGTTATTTAAAAGACTGATTTAATTTTTAAATAATCTTATAAATGTTCACTTTCTTGTTGCTCCTGTTTAAATGTTGGAACTTTAATCTTCATTTAATATAGGACTTTTAAATTTAAAGATCTTTGGTTTCGGTCGGATTCATTCGGCTCTTTACACTTCACTCGGCTCTTTTTGAACACAATCGGCTCCTGACGATTCAGCGGCTCCACATATAGTATAAAAGCAAGCTCATCACTTAATTCGGACAGCTCTTGATTATCATTACATTTATGGATTCAATAATATATGTAGATTCATATGTACGAGGTGCGACAATAATGTAATGAGACTGATTTTTCTTTGCAAGATGTGGCAACCCTGCAGCTTGCGTAGGCACACCATCTTTGACCTTGATCTATAAGCTACTTATAGTCCAAGCGGCACATTGATGCAACTGCTCAGTCGTGAGTTGTGCTGTAATAAGTGAACACGTGTTTGTGTCTCTCGTCACAGAAATAAAACCGCAAAATATTGCGCAACGGTATGCCATTTCTTTTTGCGTTAAATCGGGTAAAAACGCGACAACAACTTACGGTAAGCTTCAGAAGGCTTTTGGAGAGGAGGTTATGTCAAGAGCTCAAGTTTTTCGGTGGCATAAAATTTTTAGTGAAGGCAGAACGAATGTTGAAGATGAAGACCGCAGTGGACGACCATCAACCTCACGGACAGATGTCAACTTGACCAGGGTGCGTGAAATCGTACGATCTGATCGAAGATTATCCGTGAAAATGATCCCAGAAGAACTCAACATCGATCGAGAAACGGTTCGTCTAATATTAACTGAAGATCTTGGTAGGAGAAAGATTTGTGCAAAAATGGTCCCCAAAAATCTCTCACAACAACAGCGAGAAACACGAAAAAATGTGGCAGTCGATCTGGTAGAGCAAACGGAAATCAGTCCAGATTTGTTGAGCCGTGTTATCACTGGTGATGAAGGTTGGTTTCAATACGATCCAGAGACAAAACGCCAAAGTTCGCAATGGTGCTCAAAGGGATCACCCAGTCCAAAAAAAGCTCGCATGTCAAAGTTAAAAGTGAAACGCATGCTTGTGTGCTTCTTCGATTCTAAGGGAACTGTTCATAAAGAGTGGGTGCCTCTTGGACAAACAGTTAACCAATATTTCTACAAAGAAATTTTAGAAAGACTTCGTAAACGAGTTCTTCGTGTCCGTGCTAACATTGCTGATAATTGGATTCTACATCACGATAATGCGCCATCCCATACTGCTCTTTCAGTACAGCAATTTTTAACCTCAAAACAAATTTCAGTACTACCACAGCCACCTTATTCACCAGATATCGCTCCGTGCGACTTTTTGCTATTTCCAAGAGTCAAAATGGCGGTCAAGGGACACCATTTTCAAACAACACAAGATGTCCAAAAAGTGTGATGAGGGACACAAACACGTGTTCACTTATTACAGCACAACTCACGACTGAGCAGTTGCATCAATGTGCCGCTTGGACTAGAAGTAGCTTGTGGGCCAAGATCAAAGATGGTGTGCCTACGCAAGCTGCACGGTTGCCACATCTTGCAAAGAAAAATCAGTGTCATTACTTTATTGTCGCCCCTCGTATATGAATACTATTTACAATTCACAATAAAAATAATTACAAACGCAACTACATAAAATATAATTTATTTATATGAATCACAGGAATATTTAAGCAAATGGGTTTTAAAGTCAGAAAAAATAACATTAACTATGTTTGTATGTTTTTTCTAAAATATTTAATTCTTTGTTTTGTATTATTGAAATATCTGTTTATGTAGTATATGTAGTTAAAATATGCCACATTTTGATAAGTTTTATTTTTAATAAACTTCGTAATTTTTACATTTGTATTTAGTTTCTGTAAACTTTATTCGTTACATTTTACTCAGAATCAAATTCTTTACGAGTTTTGTTAAAAACCTTTACGTGTTTATTTCCCGTTTTTTAAAAAAAAGTCATTTTACGCCAAACATAAAACATTGTTTTTCCACTTCAATTTTTTTTCTTTACCTCAGATTATTCGAAAAATTATTAAAAATATAGTTGTGGGGCCTTTTTCTTAGGTTAGATTTCATATAAAATTAAATTTAATTCATTTTTCATATGAACTAATATAATATAATTTAATTTAGTATTTCATGTAGAACTAAATTTAGTTCTTGATTTGGGTCCTAGGAATTACAGTACGGCTTAATTTTGTCGAAGACAAAAATTTGAGCGAAAACTTTTGCCAGCCGAAACTCACTAACGAAGCGTTTTCGAACCCGTGTTTATATTGAACTCTCTCTCTCCCTTTTTCCTGTTTAGCCTCCGGTAACTACCATTTAGATAATACTTCAGAGGATGAATGAGATGGATGATATGTATGAGTGTAGTCTTGTACATTCTCAGTCGACTATTCCTGAGATGTGTGGTTAATTGAAAGAAAACCCAACCCACCAAAGAACACCGGTACCCACGATCTAGTATTCAAATCCATGTAAAAATAACTGGCTTTACTAGGACTTGAACGCTGGAACTCTCGGCTTCCAAATCAGCTGATTTGGGAAGACGCGTTCACCACTAGACCAACCCGGTGGGTCCATGTTTATACGAACTATTTTCATTATTTTTACCAGTATAACCTAAAAGTTTCTTCAATTCTTTCTAAATCAATTTGTATATACGCAAAATAAAAACGTTACATGAAATCTGTAAAGGATTATTATTTTTCTAAGTCTGACTATATAAATATATTCTTCATCTACAAAATTCCAAAAAAATAAATACATTTAAAAGAAGAACTAAGGTTAATGGAAACTAAAAATAGTAATTGCGTGATTTCTTGAAACAGAATATTTTTTAATAGCAGAAATTCTATATAAAAAAATTAAGAAGATAAAAACAATAAAAGTTTTTTATTTTCAATTCATTAGAATAGATGATAAAAATTATCACAAAATAAAGCAAATTATTACGACAGAAACGTATAGCAATAAATAAATATTTATAAATCATTAATAAAATATGTTATTAAAAGTTCTTAATTAATTTAATTGAATAAATAAATACAATTGCATTCTTTGTAATATAAAATTAGTTAAAAAAAAAAACTGTCAACCAATTACAACTGTGGGCTATTTCTAATCCACGACTTATACACATAACTTAATTTAAAATATTATCATTTTATTTAAATATAATATGTTTTCGTTTATTTAATTAGATGATTCTAACTAAAGCGCGCGTTCATACCGTATTTAATTCGCGAAGTTGTGGCAGTACTAGCGGCGACGGTCGAAACTAAATAAACAGATGTAATTTCGCAACTTACGTAGAACAAATTTCGCTATTAGGTCGGCGGACCTATGTAGCCACGAGGCTTAACATACCAGGTACCGCGCGATCAAGTTCGAGACCCGGCCAGACCGATTTTCGTTTTTACACTTTAAATATTATTCATTTATATAATTCCACCGCTCACCTGTAACGTCACAACATATCAGACAACTACAGCAGCATTTTTTGTGGTGAGGGGTGATAGTTTAAAAAATTATTTTTGCGAATATTATTATTTTTTAACAAAATGCTCCTAAGAAAAATATGATCTTAATTAAGCGAAATCTCGAAATACTAAGGGTGATCTTTCTCTACAGCATCACCCCTTTGATCTTTCAAATTTTCAACTTAAAAGGTCAACGTTTGGTCATATATAGACGTAATTGGACCAAGTTTGGTAAAAAATTGGTCCAGTAGTTCTTGAAATACAAGGTGATTTAGAGGCCAACACAGAGCACACACATGTGTACATTATACGAACATCCGGAAAATTTCTATCCGGTATTTTGGGTTCCTTAGGTGTAATTTACGAAATTTACGTAATAAAAAATCGCTTTTGCATAACGCTAACTCCGATTTTACAAAATATTTATTTTTCCGGGTGCGTTATATGGAGCTGAATGTTTGGAAAATTTTTGGGATAAAGATCTTTTTAAAATAAAAATAAAAAATTAAGAAATATATACGGATCCGATTACCGATGAATTGAAAAGTGAAACAGAAATTTATAAAAATACAGAAAAAATAAAAGGCACCGTCCGAAGAAGATAACAATTTTACGGAAATTTATACAAAACGAGCGAAAACAGATTGACAAAACAATATTTAAATTTTATAACAATACAACTATTAAAACTATCTGGTTTAAAGAACTAGAACACGATTTTAAAACTTTAAAAATCTCCAAAGAAACCTGTTTAAATTGAGACCGATTTAGAAAATTAAACAAAGAATCTAAGTTTCCAGAGAAGAAAGATCAGAGGAGTATAGGAAAAAAACACAGAGTGGAAAAATGAAAAAAATATTGGAAAAACAAAAGAAGTTCCAACAAGATCCTTAGTGGTCCGGACGAACAAAATAAAAAAGTAAAATACTATTTTGAAAAGTTGAAATGTAATTAAGAATATGCATCGCCGAATCCAGATCTAATAAAAAGAGAGAGCAACTCTAACCATTATTTTTATAATTATATGTTAATCCGCGATAATAAGTTTTAATTTGTTCAGTTTTAAACTTTTACATTTTTGTAACAAAATTATCAGATAAGATTAAATATTTTTTAATTAATCAAGTAATTTACATAATATATTATCTGACAACTCTTATCTTTTATATTAATATAATTTTACCGATAAGTTAGGCAAAATAATTTGGCCGACCTGCAATGAATAGATAGGATTTCGTGTGGAAGTCCTGGGTTCGAATCCCGGTCAAGTATGTTATCTTTTCATACGCTACCGACTCCCACCAGGTTTACGACCGCAGCGTGCCCGCTTTTTTACAATAAGAATAAAAAAATTTAACTTAAAATTTTCAATCGGTTAAAATTAGCTTCGGTTTTATCTCTGGGCGACGAATGTGGTTTTTGAACTTTTACAAAAATTTAATGTTTCACATTCCAAAAAAAAGGTTATAGATTTGAACGCGCTCGTAAAATATATTTTTCATCAATGTTTTACTTCAATAAAACGATCGGAAAATTTTGGGAATATTTTCTGTTTAATTTATCTTGTTATTTCTAAATTAATTAAAATCTGTAATAGTTTATAAATAAAGGGGTAAATTTAATGTTTTTTTTATAAAAAACGACCTGAAAAATTGAAAAAAAAAGAATAATAAAAAAATAGATTCTAGAACTGTATTTTTAATAGTTTTCGAAAAATTTTAGGTAAATGATAAAAAATTGGGGTTCGAAATACACATTATTTTATGTTTGGCGTAAAATAACTCTGTTTAACGGTTAATAAACACGTGAATATTTTAAACAAACTTATAGAGAATTTAATGCTGAAGAAAACGAACGAATAAAATACAAGAAACTAACAAAAGTAAGAATAACCCCTTAATTTGGGTCCGGTTAATTTTACCAAAGGCTCAAAAATTAAGGCGAAATTTTGTATAAGCTAAAACACCAAGTGTAATTTATACAGTCTCTAAGGAACAGAACAAGTGAATGTTATAGAATCTTTTAACCAATTTTTTTTACCTCAGCATAAAAGTAAAACAAGGAATAGATATTGATTGAGCAAGGAATTAATTACAAAGTTTTGTTTATTTTATTTTACTTATTCCGGTTCGTAAAGAATCCTAGCGTATATTGTTTTCGATAAATTATTAAATATTGGCAGACGCTACTTTAGTTTTCCTCCTAAAACAATCTCATAATCTCGATATATCAACGAATTGTGCAGAATATTAAAAGATTATCATTAACAATAAACAAAAATTACAAGAAATGTTCTCTTAGAATCCTAGAAAAATCCACACTTAGGAAAAGAAATCCAAATAACTAATTATGTTAACAATAAATACATACGTTTCCCATTTTTGATTTTTATTTCTTTGTACGAAGTAAAGGAAGTTTTGTGCAGGCGAAAAATATCGGTTTTCACATTATTTCGACAGAAATATCTATTTTGATCATCCCTGAATCCATTTTGACTAGTTTCAGGGTTACATCTCCCGCTTTTTCCTGTTTAACCTCCGGTAACTACCGTTTAGATAATTCTTCAGAGGATGAATGAGGATGATATGTATGAGTGTAAATGAAGTGTAGTCTTGTACATTCTCAGTTCGACCATTCCTGAGATGTGTGGTTAATTGAAACCCAACCACCAAAGAACACCGGTATCCACGATCTAGTATTCAAATCCGTGTAAAAATAACTGGCTTTATTGACTTTCAGGGTTACATCTGTACGTACGTATTTCGCATAACTGAAAAACTGTTTTAGCTGTAGGATGTTAGGAAATTTTGGAATTAGGACTGCTGTAACATCTAGCTGTGCACCTCCCCTTTTGATTGCAATCGACTGAACCGAAAGCGTCCAAAAAAGCCCAAAATAAAAAAAAAATGGATTTTTGACTTTTTCTTAACTGCAGTAATAAGCCCTCATTAAGACCTTTTAACGATATATGCGTATCATGATTTATTTTCATCGGTTCCAGAGTTATAGACAAATAAAGTTTTAATTTGTGAAATATTTGGGTCTTACAAGGCGAAGGCATATCGGTTCGAATTAGACATCGTCCTTTTTTTTTTCTTTAGCTTTTTTTTTAATTTAAATATATTGATTTATTAATAATTATTAACCTCCGATTGTAAAAAAAAAATAATAATTCAATAATAACAATAAAAAAAAAAAAGAAAAAATATCAGAAGTTATTAATGAAATAAAATTTATATACCTTTCACTTTAAAAAAAATGTGTATATGTAATTTAATAGGCGTACAAGGAAGTCATGTGAGGTCCACATCAGATTTTTTTAAAGGTGCGTTAGTAAACTTAGGATTATATAAATAGTAATATTTGTAATAGTTTTCTGCGGTAAAAGTTTGAAATATAGTATTACAAAATAAAGAAATATAGTGTATTATTTTGTATGTATATGTTACGGTAAATTTGATTAATCCGGTGATTATACATAATTACCGGTGAATTTGATCAATCATGTCCAATGTTGGAGAATCTAATAAATATATACTAGTTTATTAAATATACCGATTTTACATATTCTCTAAATTATCATATTTTACATATTATTAAAATAACGACTCGTCTATAAGGAGGAGTAATTAGTGAATTTATGATTTAAATAATCAAAATACTACTGTTAATTAGTCGGGGTAGCGAGCGAAGCAAGTTAAGGTTACGATGGTTTTTTGGGTTCATCTTGTTTTACGTTGGTTTTTTTTTTTGTTTGTTTAACCTCCGGTCCCGCAGTTAAGCATTTTTTCCGCAGAGGATGAGATGAATGTTAAGTAGTGTGTGTGAAAAATGCCATGTCTGACCGGGGGATTCGAACCCAAGACCACCTGGTGAAAGGCCGAGACGCTACCACTCGCGCCACGGAGGCCGGCAGGTTACGTAGGTTAGGTTATCATAACCTAACCAAACATAACCCTTCGCTTGCTAACCTGTCTAATTAACGTTAAAATGACATTATTTTACAACATTGGAGGCGATTAATCAAATTTACCGGTAATTATTCATAATCTCCGGATTAATCAAATTTACCGTAACATAAAATAAACACGTAATATAATATAAGGTACTAGGATATCATATGTACAATTGGGTGCTATCTTCACGCACGCACGCGTGCGCGCACACTCACAACAAAACACGTAGAATGTATATTCCTCTTTCTCTAAAGTGGTTTTCTCAAGGTCAGAGCAGTTAATACTTTCACCTCAAATCTTATCCGTTATCAAAAGTTTTAGGTCGATCGGATTTAGGGGTTGCATATATAGAAAATTTATTTCTACACAGTTTAGCCTCACATCTCAAAATCTATTACAAAATAAGTTAAAATTTTGCAAAAATATTTCACTATATATATATATATATATATATACTATTATATAAAAAGGAGGATGGTTTTTGTTTGTTCGGGATTAAAAAAAAACTACTCGATCGATTTCAACCAAATTTTTATCCTTGTTTCTTGGCCTAACTGAAAAGGATTTTAGATATAATTCGTCTCAAAAAATTTCGTAGAACTAACCGAGCGATTACTTTAAAATTTTCAGGAAAACTTCATATTACACCACGGAAGATTTTAAGCCACAAATCGACGCCCTAGTTGTCTTGAAGGTTAAAATATTAAAAATATTTATTATTTCTTGCGTATTCTTTTATATTAATTCTTGTGTAATTTTTAAAATTCTTCTATAGCACCGCATTTCAAAAGCTTCTAATCTTTTCTTCTCAGATACCTCCGATCATCCAAGTTTCACTTCCATATAAACCGACACGCCAAACGTATACGTACAAAAAATTTTTCCTGACATTTAAATTAATTTTTGATGTAAACAAATTATATTTCTGACTAAAGGCTCGTTTCGCCTGTGCTATTCGGCATTTTATGTCGCTCCTGCTTCGTCCATCTTTAGTAATTCTACTTCCCATATAACAAAATTCTTCTACCTCCATAATCTTTTCTCATCCTATTTTCACATTCAGTGGTCCATCTTTGTTATTTCTACTACATTTCATTACTTTCGTTTTGTTCTTGTTTATTTCCATGCGGTAGTTCTTGCGTAGGACTTCATCCAAGCCATTTATTGTTTTTTTCTAAATCCTTTTTACTCTCAGCTAGAATTACTATATCATCAGTATATATATTTTATTGTATATATGTATAATAAAAAAAATAAAAAAATAAACCCCCTACCTTTTAAAATTGAAGAATATGTATGTTTTTGTTTTTGAGTAATCTCCCTTCGATTTCAATATTAAAAGATTGTTTTGGGTACTTTATACATTATATATAGGGCTATCTAAAAACGTCTACAATTTTCAAAAATTAGAAATCTGGGACTTTGAAAACACAAAATTGTCTTGAAAATTTTTACGTTTTTGGTTTAGCCTTCATTAAAGGGAGTCTCAGTTTTAGAGAAAATTTTATTTAATCGGATTTTGCCTTAACCTATACCTACCTATATATGACCTTAACCCAAATATGAATATCTTTTGAAAATTAAAAAAAAAATTATTTCCACCTCTATAAAAAGTAGTATCCTGTTGTTTGTTTTTTTTTACTCTAACTCTTTCATTTTTTATTATTAAAACAATTATTTTTTCTTTGCCGCTCTAAGGGCAATTAAAATTTAAATGATTTTTGCCCCTATAATATACCTCGGACGCAAAATAAGAAGCGATTCTTTTCAGTACTATCGTAAACGTTCTTTATTTTTTCGATATTTTTACAAAATTCCTTTTTAAATTCATTATTTAAAAAAAATTGTTTTTCCTAGATTGTCTCCGCAGAGTAAGCGAGCTTCCAAAATCAAATCGTAACTGAAACTGGGAAATTTTTATGTTTAAATTTTACTTTGGTAATCATTATCTATATATATAAAAATGAATTTTTGTCTTTCTGTATGTCTCTTATGCCTTCCTAAACCGTTCATCCAATAGCGATGAAACTTTAGGGATTGGTTGGAGGCATGCCAGGGAAGGTTTCTGAATTAGTTTGGACCCGCTAGGTGGCGCTGGCGTCGAGATATTTCGAAAAATTGTATTTATGGTCCGATTTTTATCATATTCAGAATACATGTTACTTACATGGAAAGAATTATCACTAAAAAAAAATGAACCCGCTAGATGGCGCTGAAGTTGAGATATTTAGAAAAATTATATTTATGGACCGATTTGGTTCATATTCAGAATATGAATATTAGTTACGTGAAAAGAAATATTTTTGCAAAAACTATACCCGCTAGGTGGGGCCGGTGTCGAGATATTTACGAAACAAACAAATATACAAACAGACTTTTTTATTCTATATATATAAAAGGCATGTTCGTATGTGTGTCCGCTAAAGACCAAAAAACTAATGGACCGATTTACGCGCGGGCAAAAGGGAAAAAGGGGAAAAGGTGAAAAGAGAAAAGGGGAAAACGGGAAAGGGTAAAAAGGAAACTGGGAGAGGGATGAGGGTTGAAGGGTGAAAGGGAGAAGTTGAAAAGGGAAAGGAGAATACGTGAAAGGTAAAATTTGTGAAGTTCAGTTTTTTAATTTTATTATCAAATTTTCAAACTCTCTCCCATTAACTCTCTCTCTCTCTCTCTCTCTCTCTCTCTCTATATATATATATATATATATATATATATATCACTTTTTTATTCTATATATATATATAAAAGGCATGTTCGTATGTGTGTCCGCTAAAGACCAAAAAACTAATGGACCGATTTACGCGCGGGCAAAAAGGAAAAAGGGGAAAAGGTGAAAAGAGAAAAGGGGAAAACGGGAAAGGGTAAAAAGGAAACTGGGAGAGGGATGAGGAAGAAGGGTGAAAGGGAGAAGTTGAATAGGGAAAAGAGAATACGTGAAAGGTAAAATTTGTGAAGTTCAGTTTTTTAATTTTATTATCAAATTTTCAAACTCTCTCCCATTAACTCTCTCTCTCTCTCTCTCTCTCTCTCTCTATATATATATATATATATATATATATATATATATATCAACAGCGAAGCATTGCCAGGTCTGCTAGTAATCAATAAAAAAGCGCCGCTGATGCGGGGCTCCAAAATAAAAAATAAAAAAAATCGTAATTTTGTTTGTTACTTATATTTAAATGTATATTATGAGAATAAAAATAAGACTTTTTAATGATTGATTGGTAAGTATTTTGCAACGATTGTATGCTTGACGCCGGCGTAATGTACAAATATTCTTCTTTGACAATTTTACAGATTCAGCTGTAAAAACTATTAATAAAATCTAATGAACGCCTCAAATAATAAAATGTATACAAAAATTATTTACTTATTTAAAAAATAAAGTAAACTAATACCAAACAATGATACTATAGTTCAGCGTGATTTATACTTACCGTTAATAAAATCACGACTAATTATGAAATTTCAACAAGAAACAAGCAGTTATCGACGGGAGACTAGATATTTTGCTAATAAGTATAAATGTGAGGGCAATTTTATTTAAATTAAAGCGCATTCTGAAAACATTACACGAAGTTCATTTAAATAACGGATCGAAAATATTGTATCATATTGTATCACAGTCTTTAAAATGAAAAATATTTGTCGATTTACACTTACGTAAGATTAATCGACGTACATAACCTTATCAAATTAATAGCGTAGATAATAATAAAGCAGATAATTTAAAAATGATGCTGCAAATATTTTAATATCTTTTTATAAAATGCTTAATCTTTAATTGTATTATTTAATTATCTATTCAATCGACTAGTGTTTACCTTAGGACTAAAACCTATTTAAAAATTTAATACGTATCACTTTTTAAGTCTAGGTAACGTATGAATGTAGTTTATATAAGCATATAGTCTAGTCTAATTACACATCTCATCTCATTCATCGTATATTTCATTTTAACAAATATCTAAAAAAAAAAGCGGAAACAAGTGATATTTCTTTCGATTTTGCAGGCGATTATCTCGCCGCTTAATCAAAAAATGTATTTTTTCTTTCCCGTCTAGATAGCGCTATAGCTCTTGGGCAAAAGCGGTTTTCATCGAATCTTCACGTTTTGATACATAAAGAACCAAAAAAAACCGGATAGAAATTTTCCGGATGTTAATGTCTGTATGTATATGTATGTGTTCGACGTCGGCCTATAAATAACCTTATATCTTCGGAACTACTGGACCGATTTCGACCAAACCTGGTCAGATTACTTCTATATATATATATGGGGCATGATGACATTTAATTATCAACTTTAAAGTTCAAGGGGATGAGGCAGTACAGAAAGCTCATCCTCAGTATCTCGAGTTTTCACCTGATTAAGGTCATATTTTTCAATATATATTATATAATCAAAGTCAAATAACAATAATCGCAAAAAAAATGTTTGCATGCAAAATCGCACCCCCATTTCAAAACATGCTCATTACTACTGAAACAATATGACGTCACAGATGAACGGTAGGATTAAATAGAAAAATAATATGTAAAGTGTAAAAAAGCAACTTCGTCTGGCCGGGTCTCTAACTCGATCGCTCGGTCGACTCGGTACTTGGTGCGTTAAGCCTCGTGGCTACACCCGTCCGGTCTGCCACCGTAAAAACGAAATTTTTTCTATGTAAGTTGTGAAATTACATCAGTTTAAGTAGTGCCGATATTACCGCCATAACCGCAAGAATTAAATAAGGTAGGAGCGCGCGCTTTCGTTGGAATCACTGAATTAAATAACCGAAAAAGTATTACATTTAAATAAAATTATAAATTAAGTTGTATGTATAAGCCGTGCATTAAAAAAAGCACACAGTTGTAGGACTTTTCGGGAACGCGGCTAAAGCCGCGGGATATCAACCTTATCCTAAGATATTAAGTGCAATAAAAATCAAAACAGACGCACGCGCTCACACACACACACACACACACACACACATATTTTTTGTGGGTAATGTACATCGGATGTCTATGTTCAATAGTCAGAATATATACAGGGGTATATCACGAAGTTTTCCCAGAATTTTCATAACCTATTCTACTCGTGAAACTAACGGAAAAAGTTCAGATAAATATGTCTTAAAATGCTTCGTTTGCGAGTTACGGTTAGTGATAGATTTTACTCAGATTTCAAGTACTCCAGTAAAATGAGGTAGTGAAATTTTTAGGACGTTAATTAAGGGGCATAATTAGTGATTTATTATAGTTTTTAACCTAAAAAAATGAATAAAATAGGTCCAAAAATCGTATTCGAAGTTTTTGAGAAATCTGGTGTGAAACACCCAGTTTTTTTACGTTTGACTTACAATAACTTTGTTAAATTGGTAATAAACACATAAAACTTTTAAACAAAAGTTGTAGAGAATTTAATTCTGAACAAAATGGTTGAAGATAAGTCGAATAAAACAAAGAAAAGTTAGAAAAATTTGAATTTTATGTAGAAACAGTACACTAGACCAAAGCGCATTACGTACCAGTTTATAATAAATGTTCAAAAATGAGCCCGCCATTTTCAACACATTTCTTTGGCTTTTTTTTAGTTCTTCAGGGTTTCAGTTGATCAGCCGCATCCATAATACGAACAATTAATTCCTCACAAGAATGTATTTTATTTTGTATACAATATTCTTCATCCATACCCAGACGCAAAAATGTAAGATGATGAATTAGGTGACTTGGTGGCCTGGAATGTGGATCTCTACGACCGAAGCCCTCAAGAGGGAACTCAAAATGTTTAACGGAAAGGATACAAAAATGGAATATCATTTTAAAGAGCGTTGATAAAAAAAGATTTTGGAGTAAAAATTTCGAACGTTGACAGCTCTAACTAAAAAAAGCAACCATTTACTATTTTTCAGATCTCTTTTTCTCTTTCTTTTTCTTGTTGCCTCCGGTAACTACCGTTTAGAAAATACTTCAGAGGATGAATGAGGATGATATGTATGAGCGTAAATGAAGTGTAGTCTTGTACATTCTCAGATCGACTATTCCTGAGATGTGTGGTTAATTGAAACCCAACCACCAAAGAACACCGGTATCCACGATCTAGTATTCAAATCCGTGTAAAAATAACTGGCTTTACTAGGACTTGAACGCGAACTCTCGGCTTCCAAATCAGCTGATTTGGGAAGACGCGTTAACCACTAGACCAAACCGGTGGGTTTATTTTTCAGATCTAGGTTCAAAAATGTTCTACAGGGACTCCTTATGTTGCGATCTCGCTTAAAATAGATTTATATTTACATTTATAATTTTTTTTATTGTTTCACAGGCCATAGAAGAATGAAGAGGTCTTCGGAAGAAGAAGAAGATGAAGAAGAAGGAAGACCCACTACTCGTCTCAACATCACGGACTGGAGTCCGGAACAGAGCCCAGCAGAGATGCATCCTGAAGGGCAGCCATAGCAGAAGCGGATGAAGAGCTTCTATATAACCCTTCCTCTAAAACTTACAATAAAAATTAACACAAATCAGCAATTGCGACTCCTCCGGAAAAGGGGACGCATTGCTCCCTCCATAAAGTTAGTGCCCCGTTGTGGCGTATTCCTGGTAGCCTATTAAGCGTTAGCACCGAAAGGACTTCAGTGGACGGTCTGAAGGGGAATTACGTCGGGAGGACAGGCTTTATAAGTCTAGCCTTCCGCGGTCGGCCCATAAAATGGGTTCGATAACGCTGGTTCAACAACGGATTGGAATGCAACTAAATCCGTCTTAAAATCACTGAATAATAAACAAAACTTAAAAAATTAGACCCGCCATTTAAAATAACCCTTTTGAAAAAAACAAGCCCGATTAGAATCATTCAGCAGCAAGGGACTCTGTCCAGGTTCTGCGGTAAGTAGGGAGAAATAAACTCCCGCCAACTTTGCATTCCATTCCATTCCATTGTTTCACAGATGAATAACATTAAACGAACTCCTATTTAGTTAGGTGTTTTTTATATCAAATTTTTTTGATTGTTAATAACATTTAAAATTGTTCTTCAAACCTTTACCCTTTTCGTTTAAAAGCTATGAAATGTTTCCTGCCCATGAGGACTTGGAGTTCATTCAGAAAAACAGATCGCTTCGAGGAGGAGCATTTATTTTTTCTGAATTTAACTGTTGAAAAGTTATTTAAGAACTGCCGTACTTTTTTAACAGTCTATAAAAATTCGCGAAAAACTTACGTATCTGAAATTTATATTAAAATGAACAATCAACTTAAAACTATTAAAAAAAAAAAAGAAGAAAAGTATATCAATTTTCGAATTCTGTAAGTTCTGTTAATGATGTTAAAGAACAATTTAGATTCGGAGTAACAGTACAAGGTGAAAAGATAAAGATGCTACGATTTGCCGATGATATAGTAATTCTAGCCGAGAGTAAAAAGGATTTAGAAGAAACAATGAACGGCATAAATGAAGTCCTACGCAAGAACTATCGCCAGAAAATAAACAAGAAGAAAACAAAAGTAATGAAATGTAGTACAAATAACAAAGATGGACCACTGAATGTGAAAATAGGAGAAGAAAAGATTATGGAGGTAGAAGAATTTTGTTATTTGGGAAGTAGAATTACTAAAGATGGACGAAGCAGGAGCGATATAAAATGCCGAATAGCACAAGCTAAACGAGCCTTCAGTAAGAAATATAATTTGTTTACATCAAAAATTAATTTAAATGTCAGGAAAAGATTTTTGAAAGTATATGTTTGGAGTGTCGCTTTATGTGGAAGTGAAACTTGGACGATCGGAGTATCTAGAAGAAAAGATTAGAAGCTTTTGAAATGCGGTGCTATAGGAGAATGTTAAAAATCAGATAGGTGGACAAAGTGACAAATGAAGAGGTATTGCGGCAAATAGATGAAGAAAGTAAGCATTTGGAAAAATATAGTTAAAGAAGAGACAGACTTATAGGCCACATACTAAGGCATCCTGGAATAGTCGCTTTAATATTGGAAGGACAGTTAGAAGGAAAAAATTGTGTAGGCAGGCCACGTTTGGAATATGTAAAACAAATTGTTAGGGATGTAGGATGTAGAGGGTATATTGAAATGAAACGACTAGCACTAGATAGGGAATCTTGGAGAGCTCCATCAAACTAGTCGACTGAAGACAAAAAAAAGTAAGTTCTGTCAACTAACTATGTGAAGAGAGGAGAGTACCTTCAAATTCCTGCCAAAGGACAACTGACTATAAAGTTGCCAACCGGTAAGCTATTTATGCTTATTATCTATCGTTAATATTACGTGAATTTAGGGTTATATTTTATGTAAAATGAAGATTTTGGACTTATTTTCCACAAAATGAAAGAAGGAGTTGTTAAGATGAATAAAAATAATACCTTGTAGCAAAATTTTTACAAGAATAATAAAAGGAAGTTCATACATTAAGGTATCTAGAACTAAATATTTTGTTAAAAGATGAAAGATTAAATCACATAAACGAAAAGGATGACGATATTTAAAATATATGAAAATTATAAAGAATAGTACAGAACGGAAACGAATGATGGAACCATCAAATCAGTCAATAAATGAGGACGAAAAATAAACAAGAAAACAGGAAGAGGAAGAGGAACAGAATTAAAGTTGAAAAAAAAATTGCGGTCGAAAATAGATCTAGTCGAAAGGACTGTAATATGACAGTAACAGTAAAAATAAATGAAGATAACGAAATGACATGCGACCGACATAAATGGAGTGGAATAAATAACATCACAGATCGTCCATGTCTGAACAAATATTTTTGACAGTTGAAAAAAGATAATGCGGTAGAAAAACTAAAGAAATTTGAACAGGTTTTAAAAACGAAAACATATAAACAAACAACAGTTAGTACATAATATTTTGTGTTACTACTATTAAAACACACACACACACACACACATATACGGGAGCGATGCCAAATTTCAATTATTTCCTGCGCGCGCATAACATCACACATATACAGGAATATAATAATATACAGCAACCAAGAGAGCTATCTACCACGTAAAATACACACACACACACACACACACACACACGTACAAACACTATATACCCGGCCATTGACCCTAAAATGACGGTCCGATCGTCCGACGAGTAGCCGACTAGTAATATAATGTTGGCCACACGAGTGTATGTGTGTGGCAAAATAATACATGTGTGTATGTGTATGGTAAAATATAATTGCTATGCAATCAAGTTGTAAAAAAACTTGGAGGCCGTTCGTTGACGCCACGTGGTCAGATCGCAGTACAGTTTTGTTACTTAATGATATAGTATACTGTATGAGAAATGCCTCGGTTTTTATAACAATGCTATACTCGTAAATTTAATAATGAATTTCATATATACATATATATCTTTATACTACAATAAAACTGGTGGGCTTTAAAAATCTCGTAGAATTATGCCAAGTTAAAAAAAAAAGTGAAAACGCTTATAAAAAATAAGGATTTCAATTTAAAATAAAAATTATACAATTTTTACATAAATTTAAATATTTGCGGAAAAAATCGGTAATATAACCGTATATATCGATTATTATTTTTTTTAATTCAATGAAATGTACTACAAACAACAAACTGAATTATGCTTTAATTACGACACAAGTTTTGATATCATTTTACTGTAGCATAACTAAATCAGAAAGCATTTGTAAGGTTTGAGTAGTTAAAATTGTTAACAAAAAAAAATTATAGCTAAGAATATATATATATATATATACTTAAGCGCACACACACATATATTTTGAATTAAAAAAATAAATCTTATTAAATTCAGTTTAGGTGGAAGATCTATTAGGAACAATTTTATTGCTAAATTTTAATATTTGAAGAGAAGAAAAAAAGAACTTTTTTTTCTAAAATCACAGTCGATTTTTAAATAGTTTGTTAAATACACCAAACAAACGTTTAACGTACTAAGCTGATTTAATCTAAGCCTTAATTGGTGATCAGAAAACAACTGTTTACAGTTTCCAATGATTTATTTACATAGACACAAAAGAAATGATTTACAAACATATCTGCTTTAATGTTTGATTTCAATCTGATAACATTAATTCCATTAGTTAAACTGACTTCAAAAGAACAGAATGTCTTAATTAATTCTTTATTTTATATATAAAGAAAAAAATTCCTATAAACATCGATTCGGAAACGTTTCGAAAGATTCCGCTATGATTTCATTACTTAATTCTATTGCTCACCTGTGACGTTTCAACACAGTAACAATACAATTACGACTACAACAGCAGTTTTTGGGGTGAGGGTGATTATGCACAATTTTTTTTGTTGAAAATATTGTTAGTTTTTAATCGTTAACAAATACGCCTAAAAAAAAAAATATGACCTAAATCAGGTGAAATCTCGAGATCACTGGGGATGACCTTGCTCTAAACCTTCATCCCTTTACCTTATTTATACATTGAAAATTTAATGGCATTAGTGCCCCACACATACAAGTCATCTGACTGTTCCGCTCCGGTGCTGCGATCTACTGGGTGCTGGCGCTAACGGAAAGTGAGACTCGTACTAGTATTCTACGTTAGAATCTCGCCCAGTGTGGTCGAACTTTTCATTTCGTCCGGATGGACAATTAGTGTTAGTTATATTCTACGTAAGAATCCTGCACAGTGCGGTCGTATTTTCATTTCAGTCCAAGGGCACTCATAGTTTCTTGATAATGTTCAAGTTCAAGTATAACTAAAGTGTCATACATTCTTAAGTTTAATGTAAATATTGTAATTCAATTAAATTGTCAATGTGACAACAAATTAAATATAACGATTCAAGAAGAACATAGAGTTGCTTCATTTCATCATTTACCATCTCATCAAATAAATACAGTCCACATTAGCTCCAAATTCTACCACTGACCAAATTTGTTCAAAATCGGTTCAGTAGTTTTGATGATACAAGGTGGTTTATAAGCTGACACCGAACACATATTTGCACATACGAACATCCGGAAAATTTCCATCCGGCTTTTTATTTTTTTTGTGTTCCTTAGGTATCTAAACGTCAAAATCCGGTGAAAACCGCACTTGCCCAAATTGGATCGATTGCAATATCTTCCCTTTTACAGATATAGCTCTGCTATAGCGATATCTAGACGGGAAAGTAAAAATGGGTTTTAGAATTGCATATCTCCATTAATATCGAAAAAATTGCTTTAAAAACTTAAAATTGCTGTAAAACAATTGGATTTTAGTAAATCGCCTTTTTTAGGTTTGGTGCAAATATACTTTATTAAAATGCCAAAAACGAAATAAAACTTTAAGATAAAATTTGTAAAGAATCTAATTCTGAGAAAATGAATGCAATTTAAAAATATAAAGATCGAATAATTTTTTTAAAGATCAATCTTTATTGAAAATCAAACCTCTAAAAGTATTTTCGCTATACATGATGAGTTGAAAGATAGACTTCGTTCTCTCAGATAATTTTATTTCAAAAATCTATTATTATTTTGATTACACTGATAAACATAATTTTTGTTTCCTAACATACGATACATGATTTTAATCTGTATTTTTTTTTTTTTGTTTTCTTTTATGCTGAAAACGAATATGAACTCAGAATATTTCTGTTACCCACCGATTTTGAAAAAAATTTTAATTTTAATTAATGGATTTTTTCATTTTTCAACGTATAGTTAGTATTTTAAGCTCCTATATTGTATTTTATTAGCTCATTTTTATCGTTTAACTAACTAATTTGTTAGTTAAACAATATAAATTAAATTTATTTACAAATTAAACTTACAAATTAAATTTATTTTAATTTGTAAGCTAAAAATAAAAAATACTAGAAAAAGAATTAAATCATACCATAGACACATATTATGAGATCATATCTAATACTGAAGAGAGAGCCTTTATGGAAAAAAATTGTCGTATATGTGCAAGTCAAAATACGTAGCTGAAAACACAGCTGTTTTGTTTGTATTACGCACTGGATTTAGGAATGAATTAATTTTGTACAGTCGTACGGTTGTCTTAAGTTTGTTAACAGTGCAGTGTCATAATGGCTCGAAATTTTGTAAATGATGTGGATGCCTTTTGTTAAATATGTGGTGAGTTTACCTAAAATCAAACAAAAAAAACATTACACCTTTAACCCAAAAAAACATATCGTTTGTACTTTCAGTGTAAAATCAGGATAAGACGTGGGCTCCTCATATAGTATGCACTAATTGTTTGTATATTTAAAAGGATGGCTGAAAGGTACACGAAAGGCTTTACCATTTACATTTATTAAAAAAATCAAGCTGAACTGTTAGGATCAAGACTGCAAGGTTAAAATTTACTTCAAAAAAATAAAAAACTTTCAGGCTTTCGAAGCCGACAAAAAGAACTTCCTCAGCACTTTATTGATGAAAATAATTTAGTTTATTGCACAAATATTGATGAGCTTATGTTGCACTTAGGACAAGTTCATAAACCTGAGGACTGGCGCCTTTTCATAGATTCGTCCAAGTATAGTTTAAAAGTGGTTCTACTACACAACGGTAACAAATATCCTTCGATACCAATCGTTTATGGTAAGAATTTGAAAGGAAAACGATGTAATGAAAGATGTTCTTACAAAAATAAATTATAAAAAACATAGCTGGAACATATGTGGTGATATGAAAGTTATACCTATTTTGTTAGGCATGCAGTTAGGCTATATTAAGTACATCTGTTTTCTTTGCGAATGGGACAGCCGAGCTAGGTATAAACACTATGTTACCAAAGAGTGGAAGAAACGAGACAACTTAACTCCAAATGGGAAAATATTATTCATTAGCCCTTAGTTGAACCTAAAATAAAATTTTCTCCTTCTCGATATCAAGGTAGGACTAATGGAAAATTCTTTAAAAGCAGTAAAGAAAGATAGTCTCAGATTTTTGTACATCAAGCAAAAATTTCCGAATGTAAGTGAAGGAAAAATTAAAGAAGGAATATTTATTTGTTGGTTCTCAAATAAGAGAGTTGGTCAAAGATGATATATTTAACTGGATGCTAAATAATGTAAAAAGTGCAGCTTGGGCTTCATTTAAAGACGTTTGCAAAACTTTCCTCGGCCAGTTAAAATCCGACAATTACCACGATATTGTTAATCAACTTCTTACTTCATACAGAGCTATGGGATATAATATGTCTTTGAAAATACATTTCCTCCACTCACATGTGAATTTTTCCAGGACAACCTCGGAGACGTAAGTGAAGAACACTTCCATGATGAACGTTCCACGATGAACATTTCCATCAAGACATTTCGGTGATGGAAAGCCGCTATAAAGGAAAATGACATACTAACATATGCAACCGAGTACTGTTCGACATTAATTCGGGTTGTGCCTGAGGCTATTTATAAAAAAAAGCATCAGAAAAATCATTCTAACACAGGTATGGCCATGAAAAATTATAAATTTTACAGATTTTAACTATATTTTCCCTAATTTTTTTGAAGCGTAATTTATTTAAAACTAAGGGTGATAGAAAAATTGTATTTACAGATCTGTAATGTACGCAAAAGAGCAATTCAAGAAATGGTATCACACTTAGAGAAACTTAAAATATTTTTTTTGTCTGTTAGTGTTATTTAATGAGCTTAGTAATAATACATCATTAACTGCAGAAAATGTCCTCCGCCAGTTTTAATGTCTTCTCCAAGATTCTTAAAGTGATGGTTTTTTTTTTAATTATTATTTCTTAGGGGTGAAACGTGTTTATGTACAAAAATTAATATTTATTCCCGGATCTTTCAACATCCGTTCAAAGAAATTTAAATTGAGAGATTTGGAATAACACGTTTTTAGTTCTCCTGGGGCTCTCCACCTATTTTATAAATGTTTCATCGATTCACTGAGACACACAGTAATCAGAGCGAGTTGGCCTCTCCGACTTTTTGAAAATATATATGTATTCGCTTTACCAGAAGGATATTTTGATGAGTAGAATGTTAAGTACTAAGCATTAAGCCTTTATTGATATTAATATTAAGTATTAAGTCTGTAAAGTACGGTAGAAACTTCGTAAAATATTTTATAAAAATATCTTGGTAAAATATTCTTCTGATACAACTAATTTAAAATTTTTACAATACTTTATTCTTTCACTGGAATTATCATCATCGATTAGATTAAATTATTAATGCTAAATTATGCATTTTTTTAACACTCCGTGCTAAACTATGATAAAAGTTATCATCTTTTATCACTTGTGTTAAAAAATACTAAACGTACTACCGCTACCGCTGTATTGAATTAAAAGTTAGAGAAAAAATTTTTAATTCTTCGTCCCGGCAAAAATTTTGAAATTTAAAGCGGCGGTAAATGGCAAACTCATTTATGAAATTTTAATGTTAACAGTGTCCCGATTATAAAATATTTAAGTAATACTTTAAATTACATCGTTAGGGAAGTACGAAGATATTTACAAAAATACTGGCAAAAATACATATATTCTTCCGGAATTTTCCGTTTTCTTTTTTTCGAGGTTTTGGTTAGAGAGCATCATGGATAAGTTAAGATTTGCAAAAACCCTCACACCGAAAATTTTTACAGATTACCATACTTTCCGTTGCTATAGATATAAATGCTGTAGCAAACTATGTTTGAATCGAAGGGAAAACGAAAATTCCGTAGTACCTTTAATTTTTTACAGATTTTTTAACTACTAATCAAATATATCACGTGATTACAGAATACGTGAAATTTGAGGTATTTCAAACGATTTAAAATAATCTCTCTCTATACATAATACGCTAACGAAAGACGACGGCTTTGGACCATTTATAAGACGCCATCAACACAAACCCCCATTAATATGTATTGCTAGATAGAGAATTACCCGGCGAGTGTGCATCAAACAGATTTAACACGAAAAAGAAAGTGAAAAAAGTATTGAAAGTGTAAAAAGTTAATCAAAAATCCAATTTGTTTCACTGGCCCATTGATGCGTCGAATCACCACAGTCTGGTCGCTGTGATGTAACCAGAAACAGTGAATTAATGTTTTGTACTAAGGTATTAATTACTTCTGCGGTTATATTTTTCCTGTTTTATTACAGTTTATTATCAGCGCAGACAAAGCTGCCAGAAAGGCAACAGTCTGCGATGATTTGGATGCATTTCCTGTAAGAGTGGCAGATGTTAAAAACCGTCTAACAAACATAGTAAAAAACAAGTGGAATGCTGAATGGAGGAGTTTAAATACAAAATTAAACTCGGTGAAAACTTCTCCACATAAATGGAAAAGCGACTTTAAGTTGACTCGCCGTGAACAAGTAGCTGTGACCAGACTTAGAATCGGTCACACGCGATTGATAAATTCATATTTGTTAACCGGCGAAGAGAGATCAATGTGTGGTGTTTGGAATAAAACACTTACAATTAAGCATCTAATAGAAGAGTATACAATATATGAGGGACTCAGAAAGAGATTCCGTCTAAGATGTGACATTACTGCTGATCTGGATAATGGAAATGAAGAAAAGATAGTTGCATTTTTACACGCCAGTGGACTTCTTAGAAGTCTGTAAAAGTTGAAAAAATTTATAAAGCTGTGTTAAAGAATCTCTAAGTGGAATTCATTATGTATATGGGAGTCTCGAAGCGTGGCGCGTGTAGTGACGGGAGGTAGCCCTCTTGCCTAGGCCATCCTGGCTCGTCTTCATTCAAGAGCAGGGAGTCGGGGTGTATCCAATGATGGCATGGGGGACCCTCAAGGGTAAACTGAGGGCGCGAGGCTATGGGTAAGCGCAATGGATGCCTGTAGCCTGTTTATAAGGATTCAACTGTCACGGCATCCTGGCGCGACTAATATGCTGCGTCACAGCGGTACTTGTCGCCCCGAGGGTGCTTAAACAAATTAATAAACGAGACAAGTAGAATAATGATATGGTATGGTATTGTATAGACATATATTTTTTTAATTTCATGTTCATTGAGATTTTTATATCAATTTTTAATATCGGGGCCCTTTACACTCCGTAAGTGTTGTGTTTGTCTTTGTTGTTTTTGTCTTAATGTATTTTGTGAAGTTTGTGCTTTTAAATAAAATGTAAGGGCCCTTTACACCCTTACATATGACGATCCAGATGGTGATACTAATTTATTTAAAAGAATGTGACGAGGGCTAATGACCCTAGCAGTCGATACCCGTAAAAACAAGCAGAAAAAAAAATAATAACTTTATTTTATTTTTTCGATCAAATAATTTACAGTAATAATAAAATTTAATTAAAAAAAAAAAATTAAAAATAATTCGCAATTTCAATTAATATAAATATTGTTTTCTTTTACATCTATTCGGATTAACCGGAATTATAGATTAACGAAATACAGATATTCGATTTAATCGGATTGTTATTATTTAATCGGATATTACAAATAACTAAACTAAAAAATTAAATTTATGAAAATGGTGATCGCATTAAAACTTATCCGATAAACTGGTAATAAAAAAAAAAAAAATTATAGAAAATAAATCCGTCATCAATCATCTAAGCTTTTCTATGAAAAAAAAGGAAAAACAACTTTCCTTTTACCACAAAATTGATCTATTTTCTACCACAACTAATATTTATACCAATAAAAATAATAATTTATATTATTAGCTCAAAAGAAATACTAAAGTGATAAATACTTATAGCTCGGCTAAATATTTCAAAAAGGCTTAAATTTATTATGATAAAACGATTTTGGCAAGCTATATTTAATACATATATATATCAAACAACAAAAAAAAACTAGTATGGACCGTATTAAAACGCACGCTACACGGTCCATTATTATATTAAACAGACTATACTTCATTGTACATAAAAATATTTTTATTTTTTCATCTTTCCATTTCATTCTATTTATCTAACATTTCTATTTTGTACTGCTCTTTTAATATTATCTATACTCGGCCAACAAAACAGAAAACGACAGATAAAACAGATGAGTTTTATTTCAGCGCAAACACTTTTAAACTCGAAAATATAAGGAAATGGATTGTCGGCGCCCGAACGAACCCCTTTCTCGATATATATATATATATATATATATATAACGATATCTTTTGATTGCAAGTCAGGTCTGATCATGTGGAAAATTTATTGGGTATTTTATTTAAGTGTGTGCGTGTGTATATATATATATATATATATATATATATATATATAGCAATGAATGTGTGTGGATGTACCACCGCATGTGATGTTCATCTCTTATCATTTAAACTTAAGTAATACATTATTATATATATTATAATTTATAACAAAATAAATTTTAAAGTTCATACAAAGTTTTCAGTTTTAAAAAGTTTTATTTTTATATTTATTATACTAATCATCGATTAAAGATAAACAAACAAAGAAGAATTTAAGCGGCGATGTCGTTGAACTTCCTCGATAATAATAAACAGCTTAAATATTATTAATTATTTTATCACGATAAAGTTTATCAACTAAGTTTATTAATTTTATTCCATTTGATTTATCTTTTTAGTTCTGCATTCTTTTACGAAGGTACAAGGAAGTATTGTAATCGCGAAAAATTTCAATTTTTTTGATTTCAACGGAAATATCCATTTTGCCCATCTCTGAATCCATTTTGACTTTTCTTTCTTTTTCCTGTTTAGCCTCCGGTAACTACCGTTTAGATAATTCTTCAGAGGATGAATGAGGATGATATGTATGAGTGTAAATGAAGTGTAGTCTTGTACATTCTTAGGACTTGACTTGCGTTCAAGTCCTAACTTTACTAGGACTTGAACGCTGGAACTGTCGACTTCCAAATCAGCTGATTTGGGAAGGCGCGTTCACCACTAGACCAACCCGGTTGGTTGAATCCATTTTGACTAGTTTCAGCGTACAGTACGTACGTATGTATCTCGCATAACTCAAGAATGATTAACCATAGTGTGTTGAAACTTTGGATTTATAACTGCTTTTCTTTCTTTCTTTCTTTTTCCTGTTTAGCTTCTGGTAACTACCGTTTTTAGATAATACTTCAGAGGATGAATGAGGATGATATGTATGAGTGTAAATGAAGTGTGGTCTTGTACATTCTCAGTTCGACCAATCCTGAGATGTGTGATTAATTGAAACCCAACCACCAAAGAACACCGGTATCCACGATCTAGCATTCAAATCCATGTAAAAATAACTGGCTTTACTAGGACTTGAACGCTGGAACTCACGGCTTCCAAATCAGCTGATTTGGGTAGACGCGTTCACCACTAGACCGACCCGGTGGGTTGGATTTATAAATGCTGTAACATCTAATTATTCACCTCCCTTTTTTTTTAGTTGCAATCGACTGGACATAAAGTGTCCAAAAAAGCTCCAAAAACTTTGGATTTTGGACTTTTTCTTAACTGCAGTAATAAGCCTTCATTGACATCTTTTCAACGATATATCATAAGTGGTATTTATTTTCATCGGTCCCAGAGTTATAGCCCAATAATATTTTAATTAATGAAATGTTTGGATCTTAGGAGAACTGGTTTGAATCAGACTTCACTTCCTTTTTTTTAAGTTTTTTTTTTTTAATTTAAATATATTGATTTATTAATAATTATTAACCTCTGATTGTAAAAAAATTACAATAATTATAATTCAGTAACAACTAAAAAAAAATTTAAAAAAATACAATAAATATGTAATATAAACAAAAATAAAAGATATATGTAATTAAATAGGCGTAAAAGGATGTCATGTGGTGTCCACATCAGATTTTTTTTAATAAAAATAAAATTAATTTCTTAATCATAACACTCTTGGCTAATAAAAAAATTTAACAGTTAAAAATTAATAACAGATAGCCACTTTTCCATTTAAACAATAATTATTAATATAAAAATTCATGATTTATGAAGTATAAAAATTCACAGACGTATAAAAAAAAATTTTCCAATAATAACAATAAAAAAATTAAAAAAATATGAAAAAATCTTTATTTATTAGTGAAATAAAATTTTATGTACTTTTAAAAATGTGTATATGTAATTTAATAGTCGTACTACGAGGAAGACATATGGTGTCCACATGAGGTTTTTTATTTACTAGAAAAATAAATAATTAAATACCAAAAAAATTGTTTTAAACGAATTTTTAGCTACTTTGATATTTAATTATTATTTTTTAATTATATTTTCATTTTATTAATTTATTTTTTAATTAAAAAATAATAAATTTATTTTATTCTGATTTGATTTTTTATTTAAAATAAGAAGCTGGCTAAAAACTTGCATAACTCTTTTACAGTAAAGGAGTGGATTAAACAGGAAACATTGCTTACCGACATAATTCATTCGGGGTTTAATTTTCTAGATTGAAAAAAATCGATGAAGGGAGAGTACACAAATTATTTTTGGTTTGAAGTGGGTTTTTCCCCAAAAAAACGTTTTAAAGGTAATAAATATTTTGTAAATAATTTCTCAAAAGATTTAAGAAAATTTGATTATATTTTAAGGGCTAAGATGGGTAAAACTATAAGCAATTATATTTTAAGGGCAAAAACTATAAGCAAATGTTTTTATAAAATTCAAAATTATCTTTTTACGATATTACGCAACTTTATTACATTTCTAGTCGGTTTTAGAATGAACGCGTAAAAATGGGTTCAACCGTTTTTAAATCGATACTAGTGATATGTAGGTATTTTAATTAAAAGGGTTATAAGCCAAATTAACATCATTACATGTAAATAAAACGAACGAAACCATATACCGTCTAATTAAAAATGGCTGGTCAGTGAAATAAATTGTAACAGTACTTGGTATCGATGATTTAATTAATGTATTAGACAATAAGTCAACGTATAAAATTACTTTGTTTTACTTGTATAAAATTACTTTTAAGAAAAGAGAGTAATGAAAAGATTTAATACAAACATAGGTCTGGAAACGCTTTGTTTTTGAGTTACGGCTAGCGAAAGATTTCGCCCGGATTTCTTACTGTAATTTTTGGGACCCAAATTAAGTAGTAAATTTTTTGGTTATCTTTGTAATTTGAGCTGGGAAATAGGACGAAACAGGCCCCACTACTGTAACTTCAGTAGTTTTTACGATATCCGACGTAAAACACAAAATTCGTCAGAATGTAAATAAAGTCAGACAAATATAAATAAAATTTCCTAAATTCAAGTTCCGTTGAATAAAAAATAGAGTGCATCAGAAAAATCTCACAATTAAAAATATAATAATAATAAAATGAAAAGAATAAGAAGCTAAAATAGATCTCTACTATTACATAAAGAGGAAGACGGTTTCTGTTTGTTCGGGTTAAACAAAAATACTACTCGAACGATCGCAACCAAATTTTTACCCATGTTTCTTGGCATAACTGAGAAGGTTTTTAGATATATCTCATCTCAAAAAATCTCTAAAAACCAATATATATATATATATATATACAGTAGTAGTAGAAACTTTAATGAATTGAATTAATGAATTTGAACTGTGAGTCTCTTATCACTAAGCGAACTAGGTTTGAACTGAATTATTCGAATCAATCGATGAGTAATATTATAAAAATAATAAAATTAAATTTATGTTAAATAAAATAATATTGAAGAAATTTAAAAAACATGTTTAACAATAACGGGCTTCCCGTAGGGACTGCGTGAGAAGCTAGAGTGGTATGCGAGCACTTCGTCGGGGTTAGACCGACCATCATCAACTTGGAACAAAATGGGTGCCCCCTTCAACTACAAATATTAGAGTGATAATGCAAGGAAGAACAGAAAATAGCAATCAAACCAAGTAATTTTAGTATTTTTTTGTAATTTAATTTCTATTCTGTTTTGTGTATTTTGAGAAAACTTTTTGGGAGATTTCGTACCATTAAGAAGAAGTGGTTTGTTCTGTTTAAAGTTGTAATATTTTTAAGCCGCATCTTGGTCGTCCTTGTTTTAAATTGAATCCGAATTATTCAAAAGTAACATTTCTTATGTATTAAATTTATTTATATAAATTTTCTCAGTATTAAATTCTCAACGATGTTTGAAAAAAATATTTATTTGTTTACCGGTAGTTTAACAAAGCTTAAAATAAAAAAAAATAAAAAATTTGTTTTACTTTAACGTTTTAGATTTTGCAACAATTTTTAAGCAGCCTATTACAGGTATAATTCTGAGAATTATTTTATTTAATTCTTCAGGTAAAAAGTATACAAACAAAACCACCAAATCTTTTAATTAACTTGGGTTCAAAAAATTTCAACACGACTTCATTTTAGTCTTAGAGCAGAAACTAGGAAGAAATATTTCGCTAGCGTCATTCTAAAATAATATTTTTCCAGTCATATATTTATAAGAATTACTTTTTTTATATCGGGTTTTCGAAAAGGAGTTTCGGGATTTCAAGAGCAAATAAAGTTTTTATTTGTAACCGCTGAAAAGAATTTTACGCGTAATCTTGAACAACAATTAAGTTTTAGTTTACACATTCTCCGATACATAGCAGCCGCGTTAAACCGTTGAACAGTCAAAGCTATTACGAACCTGGGCTTCAGTTCCAGGCTTCAGTTCCAAACTTCAAACGAATCAATTTGAACAAAAAACTTACGGGCTCGTGTTTTGGGACATAAAGAAGTTTTCTTGGTAGAATTTATGAAACCGGGTACGACAATTAACCGCAGTTGTTTATTGTGAAACACTGACAAAGTTTAGGCGAGCGGTAAATAGAATAACGGCGAGGGATGCAAATGAGAGGGAATCGTTTTTTGCATGGCAATGCACAACCTTTCGCTAATACTAAGGTTTTACTTAAAATTTTAAGTGATATTTTTACCGTCCCCCTTATAGCCCTGATAAACCATTTCATTTACATTTGTTCACAAAAATGAAGAATCGGCTTACTACTCAACACTTCTAAAGCGATGATGAGCTCATAGATGGTTAACGAATGGATGGGTACTTTGGCCGCGCCGTTCTTTTAACAGGTAATAGAAAAGTTGGTGTCACAATACAAGTGTTTGAAATCGGGCAGGGACTATATCTAGAAGTAATATAGAGTGTTCAAAACGTGACGCAAACTTTTAGGAAAATGAGCAATAATAGGTGAAAGTGGCCTCCATTATAGAATTCATATAATTGAATAAATTCAATTCATATAACTGAATAAGAAATAAACACATGTTGTAACGTTTCTTGAGGAATTGCACCGACACATCTTTCAATTTCGCTGAGCGATTCGGGAACGGTGTAAGAATGAGTTTTGTGAAAAACATCCTTAAGATATCCCAGTAGGGGGGGGGGGGGATAAATCAGGAAATCCAGAGGCCACAAACCCTTCGAAATCACTTTTCCTCGAAAACACTGATTCAAGAAAGTAATAGTTTTGTTGGCTGTACGAGCCGTAGAACCGTCCTGCTAAAACCACGTGTAATCTAGCCAGTCTGCAGGTTTTGTGAAAAACATCCTTAAGATATCCCAGTAGGGGGGGGGAATAAATCAGGAAATCCAGAGGCCACAAACCCTTCGAAATCACTTTTCCTCGAAAACACTGATTCAAGAAAGTAATAGTTTTGTTGGCTGTACGAGCCGTAGAACCGTCCTGCTAATACCACGTGTAATCTAGCCAGTCTGCAGGTATAGTGTTTGCAAATTGTTGCACCATCTATATTGTGCCGTGAAAGAACGTCATGAAGATTCGCCTACGCGACATTGCACGCCAAACACCCACATTTTTGTCAGTGCAACTGATGTGGATTTTCCGTACTCCAAATGCGTGAATGATATTCATTCACGTATCCATCAAGGTGGAATTGGGTCTCGTCAGACCAAAACCGGTTATTGAGTTCTTCCCCATCTGGCGTTACAGATGACACGAACAACTGACAGAAAGCTCATACATTTTAATAAAGTACTGACCTTTTTTTTTTTTTTAACTCTCCCAAGATGACCAGCCCACGCGAAAAAGCTTAGCACAGTCGCCTCAGGGTTTCATAGCAGCGCAGTCTGCCCTCCCTAGCTCGTCCGAAGTCGGACATCCCATCGGGGTCTCCCGTGCCTCCTCGAAAACATACTAATCACCTCTTCCAGTGATCAGAACGTTTCTCCGCAGGAGAGCTACCCTTTCCGTCCCTATTATTCCTGATGAAGACACACATTTCGTTTACCCTTCACAGTTACGCGTCCCCCCATGCACACCTCGAGGGTCCTCCATGCCATCATCGAGGAGCTCCGACCCACCCACTCTTGCGCGTGAGTAGGCCCGAACACCCTACGCATACAGGCTGCCTCCCTGGCCCCTACACGCATCAAGATGGACTTGTACATGTCCTCGATCCTCCACGCATTCTCATGACTCCTCATTACTTGTTGCGCTCCGTGTCTCCCTCGGCGTCAGCAGTAGAGCACCGCACACAATATCCCCCCACTCCATGTCCGTCGGTATATCCGGCAGCATATTCCAACAACAACCTGAGCAAAGACACATAATACAATCATAAATTCCTAACCTAACAAAGTACAACTACAAAAAAAAAACATATTTCGACGCCTCTGATGACATTGAGGGCCGTGTGAACGTCAAGGGGGTTGGTTCCTTCTCCCTCTTCGCTGTTAGTACGAGACGATAAACTCTACCTCCCTCCATCCATTCTCACTCTGGAGCATGTGTCTGACAACGTTATCTGGTGTTACGGCCAACGTAATCTGACGTCTCTCGTTCTCTCACCTGACACAGTCGAACCAGGTGTCTCTTGAAGCGATGCAGATAGCTATCAAAGTTCCTGTGGCCCGAAATTAGTTGAGTGAGGCAGTATCCAAATTCACCATGCTTACGTTCCACCCAAGCACTCACGTCCGGAATCAGACGTATAGTCCACCGTCCTACCTGGCTCGCCTTCCACCGTTGCTGCCAGATGGCCATGATCTGCGCCCTTGCATTCTCTTTGTTTACACCTTCAAACCGAAAGCATTGTTCCTCCACCAATAGGTCTATTGGCGGCTTTCCCGCAATGACGCAGATCGCGTCAACTGATCAGAAAGCTACATGTTTTCCAGAGTCTGCAGTTAACAACTCGTGAACAATGAATTCGGAACGAATGAATCTTTAAACCCTTTCGTGATGCCGTGTTGGCACTACTTACGTATAGACCGGACCGGTTAGATAGTGTCGCACAGACTTCTTGGTACGAACAGAATATGCAGCTTGCACGTCGATCAACTTTTTCTGGTGTTTCGGTCGACCGCTTTTGGCTATATCTACCGCATTCTCTGTCTCTTGGAATTTATCGTACAGCCGCTTGATGGTGGACTTGTTTCGGACATCCACAACGTACTTTTCTTTGAAGGCATTCTGGATCTGGGCATAACTGCCACATCTAATGTATTGGGAAACAATGAATATTCTCTGCTGCATTTTGTAACCCATTTTTCTTCAATTACTTTCAATTAAACAAGCAATAAAATAAGGAATCATTCTTCCATACAAGCCGTCACTTTTTGAACACTGTATAACTGTGCACGTAACTTTAGTATATAGTAAAATTTTTTTCAATCTATTTTGTTTATTTTATTTATTAGAGCGGAGGTTAATACATAAATAGCCCTCGTGTATTACTAATATTAAGATAATGTCAAAAAATTTGTCATAAAAATACTATTTTGATGTTTTTAAGTGTTTTTCTAATATTAATATAAAAGTTATTCATAAATATCATAGTTTAAATTTTTTAAATATATTTTTTATTATTTAAAACATGTTTTTTGTCTAAATAAGAGTGAAAAAGTAAGAAATTTCTAAAATATTGTAGCAGAATTGTTTTTATTGTTTTTTAAATAGCTTAGAATTAAATGATGATAAAAGACAATATAACAGTAATTAATAATAAAATCATTAAAATTATGAAAGTTAATTATAAAAGGAATATTATAACAAGACTGAGACATGTACAAGTATAATCTTTCGTAAATGAAAATACTTCCTTGTCCACGAAATATAAAGAACGAAGCAGAATTTACTGAAACTGGAAAGAGGCCAACGATACCGACAACCTAACCTCCTTCATCTCATTTTGACTATAATAGTATGGAATTTAATTAATTTAATTAATTATCAAAGTTAGTAAATACAAGGGGATGAAACTAAAGTAAATGGAAGGGGGAAAACGAATATACTACGTACAATGTAAGGGGGGATGCAAAAGGGCGGTGGTACTATTATTGTTTTGGAGAACGGTGTAGAAAATTGTAGAAAGGGGGGATTTAGGCATCCTAAAGTCCGTCAGATTTAAAGGGACGGATAGTTAAAGGGAGGGTAGGTAGAAAGGCAGGTCGACAAGCGGTATGTAGTTGTGACGTAAATATACGAGTCGAGTAAGGGTACACTGTGGTAGGGGAAAAAGACTAGATACCCCTTTCTCATTCTCTTCACGGTGTAAGTAAAATATATATGGGGGAGGGGGTAACGAACTAAATAGAGCCACTGACATCGCGCAGTGTAATCTCATATTCTACTATCCCTAAAGTAATTTTCTATTACGGTTTACCTTCAACGCGAACAATTAGACGTACGTGTAAGTTAATAATACTTTTACGTCGTTCTGCGTTCATAAATTAAAAGTATAATAAATTATTGTTTGTCATCTTCAAGCATCTAAGTAAATTTGATATATCGACAAATTTTTAATTGTACTTTTCATCTTTCATTTTTTTATGATAAAAGCTTAATTTAACATTTTTCATTTATAGTAATAATGATTTATCTTTCGGGAACACGATAGAAAAGAATTTAAATTTCGTAATACGGGTTTATTTTACTTTTCCTCACATTTTTCATCATAATTAAAATAATCTTTTTGTTCCACAATTTTGCAGTATCTATGTTACATAATTGGACATTATTATTCTTGAATACGAACTCAGCATGGTAGTTGCGCCTATTTCCTGTATAAATGGGGTACAACACCGACGCCCCTTTGTGAGTGTGGTGAAAATCAAACTGTTAAATACATCGCAGAAGTTTGCGTATGAAGGGAATCCTGAAGAATTCCTGATATGGCGACTCCAGTATCAGTAACATATATTATTTGTTAAATCTTTGTTTGTGATTTTTGACTGTAATTGGTGTTGTGTTTTGGTGCTAAATAAATAAAGAAATTATTCTTGGATGGTATCTTACCATCCAAGAATAATTTCTTTGCAAAATTTCTTTACTCGTTTACAAACTTAGGCGGAATAAAGAGAACTGGTAGAAAACCTTAGGTTTCAGACGATATATTGCAGCTGATGGATGAACGTAGAAAATATAAGAATGCTAGTGATGAAGAAAGTAAAAGGAACTATCGGCAAATAAGAAATGCTATAAACAGGAAGTGCAAACTGGCGAAAGAAGAGTGGATTAAAGAAAAGTGTTCAGAAGTGGAAAGGTACACCAATATATAATACGAAAGGTAAAGTCGATAGATGGGTGGAATATATTGAACAGTTATACGGAGGAAATGAATTGGAAAATGGTGTTATAGAGGAAGAAGAGGAAGTTGAGGAGGATGAAATGCGAGAAACAATACTGAGATCTGAATTTAAGAGAGCATTAAAAGATTTAAATGGCAGAAAGGCTCCTGGAATAGACGGAATACCTGTAGAATTACTGCGCAGTGCAGGTGAGGAAGCGATTGATAGAATATACAAACTGGTGTGTAATATTTATGAAAAAGGGGAATTTCCGTCAGGCTTCAAAAAAAGTGTTATTGTCATGATACCAAAGAAAGCAGGGGCAGATAAATGTGAAGAATACATAACAATTAGTTTAACTAGTCATGCATCAAAAATCTTAACTAGAATTCTATACACAAGAATTGAGAGGCGAGTGGAGGAAGTGTTAGGAGAAGACCAATTTGGTTTCAGGAAAAGTATAGGGACAAGGGAAGCCATTTTAGGCCTCAGATTAATAGTAGAAGGAAGATTAAACAAAAACAAACCGACATTCTTGGCGTTTATAGACCTAGAAAAGGCATTCGATAACGTAGACTGGAATAAAATGTTCAGCATTTTAAAAAAATTAGGGTTCAAATACAGAGATAGAAGAACAATTGCTAACATGTACAGGAAACAAACAGCAACAGTAACAATTGAAGAACATAAGAAAGAAGAAATAAGAAAGGGAGTCCGACAGAAGACAAAAAAGGGAGAAGGGAGAAGACAAAAATAAAAAGGTATCTTATTATTTTTTTTACTTTCCCGTCTAGATAGCGCTATAGCAGAGCTATAGTTCTAGAATGAAAAGTATTGTAATCGATACGAATTGGGCATATGCGATTTTCACCGGATCTTGACGTTTTGACATATAAGAAACCCAAAAAAACCGGATGGAAATTTTCCGGATGTTTTAATGTTCGTATGTACACGCGCGCGCGTGGTGTCAAAATCTAAATCACCTTATATCTCCAGAACTACTGGACCGATTTTTACTAAACTTAGACAGATTACTTCTACATATGGAACAATGATGCCATTAAATTTTCAACTTAAAAGATGAAGGAGGTGGAGCTATAGAGCAAGGCCACCCTCAGTGATCTCGAGATTTCGCCTAATTGTCATATTTTTTATGCGCATTTGTTAAACATTAAAAAATAACAATATTTTCAAAAAAAGGTTTTTCAAAATCGCATCCCTTCCAAAAAAAATTTGTTGTAGTCGTCTTTTATGTTGTGACGTCAGAGGTGAGCGGTAGAATTAAATAAAGGAATAAATATTTAAGTGTAAAAAAAAAAAAAAAATATTTAAACTGGCCGTTAGTACCGCTACATCTGCGCGAATGAAATACGGTATGCGCGCGCGCTTTATTTAGAATTATTGAATTAAATAAACGAAAAAATTTTATATTTAAATACAATGATAAATAATTTAAATTAACTTGTGTGTGTAAGCCGCGCATTAGAAACAACCCACAATTGTTTTCAGCTTTTTTTCATTGAACCATCAAATTTATACTAGATAAATTTTTAAACGTGTTCACCCTATCCTTAACGTCAACTTCCTTCCTCTCTCTTGAAGAAAAATGGTTTTTGAAATAATTTTCTTTTTCAAATGATCTTATTGTTTAACAATATTTTACACTCATCGGCTTTATCAGTAAAATAATATTTTAAACATACAAATTAGATCACTAATTACAAGATACCCATACTACGTTGAATACACCGGTTCTCGTCTACTCACCAAAGTTAAGCAACGTCGGGCGCGGTTTGTACTTGGATGGTGACCGCTTGGGAATAACGCGTGTTAAATTATTTTTATTAATAATAATATATAATTAATTCTAGGTTTTTTAAACTCAATCTCTGGCTTTTCTTATTTTACAAGGGTGTCTATATGAAAATTTTACTCTTAATACTGTTTTTAAAAAAACATCATTTATCAAAAAATATTATAACTAAAAGACGTTTGAAATTTTTTTTTAAATATTAAAATTTTCCTAATGATTAAAAATAAAAAATGCTATAAAAATGTACAGTTTTACTAATTACATTTGAATTTTTGTTTCTTTAATTAAGGCATTGAGGTATAATATTAAAAGGTATTTTCAGCTTATTTGACTAGAGTAGGGGTTGAAGTATTAAAAAATAAAATGTAAAAAAAAAATAGTTCTTTATTTATAAAGCAACATTATTTTACGCGTTTTATAATATATTAGCAGGTGGCACTTATTTTTCAAAATTTTTTAACATTTTACAGGTTAATACAAAGAAATCTAGTAATGGATGAAAATGTTATGTCATGAACCGATTTGAGAAGAAATATCTTAGAAATTGGCCGGTAAAATTTACAGAAAATATACTTAAATGGCCTGTTATATATTTCGATCGACTTAAATATTTATACAAAAATTTATTTTTTTTGACGATAGGTATTTTAATAGAATTCATGAAATAAACAGTATTTATATAGTTTTGTGTCAAAAGGCTTTATACCATGGTCGATTATAACTAGTGAAATAACTACCATCATATCGTTTTAAATAATCATTAATTTAATCATACGATTGTATTAATAGTCTGATTCCCAATAATATCAGGTTATCTAAAAACCGTTTAGTCTGGAGGGAAAAATTGAGAATAGATTTATTGTTACTGGAAAATAACATATGAGATCATAAAAGTTCCTAAAATTGGCCGCTCACAAACGGCGAGTTGGTGTGGCGAGAGCCGCATTGTCGGACCGTATGGGAGTTCCTGGATGCGGTTGCCTTGTTCTACCGACATCGGTAGTTTATCTAAGGGTGTAAGACTCCTACCGTGCTGCTGTGGGAAGCTAATCTAGAGATACTGGCGGCCATCAGCCAGTTAAAGCTCCAAGCGCTTTAATATGGTGGACAGGTACTTGCTGGCATTCAGCGACCTAGAGTGAAAGGAAATTGTCTTTTTAGTATAATAACAAGGGATGCGCCTCCCCGTTTTAGTTTTGTGACAAGTGAGCGGTTGGGACACGTAAGCCGGTGGTGTATGGAACCGTGCTTAGTCCGCTGTTAGGTAAGCTCATTAGGAGCTATTAGACAACTGGTCAACCCATCGGGTTGGTCTAGTGGTTAACGCGTCTTCCCAAATCAGCTGATTTGGAAAGTCGAGAGTTACAGCGTTCAAGTCCTAATAAAGCCAGTTATTTTTACACGGATTTGAATACTAGATCGTGGATACCGGTGTTCTTTGGTGGTTGGGTTTCAATTAACCACACATCTCAGGAATGGTCGAACTGAGAATGTACAAGACTACACTTCATTTACACTCATACATATCATCCTCTGAAGAATTATCTAAACGGTAGTTACCGGAGGCTAAACAGGAAAAAGAGAGGGGGGGGGATTAGACAACTGGTCGCTAAACTGTTTGTGGCACTGTTTGAGCCGTTTGTGGCACAGACATTTGGTCATATGCTTTAGGGCGACCGAATGGGATGGTGGCGTGAGAAATGCCAGTTAAACCAAATATCGACTGATATTATCTACTTTAAATATTACAATATTTATTTTAAATTTTTAAATAAATGTTTCCGATAGTAAATTACTAATGAAATAAATTTTGAAAGCATACCGTTCTACAATAAACTTCAAAACACTTCCCCTATACAGCTTAACAATGTGTTAAACCTCAAGTAATATCCTTTTATAACTTGTGGTATCATGTTTGGTGGTGACAAGCACATTCGTCAATTATTATTCTTTTCGATTCATCTTCCGAAAGTTCTTCCACCAGGTGTAGCTTATAAGGGCCAAATTTATTTGTTTTAATAATTTTTTGAACTGAAAAATAATTGATGTCATGTCAGACAACAGCTTTCCGAATCGACGAATGTGGGTCTTCAAAATAGGTCTGCGATAGATCTAATGACTGAACCGGTTGTGACAATTATCGGTGTGTCGGTGCGAGGACGATTGATTCTTTACAGTACCGGTTTTTTCAAGTCGCTGTACTGTCTTGATCACAGTCGATTTACTTACTGGTTTTTTGTTTGGAAATCTATTTATAAATAGATCACATACGTCTTGTTAAAGTCGAACTCGCACATCATCGACGGTGTTATTCATTCGGTTTCACTTAAAGAAAGTATTGTTATTTGATGATTTAATACTTAATAAAACTAAATAAATGAACGAGGAAACTAATAAAAAACCTTGCATCAAAAAAACATATTTGAACCGCTAGGACTAAAACTTAATTTTTTTTCCGCTCTCAAATTTTACCATTACAAATAAGTTGAATTAAAAAGATGTAATTGACAAGTTAATAAGTTGCATTGTTTGAACTTAATACAAACTTCATTCTTGTAAATTAACATCTATCTGATTTAATCGACTAAATTTGTAATATATCTTTATTTAAGTATAAACACTGGAAGTTAATTTTTATTTAGAAAATAATATCAGTTGATACAGCCGTTTAAAATAGATGTAAAGCCGTGTAAAATAGATGGAGCATACAGGAAAGTTAAGGAAAATTTTGGGGTACATAAATTAAAATCTAATAATGTGTTAAACAAAGATGGTACACCAATATATAATACGAAAGGTAAAGTCGATAGATGGGTGGAATATATTGAAGAGTTATACGGAGGAAATGAATTAGAAAATGGTGTTATAGAGGAAGAAGAGGAAGTTGAAGAGGATGAAATGGGAGAAACAATACTGAGATCTGAATTTAAGAGAGCATTAAAAGATTTAAATGGCAGAAAGGCTCCTGGAATAGACGGAATACCTGTAGAATTACTGCGCAGTGCAGGTGAGGAAGCGATTGATAGATTATACAAACTGGTGTGTAATATTTATGAAAATGGGGAATTTCCATCAGACTTCAAAAAAAGTGTTATAGTTATGATACCAAAGAAAGCAGGGGCAGATAAATGTGAAGAATACAGAACAATTAGTTTAACTAGTCATGCATCAAAAATCTTAACTAGAATTTTATACAGAAGAATTGAGAGAAGAGTAAAGGAAGTGTTGGAGAAAAAGTATAGGAACAAGGGAAGCAATTTTAGGCCTCAGATTAATAGTAGAAGGAAGATTAAAGAAAAATAAATCTAACCTTGCCAACATACTTGGCATTTATAGACCTAGAAAAGGTATTCGTTAACGTAGACTGGAATAAAATGTTCAGCATTTAAAAAAAATAGGATTCAAATACAGAGATAGAAGAACAATTGCTAACATGTACAGGAAACAAACAGCAACAGTAACAATTGAAGAACATAAGAAAGAAGAAATAAGAAAGGGAGTCCGACAGAAGACAAAAAAGGGAGAAGGGAGAAGACAAAATAAAAAGGTATCTTATTATTTTTTTTACTTTCCCGTCTAGATAGCGCTATAGCAGAGCTATAGTTCTAGAATGAAAAGTATTGTAATCGATACGAATTGGGCATATGCGATTTTCACCGGATCTTGACGTTTTGACATATAAGAAACCCAAAAAAACCGGATGGAAATTTTCCGGATGTTTTAATGTTCGTATGTACACGCGCGCGCGTGGTGTCAAAATCTAAATCACCTTATATCTCCAGAACTACTGGACCGATTTTTACTAAACTTAGACAGATTACTTCTACATATGGAACAATGATGCCATTAAATTTTCAACTTAAAAGATGAAGGAGGTGGAGCTATAGAGCAAGGCCACCCTCAGTGATCTCGAGATTTCGCCTAATTGTCATATTTTTTTATGCGCATTTGTTAAACATTAAAAAATAACAATATTTGCAAAAAAGGTTTTCCAAAATCGCATCCCTTCCAAAAAAAATTTGTTGTAGTCGTCTTTTATGTTGTGACGTCAGATGTGAGCGGTAGAATTAAATAAAGGAATAAATATTTAAGTATAAAAAAAAAATATATATATTTAAACTGGCCGTTAGTACCGCTACACCTGCGCGAATGAAATACGGTATGCGCGCGCGCTTTATTTAGAATTATTGAATTAAATAAACGAAAAAATTTTATATTTAAATACAATGATAAATACTTTAAATTAACTTGTGTGTGTATGCGTATGTAAGCCGCGCATTAGAAACAACCCACAGTTGTTTTCAGCTTTTTTTCATTGAACCATCAAATTTATACTAGATAAATTTTTAAACGTGTTCACCCTATCCTTAACGTCAACTTCCTTCCTCTCTCTTGAAGAAAAATGGTTTTTGAAATAATTTTCTTTTTCAAATGATCTTATTGTTTACTCATGGCTTTATTAGTAAAATAATATTTTAAACATACAAATTAGATCACTAATTACAAGATACCCATACCACGTTGAATACACCGGTTCTCGTCTACTCACCAAAGTTAAGCAACGTCGGGCGCGGTTTGTACTTGGATGGTGACCGCTTGGGAATAACGCGTGTTAAATTATTTTTATTAATAATAATATATAATTAATTCTAGGTTTTTTAAACTCAATCTCTGGTTTTTCTTATTTCACAAAGGTGTCTATATGAAAATTTTACTCTTAATACTGTTTTTAATTTATCAAAAAAATATTATAACTAAAAGACGTTTGACATTTTTTTTTATATATTAAAATTTTCCTAATGATTAAAAATAAAAAATGCTATAAAAATGTACAGTTTTACAAATTACATTTGAATTTTTCATTAAGGCATTGAGGTATAATATTAAAAGGTATTTTCAGCTTATTTGACTAGAGTAGGGGTTGAAGTATTAAAAAATAAAATGTCAAAAAAAAAATAGTTCTTTATTTATAAAGCAACATTATTTTACGCGTTTTATAATATATTAGCAGGTGGCACTTATTTTTCAAAATTTTTTAACATTTTACAGGTTAATACAAAGAAATCTAGTAATGGATGAAAATGTTATGTCATGAACCGATTTGAGAAGAAATATCTTAGAAATTGGCCGGTAAAATTTACAGAAAATATACTTAAATGGCCTGTTGTATATTTCGGTCGACTTAAATATTTATACAAAAATTTATTTTATTTGACGATAGGTATTTTAATAGAATTCATGAAATAAACAGTATTTATATAGTTTTGTGTCAAAAGGCTTTATACCATGGTCGATTATAACTAGTGAAATAACTACCATCATATCGTTTTAAATAATCATTAACTTAATCATACGATTGTATTAATTGTCTGATTCCCAATAATATCAGGTTATTTAAAAACCGTTTAGTCTGGAGGGAAAAATTGAGAATAGATTTATTGTTACTGGAAAATAACATATGAGATCATAAAAGTTCCTAAAATTGGCCGCTCACAAACGGCGAGTTGGTGTGGCGAGAGCCGCATTGTCGGACCGTATGGGAGTTCCTGGATGCGGTTGCCTTGTTCTACCGACATCGGTAGTTTATCTATGGGTGTAAGACTCCTACCGTGCTGCTGTGGGAAGCTAATCTAGAGATACTGGCGGCCATCAGCCAGTTAAAGCTCCAAGCGCTTTAATATGGTGGACAGGTACTTGCTGGCATTCAGCGACCTAGAGTGAAAGGAAATTGTCTTTTTAGTATAATAACAAGGGATGCGCCTCCCCGTTTTAGTTTTGTGACAAGTGAGCGGTTGGGACACGAAAGCCGGTGGTGTATGGAACCGTGCTTAGTCCGCTCACGCTGTTAGGTAAGCTCATTTAGGAGCTATTAGACAACTGGTCAACCCATCGGGTTGGTCTAGTGGTTAACGCGTCTTCCCAAATCAGCTGATTTGGAAAGTCGAGAGTTACAGCGTTCAAGTCCTAGTAAAGCCAGTTATTTTTACACGGATTTGAATACTAGTTCGTGGATACCGGTGTTCTTTGGTGGTTGGGTTTCAATTAACCACACGTCTCAGGTATGGTCGAACTGAGAATGTACAAGACTACACTTCATTTACACTCATACATATCATCCTCTAAAGAATTATCTAAACGGTAGTTACCGGAGGCTAAACAGGAAAAAGAGAGGGGGGATTAGACAACTGGTCGCTAAACTGTTTGTGGCACAGTAGCCGTTTGTGGCACAGACATTTGGTCATATGCTTTAGGGCGACCGAATGGGGTGGTGGCGTGAGAAATGCCAGTTAAACCAAATATCGACTGATATTATCTACTTTAAATATTACAATATTTATTTTAAATTTTTAAATAAATGTTTCCGATAGTAAATTACTAATGAAATAAATTTTGAAAGCATACCGTTCTACAATAAACTTCAAAACACTTCCCCTATACAGCTTAACAATGTGTTAAACCTCAAGTAATATCCTTTTATAACTTGTGGTATCATGTTTGGTGGTGACAAGCACATTCGTCAATTATTATTCTTTTCGATTCATCTTCCGAAAGTTCTTCCACCAGGTGTAGCTTATAAGGGCCAAATTTATTTGTTTTAAGAATTTTTTGAACTGAAAAATAATTGATGTCATGTCAGACAACAGCTTTCCGAATCGACGAATGTGGGTCTTCAAAATAGGTCTGCGATAGATCTAATGACTGAACCGGTTGTGACAATTATCGGTGTGTCGGTGCGAGGACGATTGATTCTTTACAGTACCGGTTTTTTCAAGTCGCTGTACTGTCTTGATCACAGTCGATTTACTTACTGGTTTTTTGTTTGGAAATCTATTTATAAATAGATCACATACGTCTTGTTAAAGTCGAACTCGCACATCATCGACGGTGTTATTCATTCGGTTTCACTTAAAGAAAGTATTGTTATTTGATGATTTAATACTTAATAAAACTAAATAAATGAACGAGGAAACTAATAAAAAACCTTGCATCAAAAAAACATATTTGAACCGCTAGGACTAAAACTTAATTTTTTTTCCGCTCTCAAATTTTACCATTACAAATAAGTTGAATTAAAAAGATGTAATTGACAAGTTAATAAGTTGCATTGTTTGAACTTAATACAAACTTCATTCTTGTAAATTAACATCTATCTGATTTAATCGACTAAATTTGTAATATATCTTTATTTAAGTATAAACACTGGAAGTTAATTTTTATTTAGAAAATAATATCAGTTGATACAGCCGTTTAAAATAGATGTAAAGCCGTGTAAAATAGATGGAGCATACAGGAAAGTTAAGGAAAATTTTGGGGTACATAAATTAAAATCTAATAATGTGTTAAACAAAGATGGTACACCAATATATAATACGAAAGGTAAAGTCGATAGATGGGTGGAATATATTGAAGAGTTATACGGAGGAAATGAATTAGAAAATGGTGTTATAGAGGAAGAAGAGGAAGTTGAAGAGGATGAAATGGGAGAAACAATACTGAGATCTGAATTTAAGAGAGCATTAAAAGATTTAAATGGCAGAAAGGCTCCTGGAATAGACGGAATACCTGTAGAATTACCGCGCAGTGCAGGTGAGGAAGCGATTGATAGATTATACAAACTGGTGTGTAATATTTATGAAAATGGGGAATTTCCATCAGACTTCAAAAAAAGTGTTATAGTTATGATACCAAAGAAAGCAGGGGCAGATAAATGTGAAGAATACAGAACAATTAGTTTAACTAGTCATGCATCAAAAATCTTAACTAGAATTTTATACAGAAGAATTGAGAGGCGAGTGGAAGAAGTGTTAGGAGAAGACCAATTTGGTTTCAGGAAAAGTATAGGGACAAGGGAAGCAATTTTAGGCCTTTTTTTTTAACGAAAAATTTAGATTCGGAGTAACAGTACAAGGTGAAAAGATAAAGATGCCACGATTTGCTGATGATATAGTAATTCTAGCCGAGAGTAAAAAGGATTTAGAAGAAACAATGAACGGCATAGATGAAGTCCTACGCAAGAACTATCGCATGAAAATAAACAAGAACAAAACAAAAGTAATGAAATGTAGTAGAAATAACAAAGATGGACCGCTGAATGTGAAAATAGGAGGAGAAAAGATTATGGAGGTAGAAGAATTTTGTTATTTGGGAAGTAAAATTACTAAAGATGGACGAAGCAGGAGCGATATAAAATGCCGAATAGCACAAGCTAAACGAGCCTTCAGTAAGAAATATAATTTGTTTGCATCAAAAATTAATTTAAATGTCAGGAAAAGATTTTTGAAAGTGTATGTTTGGAGTGTCGCTTTATATGGAAGTGGAACTTGGACGATCGGAGTATCTGAGAAGAAAAGATTAGAAGCTTTTGAAATGTGGTGCTATAGGAGAATGTTAAAAATCAGATGGGTGGATAAAGTGACAAATGAAGAGGTATTGCGGCAAATAGATGAAGAAAGAAGCATTTGGAAAAATATAGTTAAAAGAAGAGACAGACTTATAGGCCACATACTAAGGCATCCTGGAATAGTCGTTTTAATATTGGAAGGACAGGTAGAAGGGAAAAATTGTGTAGGCAGGCCACGTTTGGAGTATGTAAAACAAATTGTTGGGGATGTAGGATGTAGAGGGTATACTGAAATGAAAAGACTAGCACTAGATAGGGAATCTTGGAGAGCTGCATCAAACCAGTCAAATGACTGAAGACAAAAAAAAAAAAAAAAAAAAAAAACAGCCGTTTGTTTAATTTGTTGTTAATTATTATCAATATTTATAGAGCTATTTAAAGTTTGTTATTTTATGCATTATGAATGTAAAATGTAATAAAATTGTTAATGCACCTTGTTTTATTGTTACACGATTTTTTCGTCGTTACAACTTTGAATGCTTATAACTCGATAACGAAGGCGTTAACAGAAAAACGGGTTCCGCCATTGTTTTTCTTGTAAAATCTTAAATTGAAATCATATGTGATATGATTATGTATCACGATGTGATATGATACTGTGTGGGTGTTATTTAAAAAAAAATAATTTTGATTCAATATGGCGGACAAAAATTAAAAACCCACCATAATGCAGATTTTTTAACTATGTAGAACTCCATTTGTTTCTGCTCCCAAATACCTCTCAGATACGCAGTAAATAGCTGTTCCATATTTAAATATCATCCGGTAGGGGAATGTATAATAAACGACATGCAAATTTATTTAAAATTATTTTAATTTTTGCAAATTGTTTCTGAGACTTTGTGTTTAAAATTTTAAGTTCTTAAAAAATTGAATTAATTTTTTTTAACTAAGTTTCATTTTCATGTAATGCTTCAAGTAGTAAACCCTTTCTAACTCAGATTAATAGAGAATGTCTGCAGCGTACAATGTAAATAAACAGTAATAACAATTTACTATTCAAGAACGTAATCTTTTATCTTTTACTTTAGTATTCATACGGGAATTCTTCATAAAGCGTATTCACAGTAACCCGACCCAAAACGGAGACCGGTGCTGCATTTATAAATTTCTTGTTACAGGGTTACAAAACAAGAAGTGCCGTTTTGGACGCAGGGTACAATAAAACAAACGAATAAATCTTTTAGTCAGATCAGTAGATAATAATAAATATTAAAAATCACACAAGGAATGGATAGATATATTACTCCAGGGATAAAAAAAGGAACTGCCCGAGTATTTACCTGGATGAACTGTATAACTTTCACAGATGCGTAGGGTAAAATGGGAGATGTATTTAAATTTAAAATAGTTTTTTTTAATTAAAAAAAAATATTTTTTGTTAGCACAGACTATCGCAATGGATCGGTTAAAAAGGTTGTCTAATAGTTTAAAGACCTATTAATGTAAAAATGTAGATGCAAAAAACACCCAATAACACCTTTTCTGAGGCAAGATGTAACTAAAAAAGAAAAAGACATAACGTAATTTTTTTGGGGAAGGCATGAATATGTAAATAAAAGTTTTTGATAATTTGTGATCTTAATAAAATAACTTCAACATTTGAATGAAAAATTTTTACCAAAGTGCCCCAGTAAAGGTTAGAGAATTTATTTCGGCCCAAACACTCCCACCCCTTTTTATAATTTTTGCAAAATTGTAATTTTGTAATACATCTTTTCTTATTAATAATGAGAATGTATTATAAAAAAAAGAAAATGAAAAACCAACATGGTATAAATCCTTTTCTGTCTAGCCTCCAGAACCACCGTAAAATATTATTTCAGAAGATGAATGAGGATGATATGTATGAATGAAGTGTAGTCTTGTAGTCTCAGGTTGACTTTCTTGAAATGTGTGGTTTATTGAATTCCGACTACTACAGAAAACCAGTATACACGATCTAGTATTCAAATTCCAGCCTTTTCTAGGATATGAATCTTAGAACTCTCTAATTTGTAATCAACTGATTAGCGATGATGAATTCACCATTAGACCCTTGGTTCTATGTTTTTAATTTTATTATCCGAGAAGGGAGCCTTTTGCACAACCAATCGGAATTAGGTAAGTTTTATACAGTTTCTTTATTCGATTATTTTAACATTTATATTTTTAAGACTTTGTAGTTTTATTTTACTTTCTTGACTCTTGTTTTAATACATTTTTATTATATGATTAATATTAATTTTACACCTTATAAGTTTTATTATTTTTGAGTTTATTATAAGTACATAAATAATTACTTTAAGTCTCTTTAGTGAAAAGAATTCTAATAAATGCAAACTTCAGTAAAAAAGTATATAAAATAATAAACAAACGCTGAAATTCAACTTAAAAAAAAAAATAAATAAATAAAAGTTAAATGATCATAAGAAAAGTGGCAGGCAGTTTATATACGTCAGAGAAAATAATAAAAAAAAAACGACTGCGGAACTAAGCCTAGTTAAAAAAAAAAAAAGCTAGTGCATTATGCATGAACTAAGCAACAAACCTAGGATGTATACAAAACAAAAACGGTAAGGAAAAGAAATAATAAAAAAATCATTCTAAAAGAGAAAGTCGGATAAAAAAGGATAGAAAAAAAGGGAATATATTCTATTTGTTCGCTTCTTGTTTTCCTATCGATTTTATAAACTAAACAAAAAAGAATAAGAAGAAAAAAGTGGGAATAAATAAACCCAAATAAAGAAGAACGGAAGGAACTTCTACTAATACCGGAATCAATCCATACCCGCTACCCGCTAAAGCAATTTAAGTCGCTTCAATTCCGACACACAACAAATCGCACTCACACAAATACACACAGACTATGTACGATATACACAGACATATCAAGTTTTCAAATGCTGTAATTTACTGTCCAACTGTATTCAAAAGATCTATGTAACTTTTACAAAAAAAAAAAAAAATTACTACAACTTTTTTTTCTAATTTTAAGTTCAAAAAAAAAAACAAATTTACTCTGAAATAATATTATTCAAAACAAAAAAGTATAAAAATAAGATAATCTATTGGCTTATTTTTGTAAATAAATAAATAAAAAAGTTTTATTTAAAATATATTCAAATGTAAAGATTTGATTTTATCAAATAATAAAAAGGTTGGAAATTTTTTATGGTTAAAGAATATATTTTTTGGTCAATTTTTAATATTTTTAATACGTATCGAAGCTTTTGAAATGTGATGCTATAGGAGAATGTTAAAAATCAGATGGGTGGATAAAGTGACAAATAAAGAGGTATTGCGACAAATAGATGAAGAAAGAAGCATTTGAAAAAATATAGTTAAAAGAAGAGACAGACTTATAGGCCACATACTAAGGCATCGCTTTAATATTGGAAGGACAGGTAGAAGGGAAAAATTGTGTAGCCAGGCCACGATTGCAATAACAAAAATAGCAAAATAATCTTAATAGCAAAAAAAATTTGCATACAAAAAAAAATCAGAACAGAACTGAGATATACGAAGGTCGTTCGGAAACTTCTAGCCCTGAAAAAACATACAATTTTTCAGAACTTTTTTTAAATATTCATCTTAGTCATTTCGCACGATTTTCCAACTTTTAAACATTATTAGTACGATGCAATTTGTCCAACTATACAAAATAAATGATTGTCTTAGCTTTGACGTCATCCTTAAAGTAAATCTTCATCCAGAATGCCGTTTCGTCAGGTTTGGGAAAAACCTAAATGAGGCATTTAGGTTTTTATTTAAAAACGTTTTGAAGTGTCACGGAGCTCACTTTGAGTATCAAAATTTCATTTGACACTTCGAAGTGTCAGTGAAATGTGAAAATATATATGTAAGTGAAATACATATATATATATATATATATATATATATATATATGTTTGGAATATGTAAATCAAATTGTTAGGGATGTAGGATGTAGAGGGTATACTGAAATGAAACGACTAGCACTAGATAGTGAATCTTGGAGAGCTGCATCAAACCAGTCAAATGACTGAAAAAAAAAAAAAATACGTATCCTCTTATTTTGCTACCGATTGTAATTCATTAAATAAATATAGATTCAAAAATATTTTACATACATGTTATTTTTTTTTATTATAAAAGCAGATAATACAATTGTAGTACTTTCTCGATGAACGGCTAAAGCCGCGTTCCGGTAAAGTCCTACAACTGTGGGTTATTTTTGATACACGACTCACACACAACTTAGTTGTGATAAAATATTTATCATTTTATTTTAATACAGTTTTTTGTTTATTTAATACAACGATTCTAAAACAACAGCGAGCGAGCATACCGTATTTCATTCGCACGGGTGTGGCGGTACTAACTAAACTAACATAATTTCGTAAAATTATTGTTCAACCGTCGTATTTTTAGCAAAGGTGAGATGCTCAATTGTAACAAGGATAACAGTTTTAGTTCATTAAATATCGATCTATCGATCTACACGATTCATAATTATGGATATCAAACGATTTGATAGCTCTCGTTTGTATTTTGAAAACCCGTTTAAATTTTTTGAGGGCGGCCTCAAATTTTGTCCATGGACGGACATATCTATTTAATCGGTTCATTCTATCGCAATTTGTCTTCGATAAATAAATTTTTATCTATCCAATTTACATAAAAGACGTAGTCGGCGATATGAATTACAGGTTTCACTGGTTTACATGTTTTTAACGCCAATAGATTTACAATCTATCGGAATCGCTTTTAAATGACACATCTTTTTCTTTTTTTGTTTTTCGTAATTTTTATATGTATTCTTAAAATAATTGTTTAATGTTGTTAAATAGTTACTAATTAATTTTTTTTTTGATGATTTATTCATCATATAATCTTGAAGCTTGTACATGCGAAATACGAAATGGAAATTTTGTGGTGTATTAAAAATACCATGCCTGATCGAGATTTGAACCCGGGATTCCCAGATGAAAGGCCAAGACGCTACCACTCCGCCACGGACATCGGCTATTTGGTTTATTTACATAATCTCTTTTTTTTATTATTTTATTACGCTTAATTTAATTTGTTTTTAAACTTCTGAATCAAAAATGTATTGACAACAATCAACAATCACGCGGGTAAGTGTTATGACGAGTAAGAAAATATATACTGTGGGTTCCCGCGATGGACCGGGGACTCCTGGGGTCCGTTAGGTGTGAATGAATGAAAAGACCGAGACCCGGCAGGCGGTGTGGGTTCCCGGATACGCTTTGGCGGCTTCGGCTCCTGCGCCGTCGGTTTGCGGCTGGCAAAAGGAAAGACCGAGACCCGGTCTCAGGCGGGGGGGGGGGGGTGCTGGGAACGGCATAGCCGGGCCTGGATTCTTCCGTTGGAGATTAGAGAGGCAAGCAACTAAAAGATTCGAAAAGGACACGTCCCCGAGTCGAGTATACTTAATTGGATATCCGGCTCCGGGATGTAGGGGGAAAAAAAACAAAAAAAAGGAAATAGATACTAAAATATTTTTAATGGTGGGTAAATTTTTCCAGTTTCTTTTTGTTTTTGATAAAGCTTTTTCTCTTTTTTTATAATTTTTTTCCAGTTGTAATAACCTTACAACAAATGAAAGTAAATCTTTTCCGGTTGTTCTTTTAGAACATTGATTCCCAAAGTTGTCCAGGTGGACCCTCAGGGGTGCACGGGAGACTCGACGGGGGTCTACGTTGGCGTGACAAAAAAATGGGGGTTCACAATTCGTAAGCGGGGGTCCACGAAAATTCATTTGGTTTCGATAGTGAAGAACTAAAATGTTGGCTTGACTTTGCGTATCAATCAAGACAGATAATGTTTTGAGAAGCTCAGCGACTGTTACTTGCAAAAACTTGCATATTCCATATTCACTACAACGAACGTGTCGAGACTTGCCGCCGTCCGCAACGCTTGTTCAGACGTGCAAAGGGACGAAATACGACTTGTGGTGTGTGTGGTAGCAATCTTGCATGAACTTGTTTGATTCTTCACTAATATAAATATTTTTTTGATCGGCCAACTTTACGTTTTTGACATCCACTCACAGCACAGTCAATCAAAAATTAACTAATTAATTCTCACTTTTTTCGGAAGCTGTTAGTTCGTGGAACTCAGCCGTAAAGCAAATTTTCATAGTTAGATCTAATCTTCACATTTTCCGTCGACTGGAAATATGGTAGAAACGTAGCTGCAGGGGGTCCTCCGGAACCAGCAAAATTTTGAAAGTGGTCTATGAGAAAAATAAGTTTGGGAACCTCTGTTTTAGAACATATAGAACTACTGGTAATAAAATTGGCCATTGCCGTTTAAACGTTTAGTCCAACTATCCTCAAAAAATCCCATTATTTGAATGTTGACGACCATGATGTCGGGTGTTAATAAGAAACCAAATCCATCAAAAAATAATATAATAAAAGTAATATTAGATACCTTAATTTAAAAGATATATTTTTCAAGGAACAAAATGTTTTTATTCATGATCTAAGACAGTAGAAACTTACGATCTAAGACGGTCGTAAGTTCGATTTCTGGGAAAGATATCAATTTTTTTTGTAAAAAAAAACGAACAAAACAAAAGAAATATTTTACCGCAACATAAAGTGAATTACCCGGGAACGGGTTATTTCATGTATACTTCAAAAACAACAAAATTAAATAATTAATAAAAACAATGAGGAATATTACACAGTGTATAAACAACACGTAGAATATGGTTTTTCTTAAATGGAAAAAAGTATAGACCTACTATTATAAAAATAAACTTAATGTTAACCTAGAACGAAAATTATGCTTCTTTTTTAAATACTATTTAACATTAAAAAAAAGTTTCAAATTTAATTAAAATAAAAGGAAGAATAAAAATAAAAACAAAATAAACTAACTCAATCATTATGTCGCCGAGATGGAAAAAAATACTCGCACAAATTAAAGAAATTAACTACAATGCATGCAAAACATAGAAAACAAAATTACATTTACATCAATCTTATGACCGTTGTTGCCAAAGTTAAATTAATCTATTTTTTATTCCCCTTCTAGTTAATGATTGGCGAGTCGGACGATAAAAAAGTAATGAATCGTTTTTACGAAGTAAATCTCTGCTCTGTTCGATATAACATTTAAAAAGTATTTAAATTGACTTTAGTAGCTGTACAAGATTACGTTTCATTTACAGTCATACATATCATCCTCTGAAGTATTATCTGAACGGTACCAGAGGCTAAACAAAACAAAATGAATGATGTAACTGCAGTTACAAATAAAATGAACAACATCGAATTTTTATTAGATTGTGTTGTTATGGTAACAGACAAGGTAGTTATTTTATATATTTATTATGATTTCGTGTTTTTTTTGTTTTTTTTTTATACACAATGGAGGCAATGAATCGAATCAATAATGTCGAAATTGAATTATTTTTTATTATTATTACGCGGTTATAATAACAATAAACGATGTTTTCATTTTCATAATTATTATTTTACAATATCCGTTATTACCCTATTATTATTACGTATATAAAACAACCTAACTTTCATTTTTATAAACTCATACTCTAATAATCTGTATAAAAATGTATAGCTTTATAATATTACAAATTAAACACACAAATTGTTATAATAAAGCCGCTTTCAAAATTTTACTTCCGTATTATATCATGAAATCGATATTACAAGTGGATGATATGACACTTTTGACCCAAAAACATAGAATGAGAAGAAATCTTCTCAAAGAAAAAGTAAAAAATTATGACAACAAAAATACACCGAATTCCTTAAACTAAAACTTTGCGAAAATCGGAAGATTTATCGTGTTCAAACATCTTAATTCTAAATTTATAAATTATTCTTGAACATTAATTTTGTTAGAGATTAGGCAAATTCCATTCTGTTCAACCGATTTCTTAGAATTATTTTTTCTTGGCTATATCTATATTTAAAGGAGAACTGTTTTTCTTTTTACATATATTTTTTATACACTCAAGGATAACGATTTCTAACATACGATTGAAAAACATCGGTGAGAGTACATTACTTCGTTGTAATCCTGTTTTTATTAGAAATTTCATCTAAAAATTTAATTTTAGAAATAGTATTGGTGTAGTATTTCCGTAATTATATTTCTAGTTTAAATAATACTAAAATTAATAGAATTAATCTACGTTAAATAAAGCAAAATAATATTAAATAAATTTAAAAAAATTCTGTTTAAAAATAATACATAAAAATATAATTTTTTTTTAATATGGACTTCATTATTTAACTTTTCCAGTCAACTTTAACATCAAAAATTTTTATTTAATTTATTTACTAAAAAAATTATATATTTTTTGTCTTCAGTCATTTGACTGGTTTGATGCAGCTCTTCAAGATTCCCTATTTAGTGCTAGTCGTTTCATTTCAGTATACATCCTACATCCCTAACAATTTGTTTTACATATTCCAAACGTAGCCTTCCTATACAATTTTTTCCTTCTACCTGTCCCTCCAATATTAAAACGACTATTCCAGGATGCCTTAATATGTGGCCTATAAGTCTGTCTCTTCTTTTAGTTATATTTTTCCAAATGCTTCTTTCTTCAACTATTTGCCGCAACACCTCTTCATCTGTCACTTTATCTACCCATCTGATCTCTTAGCATTCTCCTACAGCACCGCATTTCAAAAGCTTCTAATCTTTTCTTCTCAGATACTCCTAACGTCCAAGTTTTACTTCCATAGCCTTTCACCAAACATATACTTTCAAAAATCTTTTCCTGATATTTAAATTAATTTTTTATGTAAACAAATTATATTTCTGACTGAAGGTTCATTTAGCCTGTGCTATTCGGCATTTTATATCGCTCCTGCTTCGTCCATCTTTAGTAATTCTATTTCCCAAATAACAAAATTCTTCTACCTCCATAATCTTTTGTCTTCTTATTTTCACATTCAGTGGTGTTGGCTTCTAAGTAACCTTAGACCTCCAAAATTACAAGACCGATTTTGACCAAAGTCAGTCAGATTACTTCCATATATGGGGCATTAATGACATTAAATTTTCAATATAAAAAGGTTAAGGGGGTAAACTGTATAGTAAGATCACCCTCAGTATCTCGAGATTTTGTCTAATTAAGGTCATATTTTTCTTAGGCGCATTTGTTAACGATTAAAAATTAACATTATTTGCTAAAAAAAAGATTTTTTTAAATCTCACCATCCCCCAAACAAAATTCTGTAAACTACTGCTACGTTGTTACGTCATAGATGAGCGGTAGAATTAAATAAATGAATAATATTTAAAATGTAAAAACATACCTCGATCTGACTGGGTATGGAACTCGCTTGAGATTAAGTCTCGCCGCTACAGCGGTCTGCCGACCGTACAATTCTTTGTAAGTCGTCAAATTACATTAGATTAGTAGTGCCGCCGCACCCACGCGAATTAAATATATACGAGCCCGCTTTAGTTAGAATAACTGAATTAAATTTAAAAAAATAATATAATTAAATAAACTGATAAATTAAGTCGTGCGTGTAAGCCGTGCATCGGAAACAACCCAAAGTTGTAGTACTTTCCTGGAACGCGGCTTTTAGCCGTATAACGGGAAACTCCTACAACTGTATTGTCAGCTTTTTTTAAGATAAGCTAAGACTTCTGTGTATTCTTAACTGTTTTATTATGCTTCGTTGGTAATCTGCACAAAATTTGGACTTTCTAAATCCACCTTATAATTTTCCTAATTCTCTATTTGTATTTCAGAAAATATTTTTTACAAAACGGGTAACAAGAATATTCCACGATAGTTGTTTACAATAGACCAAAAATATCTGTTTTGTTGCCCTTTCGATTGATAAGATGAAACAAAGCTGATTTCTATTATCTAAATTTTTCCGTTCACCTTAAATTTTAGAATAATTATGAAATGATAATTGTCGAGTATATTTTTAAAATTCCGCTGTTATTAAATCTTGTCCAGATGTTTTAATATCGGTATGATTTTTAATTATTTTATTATTAAACATTAATATTTATTAGAAATAAATAATTTTTGTTTGCTTGATGAATTAATTCACCACAGAAGATTACAGAGAAGTTTTTATGTCGAAATATGGAAAGGAAATTTTGTAGCGTATGAAAAATGGCATGCCTGACCGAGATTAGAATCGGGACCTCCCAGATGATAAACCGGGACGCTACCATTCCGCCACGAGAAGGGTGAAAGGGAGAAGTTGGAAAGGGAAAAGGGGAAGGAGAATAAGTGAAAGGTAAAATTTGTGAAGTTCAGTTTTTTAATTTTTTTATCAAATTTTCAATTGTGTTCATTTAAACTCTCTCTCTCTCTCTCTCTCTCTCTCTCTCTCTCTATATATATATATATATATATATATATATATATATATATATAGCAATAGCGAAGCATTGCCAGGTCTGCTAGTATAATTATAAAATTAACAAAAAAGAGAACGCGTATATATAATGAAATTTTAACGAAGAATTTTATGATATTTAATTAGAACTTGCAACAAGTATTTCAAAAGTTATAGGGGCAACATCAAAACAGATCTCTTTTTACAAACCTCAATCGCTATGAAACCAAGTAAAATAAAAGCTTTTCGTTACTTTTTTTTCTTTTTTCAAATGTCTAAAAGGTTTTCTGACTGTTTCAATGCACCATTAAAGAAAATATCTTGCCTTACATCAATTGATTTAAACGGTTGCGTATAAAAAAAAACCCCAGTTTCAACGGAAATATGATACAAATTGAAAATTGAATAAATATATACATATCCTAGACAGGTATTTTAAAAGTTATATCCCCTATTTTTTATAACCCTATTTTTAAGGTTTTACACAATAAATTGAAAATAACAAATTAACTAAATATTAAATTTTGAAAAAAATATTTATTAAAATTAATTTTTTCCATTTACTAGTTTTTCTTAATTTAAAAAAAGAAATTAAACTTATTTAGTACTTTCTATTTTATCAGAACTCATTTTTCTCTTATAAAATCTAATTAAAAATATTAAAATTATCGAGATGTGTTTGTCTATCATTTATATAAAATTAAAATATTACGCTATTACTGCAATCTATTGACAGATAATACAACTATTGTTTTTGCTATCGTAATTTGAATAACTTGAACTAAAATCTATAACTTCCTTACGCCGTTTATCACGTTCAAATTTTACTTGTACATTATTATATTTATTTTTTGTTTATTTTTATTTATTTTTTAGTATTTGTATGTTTACATTCAAAGATTTGTTGTATCAGTAGGTTTTTAAGCTCGAAAAAATTTACTACGGCAAATAAATTACTGGGAAGTGTTCGGAAAAGTATATAGAATAAAAGCGTGCCCTAGCGAACATGAGCGAGTAACTGTTTAATTTTAATTAACAAATTAAGGAAAAATATTTTAGTTTTTCGCCAATACCGGCTTTATTTATAATCGCAAGTAAAAATAAAAAAAAAAACACCAACAGACAGCTGAGGAAATTTCGCGTTAAAAACCTCCCGAGCTCTTTTTTTTTTTACCAGCAAAATTAAGGGAGCTGGCAAATTTCACGATAAACACCAAAATCGCCCTATATCTAGGTAGGTATCTTAACTAGAGGGCGCGCAATAAATAAACTTCTATAACTCTGTTCCTGTTAGAGATAATTAAAAAATACATAAAGGTAAGGATACATAAGAACCGAGGCTATAATAAGTTAAATTTTCGAAGTATTTTTTATTTCTGATCGCCCGTTAATACGGATCTACCGTGAAAATTTCCAAGTTGTTGATAAACGCTTACAACAATAAAGAAATTGCTAGAAATATAAAAGTCAATATACCATTTTGTTCTTTAACTTGCTCGTACTATACTATATCATCTCTCTCTTTTTGGATTAGTCTCTATGTTAAGGTATTACTACAGAGGATGATATGTATGAATGTAAGGTCGACCGTTCCTGAGATGTTTGGTTGATTGAATTCCGATCACCAAAGAACACCGGTATCCACGATTTAGTATCAAAATCCATATAGAAGTAACTAATTTTACTAGGATTTGAACCTAAAATCTCTTGATGATTTCAAAATCAGCTGATTCGCGATGGCAAGTTAACCACTAGACCAGCCCGGTGGGTAACTCATTCCATAAGGGATACCTCTATATCTTATTTAATTGTTTAGTTATCAACGTTTGAAAATGTCACTTTTTAGAAAAAGCGTGTTTTGATACCTTGTTTACTTAACCTTTTGACGAGAAATAGAACTTCAACCCCCTCTTGGAGGGTTGTAACAAATATTTTAAATGGTAACACCGTTTGTGTGATAATTCATTTTAAAGGTCTCTAAGACCTTTACAGAAAAACTGTATAAATGAAAGATTGGTACGATGTTTTCATCCAAAATGACGGCAGGATAAACTTCGCTTTTTGAAAATTACTAAATTTAGTAAGTTCAAATAATAAAATTATATAAAAAGAATTTAAATTGAAATTTATATTAAAAGTTAAATTTAATAATTAAAAAATTGTTTTTGTTCCAATTTAATGAGTAAATAAATAAAAATATTGTCTCCTAATCATAATACTGGACCAGCTCGGAGGGCTAAATTTATTTAAAAAAATTTCTTCGATTTCCAAAAATCGAATTACGCTGATTACATTACAAATATTTTTTTCAATATATTAAATCTATTTTCATTAACACATTTTTACTTCCTTGTACGAAGTAAAGGAAATATTGCAATCGCGAAAAATTTCCGTTTTAAGATTTCAACGGAAACACCCATTTTGACTATCCCTAAATCCATTTCGGCGTGACATCGGTACGTATGTATCTCGCATAACTCAAAAACGATTACCCGTAAAATGTTGAAATTTTGGATTTAGGACTGTTTAAACAACTAGTTGTGCACGTATCCTTTTGATTGTAATCGACTCGATCAAAAAAGCCCAAAATCGAAAAATTCGGTTTTTGGACTTTTTCTAACTGAAGTAACAAGCCCTCACTGAGAGCTTTTCAACGATGTATAATAACTGGTATTTATTTTCATCGGTTCAAGAGTTATAGGAAAACAAAAGTTTAATTAATGAAATACTTGAATCTTACAATGGGGAATGTACATTGGTATGAATCCTAATTCATTTCCTTTATTTTTTAATTTAAATATATTTATATATTAATAATTATTTACCTCCGATTGAAAATACATGAAAAAATCAGAAGTAATTGATCAAAGAAAATGTTATGTACTTTTCATTTTAATTCAAATATTATTACAACGTTAATAATTATTAATATCTCAATATATTAAAAAAAAAGGTTTAAAAAATATATACGTATATGAAGAAGTCGGATTCGAACCGATGTGTCCATGTTTACGGATCCAACACGTTCTCACTTAGACCACATAACTACTTGAGCGACGTGAAACAAAATTAATACATAAAATGCTGATACGGACACCACAAAAAAAAAATAATATGGTGTCCACCACAATACAATCAAAAATCTAAACTAGAATTCTATACAGAAGAATTGAGAGGAGAGTGGAAGAAGTGTTAGGAGAAGACCAATTTGGTTTCACGAAAAGTATAGGGACAAGGGAAGCAATTTTAGGCCTCAGATTAATAGTAGAAGGAAGATTAAAGAAAAACAAACCAACATACTTGGTTTATAGATCTAGAAAAGGCATTCGATAACGTAGACTGGAATAAAATGTTCAGCATTTTAAAAAAGATTAGGGTTCAAATACAGAGATAGAAGAACAATTGCTAACATGTACAGGCCAAACAGCAACAGTAATAATTGAAGAACGTAAGAAAGAAGCCGTGATAAGAAAGGGAGTCCGACAAGGATGTTCCCTATCTCCGTTACTTTTTAAACTTTACATGGAACTAGCAGTTAATGATGTTAAAGAACAATTTAGATTCGGTGTAACAGTACAAGGTGAAAAGATAAAGATGCTACGATTTGCTGATGATATAGTAATTCTAGCCGAGAGTAAAAAGGATTTAGAAGAAACAATGAACGGCATAGATGAAGTCCTACGCAAGAACTATCGCATGATAATAAACAAGAACAAAACAAAAGTAATGAAGTGTAGTAGAAATAATGTATATGAATATAAAAATAGGAAGGGAAAAGATTATGGAGGTAGAAGAATTTTGTTATTTAGGAAGTAGAATTACTAAAGATGGACGAAGCAGGAGCGATATAAAATGCCGAATAGCACAAGCGAAACGAGCCTTCAGTAAGAAATATAATTTGTTTACATCAAAAATTAATTTAAATGTCAGGACAAGATTTTTGAAAGTATATGTTTGCAGTGTAGCTTTATATGGAAGTGAAACTTGGACAATCGGTGTATCTGAGAAGAAAAGATTAGAAGCTTTTGAAATGTGGTGCTATAGGAGAATGTTAAAAATCAGATAAGTGGATAAAGTGACAAATGAAGAGGTATTGCGGCAAATAGATGAAGAAAGAAGCATTTGGAAAAATATAGTTAAAAGAAGAGACAGACTTATAGGCCACATACTAAGGCATCCTGGAATAGTCGCTTTAATATTGGAAGGACAGGTAGAAGGAAAAAATTGTGTAGGCAGGCCTCGTTTGGAATATGTAAAACAAATTGTTAGGGATGTAGGATGTAGAGGGTATACTGAAATGAACGACTAGCACTAGATAGGAAATCTTGGAGAGCTGCATCAAACCAGTCAAATGACTGAAGACAAAAAAAAAAACACAATACAATCGTGTAACAGTCCACTTTATTAAAAAATTGGAGGATCGTTTCTCACTTTCAAATGAAATAATTTTAAATGAAGTGCAGCAAAAAATGTATATAAGTAATTTAATAGCCGTACATGAATGTCATGTGGTGTCCACATCGTATTTTTACTTATACAAAAAATTTGTATTAGAAATTAGTGGTAAAAAATTTTAATTTTTTTACTTTATAACGGTAAACAACTACATAAACATATAATAATAACACTTTTTACTTGTAGAACATAATTAGCTAATAAGTAATAATACCTAATAAGTAATAATATAGCTAATTAGGTAATAAGTAACTAAAATATTACTTACAGTTTGATTAATGAAGAAGGTAGATTATTTGGTACAGACGGAAACGATGCGCCGCGGCATAATACTTCTCTCATATCATCATCGTCGCAAAGGCACGAAGGATGATAACCACAATTGGGGGAAGCAGTCGGACCGTCATCATCAGTGACAATGAATACGCCCCCGACGGACGACGATAGGCAGACCATCTCCAGAAGCAGCGGCGGCCAAACTATCGTAAGCACAAGCGATAAAATTACCGCAATTGCAGCCGTCACATTCATACCTCCTTACCACACTCCTGCAAACAAATAAAACAAATTTATTATTTAAAAAAAATAAAAATTATACTCACGCATACATAAAAATTTATTGAGTAAGCATCGTTACTTTTATTTATTCACGTCCTCACGCTTCAAAAAATAGAAAGCTGACAATTGTAGTAGTTTCTGATGTACGGCTTACACACAACTTAATTTAAAATATTTTTTCGTTTATTTAATTCAATTATTCTAATTTAAGCACGCGCGCGCACACGGTATTACATTTGCGTAAACGTGGCGGTAATAGGGGCGACTGTCGGCACTAAATAAATTAAGATAATTCCACAAATTGAAAAAAAAACAATTTCGCTCGTACAGTCAGAAAACCGGTGCAGCCGCGAGGCTTAACGCATTAGGTACCGAATAGAACGGTCGATAGAGCTTGAGACCCGGCCAGACCGAGTTACTTTTTTACACTTTAAATATTATTCATTTATTTAATTCTACCGACCACGTATGACGTCACAACATAGCGGTCGACTACAACAACATTTTTTTGGGGTGAACTGTGATATTTCAGAAAAGTTTTTTTGCAAATATTGTTATTTTATAATCGTCAACAAATGCGTCTAAGAGAAATACGACCTTAAACGCAATCTCGAAATACTGATGTTGACCTTGCTCTACAGCCTCACCCCCCTTGACCATTTAAGTTGAAAATTTAATGTCATCAACTCTTTGTCTCACTTTAATATACATCAAATCTGACCGAGTTTGATCAAAATCGGTCTAGTAGTTCTGGAGATACAAGGTGATTTAGAGGCCAACATCGACCGCGCGCGCGCGCGCGCCACACACATACGTACATATCAATATTCACATCTTGAAAATTTCCATCCGTTTTTTGGGTTTCCTAGGTGGTCAAAACGTATAATCCGATGAAAACCGCAGATGCCCAAATTGGACCGATTACTTTCCCCTTTAGAGCTATAGATCTGCTTTAGCGCTATCTAGGGAAAGTATTAAAAAAAAAAATACTGTAAAACTTAAGAGTTCAGTTATTACGTCCTGCAGAAATTGATGAATTTGAGTAAAATGATTGTTTAACGTTGACGATAGCGTAATTTATGTTATAAGATAAAGTAGTAATCGATAACTATTCTATTGTTTTATTATATCATGGGAATTTATCTATTTTATGGAAGCTATAAGCACGGCTCTCATTATCTAGTATAAACCATATTTATGGTAGTTTATTATTATCTCTAGTTTATAAATTATTATCTCATTGTAATTAATTCTCATATGTTATTCAGTAGAAATTACTCTACAATGCATTTATAATAACGTTTTATCGTTTTAACCTTGAATTCTGCAACGGTAAAAGATTGGCAACAGCTTTTGATGTATTTTTTTAGTACATAAAAAGAGATTAAAAATTTGACACTTCCAAGTTTTACCTTCCCGTCTAGAAAACGCTATAGCTCTAGAAGAGAAAGTATTGTAATCGGACTTATTTGGGCATATGCGGTTGAATGATATTTATGAATGTGAATGAACTGTAGTCTTGTACAGTCTCAGGTCAACCACTCCTGAGAAGTGTGGTTAACTGAAACCCAACGACCAAAGAAAGCCGGTACGTACGATCTAGTACTCAAATCCATATAAAGTACCTTTACTTGGATTTGAACCTTAGAACTGTAGACTTCGAAATCAGCTGATTTACGATGACGAGTTAAGAATTACACCAGCCTGGTGGGCTACCCTCAGTATCTCGAAATTGCGCCTATATAAGATCGTATTTTTCATAGGCGCATTTGTTAACGATTATAAAATAACAATATCTGCAAAAAAAATTTTCGAAAAATTGCAGCTCCACCAAAAAAGTGCTGTTAGTCGTCTGCTGTGTTGTGAAGTTACAGGTGATAGGTAGAATTAAATAAATTATTTTTTTTCTTCTTTTCCCCGGGGCCGGATCCTGCAGTTAAGTATTACTCAGCCCAGGGAAGTGTCCTTTACTCTAACGGACTTCCACGTCTCGGTCCGCCGGTCGGATCTCATTTTGCGCCCCCTCAAACCCCCAGAGTAGGATCCTCCAGGCCCGGCTATGCCGTCCTTACGTCCCCACTCCGTGAGCCGGGACTCGGTCTTTATGCCAATGCCTCTAACGGGGAGACTCCGAGTGGGGCATTCCCGCCGGGACTCGGTCTTTTTGAATAATATTTAAATGAATAATATTTAAAGTGTAAAAATGTAACTCGGTCTGACCGGGTCTCGAATTCGATCGCCCGGTCCTCTCGGTATCTGGTGGGTTAAGCCTCGCTTTTACATCGGTCTGCCGACCGCACAAGCGAAATTTGTTCCATGTAAGTTAGTTTCCATTAGAGTTAGTGCCGACCGTCGTTGCTGGTAACGCCACACCTACGCGAATTAAATACGGTATGCGCGCGCACTTTAGTTAACAGTCATTGAAATAAACGAAAAATTATATTAAAATAAAGTGTTAGATATTTTAAATTAAGTTTTGCGTGTTATGTGTGTGTAGGCCGTGCATCAGAAACAAACCATGTCATGCGGTTAAAGCCGCGTTCCGAAAAGTCCTACAAGTGTGTTCTCAGTTTTTTTTTAAATCCATTTTTCGAGGGTTAAATTAAAAGATTTTTATTTTTCTTACAACCTGCTTATTTCCTTCTGCCAGGATTACTCGTGATGACGTTCGCGTAGTAATTATCACTCATTAAACAAGTAAATGTTGTTTTTATAAAAATGTAAGTACAGAACATCTACAAGTATGAAAGGAGCGTAGCTCAACCTTACTATAACGTTAAATTTTACGATTATTAATTAATTTTTGAAGGTAGAATAAATATTTAAAAATTAATTAAAATATTTTTATTTATGGATTTTAAGGCCATTAATAAATTTTGGAGTTAATCAAAAGGAAGGATAGGTATCTACTCCCATTTTAAAATATCAATTTTTCTCGGGTATCGTATGAAGTCGGAATTCAAGACCGGATCTTTTGGCAGAGAAATAATTAGCTTAATTGTTTTACAGCTTTTGTTATGTATCTCCAAAACGGTTTATTAATAACTCGTGAAACTTCTGTTAAGTTTTTGTCTGATCTTACGAAAGGATACGTCATGTGTACCCAGAATTTTTTTTTGGGCTTGATATATCTTTTTTGGTTTTTATTTTTTTTGTAAACTCCGGGTCCGCAGTGAAGCAATTCTTTCCGCAGAGGATGAGATGGGTGTTTTGTAGCGTGTGTAAAAAAATGCCATACCTGACCGGGATTCAAACCCAGGACCTCCGGATGAAAGGCCCAGACTCTACTATTCGCGCCACGCAGTGCTTGATGTATCTACATTGATTTAACCATTAAGCTACTTATTAAACCATACTATATCAATATATCAGTGCGCAGAATCTTTTAGGCCCCTGATATTGTAGTATTCGATTTAAAATTTTATTAGGCTTCTTCAAATATTATAAAAAAACAAAATATTCAGCGAAAAACTTAATTAAAATGTTTCCTTACAAAGTTATATTAATTTTAAGGATTACGGAACAGAAAAAAAATTATCGTACTAATTTTCTTGTTAAGAAAATTACTTTTAAAAAAATGTTCAATTTATAAATGGCTAAAAAGAAAAGCATGGGCACGCTTTAATTATAAAGTAGTTGTACACGAGAACACGCCCCAGGCTTTTCTTTTTAGTCGTGCATAAATAATTTTTTTTTAAAAATTAAATTTCTAGAAAACAAAATTAGTTTGAATTGTTTCTTATCTGTTTTTTTTTTTTTTTTTTTTTTTTTTTTTTGTTCGTCCGGACCGCTAAGGCTCACGTTTACATAAGAGTTTGGAATTTTTGTTTTCCCGGTTTTTTTTCAGTTTGTTTTTTTCCTACAGTCCTCCCTCTCTGGAAACTTAGATTTTTTAATTAATTTTCTAAATTGGTCTCTATTTAAACAGGTTTCTTTGGAGATTTTTAATGTTTTAAGATCGTTTTCTATTTTTTTAAACCGTTTTCTAATTTTAATAGTTCTACTGTTATAAAAGTTAAATATTTGTTTTGTTAATCTATTTTTGCTCGTTCTGTGTAAATTCCCGTAAAATTGTGATCTTTTCCGGATGGTACCTTATATATTTTTTCTGTATTTTTATAAATTTCTTTTTCACTTTTTAGTTTATAAATTCCGTTCTGGTAATCGGGTCCATCTGTTTTAAAATTCTTTTTTCTATTTTATAATGGTCTTTATCCGAAAAACTTCCCAAACATTCAGCGCCATATAACGCCATTTTCTCTTCTAGCGCTTTCTTTTCTAGATTGGTTGGCGTTCATACTTCTCTGAGATATTTAAATTTTGATTCTATTTTAATATCGTGAATTTTTATTGTTTGTAATCTATATATTTATTTGGGAAAATACAGTAACTTCCAAATCAATCTCATCTGATTTTTACCTCATCATTTTTGAAGTCTTCGTATTTTATTTCATCGGACTTAAATTTACAGTTTTTTTTTTTGCGTAGGAGGATTAAATATATTGTTCTTCCTATTCGTATCAAAACTTTTAATGAACTTAAGATCAAGTGGAAAAAATGTATTTATTAAATACATACAAAAGATCAAAGAAAAAGAGTAACTAATGTTTAGATAATTTTTAATTATATTCTTTAATGTCCTTTATCGTTACCGGTATATGAAACGAATGAAGTTTATTTTAAAGATTTAAAATATTTCAATAGGTTTGTATGTTGCTAGGCAATTTGATAAAAACCCATCGGGTTGGTCTAGTGGTTAACGCGTCTTCCCAAATCAGCTGATTTGGAAAATAGAGAGTTACAGCGTTCAAGTCCTAGTAAAGCCAGTTATTTTTACACGGATTTGAATACTAGATCGTGGATACCGGTGTTCTTTAGTGGGGTTGGGTTTCAATTAACCACATATCTCAGGAATGGTCGAACTGAGAATGTACAAGACTACACTTCATTTACACTCATACATATCATCCTCTGAAGAATTATCTAAACGGTAGTTACCGGAGGCTAAACAGGAAAAGAGAGAGGCAATTTGATAAACAATATAATAGATTTATTTTTATATTAGAAACATTTATCCGGTATGAAATAAAACTTAATATTTTTAATTTACGTTAATTATTTAGCTAAAATACAGGCTAGTCGTATCATTTTTAATATTTAAGTTTTTTACATGTTAACATTTATTGTCGGTTATTACTCAAAATAAAAAAAAAGACGCTGTTACCGTAGTTATTGTATTATGTAAATAAATAATTCATTGACTTTTATCCAAATGCGTGCTTTATTACTTAATTTTAAAACAAAAACTTTATATATTATATAAGTGTTAAAAATAAACGAGTTTATTTATAAGAGTTCAAAAATCAAATGAGGTCAATGATTCTCAATGACCTCATTCTGAACCCTTTTATTTTTTAACCCAGTTTTGAGCTACCTTTTTACCTAATCTGACTTCATCATATCTCTAATATTTGGTTTTGACGGATAAGCCACTAGACATATTTTTAATAAAAATACAATTGTATTATTATTAAAAATGTGAGTTACAATTCTGATACCTCCAATTATTATTAAGAAATTACAATCAAGCGGAACAATATAGCAATTTTTATCTATAGTCAAAATTGCTATTCAGTTGTTTAACAGCTGAATTACAAAGTCGAAGGTTCTGAGGTTGATATTCTAATAAAAGTTAGCCGCTTTTATACAGATCTGAATAGACAGTGAATACCGGTGTACTGTGGTTGTTGGGGTTCAATTAACAATATGATTACACTTCATTTTCATGTCATACATATCATCCACATCTCATTGGACTTTGAAATTGCTTATTGTTCACTAGTTGAACTGGTTAGGAAAATAAAATACAAAATTTTCTCATTCAAAAAGGCAACTAGTACAGCTGTTTAGAAGAATGCCATTTGTTATCCCTCTCTAATTAAGTCACCTCTTTGTAAATATTAACTTTTTTTGTTCGTCCGGACCACCAAGGATAATGTTTGCATAATAATTTGGAACTTCTTTTATTTTCTTAATATTTTTTCATTTTTTTTCACTGTATTTTTGTTTTTCTTCCTCGGTTCACTTTATTCAGATACTTCTTTTATACTTCTCTGGAAACGTTTTTGATTAATTTTCTAAATCGGTCAATGTTTAAACACGTTTCTTTAGAGATTTTAAAGTTTTAACATCTTTTTCTACTTCTTTAAACCGGCTAGTTTTAATAGTTAAATATTTGTTTTGTTAATCAGTTTTCGCTTTTTCTGTATAAATACAAGTAAAATTGTAATCTTCTTCTCCGGACGGTGTCTTTTTGTTTCACAATTTACTTTTTTTTTTTGTCTTCAGTCATTTGACTGGTTTGATGCAGCTCTCCAAGATTCCCTTTCTAGTGCTAGTCGTTTCATTTCAGTATACCCTCTACATCCTACATCCCTAACAATTTGTTTTCCATATTCCAAACGTGGCCTACCTACACAATTTTTTCCTTCTACCTGTCCTTCCAATATTAAAGCGACTATTCCAGGATGCCTTAGTAAGTGGCCTATAAGTCTGTCTCTTCTTTTAACTATATTATTCCAAATGCTTCTTTCTTCATCTATTTGCCGCAATAACTCTTCATTTGTCACTTTATCCACCCATCTGATTTTTAACATTCTCCTATAGCACCACATTTCAAAAGCTTATAATCTTTTCTTCTCAGATATTCCGATTGTCCAAGTTTCACTTCCATATAAAGCGACACTCCAAACATATACTTTCAAAAATCTTTTCCTGACATTTAAATTAATTTTTGATGTAAACAAATTATATTTCTTACTGAAGGCTCGTTTAGCTTGTGCTATTCGGCATTTTATATCGCTCCTGCTTCGTCCATCTTTAGTAATTCTACTTCCCAAATAACAAAATTCTTCTACCTCCATAATCTTTTCCCTTCCTATTTTTATATTCATATACATTATTTCTACTACATTTCATTACTTTTGTTTTGTTCTTGTTTATTTTCATGCGATAGTTCTTGCGTAGGACTTCATCTATGCCGTTCATTGTTTCTTCTAAATCCTTTTTACTCTCGGCTAGAATTACTTTATCATCAGCAAATCGTAGCATCTTTATCTTTTCACCTTGTACTGTTACTCCGAATCTAAATTGTTCTTTAACATCATTAACCGCTAGTTCCATGTAAAGATTAAAAAGTAACGGAGATAGGGAACATCCTTGTCGGACACCCTTACTTATTACGGTTTCTTTCTAACGTTCTTCAATTGTCACTGTTGCTGTTTGGTTCCTGTACATGTTAAGTGTTTCTTTAATAATGTTAATTGTTTTTATGTCTATTTTAAATTTTTATAATATTTTAAATAAAAGCTTTTGATATATGGAACCGTAGGTTTTTTGTTATTAATTTATTTTTTGAAGAAAATAATGTTTTTAAAAAACTTTTTTTTAGTTTTTTTTTTTCATCTATTTCCTCAAGAGAACTGAGTTGTTTAAAATCACATTTAAACAAATTAAATTCTATTAAGTTGTAAAACCTCTTCGTAATGTGTTAATTTAATCATTTTTTTTTTTTAATGCTATTTTACTTTTAGTTGTTTTGCAAATAAAAACCATATTTATACGCAATTTTATTCTATATTATAACCTGGGATAATTATTTTTCATTATTATAAATGATACCAGTTATTTACAAATATATCACCGAATATTGTGCATAGATTTTAGAAGTTTATTTACACTAGTTACATTAAAATCCACGTCAATAGCTACCTAGATCTACTAATACTGATTCGACAGTCACAGTCAATCGGATCGATAGCTACATCTTATCGATTCAGCAGCTTTCCTGAAGATGTTCCCCTTGTATTATACAGAATGAGCAACTTAGACCCGAATCCACATTGAAACCGCTGTCCAATACTATTTATGAAAGACTCTCACACAACTAGCGCGACTAGTGGGTGTATATATTACTACTGATTATTTCTGTTGTTTTTCAGGTGGTTACGTGTCAGTGCAGTGTACGTTTTGTTGCAGTGCATTATTGTGAGTGCAGTTGTGTTAATGTAAACCCACCGGGTTGGTCTAGTGGTGAACGCGTCTTCCCAAATCAACTGATTTGGAAGTCGAGAGTTCCAGCGTTCAAGTCCAAGTAAAGCCAGTTACTTTTACACGGACTTGAATACTAGGATCGTGGATATCGGTGTTCTTTGGTGGTTGGGTTTCAATTAAACACACATCTCAGAAATGGTCGAACTGAGAATGTACAAGGCTACACTTCATTTACATTCATACATATCATCCTTATTCATCCTCTGAAGTATTATCTGAACGGTAGTTACCGAAGGCTAAACAGGAATGAAAGTTGTGTTAATGTAAAATGCCTTATTCAATCCAGGAGATAGCTACAGTTGAGTCCTATATTCATTCTGGATCTTTGAAGAATCACAAGTATTCATAGAAAAATTTCCGAATGCCTGTATCCCAGCGAAGAGTAGTATACACGATTTAGTTAAAAACTGGCGTATAACAGATTCGATTTTTAAGTGCAAAACGAAAGAGGGAATCTTCCGTTAGGACTCCGTAGGCCACTGCCGATACTGAAAGGAAAATTACTACCGGTCAAAAAAAATCACTTTGCAAGTTATCCCAACAAACCGGTGTTGCACATCCTGTAAAATTCTTCACGAATTTGATTATTGCAACGGAAACGACTTGATTATTGCAACTTCTCGAAAAGGCTTCTCGAAAACATTGCTGGTGAACAAATAGACCCGATGTAGTATTTCATATCAGACGAAGCACAGTTTCACTTATCCGACCATGTCAATTCGCAGGACATCAGGTACTGAATAGCGAGGAATCTTCACAGGATATTCGAGTGTCCACTTCACGATGAGAAAATTGGTGTTTGGTTTGTCGTTTCCGGTAATCGTATAGTGGCACCAATATTTTTTGACCGGACTGTCAACACACAAGTTTACCTCACAATTTGAAGAATTCTATGCGTAGTTAACTGATAATTAAAGAGAATAAAGCTTCTTCCAAGAAGACGGAGCAACGTTTCACACATCAAACGTTTCACTGAATCGCGTTCGTGGAGCTTTCACAAATGAACGAGCTATCTACAGAGGACGGTGGACTCCCCGTTCCCCAGAGTTGTGTACTTCCGATTTTTTCCTTTGGAGCTACTTAAAGGAGAGAGTTTGTGCATGTAATCTCCACAATATTCATGAACTGAAGGTTAACATTCAACGATAAATCAACGCAACTGACAACAACGTTTTGCGTCAAACGACTCTCAATATGATCAATCGAGCAGAAAATTGCATCGATGCCCAGGGTAGTCATTTTGAACATTATTTGTAACAGTAACGTAAATAAATGCAACAACAATTAATTTACGTTTTATGTTTTTCTTATTTAATTTAATCCGTATCATTCATAAATTTCATTCCAACATAACCTATCGATTCTGCAACGGTTACGTTATGGGTTCGGTTTTATGTTGCTCATCCTGTATATAGACGTAGTTATGAAATTACAAAATATAGAAATACATGAAATTAACAAAGGAATGTCGTATTTTACACGGCGACTTACGCAGCTGTGAAAATTACGACGTCATACACAATAGTGTATGACATCGGGAAATCAGTTTAATTATGGTAGCAAGATTTGAATAAAACACGTAAAGAGGAATAAAACGGGACCCAAATTTCTTTAACTTTGATTACTTTTATCTTTTCATAATTCAATACTTTCAATAACTTTAAATATTGTGTATTACATTTAAGTCAAGGCTAAAATAAAAATTACATAAGATGAACACTGCTACATTCGGCCTCTACTATGAACTGAAATATTGACAGAACATTTAGAAACACTCTGCGGGAACCGATTTCTAAAGTCGTTTACTAAATTCGTTACCTAAAATTGTTATCTAAAATCAATTTTCAAAATCGTTTTCCATTTTGTATCTCATCTATTGATTTCATGGATTTAAGTAAAAATTATAATAATAATCATTACTATTTAAAAACCCTTTTATTTAATCTTTAAATTGATTTTTATTTAATTTGAAATAAAAATCTGTCAAGAGCGAAGACAGAGAAATTATGTAATTCTTTAACATTTTTTTTTTTTTTTTTAAGATCAATTCTAATACTGAAATATTAATCTGCTTATTAACTGAGTATGTCAAGGGGGCATAACAAAATAAAAGCGTGAAAACCTTTTCTTCGAGACATTTTTTAATTTTATTTTGAAAATAGGATATATCTTGAGAAATAAAACGTTGAATATCGTATTATTTCTTTTTTTTATAATTTAAGGGAGAGGTAAAGGACCGTAAAAGTTTCTTCTGCTACATGAAATTTTAATTTTTTCTGACAGTAGAACGAATTTTGAAAAATAAAATTTGAATATCATACTATTCCAACTTTTTACGAGAGTAAATCAAGAAGGGGTGTGTGAATGGAGTTAGGGAAATTAAAAAATCATTCGACTCCCAATGAAGGTATGGTTGGTTGTGATTACACAACCACGGTAACGGTTGAAGCATTGTAGTGGTCTTTTAGTTAACGGTTGAACCACGGTTTAAGTGTCCTCAAATCTTGCAAACTTAATTAACCTGATTTTTCAACGTCATACAATGATGAAATTTTATTCAGCGGGGTAAGTCGGATGACAATACAATATTACATCGTTAATTTCATATATTTTAATATTTTATAATACACAGTAAAAGGGAAACATCTTGAGGAAGGGACTGAATCGATAAGTTGTAACTATCGATCCGATTGATTTTGATTGTCGATTCAGTATGGGTAGATCAGGTGGCTGTTGAAGCGGGTACTTATATAACTAGTACAAATTTACCTTTTAACTTTTACTTCCTTAATATCGATAGAAAATTGGCGGACTAACTGTTATATAACGCATATTCTAATTTTTAACTATAACAACAGGTATTTTGACCAAATCATAGTGCTACTGATCACAAGAGTGCATTTTTGTAGTGTATGAAAATATTCCAAGACAGACCTAAATTCGACAGTTGAAAGGTAAAGAACCTTCCGGTTGAAAGGTAACGACCTACCACTCCGCCACGGAAATCGACGTAAAATTCTACTTAAAATCGTATCACTTTTCCGATCCGGTTTGTGTGTTTTGTTCCGAATTCAAGTTGAACTTCTTCAATTTACGTTTAATTTTAATAAGCATATTTAATCAATTTTTTCAGAATTAAATTCTCTACAAAGTTAACTAGATATTTTTATTCGTTCATCGGTAAATTAACAAAGTTATTTTATTCCAAACCACTTCTTTATTTTTCCTGTTTAGCCTCCGGTAATTATCGTTCAGATAATACTTCAGAGGATGAATGAGGATGATATGTATGAGTATAAATGAAGTGTAGTCTTGTACAGTCTCAGTTCGACCATTCCTGAGATGTATGGTTAAATGAAACCCAACCACCAAAGAACATCGGTATCCACGATCTAGTATTCAAATCCGTGTAAAAATAACTGGCTTTACTAGGACTTGAACGCTGGAACTCTCGACATCCAAATCAGCTGATTTGGGAAGACGCGTTCCCCACTAGACCAACCGGTGGGTTTATTCCAAACCTAAAAAAGTCTAATTTCCGACAAAAATCTTTCGTGTTTTACCCCGTTTTTTTTCAAACCTAACGGAGATAGAGGTCTGGGATCATGTTTGTTAAATTTATTAGATTGATTCAATAAAGAAGCATTGAATTTATCCCTTGATTTGTACTCCAAGAATTTTAGTACGATTTAATTTCACAGAGGGTGCACAAAGCAGCGGTAAATATTTCGCTAACCGAAATTCGCTAACGAACTGTTTTCTGGCCTATATTTATATGAACCTTTATCTTATTTTTGGCTATAGAATCATCACCGTAAGATTTCCGTGCAATTTGGAGTCACAGTGTAAAATAAAACTCTGGAAAATAAAAATTGTATTTTACGAAATTTTCTTTAAATTAAACATTAATAATTTTTCGGTGGCTGCTTTTAGGTAGATTTAATAAGAAAGTTACCTATTGTAATGGGTACCAGATTCGACTTCCGGAAAATTTCGACATATCTTTGCATTTCACATTCCTCAGACTCCAAAACCACGGTCAGTTCAAAAGTTTACGTAGACAATTATATATATATATATATATATATATATATATATATATGTTGTTTTTTTTTCACTTTCTTGTGGATATGATAACTGCCGTAATTTTGTGCCAAATTTTGAGTTTTTAACGGCCAAAATCGGACCATGTGTGTGGAAATAAGGAGGCTTTTTCGAAGAAACAAAATATCGCTATAACTTTCTTATTAAGTAAAATATCGAATTCGTTTAAAGTTTCTACTATTCTTTGGATAAGGGCCTAAAAGTAAAACTTTTTAATATGACCAACCATTGGCCCAGGAGGTGGAAAAAATGGGGTTTCGAAGACAAAAAAAAATCATACCACCCTTAATAGGCAGAGTATCGAATCCGTTTAAAGTGGTCATTAGTCATCTAAATATTACCTAAAACTTTTGACTGAAACAATTTTTGGTATGTCCAACCGTTAAGGCAAGGGATGACCAAAATGTTGCTGGAATTGTAAAAAGGTGAGACTTGTCGTATGCTAAACATGTGAAACGTTTTTCACATGCAACCATTGTCGTATTGGTTAAATTTGACGTTTTTCTTAATTTTAAGGTGGAAAATCTACCTCTGCTTTCTGGCGTTCCGAAAGGGATTTTTTTAAATAAAAGTCTCTCTATTTTTTAAATAAAAATCAGGAAAGTTATGCAACCTTTTGTCGGCTGTTTTATTTTTATTTTTTTTTGTTGAAGTGTTCGTAATTTAAATTTTTATTATTTTTTTATTTTAATAAATACTGTGTATTTTTTAATTACTTTATTTATAATTTATGTATATTAACGATTTTTTTATTTATTTATAAATTGTTTAACGGTGTTATATTTTTATTAAACCAAATTTTATTTTAGTGTTAAATCAATAAATAAATACGTTATTTGTATGGTGCAATACATACGCTTAAAAAAAAAAAAAAATTTTTTTTACAACCACTACTAAAAAAAAGTTATCAAATTTTGGATTGGTACAGTTTATGAGTAACATAGCTTTCTTTTTTTTTTATAAATATATAAAATATAGTTGTTGGTTTATGTTGCGAAATATTTTATTTTCTTCACTTTAGCTCTGCGTATTCATTTGAACACGTGAAACTTTTTTCACATGCAACCATTGTAGTATTGAGTAAATTTTTCTTAACTTTAAGGTGGAAATCTTTTTTATCTCTTACTTAGCACCAGTAAAATCTACGTCCTCCGCCTTCCGGCGTGCCGAAAGGGATTTTTTTAATTTGGCGTCGATTTAATGTATTTATAACACAAACAAAGAATGAGAAAAGTACCGATAAAATAAAGGTTATTTCATTTTCCTTGCTTATTTACTGGTATTAGTTTTGATTTCTTATTTAAAATAAAATAAAAGATCTACTACACGAAAAAAACGAACGGTTTCCTTATGCGTGGAATCTATTTGCAATTATAAAAAGGTGAGAAACGGACGTCTTGATAATAAAGATAAGCAAACAAAAATAACAACCAGACGTATAGAGAATATTAATGAGAATAACTCTCACGGATTAAGCAATTTTTTTCAAAATTAAAATTATTTTTAAGTAATTGTAATTGTGTGAAATTACTTTGAAAATCAGAATGCTGGAATCTAGCTGCAAATGACTTCAATATAAATACATTATTCTAGAATTAGATTAAAAAAAAATGAAAGAAAAATTAAAGTTGCCTTTAAAAATTAATATAAAACACATTTTCATTTACGTGACGAAAACTAAAATGGGACATCAGTATACATTTTCTACAATGTAAGAACAAATCTTAGAAATAAATTTTTATTTTTTTTTTATTTTGATCGATTCCTAATATATTATATTTGTATCCCGTCATGAATCGATAGACGTGCTACTCCACAGATAAATAAAAAAAATCGAATTCCTCCGATATGTATCTGGACGGCTCATCGTAAAACTTGATTAGAGCAATTTTACAAAATACAAAATTAATATTAAAGTTTACATTAATTATTTAAAATATACTCGTCTGAAATAATATTAACGTGAATACGAAAACATACAAATTTAAAAAATAATTTACAATTCAAAACACAAAAAATTATTGAAATTTTTTTATGAAACCATTAGTCTCCAAATCATTGTTTTTTTGTACCGCTCCGTTCAACAGGTACAGAATTTTTTTTTGTCTTCAGTCATTTGACTGGTTTAATGCAGCTATCCAAGATTCGCTGTCTAGTGCTAGTCGTTTCATTTCGGTATACCCCCTACATCCTACATCCCTAACAATTTGTTTTACATATTCCAAACGTGGCCTGCCTTCATAATTCTTTCCTTCTACCTGTCCTTCCAGTATTAAAGCGACGCCTTATTATGTGGCCTATGAGTCTGTCTCTTCTTTTAGCTATATTTTTCCAAATGCTTCTTTCTTCATCTATTTGCCGCAACACCTCTTCATTTGTAATTTTATCCACCCATCTGATTTTTAACGTTCTCCTATAGCACCGCATTTAAAAAGCTTCTAATCTTTTTTTCTCAGGTACTCCGATCGTCCAAGTTTCACTTCCATATAAAGCGACACTCCAAACATATACTTTCAAAAATCTTTTCCCGACATTTAAATTAATTTTTGATGTAAACAAATTATATTTCTTACTGAAGGCTCGTTTCGCTTGTGCTATTCGGCATTTTATATCGCTCCTGCTTCGTCCATCTTTAGTAATTCTACTTCCCAAATAACAAAATTCTTCTACCTCCATAATCTTTTCTCCGCCTATTTTCACATTTAGTGGTCCATCTTTGTTATTTCTATTACATTTCATTATTTTCGTTTTGTTCTTGTTTATTTTCATGTGGTAGTTCGTGAACTTATACAGTAATAAAAAAAAACAAAATGATTTAAAAAATGAAAGTAAAGTAAAATAAAACTTACGTACCGTAATTGTCCTCTGCATTAATTAAATACTAAAATGTTTTATTAACATCTGCCTCATGCAGAGAGCCCGATACTTTTACGGTAGCTAACTTGACAATTAATAAACTAGACGGTACGTGTCCGTTCACTCATGTAGGGAAGTAGAATTACTAAAGATGGACGAAG